>NC_083422.1:24324702-25560639 GCF_020745735.1 Hemiscyllium ocellatum
AAAGAATTGTATCCCCAACCCTGACCTCCGCACAACTCCACCTGATAATATCCTGAAAAAGACCCCTTTATTCCTACTCTCTGCCCCCTCCAGTCAGCCAATCCTCTATCTATGCCAGTAACTTACCCCTGTGAATATGGGCTCTTGTCTTATTTAACAGCCTCCTGTGGGACCTTGTCAAAGAGCTACTGGAACTCCAAATAGATCATATCCACTGGATCTCCTTTGCCTAACTTGCTTGTTACCACGTCAAGAATTTCTAACAGATTTATCCGGCATACTACTTTCTACTTCTCCACCTTCATTTTCTAGTGATCCAGTGTCCACTATTGCCTCTCTCTTACCTTTTGAATATATCTGAAAAAATAGCTCTTGCAATCTTCTTCCATATTACTGGCTAATTTACCCTCATATTTCTTCCCTCCCTCCCCCCCATTGCTTTTTTCGCTTATTCTCTGCTGGTTTTAAAGTCTTCCCAATCCTCTGCTTTCCCACTAATCTTCAGCATCTTGTATGCTCTCTATACTGATTTTTTGCTATCCCTGGCACCCATTGTCTCATCCTCCTGTTAGTATGTTTCTTCTTTCTCGGGATGAATTTCTGCTATGCCTTCCAAATTACCCCAGAAACGCATACTATTACTGCTCCACCATCTTCCCTGCTAGACTATCCTTTGAAACAACACTAGCCAGCTCTCCCCTCATGTTTGTAGTTACCTTTTCTCAATTATCATACCATTACATCTGATTCCAGTGTCTCCTTCTCAAACTGTAGGGTAAATTCTATTATGGTCACTGCCCCCTAGGGGTTCCTTCATCTTCAGCTCCCTAATCAAGTCTGCCTCATCACACCAAATCCAGAATTACCCATTCCATAGTGGGCACCACCACAAGTTCCTCCAAAAGAAATCTCAGAGACATTCCATGAAGTCCTTTTCTAGAGATCCGCGACCAAACTGATTTTCCCAGTACACCTGCAAATTGAAGTCCCTCATGATTATTGTATTAGTGCTTTTTTTTAAGCTCCTGATTTATTTTCTGTCGCACATCCTGACTACTGCTAGGATACCCGTACATAACTCCCATCAGGGTCTTTTTCCCTTTGCGGTTCCTCAACTTTACACACAGATTATATGCTTTCCAACCCTATATCACTTCTTGTTATTGTTGTAATTTCATTTCATATGAACAAAACAATCTCACTCCCTCTGACCATCTGCTCGTCCTTTCAATAGAACGGCTACCCTTAGATATTTAGTTCCCTGCCCTGATCCCCTTGCAGCCATATCTCTGATACCCACAACATTGTATCTGCCAATTACAATCCAGAAACATCAGGAACGTTTTTGGGAAACATTAGGCGAGAAACTCGCATGGATCAGACAAAGAAGTGTTCAATTTTCAATACAGTTTCACAACTCACAAAAGGTTTGTGAGGTGACTTGCTGTGATTTCCAGCGTTATTGTCTATTTAGTTCTGGCCTGTCTCAGCATTTTAAGGTTTTACTGTCCATATAATTCACCTACAACAATATAGAAGGAAATTAAGAAGGTATGCTCTTGCTAAACTCCAAATCTATGTGTGTCATGATGGCAGTTAGAACATGCAGATTTTTCAAAAAACATCACAGGGGCAAAAGTAGATTTGTATGATAACCAACTGAATTACTTTCATAGCATGCCTAAAATGAGTGATTTTTTTTCTAACCTGTTCATCCTGTTTTCTTGCTTTCTTATCATTTTTTTTGTTTTATGTGTGCCTTTTGTAACCACTTGGTTAATCCTTCTGAAAGACTTCTTTATACTTTTCCACTTTAAGTTTATCATTCGATCTACCCTCTGCACTGTGTGATTGTTTGTTTCTTTATTTTCTGCTGTTCTCTGATCTAATGTGTTTGTTTTTTCTGTGTCACAGCATAGTTCTCATTATTTTTTGTTCTTGCTATCTTTTTCTTTCTGATAATTGGTGTTTGCTTGGAAGCAAGATCAGTACCTAAATACAATTGATCAGTGATATAAAAACAGGGAAGTTTTGAATCATTTTCTTATCCTGTTTAAGCCATGCTTCCAAACATGCTCATTAAGTTGCTGTTACTTAACCTGGTCCTTCTTGTATATCAGAGTACAAAATGATTTTGCCTATTTTTTTCTCTGTTGTGGTGTGTTTCTTTTATAGATCCCATTCCCAAATAATGACAGTGCGTTGATGAAATGGAACAAGAGTGTTGGGACTTGAATCATTTTCAACAGTTCCCTTGAAACATTGCTGGAGGAATAATTGTATCTCTAATATTGAGTCAGCTTCTGACATTATTGAGCATGATAATTGCCTTGAGCTCAGATATCTGGCAATCAACACTAGATATTCGTACAAAATAATAGTATGTCATCGGCTCACGGTCAGTCAGATACTTCAGGGACAATATCTCACCCTTACCCAGCGAGTTGTGAATCTGTGGGTTTCTCTGCCCAGAAAGTGGTCAAGACCAAAACACTGAATATTTTCAAGAAGAAATTAGATAGAGCTCTTACGGCTAAATGGATCAAAGAGGAGAGAGTAGGAACAGCATACTGAGTTGGATGATCAGCCATGATACTATTGAATGGTGGAGCAGTATCGAAGGGATGAATGGTCTACTCTGGCTGCGAATTTCTATGTAACTCTTATTTTTAATATAGTGTTCCTATAACCTCAATGTATTATCGATTAATCCATCACTGATTTAATAACCACAGATTGCAATAGATGTGACATTTGAGGTGTCAGTGTGTTACCAACTATGAGCTTCTTGACTATGGCAGTGTAATTGACACTGAAGATACATTAAATTGCAATCTAGATCCTCTAGATTAATTTGGAACAGACCAAGTTAAAACATGATGTCATGGAACAATGCACAAAAGCATAGCCTGAAGAGATGTAATATCAGCTGGGAAACCTTTCAGTTTATCACACTAGTTGCAGGTAGTGAAGCATGCCTTTATCAGTAACACAAGTACAACTTGCAAATCTTCTGAAAAACAAACCCAAAATGCGAGTAGCAGCATCCTGCAAAAGTAAGAAATGCAGAACTGACATTCAAAATGAGCGTTTGAGGGATAGCACAGTGTTCAAAATTCAGTGGTCAAAATTCTCAAGTGATTTTCTGGTGGATTAAGTGGGATCTTGCAATAATCATTAGCACAGACATTGATCAATTTTCCCTTAAATAGTAATAGAGTCATAGAATCATACAGATGTACAGCATGGAAACAGACCCTTCGGTCCAAGTTGTCCATGCCGACCAGATATCCCAACTCAATCTAGTCCCACCTGCCAGCACCCAGCCCACATCCCTCCAAACCCTTCCTATTCAAATACCCATCCAAATGCCTCTTAAATGTTGCAATTGTACCAACCTCCACCGCTTCCTCTGGCAGCTCATTCCATACACAAACCACACTCTGCATGAAAAGGTTGCCCATTAGGTCTCTTTTATATCTTTCCCCACTCACCCTAAACCTGTGCTCTCTAGTTCTGGACTCCCTGATCCCAGGGAAGAGACTTTGTCTATTTATTCTATCCATACCCCTCATAATTTTGTAAACCTCTATAAGGTCACCCCTCAGCCTCCGACTCTCCAAGGAAAACAGCCCCAGCCTGTTCAGCCTCTCCCTGTAGCTCAAATCCTCCAATCCAGGCAACATCCTTGTAAATCTTTTCTGAACCCTTTCAAGTTTCACAACATATTTCTGATAGGAAGGAGACCAGAATTGCACGCAATATTCCAACAGTGGCCAAACCAATGTCCTGTACAGCCGCAACATGACCTCCCAACTCCTGTACTCAATACTCTGACCAATAAAGGAAAGCATACCAAATGCCTTCTTCACGATTCTATCTACCTGCGACTCCACTTTCAAGGAGCTATGAACATGCACTCCAAGGTCTCTTTGTTCAGCAACACTCCCTAGGATCTTACCATTAAGTGTATAAGTCCTGCTAAGATTTGCTTTCCCAAAATGCAGCACCTCGCATTTATCTGAATTAAACTCCATCTGCCACTTCTCAGCCCATTGGCCCATCTGGTCCAGATCCTGTTGTAATCTGAGGTAACCCTCTTCGCTGTCCACTATACCTCCAATTTTGATGTCATCTGCAAACTTACTAACTGTACCTCTTATGCTCGCATTCAAATCATTTATGTAAATGACAAAAAGTAGAGGACTCAGCACTGATCCTTGTGGCACTCCACTGGTCACAGGCCTCCAGTCTTAAAAACAACCCTCCACCACCACCCTCTGTCTTCTACCTTTGAGCCAATTCTGTATCCAAATGGCTAGTTCTCCCTTTATTCCATGAGATCTAACCTTGCTAATCAGTCTCCCATGGGGAACCTTGTCGAATGTCATTATTGAAGTCCATATAGATCACATCTACTGCTCTGCCCTCATCAATCTTCTTTGTTACTTTTTCAAAAAACTCAATCAAGTTTGCGAGACATGATTTCCCATGCAAAAAGCCATGTTGACTATCCCTAATCAGTCCTTGCCTTTCCAAATACATGTACATCCTGTCCCTCAGGATTCCCTCCAACAACTTGGCCACCACTGAGGTCAGGGTCACCAATCTATAGTTCCCTGGCTTTTCTTTACTGGCCTTCTTAAACAGTGGCACCACGTTTGCCAATCTCCAGTCTTCTGGCACCTTACCTGTGACTATCGATGATACAAATATCTCAGCAAGAGGCCCAGCAATCTCTTCTCTAGCTTCCCACAGAGTTCTTGTGTACACCTGATCAGGTCCTGAGGATTTATCCATCTTTAATTTTAGATTAGACTTACAGTGTGGAAACAGGCCCTTCGGCCCAACAAGTCCACACCGACCCGCAACCCACCCATACCCCTACATTTACCCCTTACCTAACACTACGGGCAATTTAGCTTGGCCAATTCACCTGACCCGCACATCTTTGTGACTGTGGGAGGAAACCGGAGCACCCGGAGGAAACCCACGCAGACACGGGGAGAACGTGCAAACTCCACACAGTCAGTCGCCTGAGTCGGGAATTGAACCCGGGTCTACAGGCGCTGTGAGGCAGCAGTGCTAACCACTGTGCCACCGTGCCGCCCACAATTGTGTCAAGACATCCAGTACTTCCTCCTCTGTAATATGGACATTTTGTAAGATGTCACCATCTATTTCCCTATAGTCTATATCCTCCATATCCTTTTCCACAGTAAATACTGATGCAAAATATTCATTTAGTATCTCTCCCATTTTCTATGGCTCCACACAAAGGCCACCTTCCTGATCTTTGAGGGGCACTATTCTCTCCCTAGTTACTCTTTTGTCCTTACTATATTTGTAAAAACCCTTTGGATTCTCCTTAATTCTATTTGCCAACGCTATCTCACGTCCCCTTTTTGCCCTCCTGATTTCCCTCTTAAGTATACTCGTACTTCTGTTATACTCTTCTAAGTATTCACTCGATCTATCTTGTCTATACCTTACATATGCTTCCTTGTTTTTCTTAACCAAACCCTCAATTTTTTTAGTCATCCAGCATTCCATATACCTACCAACCTTCCATTTCATCCTGACTGGATTATACTTTCTCTGGATTCTTGTTATCTCATTTCTGAAGGCTTCCCATTTTCCAGCCGTCCCTTTACCTGCGAACATCTGCCTCCAATCAACTTTCGAAAGTTCTTGCCTAAGACCGTCAAAATTGGCCTCTCTCCAATTAAGTACTTCAACTTTTAGATCTGGTCTATCCTTTTCCATCATTATTTTAAAACAAACATAATTATGGTTGCTGACCCCAAAGTGCTCCCCCACTGAAACCCCATTCACCTGCCCTGCCTTATTGCCCAAGAGTTGGACAAGTTTTGCACCTTCTCTAGTAGGTACATCCACATACTGAATCAGAAAATTGCCTTCTACACACTTAAGAAATTCATCTCCATCTATACCTTTAACACTATGGCAGTCCCAGTTGATGTTTGGAAAATTAAAATCTCCTACCATAACTACCCTATTACTCTTACAGGTAGCTGAGATCTCCTTACAAGTTTGTTTCTCAATTTCCCTCTGTCTATTAGGGGGTCTATAATGCAATCCCAATAAGGTGATCATCCCTTTCTTATTTCTCAATTCCACCCAAATAATTTCCCTGGATGTATTTCCGGGAATATCCTCCCTCAGCACAGCTGTAATGCTATCCCTTATCAAAAATGCTACTCCCTTTCCTCTCTTGCCTCCCTTTCTATCCTTCCTGCAGCATTTGTATCCTGGAACATTAAGCTGCCAGTCCTGCTCATCCCTGAGCCATGTTTCTGTAATTGCTATGATATCCCAGTCCCATGTTCCTAACCATGCCCTGAGTTCATCTGCCTTCCCTGTTACGCCCCTTGCATTGAAATAAATGCAGTTTAATTTATTAGTCCTCCCATGTCCCTTCCTGCCCTGACTGTTTGATTCACTTCTGTTCTCAACTGTACCAGTCTCAGATTGATCTCTTTCCTCACTATCTACCTGGGTCCCCCCCACTCCCACCTGACTAGTTTAAATCCTCCCAAGCAGTTCTAGCAAATTTCCCTGCCAATATATTAGTCCCCTTCCAACTTAGGTGCAATCCGTCCTTCTTGTACAGGTCACTTCTACCCCAAAAGAGATTCCAATGATCCAAAAATGTGAATCCTTCTCCCATACACCAGCTCGTCAGCCATGCATTCATCTGCTCTATCCTCCTATTCCTGCCCTCACTAGCTCGTTGCACTGGGAGTAATCCATGTATTACTACCCTTGAGGACCTCCTTTTTAAATTTCTGCCTAACTCTCTATAATGTCCCTTCAGAATCTCAACCTTTTCCCTTCCTATATCGTTGGTTCCAATGTAGACAACGACCTCCTGCTGGCCCCTCTCCCCCGTGAGAACATTCTGCACCCTCTCAGAGACATCCTTGATCCTGGCACCAGGGAAACAACACACCTTTCTGTTTTTTCTCTGCTGGCCACAGAAACGTTTGTCTGTACCTCGGACGACAGAATCCCCTAACACAATTGATCTCTTGGAAGCCGACGTCCTACTCGTTTCATTAGAGCCAGAATCAATACCAAAAGCTTGGCTGTTCGTGATACGTTCCCCTGAGAATCCACCACCCCCAACATTTTCTAAAACAGCATACTTGTTTGAAATGGGTATAGCCACAGAAGACTCCTACCCTAGAAGTCCCTTCCTGGAGTTTGCCCATCTATGTGACTGTATCTGAGACTTTCCCCACTTCCTATAACTGCCATCCATCACATACTGTTGCTGTTGCAAATTCCTCATCGCTTCTATCTGTCTCTCCAACCGATCCACTCAATCTGACAAATTCGCATCCATTAGCATTTATGGCAGATACAATCCACAGTAACCCTTAAACTCTTTTTTAACTTCGACATCTGACAAGAAGTACATATCACTGCAAAGGGCATTTTTGCTCCTTCACAATCGACAGACCCAGAAAATAACACCGTCTTATTCCTCTACAAAACACTGAACCAGATTAAATTAAGAGCTATGGCTTATATTTTAAGTTTAATCAAGAGACTTATCCCCAAAAACATGTAATCAAGAAAGAGCCCACTGTACTCACTAATACAGCCTTTCTCTTGGACAGACTTAAAACAACAGTTAAGTTATCTGATTCTGTGTTGTGAACTTCGCCCAAACCGTATGTCATTTTCGAGTATAGAGCACTAAATTGGCTGACAAGCAAAGAGCAGATTTTCTATTTAATCAAACCTGGGAATGTTCAGTAACTGTAAAGTTGAAACTAAATTGGGGGAAACACTCGAATCCTTTGGCCTCAAGGCTGTCTGGTTGCCATGACTAGGAGTAAAATGGCAAGATGTAGAATGTGGGTGGTTTGGTCAGGAAATTTGAGAACACTAGTCCTACAGTGTGTTTTCTTTCATTATTGATGCCGGTGGTTTGTAAATGAGAGCCATGTAATGTGGTTCAACATAGTGTACATGAATGTTGTCAATTCACAAAGCAGCACAAAACATCGCAGCTTCTGTGATGCAGCTGTCTTTCCAATCTCTCACTGTCAGTTTGTCAAAATATATTTAATTTTAAAAGTTTTAAGACTTTTCAAATGTGATGACACACTACACATTGTGCATCTGTACAAGATTGTCCAGTGATAATGTGCATTAACTTAACATGGTAATTTGCTTCTTGAAAGTGTATATCCTGCCTGAATTGTGTCTTGAGGTCTTTTACACATCTGTAGTTAACCTATAGGTATAGATTCCCAATTTTTCTGGCAACTCAGCATATCTTTAGGGTATGAGTGTTCCACACAATGGAAGGATGTGCCCAGATTCTGGCTGACTTCTGCACATTAGCTAGATAGCTGCCAAGCCTATGGCTGGAAGGTGGAAAAGGAGGTTTGTGAACAAAGAGTAAACCTTACTCTTGCAAACTGTCTCCATGATGGATGATTTCATCATATGCTACTGCCAGCCAGGGACATTAATCACAGACCCTGGCATTGTTCTTAGCTCATGCCATGTGCCTTCCTTATGTCAAGACATTGCTTCAAGACTGACTGTTTTTTTCAACATTGAAGAATTTCAAACTTTGGTTCCTGTTTTGAATCTAGGACTCTCTTTCACTTGTTAGAAACAGGCTTTCTTGATGTTCATGGCGCCTTTGGCCCAGATTTAGCAGCAAAGTGACAGCACTCACTGCTAACCTTGAAGAAAGCTCCAGGCAATTTAAGGTCAATCTCCATGACATGGATTTCCCTTTTCCTGATGTTAATTTCATTCTGGTGCCGGGTATTGGTCATCTCTGGCCCTGTTACAACAATTTGTATTATAAATAGCCAATTTTATTGAAGAACTCTCATATCAAATGAGGAAGTAAATAGCATAGATTGTAACTTTTCAATCCCTTTACAGAGAGACAAATTAAGATTTGGAAATATATGTAGTTAGATTTTCATCTCTCAATATCAACTTGGAATTGGGGTGTAAAATGCTATGCCTTCGTTTTTTTTTGGAAGCAAAGTCATTTTTCGCTGCCTTCCAGGTAACATGCTGTTTTGCTGTGACTGTATTTAGCGAGTCAGAATGGCGTGGTATGCAAAGCACACATGTGCCTCTTTGACATTTGGGAATCACATTATGAAGACAAGAGGAAAGTTTTGTTTCCATCTGTTTTCAAGGGGCAATGTTTGGTTTGGAAGCCCTAAAAATACCCATGTCCTTCGAGAAGTCTTAACACATTGGGGAAGCCTGCTGAGGAGTTAGAACATCTGGACAAGTAAAGTATTAGCAAGGAAGCATATCTTGACACCTTAAAATCTCACTATTAGGTACTCATTGCAATGTAAGTCTGCTCCAAATGCATTGATTCATCATGCTGTTCATTATGAGGATGTAGTCACTTAAGTTTGCTGGACTAATACCTGAAAAGAGCTGAATGTCTTTGAGGAAAGGTTAGATAGGCCGAGCATGTATCTGCCGTAGATTGGAAAGGTAAGACGTTCTTTTCATTGAAACATATAAAGTCCTGACAGTTCTTGACAGGATGGTTATGGAAAGCATGTGTCCTGCTGTGGGAGAATATGGAACGAGGGGTCACTTTAAAAATCAGGGGTCATTCATTCAAGAGAGAAGACTTTTTTTGCGCTCTGACAGGCATGATTCTTTGGAATTCCTTGTTTCAAAAGGGGCTGGAAGCAAGCTTTGATTATATTTTGAGACAGCAGTAAATCGATTGTGGATAAGGGAGGGTTTGAAAGGTTATTGGAGATGTGGAGTAATTGTATCAGCCGCAATCTTATTGAATGGCAGAGCAGGCTCGAGGGTCTGAATGACTTACTCCTGGCCCTAATTCATACGCTGTTCAAGAGCATATAAACATACTTTCATACAACACAAGCAAACCCAGATTGAGTGGCTAAACTCTGTGATGACCCATGCCTGACATCACGATCCTTATGCTGTCTGCCTTCACACATGAGAGTTGAGAAATCCAGGCAATCATTATCACCTTCTATATCCGAGTGCCTTTGTAGGAAAAGTGTGCATCAAACAGAGAGGGGAGTATATTGACAGCTGAAAGGAATCTAGCTAATGAATGTGAATTTGTTCTGATTATGAACAGAATCCTCAAACAACAGGGTAGAGAGTTCATGGAGCACACTGGACATAGGGAATAGGAAGAAGTGTTCTCACACAATTTTATTTTTATAATTGTAAAAATCATTCAGTCTGAAAAACAACTTTACTATGACTCTTGCTTTCTGTCTCGAAGCCAATTCTGTATCCATTGCTGTCACTGTCCCATTAATCCCAATCTTGCTAACATGTTTTATATGGCATGTTATCAAAGACCTTTGCACATCAACATTTCCACAGCACCCCGTCCCGATGTGCTTGAAAACTAGCTGAACTAGGATCCTGGTTTGAAACAATTTGTTCCCAAGTAGCTAAATGAAATGGAAGGTTTTGGATTTTTGGAGCCTGAATTGGCAGACAGCTGAATAATAACAACATTGTGCAGCTGCATTATCTCCCCCTGTTTTTCTGATGACATAAGGTTTCCCAGAAGTTCGGAAACTGGGGGTTGGGAAGGTACCTTTGGCCTGGAGCTCACTGGCTGTCTTAAAAATGCTAATTAAGATACACAAAAGCTTATTTAAAGTCTTTCCTTGTTTATCGTTTATATTTTCCTGGAGGCCACTGACTTTCAGCAGCTGTCTCCCAAAACCCACTGAAATAAAAAAAACAATGTTTGAAAGGGTGGCTCATGTTTGTATGTAAATAACCTTATACCCATGGCAGGCATGCTGCAAAAACTGCTTTAACAAGCAATAATGGAAGTTCAAATTGCAGATAATTTGCAGCTAAGGGAGTGCGCAGATGTAACATTTCTTGGTAACAACGTGTTGACTGGCTTATGAACTGGTGACCAGTTATCAATGACAGTAGCACTTTTAGAGTCATAAAGTCATAAAGTCATAGAGATGTACAGCATGAAAACAGACCCTTCGGTCCAACCCGTCCATGCCGACCAGATATCCCAAACCAATCTAGTCCCACCTGCCAGCACCCGGCCCATATCTCTCCAAACCCTTCCTATTCATATACCCATCCAAATGCCTCTTAAATGTTGCGATTGTACCAGCCTCCATCACATCCTCTGGCAGCTCATTCCATACACGTACCACCCTCTGCATGAAAAGGTTGCCCTTAGGTCTCATTGAGATCTTTCCCCTCTCACCCTAAACCTATGCACTCTTGTTCTGGGAAAAGACTTTGCCTATTTATCCTATCCATGCCCCTCATAATTTTGTGAACCTCTATAAGGTCATCCCTCAGCCTCTGACGCTCCAGGGAAAACAGCCCCAGCCTGTTCAGCCTCTCCCTTTAGCTCAAATCCTTCAACCCTGGCAACATCCTTGTAAATCTTTTCTGAAATCTTTCAAGTTTCACAACATCTTTTCGATAGGAAGGAGACCAGAATTGCACACAATATTCCAACAGTACAACCTGTACAGCCGCAACATGACCTTCCAACGCCTGTACATAATACTCTGACCAATAAAGGAAAGTATACCAAACGCCTTATTCACTATCCTATCTACCTGTGACTCCACTTTCAAGGAGCTATGAACCTGCACTCCAAGGTCTCTTTATTCAGCAACACTACCTAGGACCTTACCATTAAGTGTATAAGTCCTGCTAAGATTTGCTTTCCCAAAATGCAGCACCTTGCATTTATCTAAGTTAAACTCTATCTGCCACTTCTCAGCCCATTGGCCCATCTGCTCAAGATCCTGTTGTAATCTGAGGTAACCCTCTTCACTGACACTACACCTCCAATTTTGGTGTCACCTGCAAACTTACTAACTTTACCTCTTATGCTCGTATCCAAATCATTCATGTAAATGACAAAAAGTAGAAGACCCAGCACTGACCCTTATGGCACTCCACTGGTCACAGACCTCCAGTCTGAAAAACAACCCTCCACCACCACCCTCTATCTTCTACTTTTGAGCCAGTTCTGTATCCAAATGGCTAGTTCTCCTGTATTGCATGAGATCTAACCTTGCTAATCAGTCTCCCATGGGGAACCTTGCCGAACGCCTTACTGAAGTCCATATAGATCACATCTACTGCTTTGCCCTCATCAATCCTCTTTGTTACTTCATCAAAAAACTCAATCAAGTTTGTGAGACATGATTTCCCATGCACAAAGCCATGTTGACTATCCTGAATCAGTCCTTGCCTTTCCAAATACATGTACATCCTGTCCCTCAGGTTTCCCTCCAACAGCTTGCCCACCACCGAGGTCAGGCTCATTGGTCTATAGTTCCCTGGCTTGACCTTACCACCCTTCTTAAACAGTGGCACCACGTTTGCCAACCTCCAGTCTTCCAGCACCTCACCTGTGACTATCGATGATACAAATATCTCAGCAAGAGGCCCAGCAATCACTTGTCTAGCTTCCCACTGAGTTCTTGGGTACACCTGATCAGGTCCTGGGGATTTATCCATCTTTAACAGTTTCAAGACATTTTGCCTGTAAACAAATGTTTGATTGATTCCCCTTGGTAACTGGACAGTTTGGAGCTGTGAACAAGTAGAGAAAGAGAGAGAATTGTTCAGTTTTTCCTCAGCTTGGGAACAATTTCCCTGTTCTCTGCAGTCAAAACTAACATTAGATCTGAAGAAAATCAGTTTTTCTTTCTTGTAAACTGTGACTTTCAAAATGAGCCAGAGACCTTTCTGAACTGAAACTGTCATCTTCCCAAACAGTGGAAACATCTAGAGAAAGATGACTGAAATAATGTGCTGGCCAGTAGCTGAGACATAAGGATCATCCAAGCAATGTAACCTGGGACAAAGACGACTGAACTGTTTCTCCTTTTGCCAAATGAGCTACTTTCCATGCCTATCTGTGCATATAAGAGGGAATCAGTAATGGTGTTGGAATTTTAATTGATAGTGTTTTATGCCAACACTTTATAACTGTTTACCTGTAGCTAGAATCTAATTGTTTTTCTAATAAGTAGTAATTCTTGTTCAGTGCAGAAATGTGGTTATAGTTTATGTCAATCTATGTCCAAAAATCAAATAAATTGGAGAACTTTGCGTAGTTTAGTAAAATATTTAACTTTTGTGAGGACTCCAGCCTGGGAATAGTGGGGCTTGATTTCCAGCAAACTACCCTAGTGACTCGTAACAAGTGAAAAACTGGAACAGAAAACTTCTTCCTCTGGACAACCAGTAGCTTCAGCGATGGCTTGTGTGTGTGCCTGAATATGTCCTACACTTCATCAGACAGTCTTTCATCCCAGTCCGCACCAGCTTTTATTAGACAGAAACTTGACTCCATTTCGATTAAGGGCCCACCCCATAAAATTAAAATTTTCACTAAGTTTCCCGCCAGAGGTAGGTTTCTCACACAAATTCAAACCTTGCTTCAGTTTCCCACCTCCTTAGCTAGCATCTAGTTAGCCTTGCCTTGAGCTATACTGGCCATCCACCACAAAGGCTTCTGCTACAGTACTGGCACTAAGAAGAATAGGTAATTGAGCATACTATTCAGCAACTGAGCAAGTGGAAACACCATGTAGTGGGAACTGGGAATAGGAACACATTTAATTGCTGTGCAACAATGATTTTGAAGCAATAGTGATACAGAGAAGAGATAAATATACTCGTGGGGAGGGAGGTAGAGGGTTCTTCATTCTTACTGCAGTCAATGGACATAATTTTTGTGTTAAGTCATGAGAGGAGTCATGTTGTTTAATTGTGGATACATGTAGTATCGTGGTTATGTTACAGGATTAGTAACCCAGAGGCTGAAACCCATGATCCAGAGGTATGAGTTCCAATCTCACAGTAGTTACAAATTTTACATTCAGTCGATCATCTCAATCTGAAATAAGATGCTCATACCAGCAATAGTGTCCATGAAGTTATCTTGCATTTGTTAAAAAAAATGCTTATTCACAAAACGCTTGTTCAGGGAAGGATATCTGCTATTTTTTATATGGTCTAGCCTCTCCCTATTTCCAGGCTGAATGTAGTTGCCACTTAACTGCTCCCTGCCAAGCAGGTTACATGGTTGCCACCATCTTTTCAAAGGCAACAAGTGCTGACCTGGACAGTGACAATTCTATTCTGTGAATGAATAAAGAGGTGAAGTTTTGTTTCCAATCAAAATCAGTGGAATTTGTACAGCAGCCAGGCTCTTTGGCCTGCATTCTTAGCTTCCTCATTCTCCTGAATTATAGTTTGTCTTTCTTTAGTTTCTGAAGTTGGTTTTGCATTGTCGCAAACTACTATGCCTGAGGATTCTTTGGCAGCCTGTTACTGACAAATATCTTCTGTCTTGTCTTGGTACTTAAAATAGTGTGAGAATTGTCGCCCAAATCATAGCTTTGAAGGAGGAATGGTACCACCTTTTTAACTGATAGGTCTCATTTGGACACAGAAATTTATAATGGTTAATTACAAAACTATGAGCAGAATGGAATGCTTTACAAATGGTAATAAATCACATCTGTTGACCCCAGCTCTGTTCTGCCTTGACCTTTTTTCAAAGATCACTTGTGAATCCCCATGTAGATTACCAAAGGAATTTGAAATAGAAACAGGAAATGCTAGAGAAACTCAGCAGGTCTGGCCACATCAGAGGACAAAGAAACAGAGTTAATGCTTTGAGTCCAAAGACTCTTCTTTGCAAAAATTCCAAGAAAGTGTTTTTGGAATTGAAGCACTAAATCTGTTTTTCCCTCTGTACTGATGCTGCCAGAACAACTAAGATTCCCCAGCATTTTCCAATTCTAATTTAGATTTCCAGTATCTGCAGTATGTCGCTTTTAACCTAGGGAGCTTTATAAATATACTGGCAGACGTCATGATACTGTGGAAAGAAAGATGTCAATGCAAACTGTTTACACGTCTTTGATTCATAAATGATCAGAATTGTATGGATTGAATTTCTTCTATAATCACATTGATTCAGAGTTCTTCATTGTTAGTAAGTTGACTTTGGCCCATCGGAACAATGCAGAAAACTTGCCTAGTTCTCCAGTAAATGAATTCTTGAACATTTCAAATGAAACAGAAATTTTAAGCAGTTATAAGCAGTGCCACTGAGCAACTTCATGCAATTATTGGATTTTGGGTGATGTTAGAATAGGAAATGCTATCTTTGTGACAAAACTGGGCAGAAATCCACTGTTCAGATTGTGCTAATTATGTATGGTGTGCTGATCACAGAGATATTGAAAATTGAAAGCGATACTACAATCAAAATGTAGCACTCATTTGAGAACACAACAACACAATTTTTGTATTTATTTTTAAATTCCTGTCACTATAACTTCAGGGGGCCCTCCAGGGTAAAGAATAAATATTGTGGAGGTTTATGTAAACGCTTGTGCTTGTGTGAAATAAAGTGGAACCGCGAAAGATACAGGATGTTATGGTGCTGCTGAGAATGTTAGCAGCAGAATGTGTGGTGCTAATGTTATTGGGTGCCATGTAGACAATGCAGAATTTTTCAACCATACAAGATGTCTTTAATAGCTCATGACCTGCTGCAGTGTTTTGAATTTGTTTACTTTAGCCCATGCGGTTTTCTTTTAGAAGTATTAACGATAACATTTAGAATTAGTTCAGGGCAAATGCTCAGTTACTATGCTTATTTCCCTCCTTTGAAGAAAGGCCTGATCTGGTCCAAGTGTTTAAAGTCTTACCGGGATTTGATGTGCCGTTCTGGAGAAATTGTTTCTGTTGAAGAATAGGAAACATGGGTAACACGCTGGTACTGAAATAACTCCACAGAAGTGCCCCGTCCCTAAGCCACCTTTTATTTACAGGTGCATAGTACTTGACACTGATCCAGCTCCTTCAGAGCCAGCTCTCAGAGGGAACAGGATGTTTGACAGTCTATTTTTAAAAAATATTTTATTAAACAAATTACAAAACACAGTTTACAGAAAAACAGTGAACATTTACAGCTGTATATATCAGCAATTTTACAAGGGAGAGGAGCAGCAGAGCCAGGCCCCAAACCTTACCATTCAACCAGTTTACAGGGAGATGAGGACAAACCTCAAATCCCAGTTCCACATAGAAAAGACAGCAACAATGACATTTGAACATAAAGGACAATCCAGTTACATAAAAGAGTGCATACAATACAGACCCAGCAAGCCCCTGTCCCTCCCACCTTCCGACCACTAAGGCAGCCCACCCCTACCTACCTTCCAGCTCTCGGTCCACCCCATGTCCCTTCCAGTTCTTGGTCCGCCCTGACACACCTTTCGACCTCTAGGATAGCCCGCTCCCATACCCGCCCGGGGTGACAGCTTTCAGGATGACCCATTAGCCTCCCAGCTCACAGTAAGGCCTGCCAGACCCAGGGACACACAAGACAGTGCTGGTGATAGACCTAGGAAACACCACAATACAGTTAGTTACCAAAAAAAAAGTTCTTTCTGGTACACAGTCCAAATCTGTACAGTCCTCAAGATATGGAATCCATTTCCAGGAGGAGTCCACTCCAGTATACAATGTGCAATGTCAGAATTCGAGTCCGCTCCAAACTGCAGAGTCTGTTGCTAAAAACAGAGTCCTCAACCAAGGGCAGAATCCACGCCTGAAGGCAGCAAATGCATACCCCACAGTTGTTCAATCTCCATAGAGTCCTGGCCCAGCCTTGGAGAGCCAGGCCCACTGGCAGGAACACAGTACATAGTACAGGTGCAGGTGCAGTTAACTCACAGGGGTTTGGTCCACTCCTGAAGGAAAGGTCTTCTCCCAAACTCCAGGATACAGCAACTGCTCACCTCCCAGCACACAGGTGTTCAATCTTCAGAGGCCCAGTCCCAGGGCTAGGCCTCGCCACAGGAACAGCTCCTCTGGTAAAATGTATGTCTTCCACAAAGGCTCAGTCCAACCACCAATAAAGTGAAGACACATACAAAAAGCAAAGAAAACTAGAGTCCAAGGACAAAGCCCTACCATAAAATTAACATTGTCCTTTTCTCAAAAAGAGTAAAAAGAAAAAAGAGTAACACACAGGCTATAACAAGCCAGTGAAACAATAATCCCCTAATGAGAACTGAGTTATACCTGAAACACATTATGTGCATCAGGAGTTTAACAATCAGTACTCACTAAGAGGAATGTCAGTTAACAAACAGGCTAAATAATTCAGCCAGTTCAGAAATCAGGTTTCCCCCTCCAAAAAGAGGAGAAGCCAAAACTAACAGTAACATACTGACTGTAATACCAGCCAGCATAGAGTCAGTCCCCTAAACTGAAGAGACTCTGAATCTCCTGTTTATATCTGTCAGCCAGGACTTTCTGATTGGACCAGATTAACAGCCCCAATCAAGGAACTCATATTCTATGAGTTCCACCTTGCTGACATCATTCCAGTCACTATAGCTACAATTAAGGCTAAACCATTCAGTAATGTAATCCAGAAGAGGAAACCCTTTTCCACATGCATTGTAGAAACATAGAAACTCTACCCTCAAAATGTTGATCCTAGATTCTGGCTTTCAAGACTGAGGTAGGTTTGTGTTAAGTTATGAGAAATATGTGCATAAGTTGAAGTTATGACATCAATAAAAACATGAGCAAACTTTTTTGAAGATTTATTTTCAAGAGAATATTCGAGGTGCTTTGTTGCTGGCTGGGCATTGGTGACCAGCAAGATGCTTGAGGATCTATTGGAGAGTCCATAGTGTAAAAATCTTCTCTGGGCAAGAGCTTAACACAACTTGTCTACACATAGAGCGTGGGAACAAAAATAAGAATATTACCCACTTTCAACCAAGTGACTGCAAAATAAGAAGACATACTTTGTGTAAGGATGAGGATAGCAGTTGTACCATCTTAAATGAAAACAACAAGTTTACTCCCTGTGGCAGCCACTAAGTAATGTCATACTGTGTACCATATAGATAATTGCAAAAACCAATCAAAATGAAGACCTAAGTGATTTAAAAGTCATCGATACATAGTGTTACAAACTTATATTTATGATGTCTGTACTTTCAGGTGCAGTAAGCTATTATGTATTTTACCTCAAATTGATTGTTATTTTACTATATCAATAAACTTGCTACACATAAGTGAAATGGGAAAACCTGTTGTGAGACTGCAGCAAACATCTTAAACCCTTTTTTACACATCACAGACTGCCAGCGAGCAACACAGTAGAATTGGACAGTCCATTCTTGGGTGTTAGCTGTGGTTGTGAGAGTAATTCTACTACCAGAACAAAAAACAATCAAGCCCCACATCAGAGAATTAGACACCCAATCTAGGCTGACAATTCCGTGTTTTACAGAGGAAGCACTTCACTGCTGTTTAACCTCTTTTGGATTGTAAGCCAGTCTGGATGTGAAATATCCAGAGGAGGGGAGTGGAATAGTGCAGGTTAGATGGTTTTAGATTAGTTTCACAGGTCAGCATGTCATTGAGGGCTGAAGGGCCTGCACTGCGCTGTCATGTGCTATGTTCTGTGCTTCCATCATTTATTCACCAATAATCAGAACTGAAGAAAGAAGGCTGGATTTAGATCAAGTGACATCTTTCAGCAGTTCTGAAAGTCACTGAGGATTCAGAGCAGTTCCCTAGTGGTCAGATGAACCAAATTATTTGGCAGCAAGTTCATGAATGTGGATAATGAGGACTTGCCACCAGATATCATGGCAAGGAGCAATTCTAAATCTGGGAAGCCTGAATCACCTGATGCCCACACAGAAGCTGCCGCTGTATTTTAACTCCAGCTAGCTCTGTGCCAGAGATTGTTTTTGCAGATTTTTTAAAAAAAGATGCTCTGCAGGTTAATCTGCAGATTAAATCTCCAGCATATGATTTTCTGCTCCTACAATACAAAAAGAAGATTCCCCACACCATCAGATAAGGTCATTTAGAGGCATCAACAGGTTCAACTGAGTTCTGAGATGTCACAAGCCAGTCAGCACTTTTCCCAGCTTCCCATTTCTCGAGAACGAAGGAAGACTAGGGGGACGATTCTGATGCTGCCACTACCTCTCAGTTTCCTCACAAACAGTGCTCCCCTTCAGGACTCAATTTTCTGTTGTTTTCTCAAGGGGATGGCCCTTCTGTATCAGAGTTGTGCAGTATTTCTTTATATTCTGGACCCAAGACTGAATCTCCTGCCTAAGGTGCTGCCCCTCGGAGTATCAGCTCAGCAAGTTTTTACATGGAGGAAACATTTCCAAGATTCATCCAGTTGCCTTTTGATTCAATCCCCTTGAAGTCAGTGAGCCAAGGAAGCCCTATATAAATTGCCAGCTTTTACTGTGTGAGAGAGACCTGTGTGAATTTCACTCAAATATGGAGACAAATTTAAATCAGGCCAAAGTGCGTAATGAGTTGTCCAGCATTGAGAGGAGGCGAATTTCCTGCTTTGCTATCTTCCTGCCACGGACTAATTGCTTACAGTTTTCCCCACCACAAGGAGTGTGATGCACAGCCTTTCATGGAGTTCTCTGTGCCCACTCCAGCTGGCTGCACACAATCCAGTGCAAAGTACGTGGTAATTTCTCTCTCAGTTTGTGGTACCTTGCTGTGCCTAATTTGGTTGCCATGTTTCCCGACATGACAACAGTTGCTATATTGCAAGTTGATTGCTTGGCTGTGAACTGCTTTGAGGTTGTTTAAGGAGCTATATAAATACATGACTTTCTTTCTTGTTTTGATGCTTTTCAAACTAAGCTGACTGTTTATGCAAATTTACACCACTTTGAGTTTATGAATACTTTATTGCTGGTGGGTTATTTCAAAATTATAAGGGTGAAATAGTGACAGTGCTCTGTAAAATAAAATACATGATTGCATTTTAAACATTTTTACACTAGAATATATGAATAATGATGTTCAATTTGTTTCAGAATGATGTTTAAGATGATATGTTTGAGATTGAGATGATATTTATAAAACTTTTTTATCCCTTGCGCCGACATTACAACCAAAACTTGAGTCTCATTTAAAAATAATTGACTCACTTGTACTGATTAGGTTCTATTGGTCAGTTCAACTTTGACATCTCTGCTTAAGTACAATTTGGAGATGCCAGTGTTGGACTGGGGTGTACAAAGTTAAAAATCACACAACACCAGGTTATAGTCCAACAAGTTCAATTGGAAGCACACTAGCTTTCAGAGCGCTGCTCCTTCATTAGGTGGTCGTGGAGGGCTCGATCGCAACACAGAATTTATAGCAAAAATTTACAGTTGATGTAACTGAAATTATACATTGAAAAATTGATTGTCTGTTAAGCCTTTCATCTGTTAGAATACAGTGATAGTTTCACTTCTTTCATGTATAAATCACAAAACCTTTTTTTTTAAAAGTTGCATTCTCGGGTTAGCTGTTTACAATGGTGATAGCTAGACAATATGTTGAAGGTGTTGTTCCCCTGTGTTCTCTGTCTATGCCATGATGTTTAGATTGATTCTAATCTAAAAAGTGAATTAACTGAGTTTTACATAAGTTCATACAGTTTTTGAGCTCAGAATTCTACATGAATGCATGCAGTTTTTGAGCAAAGTACAATGTAACCCTGCAAATACAAATTCACCCCACAAAATATATGTGTGCATGTGGGTCTTTGTCTGTCTGTGTGAGAGCGTCTGTCTGGGTTGGGGGTTGTCGGTGTGAGAAAGTGTATGTGTGTGTGTGTGTGTGTGTAGTGAGTGCAGAGTGTCTTAAGTCTTGAGGGGGTGCATGTGTGAGTGTGGGAGTGTGTGTGTCAGTAAGGGTGTGTTTGGGTGTCTGTATGCGCGTCTGTGTGTCCATGTGTATGTGCGTATAGGAGTGCATGTGTGTGTGAGAGTGTGTGTCTGTGTAGGAGTATGTATGTATGTGTGTGTGTGTGTGTGTGTGTGTGTGTGTGTGTGTGTGTGTGTGTGTGTGTGTGTGTGTGTGTGTGTGTATATAGTGTAATGGTGGTCACCTGTAATGTGACATAAACCCAAGGCTCTGGTTGAGGCCCTCCCTATGGATACCGAACTTAGCTATCGGTCTCAGCTCGGCCACTTTTCTTTGCTGCCTGTCCCGAAGTCCACCTTGGAGGATGGTCACCTGAAGGTCCGAGGCTGAATGTCCTGGACCACTGAAGTGTTCCCCAACTGGGAGGGAACCCTCCTCTCTGTTGATTATTGTGCAGTGCCCATTCATCCGTTGTCATAGCCTTTGCTCGGTTTCCCCAATGTACCATGTCTCTGGGCATCCTTGCCTGCAACGTATAAGATAGACAACATTGGCTGAGTCACATGAGTACCTGCCCGGAGGCATTATTCATTGGGGAAACTGAGCAAAGGCTAAGACAACAGATGAATGTGCACCACACAACAATCAACAGGAGTGTTCACTCCCAGTTGGGGAACACTTCAGTGGTGCAGGACATTCAGCCTCAGACCTTCAGGTGACCATCCTCCAAAGTGGACTTTGGGACAGGCAGCAGAGACAAGTGACCGAGGAGTGATTGATAGCTCAGTTCGATACCCATAGGGAGGGCCTGAACCGGGACCCTGGGTTCATGTCACATTACAGGTGACCACCATTGCACTATACACACACACACACAGATACTCCTACACACACACACTCTCACACACACACAGGCACTCCTATACACACAGACACACATACACACAGACGCGCACACAGCCACGCACACACACCCTTACAGACACACACACTCCCACCCTCACACATGCACCCCCTCACAGACTTAAGACACTTTGCACTCACTACACACACACACATACACTTTCTCACACCGACAACCCCCAACCCAGACAGACAGGCACACACACAGACAGACACAGACCCACATGCACACATATATTTTGAGGGGTGAATTTATACTTGCAGGGTTACATTGTACTTTGCTCAAAAACTGCATGCATTCATGTAGAACTCTGAGCTCAAAAACTGCATGAATTTATGTAAAACTCCGTTATCTCACATTTTAGATTAGAATCAATCTAAACATCAGGTCATAGACAGAGAACACAGGGGACCAACACCTTCAACATATTGTCTAGCTATCACCATTGTTAACAGCTAACCCAAGAATACAACTTTTTTAAAAAAGGGTTTTGTGATTTACACATGAAAGAAGTGAAACTATCACTGTATTCTAACAGATGAAAGGCTTAACAGACAATCAATTTTTCAATGTATAATTTCAGTTACATCACATTGTAAATTTTTGTTATAAATTCTGTTAGGATTGTGTCCTCCACAACCACCTGATGAAGGAGCAGAGCTCCGAAAGCTAATGTGCTTCCAATTAAACTTGTTGGACTATAACCTGGTGTTGTGTGATTTTTAACTGCTTAAGTACAGTGGTGCCCCCGATCTTAGAGTGAAACTCAAGAAGAGAGTCAAGAGTGTGGTGCTGGAAAAGCACAGCAAGTCAGGCAGCATCGAGGAGCAGGAAAATCGATGTTTCAAGCAAAAGCCAATCACCAGGAGTGAGGCTGGGAGCCTCGTGGGTGGAGAAATAAATGGGAGGGGAGTGGGGCTAAGGGGAAGGTACCTGAGAGTGCAATAAGTGGATGGAGGTGGGTTTTAGGGTGATAGGTTGGAGGGAAGGATGGAGTGAATAGGTCGGAAGAAAGATGGACAGATGTGACAGGTCATGAGGGCAGTGCTGAGCTGGAAGGTTGGAACTGCAATAAGGTGAGGGGGAGGGGAAATGAGGAAATTGGTGAAATCCACATTGATGCCATGGGGTTGAAGGGTCCTGAGGCGGAAGATGAGGCATTCTTCCTCCAGGCATCGGGTGGTAAGGGAATGGCAATAGAGGAGGCCCAGGACTTGCATGTCCTCTGCGGAGTGGGAGTGGAGTGGAGTGGAGTGTTCGGCCAAGGAGTGATGGGGTTAGTTGGTGCGGGCTCACAGAACTCCTAGAGTGTAATATTAATGATTTTATTTTTCTCAGTTTTTTTTAACATTCCTCCTCAATTGTATTTATACCATTATACGTATTCCTTTTCCCCGTCTTGAAATCAAAACACATCAAACATCTTGTGCACCAATTCATCCTTCATCATGTTCTCAATTCAGTGAATTTCCTTATTTTTGCTCCTGTTGATTGTTTAGTAATTGTAGTCAATTACAGCATTTTCAAGTTGGCAGACAGTGGTGACAATTGAGCCTCAAGGAATCAGCTCTTTATAATGAATCTTTGATCAAAGATACCTTGTTCTCTCAATGTAGGTTTGCTGGTAATATAAAGGGAGGTAGGAATAAAAGCTGTGGGGAGGATACAGAGTCTGCAAGAAGCTTAGGTTAAGTGAGTTGGTGATGAAATGGCAAATCGAGCATAATGGGGAAAGTGTGATTTTATTCACTTTGGTAATAATATAAAAATACTTTTGTAAAGGCATTAAACTGCAAATATTAATGTTTAAAGGGACTTGAGTCCATGCATACAAAAAAAAGTTAAGAAGCCAGTTGCAATTTTGGTCTTTATTGCAAAGGGTTGAAGTCTAAGAATAAAGGAGTGTTCCTCCAGTTATGTAGAAATTAGTAAGACTATACCAGGAATACTGTGTGATTTTTTTTGACTTCCTATTTAGGAAAGGATATACTTGCAGTGATTACTCTTGTGGTGCAGTGTTTTAGAGATACATCATAACATGTCTGTTGATTAAAAATGTCTGTGCTTGATTGAAGATAGTACAACAAAGACTCAGTAGGTGAATGCATTGTTTTGAGAGGCAAAGTAAATCAGATCTATATTCTTCTGGTGTTTATAAGAATGAAAGATGATCACATTGAGACGTTCAAGGTGCTGAAGGGGCTGAAAGCTTGGTCCATTGGTTGGGAAATCTCTGTGAATAAATACTCTTTTAAGTGTGGCCTTTCTAGAATATAAACAATTCCTTTCTTTCTCAAGTGATCTTCAGGCCTTCAATTTTATGTTACCTGATCAAGAGTTTTTGACTGAATTACTTTTATCCTTTTAAATTCTTTGTATGTTGTTATCATACAAAACCTTGGCCTTTCACCATAGTTTTTCAATTTAAGAAAGTATAACTCCACATGCCAGTAAATGTATGTGAAATGAAGTGTTGTGCTTTGAATTATGGGGCATTGGCACTTCGAGATTTAAATTGTAGTTACAGTGACGTCAAACTCTATTCGATACTGATGTATTTAGTAGTGTTGAAGAAACTTTGTATTTCCCAAAGTTCTGTTTTTTTTCTGCCTTGTTTGTGCTGGGATATGCTTAAACACAACACATTAAGTCATTGTATAACCAAAATAAGCATTCTAATAACCTACAGATATTTATAAGGAAAGAGAATTAAACCTTACCAGATGTTCACCAAGGTTAAAATTGTCAGAAAGCTATTCTGTTTGTAATGTGATCCCTACAACTCCTTTTCAACCTTTTTTCACCTCCTATTACCTTTTTTGATCACCATGGAAACAGTATTGCCTTATTCTGTGAAGCCTAGCAACAAAGGAAGCTTAATTTCTCAATGGAAACTTGCTCTTGGTCGATGTCAGACTGATTTTGCATTATAATGTGAGACCAGTTTGTGCAACCTAATCAGTAGATGGAGTTGCCAGGCTACAAATGTAGTGTAATGGAGACAGGCTGTCTACATGCAGATTTTCATTCCAAAAGGTTAAGGTTGGGCAAGTAGTTCGAAGCATTGCCAACATGGAATATAAGTTCCATTTCAAATTTGCAGGAATTTTGTTACTTTTGCATTTGTAATTAAGTTTGAGTTCTGGAGCAAGATTTGAAACATCCTTTTAAAGCAGTGAATCATGACAGTGATGTGATATCTATCAGAGAAATTAGATTACTTACATTCTGCTATTTAACGTGAACTGTCAGTTCCTTTAGATGCCTGATTCACTTTCATCAGCTTTCCTATGTTCAGTAGATATTCAACTGAATAACTTGATTGAAGATTCAACCCTATACAAGCCACACTGAAATAATGAATAGGTTCAGGTGTTAGTATCACGTTTATGCGCTGTTTTTAGTTGCATTTATTTTAATATCAAAGCAATAATTGAAGATGCTTTTCTTTTGATGAGTGGCAGCTATTTGATCAGATAAAGTGATTTGAAAGTGTGGGAGCTCATTATCTGGTCCCTTCAATGTTAGCAGGAGTGAAGAGCATTGTTTGCCTTACAGTCCAGTGGCAAAGAGTTGACCTTGAGATATTTTGCCAGAACAATCTTGTCCATGTTCAGAATTTGCTGTTATAACCCATTAGCCCAGACATACGCAACAGTCTTGATGCATGGATAACCTGGAACTCGAGCATTTAAAAAGCTGCCCGGAAGAATTTTCAAGTAGGTCAGAAACTTTTAAGAGTACGTGACCACGTAAAGCTCAAAATAGTTTCCAAACATTTATCAGCTGAGAGATAGTTAAGAAGGCAAACCCAGTGCTGAGGTATAAAATGAAGTCTTGGGGTTTGCCAACTGTTGCCAATGCCTTCTCCTGTAATTTCTGTCACATTGGTAATCAACCATTAATAATTGATAAGTTAAAGTGACTCATCATTGATGTAAGGAACATTACGTTAAAGTTGAAGATGTGCAGAATGAAGAAGAGACAGCAGTTGGGAATAATTCCAGTTTAAAGTACATGGAATTAAAATATATTGATGTAAGAGAAGAAATAACTTGGGAGATGGAGAAAGCACTTTACTCCTGAGAAAAGCCTGAAATTTAATGAAAAAAGTAAATTTATCGCTATGTATGAATGAGACAATTGATTGAAAATGGAATACATTTCTGATTAGGCATGGATTGTCAAGTAGCAGCAGATGGATGTAGTAAGATCTGGTCTGAATTCAAAGAAGTGAATATTAATATTAACAAGATTTGTTAAATATACCTACATACAAGGGATGGTAAGAGAGTATGCATCTTTGGAACTTCCCAAACTCAGGTTCCAGGATATTGTTATTTAATCACGTGATTTGATGCCATATTGCACATTTGGGTTTGAGACAGGCTAGTGGAAGAGAAAGGAAAGTCAAGAACTATCTTCAAGCTTGGACTTCAGAAGATCTCGGAGTGGAAGTAGGCTTTTTGGCCCATTGAGTTGCTCTGGCATTCAATGAAATTATGGCTGATCTGATAACCCTCAACTCCACTTTACTGCTGTATCCCCATAACCCTTGATGATTAAAAATCTGTCTTTGTCAGATTTAAATATATTTAATAACCTAGCCTTGACAATTCTTTGTGGTAATTCAATAGATTGACTAACCTCTAAGAGGAAATATTTCCTCCTCATCTTTATTTTAACTAGGTGACTACTTACTAGAGATTATTCCCTCTGATCATAGACTTTACCACAAGGAGAAACAACCTCTCCATTTTCACCCTGTTAAGCCCCTAACAATCTTATACATTGCAATAAAGTCTCCTCAAATTCTTCTTTCTTCCAAAGAATAAGCCTAATCTACTCAGCCTCTCCTCACAAGAAAACCCCTCCATACCCAGGATCATGAGGCTTCTCTGGACTGCCTCCAAATAACACCATTTATGAAAGATTACTTCTAAATATTGCTACACATGGTAGTCACAGACAAACCAGGATTTGACTGATAGCTATATTAGGTAAGGTCTAATCTGTCTTCTTCATATTATGACCATATCCATGTGCTCCTGTGAATGTTCCAGTCTAGCTTGCTGGAGTCTTGTGGCATTCTTCCAGAATGTGCAATTTCTAACTTGACCCACCCTGTACTATTTATTCGCAATGAGGTACATTTCTGTGGCATCACTTTAAGGTTGCTCAAGGATCCTGAAGCCCTTACACAACAATTATGACCACATTATGCTCATGTTCAGTATTTATTCATAAAGTAGATGTTGTAATGGATAACTCTTTATTCCACAAAAAAAGGAACAAAAATAATTAGTGCAGTGTTTGTTATTAGTGATTGGAAGTAGGCCTTGTGTCCAATGCCCAGTGGATTCCAATGCTACAAGTCATTTCCCTCTTGTATTATAGCCCTTAGCTTTATTTAGATAAGGGATTTGTGATTAAATTTTCAAATGTCAGTTGACACATTTCTGGGCTGCTATTTTTCATTCAGTACCCAATTTGTAATTAGTTAACAGACTAAATGTTAACAAGGAAGGGTTAGCCAAAAAAAGGTTTGGGGGGAAGTGTTTTGAACAGAAAAGTTGGAAATCCAGGTTTTCCAAAATGCTGTAGAATTTTAACTCCATGTATCTATTGCAATTCACAAGTTTTCCACCTGAAAACCAATCTAATTTGACTTGAAATCTTAATCTGTCTTTTATTGTAAATCTACAACAGTAAATAGGGTGAGGGTTTTTTTTTACACTTGGTCAATATATTGAGTATAGCATTTAGGATGTCGTGTTGCAGCTGGGCAGGACATTGGTGAGGCCACTTTTAGAATATTGCATTTAATTCTGGACTCCCTGCTACAGAAAAGATAACCATCGTAGATAATCCTGGAATCCCTACAGTGTGGAAACAGGCTATTCGGCTCAACAAGTCCACACTGACCCTCTGAAGAATGTCCCACCCAGACCCATTCCTCTACATTTCCCCTAATTTATGCAGCTAACCTACACACCCCTGAACACTATGGGCAATTTAGCATGACCAGTTTTCCTAACCTGCACATCTTTGGACTGTAGGAGAAAACCAGAGCACCTGGAGGAAACCCGCACAGATGTGGGGAGAATGTACAAACTTAAACTTGAAAAGATTCAGAAAAGATTTACAAGGATGTTGCTGGGATTAGAGGGTTTGAGCTATTGGGTGAGACTGAATAAGCTAGGGCTGTTTTCCTGAGGGGAAGGAGGCTGAAAGGTGACCTTATTGAGGTTTATAAAATCATGAGGGCATGGATAAGATGAATGGCCAAAGTCTTTTTCCCAGGATAGGAGAGTCCAGAAATAGAAGCACAGGTTAAAGGTGAGGGGGAAAGATTTAAAAGGGATCCGAGGGGTAGCCTTTTCTTGCAGAGGGTGGTGCCTGTGTGGAATGAGCAGCCAGAGGAGGAGATGGAGGCTGGTACGATAAAAGCATCTAAGAGGCTTCTAGATGAGTACACGAATGGAAAGGGTTTAGAAGGATATAGGATAAATGTTGGCAAATGGGACTAGATTCATTTAGGATATCTGGCTAGCATGGGTGAGTTGGTCTATTTCTGTGCTGTTTAACTCTGTGACTATATGAAAAATCTGATTTGACAAATTTGACATGAACCTTAGGCAACGAACACTTCAGAAGTGCCTTAGGATCAGGATGGATGTGATCCTAAACCCGAAGAGTGGGGAGGTGGCTCTAACCTTTAATACCACAAACTTTGTACTTGGGAGGACACTTTGATGGACAGGGAATCATGGGGGCCAAGGATAAAGCACACTGCTCACCCTGGCCCACAAACAGCACTGGTAAAGGCAATTCACACCTTATCCCAGCTGTTGAATTTCCTGTGACCTGTAAAAATTAATCTCCCTCTTTAAAAGCTGTAACCCACGATAAATCAGAGGTTGCTAATTTTATGAAAATAATATCTGGATTACTCCCGGTGCTACAAGATAGTGAGGGTAGGAATAGGAGGATAGAGCAGATGAATACGTGGCTAAGGAGCTGGTGGAGGGGAGAAAGGTTCACATTTTTGGATTATTGGAATCTCTTCTGGGGTATAAGTGACCTGTACAAGAAAGACAGATTGCACCTAAATTGGAAGGGGACTAATATATTTGAGGGAGATTTGCTAGAGCTGCTCGGGAGCATTTAAACTAGTAAAGTGAGGAGAGTGGGACCTAGGGAAATAGTGAGGAAAGAGATCACTCTGAGACTGGGAAAAGGAATAAGTCAAACAGTCAGGGTAGGCAGGAACAAAGCAGAGAATAAGAAAGGACTGATAAATTAACTGCATTTACTTCAGTGCAAGAGGCCTAACAGGGAAGGCAGATTAACTCAGGGCATGGTTAGGAACATGGAGCTGGGATATCATAGCAATTACAGAAATGCGGCTCAGGGATGGGCAGGTCTGGCAACTTAATGTTCCAAATGCTACAGGAAGGATAGAAAGGTGTTTGTGTGTGTGTGTGTGGGGGGGGGGGGGTGCAGGAGGTGGCAAGAGAGGAGTGGGAGTAGCTTTTTTGATATGGATAGCTTTACTGCTGTATTTAGGGAAGATACATCCAGGGAAATTATCTGGGTGCAACTGAAAAATAAGAAAGAGATGGTCACATTATTGGTGTTGTATTGTAGACCCCCTAATAGTCAGCAGGAAATTCAGAAACAAACTTGTAAGGGAGATCTCGTTATCTGTAAGAATAATAGAGTGGTTATGGTAGGGGATTTTTAATTTTCCAAACATAGACTGAGACTGCCATAGTGTTAAAGGTTTAGATGGAGAGGAGAGGGGATCTAAGATGGCGGCTATCTGAGAAGATCACACTGCACAGCTTCACATCGCAGCAGGAGTAGAATGGTCCTTTAACCCACCCAACTCAGGGTCATCAGGATTTCTTGGGGTGTTGGAAAGATTGTGGAGCCCCAAGAAACATTTAAAAATTGACTTACCTGTATTTTCAGCTGTCCAGAAATGCCTAAAAAGGGAAGAGGAGCATTTGAGGCTGGGCCTGCAGTTCAGCCTGCAGCAGCCTCGGAGCCGATTACTCTCCAGGACCTGATGAACCAGCTCTCGAAATCTCGCGAGATGTTGGGGAAACAGATTGAAGAGAAGCTGGCTCTAGTCTCTCTCGTGCTGCAGAAGCATGAGCAGCAGCTGGGAGACCTGGAGAAGAGGACGGATGAGGTGGAGCACAGGGTCACAGTGGTGGAAGCTGATGCCAGTTCATTCAAGGAAGAGATCCAAGCCCTGAAGACGCAAGTTTGTAATTTGCGTGACCAAGTGGATGATCTTGAAAACAGGGGCAGGAGAAAAAACATTCGGATCATCGGTCTGCCTGAGGGTGAGGAAGGTGAGCAGCCTGCGGAATTTGTTGAGGATTGGCTTCCGAAATTCCTTGACTTGGATACTGGCATGAGAGAATTGGAGATAGAGAGGGCTCACCGGGTTGCAGCACGGAGGTCGGGTCTGGGTCAATGTCCTCGTCCTTTCCTGGTGCGGTTCCATCATTACCAGGATAAGGAGAGAGTCATAGAGGCTTCCAGACTCCAGGGGGAGGATCCAAAGGCCATAATTTATGAGGGGTCTAAACTCATGTTTTTTTCAGGACTTTTCAGTGGCGGTGATCCAGAAACGAAAATCGTATGATGGTGTCAAGAGAAGATTGAAGGAGCTTGGGATTCAGTACTCTCTGAGTTATCTGGCAGTTCAAAGTTTGTGCGAAGATTTGTACAACTTACTAGAACAAAGGAGCCAATACCCAACATGAGCAAAACTAATGTAGTTTATAAAATACCATGCAAGGACTGCACAAAACACTATATAGGACAAACAGGAAGACAGCTAACAATCCGCATACATGAACACCAACTAGCCACGAAACGACATGACCAGCTATCCCTAGTAGCCACACACTCAGACAACAAGCAACATGAATTCGACTGGGAAAACACTACTATCATAGGGCAAGCCAGACAGAGAACAGCCAGGGAATTCCTAGAGGCATGGCATTCATCCACAAACTCCATCAACAAACACATCGACCTGGACCCAATATGCCAACCACCACAGCGGACAGCTGAAACTGACACCCGGAAGCGGCAAGGACAGGCCACTATAAATACTGGAAGAAACATCAAAGAAGCGCTTCACAGGAGGCTCCACAGCACTGATGATGTCTCCTAGCCAGGGGACGAAACGTTTGCAACTAAAACTTCCAGCTCGGCGAACAGAACCATTATCTGGCAGTGCTTCGGATCACCTTAGATGGATCTATGCATCTCTTTGACACATCGGAGAAGGCAAGAGACTTTGTGGACAAACTAACCTAATTTAAACAATTGTAATATGTATAAATATTGTTGCTTGGGTATGCGTTTATCATTCTGTAAAAGATATGGAGGAAATCCGGTTGGAACTTTGTTTTTCCCCTTTTTTTTCCCTCTATTGATAATAATTTGGTTCAAACTATGTCTGGTGGTGGTTAAGATGTACATTTTAAATTTTTAAGTTAGGACATACTAAAGGATGGGTGGGGTATTTATTCCCCTTTATTTTTTACAAAAGAATGTTTTTTTATTCATATTGATATTCTGTGGGGTGTTTATTCTTTTTAGCTTGTGCTTGCGATGCGGCTTGAGCTGGGAGAAGTGAAGGTGGTTGAGATGGTTAGATGCCTATTTATGGGCAGTTCGGGACAGGTAGTAGCCCCCTCCGGGCAGGGGGTGAGTTCCCCTACTCAGCGCTATTGGCACTTTATATGTTGGTTTGTTGCCTGGTTTTTGTTGTTTTTTATTTTTAATAATTTTGTATGTTTGTTAAATGTAGTGGTTTTAGTTTATGTAGTTTTTATATTTGGTGGACCATGCGACACTAAGGCTCAGCAATTTGTGGTGAAAATGTGTTGCTGGTTAAAGCACAGCAGGTCAGGCAGCATCCAAGGAACAGGAAATTCGACGTTTCGGGCCAGAGCCCTTCCTGATGAAGGGCTCTGGCCCGAAACGTCGAATTTCCTGTTCCTTGGATGCTGCCTGACCTGCTGTGCTTTAACCAGCAACACATTTTCAGCTCTGATCTCCAGCATTTGCAGACCTCACTTTTGACTCAGCAATTTGTGGTTCAGGTTCCTCCTGTCTGGAATTTAAATGTAATTGCAGATGATTATGGCTAATGATTTAATTAAATGGTGTACCTGGAATATCAAGGGAAGTCACTCACCAATTAAGAGGAAGAAGGTACTCTTGAATTTTAGAAAGGAGAAGGTGGATATTGCTTTGTTACAGGAGACACATTTGGATGACAAGGAGCATCTGAAATTACAGCAGAATGGCTTTGACCAAGTTTATTTTTCATCATTTAATACCAGAAGTAGGGGAGTGGCTATATTGGTAAGGAAAAATCTCTCATTTAATTTGTTAGAATGTGTTAAAGACACATATGGAAGGTTTATAATTCTTAAAGCCTTGATAAATGAGGCAGAATATGGCATTTTAAATGTTTATTGTCCCCCAGCTCATCCTCTTAAATTCTTGGTAGATGCTTTTTCTAAACTGATAAGTCTCAAGTCTCCGCACATCACTATAGGGGAGATTTTAACTGCCTCGTGGACCCCACAGTAGACAGGTTGCCTAAAGGTCCCTCGATACCCTCTGCACAAACTAAACAGTTATTGGGTTTGTGTGGGGAATTAGGATTCGTGGATGTCTGGAGGTGTCTCCACCCTACAGGTAGGGATTTCACATTTTTCTCCAATCCGCACAGATGTCACACGAGGATTGATTTTTTTCTGACCCCTGCGGTAACTCTTGGATCTGGTGGCATCCTGTACAATTAGTAATATTGCCATCTCTGATCATGCTCCAGTGTACCTCATGGTTAAAATTAGGGATGTTACAGTGGATTCAAGGTACTGGCGAATGGACCCCTTTATTCTCATGGACAGCAAGTTTGTGGAGTATTTCTCTAGGGAATTTCAGGCATTCCTAGACAACAACATAGGCTCGGTTGATAGCTCATCTGTTCTCTGGGAAACTGCCAAAGCTTATGCTAGAGGGTTAGTTCTTTCATATTCCACAAGTAGGAAGCAGCAGAAGGGTGAGCAGCAACGTCTCCTTGAAGCACGGTTGAAGGCAGCCGAGAAGGCCTATTTTGACAGACCCTTGTTGGTCAAACTACAGAGGTTTACGGCACTGCGGTCTGCACTAAATTCCATGCTCACGCAGACGGCAAAGAAGGAGCTGGTTTTTGCAAAGCCAAGGTTATATGAACATGGTGACAAGCCAGGCAAATACTTAGCGTACCTTGCCAGAAAGAGAAGTGCCCCATAAACCTTTACAGCAATTAGGGAAGGGTCTGGGAACCTAACATGTGATTCTAAAAAGATTAGTGTGGCATTCCAGAGATTCTACTCTAAGTTATATCAGTCTGAGAACTGTCAGAAGGGGCAGGCCAAAATGGAATCATTTTTTAGAGCTCCTGGGTGTGACTCCCGAACAACAGTCCTTTCTCAATGCCCCATTATCAGAGCAAGAAGTGCAGGAAGCTGTGAGGCAGCTTCAGAGTGGAAAGGCACCCGGTCCTGATGGACTTCCCAGTGAATTCTATAAGGAATTTATAAGTTTACTGTCAGGTCCGATTGTGAATACGTTTAATGATTCATACAGTCATGTTTGTCTCCCACCATCTCTGAGAGAGGCCAATATTTCACTTATCCTTAAAAAAGGGAATGATCCGGAAGACTGTGCTTCATACAGACCCATCTCACTCTTAAATGTGAACTTTAAGATCTTCTCTAAGGCTCTTGCATTAAGGCTGGAGACTGTGTTATCCTCTATTATTAAAGAGGATAAAACGGGCTTCATAAAGGGTCGCAGATCCTCCAGTAACGTTAGGAGGCTGCTTAACATAATTCAAGCATGTCAACAGCAGTCAATACAGGGATTGGTGATTTCTTTAGATGCAGAGAAGGCATTTGACTGAGTTGAGTGGCCGTACCTTTTCAATACTCTAGACCAGTTTGGTCTGGGCAAAGTTTTCATAAGATGGGTAAAGGTTCTCTACAGTACCTCTCGCTGCGGTCATTATCAATGGGGTATGATCAAGCAATTTTAATATTTCTAGGGGCAGCCGTCAGTGCTGTCCCCTTTCACCATTACTTTTTATGTTGGTGATTGAACCATTGGCAAAGGCCATTCGTGGGGATCTCAATATATCAGCTCCAGGAGTGGGGTCAAAATTACATAAGATCTCACTGTATGCAGATGATGTTTTAATTTTCTTGACAAATCCAGCAGTCTCAGTGCCTTGCCTGATACAATACATTCACGCGTTTGGCACTTTCTCAGGGTATAAGATTAATTTTGCTAAATCAGAGGCTATGGCTATGGGTGGTCTTATGAAAGAGTTGGCTCTTGAGAGTGACTATATATTCCCATTTAAATGGTCACAGAGGGGGTTTTGTGTATTTGGGCATATTCATTACTCCAGTTCTGGATTGGCTGTTCAAAGCCAATTTTACTCAATTATTTGAAAAAATTAAACAAGATCTCCAAAGATGGGAGGCACTTCCAGTCTCATGGTTGGGTCGGATAGCGCTTATTAAGATGAATATTCTCCCTCATTTGTTATACCCTATACGGATGGTCCCCCTGATTTTCAATAAACAAACACTGAGGAGACTGAACAATTGGTTCAGCTCCTTTATCTGGCACTGTAAACGGCCCCTCATTAACTCAGCCAAACTGCAGTTGCCTCACAGAAAGGGGGGAGTAGACCTTCCGGACATTAAAAATTACCAATTAAGCTCGCTTTTGACTTATGTAAGTGATTGGGTTTGTGGGGACCCTCTTTCAATATGGCTAGATATCGAAGTCTCCCATGCAAGGTGTCCCCTTACCAGTCTGCTGTTTTTGGACAAATTGAGGACAGTTAGGGAATATTGCCATAACCCAATAGTCATCAATACTGTTAAAGCATGGAGGGCAATTTGGCAGAGGGAAGGTAATATTGGCAAAACATCTTTGTTTACACCTTTAGTGGGTATGCCGAGTTTTCAACCAGGTATGATAGATTCAGGATTTAAACGTTGGGCAGCTAGGGGTATATCTTGCATGATTTATTTGAGGGAGATGTAATGATGTCCTTCGATCAGTTAGTACGGAAGTACGAGTTACCTAATAGAGACCTCTTTTGTTTTTTGCAAATTAGGGATTTTATTCAAAAAAGGACCACACTTTTGACTGGTCCTTACAAATCTGACATAGAAAGAGGGGTACTAAGGGCTCAGAGTACACTCTCTGTCAGTACTCTATCACCAATTGGGGGGGGGTGCCACCTCAGATGAGTCTGATCGACTCTGCAAGATGTGGGAAAGAGAGCTGAGTGTTTCTTCAGAGGCGTGAGAGGATATTTAGGAGAATGCAAGGAAGATATCAATTTGCAATAGGACCCCTGCTTTACAGTTGAAGATTCTCCACAGGTTCCACTTAGCCCAGACCTTTTGTCAAAATTTAAACCAGGGTATCTTCAGCATGCCCCAAGTGCAAAGTCTGTATGGGTACTCTTACCCACTGTTTTTGGTCTTGTGACAGGCTTCAAACATATTGGAGCGCTGTGGTGGGTGCAATGGAGAGGATTTTAGGTGTGGGGGTGAAGAAGGACCCTATTTTGCTCCTTTTGGGCCTACCCATTGTATTTCCTGCAGATTCGCTTAAGGCAAAACTTTTCAATGTTCTTACATTCTGTGCGAGGAAGAATATCTTGCTAGGTTGGATATCAGAAACCCCCCCAGGCCTGTTGGGTTGGCGGAAGATTGTTATGGAGCATATTCCCCTGGACTTTCTCACAAATATGGTACACCACAAAACTGAGAATTTTTACAAGACATGGCAACCCTTTTTGAAATACCTGGACACAGATTTATCTGCCACACCAACAAGGGCTTTTATATAGCTGTAACTATTGTGTTTCATGAGTCCAATATCCAGGGAGGAGGAACTGTGAACGTATGAGTGTTTTGTTTGGCTGGGCTGAGTTATTATTTATTTGTTTGTTGTTAGGTATTTATTTAGTTAGTTAAATAGCTAGTTTAGGTTTTTTTTAAATTTTATACTTCTCTATATATGTTTATACATTCGTGTAGGAGGGTGGGTTGGGGAATTCTTTTTATTATTTGGGTTTAGTTTTGTACTATTTCTGTACTGTTTTGAATTGCATTGTTTTCTATTTGTTGTAATATTTAAAAATCTATTTTTTTCTTAATAAAAATATATTATATAGATGGAGAGGAATTCGTTAAGTGTGTATAGTAAAGATTTCTGATTCAGTATGTGGTAGTTCCTATGAGAGAAGGTGCAAAACCTGACCTACTGTTGGGAAGTAAGGCAGGGCAGGTGACTGAGGTGTCAGTCGGAAAGCACTTTGGAGCCAGTGATGATAATTCTATTAGATTTAAAATAGTAATGGAAAAGGATAGACTAGATCTAAAAGTTGATGTTCTAAATTGGAGGAAGGCCATTTTTGACAGTATAAGGCAAGAACTTTCAAAAGCTGACTGGGGGCAGATGTTCGCAAGTGAAGGACTGGCTGGAAAATGGGAAGCCTTCAGAAATGTGATATCAAGAGTCCAGAGACAGTATATTCCTGTTAGGGTGAAAGGAAAGGCTGGTATGTGTAGGGAATGCTGGATGACTAAAGAAACTGAGGTATTGATTCAAAAAAAAGGAAGCATATGTCAGGTATAGACAGGATAGATTTTGTGAATCCTTATAAGAGTATAAAGACAGTAGGCAGTAAGAGGGAAATCTGGAGGGCAAAAAGGGGACATGAGATAGTTGACAAAGTGAGTGAAGGAGAATCCAAAGGGATTTTATAAATACATTAAGGACAAATGGGTAACTAGGGAGAGAATAGGGCCCTTCAAAGATCAGCAAGGTGTGGAGCTGTAAGATATGAAGAAGATACTAAATGAGCATTTTACATCAGTGTTTACTGTGGAGAAGGACATGAAAGATATGATGTGGGGAAATAGATGGTGGCATCTTGAAAAATGTCTAAATTACAGAGGAGGAGGTGCTGGATGTCTTGAAATGCATAAAAGTGGAGAAATCCCTAGGACATGATTAGGTGTACCCTAGAACTCTGTGGGAAGCTAAAGAAGTGATTGCTGGGCCTCTTGCTGGGATACTTGTGTCATCGATAGTCACAGGGAGACTGGAGGTTGGCTAGTGTTGTGCCACTGTTTAAGAAAGGTGGTAAGGAAAAACCAGGAAACTTTAAACTGGTGAGACTGACATCAGTGGTGGGCAAGTTATTGGAGGGAGTACTGAGGGACAGGATTTATATGTATTTGGAAAGGCAAGGTCTGATTAAGGATAGTCAGCCTGGCTTTGTTCGTGGGAAATTGTGTCTCACAAACTTGATTGACTTTTTTAAAGGAGTAACAAAGAGGATTGGTGAGGGCAGAGAGGTGATCGTGATCTATACGGACTTCAGTAAGGTGGTTGACAAGGTATCTCATGATAGACTGGTTAGCAAGGTTAGATCTCATGGAATAAAGGGAGAATTAGCCATATGGACACAGGACTGGCTTGAAGGTAGAAGACAGAGGGTGGTGATGGAGGGTTGCTTTTCAGACTAAAAGCCTGTGACCAGTGGAGTGTCACAAGGATCAGTGCTGGGTCTACTGCTTTTCGTCATTTATATAAATGATTTGTATATGAATATAGGAGGTTTGTTAGTAAGTTTATAGATGACACCAAATTTGGACAGCAAAGAAGGTTACCTCAGAGTACAACAGGATCTTAATCAGATGGAACCAATGGGCTGAGAAATGGCAGATGGAGTTTATTTAGATAAATGCAAGGTGCTGCATTTTGGAAAACTAAAGAACTTATACGCTTAATAGTTAGGTCCTGAGGAGTTTTGCTAAACAAAGAGACCTTGGAGTGCAGGTTCATAGCCCCTTGAAAGTGGAGTCGCAGGTAGATAGGATAGTGAAGAAGGCTATCTTTTATTGGTCAGAGTATTGAGTATAGGAGTTGGAAGGTCTTGTTGCTGCTGTACAGGACATTGGTTAGGCTACTTTTGGAATGTTGCATACAATTCTGGTATCCTTCCTATCGGAAGGATGTTGTGAAACTTGAAAGGGTTCAGAAAAGATTTACAAGGATGTTTCCAGAGTTAGAGGGTTTGAACAATAAGGAAAGGCCGAATAGGCTGGATCTGTTTTTCCTTGGAACGTTGGAGGCTGAGGGGTGACCTTATAGAGGTTTACAAATCATGAGGGGCATGGATAGGATAGATAGATAAGTTTTCCCTGGGGTGGGAGAGTCCAGAACAACAGGGCCTAGGTTTAGGCTACGAGGGGAATAATTTAAAGAGCAACATTTTCACGCAGAGGGTGGTGCGTATATGGAATGAGCTGCCAGAGGAAATGGTGGAGGCTGGTACAATTATAGCATTTAAAAGGCATCTGGATGAGTATATGAATAAGAAGGGTTTAGAGGGATATGGGCCAAGTTGGGTGTTAAAATTCAGACCTACATCTATGACTTAGAAAGTAGTGTAATATTAGTGTTTGTGCTGTTCAATTTCATTCCAGTGTGTCAGTATGCTTCTTTTATCCTGTTCAGTAGCATTACATCATTTCCTTCTGCACTGCGTTTTAGCGAGCAGAAGGAAATCAGTGATAGCTGGTATATGATCAAATGTGACATTCATCATATGTACTTGTTAGTGACTGTGTTTCTTTTACTGTTTGATATGTAAAGCCCTTGATTGTGTCAAAGCTTTTAACTATAAAATACAAATTTGGAAGTCTGCTCCGTTGAAATATGGGATCTGCATAAGATGCAATGAAAGAACTGTCATGTTGTGTGAGAGCTTTGCAGAAGCCACCAATTCGATGGGCTGTGTTTTGTGGTATATTCCTTCAGATGACCACGGCATTGAGAGAATTGTACTTCCAATTTCTCTTGAATTCTCCTACATCTGTTGGCAGGCATGGCTGTCTCTTGTGGAAAGGATGCCAGGTTGTGTTGGAGAGAGCAAATTCTTCTCTCACCTGACATCAGTTCCTCACTATCAAAAGGGAGCTAATTTTGCATGCACTTTGCCCATAGGGTCTGTCTTCTGATTTAAGGAAATGCTAGAGGCATTGAACAAAAAATTTATGTCTGTTATTACAATCAAAGACAGAAACTCTATATGCGTAATCAAGGAGTTAATAAGAGTGAGGTAATTAAGGTCATAATATTACTGGAAACAGTACTCAAGAAGGAACTAAACTGAAAGGATATGATGTCCTATATCCTCAGGTTCTAAGAAGAGAATTCTGTAGAAATATTGGATATCCTAGCAACATTTTTCCAGAATTCCCTATTTTCTGAAATGGTCCCAGCAGATTGGAAGTTTGGAAATATCACTTAGCAAGAAAGAAGGGAGAGAGAAACAGGGAACAACAGCTTAGTGAGCCTAAAGTAATCATTCAGAAAATTTAGTACACGAGGTAAGGGCAAGTGGCCGAGATAAATTAAAATGGATAGAACATTGTTTAATAGACAAGAACTAAAGAGGTCAAGAAAAATAGGGCATTTCCAAGCTGTCAGTTTATGATGTGGAGTGTGCAAGAATCAGTACAGAGACCTCTGCACTTTGTAATCTATATTAATCACTTGAGTGAAGAGGCAGAGTGTAAGTTTATAAGTTTGTGTATTATACTAATCTTAGTGAGAATGCAACCTCTAAGGGAGGTCTGCAAAGAAATATAGACAGCAAGTTGGCAGGTGGTGTACAGAATGGGAATGTGTAGATCATAAGAATAGAAAAGTAGAACATTTCTTAAAAATGGAACTTGTTGATGTTCAGAGGGACTGTTACACATTGGACACAGAAAGCGAGCGTGCAGGCACAGCCAATAAGTAAGACAGCAAATGGCATACAAGTCTGCATTGCAAGGAGGTTAGATTATAACACTAACCAAGTCTTAGTATATTTGTGTGGAGTTTTGGTGGTACTGCACTGAAACTACTGTGTGTGGTATTGGCTTCCAAGAAAGGATTCATTTACATCAGAGGCAGCATGGTAATACTTCACTATTGGTACCTGTGATCAAAGAGTTGGTCTAAGATATGAGACTAAGATATAAGGAAATTGGAGTTATGTTTTCTGGAGTTTAGAAGAATGAGTGGTGATCACTATAATATTTAAGTCATTTTATAAATTATAAAAAGACCATAAGGTAGGCCTGTGGAATTTGAACTGGGAACAATTTATTACATGTCTCTACAGCTATTCAGTCAGACCTAGGCTGACCGAAAGCTCCTGTGCTGGGCCACCTGACCTATTCTCTTAAAGGGGCAGCACTCGCCTTCAGCTACATATTTTAAAACAATCAAGAGTCCAAAGAAGCTTGACAGAATAGATACTGCATGTTGTTTCCCAAGTCGGGGTGTCAAGAACAAAGGGGTATAGTTTCAGGTTAGAGGGCCAGTAATCTATGACTGAGATGAGGAATTATTTCTTCAAAGTGTCATAAATCTTGGGATTTTCAATCATAGAGAGTTGCGAATGGCCCTCGTATTTATAGCTGAGATGGTGAGATTACTTTTGTCTCAGTAAATCAACGGCTGCAGAGAGTGAGCAGGAAAGTGAAGCTGAAGCCTAAGATCAGCCGTGATGATATTTGACTGGTGGAGCAAACTCAGCAATGCTTACCGTTTTCTCCTGCTCCTCTTTCTAACGTCCTTGCATTGACATTCAGTTTTCTTTCCCTTGGAAGTCAGAAGCATCCTTGCTCTCACATATGATTGTTTTTTAAAAAAAATTACTGTATTTTTTAATGTCTCCTTTTTTTAGATTTCTACAGCTCTTCAGGGGAGCATAATGTAGCTCAAATTTTTAGATGACCTAACTTTGCAACTATAAAGAATGACACACATTGTATCCATCACAGCAAAGGAACAGTGAGGATACATTTGTGACAGTCTCAAAAGTCTATTTATTACTTTTCAGGAATGGCAGAATCTTACACTTGTCCCCCTATTTAGATCTGTAAAGCATTTATGCTTTATAATGGCCTCGAAAAAAATTGAATTCATCCAAACTCTGTTGTCCATGTCCTAACTAGCACCACATCTTGGTCATCTGTAATCTCTCTGCTCGTTTATCTATGTTTGGTCTGCATTCCAGCAGTGTCTAAATTTTAATACTGCTTTCAAATTTAACCAGATGCTCACTCCTTGCTATTCCTGTAACCTCCTCCAATACAACAATCCTCCAAGATATTGACATTCCTCCAATTCAGTTCTGGCCACTTGAACATCCCCAATTTTAGTCACTCTCTCAATGGTCATCTAGTTGCCAAAATGTCTCAAGCTCTGGAATTTCCTTTGTAAATCCCTCTGCTTCTCTATCTTTCCTCTTTGAAGACATCGTTTAAAAACAACTTCTTCAACTGTCATCAGATCAAATCTCTCCTTTGGTGGCGTGTTGTCAAATTTTGTATTTTGTTCTATAAGATTTCAAAAAGTGGATATGCTAGAATGCATATGTTAACACATTCTCAGCATTTTGACACTACTATGCTATTATTTCTATTGTGTTCAAATATCTTGGCACTAATTTGCTATTACACAATAACTAACAGAAGAGGTTTATAACATGTGTTATGAATATTTAAAGAGAAAATCCAAACAGATCCAAGCTATCTTCAAACATTAATCTGTTTTAACAATTTTTATTTTCTGCATTAGCTTCCTGTTTGTGTTCTGGATATTGTTATATACCAAAGTCTCTATTTAGCACCTGCCAAACAGAAGGTGTATATTTAAATATAATAATCAGCAGTCTCTACTGAACGCACACAGGAAGAGCAAGATTCACAATTAAATATCAATTAGAGTCAATATGACACTGCAGAAAATGTGTTACTGTTTGCAGCTATTGGAATTAAACTGTTTCATCTCTTTTTATTCAGTAACCTCTTCAGAAGGAGTTCTTGCAGTGCCACCCCATTCTATCTCAGCACTGTTCTATGATTTATTCCTGGACTACTGTAAAGAAAAGGGGAATTAAGTTCAGATGCCATCGTCCATTGATGAAAAGATATCAAGAATGTTCACAAAGTTCCTGTGCTTGACTTTGTTCTGACTCTTGGTTCCAGGTCTCCCCCTATAGAGCCTATCCTTTTCACTCTTCTTGTCCATTTATTGTTTATTCATTCATGGGATGTGGGCATTGCTGGCTTGGCAAACATTTATTGGTCATGACTAGTTGCCTTTGAGAAGTTGCCTCCTTGAACTGCTGCAGTACAGACGTTGTAAATACACCCACAATGCTGTTAGGGAGGGGATTTCTGGAATTTTCAACTAAAGGTATGGTGATATATTTCCAAGTCTGGATGGTGAATGTCTCGGGGGTCATGCAGGTGATGGTCTTCCTAAGTTTCTGCTTTCCTTGTCCTTCTAGGTGGTAGTTGTCATAGGTTTGGAAGGTGTTGTTTAAGGACTCTTAGTGAATTTCTCCTGTGCATCTTGTTATTGGAACTGCACCCATCCAGGCAAGCGGAGAGTATTCTCTCACAAATTTGAATCAGGCCTTGTTAGTGGTGGTCAGACTTTAGGGAGTCAAGAGGTGATATATATGTAGCAGGATTCCTAGCTTCTCACCAGCTCATATAGCCATTCTATTTCAAGGCATTCAAGAGGGTGTTTAATGAATATTTGGATAGAAATAGTGTGCAAGGGTATTAGGAAAAAGCAGAAGACTGGTATTAGGTAATGATGCTCTTTTACTTGGTGCAGGCATACCGAGCTGAATAACTTCCTTCTGCACTGTGAACATTCTACGATCCTGATTTCTATGGCTAGTCCAGCTTCTGGTCAATGGTATCCTCCAGAATGTTGATAGTGGGTAATTCAGTCACGGTAATTCTTCACAAAAAATGCTGATTAGATTCCCTCTTGTTGGAAATGGCCATTGCCTGGCATTTGTGTGGTATGATTATTATTTGACACTTGCTGGCCCACAATTTGAAGTTGTCCATGTCTTGGTACATTTAGACATGGACTACTTCAGCATCTGAGGAGCTGTGATTGGTACTGAACATTGTGCACTCATCAGCGAATATCCCATTTCTCAACATATGATGGATGGGAGGCCATTGGCAAAGCCATTGGACCGAGAACATTATCCTGAGGAACTCCTGGATCAGATCTGACTGACCTCCAACAATAACAAACATAAGCATTTTCCCATCGATGTGCATTGACTCTAATTTAAATTTGATGTCAAGGGCTAACATTTTCACCACACCGTTGAAATTAATCTCTTTTGTCCATGTTTAAAACAAGACGGTAATGAGGTCAGAAGCTGAGTGGACTTGGCAGAATCCAAACTGAGTATCCATGAGCAGGTTATTACTAAACAAGTGCTGCCTGTTAGTACAGTTGATGACCTATTCCATCACATGACTGATGACTGAGGATCGACTAATGGAACAGCATAATCAACATGGCCTATAGCTGTGTCCAACCCATTTCCCATACTTCTGCCCTTAATTCTTATTTTTCCTCCCACAACAGCAATAGGGTTCCCCTGGTGCTCATTTGCCATGCAACCAGCATTCACATCCAATTGACCATAAGCTGCCATTTCTGCAATCTCCAGTGGGATGGCACCACCAGACACACATTCCCCTCCATCCCCTCCCTTTTCAGCATTGTGCAGGGACCATACCCTCTGGGATACCTGGTCCTCTCCTCTTCCACTCCCTCACATCCACATATCACCTTGCTATGCAATTGCAGAAGGCACAGCATCTGCCCATTTACCACCTCCCACCCTCCTCACTATCCAAAGCCCCAGATATACCTTTCAGGTAAAGCAGCAATTTACTTGCATTTCACATAATCCAGTCCACTTTATTTACTGCTCATGATGTGATCTCCTCTATACTGGGGAGACAAAATACAGACTGAATGACCACTTTGCAGAACACCACAATTAGTCTGCAAAAATGACCCTGGCTACAACATGCATGTAAAACTACAACTTAGAGAGTTGTTGGTTTAGATGGTCGGTACAAACTGTGCTCCCTGGCAAACATCTCTATTTCAGACCTGCTGCAGTGCTCCAGTGAAGCTCAGCACAAGCTGGAAGAACAGCATTTCATCTTCTGTTTGGGAACTCTGCAACCTTCATGATTCAATATAAAGTTCAATAATTTTAGAACCTGAACACCTTCCTCTATGTCCTTTAACCACCTGCACACCCCAGGCTCTGTCTTTCAAAACAGCCAACCCATTTTCACCTAACTATGGTCCTCATTATCAGCTTTTCTTTCTCCCTGACACACTATCATCCATCTCTTTGCCTAAATGTTATTCCCTCTCTCTCTGGGCTCCATCTCCACCTATCTGCCTACTCCTATCTCCTCCAAACTCACATCCCCCCCTCCGCACCCTCCAATAACATATATAGCACTTTCTCCTAGCTGCTATCGATTCTGAAGAAAGGTCACTGGACTTGAAACATTAACTCTATTTTCTGTCCACAGATACTGGCAGACTTATTGAGTGTCTCCAGCGATTGTTGCTTTCAGGACAGTGTCTCCAGCAAAGTTGGATTTGTCCTACTTTTTCTGTCCAGGACACACCTAGGCAACTTTCCATGTTGTTGGATAGATCCCAGTGTTGTAGTTTTACTGGAATATCTGTGTTCCGAATGCAACAAGTTCTGGAGTACAAGACTTCAGTACTATTGGTAGAATGCTGTTGGGGCCCTTAGCCTTTATTGTGTCCAGTATCCCTAACCATTTCATGATACCATGTGGAATGAAATGAATTGGCTGAAAACTGACATCTATGATGCTGGGGATCTTATGGAGGCAGATGAGATGGACTATCCACTTGACACTTGCAGCTGAATATTGTTGCAAATGCTCAGCCTCATTTTTTACACTTATATATAGTTCCCCCCCTTTATTAAGGATTTCATGAGGTTAGGTATCAATGTTCAGGACTCCCAGGCCAACTGCCTCCTGACTTTATGACACCTTTGTTGGGACAGGATGTACTGAGGGATAGAGATGGTCTGTGACATTGATTGTTTTCCTGGGTATGTTTCTGTTACTGGTCTGTGAGATGGCTCTCCCGATTTTTGAAAAAGCCCCCATATGTTAGTAAGGAAGACGTTTCAAGGTTAACAGGGCTGAGCTTGCTAGTGTCCTTCCTGGGTCTGCCAGTTTTATTTCATTTTTAAGGTTTTTCAGTAATTGAATAAGTTGAATGGCTTAGAAGGCTATTTTAGAGGGAAGTGAGAGTCAACAAGGTTCTTTTTATGGATCTGGACTGGACCAGATAAGGACAGCAGTTTTCCTTCCTTAAAGAATAGGTTTCTCTGAGCTTGATGGCAGGTCCAATGCATAGCCCTTCAAATTCCAGGCGGTGTAGGGCAAGGGGATCAAGTTTTGAATCTACCTGAGCCAGAACAGGAATTTAATCCACTCACATTGGCACCAGTCTGATCAGTACCAACCATCTAAACCAACAACTCTCTAAGTTATAGTTTTACATGCATGTTGTAGCCTGGAACCATGGATAGTGATGATAGAGGCACCAGTTTTTATTCCCTCACATGGTTATCCAGAAATCTCTCCCACTCTAACTACCTGACATTAACATCTTGTTGGAAAGATTTCACTGTTTGGTTGTATTATGAATGAGCCCTCCTTAACATTCAATGTGGGATTTGAACCCGAAAGTTCAGAAGCATTGACTTTACAACAATGCCACTGACTTCCTCGATCAAGGTAGCTATGCTTTAAAATACATAAGGAGCAGAGTGGAGATACTCAGTGTCAAAAGAAAGGCTAGTTTTAAAATAGAGAATTGATAATGTGACGTAGTTTGAGTTAAATCTGTGATAAACTGATGATTAGATGCAGAAACAGGTGAGTGAGACCAGAAATCATTCAAAGGGCATTAGTTTCAGCCAAGTTCTTCCATAATTCGAATATGTCCTGTGGCCATGTAAGAACAGCAATCTCTCATGTATAAACCTCATCAAGAAGACAAGACAGCCCTCCTGAGAATCACCGCCAATAAATCTAAGTTGTAGTACAGAAGCATCAATCATCAAGTTTAGAATCAAAAGGTGTTTAAGTGAGATAAGTTTGATATTTTCCTATTAATTTTAAAGGTTAGTTAATTAAAAGACTGAAAATTAATTATTTACTGATTCCTAAGCTGCCACTGCCAATAGAATGAAATGAGAAATCGCTGTTCCAGTTTCCGTTGCTCCTACAGATAGAAAGAGAAGATTCTGGGATAGATTTGGTCATGAGCAAAAAGGAGATTGTGGATGTTCTATTTCAGCACTAGTGTTTACTGTTTCTACACCTAGTCATCAGTTTATCACAGATTTAACTCAAACTACATCACCGTCATCAGTTCTCTATTTTAAAGCTTTTTTTTACACTGAGTATCGCCGCTATGCTCTTTATGTATTTTAAAGCATAGCTACCTTGGTCCAAGAGGTCAGTGGCATTGGTGTGAAGTCAATGCTTCTGAACTTTCAAAAGACGGGTGAGAAAATGATTGGACAGAGTTGGAAGAGTCAGAGAGCCTGTGTGAACTGTGGCTGGGGCAATTGACGAACTGCGGGTGTTATTGAGTGTGGGAGCATAAATAGTGCAAGCTGGGCTAGGCGGTGACAGTGACATTTGAAGAAGGTGGTGAGAGTAATGGTGTGAATGAGGGAGGGGTGTGAGATTATTGTTAAAGGCAGGAGAATGTAGATATTTTTAATCAACTTGTTCAGACATGTGACACACTTCAGAAGGGGGTGCACCACTACAACTGCACCATGACAGCCCAGGAAGGTGCTTATAGTAGCAATGAGAGTGATGTGCCAACCTAACCTGATGCAGATAGACAAGATCTGTTTCATCTCTTTATTAATAGACTTTGGTAAAATCAAATTTTTGATTATCTCCAATTGTTGATTTCCTACAATTATCCTTTAAGCAGTTCATTAAGTAGGATAAATGCAGGAAATCAACAATTGGAGATAATCAAAAATTTGATTTTATCAAAGTCTATTAATAAAGAGATGAAACAGATCATTGTCTATCTGCATCAGGTTAGTTTGGCACGTCGCTCTCATTGCTACTATAAGCACCTTCCTGGGCTGTCTTGCTTTATGTTTAATGAGGAAATTTTGAGTCCTGTGAATCAGTTGTGTTTTGATTTACATTATATGGTTATTTTATTGGAATTGTCAACTGAAGCTTCAAGTATCAGTTTTTTGGAGTCATTCTTATTACAGGTTTAGATAATTATGTTCTAAAGTATGCTGTAGCAGTAGGACTCAACTTACTGTTGGATTCACAGCCCCTGTTGTGACATTTGTTGGTCAGTGCAGGCCTGTTCAGATACCTATTCTGCTTTGTCTAAAACAAGGTGAATATTTATAGACATGCAAATCCCATCCTGCTGCCAAAGTGAATGAAGCCAGCATTGCACTATTGGTGCCTCAGAATGAACAGTTTGTTTTTAAAGGAAGTTGATTTTGTGGCCATGTGTGTATATGCAGGATGTAGGTTAATAATTTTGGTTAGCTGCAGATGCAAATAACTATTTGGAAACCTACTGTGATGGCAATAAGTAAAACCTGCTACAGAGTAAAATTAGATGCTTAACAATGCTGGGTAGATGAGCAGGAGGCTGGAAGGACACAGCAAGCTCTTCCACAAATGTCATCTACTGTATCTGTTTGTCTATTGTACACTGTATTGGCTCATCACCAGTCCACACCCCACTCTCGGCACCTTCCCCTGCCACCCCAAGAAATGCAAAACCTGCACTCACAAAACTCCCTCACCTCTGTCCAAGGCCCCAAAGAATCCTTCCACATCTGACAGAAATGTACCTATATTTTCACAAATGTCATCTACTGTATCCGCTGCACCTGATGTGCTCTCCTCTACAAATTGCCAACTTACAGATTGTTTCAGAGAACGTCTCTGGGACACTCGCACCAAACAACCCCACCTTATTCTAATCCCAAGCTTCCAACTCGACACTGCCCTCTTGACTTGTCCATTGTTTTTCCCATCTATCCGCTCCACCCTCCTCTCCGACCTACCACCTTCTCCCCCACCTTCATCTACTTATTGCATTCTCAGCTACCTTCCCCCCAGCCCCACCCCCCTCCCATTTATCTCTCAGCACCCCCAGCCCACGTGTCTCATTCCAGATGAAAGGCTTATGCCCGAAACGCTGATCTTCTTGCTCCTCGGATGCTGCCTGGCGAGCTGTGCTTTTCCAACACTACACTGTCGACTCTGATCTCAAGCATCTGTAGTCCTCACTTTCTCCTAAATATGAAACACTAGTCTTGCAAGGAAATTTGAAACCTCTGGCATAACAGGAGCAGCAACAGGATGGATAGATAATGACTTTTTGAATGAATGAAGGTAGTCAGTCACATCAGTCAGGGTTCAGTATGGGGACCACTGCTGCTTTTGACATAGAATTAATAACTTGGATTTAAGTTTGCAGGTTGCAATGCTGAAAATGACAGGTAATGCAGAATTTGGAAATATCATAAACAGTGTAGTGATTAAGAGGACAGAGGCTGGTGGAACAGATAAATAAAGAAAGTGATATAGTTGCTCAGAAAAATGAGCTTCAGGAACGCATACTAAATGGATAATGTTAAAGTAGGTATGAGAAGAGAGATCTGTCAGGGTATTTGTGTACTTATCAGAAAAGGTGGCTGATCTGCAAAGCATTTAATAAAGCACGTGGAATCTTAACTTTATGGAAGGAAAGGCGTAAAGTACAATTGCAAGCAGGTTGTACTGAAAATACGTTTAAAATCTCATTCAACTTCAGCAAGGGTACTGTGTCCAATAAAAATAATCAGCAACACTGAGTATTGTAATTATCATTCTTGTTTAATTTGAGACAACCTAGTTTAACTTTGCCAAACCTCCGGATTTTGAAATGAATCTGTTTTTGAATAGCTATTTTGAACTTTGCAAAGTCTGACCTGAGTCCAAAACACAGGCCGACATTTTTGTCCTTGGCCAAATTTTTCCCATTCTTATCATAAACGGTGACCCATTTTCATTGCTTTCATAACAATGTTGATAACACTGAACTATTATTACTGCACCCCTTCATGATCCTTGGTTTTTTTTGAGATCAAAATAATAACTTTGATACTTAAATTTGTGCACTTAACCATTAATTAGCCAGGCCATTTTCCTATGGGAGTTGATTGGCAATGTTTACTGAGAGTGCTGTGGAACATGTACCACAGCATTAACAGCATACTAAAGAATTTGTAATAAGTATTAACTGTGTATATTGTGGAGTCAGTGTCACTATTAACTGTGTATACTGAGGAGCCTACATTGCAGCAGTAATTGTAAATACTGGTGAATCTGATTTTGTTTTATTCAGAGACGAGAGCATCTCTGACTAGGCCAGCATTTATTCCTTATCCCTAATAGGCCAGAGGGCAATTAAGAGTCAACCACATTGCTGTGGGTGTGAAGTCACAGGTAGGCTAGACCAGGTAAGGATGGTAGTTTCCCTCCCTAAAGGACATTAGTGAACCATATGGGTTTTTCTCCGTGACAATTGACAATGGATTTATGGTCATTAGTAGAATCTTAATCCTAGCCTTTTTATTGAAACCAAATTTCAACATCTGCCATGGTGAGATTTGAACATGGGTCCCCAGAGCATTACCTGGATATCTGGATTAACAGTTCAGTGATAACACCAATAGGCCATCATTTTCCATTTGCTGCTTTATTTGTGCATACAAGGAGCACATACATGGATTAACAGCATATGTGCAGTCTATAGCATATATTAACTGTAGTGTCAGTATTAAAGTATTAACTCTATACATATTGTGGAGTCTGTATCTCAGTATTAACTCTATGTACTGTGGAGTTTGCATTACAGTATTACAATGGACTTTATGTGGAATGCAAACATTCAGTGAACATTAATCGCATCCAAATATTCTACCTCAGACATGAGGGAATGTTGTTTCATTATGTCAATGCATTGTTTTGGAACTTTGGGGAATAAAGATCAAAACAATGACAGTTTTAAAAGGAGGAACTCAGACGAAAGGCAGTGACCACATGGTCAGTGAAGGAGAGAGAGAAAGAAACCTAAACTGCTATCTGACACAGCAGTGAATCTGCACAGTTATTGACTTTGCTATTTGAACTCATGTATCTCTGGACATCAGAGTGACCTTGGAGGAACCTTGTGTGGGAGAGCTCACAACACTGGAACAGATGAGTGCATGGTTTTTAATGTGTAATCTAACAATATTGGAAAAGAAAAAGAGATTCTGAAGGGAGAATATAGAAAGTTAGGCAGGAATTTAAAAAGGAGGTCCTTGAAGGCATTTGGATTACTGAATATCTGGATTACTCCTCGTGCTGTGAGCGAGTAAGGGCAGGAATAGGAGGATAGAGCAGATGAATGCATGGCTGAGGAGCTGGTACCGGGAGAAAGATTTATAATTTTGGATCATTGGAATCTCTTCTGGGGTTGAAGTAACTGTATAAGAAGATGGATTGCGTATGAATTTGAAGGGGACTAATATACTGGAAGGGAGATTTGCTAGAGCTGATCGGGAGGATTTAAACTAGTAAGGTGAGGGGGTGGGACCCAGAGAAATAGTGATGAAAGAGATCAATCTGAGACTGGTACAGTTGGGAAAAGGCGCGCGTCAAACAGTCAGGGCAGGCAGGGACAAAGCAGATAATGAGATAGGAGTGATAAATTAAACTGCATTTATTTCAATGCAACAGCCGAACACGGAAAGCAGATGAACTCAGGGACATGGGACTAGGATATCACAGCAATTACAGAGATGTGGCTTAAGGTTGAACTGGCATCTTAATGTTTCAAGATACAAATGCTGCAGGAAGGATAGACAGGTGTTCAAGAGAGGAGGGCGATTAGCGTCTTTTATACGGGATAGCATAACTGCTGTACTGAGGGAGGATATTCCTGGGAATACATCCAGGGAAGTTATTTGGGTGGAACTGAGAAATAAGAAAGGGATGGTCACCTTACTGGGATTGTATTACAGACCCCCTAATAGTCAGCAGGAAATTGAGAAACAAATTTGTAAGAAGATCTTGGTTATCTGTAAGAATAATAGGGCGGTTATGGTAGGGGATTTTAAATTTCTAAACATAGACTGGGACTGCCATAGTGTTAAGGCTTTAGATGAAGAGAAATTTGTTAAGTGTGTACAAGAAAAAATTCTGATTCAGTATGTTGATGTACCTACTAGAGAAGGTGCAAAACTTGACCTACTCTTGGGAAATAAGGCAGGGCAGATGAGGTGTGAACGGAGGAGCTCTTTGGGGCCAGCGACCATCATTCTATTAGTTTTAAAATAGTGATGGAAAAGGATAGACCGGATCTAAAAGTTGAAATTCTAACTTGCAGGAAGGCCAATTTTGATGGTATTAGGCAGGTAAAGGGATAAAAGGAAAATGGGAAACCTTCAAAAATGAGATATCAAGAGTCCAGAGACAGTATATTCCTGTTAGGGTGAAAGGAAAGGCTGGGAGGTGTAGCGAAAGCTGGATGACTAGAGAAATTGAGGTATTGGTTAAGAAAATGAAGAAAGTATATATCAGGTATAGACAGGATAGAGCGAGTGAATTCTCAGAAGAGTATAAAGCAGTAGGAGTACACTTAAGAGGGAAATCAAGAGGGCAAAAATGGGACATGAGATAGCTTTGGCAAATAGAGTTAAGGAGAATCCAAATAGATTTTATTATACATTAAGGACAAAAGAGTAACGAGGGAGAGAATAGGGCTCCTCAAAGTTCAGCAAGACAACCTACGTGTAGAACTACAGCAGATAGGGAAAATACTAAACGAGTACTTTGCATAAGTGTTTACTGTGGAGAAGGACATGGATGATATGGAATGTGGGGAAATAGATGGTGACATCTTGAAAAATGCCCATATTAGAGAGGAGGAAGTGCTGGAATGCATAAAAGTGGATAAATCCTCACAACCTGATCAGGTGTACCCTAGAACTCTGTGGGAAGCTAGAGAAGTGATTGCTGCATCCCTTGCTGAGATATTTGTATCATCGATAGTCACAGGTGAGGTGCCAGAAGACTAACGTGGTCCCACTATTTAAGAAAGGTCATAAGGAAAAGCCAGGGAACTTTTGACCCATGAGCCTGAGGTCAGTAATGGGCAAGTTATTGGAGGGAATCCTGACGGACAGGATTTGCACCTATTTGGAAAGGCAAGGACTGATTAGGGATAGTCAGCATGGCTTTGTGCATGAGAAATCATGTCTCACGACCTTGATTGACTTTTTTGAAGAAGTAACAAAGAGGATTGATGAGGGCACAGCGGTAGGTGTGGTCTATATGGATTTCAGTAGGGCGTTCAACAAGGTTCCCTATGGGAGACTGCTTAGCAAGGTTAGATCTCATTGAATACAGGGAGAACTAGCCATTTGGATACAGAACTGGCTCTAAGGTAGAAGACAGAGGATGGTGGTGGATGGTTGTTTTATAGACTGGAGGCCTGTGACCAATGGAGTGCCACAAGGATCGGTGCTGAGTCCACTACTTTTCATCAGATCCAGATGTGGTTAGTAAGTTTTCAGATATCACCAAAATTGGAGGTGTAGTGGACAGCAAAGAAGGTTACCTCAGAGTACAATGGGATCTTGATCAGATGGACCAATGGGCTGAGGAGTGGCAGATGGACTTAAATTTAGATAAATACGAGGTGCTGCATTTTGGAAAGTCAATTCAGAGCAGGACTTATACACCTAACAGTAAGGTCCTTGGGAGTGTTGCTGAACAAAGAGACCATGGAGTGCGGTTTCATAATTTCTTGAAAGTAGAATTGCAGGTAGATAGGATAATGAAAAAGGCATTTGGTATGCTTTCCTTTATTCATTCAATTATATTCAAGTATGAGAATGTAACTGTAAAATCGTTCTGGAATTTACATATGAAAGAACTGAAACCAACATGCCCATTCTAAAACAAACAATCAAGGTATTTTTCAATGTATAATTTCAGTTACATCACATTGTAAACTTTTGCTGTAAATTCTGTGTCCTACAATCTTATACTGCACAACCGCCTAATGAAGGAGCAGCGTTCCAAAAGCTAGTGCTTCCAAATAAACCTGTTGGATTATAACCTGGCGTTGTGTGATTTTTAACAAAAAGTGTGGTTCTGTGTCTTGAATTTTTTTACAACACTAGTTACAGGGCTTCAATATCATAGTTAAAAATCACACAACTCAAGGTTATAATCCAACAGGTTTAATTGGAAGCACACTAGCTTTTGGAGCGCTGCTCCTTCATTAGGCGGTTGTGCAGTATAAGATTGTAGGACACAGAATTTACAGCAAAAGTTTATAGTGTGATGTAACTGAAATTATTCATTGAAAAATACCTTGATTGTTTGTTGAGTCTCTCAGCTGTTCGAATACCATGATAGTTTCACTTCTTTCATATGTAAATCACAAACTTTTCTTTAAAAGTAACATTCTCAGGTGTTAGCCAGATAATATGTTGAAGGTGTGAGCTCCCTGTGTTCTCTGTCTGTGCCATAATGTTTAAACTGATTCTAATCTAAAAATTGAGTTAACAGAGTCTTACATGGATTCATGCAGTTTTTGAGCAAAATACAATGTAACTCTACAAGTTCAAATTCACCCACAAACGTATATGTATATGTGTGCATGTGGGTTTTTGTGTGTGTGTGTGTGTGTGTGTGTGTGCGCGTATGTCTGTCTGTCTGTCTGGGGTGGGGGGTTGTGAGTGTGAGAGAGCATGTATATCTGTGTGTATGTGAGTGTACAGTGTCTAAGCCTGTGAGAGGGTGGATGTGTGAGGGTGGGAATATGTGTGTGTGTGTGTGTGTGTGTGTGTGTGTTTGGGATGGGAGGTTGTGAGTGTCTGTGAGAGAGAGTATATATGTGTGTGTGTAAAGTGGCCTAAGTCTGTGAGAGGATGTGTGAATGAGTGTGGGAGTGTGTGTGTCTGTGCGCGTATCTGTGTATATGTGTGTTTGTGTGTATGCATGTGTATAGGAGTGTGTGTGTGTGTGTGTGTGTGTGTGTGTGTGTGTGTGTGTGTGTGTGTGTGTGTATAGTGCAACTGTGGTCACTTGTAGTGTGACGTGAACCCAAGATCCCAGTTAAGGCCCTCCCTATGTGTACCGAACTTAGCTATCAGCCTCTGCTCAGCCACTTTTCACTGCTACCTGTCCCGAAGTCCGCCTTGGAAGATGGTCACCCGAAGGTCCAAGGTCGAATGTCCTGGACCACTGAAGTGTTCCCCAACTGGGAGGGAACACTCCTGTCTGTTGATTGTTGTGCAGTGCCCATTCATCTGTTGCCATAGCTTGGTTTCCCCAATGTACCATGCCTCAGGGCATCCTTGCCTGCAATGTATAAGATAGACAACGCTGGCTAAGTCACGTGAGTATCTGCCACATATATGGTGGGAGGTGTCCCCACGTGTAATGCTGGTATCCATGTCCACACTCTGACACGTCTTGCAGCGCCTACCATAACAGGGTTGTATGGAGTTGTCCTGAAAGCTGGGTAACTTGCTACGAACAATGATCTGTTTGAGGTTTGGCGGTTGTTTAAAGGCGAGTAGTGGAGGTGTGGGGAAGGTCATGGCAAGGTGCTCATCCTCATTGATAATGTGTTGCTGGTCACGAAAGAACATGGTGTAGTTTTTCAGCTCTTGGGAAGTACTGGACAATATCATAGACAATATCATAAACTACACACACCATCTGGGTTCTGTGCTTATTGATGTTGTTGTAAATTACACAGACAATCAACTGTCTCACTGACTCCATTATGCAGAGAGAGTGCCTGAAGCTGAGCCAGGTGCCTTTATACTGAACATCAAATGCTGTGATGTCATCTAGCTGTTGTAAATGTACAGGTCTGTCTGGGTGTAGAAGCGAGGCCATGATACAATTGTGGGAGTTGTCACTACCATCTTCTAGGTTGAAAAGAATTTATTTTTCGAGTAAAGTTTTGCACGTATACTGAACTCCTCACCTATTGACAAATTTAAGAGTTTCGATTTCATGAGCAGCAACTGCATTCTCTAAAGACTTCAAGGAAATGTGGATAAGTTAGAATGAAACTTGGAGGCTCACTAGATAATGCAAATTTAATTCCACACTGAGGTACACTCAATGAGATGCAAAGCTCCTTCATGGATGAGTTAGACTGTAATCCTTGAATTAAAATGCAAGTTCATTGACACTGTAAGGTGGAAATCTCTTTGTGGAAAGTTATTATTGGAGAATCAATGCAGCCTGAAACAATTTTATCTCCACTGTGAAAGCAAACACTTACTTCTGTATAGCCTCTTTCACAACTTTAAGGCATTACAGAGTATTTTAATCAATTGATCCCTCTGGCTGGCTATTTAATCAAAGCGTATCCATCAATTTGCTAAGCTAATTGAGATGAAATATCTCTATTGATGGTCAGCATAAAGTGTGCAAGCATGGTTGTATGAATAACTTTAGAAAAATCACAACACCATGTAGGAGCAGAAATATGTTATTTTGTCCATTGAGTCCACTCCACATTCAATGGAATCATAGATGAATTAATTTTATCCATTTATTAGGAGCAAGAGGATAGCCTGGGAAAGGTTTGTTCCATTCAAGGTGAAGAAAGGAATTTATGGTTGGAGTCAGAGGAAGTAGCTGACCTGCTACGCTTTTTCAGCCCAGGTGGGATCTATCCCATAATACTGAAGGAGGCAAGGAAGGACATTGCTGGGGCCTTGACGGAAATCTTTCTATTTTTTATAGCCACTGGCAAAGTCCCAAAACTGGAACATGGCCAGAAAGGCAATGGGATAATACAAGAAATTATAGGCCAGTGAGCCTTACGTCAGTGGTAGAGAAATTATTGGAGAAGAGGTTAAAGACAGGATTTATTCACTTTTAGAAAAGAACAGACGTATTAGGAATAGTCAGCATGGCTTTGTGTGGGGGAGGTCTTGTCTCACAAATATAACTGAGTTTTTTTAGAAAGTGACAAAGATGATTGATGAGGATAAGACAGTGTATGTTGCCTATATAGACTTTACTGCAGCATTTAACAAGGTTCCTCATGGCAGGCTGGTACAGAAGATTAGGTTACCTGGGATCCATAGTGAGTTGGTAAACTGGATACAAAATTGGCTTCATCATAGAAGACAGAGGGTAGTTGTGGGGGGGTGGACTAGAAATCTATGACGATTGGTATGTCACAAGGATCACTGCTGGGACCTCTGCTGTTTATAATATATCTTAATGGTTTGAATGAAAATGTAGGTGATTTGATCAGTAAGTTTGCTGATGATATTAAAATTGGTGGCATCCTAGATAGTAAGGAAAGTTGGCACAGTGTAAAATAGATTATAGATCAATTGGAATGTTGGAGGAGAAATGGCAGATGGAGTTTAATCTGGATAAGTGTGTGGTGATACATTTTGGGAGCTCAAATGCAAGAAGAAAGTATACAGTAAATGGCAGGGCCCTTAGAACTATGAATAAACAGAGGGATCTTGGGTACAAGCCCATAGCTCCCGGAAAGTGGATAAGGTGGCTAAAAAAGGTATGCTTGCCTTCATTGATCAGGACATTGAGTATAAAAGTTTGCAAGTCATGTTGCAGCTGCATAAAACTTTAGTTAGGCCACATTTGGGGGACTGTGTGCAGTTCTGGTCACCACACTATAGGAAGGATGTGCAGGTTGGGAGAGGTTGCAAAAGGGGTTTACCAGAATGTAGCTGGACTGAATTGATAGCTGTAAGGTCAAATTTGTAAGTTTTCATGAGAATGTTGGATGCTCAGGGGCAATGTGATAGAAGCATATAAAATTATGAGAGGCATGAATAGAGTGGACAATCGGAGTTTTTTTCACAAGGTGGAAATGTCTAATACTAGGGCACATAGATTTAAAATGAGAGGGGGAATATTTAAAGGAGATGTGTGAGGCAAGTTTCTTACACAGAGGGTGATAGGTGCCATGGAATGTGCTGCCGGGGAGGTTCTAGTAGTGGATACGTTAGCAAAGTTTAAGGAGCATTTAGACAGACACATGAACAAGCAGGGAATACAGATCATGTGTGGATAGGATTAGTTTACAATGGTGTAATGGTCGGTGCAAACATTGTGGGCTGAAGAGCCTGTTCTTATGCTGCACTGTCCTATGTTCTTTGGTAATCCACAACTCCACCTTTCTGACTTTACCATTAAGGCTTGATTCCCTTACTGATTTAACATCTGTCTATCACAGCCTTGAATATACTTAACAATCCGACTTTGACAGCCCTCGGTGATAAAGAATTCGACAGATCCATCCCCGTCTGAGAGAAAAAAAATCTTCCTCATTTCTGTCTTAAATCTCTGTCCCCTCACTCTGAGATTATGCTCTCTGCTCCATAACTATCCCACAAGGGGGAACAAAAAACCTGTCCAACAAGTTCCAGAAAACCTTTGTTTCAATAATGTCACCTCACATTCTTCTAAACTCTAATGATACAAGCCCAAAACACACTGACAACAATCCTTCCATATCTGGTAAATTTTCTGTGGAATGAATCCAATGCCAATATCACTTTCGTTCGATAAGGGAAACAAAACTGTTGATTGTATTCCATCTATGAATATCTGAAGCTGAAAGTTGAACTTCTTGGCATTTTTGAAGAAAAGTTATGATTAAGTAGGACTTGTGAAGCAGATGCAAAATGTATGGTGTAATACACGAACATTTATTCTCCTACCCTTAGCCAAAGGCTCTCTGAGGAACTGGCCTAATTTACTCCTTATTTAGCAACTACACAATAAATGTCATAAAAAGAAATGACTCCATAGCCAGAGTCAGCACACTGTGTGGAAAGTTTAACTCTAAACAGCCAATAAATTCCAACAACTAAATCATTGTAGATAGATCATTGACAGAATTAGTTAAGTGTGATTGTGTTATTGCAAGGATCAGCCAATGTAAGTAATTATTCTGTGAAAGCTTGGTTTGATCACCTTAACCACAAAATGTATGAATCAGCTTCAAATGCCTACACTGTTAATTTGATCCATATTTTTGGCTACAGATTCATAATTCTCATAAAAGAGTTGATAGAACTTGTTGTACCTGGAACACTTTTGGCAGTTGTATGTTTCAGTTCAGACCTCATATTTTTAAAGAATAGCATTGTTAGTCACTCCTGTAAGTGATTTAAGTTTCTTCAGTTCTGGGTTTCCGTCTGTCCTAATATCTTATTATATGATACCACGTTTCTAGATGTGGTCAACCATCTAGGGCTCAGGGACCACAGTAGCTAAGAATCAGTGAATGTTATGGCAATTTGCTGTAAATTCATTTTAGGTTCCCTTTTCCAGGGAAATCACTTCTGTCAATGTGTTGTGGAATTTGAATGCACAGAAGGCCCAAAGATCATTAGTCATCAAGTCATTAAAAACATGCAGCAAATTAAGGTGAAGGAAGATGTAGTTACAGTACAGATATGGAATGAAGCCTGTTGTTTACATTGAGTTTAAACAATCCTTTGTCTAACCACTCTTTTTATCCATGAGGCTCTTTCTCCCAATGATACCATCTTTACCAGAGATGGTCTGTTCAACTGCTCCAGCTGCTCTCACTCACCAGCACCACCTGCTGCTGGAGGTTCTTTTTATTCAATCACAAGCTGAGGCCAGCACTTCTTGCCCATCTCACAGGGCAGGTAAGAGTCAACCATATTGCTGTGGGTCTGGAGTCACATATAAGCCAGACTAGATAAAGATGGCAATTTCCTTCCCTAAAAGACATTAGTGAACCAGTTGGGTTTTTCCAACAATTGACAATGGCTCTCATTGGACTTTATTGGACTCTTACCTCTAGATTTTTAATTGAATTCAAATTCTATCATGTGCCATGGCAGGGTTCAAACCTGAACCCTGTGGCTAAGTGGGTTAAAGCGTCTGGTTAGTCCCTGGAAGATCCTGAGTTCAACTCTCAGTGCTACCTTTTGGGCAGCACTGTGATCCTCCCACTCCAAGTTCCTCTGCAGCCCAGATTGAACCTGGGCACCAAGCAGACAACACTGCCTTTGGGACTCTCAGTCCTGGCCACAGAGAGCATTGTCTATTCCCCTGACTATACTATCCCCAATTACAACTACATTTCTCTTTCTAACTCTTCTTGAATGGCTCACTGTACCACAGTGCTATGGTCAGTTTCTTATTCCCTTTGCAATCCCTACTCTCATCCACACAGGGAACAGGAATCTCAAACCTGTTAGAAAGCTCAAGGGCTGAGGCTCCTTCAGCATTACCTCCTGGATCCCTCTACCTATATGGCTCATTGTTACACCCTTCTGACCCTCACCACAGACTGAATTTGTGGTAGGGGTGTGACCACCACCTGAAACACAGCGTTCAGTTATCTCTCCCCTCTCCCTGATCTGTCAGTGTTTGAAGCTCAGATTCCAGCTCATCAACTCTGACCAAGAGTTCTTCATGCAAGTAGCACTTGCTAAAGATGTGTTCACTACAAACCACAATGGGAATCATCAGCTCTCACATCTTGCAGGTACAACATATCCTCTAGCCCTGCAACTTTAACTTTGTTCTCAATTTGATTGAAAAGATTTCCCACTGGTCATTTAGTTTGTAATCTGAAAATATTTCCCCTATTTACCTTCCATCTAAAAGTAACTTATCCTAGGCAGTCAAATTATTAGTTGCTACCAACTGGCGAACATAAGGATTTCCTGTGAAGTCACTCTTTCTTTTGTTCTGGGTTCCCAATTCTCGGCTTCATTTCTTCCTATGAAAATTTATCTTGTAAAATACTTACAAACTATGAACCTCACCATCACCACCTGCTGCTGGAGGTCCTTCTGTAATCATTCACAAAATGAGGCCAACATTTATTGCTCATCCCACAGCAAGCAAGCAAAGGGCACCTCTTCTCCTGTGCATGGATTCCCCATGCTGATTTCAAGTTCTGTGTACTCACATGGACTGTGACGTACTCTGGATGTGATCTCTTTTCCTTGACCATGCATAGCTTACTGCTCTTACTTCCTTGTTTAGAATTTGTCATCCCAGCAACTATACATGTAAATATAAAGGTCTCCATCGCCCTAGCTGACCAGAGGACTGCACTCTCATTGGGGATGACTGTTGGTGTATTAACCTGAGGGAAGGCACACCTCGGGCAAGGGGGGAGGTTGAGAAGGAGAGCCTTTCATGGTAACCTTAGCCAATGCAGACATTGAACCCACACTGTTGGCACGTGAGCCAACCATCCAAGCTAACCAAACCCCATACAAAGGTTGGAGGCTTGAGAGGACATTTTAGAGACATTTGGCAGTTTATTTTGAAGATTTTCATATTTTCTGCAGTGCCCTTAAATCGGAGAGGTGACTGACTTGCTCGCATTTGACATCTGTTTTAGTCAGTCCCTCAGGAGCAGGGAATAAAAGTTTTGACGTACAAAAGCCACGTTATTTTGTCCCTTTTCCACAGAATATTCAATCCCCATAAAGTACATTATGTGGTAAAATGATCAACATTTTGCAAAATTTCTCCAAGTAGGGGCACGTTGTTTCAACTGACAAACAGTCTGCAGGGAAGTCGGACCCTTGTTATGAAGATGTTAATTTTTTTATTTGATGGTTTGTGATTTGCTGAAAAAGACACATTTTGTTGATTAATTTTTTTCTTGCAATTATCAGAACAATTTGCAAGAACGCCAATTTCAGGAAAAATAGTTGGCATTTACACATGGTGAGACAAGAGGGATGATCGTTTGCAAGTAATAGAGCTACAGCCATGGGAAATGCAGTGGTTAATGGTGATTGACAGTTAATTAACAAACATTGTTTACATTTTTAACCAGGCAGGTCATTAGGCCTTGTCCTGAGAAATGAACCAGCAAATGGCTGTCACCTATTTTGTTGAGTTGAAACAAGTGCAGTGCATGTACAGAGGAACCTCGATTATCCGAAGGACACGGGCGGGAATGTTTCATTCAGTTAATCGCATTCCGGATAGTCGAATGCCGGATAACATAGTTTAGCCAAACATTGGGACCTTGCGATCTTGCCAGATAATCCAATATTCGGAAAATTGAATGCCAGATAATCAAGGCTCCTCTGTATATGCTCATACAGGATAGAACAGGATCCCATGTAGTTTCCAGGACATGTGAGTGTATCATATTGTCTAACTGGGAAATCACATCAAATGTTAGGCACTGATGCAAGTTTTGAAAGTATGGGCTTGTTTGTTCTGATGAGCTGCAGTGTTATACTCCTTTGATATAGTCCACCAGTTTTTGTAACATATAGCCTACATTCTTGACATGACACTGGCACTGAAATTCATATACCACATTATTAATTTTTGGTAGACAGAATGTATTTTTAGTTTGATGGCAGCATCCTTTCTGGACCAAGAGTCTAAAAGCTATTTGAGTTTACATCATATATTGAAAAATATCTCAACTAAGACTTCAAAGAATCACAGAGTCATAGGGATGTATAGGACAGAAACAGATGATTCCATCTAACTAATCCATGCCAACCAGATATCCTAACCTAGTCTAGTCCCATTTGCCAGCGCATGGCCCATATCCTTCGAAACCCTTACTATTCATATACCCATCCAGATGCTTTTTAAATGTTGTAATTGTACCAGCCTCCACCACTTCTTTTCCGAACCTTTTCAGGTTTCACGACATCCTTCCGATAGCAGCAAGGTCAGAATTGTACACAGTATTCCAATAGTGGCCTAACCAATGTCCTGTAAAGCGCAACATGACTCCCAACTCCGATATTCAGTGCTTTGTCCAGTAAAGGAAAACACATCAAACACCTTCTTCACTAGCCTATCTAACTGTGAGTCCACTTTCAAGGAGCTACGAACCTGCACTCCAAAGTCTATTTGTTCAGCAAAACTCCACAAGACCTTACAATTAAACGTATAATGTCTACCTTGATTTGTCACTCCAAAATGCAGCATCTCAAATTTATCTAAATTAAAGCCCATTTGCCATTCCTCAGTCCATTGGTTCATCTGATCAACATCCCATTGTACTCTGAGGTAACCTTCTTCGCTGTCCACCACACCTTCAACTTTGGTGTCATCTGCAGACTTACTGACTATACCTACGATGTTCACATCCAAACCATTTACATAAATGACAAAAAGCAGTGGACCAAGCTCTGATTCTTGTGGTACACCACTGGTCACGGGTCTCCAGTCTGAAAAACAACCCTCCACCTCCCTCTGTCTTTGACCTTCAAGCCTGTTCTGTATCAAATGGCTAGTTCTCCCTGTATTCCATGAGATCTAACTTTACTAACCAGACTACCACGAGGAATCTTGTCAACTGTCTTACTGAAGTCCATATAGATCACATCTACCTGCTATGCCCTCATCAAATCTCTTCGTTACTTCTTCAACAGACTCAATCAAGTTTGTGAGACATGATTTGCTATGCACAAAGCCATGCTGACTATCCCTAATCAGTCCCTGCCTTTCCAAATAAATGTACATCCTTTCCCTCAGGATACCATCCAACAACTTGTCCATCATCAATGTCAGGCTCACCAGTCTATAGTTCCCTGGCTTTTCCTTGCCATCTTTCTTAAATAGTGGCACCACATTAGCCAACCTCCAGTCTTTCAGCTCCTCACCTGTGACTATCGATGATACAAGTATCGCAACAAAAGGCCCAAAAATCACTTCCCTAGCTTCCTACAGAGTTCTAGAATATACCTGATCAGGTCCTGGGGATTTATCCACTTTTGTGCGTTTCAAGACATCCAGCACTCTTCCTCTCCAATATGGACATTTTTCAAGACATCACCATCTATTTCCCCACATTCTGTACCTATCATGTCCTCCACAGTAAAAACACTGATGCAAAATGCCCATTTAGTATCTTCTCCATCTCCTGCAGCTCTATACATAGGCTGCCTTGTTGATCTTTGAGGGGTCCTATTCTCTCCCCAGTTATCCTTTTGTCCTTAACAATATTTATAAAATCCTTTTGGATTCTCCTTAACACTATTTGCCAAAGCTATCTCATGTCCTCTTTTTGCCCTGCTGATTTCCCTCTTAAGTATACTGCCTTTCTACTCTTCCAAGGAATCTCTCGATCTCTGCTGTCTATACCTGAAATATATTCCTTCTTTTTCTTAACCAAAGCTTTAATTTCTCGAGGCATTCTGCATTCCCTTTCAGCCTAACAGGAATATACTGTCTCTGGAGTCTCGTTATCTCATTTTTTCAAGACTTCCCATTTTCTAGCTGTTCCTTTATCTCTGAACATCTACTCCAATCAACTTTTGAAAGTTCTTGCCTAATACTGTCAAAATTGGTCTTCCTCCAATTTAGAATTTTAGCTTTTAGATCCGCTGTATTCTTTTCCATCACTATTTTGAAACTAATAGAATTATGGTCACTGGCCCCAAAGTGCTCCCCCATTGACACCTCAGTCACCTGCTCTGCCTTACTTCCCAAGAGTAGGTCAAGTTTTGCGCCTTCTCTGGTAGGTACATCCACATACTGAACCAGAAAATTTTCTTGTACACAGTTAACAAATTCCTCGCCATCTAAACCTTTAATACTATGGCAGTCCCAGTCTATGTTTGAAAAGTTATAATGCCCAACCCTGACCACCCCATTTTTCTTACAGGTAACTGAGATATCCTTACAAATTTGTTTTGCAATTTCATCTGACTATGGGATGGTGGGGGGGGGGGGGGGGGGGGGGGGGTTGGTATTATATAATGATACAATCCCAATAAGTTGATCATTCCTTTCATATTTCTCAGTTCCACACAAATAACTTCCCTGGATGTATTCCTTGGAATATCCTCCTTAAGTACAGGAGTAATGCTATTCAATATCAAAAACACTATTCCCCCTCCTCTCTTGAACCCCTTCCTACAGCATATGTATCTTGGAACATTAAGATGTCAGTCTTGCCCATTGCTGAGCCACATCTCTGTAATTGCTATGATATCCTAGTCCCATGTTTCTAACCATGCCCTAAGTTCATCTGCTTTCCCATTAGAGCTCATGCATTGAAGTAAGTACAGTTTAATTTATCAGTCCTACCTTGTTCTCTGCTTTGTTCATGCCTGCCCCGACTGTTTGACTCGCTCCTTTTCCCAACTGTACCAGTATAAGATTGGCCTCTTTCCTCACTATCTCTCCCCCCCCTCCCCCAACCTTACTAGTTTAAATCCTCCCAAGCAGCTCTCGTAAATCTCCCTTACAGTATATTAGTCTCCTTCCAATTCAGGTGCATTCTGTCCTTCTTGTATCGGTCACTTCTACCCCAGAAGAGATTCCAGTGATCCAAATATGTGAACCCTTCTTCCCTGCACCAACTCCTTAGCCATGCATTCACTAGCTCGCAGCTCGCAGCACTGGGATTGATCCAGAATTACCAACCTCGAGGACCTGCTTTTAAATTCCTGCCTAACTTTGAATAATCTCCCTTTAGAATCTCATCCTTTTCCCTTCCTATGTCATTTGTGCCAATGTGTATGACGACTTCCTGCTGGTCCCTCACCCATCTGAGAATATTTTGCATCCTTGCTGAGATATCCTTGACTCTGGCACTAGGAAGGTAACACACCATTCTTGCGTCTTACTTCTGTCTGTGTGTTTCTGACTGGAGTGTCCCCTATCACAAACAATCGCTTGGAACCTGACGTACCCCTCATAACGTTAGAGCCATTCGCAGTATCAGAAACTTGGCTGTTTGTGCTACATTCCCCTGAGAGTCCATCACCCCCTACATTTTCCAAAACGACTTACTTGTTTGAGATGAGGATAGCCACAGGACACTCCTGCACTACCTGCCTCCCCCTCTTAACTTTCCTGAAGTTAACCCATCAACCTGACTGTATCTGCAGCTTTTCTCCCTTCCTATAACTGCCACCCAACACACACCCTAGCTCCTGTGAATTCCTTATTGCCTCTAATTGCCACTCCAACTGAGTATGATAGGATTCACAAACAAAGACACTTCCTGCAGACATAATCCTCATTCATGTGGAAACTCTCCCTAAACGCCAACATCCAACAGGAAGAGCATATCACTGTATTAAAAGTCATCGTTTCTCCTTCATAATCTGCAGTCTCAGAAAATAGCACTATCTTATTGCTCTAAAAAAAACTGCTCCAGGCTAACTTAATACTTAAGGCTTATATTTTTCAAATTTAATCAAGAAACAGATCTCAATAAAACACATAACCAAGAAAGAACTATTGTAGATTTATGGCAAAACTATACTTAAAATCTACGTACTTACCTGTTCCTGTGATGTGAGCTCTCCCACATAGGTTCCTCCAAATTCAGCTGTGAATTTTACTGTTTGTTCATTTTTCCAAGACATACTCCGCTGTCCAGATATACTTGAACTCAAACAGCAAAGGCAGCAACTGTGCAGATTCATGCTGTGTCAGACAGCAGTGTAGGTATCTTTCTGTGATCATGTGGTCACTGCCTTTGTCTGACTTCCTCCTTTATAAAGTGCCATTGTTTTGCATTTTTGTCCCCAATGTTTCAAAACAATGCAACAGTATATAAGACAGTAATTGCTGCTCCTGGAATTCGAGGAAATCACCTCCAACACCTAAAATACCTCAGAAAAGGAGCAGCTCTTATAGCCACAACCTTTTCCCAATCTCTATCTTGGAATTCACAGAATTCTCTTCAGCGAAGGGAACTCATTTGAATGTTCCATTTCAAATGTGATTAAGGCATGTAAAGAATTTCCTATATGCATCTACGGATTCAAATATAACAATGCAACGTATACGTTTTGGAAATATGCAACATGTAAGAGATTAGGTGTCCGTCCATCTTCCTGCGCTTCTCTTGGAATCCAACTGAGATGTTTATGAGAGCTGGGCTGAGTGGTGATCTCACTGTAGCACCACTTACTTAGGTAAAATGATCTCATTACAAATGAACTCAACTGTGCAAGTTCATAATTTTAACGCATACTGATTCACAGAGTGATGGTGGACTGCGATCATAACAATGTAGTCCTGTAGTGCAGATCTCTGTGGCTTCTTTGAGGGATACATTGATGAATAGATGAGCAATGTGAGCTCATCTATTGTTGTCATGTTTCCAAATGTAAATAAATTCTCTGCTGTGTAAGTGGAAAACTTGCTCAAAACTAGTTGTAGCAATTCACCCAACTGTTTGGCTACTTCTTGTTGTGCAAAATCAAACAAGGGTAAAAGGTTGAAGTCACTATAGTTCCAGAAGACCTTAGGAGTGATTAGAGAGAGATAACTGGTGGTGAGTTTAATTTGAGAGTCACCATGCCTCAGGTACGGGACAAGGGTGAGGAGGTGGGATCTTCATGGTAACCTCCGCTGGTGCGGGAATTGAACCCATGCTATTGGCGTCACTCCAAATCACAAATAAGCCATGAGGTCAGTTAACTCCCTTGGCAGGATGGTTCAGAGCAATGCAGAGGGCATGCATTGAGTTGGAGGTGTTAAGGGTTAAGGTGTGAAGGACTACCAGAGGAAGATGCTGCAGGAGATAATGAGAGTGTTAGAGCTTGAACCTTGGTGTGAGCTGGTTACAATAGCTGACATAGAGTGACTGTGGCAGAATGGAGAAACCTACATTCAGATAGCTCAGCCTCCTTTAGCCTCAGTGGCAACCGCAGATCAGACTAACATGGGTTGGTAGTCATGGCCTTCCTCTGGCCCCAGGATCAGCTGTGAAGTTTGTTTTATTCATTCAAGGGATGAAGGCATCACTGGCCAGACCACCATTTACTGCCCATCCCAGAAGGCAATTGTCAACCACATTGCTGTGTGTCTGGAGTCACATGTAGGCCAGATCAGGTAATTATGTCAGTTTCCTTCCCTAAAGACATTAGTGAATCAGATGGCTTTTTCCAACAATCAGCACTGGATTCATGTTCATCATTAGACTCTTAATTCCAGATATTTATTAAATTCAACCATCTGCCATGGTGGGGTTTGAGCCTGGGTCCCCAGAATATTACCTAGGTCTCTCAATTAACAGTCCAGTGATAATACCACTAGGTCATCATCTTTTCATGTAGCCATGACCTAGTCCAGCAGGGTGCTCAGGACCCCAGCTACAAAGCATTGTGGCAACATTCTTCCTATCTACCATGCTCAGGGCAAATGTGCACAGCAGTTCCAGATTGACAGTGCTGGCCCGAGTATACAAACAGCTTTTAAAGATGGCGCAAGCACAAAGGATGCCATGAATTATGGGATATCCACTGATTGATGAGTTGTTTGGGAGCAGCAAATGGGCAGAAATCAGATGTGAGAGATGCCATGAGGCATGATAGGTAATTAATGGGTTGAGTTTGGTAAGCTGCTGCGAGAGAAGGGCTTTTCTCATTGGAACGAAGAAGGATAAGAGGTGACTTGACAGAGGTGTACAAGATGATGAGAGGCATAGATAGTGTGGAAAGCCTGTGACTTTTTCCCAGGACAGAAATGGCTATCACGAGGGGAGATAATTTTAAGATGATTGGAGGAAGGTTTGGGGGGAGATGTCAGATGTAGGTTCTTTACACAGAGAGTGGTGGGTGTGTGGAATGCACTGCCAGCAATGGTAGTAGAGTCAGATATATTAGGGACATTTAAGTGACTCTTGGAAAGGCATGTGAATGATAGTAAAATGAAGGGTTTGTAGGTTAGTTTGATCTTAGAGTAGGATAAAAGGTCGGCACAATATCAAGGGCCAAAGGGCCTGTACTGTGCTGTATTGTTCTAGGTTCTATGTTCTATGAACTCCCTAGATCTCCTGGTGATTAAACCCTCCAATAAAGTCAATTGTAACTCTGAGTTAGACACAAAAACTTCACACTCAAATTATTCCACAAAGATGGGGGGCTTTGTTTTATAATAAATGAATAATTTTGTATTTATTTAAATCTGTTTAATTGTTTTATCCTAGATCTAATATGATTTGCCATGTCATGAACTGGGTAAGTCAAATTTGTCTTGTGAACCACAGAGTAATGGGACTAGTTTATGCACTCAGCTCATTTCTGTCACAACACTGTCTAGATGGAACACTGTGGTATAAGCTCTGTATTCCTTTTGTTCATTTTTTTTTGATCTGCTAAAGGCTGTAACTGTCTGAAAGCTGTAGTTGGAGCCTTTGGAAAGAATCAATATACATTCTGCTGTTTAAGACTTTCTCCAAGATAGATTGTATACCATAGCATCCTAGTTTAATGTAACAGCCAATAAAGAATCCCCGCAAAGATTTTGAACATAAACCTCTATTCAATTACTCTTTGATTATATCATTTATTCTTTCCAGTGTAAATTCACTCTACGTTGGTCCATGATTTCCATTTCAAACAATTAGCTGTAGATATCTTGAGACAAAATCAAATTTTAAGTCTGTTTAAAATAAACAGTCATTTATCAGTAGTTCAGTAAGGCATGAACATGACCCAGTTGTAAATAAAGCCCTTAAAACTTCTGGGATTTATGGAACTTGTATTTATTTATAACTTTAAAGGCCAAGGAAGTATAAATTATGAATCATATGGTGAATAGATTAAGTTTTTGACCTCTCCAAGATAATGTTCATTGGAAAGGTGAAACTATGAGGAACTGTAGTTTGTTGACACTTAAGGGAAATGTACTGAATGACAGAAAATCAGTTAGCTATTAACTGACGAATTTTGCCTTCGGTGCAAGTGTTCTGTTGCTGGAAGAATAAAGTACAGAAGGTGACATTTTGTTTGGGCACACATTCTTGTTTTCAAGCATTGGTTTTCAGTTACAGCTCTAGTAATTATTTGTGTTAAGAAACATTACAGTTGTGCCCTATTGCTTCAAGTTCTGAGTCGTCCTTCTAGTAAGAACACTCCATGCAGGAAGTAGCTGCCTTATTCAAAAATTACAAAAATAAACAGATTAAATAGTGTTTAATCCTTTACCACATCAATTATAATTAATAATTAACAAGTTATTACAAATGTGTGTAAAAATTAAGTGAATATTTCATAACATATCTATCTATTCTAAGATGGTTATGCTTGAGATAATTAAATTCAAGCAACACTGGAGGTGGGAGATGAGTATTGATTTGATTGGTACACATTGGAAGCTTTCTCATACACACTAGAAAGGGAAAGCTGTCACAAACCTACCAGTATTGACTAACTCTATAAATAACATTTTTTGCATTGTTTACTTCGGTTAGACTAAACATTCCCAGCATATTACTACATCCAATGCACCAGCCACTAATCTCATGGCCACACTGACATTGTTGTTGCATCACCTACACGTTGCTTTTTTAGAAAAAAAGATAGTTATGATATCTACACCTCCAATTTAAATTATGCATTTTTTCACTGGCTTGAGGACGTGGTGCTGTATAACTAGCACTATTTTGTTCATAACTGAAGTGACTATTTGATTTTATTGAGCTAATTGGCAGTGGGAAACAGGATGGAGATTGGAGGCATTACTGGTTGAGATATACATTTTGATGAAGGTATCACAGACAAGTAGCAGTAATGATTTGGAGATGCCGGTGTTGGACTGGGGTGTACAAAGTTAAAAATCACACAACACTAGGTTATAAGTCCAACAGGTTTAATTGGAAGCACACTAGCTTTCAGAGCGACACAATCACCTGATGAAGGAGCGTCGCTCCAAAAGCTAGTGTGCTTCCAATTAAATCTGTTGGACTATAACTTGGTGTTGTGTGATTTTTAACTCAAGTAGCCGTGAATGTGTGAGGAGCTGCAGGAGAGACAAATGTGACCATCCCATGACAGCAGATCTTTGGTTGAATCGCAATAAGCATCAGTAGCAGAGCAAACACAAAGTGATGACACCAAGCATTTGTTTGCTACTGTTTTGTCTTTGCACTGATTTGTTCCAATACCCGATTGTTGGATCTCATGAAGAGATTCTAAAAGGATAAGACTCAGTGTTAATATTAATTGTTTTTCACAACTATTTTCATGCATAATTTGCCTTTTTACTTCGTTTTTGACCAGGTGGTGATTCTGTACTGTCACAGGAAACAGTGGCAATACTTACAAACAAGCTGGACCCATGCAGCAATGAAACTTGTGCATTTAAGAACTTGAATTAGGAGCAAGAGTTGGGCAGTACACCCTTTGAGCATACTCCACCTTTCATTAAGATCAAGGCTGGCCTCTTACCCGCCCTTGATCTCTTCATTACCAACTGCCGCCGCGACATTGACTGCCTCAACCTGTCCACCCCTCTCACCCACTCCAACCTCTCACCCTCAGAGCATGCAGCCCTCCACTCCTTCATTCCAACCCCAACTTCACCATCAAACCGGCAGACAAGGAAGGCACGGTGGTAGTTTGGCGCACCAATCTTTATATTGCTGAGGCTAAACACTAGCTCGCGGACACCTCCTCCTACTGCCCCCTTGACCATGACCCCACCTCCCACCACCAAACCATCATCTCTCAGACCATCTATAACCTCATTACCTCAGGGGATCTCCCATCGACCACCTCCAACCTCATAGACCCACAACCCCGCACCACCCATTTCTACCTCCTGCCCAAAATCCACAAACCTGACTGTCCCAGCCGACCCATTGTTTCAGCCTGCTCCTGCCCCACCGAACTCATTTCTGCATTCTTTGACATGGTCCTGTCCCCCTTAGTCCAAGAAGTCACCACCTATGTTTCAGACACCACCCATGCCCTCCATCTCCTCCATGATTTTCAATTCCCCAGCCTCCAACGCCTTATCTTCACCATGGACATCCAGTCCCTGTACACCTCCATCCCCCATCACGAAGGCCTCAAAACCCTCCGCTTCTTCCTTTCCCACCGTACCAAACAGTACCTTTCCACTGACACCCTCCTTTGACTGACTGAACTAGTCCTCACTCTGAACAACTTCTCTTTCCAATCCTCCCACTTCCTCCAAACCAAAGGAGTAGCCATGGACATCCACATGGGCCCCAGCTATGCCTGCCTCTTCGTTGGATATGTGGAACAGTCCATCTTCTGCAGCTACACTGGCACCACACCCACCTTTTCCTCCACTACATCGATGACTGTATCAGCACTACCTCGTGCTCCCACGAGGAGGTTGAACAGTTCATCCACTTTACCAACACCTTCCACCCCGACCTCATATTTACCTGGACCATCTCAGACTCCTCCCTCCCCTTCCTAGACCTCTCCATTTCTATCTCGGACGACCGACTCAACACGGATGTTTACTATAAACCGACCGACTCGCACAGCTATCTAGATTACACCTCCTACCACCCTGCCCACTGTAAACACTCCATCCCATATTCCTAATTCCTTCGCCTTCGCTGCGTCTGCTCCCAGGAGGACCAATTTCAATACCGAACAACCCAGATGGCCTCCTTCTTCAAAGACCGCAATTTCCCCTCAGACGTGATTGACGATGCTCTCCACCGCATCTCCTCCACTTCCCGCTCCTCTGTCCTAGAAGCCTGCCCCTCCAATCGCCACCAGGGCAGAACCCCACTGGTCCTCACCTACCACCCCACCAACCAACCTCTGGATACATCATATCATCCTTCGTCATTTCCGCCACCTACAAACAGACCCCACAACCAAGGATATATTTCCCTCCCCACCCCTATCAGCATTCTGGAAAGCCCACTCCCTCCACGACTCCCTCGTCAGATCCACACCCCCCACCAACCCAACCTCCACTCCCGGCACCTTCCCCTGCAACCGCAAGAAATGCAAAACTTGTGCCCACACCTCCCCCCTCACTTCACTCCAAGGCCCCAAGGGATCCCTCCATATCCGTCAGAAATTCACCTGCACCTCCACACACATCACTTACTGCATCCGCTGCACCCGATGTGGCCTCCTATACATTGGGGAGACAGGCTGCCTACTTGCGGAATATTTCTGAGAACACCTCTGGGACAGCCGCACCAACCAACCCAACTGCCCCATGGCTGAACACTTTAACTCGCCAAGGACATGCAGGTCCTTGGCCTCCTCCATCGCCAGACCATGGCAACACAACGCCTGGAGGAAGAGCACCTCATCTTCCACTTGGGAACCCTCCAACCACAAGGGATGAATGCAGATTTCTCCAGCTTTCTCATTTCCCCTCCCCCCACCTTTTCTCAGTCCCAACCCTCGGACTCAGCACCGCCTTCTTGACCTGCAATCTTCTTCCCGACCTCTCTGCCCCCACCCTCTCTCCGGCCTATAGTCCTCACCTTAACCTCCTTTCACCTATCGTATTCCCAACGCCCCTCCCCCAAGTACCTCCTCCCTACCTTTTATCTTAGCCTGCTTGGCACACCCTCCTCATTCCTGAAGAAGGGCTTATGCCCGAAACGGCGATTCTCCTGTTCCTTTGATGCTGCCTGACCTGCTGCGCTTTTCCAGCAACACATTTTTAAGCTCTGATCTCCAGCATCCGCAGTCCTCACTTTCTCCTGATATGATTACTCCATATTCCTATCTTCCCCGGTAACCTTTCATCCCCTAACTTATCAATAATCTATCTACCTCTGCCTTAAGAAGAATTCTGTTTCCATAAAAGTTTGAGGAAGGGAGCTCAAAGACCCATAACCATTTGTGAGGGGGAAACGTTCTCCTAATCTCTGTCTTACAGAAGTAAGCACTTATTTTTAAATAAAGACCCGTAGTTCTACATTTTCTCATAAGCGGAACCATCATTCCAGATGCACCAGATCAAGACACCTCATGATTTTATGTTTCAATCAGTTTGCCTCTTATTCTTTTTAACTCCTACAGACACAAGCCTAGGTTGTCCAACTATTTTCATTAGACAAACTCATCCATTCCAGATGTTGTCTAATAAGACCATTCTGAATACATTTATATCATCCTTAAATAAGGAGACCAATACTGTACACAATGCTCTAAAAAAGCTTTATAAATAAAACATAACCTCTCTTTAATTTAATCCTTCCACAAAAAATTGCTATTAGCTTTCTTAATTATTTGCTGTTACCTGCTGCTAATCTTTGTGATTCATGTAGTAGGACACCCAGATTCCTCTGCATCTCCGAGCTTTGAAATCTTTCACCATATAGATAATATGTATCTTACTTTTATTCTTCTTGCCAAAATGGACAGTTTAACATTTTCCCACATTATATTGCATTTGCCAAATCTTTGCCCACTACCTTAATTGATCTATATCCATTTGTAGTGTCCTCCTGTCATCCTCACAGCTTATGTTCCTGTTTAGTTTTGTATCATCACATTTAGTAATCATATAAGTGGACATTTCATCCAAGTTATACACAACTGTAAAATGTTGAAGTCCAGCACTGAGCCTTTGCACACCAACTCATTATACTTAGCCAATTAGCAAGTGATTCATTATAGGCTTACTGTTTCCTGTTAGCTAACTATTTCTATTAATGCTAATCTGTTGCTCACTACATCATGAGCATTTATTTTATGCCCTAACCTTTGAAGTGACACCTTATTAAATACTTTCCAGAACCCAAGTACTGTACTAGTCACCCTTTATCCACAGTACGTTACCTCCTCAACGAATTTCAATAAATTGCTTGAAAATGATCTGTTACGAAACATGTCGACTCTGTCTGACTACTTTGAACATTTCTAAGTGCCCTGCTGTAAAGTTATTAAAATACTGTCTAACATATTTTCATGACATTAAGCTAACTATAGTTGGCCTGCCTTGTCACCCCTTTTGAATAAAGGAGTTGCATTTGGTCCTTTCCAACTAAATTAAGTGTTCAAAAATTGAGGACATTTTTAAAAATTAAAACCTATAAACCAACTATCTGACTAGCAATTCATTTTAAGCTCCTAAGATGCAGTCTGTTAGCAGTTGGAAACTTGTCACTCTACAGCTCAACACCACTTCTCCTTATGTTGTCAATATTTTAAACTTCTTCCATTTCCTGATTTCCATCTATTTCTGGAAGGTTATATGTATCTTTAGTATGATGAGTGAAATTAAATATAGGTAATTCTGGGAAAACGCATGTTTTGGTTGCATGATTTAGCTATAACGCCACTGAAGAATTAGGGAATTGTATTTTTGAGAGCACTTCCCTCTGTTGGCAATAGTGCGATTCCAGTGGGGATTGGTTCCTGTGTTACATTCTGTACATGCACATGTGTGTGCTGAAATCTCATTGCTGTTCTACGCATGCGCCAATGTTCTTGCTGTTCTGTGCATGCACCGGTGCCAATGCATACATCAATGTCTATGCATGCACTATCTCTGTGCCAGTCTTCATGCCGTTTTCTGTACGTGCTGATGTCAGCTGCCGACAGAGCAGCTTTCTGTCAGAGCTACTGTACAGGAAGCAGCATTCTTACATTTTTAAAATGTACTGTGTTAAAGTTACTTCATTTTCGCTTTGTTCAGGCTGTACTAAACTTTGCATTAGACTTCTGAGTGATTGTTGAGCAATTATGAGTGATAATTTTTGCTGCTCTGCCCCTAACCTCACTTCTCCCATTGGTCCCGTTATTAATATTAAGTGAAGTTTCACTGGAATGCAACTATGGCATTATAGGAGAACTACCTGTAACTGTGCAATTCATCTAACACCATCTTCTTATTTCCCATCATTAATTCCTCAGATTCCCTTTCCTAAAATTCACTTTGTAAATCTTTTTTGTCTAAGAATCAATAGAAACACTTATTCTATTTTCATTTTATATTTCTAGTTGACTTTCTCTCATGCTCTAGTTATTCCCTCCTCGTTCATGTTTACACTGAAACATAGAGGATAGGAGGAAGAATTGGCCATTCAAATCCTTGAGCCTGCTCCGCTATTCATAATGATCATGGCTGATCATCAAGTTTAATATGCTAATCCTGCCATTCCCCCCATATCCCTTGATCCTTTTAGCCACAAGAGCTATCTCCTTCTTAAAAGCATATAATGTTTTGGCCTCAACCATTTTCCATGGCAGTGAATTGCATAGACTCGCCACTCTCTAGGTAAAGACATTCCTCGTCATCTCTGTCCTATAAGGATTACCCCTTATCCTTAAACTATGACCACTACTTCTGGACTCTCTCACCATCAGGAACATCCTTCTTACATCTAGCCTGTCTAGTTCTGTTAAGATTTTACAGGTTTCTATGCAATCCCCCCCTCATTCTTATCAACTCCAGCGAATACAATCCTAACCAATTCAATCTCTCTTGATAAGTCCATCCTGCCATCTGAAGAATCAACTTGATAACCTCCACTGCACACTCTGTATAGCAAGAACATCTTTCCTCAGGTAAGACCAAAAATGCACACAATATTTCCAGGTATGGCCTCTCCAATGCTCTGTATAATTAGAATAAAACATCCTTTATTCTGTATTGGAATCTTGTTGCTGTGGAGGCTGAAATACCATTGGCCTTTTTCACTGCGTACTGCATCTGTCTGTTTACTTTCAGCAACTGGTGCATGAGAGCATCCAGGTCTCATTGAACATTCCCCTCTTTCAAATTACAGCCATTTAAGTAATTATCTGTCTTCCTATTTTTGCTACTAAAGTGGATAGCCTCCCATTTATCCACATTATACAGTTTCTGCCATGCAGTTGTCAACTCAGTCAGCTTGTCCAAATCATACTAGAACATCGCTGCATCCTCCTTACAGCTCACCCTTCCACCCAGTTTTGTCTAATCTGCAAATTTTGAAATATTACATTTAGTTCCCACATCTAAATCATGAAGGTACATTATGCAAGCTGGGATCCTAATACTGATCCCTGTCATTGCCTGGCATTCAGAAAAAAAAGACATTTATTCCAACTTTTTGTTTTCTGTTTCTTAACCAATTTTATATTCAACCTACACACACCGCTCCCCCCCCCCCCCCCACCCCGTGTTTTAATGTTTCACACGAATCTCTTACATGGGACATTGTCAAAAGCCTTCCAGATGTCTAAATGAACCACATTTACTGGCTTTCCCTGATCAACTGTAGTAGTTACACCATCAAAGAACTTGAGTAGATTTTGTCAATCTATGCTGTCTATGATTCTACCATTGTTTTCAAAATGCTGTGCTACAAAATCCTTGATAATGGATTCTAGCATCTTGCCTACTAACAATGTCAAACTCACTAATCCATAGTTTAGTTTTCTCTCTGCTTCCATGTTTAAATAGTGCAGTTACATTAGCTACCCTCCAGTTAGTAGTTATTATTCCAGAGTCTAAAGAATCTTGGAAGATGACCACCAATACCTCCATTATTTCTAGGGCCACTTGCTCAGTATAGTCAATCTTTGCTGTTTTTTATATTCTGTCCAGTGTACTGACCTGCCATCCATCCTTGTGTAATTATATGGTTTTTCTTTAAGATCAGCACTATCTTTAACTTTTCAAATTTACCACTGATGGTGGGTCCCCTACTTTTGGAACTTTTCTTTCATGTTGAAATGAAATGTTAGGAAACCCATCAAGATTGAGGAAAAAGCATATAACAACGGAAAGTTGTTCAGAAGGTGAGATGATTAGTCAAGATACAAAGGATGGCAAGGAATAACTAAAAGATTAATCAGGAGGAAAAATGAATTTAGAAACCCTTGTTATCTATTTTGACAGGTAATTTAAAAAAAAAGTAAATTAAGTGAGTGTTTATCCACAATAGAGTCAGAATGAGGAGTTAGTAATAGATAAGAAACAAAAGGTGAACGAAGGGAGCACATATTTTGCTTCCTTCTGTTTTCACACACAGTGTATATGAGCAACATTGCAGTGGTGGCTATGGATCGAGAGGTGGAAGTGAAGGTCAAACTTTGTCAAATTGCAGTCACTAAAAGAGCAGTACTGAACAAACTGATGAAACTGCCGTCTGTTAAGTCTTTGGTTCCAATGAACTTCCTCCTAGGATCCTAAAGGCAGTGAGTGTCTATTTTGGTAGTACTAGATATATTGATTTTAATTTAACAAAATTCACTAGTTTCAGGAAAGGTTCCATCAAATTGGAAATGAGCAAATGTAATCCCAGTATTCAATAAGAGAGGGAGGCACATATAGCAAATTATAGGCCATTTCATTTCACATCTATCATGCAAATGGATTGACCATTAAAGAGGCGTAGCTGGACAATTGGAAAACCCGCAAGGCAATCGGGAATATGCAGCATGGTTTCATGAAAAGGAAATCATGTTTAGCCAATTTGTTATTCTTCTTTGAAGGAATAGCATGACTGTGGATAAAAGGGAGCCTGGAGACATTGATAGTTGCATTTCCAGAGGCAGTTGATAAAATACCACATCAAAGGTCATTTCAGAATATAAAAGCTCATGATAAAACATTGGCTGACTGGCAGAAAATAATACATATAAATGCGTACTTGTCTGATTGATAGGAAAAGACAAGTTGTATCCTGCAGCGTTCTGTGCTCAGGCATTAACGTTTTGCAATTTACATCAAATAGTTAGATGAAGGGTGTGAATAATCATCCAGAGATTATTGCCTTTGAGGTTCTACAACTTGCTCCTAGCTCCTCATAATCACTATCTTTCTACATGGAATTCTTTCTTTATCCACTCTGTGTCATTGGTACTTAGATGGATCATGACTACAAAATTTTGGCACCCTTCCCACTATAAGGAGATCTCCAGCTTTAAGCAGTTGACCTGAATTTTGGCACAAGGCAGGCATCTGGAATATACTGCTCCTTACTATCACTACATTCCTTTTTGCTTCTCCCCTATGTGAATGGCTTCCTGTAGCAAGACGCCATGGCCAGTTACCTCAACCACTCTGCAGCCTTCACTTTCATCCAAAAATATCTGAAAGAACCTCAAACCTGTTGGACAGTTGCTGATGCTCCTGTACTTCATCCATTTGGGTCCTCTTATCTGCCTGACCTACTGTCATACCTTTCTTTCCTTGACCAATGACCTAATGAGAGGACTCTTACATCAGTGGAGTGAGTGCCTCTTATAGTCTAGTGTTAAGGGAACATTCTTCCTCCTTGATATGCCTCACTGTCTATAATTTTCCCTGCATTTTATAGACGCTAATTTGAAGCTATTTGACCTGGAAACATTTCTTGCGGCCATGCACTGGATCAATCTGGCATCTAGGAGCTTTTATATTCTTAGAATACACATCACCATTCTGCTATCTCTATTGTGATTAAACAAAGTAATAATTATGATAAAAGTCAGAATAATGAGTGGGTATTCAAGTTAACATGATGTGACCAAAGGTGTCTAGCAAGGATCTGTCACATTATTTATTACGTAATAACTTGGATAATGGCATAGAAAGTGAAATATTTAAATTCGCCCATGACACAATGTTAGGCAGCATTGTAAACAATATAGATGATAGCAAAAAATTACAAGGGGATTTGATAGACTAGGTAAATGGGCAAAACTGTGGCAAATGAAGTTCAATGTAAGCCGGTGTGAGGTTATCTATTTTGGACAAACAAAGGATAGAACAGGGTATTTCTAGATGGTATGAAGTTAAATATAGTGGATGTCCAAAGACACTTGGGGATCTAGGTGAAAACATTTTTAAAACATTATGAACAAGTGCAGAAAATAATCAAGAAAGCTGGAGTACAAGGATGCAGAAGTTATGCTGCAGATATACAAGACCCTTGATAGGCCCCACTTGGAGTACTGTGCGGAGATTTGGACACCACACCTTAGCAGGGGTATGTTCGCCTGCAAGGAGTACAAAGTAGGTTTACAAGAATGATACCTATGAGGACAATTTATACATATTAGGCTTATTTTCTCTGGAATGTAGAAGGTTAGTGGCTGATCTGATTGAAGTCTTCAAGTTATTAACAGGAAAAGATGGGGTAAATAAAAAAGCTCTTTACATTGATTGAGGATTCTGGAACTACGGGGCATAGCCTGAGAAGTAGGGCCAGACCATTCAGGAGTGATGCTAGGAAGAACTTCTACACACAAAGAGTGGTAGATGTTTGTAATGCTCTTCTGAAAATGTCATCCAGTGAATGCTGGATCAGTTGTTAATTTTAAATCTGAAATAGAGCAATTTTGCTAAGCAAAGATCTTGAGAGATATGGGCCAAAGGCAGAGATATGGAGTTATGCCACATTATCAACCATGAATAGTGAAACAGGCTTGAGGGGCAATATGGACTACAACAATTTCTATGTTCCTAATTAATTTATATGATTATTTGTTAAATGCATATTTCCTTTCCTAATCAATTAGATTAGGTTACTTACAGTGTGGAAACAGGCCCTTCCGCCCAACAAGTCCACACCGACCTTCCAAAGAGCAACCCACCCAGACCCATTCCTCTACATTTACCCCTTCACCTAACACTACAGGCAATTTAGCATGGCCAGTTCACCTAACCTGCACATTTTTGGAGTGTGGGAGGAAACTGGAGCACCCAGAGGAAACCCACGCAGACACGGGTAGAATGTGCAAACTCCACACAGACAGTTGCCCAAAGCTGGAATTAAACTCGGGTCTCTGGCGCTATGAGGCAGCAGTGCTAACCGCTGTGCCACCGTGCGCCCAGCTGTCCTAACTTAAAACTTAGAATTCAATAAATCTTACCATTTAGGAATCAGATAAGGAATGAAATCACCGGTTTTGTAATTCCCTCATGCTAGACTCTTTTAAGTAATTGTAAACTAGATAATTACAGGTTGTTTAAAAATATATTTTTTGCGGTTTCAGCATTTCACAGACAGTGTTAAAAAGCAGTTACTCACCAACCAGACAACTCTCAAATTTCCTGTTATATCGTATCACTTCACAAACTTGCATGTTTATCTATCTATCCTTTAGATATTGTTGGGAGGTCTGCAAATTTCTTGCATGCTGCCACTTATCTGGTACTGAGAAGGCATGTTCACCAGAGCTGAGCTTTGCTTAGTTGGGTCTATGGTTTGTCTGATGAATTTACAGCCAGTGGAATGGGAAGCCTGTAAGTTGGATCCTACTACATTGGCAATGAAAGACACCGTAAGATGATCCAAATGGAACCATCACACAATCCTAACATTTGAGGAGAACAGACGCAGGTCTCAGTGGAATGAGCAAGCTTTGCACAAAGCTAGTTCTTCCACTCACCCCTCGAATAGTGATTTCATATGTAACCAGATTTACAAATCTGCAACCAGATTTACAAATTAAGATTTGGCTTAACATCACAAGCAGGATAATGCAAATATAGACCAAGCTGTCTGACTTGAACAAGTGAAGGGCCACATCCTCACCGGTTTTCTCACTCTCAGTGCCAGTGACAAAATTTAAGAAACAACTTAGAAACCTAGCTTGCTATTATCAAAACCACAAACATATAGACATTTTTATGCATAAGCTTCAGATGAGAAGACTGATTTATGCCGCTACATCAAGGTGGAAGGAGATATTCACACTTTTTTCTCTTTTTCACACAGACACACGTACACACACACACGCTCCTACTCTTGCTCTCGCATATGCTCTCATTCTAATGCATACATTGCCAGAGATGCAATCATGGGCTTTTTACCTTAACAGGATATTTGTACCTGATTAAGTAATAGGTAGTAATTCTCGTAACATAAGAACTAGATGTGAGTCACGACATACTGAAAGATTCAGTATTATAACTCCTGGTATCAAGATACATATTACAGATACACACACTGTCATGCCTGGGTTAGTACTGAGCAATTAAGGTAAGCCTGTAGCATGGTTCCCTCAGTATAACATGCTGCAAGTGGCTTCAGCAAGGTAAGGTTTGAGAACGAAATACAATTAGTTTCGGTGCTATGATACAGCAATGATATTGTGTTTGTCTCAAAGGAATATTGCATATTAGCAGTGAGACATAACACAACAACACATATTCACTCTTTTACACATCTGCATAAATATATGCACTTTCAATCTCACACATGCACACATTCTTGCTCTCACGCACACACGCGCACTCTCAATCTCTCTATCACAATCATTCTCGTTCTCTTTATCACTCTTGATCATTCGTGACTAGTCAGCCGAAACACAGGCTGCCGTTCAGTACTATATAAACAGGGACTGCTGTTCTCTGTAACATACATAGCGAATGCTGTCCTCTGTAATAAAAACAGGATTTGGAGATTAATGTCATCAAAGAGAAGTTTGGATGCTACAAGAGTGCCAAAACACATTTACCTCCCACCATGTCTGGCACACCATTTGTGCCAGGTCTATAACTATTACTCCTTGTGGCCTTGCCAATGCATTCTGCCATTCCAACACCTTTAGAAGTTGGCACGTGCATAGAAAGAAGAGCGTCATCTTCCCTCTCCCATACCCCTGATTCCCTACTGTCAGTCTCCAGGCTTCAAATGGCCTGAAACCTCTGACCTTTGCTGCTGCTCCAATTCCAAACAATGTCTCAGCAGAAGCAGCTTGTAATTGGAGGATTAGCTCCTTGCAGACCCCTCCAGTTCCCTTTATTTGGAATACCACTTTGCAGGTCTGACTAAAAGACTTAATGAGCTATGCTGTGTGTTGAGGAAGCCAAGTTTAGACGGTGAACAGTTAGGCCCCTTGCTGGACACTCATCCATTGGAATAACAGAAGGATCCACAATGTGGATCTCAGTCTCACAAACATTTACAAAAGTAATAGAAGTCTTTTTTCTTGCCAAAGGCTGTTCAGTGGTACAGATCAGAAGGAGAACTTGTGTTCTGCTTTCTTCCATTGATAATCTCATGCCAGAGCGACACATTCCATTTTGGAATCTCAGTTCAGTAGTATTCTTTGAAAAGCTTGCATTGAAATGCTAATTCCAGAAGCACAATTTTTTTAATGTAGGTTTTTACATGTAGTTCCAGAGCATGTATTTTTAAGTGCAATCTGTAGGTGTGTTCATTTTGTAGAGCACTCTAGCATAGCACTTGCAACAATGAAAACCTGTGGTACAACATGTTAGTGCATTAACAAGTCCAGAACCACCTATCAACTAAGAGTCGTGATTTGCCTAACTGCCATTCAGTATATTGACGAAGTACCCAGCAGTATAGACAGCAGTACTCTGACTCCAAATCCTTTTGTAAAATGGATATGAGAAATGTACCTTTGCTTTGTAATTTGTACGGCACAGCTTTACTGATCTGGCCATCTGAAACCAGATCAAACAGACATAGTAAAACTGGTATCTGACAGCCAAAGCAAAATATTGTGGAATTTGGAAATCTGAAATAAAAATAGAAAATGCTGGCAGAGTTTTCATGTTGTTTGTGTGTGTGTGTGTTTGTTTGTTTTTCCCTGAATTGACCAATTCATGGTAGATGCCCTTCAGCTCAAGAAGTTCCAGCAGCCTGCCATTCAGGTAAAACAGAAGGAGAGAGACCGTACTTCCATCGTAAGTTCCTTCTCTGCAGCTTTGAGAAGTTTTAACTTAAAATAGACCTTCACAGCTGGGACTCCATTTTGGAGGAAGCCCCCCCATGGTGTGGCTTGGGGCCACATCTAAGGCCAGGCAAGTGAGAAGGCCTTGGAGTCTATTTGGCGCAGAGTATGTTGGCCAATTCCAGCTGGCTTCTGATTATCAGTTTTCAGGAACCATTAATGGCTTTCGACTAAGTGCGAGGGTGTGGCTCTTCTGCACGTCATCTTGCTTCCAGACAATTGTCCCGGAGCAGGTTGGTGCTGGCAAGGGGGCGTAAGTCTTTGTGTCTGGATGCCTGTGCACTTATTCCCAGAAATTCCGTCTGGTATACAAAATACAAAAGAGTCTTTTATGACTCATCTCTGATATTAAAAAGGGGTACCGTAACACTGGCAAGAACTTTATTTTTTTTTCTCAGCTGACTGCAGATTTTATGTGCGGTAGTTATGCTACCTTTACTGAGACTGCACAGTGAAGTGGGACTGACTTTACTAATAAAAAACTTACTGGAACTGATGAGTTTCTATGAATTTACTGAAAATGTTTAATAACTTAGTACTTTTTCTGTGACTTCAAATGTTTTCCTCGCAATAATCATCAGACAGATATTTCCGTAAAATATAATGATTAGATTCCCTACAGTGTGGAAACAACCCTCTGAAGAGTAACCTATCTCTCTCCGACTAATGCACCTAACACTATGGGCAACTTAGCATGGCCATTTCACTTATCCTGCACATCTTTGGACTGTGGGAGGAAACCCACACAAGGCCGGAATAAAACCTGGGACCCTGCTGCTGTGAGGCAGCAGTGCTATCCACTGGGCCACTGTGCCACCCTAGTCTATGCTAATATTGGTATGGATAACTTTTGGCCTGCGTTTTAGCTTGATGGCCATTTTCAAGAACAACAATATACTTATTCTAACTAATGCTCCACTTGTCCCGTACTTAGATGTATATGTGTATCTTAAAACTAATTAATATAGCTTTCATCTAGTTCAATGGATTTGAATGATAAGTGTATGATAATATTCCAAGAAAAGCTCATATATAATGCTGTTTGCTATTTTATCTGATGCTCTTGATGTAGAACCTGTGAGGAAATTAATTCAATCTCTGAACTCCAGAGATTTATTACTTTCAAAATCTCTTTGGAATTCAGTTCCAACATTAGGTTGAAAAAGATTGAAATCTTAATACTTGGGTTTAGGGTTATCACTTTCCTGCATTTTAGCACAGATACAAGTTTGTTTAAGGAATGGGTTAATGTCTCAGTTAGAATGGGAAGTAGAAGAATGTCTGCAAACTGTGTTAATCATTCATTTTCTTATTTCACAAGTGGTCATTTCTAAGTTCATATCCTTTTTTGCCCCTGGTCACTTTCAACTACAGTAAATGAGTTATTAGAGGAAATTCTCTTAGTAGCATAAGTTTAAACATTTATAGCGTACACTTTATTTAAAAAGTCTTTTCAGAAGGTTAGCCTTATGCTCTGCATAATTGAAAGATAAGCCATTAATAAAAAATGGATTTCACTGCGCATGATGTAATGGTCAAATCTTCTAAAATTGTGCTGATTCCTATCAGATAAGCCATCTATTATCACAAGCTAATTTAGGTAGGTGATGGCCTGGTAATATTATCACTCAACTCATAATCCATTGGTATTGCAGGTAATATTCTGAGGGCATGGGTTTGAATCCTGCCATGACAGTGGTGGAACCTCAATAAAAATCTGAAATTAAGAGTTTAGTGATGACTGTAATACCATTGCCAATTGTCAGGAAAAACAACTTTAGGGAAGGATAGTGTAGTCCTTAGCTTGCACTGCCAACATGTGTTTCCAGACCCACAGCAATGTGGTTGACCTTTAGATGCTCTCTTAACTGACCAAGCAAGCCACTCTGCTGTACCAATCGCTAAAAAGTCTCAAAATCGAAATGAATCTGGACAGACCACCTGGTACCTTGCCACTTAAAACATCACACACTAGTTTACCCCATAAGGCTATCCTTGCTAACACCTGGGGAGCAGTGTCAACATTGGGAGAGCTACCTCACAGACTGGACTTTAGGAAAAGACTAGATGAAACAGGAATAGGATTAGGCCTTTCAGCCCCTTGAGCCTGCTGCACTATTCAAGAGGATTGGCGCCAATTTGATATTCTTTACGTCCACTTTCCTGCATTTTCCCAGTAACCCTTAATTCCCCTACTAATTAGCATTCTGTCTGTCTCCATCTTAAATAGACACAAGGACTCTATCCACCCAGCTCTTCTCCAGACCTCCCCAGCATCCCACCTGCCACTTCTTGTGATGTCAAAGGACACTTGGAGGTATTGGATACTGGAAAGGCCATGGCCCCCGAAAACATCACAGCAATAGTACTGAAGACTTGTGCTCCAGAACATGCTGCTCCCCTAGCCATGCTTCTTCAGTACATTTATAACACTGCCACCAACTTGACAATGTGGAAAGTTGCCCATGATCTGTACATAAAAGGCAGAACAAATTCAACCTGGCCAATTATGTCCAATCAGTCTACTCTCAATCATCATTAAAGTGGTGGGAGGTATCCTCAACGGTGATATCAAAATACACCTGCTCAGCAATAACCTGCTCAGTGACACTTAGTTGAGATTCCACCAAGGCCACCCAACTCCTGACCCCTTTACAGGTTTGGTTCAAACAATGCTGAAAAAAATTGAATTGCAGGGGTGAAGTGAGAATTACTGCTCTTGAGATCAAGGCCACAAGTCTGACATCAAGGAGCCGTATTAAAATTAGAGTCAATGGTACTCAGGAGGAAAGCTTTCCAGTGAATGGAGACATACTTGGCTCAAAGGAAGATTGTTGCTTGTTGGATGTCAGTCATCTCAGCTGCAGGAGTTCCTCTTGGGTAGTGTCCAATCTTACTAGCATAAGACTGACAGGTCTGTAACTTCCTTTTTCTCTCGCACTCCCTTCTCCCTTTCAATCCATCGGAATCATTTCAGAATCCATAGAATTTTGGAAGGTAATCATCACAGCATTGATTACCTCTATAGCTATCTCCTTCAGCCCACTGGAATGTAGATAATCTGGTCCTTATATCAGTCCCGTTAATTTCTCCAGTATAATTTTTTTTAACTAATGCTAGTTTCTTTCAACTCCTCACTCTTCTCTGCCATTAGATCTCTAAGTCTAATGTCACTTCTTTTGTAAAAACAGACACAACATAGTTGTTTAGCCTCTCTGCTGTTTCCCTACTCCCCATTATAAACTCTCATGATTCTGCAATATTGACCCACATTTGTTTTCACCAACATTTCCTTTTGCATACATTTTGAAGCTTTTAAATCCTATTTTTCTGATTTTAGTTTGATTGTATTTATATGGTATTTTCCTTTTCCTTATCTGCTTTCCTTACATAAACCCATCAATCCTTAGGATTACTATTTTGACAACTTATAAGCTTTTTCTTTCAATCTTATATGATCCTGACCTTCTTTTGTTAACTACAGTTGACTGACCATTTTTGAGATATTGCACCTTGAAGAAGTGTAAATCATGTAATACAGTTCTTTAAAGACTATCCTTTGCCAATATTCAGTCATGTATTTTAATATATCTTTTCCTAATCCACCTCAGTCCACTTGTGACTCGGGCCTTTGTAATTTCCTTTATTTAAGTTTAGCACCCTTGTTTTAAAATATATTACCTCACTATCAAATATGCTCTAAAATTCTATCCCATTGTGATTAATCATCCTGAAAGGTTCTTTGCAATAAAATTATTAATCACTGTTTTTTTTCATTACATATACTAGACCTAATACAGCATTTCTTCCATTTCCAATTTCACTTCTTACTCCAGTTCATATCCTCTTCTCAAATTGGTGTCAACCTCCCCAAAAACACTGGTAAATCTCCCTTTGAGGATGTAGTCCCTGTCCCATTATGGTACAACCTATCCAGTTTGTCCAGATCTCAACTGCCCCACAACTGGCCTCAATTCCTCAGGCATCTGATGCCTTCCCTCCTATGCCAGTTCTTAAGCCATATATTCAACTGATCATCCTTCTATTCTTATACTTAACACTCAGAGTAATCTGACAATATTGCTTTGGAGGTCCTGCTTTTTAATTTCCATCCTCACCCTGAAATCTGATTCCTGGACTTCATCCCTCTTCCTTCTTATGTCACTGATACCAATGTGGACCACAGCTTCTGGCTGATTCTCCTCCCCAACAAGAATGTCCAGCACTGCTCAATGACATTCTTCACCCTGGCATCAGGACACCATCCTTGAGGCATATTCACTGCCACGGAAATGCCTATATGATTCCCTGAATGTGGAATCCCCATAATTAATTCTCTACCATTCTTCTTTCCCCTTTTCAGCATAGCTGAGACACCCATGCTCAGCTGAGGAACTTTTGCCCCTGACCAGTTTCCAGAATGGGTTACTGATAAGCAAGCACAAGTCCTGTAATACACTCCCTGTCACCTTAGTCTGCCTGGTAGTCACTCATTCTTCTTCTATTTATATACTTCCCATCTGCAATGCGAACACCTATTCATGCAGTCCTCTGCCTTGTGGCTGCATGTACAAGGAGTGTCAGAATCGACTAATGAGCAATGTGGAGAGACTGAGAGTTTCAAAGCCAAGGTTAGATTGTCCCAAGGATTAATACTGAGACCCTTCTTCTTCCTGACTGTCATAACCAAGCAAGTGAGTTGGAAAAGATCCATCTGCTATGCTAATGTCCCTTAGGAAAGGAAAGGCAATCCCTAATTGCCCAGAGGGTGGTTAAGTGTCAACCTCAATGCCATGGATCTGGCATCACACGTAGGCCAGGCCAGGTAAGGACAGCAGTTTCCTTTCCTAAAGGACATTATTAAAGCAGATGACAATGTTTCATAGTCCTTGTTAAACTCTTAGTTCAAATTGCACCATTTGCTGTGGTGGGATTCAAACCTGGACCCCCATACAGACAGTTGTCTGAAGCTGGAATTGAACATGGGCCTCTGGTGCAGTGAGTGGTCACGAGTTCAAAGTGAGAGGGGAAAAGTTTAGGGGAAATATGCATGGAAAGCTCTTTACACAGAGGATGATGGGTGCCTGGAATGCGTTGCCCAGTGGAAGTGGTGAAGGCAGGCATGACAGCATCATTTAAGATGTATTTAACAGATACATGAATGGGCAGGAAGCTGGGGGATACAGATTCTTAGAAAATGGGTGACAGGTTTAGATAGAGGATCTGGATTGACACAGGCTCAGAGGGCTGAAGGGCCTGTTCCTGTGCTGTAATTTTCTTTGCTCTTTGTTTTTTTGTTCCAATTTAACTTTGAAATGAGTCAGTCAAACAAACTCCCTTTTCTCAATATGCCAGTCAAACAGTATCCTGTCCTTTGTGTACATGCTTATACATTGCACCTTTTCAACTAAATAAAAGCTTATGCGTTAGCCATTTCCTCATCAATCTCCATGGCAATTCCTTTATCAATCAGAGTCAGCTTGCCTCGTTTGAATTTAAATATCATAGAATCATCGAAACGCTGAAGTGCAGATAGAGGCAAGGTGGAGTTAGACAGATTTTTAACTGAAAATGGGTTGAAGGGATATGGAATGAAGGCAAGAAAATGGGGGTGAGTAGCAAGTCAGCCATGATCAGATGGTAGAGCAGATTTGATGGGCTGAATGGGGTAATTCTGCTCCTATATCTTATGAATGTATGAACTGCACCAACCCTCTGAAGAGCATCCCAGCCTATCTCCCTGTTCCCACATTAACCAATGCTAATTCACCTAGTCTGCACATCCCTGGGCAATTTAGCATGGCCAATCCACATAACATCCATATGTTTCGACTGTGTAAAGAGATTCCGTACAAAGGTAGTTTTGTGCTGAGATGGCGCCATAAGTAGCGACTTGTATAATTTTCACTGTAGTCACGTGAGTACATGTGACAATAAATCTAATTCTAATAAATCTAATTTTAAAAGCGGCGCACCTGGCGGAAACCCACGTAGATGTGAAGAGTACATGCAAACTCAACACAGAAATTTGGAATTGAACTCAGAGGCTGCAGGTGCTAACCATTAAAATAAAAGCTTCGCAGTTAACAGCTTCTTGACGCGTTCTCATTGGCAACACAAGCACCAGCCAGACACAAAACAGTCCCACCAATTTACACTGCCTCATCTGTGCTATCCTTTTGTGCCCTCCTTCTAGGTACAGTCCTGGGTTCTGCAGATGAGGTGAGGGAGCCTGCTCTGTTGAACACCCTGCTGTCCTGGAAGAATTGGACAGATGGCCAGAGAATATTTGTGGCAAGAGGGGGCAGACTCACTAGATTGCCCAGATTAGATGCAGGCTCAACCTCCTTAGTTTGAACATGGCAGTATTAGGGATGGCAGACAGAATGAAAGTGGAAGGATTTGGTGTCTCTGTATCAGCCTGCGAAGAGACTTCTTACTCTTGTTCAGCTGAAGGGTTCTGTAGAAGAGTCATACTGGACTCTAAATGTTAACGGTGTTTCTCTTTCCAGAGATGCTGGTAGGCCTGCTGAGTTTCTCCAGCATTCTCTATGTTGATTTCATAACTTATTAAACGAAGAGCAAAAGATTGTGTGCATGGTGGCTCAGTGGTTAGCACGGCTGCTTCACATGAACTGTGTTCAATTCCAGCCTTGAGTGTTTGTCGGTGTGCAGGTTGCATGTTCTTCCCATGTCTGCATGGACTTCCACTGGGTATTCTGGTTTCTTCCCATAGTCCAAAGATGTATAGATTAGGTGGATTGGCTATGCTAACTTGTTTAGAGTGTCCCTGGGTTAAATGGATTAGCCAAGGTAAATGCAGGATTATGGCGACCGGGTAAGGGGCGAGGTCCAGTTGGGTTGGTGCAAGACTCAATGAGTCAAATGTCCTCTTTCTGCGCTGTCGGTATTTTACAATTCTAAGAAAAGTTGCTGTCAGCCAAGGAACCTTCCAGGAAGTTCCCTGAAAATAAAATGGTAAAAGTTACGCCTCGTGTTCCCCAAAGTTCTATTTAATTTTCTTTCTTATTTGCAACTTTGTGATTCTGGTACTTAAACCCTTTGCCATAATAAATAATTTATGTGGAACTACTTCTTCAGTTCCTTGGGTGACCTTGAAAATTTAAATTCAATCCCTACTAACCTCCTTGCTTTCAAATAAGATAAACTTAGCTTTTCTGATTCCTGGAATGACCTTATTTCTCATTAATGCTACGTGAATAATATCAATAAGTGAAACAATTTGAGATGGCCCAGATCCAGATGAAAGATTTCATATTGCAGTTCATCAGAAAATGTGAAATGTGTTCAAAACCGAGTGAGCATAAGTAAAGAATGTTTTCTCTCCCATTGACGGCAACAGACCCTAATCCTTGGGTGTTTTGTTTGATTCCCTGTCTCACTCACCCTTCAATGTGCTTTATGTGGTTGAGAATCACCTGTCTGCTGGTTGCTGCCTTCCACAGTTCATGATTAAAGTAAAAACTTTGAACGTGAAAGATGTCAAACTTAAATGAGTCTATACCTTTGTGGAACACCACATTGGAACAGTCAGATGCTTTTCCAACATTTTGCCTGTAGTAGTTACAATTATGTAATTTGTTTTCCATTTCACTTCTGTGTTTTTGTATCAAACAGCGACCAGTGCAAAGATGGTAGATTGCTGTTTTCTACTTGAATTGGAACAGTGCTTTAATTAAGTAGACGCTAGTTTGGAGTGGACAATATATGATATCAATTGATAATTTTGCAGTCAGAAGCCTAAATTTTATTGAATGATCGTATTTTCATGATGATCTGTCTATAGAGGCATTAATAGAAGTGATAATATTCTAGTAAAAATAATGTCCAAAAGATATCACAGAATGACATGAAGTGTTCCACTACCCAAGGGTCTTTTCTAACCTAATACATTGATGAAAATGACTTTATGTTATTTTAGAAAGCTGGATGCATTTATTAACCTGGTGGGTTTTTCACCTAACAATCCACCTGCCTATGTATTCAGTTTACATTCAAATCAACTGCTGATCACTGATGTTAATCAATCACCTAAAAAAATGAAATAATTACATTTTAAATTGTCCCTGGTAATCAGCAAAATGCCATGTTAAATCTTTCCTAATACGGATAATTTATGTCTTCTTTGCCACTAGGATTGAAATGAACAGCTGCCTCTACCATGACCCTCCCTCTTGGTAGTCAGACTTGCCCTTTATTAAAATATTTGTCCTTCTGCAGAATTCCTTTTTTCCCAAAATGTTCTTGTGAACTCATTTTAATCTTGAGACTTAACGTCCTCCATTTTATCTGTACTAAACTGCTGATCATGCAACTTGCCCTCTTGGCCAATATGTTGACCGATGTTTGCCTTTCCTTTCAAATTACTGTCATTACTCATCTTCTCAAGAAACCAAGCCTTGACCTCTCCATCCTTGCAAACAATCATTTCTATCTCCAATTTCCTTGAAGGTGTTGTCACATCACATTCATTCTCATCTTTCTCAGATGCCCTTGTTTGATTCCCTTTGTTCAATCTCTTCCCGAAATGGTCTTTGTCAAAGTCAGAAGTTATACCCTACATGACTATGACAATGGTAAACAATGTTGCCACCTGATCCTTTTTGATCTGTATTCAATCTTTGACACAGTTCACCTCATCTACCTCTAATGTCTTTTCCTTTGTCAGTTGGGTGATAATGTGTCTCTCGTTATTCCATTTTTATTTGACTAATTGTTCCAGAATCTCTTTCAATGACTTCTCTTCTTGCTCCTGCACTGCTACCTCTGACAACAAGAATCAATCTCTGACTTCTTGACCATTTGTTCCCCCTGACAAAATCATCAAAGACACAGCATTAGTTTTCACATTTAGACTGACAGTATGCTGCTTCACACCAGCACTACGTTTTTTGGTTTCACCACTGTTGCTAAATTAGTGGGCTACTTAAGTGATATCACTACTGGATGAGCAGAAATGTTCTCCAATTAAATGTTTTTGGTCTCTGTTTGAAACTCCATTCTCTAGCCACAGATTACAATCCTCTCCCTGACACTAGTCTGCGATTAAGCAAGTCAGTTTGTAACATTGGTGTCACATGATATCCTGGATAAACGTTTGATCCCCTATTTATGCCATCTCTAAACCCATCTAGTTCCACCTTTATCACTTGGCTCAACATGGTTCTGTCTGAGTTCGTCTACTGCTGCAACCCTGACCCACGCATGTGTTAGACCTTGACCTAACTATTCCAATTCATTCTTGGTTGATGTTCCCCTGTGAACTTGATGTCATTGCAGAGACTGTGTGTTTTGTATTTATATTTTTTCTTAAAACTGTGGATTGAAATGAGGGAGAATTTTTTTTTAAAACCAAGGGATACTGCATGTTTTGAAAAGCATGTAAGCTGACACAAGTAAGAATTGAAGTTTGGGTTACAAATGAACTGGAGCTTTCTATCAACCTGGGTCTGAAAATCAGATAACTTGGGAAATCATTGTAAATGTATCGTGAAATCTTTAACTTTTGTAGTGACTCAAAAAATTATGGGGCTTCATTTCCAGCACAATATCCCAATGAGTTGTGACATTATCTAGAACTTTGCACACATTGTTTTAGGTTGCAATAAGTCCCATTTCCCCTGTTACTCTCTCTCACTGACATACATTGACTGCCAATCGAACAATATCTTAATTTAAAAATTTCTGCTCTTCTTTTCCAATCCTTCTATAAATTTGGCCCTCCCGATGTTTGTAAATTTTCCCAAACCCACAACCATGTATCTGCATTGTAATTCTAATATCTTAAACTTTCACTCCACCACTGTCTTCAGATGTCTTGGATGCCCCAAGCTGTGAAACTTTTCTCCCTTCACCCCCTCGATTTTACTTGCTTCCTTTAAGTCACTGCTGAAATCTTCCCTATTGTGGTCATCTAACTTTGTATCTTCCCACCAGTTCATGTCCTACTTTGTTTTGTAATGCTCCTCTGAAATGCATTGGGATGCTAAAAGTGTTATGCTTGCATAAATTGTTATAGTTCTTGCCCACAGGTTTATTACAAGGCTTATTGAACTTTTTTATTAATGAATGGGATGCAGGCTTCATTGGCTGGGCCAAAATTTATTGCCCATCCCAAGTTGCGCTGGAGACGGTGGTAGTGAACTGCCTTGATCCAGTGACACTGAAGAAGCAGTAATCTGAGTTTGCCATTGTCAACTTCGGTGCCTAGCTTGAGACCAGGTGGTCGATTCACTTTCATCCCTTCCTTTGATTCCAATATTCAGAGGCAAATTCTAGATTCACAGCTTTATAGGACAGAATCATTGTCTTATAGGATGGAATCATAACATAATTTGCTAGTAGGCATTTCCATTAATAATTGTTTTATATAGTTAGCTCAATGTCATGAAGCTGTCATGACTAAGAAGGACATTTTTCTCAATACTGTTGTCTTTCTGAATCAAAGTACTTAATCAGCTATCCTATCATCATATAATATCTGTCAAAACTAATAAGATTAATGAGGTATGACAACAGTTGGAGTCAGTATGGCTTGTTTTTGTTTGACCTACATACTTTACAGGGTTATTGAAGCATCAAATATTGACTGCTCTGAAATAGTGTTTTTTTTAATTACTTGTTAAAGCGTCCTCCTTTATCTTTTGTGAGCAAAGACCCCTTATTTCTTTTCCATTAACTGTTTCATTTGTCCATATGCTATGTATCAAATGAGTAGACTATCCATCGTGTATGACGGGGATCCTGTTTCCTTTTTCTTTCTTAATTGGCTGAAGGTTGAGCTGGCGTTTTGGAGATAATGATGAATTTCAGCAACTATGTTTACTGTTATTGAGAAACGGCTCCCTAGATACTGAAAATGGTCCACCTTTTCCAGAACCTTATCTTTTCTTTTAAGCAATGCTGGGAGGTGTTTTACTTTGGGAATTGGTTGACCTTAGTTTCTTGTGAGTTTGTAATAGGCCCATTTTTTTCAGAAGCACCATTAAAGGAGTCAACAATGACTTAGAGTTCAGTTTCTGAGTGAACGCGCACCCACAGATACATCTGCAGACTGCAGCTCTGTGACCGAAGCTGGAGTGGTTTTGGTTTTGGATTGAAGGCAGCCTAGGTTGAACAGTTCTCCATCTGTTCTCAAGATTATCTCCACACCTTAATGAAATATGCTGGAGTTTGGGTATAAGACTGCTGTGAGGAAATTGGTGCAGTCAGCTTTTGGCCAACTAAGGAAAAGAGCAATTGATATGTAAATCTTCAGCTCCCTGAGCAATTCCTTTGGAGTCTGCTACAATGGGGATTTGAAGGGTCTCCCTTTGAATATCCCACCTATACTGGGGGAAAAAAAATGACTTGGTCAACCTGACAAGTTCAATCATGTTTAGTCAGTCATTTTCTGATGAATGTAGGGTGTTGTTGCAGTGTGACCAAGTTATTTTCACACTGCACTACTTATTTTGAGATTGCTGCTCTAGAAATTGCTGCTATTTGCTGGAGATGTTATCAGCTAAGTGCACAACTTACAATATTCCTTTGTCTAGTCTTTTAATGGTGGTGTCCAGTAATCCCATAGCATATACTGCACAGGAATAGACCATTCTGCCCAACATGTCTGCTCCTGAACACACTTCATAAGCATCCCATTCCATCCTGACTCTTTCAGCCTATTGGGCCTGGCTTGTAGCCCTGTGACATTTCAAGCAAGCCTGCAAACATCCATATGATTCAATGAAAGGCCTGTTTATGGAGGCCAAGCAGGATTTGCCAATCAGATCCAGGGTTCCCAGTAGTAGCAGCAGAGAGTTTGATGACCTTGAGAAAGCTTCCTGGTAGCAAGCCAGAAGGAGCAGTACCCTAGGCAGGCTGAGATATCTTCAAATGAAAACAGAACATTCTGGAGAAAATCAGCAGGTCCTGGCTACCCACACCTGCATAAAGTTAAAAATCACATAACACCAGGTTATAGTCCAACAGGTTTAATTGAAAGCACTAGCTTTCTGAGCACTGCTCCTTCATCAGATGGTTGTGGAGGACACTATTGTAAGACATAGAATTTATAGCAAATATTTACAGTGTGATGTAACTGAAATTATACATTGAAAAATACTTTGATTGTTTGTTAAGTTTCTCATCGGTTAGAATGACCATGATAGTTTCACTTTACAGTGTGGAAACAGGCCCTTCGGCCCAACAAGTCCACACCGACCCTCCGAAACCAATTCCCCTACATTTACCCCTCCACCTAATACTATGGGCAATTTAGCATGTCCAATTCACCTGACCTGCACATTTTTGGACTGTGGGAGGAAACCGGACCAAACCCATGCAGATACGGGGAGAATGTGCAAACTCCACACACAGAGTTGCCTGAGGTGGGAATTGAACCCGGGTCTCTGGCACTGTGAGGCAGTTCCGACGTGCCACAGCAAGGAACTCTAATGACCTCCTCAGGAGACAGACACGTGCTGCAACTGACAGGGTACTCTTCGTTGTCCAGTACTTCCCAGAAGCCGAAAAACTATGCCATGTTCTTCGTGACCTCCAACACATTATCAACGAGGATGAGCACCTCGCCAAGGCCTTCCCCACACCTCCACTGCTCACCTTTAAACAACCACCAAACCTCAAACAGATCATTGTTCGTAGCAAACTGCCAACAGTGGCATCTCCAAATCACACCTGTACAGACAGAAACAGAGTTAATGTTTCCAATCCAATATGAATAGTTCTCCCACCCGTGCCACTTCTTTCATATGTAAATCACAAAACATTTTTAAAAGTTACATTCTCAGGTTAACTCTTACTAATGGTGTCAGCCAGATAAGATGTTGAAGTTGTTAGTCCCCTGTGTTCTGTTGTCTGTTCCATAATGTTTAGACTGATTCTAATTTAAAAAATGAGTTCACAGAGTCTCACATGAATTCATGCAGTTTTTGAGCAAAGTACAATGTAACTCTGCAAGTACAAATTCACCGCACAAACGGATATGTGTATGTGTGTGTGTGTGTGTGTGTATAGTGCAATGGCGGTTACCTGTAGTGTGACTTGAACGCAAGGTTCCGGTTAAGGCCCTCCCGATGGGTACTGAACTTAGCTATCAGCCTCTACTTGGCCATTTTTTGCTGCTGCCTGTCCCGAAGTCCGCCTTGGAGGATGGTCACCCGAAGATCCGACGTCGAATGTCCTGGACCACTGAAGTGTTCTCCAACTGGGAAGGAACACTCCTGTCTATTGATTGTTGCGAGTGACCATTCATCCTTTGCTGTAGCCGTTGCTCAGTTTCATCAATGTACCATGCCTCAGGACATCCTTGCCTGCAGCTTATGAGTTAGACAACATTAGCTGAGTCGCATGAGTACCTGCCACATACATGGTGGGTGGTGTCCCCATGCATAATGGCGGTATCTATGTCTTGCAGCACCTACCGTGACAAGGTTGTATGGAGTTGTCCTGAAAGCCGGGCAGTTTGCTACTATCCCACCATCAAACTCACCATTGACTACTCTCTATTATCTGTCTCATTCTTGGACATATGCATCTCCATCAAGGATGGACACCTCAGCACCACACTCTACCACAAACCCGCAGACAACCTCACAATGCTACACTTCTCCAGTTTCCATCCAAAACATATTAAAACAGCCATCCTCTATGGACAAGCCCTACACGTACACCAGATCTGCTCAGATGAGGAGGAATGTGACGGGCACCTGGAAATACTCAGGGACGCCCTCATAAGAACAGGGTACGATGCTCAACTCATCGATTGCCAGTTCCGATGTGCCACAGCAAGGAACTGTAATGACCTCAGGAGACAGACACATGCTGCAACTGACAGGGTACCCTTCATTGTACAGTACTTCCCAGAAGGCGAAAAACTATGCCATGTTCTTCGTGACCTGCAACACATTATCAATGAGGATGAGCACCTCGCCAAGACCTTCCCCACACCTCCACTGCTTGCCTTTAAACAACCACCAAACCTCAAACAGATCATTGTTCATAGCAAACTGCCAACAGTGGCATCTCCAAATCACACCTGTACAGACAGAAACAGAGTTAATGTTTCCAATCCAATATGAATGGTTCCCCCTCAACACCCTCATGTCTGGATGCAAAGGCACTTTTACTTTGACGTTTTAGAGGGTTATGGGAGAGACGGCATCTCCATTTTGAAACAGCCACAGCACTTACCTGCCTAGGCATCCTGTTATTGATGCTGCTTTCTAGCTGCTAGGCTTCTGGTTGACATTTCAGCTTCCACACCTCACCCACTATCCTTTATTGAAAAGCCCATTAAATTACTTCTCTAAGGAAGATCACAATGAGATCTGTTTCCTAACCAGTCCTGCTTCTGACACCAGTCTGGGTCTGATAGTGACATTGAGAAATCTGCTGGAAAAATCTTGCCTATTGTCACATGTAATTGTCAAGTTTCCTTTCAAAAACATTGAATCTTTTTGCTGAAACAGCTTCCTGTCATAGCAGGTTCCACTATCTAAGTAAAGAAATTCCAATTTATTTTGCAGTTGGTTTTCTTTGTATTCTTCTTGTGTTTATGATCCCTTGTTTTGGAATTTCCTCAAAAGTAGACATCTTCACTTCACTGAGTTTATCCAAGCTGTTAATAATTTTAAAGAACTCTATTTGGTCAACACTAGGCCTTCTCTTTTCAAAAGACAATGCCCTGAATATAAAATTATGAGAGGCGCTGATAGGGTGCATAATCAGAGGTTTTCCCCAGGGTGGAAACATCAGATATTAGGGAGCATAGGATTAAGGTGAGAGGGGGAATGTTTAGATCTTCCCAATAGTTAGAATCTCTCAGTTCTGGTGCCATCCTGTGAAACCTTCTGGACCTTTCTCTGCTGCTTTAGTATTCTTTTATACCATGGGAACCAGACTGTACACAAAGCTTTATTTAAAGCCTTCATTAGCACCAACCACAAGTTTAGCTTAACCATTTTAATTGTCTTACTTACTTTGAGGCTAACTTTAATGATTTATTTATTTCCCTCAGTACCTTTGCACTTCTACCAAATTATTATTACTAGTTTGCAAGTGATGATTTTGTCTTTCTTTACCAAACTACATGACTTTCCATGTTACAGTTCATTTGTCATTTAACAGCCCAGTCTACAAGTTTTCCATTATGTTCCGTTGTACTCTTCCCCATTGTTAGTTATACTCTGGTTTGGTTTCATCTTCAAAGTTTGATATTGATTTTCTTGTTCCTAAATTCAAATTGTTAATGTAAATTATATAAATGATGTGTACACCATTTCTATTGTGGTGCATGACTCTCTTACTCTTGACTTTTCTCTGTCTGAATAATTGCCCTTTGCCACTTAGTCTCTGTTTTCTAATTGTTCATTCGCTTACTAGAAAGGAGCTCAAAAACAGACTGAGGAGAGCCAGGAGGGGACACAATAAAGACTTGTCAGGAAGAATTAGGGAAAACCCAAAAGCATTTTACTTATACGTGAGGAATAAGTCAATGATCAGGGAGAAGGTAGGGCTGCTCAGAGGTAGTGTAGGGAACTTGTGTATGGAGTCTGAGCAGATAGGGGAAGCCCTAAATGAGTTTTTTGCTTTGGTTTTCACAAAGAAAATGGACCTTGTTGTGAAAGAGAACTTTGAGGAGTCGGGAACCAGGCTTGAACAGATTGAGATTGAGGAAGTTAATGTGCTGGAAACTTAGGCAAATATTGCTAAGTCCCCAGAGCCAGACCAGATTTATCGTAAGCTGCTCCAGGAAGTGAGAAAGGAGGTTGCTAAGCCACTGACGAACGTATTTGCTTCCTCACTCTCCACAGGAGTTGTACCAGAGTATTGGAGGGAGGTGAATGTTGTTCCTCGTTCAAGAAGGGAATAGGGAAATTCCTGGCAATTACAAACCAGTCAATCTTACATCTGTGGTCAGCAAGGTTTTGGAAGGAATTCTGAGGAATAGGATTTATGAATGTTTGGAAATGCACAGTGTGATTAAAAACAGTCAGCATGGCTTTTTGAAGGGCAGGATGTGCTCACAAATCTTATTGAGTTATTTGAGGACGTAATGAGACAGGTTGACAAAGGTCTGACAGTAGATGTGGTGTATATGGACTTCAGCAAGGCATTTGATAAGGTTCCCCATGGTAGACTACTTAATAAAGTCAGGAGGTATGGGATAGGGGGAGATTTGTCTCTTTGGATTCAGAATTGGTTGGTTGACAGAAGGCAGAGAATGGTTGTTGGTGGTAAGTATTCTGCCTGGAGGTCAGTGGTGAGTGGTATCCTTCAGGGCTCTGTTCCTGAGCCTCTGCTCTTTGTAGTTTTTATAAGTGACTTGGACAAGGAGGTTGAGGGGTGGGTTAGTAAATTTGCCGATGACACACAAAGGTTGGAGATGCTGTTGCTGTTGCTGTTGCAGGCTGCAGCGTGACATAGACAGGATGCAGAGCTGGGCTGAGAAATGGCAGATGGAGTTCAACCTGGATAAATGCGAAGTGATGCATTTTGGAAGGTTGAACTCGAATGCTGAATATAGGATTAAAGACAGGATTCTTGACAGTGTGGAGGAACAGAGGGATCTTGGTGTTCAAGTGCATAAATCTCTCAAAGTTGCCACCCAAGTGGATAGGGTTGTTAAGGAAGTATATGCTGTTTTGGCTTTCATTAATAGAGGGATCAAGTTTAAGAGCCACGAGGATTTGCTGCAGCTCTACAAAACCCTGCGAGACCCATACTTGGAATATTGTGTCCAGTTCTGGTCACCCTATGATAGGAAAGATGCTGAGGCTTTGGAGAGGATGCGAAGAAGGTTTACCAGGATGCTGCCTGGACTGGAGGGCTTATAAAGAGAGGTTGACTAAGCTCAGACGTTTCTCTCTGAAGAGAAGGAGGAAGAGAGGTGACCTGACCGAGGTATATAAGGTAATGAGAGGCATGGATAGAGTCGATAGCCAGAGATCTTTCCCCAGGGCAGGATTGACTGCCATGAGGGGTCATAGTTTTAAGGTGTTAGGAGGCAGGTATATAGGAGGCATCAGAGGTAAGTTCTCTATGCAGAGAGTTGTGAATGTATAGAATGCGTTGCCAGTGATTGTGGTGGAAAGTAGAGTCATTAGGAACTGCTGGACATGCACATGGACAACAGTGAATTGAGAGGTTATTTTAGATTAGGATTAATCCTCGACACAATATCATGGACCAAAGGGCCTGTTCCGTGCTGTACTTTCCTACATTCTATGCTCATCAATTTTCTAACCCTTAAGCAATTTATTCCGCATTACACATGCCCTCATCTTTTTCATGGAGGGACCCCCCCCGATACTAATGGGGCTCTTGTGGCATAACGATTATGCCTGTACTTCTGACCCAGGACAAATAGAGCAGTACAGCACAGGAACAGTCCTTCAGCTCACCATGACTGTGCAGACCTTGAAACTATTCTAAACAAATCCTGCACAAGGATCTATATCCTTCTATTCCCTGCGTGTTCATGTGTCTGTCTAAATGTCTCTTGAAAGTTGTGATCATTTCTGCTTGTTCCACCTGCCCTGGCAGTATATTCCAGGCACTGTTCCACCCTCTGTGTAAATACTTTCCTTGCACATCTCCTGTAAACATTCACCCTCTCATTTTAAACCTATGCCTCTTAGTATTTGATATTTTCACGCTGGGGCAAACTCTGACTATCCACCCTATAGCACCGTTCATAATTTGATATGCTTCTATCAAGTTGCCTCCTCAGCCTTATAATAAAAGAAAAATTTCTATATGAAATTATAAGCTATTGAAGACCTCTTGCTGATGGTGAAGGTCATTCTAAACTGTATCATGATTATTTGTCTTTCAATTGGCCAATGTACACTACAAACTGGAACACTGGTTTTTAGTTTTAGAGGATTTATTAGAAATAGGAATTTTATAATTATTGAGTCAAAACTAAATAGAACCACTAACTTGATAGCAATATTCAATTGTACAATTGTGATCATATCATTGACTTGCTACTATAAGTAGAGGGCCATTATGCAATTATTGCTATTTCAAGAGCCAGAGCTTTGAATTATGAACAATGAGGCAGTTAGGTTTTCATTTATAGTAATTAATTGTGATTTATAGTAAATACTAATTCTATTTGCCATTATTTTATAAAGAATACATTATTCCTGAAAGAGCCATCAGTCATCATAATGAGGTCAATTTCCAATATAGCCGTGATTCTGAAAAGGCATTATATTCTCTTAGAGTGATGATATTTAAATAGGAAAGGAATCTCTGAAACAGTTGCCCAGTTAAGTATAGTTGAATTGGATCACTACTTAAATCAGTTTCATATTGATAAAGAGATTTTTTTCCAGATTTACCCCATTTGGTCTTGGTTTTCTCCTCAACATTATATGGTGCCAAATGGTGGGACATGTATAATATCTATAATAGATAGAGCAAGAACTAGAACATTAATTTATACTGATGTCACAATATCTGAATCACTACAGATTGCAGTTAAGTTGACTAAAGGGCAATGAGTTTAGCAGAAGAAAATAATGAGAAGAATTTAAAGATTATTACAAGACTGGGACATTCACAAGTTAAACTGTGATTTCAGCAAGATGATTTATTAAACTTGCTGCAGCAATTAATTTTAAATATTATGCAAGGGCACAAACGTTCTACTTTAGAATGTGAAAGGTGGGAAAACATCCATTTTGCATGTAAGAATACAAACCTTCATCTTAACTGCAGGAGGAAAGCAAAAGCTTAGAAGGTGGGATGCCACCATTTTGATTGGCAGAAAAGGCAGCAAACTCCACAATAAGCAGTACAGAGATGCAGTTTTGACAGAAAAGGCAGAATTTAAACCTGTTTTGTTCCTTGTATTTTTATGTTGCTACATGATGTTGCTATATTTTTGTCATTTTAAGTAGGTCAATAGATAAGTAGAATGATTTAGTAATGTAATTTTTATACATTTTTGTGACACAAAATCTTATTTCTTCTCTTCTGCCGATCATAGGTAACATAGACAACCCAATTTGCTACTTTGTATGGTTTTCCCATTTGACGACATATACTACTGAACATGATAGAGCAAGGGCTAGAATATTAATTTATACTGAAGAATCATCTAGTCTTGAAACATTAGTTTGCTCTCTCTCCATGGATGCTCTCTGACCTGTTGTGATCTTCGGCATTTGTTGTTTTCAGTACAGATTTCATCATCTGCAGTAATTTGCTCCTACTTTGTTCTGCCATTCTCACATTCCAATCTCTTAAACTGAGCTATCAACATCCTTCCTCCCCCAGCACTCCAACCCCACCTCCCCAACTATAGCATAAATGCTGTCCCACCACACTTCATTTAATCTCTGATGCAGTGTAATAAAGACTCAAAACATTAGCTTGCTTTCTTTCTATGGATGCTGCCTGACCTGCTGTGATCTCCAGCATATTTTTTGTTTTCAGTACTGTTAAGAAGCAGTTCATACAGAGTACTCCATAGTAAATACTACTCCCCAGTTAGTTATCAACAACTGAAAGAGAGGTGTGATTCGGGTAAAAGTCTGCTTTTGAACATAGTTTTATTTTCCATAAGCAAGAATTGCAAATTATTTCTGTTGTTAGCTATTTTTTAGAAAATAAATAACAACTAATTTAAGCTTTTCTCAGTAAGATTAAAATGAATTGAAGAATCAATACTGTAAATGAACCATCTAGCCTAATAATTATTGATTATAGTTTTGCAAGCTTCTACTAATTGTGTCACATTATTAATGCTTCACTGTGATTGTCACCACTTGCCGGTGATTCACGGGATATATTTATTCCTAAATTTTATCATTCCAGTTGTGAACAACCACAGAATCATGCAACTGTATGAACCCCAGAGTATTGTGCAGATTGTAAATACAAACAGCTTGGAGCTATTAAAACGAAGTCTTATTTGGGTTTCAATCACATTATTAAATGCTCCAGTTTTTCTCGAGCTATTTAATGGCATTTATAGAATATTATTTCTTAAATTTTACACATTTTCAATTTAGTAGTTAGTTCCTGAATTGACTTATAGAATTCAACTCTGGTTTTAACATATGTGTTGCTGATTTTCAACACTACATTCCACATAAGCAAATGCAGTAACACATCAGAAAATTAGAAGTGCTAGACAAGAGGTTTGTTCAGTTTTCTGCTACCATTGTGGTACTCTAGCATGACAGGAACATAGCATGTGAGATGGGGTTGTGGACAGTTGGATCTTGTTGATCACTACGCCAGAGCAAGGCCACCTCAACTCCTTGGAGTTATTTAAATAATTGGATTAGAGTCCTGGCAGCAATCACAGAGCTGGTGAGATTGAGATTTCAGATAGCACATTACCACTCCTTTCAACTCTAAGGAAGGATACCTGGTATAATGCAAGAGTTTGGAGGGAGCAGTTAGAATTGATATAAGAGAGGTCATTTGGAGCTGGAAAGGACCAAGATTCTTTTGCAAGCTCAGAGGAGCACCACTGCTCCCTAGGTTCATGAGAATAGCTTAAAAAAAATTATCAAAACCATATCTGGTCATGACTTTGTCTATCACCAGGTTCAAATCAGGCCTTGCAGTGAATTATGATTAGGTTAGTATGCAATATGCCAGTTCTGCTGGTTAATGGTTAACTGTTACACATATTCATTAATGCTGAAATATCCCTTGGATAATTAAATATGTCAGGTTTTCAAATTACATGTTTCTCTGATTCAGAGATAAATGTTCTTTGTTGGGAGAAATAAACTTGCACGAGCAAAACATTTCATCAAAGGTTGAAATTTTAAATGTGTGAGATTATTAAAAATATGTTTGAGTGCTCATGAGGGAGGTTATAACAGTGGAAGGTGTCAAAACTCTGACCTCTTTCTTCACTAACTGGCCGTTAGAAATCAACCTTCACTTGCTTTTAGATTTATTTACAAAGTGAGGTGTCGCAGATAAGCAGATTCTAACTTTCCAACCAACCACAGTATTAATAAGTGTCTCTTTATACTCTTTAACTACAATCAGATATAAAACACAGTAATTTACTGATAACCACCCCTTTAAAGGGGAACTGTAATAAAAAGGTTTTAATGGATACTTACAAAATTAAATTAAAATAACACTCCCAGGCACCTGCATTGCAGCCCGTGCCCAAGTGATTTTTCAGTTTTTGCAATTCAAATGTGTTTATCCTTGGGTTTATGCTGCATCTGATACAGTGTTCTTAGATCCACAGCAAGATATCTTGCCCGCATCAGCATTGCAACTGTGCACATATTAGTGAATTCGATAGTCTCTAGCTTTAACTGTTATTGTAAAAACTTAGCATTTTTATGACCGAAATTTACAGAAGTTGTTAAACTATCCAGAAAGTGAAGTAGTAAACTACATCAAATCTAGGAGCAGCTATTTCTTTTTAAAAGTAGTTCTGTAAATTATTACAAAGCAACAGTTTTGCTTGAGTGCACAAGTATCCAAATGTGCCCTCCTACCTGTAAATACTTAACTTGGATTTATGCAATCAACAGCAGGAGGAGGTAGATGCTTCGTGATATAAAGCTCATAAGATTCCATTTAACTGAATCTGAAGTGACATGCTCTAAATCTACCGATATTTTCAGCTTCTGATTAGAATAATGAGCCTCAATATCGATCCTACATGTGAGATCGGTGCCGGAGACCCTGGTCCCAGAATTGATGGAGAACTTCAAACTTTGCTGAAAATTGGTGGCACAGTGGTTAGCACTGCTGCCTCACAGTGCCAGAGACCTGGGTTCCATTCCCACCTCAGGCAACTGTCTATGTGGAGTTTGCATATTGTCTGCGTGGGTATCCTCTGGTGTCCTCCCACAGTCCAAAAATGTGCAGGTTAGGTGAATTGGCCATGCTAAATTGCCCGTAGTGTTAGGTGAAGGGGTAAATGTAGGGGAATGGTTCTGGGTGGGTTGCTCTTTGGAAGGTCGGTATGGACTTGTTGGGCCGAAGAGCCTGTTTCCACACTGTAAGTAATATCTAATAATCTATGCTAAAATCTGGCAGGAATAAAGGTCACTAGGTGTGATAAGTGGAAGCTCTGTCCTTATCTTGTACAGCAAAGGGTGCACAGAAACAGCATTATTCCTTTTTGAGAAAGCTGCAAGTACACTTGTTGGGGTGCCTACAGCAAGTATTACATGGGTAAGGTCACCATCATTAATGTTTTTATGTCTTCCTACCATAAGTTCACTGAGGATGGTTCCCCCAAGTCAACTATAGTTCCCAAGAACAAAACCTACATCTATATTTTCTGTGACTTTGTGATAGTAGAGCCAGGTCGTTGATTCCAATAAATTATTTTCTGCAAAATACATGTTACATCTCCTGTCTGTTCACATGATGGGAAATGATCAGACAGGTATGGTGATTCACCCTGATCAGGGTTGTAGCCGATGAGAACATCTCTGAAAATCTCATGCTACATAGCATATGATCAGCTTTGTATGGGTCAGGAAGCCTGAACTGCTTGCCTGATCAGCCTGGATCAGGAGGAGGCCTTTGACAAGGTATCACACATTCACATGATGGGTATAGTCTCCAAATGCAGTTTGTGGTGGCTATCTGCAGTTGAATCCAGTTGTGGTTTGTAAACATAATTATTGCATTTGCAATCAATGCATGAGAATCAGAAAGCTTTCCGATCAAGTCTGGAGTCTGGCAGAGCTGTCCTCTCTCTGCTATCTTGTGTGTTTGTTGTATATGGAACAGTTTGCTGAATCCACCAGGAGGGATTCAGGCATAAGAGGGATGGCTCTCCCAGGTTACTGAGTTACTTGGTACTCCCAGTACATGGACAACCTCACCATTGAATTCCTTCAGTGTGGAAGCAGGCCATTCATCCCATCAAGTTCACACCCACACTCAAAAGAGGATTGCACCCAGACCCAGACCCTCTCCTCAACCTATCCCTGTAACCCTGCATTTCCCATGACTAATCCACCTAGCCTGCACATCCCTGGGCATTATGAGCAATTTATCATGGCCAGTCCATCTAACCTGCACATCTTTGGACCGTGAGAGGAAAGTAGAGCACCTGGGGGAAACTTTCTCAGGCACAGGGAGAATTTGCAAACTCTACTCAGACAATCACCTGAGGTTGGAATTGTTCATGGGCTCCTGGTGCTGTGAGTCTGCAGTACTAGCCGCTAAAACCCTCCCCATGCTACCCATTTTCTGCTCAAATCCACTGTCATAAACTATGACGATCTGCAACCTGTTGAATTTGCCTTAGCGCTAAGGGAAGTTGGGGCAATAGTGAGGCAATGTTCTTTGGAAACTGGGTTAATGAATACCTTGTTCTCTCCAATACAGGACAGATTACATGAAGGTACTGGGGACATAGTTCAGAGGGGCTAGGTTGTCCACCAAAAACAGGAAGGAATGAGCAACAATAGTAAAAAAATTGCGGGGCATGTGAATCGCGCTCCCTGTTCATTGAGTGTAAGAACCTGGTCATCATGTGTGACGTGCTGTCAGTGGTCCTGTATGTGGCAGGTCTGGCCCATTACTCTCTGCTGTACCATTGTAATCACTTGAGTGATCTTTCTCACTATTTTAAGGTAAGAAAATTAACTATGCTCAGAGGGATCTGTAGGTAAACGGAGATGAAGAAAATACCTAAAATTGCGCTCATCCTGATGACCATGTTTATGTGCAATTACATCCAGCTGTAAGTAACCTTCAGTATATAAACATCATGTATCACCACTACATGCTGAGGTTGTACCTGTCCCTCGAGTTGTGAAGGATGGATTTGGCTACTTTGCCAAGTAGCTGGAACATGGCACACCACCTGTAGTGTTGTCATTAATGCAGAAAAATACCCTTGACCACAAGCCTGTCAAACAGTTATCAGCACAGAACATCCTATGGGAAAAGGAGGTGGTAGAATCAGTTGGATGTTACCCCAAGCAGACAGTTAAAGTTAATTGGCAGAATGTCTCATCACCAGGACTTTCAACCAAACCCCAGGGCGTTGCTTTGCTGGCAATGGGATGGGTTTTTGCTGTCAGATCTTTGCTAAGTACCCCGAGTCTCATTCTCTCTACACATACCCTCGAGGTGACAGGATTGTGGAAGAAACTGTTGTCCATCTATGTGTGGAATGTCAAGATAAAGGGTAAAGTTGTGTACTCCTGCTGAAGCATAGCACTGCTCTGTCATTAGGGAGACAGATGACAGATGGCGTATAACCTGGAAGTCACCTCACCTCAAGCAACGGGAGAGGTTGAGAAAGAGAACCATGGTCACTTCTGCTGATGCAAAAATTGAACACACACTGTTAGCATCACTCAGTGTTGTTAACTAGCCACTCAGCCAACTGAGTTAACCAACCCTTCCCCTTGTGGAATGTACTTTTGCAAGAAAGTTCTGGAGAGAAATGAAGTGCTTTTAGTTGAGGTTCACCCCAAGCAGCGCTGGCACATAGGACTTCATACTCAATGGGTTGTTCTCAGGAATGCAAACTGATTCAAATATAAACTACACCTGGGAGATCAATAGCTTATTGAGAGACATTCTTTGATCTGTCCATATCTTGCTGGTCTTCCGTTGCAAAGAGTTGTCCTCAGCTGGATGTTGCAGATTAGCACATTCCAAAGTGCAGGTCTACATGCTCAGAGGCAATTTGAGGCAGAGGCACAGAAGCACAATGGGGCAGGTTTGCTGTCGAAGGTCGTTCAATCATAATACACTGAGAGTTTGGACTTGTTGAACCCATCAAGCTGTAGCTCATACAAAGGAATGCACTTTATGAACAGGAGAAGTATTGAAATTGTATTGAGGAACCCCAGAGTGGAGTGTGTTGCAGGGAAAAAAAGAATAGTTTCATTGCTTGCTCTGTAATTTTCAATTTGACATGTTTTGCCTTGGCTCTATGCCTGATATGAAATGGATTTTGTAAATGTTAAGGTTGTAACAATACAATTAAACACCTGTTTGGAGGAAAGTTTAGTTTAATTGCAACTCTGTAATATTCAAGTCAAAGTGCCTTCAAGCATAATTTTAATCATTTATCAATAAACTATATTTTGAGAGCCATAGAATATCCCTATTAAGTATGCATTACATAAGTCCTTGAAGATAGTATTGTGAATGATTCTGTGCACAATCTACTCAAAATGATTGATGCAATTTGGTATGCCTGCTAACATATAGTTACTGGTAATTATAGAATTGCTATGGCATAAAAAGAGGCCATTTGGCCCATCATATCTACATTGATCCTCCGAATGAGCACTGTGATTAGTACCAATCTCCTGCCTTTTCTCTGTCCCCCTGCACATTGTTCCTATTCAAATAATCATCTAATGCCCTCTTAAATACTCAGATCGAACCTGCTTTCATTATACTTTCAGGCAGTGCATTCCAGACTCAAACATCTCACTGTATGAAATGTTCTTTTTGTATATCAAATTTGCATCTTTTGCAAATCACTTTAACTTCAAGCTCCTTCATTATCAATCCTTTTAAAGTGCGGTATAATGTGACATGCTTGAGTTTTACTTATTGAGAAAGCAACAAAGATGCTTGGTGCTAAATGGTGCTAAATGTATTCATAAGTTGCAGTGTATCCAAATTCCTATCTTCAACAATACTAACTACTGCTACTTCAGTGATGCATCCCTATTTTGCAACTTGCATGCAATTTACAGATTTATAATTAACCTTCATTTGGAAGGAGTTATTTTCATGGGGCCTGATTTTTCCAATCAGGGTTGGTAAGTTGACTGGGAAAAATTTCCAGGTCCCTACCCCACTTCACATCATTTTTGCTCGTGGGATGGTTTCTTCATATGTGAGGGCATAATTGGGCTGATAATGAGCTTTGTGTCTGTGGAACGGCTTGCTGAGCATTATCTTGAAGGGTGGGTACAGCTGGGGTGGAGCCTGCCACTACTACATAGAATATCAAAGGGCCAGCAGCCTCAAAGCTCAGTGGCATGGACAAATGTCTAACTAAAAAGGTATTGTGCTTAGCCTGTGGAAGATTTAGTCGATCTGAGTGCAGACCTGTGAATTATTTTCGGTTACTACACTTAAAGACCTTTTTTTGCTGCACTGTAAACCTTCTGGTTTCTGAGATTGACAGTAGCTAATGCAAAATCAAGCTGCCCCAGAGGTCAACTATGTGCTACATGCTCGTCAGCCATTGTGCGCATGACATTCCAAGTGCATAGCAGGATAAAGCTACAATGTGAATTGTGCAGATCAAAGATATATCAAAGAGAAATATCAATTTCAGTTACAATTGTGCATGTTTCCATTCTGTCCAGTTGAAGAGGCCTGTTAAATAATAAGTACCTTCAATAAAGTTTTTCAAATGGTCGGAACCCTCATTGATTAGAACAGAAAATCCTGGAGAAACTCAGGAGGTCTGGCAACACTTGTGGGGAGAGAAACAGAGTTAACTTTTTGAGACTGGGTTTTCAGTTCTGGAGAAATCTCGTAGCTGGCTCGAAATGTTAACTCTATTTTTCTCTCTCCACACTTGCTGCCAGACCTGCTCAGTTTCTCCAGCAGTTCATGTTTGTTTCAGATTATCAGAATCCAAAGTATTTTGCTTTGAAATATCCTTGATTGATGGTCAGTTATGTAGCACAGAGGTGAGAAAAAGAGGTGACCATAGATAGTCAATAGCAATGGATGAACATGAGCAGTCATAAAGTTGCCGCATGAAATGGGATGAGAGGTATATGATTGAATGTTACAGTCTGGGCTGTTTAGCTCAATTGTTTAAGCTTTTCCAACAGAGGTTTCTTTTCTTTGTAGTGGGGAAGTAAATTGATAAACTTTAGTAAATGAAAACTATTACTGGCTCACATCTCCACTTGAAACTGAGAGTCCAATTACATTTGTTTTTGATACATTGAACAAATACCTGACTGGCATGTATGGTTTCTTCAGCCAATAACTCCCGAGCTCATATAAGAAAAAGGTTACTCATCAGATACCTCTCCAGTACGTGAATGCACGATGTATCAGCTCTAAGTGAGATTGGTGCAGCATTATCATTTGATTAAAAACTCATTTTGCAAGTCATAGAGTCATAGGGATTTACAGCATGGAAACAGACCCTTTGGTCCAACACATCCATGCCGACCAGATATCCCAACCCAATCTAGTCCCACCTGCAATTGTACCAGCCTCCACCACTTCCTCTGGCAGCTCATTCCATACATATGCCACCCTCTTTGTGAAAAGTTGCCCCTTAGGTCTCTTTTATATCTTTTCCCTCTCACCCTAAACCTATGCCCTCTACTTCTGGACTCCCCGACCCCAGGGAAAAGACTTTGTCTATTTATCCTATCCATGCCCCTCATAATTTTGGAACCTTTATAAGGTCAGCCCTCAGCCTCCGATGCTCCAGGGAAAACAGCCTCAGCCTGTTCAGCCTCTCCCTATAACTCAAATCTCCAACCCTGGCAACATCCTTACAATTTTTCTCTGAGCCCTTTCAAGATTCACAACATCGTTCTGATAGGAAGGAGACCAGAATTGCACGCAATATTCCAACAGTGGCCGAGCCAATGTCCTATACAGCTGCAACATGACCTCCCAACTCATGTACTTAATACTCTAACTAATAAAGGAAAGCATACCAAACGCCTTCTTCACTATCCTATCTACCTGCAACTCCACTTTCAAGGAGCTATGAACCTGCTCTCCAAGGTCTCTTTGTTCAGCAACACTCCCTAGGACCTTACCATTAAATGTACAAGTCCTGATAAGATTTGCTTTCCCAAAATGCAGCACCTCGCATTTATTTTAATCAAACTCCATTTGTCTCATCTCAGCCCATTGGCCCATCTGATCAAGATCCTGTTGTAATCTGAGATAACCTTCTTCACTGTCCACTTCACCTCCAATTTTGGTGTCATCTGCAAACTTACTAACTGTACCTCTTATGCTCTCATCCAAATCATTTATATAAATGACAAAAAGTAGAGGATGCAACACCGATCCTTGTGGCACTCCACTGGTCACAGGCCTTCAATCTGAAAAACAACCCTCTACCACCACCCTCTGTCTTCTACCTTTGAGCCAGTTCTCTATCCAAATGGCTAGTTCTCTCCTTATTCCATGAGATCTAACCTTGCTGGCCAGTCTCCCATGGGGAACCTTGTCAAACACCTTATTGAAGTCCATATAAATCACATCTACCACAGTGCCCTCATCAATCCTCTTTGTTACTTCTTCAACCAACTCAATCAAGTTTATGAGACATGATTTCCCATGCACAAAGCCATGTTGACTATCCCTAATCAGTCCTTGCCTTTCCAAATACAAGTACATCCTGTCCCTCAAGACTGCCTCCAACAACTTGTCTACCACTGATGTCAGGCTCACTGGTCTATAGTTCCTTGGCTTGCCCTTAACGCCCTTCTTAAACAGTGGCACCACGTTAGCCAACCTCCAGTCTTCTGGCACCTCACCTGTGACTATCGATGATAAAAATATCTCAGCAAGAGGCCCAGCAATCACTTCTCTAGCTTCGCACAGAGTTCTAGGGTACACCTGATCAGGTCCTGGGGAGTCATCCACTTTTATGCATTTCAAGGCATCCAGCACTTCCTCCACTGTAATATGGACATTTTTCAAGATGTCACCATCGATTTCCCTACGGTCTATATCTTCCATATCCTTTTCCACATGACAAATGATGAAACTGCAGTATTTGTTTCAACTGACCACAACTTTGTCCAGTCTTTTTCAGTTATTGTTTAAAACATTTACTATAAGACCTAAAAAAAAACTTGCATTTGACATCTTCAGGATGCTGCAGAGTCCTTTGATGTTTAATTACTCTTTTTAAGGCATTCACAGTGGGTCATATCTGGGTACTCAGAGACTAGCCACTTCGATGATTGTGCCAAACCATGGACATTTGAAGCCCAAATATTTCTGATTTTATAAATATCACAGCTGCAAAATAGCAACAATATCATATTATATATCTAAAGTTCTAATAAGTCTAAATATTTCATATTAATATATTGAAATTTATATTATATTCAATACATTTTATTGACGATATAACTAAAAAAAATCAACAAAAAGTTTAAAATTAAGAGTTATTTAAGGGAATGAGGTAAATATTCTTTACAGATGGGATGCCTGTTGACTTTCTGGCTGTTGTGAGACATGGAAAAAGCTGTTTTTTAAAATGGTAGCAAATGGAAGGCACACTAACTGAATTTATCAATTTTGATGAATGAACTGGGTGGTAATCTATTTTTGCAAACATTTACTCGATCCACATCAGAATTGAAACAGGATAACTTTTCCAAAGTGCTTCAAATGCTTTTTGTTGCACCATCGTTGTTGCCTGTACCTATCAGCTGGTGGTATTTAACTTAATGATTATCATTAATCGTGTCAAAAACACACCACTTTTCATTGTCACTTAGTGTGAAAGATGACCATTTTCATAGATCAACATACAGGTGGGAGGGCATAGATCAGGTATAATGTTATGCAGATGCTGCTAGAATCATGATAAACACTATACAATTAATCATTACATAATGCTCTGGCTTGATCACTAATGCAGATAAATAATTGGATTTCTCTGAGGCAGCACAAGAAAATATTCATTGTTAACACTATTTGGTTAATCATTATTGCTTTCAAATAGTTTATGGTAACCTGAACTTCAAGCAAGTACCGAGTGAGATGGAAAAAATGAATAACTATACATGAAAACTCTTAAACTAATGCTCTGACAATCCATGGTTCAATAATTTAACAAACAAAATTCCTACATTTCAACCTTGAACATAAAATACAGTCAATGCAAATGAAGGAAAGAAATAATTACTGGAGTGATAAAGTCCAAATGTGTAGCATAATTTGGAGGTGCCGGTGTTGGACTGGGGTATACAAAGTTAAAAAATCACACAACACCAGGTTATAGTCCAACAGGTTTAATTGGAAGCACACTAGCTTTCGGAGTGTCGATCCTTCATTAGGTGGTAGTAAGTTGGCACGGTAGCCCACATTGATGAATAAGTATAAATCCTCCTCGCTGTTCATGCCAGCCAATCTGAACTGGCTGTCTGACAGACCAAATACTATGCTCCCCTGTCATCTCTGCGGCCTTTCAGTTCTGGCTCTGCCAGCAGACAAATCTCTGGTAGTATCATTGGCCTCCTGTCTTGGCTCGCTCCCTGGCATCATGGGCCCTTTTTATCTGCATTCATTAATTAAGGGAAAATAAGGTTTCCGTTGATGCTGAGAACTCCTGGCTATTGTAAGACATTGCAAAAGAGATTGCCCCTTGATCTAGTGAAGTGTCAGACTGCGAGACTGTCTGACAAGTCCTCATGCTCTCTAAATCTGCATAAGGTTCTGAAAAGGTGTAGATTTGGGTCACACTCACATGTAGCCAATGCAACTAAGGAGGCTAGTGAGTGGGAACACTTTACTCTTCAATATCCATCCTAGCCCTTTAACATTCAATGTTAATTTTCTCAGTCATCTTTCACTTTGATAGTGTGAAATTTAAACCCCAGCCCCGCAGCTGGAAGAGCTCACTCACCCTTTCTAGACACTAGATACCATAGGGTGGTATTGTGGCTCAGTGGTTAGCACTGCTGCCTCATAGTGTCAGGGGCCCAGGTTTGATTTCAGCTTCAGGTGATTGTATGGACTTTGCACATTCTCGCTGTATCTATATGGGTTTCCTCTGCATGCTCTGGCTTCTTCCCACAGTCACAAAGTTGTGCAGGTTAGGTGTATTAGCCATGCTAAATTGCCCATGGTGTTCAGTGATGTGTAGATTACATGCATTAATCAGGGGAAATGTAAAGTAACTGGGTAAGGGGAATGGGTCTGGGTGGGTTGCTCATCAAAGGGTCAACATGAACTTGTTGGGCCAAATGGCCTGCTTTCACACTGTAGGGATTTTATAAATGATATGAACTCCCTTCAATGGAGGGATCACTCACATCAGCAGCAACCTCCAATAGTCACTCATGATGACCATTTGCTGTGATCAGCTGGAATTGAAATCTCTCCCATTCCCAAAGGCCTGAGGAAGCTCATAAAGTGAGCCATTACTGAAGCATGGACGCAATGAATTGTGTAAACCACTATCTAAGAAAGTTAAGTTCTTTGATGACACTTTATGAACTCTTACAAAGTTGGAGATTGCTTCTCCTTGGAGTCTGAAAAGCTTTCTGTTGTGATGTGCACACGCAGTCCTTCCTCAGAAAGGCTACATGTGGAATTTTAGCTTGTAAACCCAGCTATATGCCCTTTGAAATGCAGTTCATTCCAGGGCATGGAGATCAGATAAGGCAGCTTGCCCAATGTCAGAGTTTCTCCTAACAGGTAAACTTGGATCACCCATATACTTGAACCTGCCATTACAGCATTTTGTTCGGACGTCTACATCGATCACTATAATCCCAACATAAACAACTTTGAGGCCTGCGACCTTACCGACACAGGACAAAATCTACTCTGTGTGCAATGTGCTCCATTGAAACAAAACATAAACATATCCACTGAACTACTGTGCCTAGGATTAGGTTTTTGGAGAAGTAATAAGAAATAAGATAAGATGGAGCTACTACAATTATTAGAAGATGCTTTGTGTATTACTCCTCTCCTGCTGTGTTTAAAATGCTAAAATTATTCTTTCATCCTATTGTAGTAACTACACAATTGTACCCAACATTATACTAAACTTTGTTGTCTTAAATTGCCATGTAAATTGCACTTTATTTGCTATTTGCACTATCAATGTATTACCACATCTCTAAAATCCCTTGGGCTGCTTCATCTAATGAATGCAACCTCATGGCTGTCTGATAGTTCTTGTGGTTATCACCTAATTGCATTTTTGAATACATGATACCAGCAAACACAATGCAGATGTTCAGGAAATGTGAAATGAGGTGGTGGAAGAAACTAATACTGTCAATCAGTTACAGTAAATACCTGCTCTACTGCAAACTGAGTGGCTCACTGGCATCAGCTCAATTTAAATACATGAAGGACTTGAAATATTCATTCTACAATTATTATGTGTGCCAAGATGCTATGGCATATACATGCATTATGTATTATACATTGTATATTTATTAACTCTTCCAGGACCACTGATCACAATTCCTAATTTTGACTGACATGTGTAAAGCCCCAATAACGCAAGAGAGCCTGCATTGAGAGAAATCTAATTTTCACATACGAAAATAAACACTTTATAAATGTGACTTTATTAACACATAAATATGTTCTCTTTTGCAGTGACGTTTGACCATTTTCAAATACTACGTGCAATTGGAAAAGGGAGCTTTGGCAAGGTATTTATGCTGCAAGTTACACATTATGTATAATTACATATATGCCAAAAGTATAAACAAATTTTCTAATTTCTAAGATAGATTGGTTCTGTTCATCAATTTACTGAGCATATAGTTTGGAATAATTTGTGCAAGGAATTATGGACAATGTAGCTTGATGTTTAAGCTCATAAACAACTATAGAAGGAGAAACGGGTTATGTTATACCATGTTGCTAGTGCTTATAATTAATTTATTGTACGAAGTGAGTGTTGCTTTATATATCAAACATGAAATATTAATTCTCTAGGTATGAGGTCAGAAAAATCTATATTTAACAATGCTTCAATGTTTAACATATTGTACATTATAGTGACATGAAAGTTCAAACTCAAGTACACTCCAGTTATTGAAAGATTCAATTTAATTCAGTTTAAACCATGATTTCTGTAGAAAAGGTATGGTTTGTGCATTTCCAGTGTCATGTTAATAAGTATAATGCTCTTATCTAGTTTCACAATGATATTCTCATTTATGTATAGTTACCTCTGTATTTAACTTGTGTTAACATGATTATTAGTTTTTGAGAAATAGATCAAATAAAGTTTTACAATAATAAAAGATGTTTTATGTAGCCTCCCTCTACTGATATACATTATACTCAATCCCAAAGAATTGAACAGTTTGCAAGTTTTACAAGTTTTCCATTGGAGATAGGTTATTGAAATAACTTCACAGAGGCCAGTATCCTGTCACCAAGTCACCCTTTATTAAAACGTGGAGAGTCCTTGACACCGATTCATCTCCCTTGGAGCCAGCTTTCTGAGTGAACAGGATGCTTGACACGTCTGCTTATATCTGTCAGTCAGGGCTCCCTGGTTGGGCCAGATCAACAGCCCCAATCAGGGAATTCATATTCTATGAGGTCCACTTGCCTGAACTCATTACAATCACGACAGTTATAACTTCAATGTTTTTGCGTCTTTGAGTCAGTATTCCTGCTAGTAAAAATAGATACAAACACATTGAATGATGGGTATGAAAGAAAATGATTGTATGATGTGGACAATAGAGATTCTATTCATGGCCTATTCCACATGGCAGTTGCAGGTAAATACAACTTTTTTTAATAACTGTTCAAATTTAGAATGAAATAGGAGAAGATTTTTTCAATATGGCATGTGACACTCTGAGATACCTTACCATACCACAGAAATAAAGACTGACCTTAATATTCATATTGGGCGGCACGGTGGCACAGTGGTTAGCACTGCTGCCTCACAGCGCCTGAGACCCGGGTTCAATTCCCGACTCAGGCGACTGACTGTGTGGAGTTTGCACGTTCTCCCCGTGTCTGCGTGGGTTTCCTCCGGGTGCTCCGGTTTCCTCCCACAGTCCAAAGATGTGCGGGTCAGGTGAATTGGCCATGCTAAATTGCCCGTAGTGTTAGGTAGGGGGTAAATGTAGGGGTATGGGTGGGTTGCGCTTCGGCGGGTCGGTGTGGACTTGTTGGGCCGAAGGGCCTGTTTCCACACTGTAAGTAATCTAATCTAATAAGACCTTTCGCAACCATAGGAGGTACTAAAATGCTCTATGCCAATAACGTACTTACGAAATGTACTTACTTTTATAATACAGGAAAGCAGTGATTTAAGTTCACAGAGAATAAGAAAGGTATTTATTTTGCATCAAAAAATCCATTACATTTCTTTCAAGTTCAGATAATTAGTTTTTGTCCAGTAAGGTTTCACGTTGAAATGTGAGATATTTAAATTTATGTAAATACTGTAACCATTTTGACTGTCATTTTACTTCTCTTAACTAAGCCCTGTCATTAATGATTTACATTGCATTAGATATGCAAACATTTTTTCATAAAACATGATTTTCAGAAGATTAGGTGAATTAAATCATGCAATGTCATATGAAGATAAAATAATGGTGGGGAATAAAATTGTGAATCCCACTGTTTCATCAGAAGTTATTCTGTTTAGATAATGTATAGTGGTAAGTATTGTTTGAATGGATGTTTTAAGACCTTGCCATCTCACAATAATCAATTGCACACTGCTGACTGATTGTAGCAGTAGTTTACACACTGAAAATTGCTTATTCCCTGAAGCAAAGGAATATGAGATTTGATAGTTTGTTGAGTGGTGTGAAGCCTACTTGGTGCACTGTTGATGTTTACATCTCTTATGGTAAGTGCTGATTTTTATCTTGATGGTTTGTATTAGAAAGAAGATTATATTCCTCTAGTAAAACCAATTGTGAGGTTCTTGGCTGAGTATTGGGTTCTTGGGACTTTGAAACAACTAAAGTATGACCATAATATAACAATGATTGCATTTTTCACTCCATGACATTCCCATTCTCCTTTATAGTGCCGTCTATTGGCGGCATTCCATATCATAGCCACAAGTCAATGCTATATGCAAGTTGCTCTTTCAATAAAACAGCATTACACTGGTCGCCATCTGCTTAAAACTGTTGATATGAGAGCCAGTCACTCTGAAAATTGCACATGGGGCAATTGAGCTCTGTCTTGGCAAGAAACTGTTTCGTTTTGCTTATCCCTAACAGTAGATTAATAACTGACCAAATACTTCTTGGATTTAGCACAAAATTAAAGTCTGTATTTTCAATGCTTTGGTACAAGAGAACTTCAAAGGAAGAAGCAGGTCTGAGCAAATGATATTTCAGAAAAATGAGTTAACGCTACTAATTCTGAGCAATGGTTTTCCGTCGATAGTAATATGGGTTGGATGGAAGATGTTTCTCACAGTTTAAGCATGTTTCTATAGTTGACAAGGCAACAGCATCACTTACCTCTATCTGCCCCATAGAAGATTGTGCTGAGCCACCTTTTTGAACAGTTTTAGACCTTCATAGTGGTTTTGATGAATTGAGTAGCGTTCTAGATCATTTTAGTGGGCAACTCAGAATCTGGAGTTAGGGCTTATGCTCGAAACGTCGAATTCCCTATTCCTGAGATGCTGCCTGGCCTGCTGTGCTTTGACCAGCAACACATTTTCAGGAGTTAAATATAGCCAGTATTGGATAAAGATAGAAGCTTGCCAGCCTTAAAGAACACAAAATTAATGAGTTGGGTTTTAACAACGATTTGGTATTTTCATGGTTCCAATTTATTAGATTAGATAAAATTCCCTACAGTGTGGAAACAGGCCCTTCGGCCCAACAGGTCGACACCGACCCACCGAAGAGCAACCCACCCAGACCCATTCCCCTACACTTACCCCTGACTAATCCACCTAACACTACGGGCAATTTAGTATGGCCAATTCACCTAACCTGCACATCTTTGGACTGTGGGAGGAAACCGGAGCACCCGAAGGAAACCCACGCAGCCATGGGGAGAATGTGCAAACTCCACACAGACAGTTGCCCGAGATAGGAATTGAACCCGGATCCCTGGTGCTGTGAGGCAGCAGTGCTAACCACTGAGCCATCTTGCCACCCCAAATTTGAATTTCCGAATGTATTTACTGAAATTAAAATGCCTTGGTGAGACTTGTACTCTTGTCTCTGGATTGTTAATCCAGGGTCAATGGATTGCTAATCTGGAAATGCAACTCCTGTATAATTGTGCTCAATGCTACACAGTGTTACCTTTAGATCACCAAGAACATTGCTTAATATCTACTTATGGTAGTTTACCATTGAATAATTTCCAGAGCAAGGAGGTGTATTTTCTCACACATTGGAAAATGAAATCAGTTACAATTTAAGTCTAGTCTTCATTGGAAAATTGATTGACTTTGTCAGTGAACCTCCCACTGTAATTAATATAAAGTAAGAATGCTCACTAATGTTGTACTATTCTGCTCCATTCACAACTAGCATGAGTGCCAATAGCAGGACCTGGATATCATCCAGGCTTAACCTATTGGATAGTACCATTGCATTGTGGAAGTATGTAGCTATGACCATATTCAACATCACCAAATCCACTACTGTTAATATCCTGGAGATCACCACTGAACAGAAAGAAAACTGCAGCAATCTTATAAAGGGTTACAAAGGCAGGGCAGAAACTGGACACTGCATTCATGTCCACCTTTACAAGGCTCAATTCAGGAGCATGGTGGAATAATTGTCACTTCTCTGGATGGGCGCAGCTACAAAACTCAAAGCTCAACAGCAACCAGCAGACAGCATTCAGTCTGTTGCCACTAAGGTGCTGTGACTGCAAAATACCCTATCTACAGAGTGCATTGCAGCTGGATTGCTTTAGCATCTTCCCATTCTGATGATGAACAGCACTAATTTCAAGGCAGGACCATGACTTGTAAGTTGCCATCCAATGCTCAAACTTTGCTAAATTGAACATAGATTTGGATTCCTTTCACCAGCATCCTAGAATTCTCCCTTGACCTCATTGTAACAATATCAACAGCAAGATCCGCATTGGCATTAACAAAAAGATGCAGCAATATCTTTTCGGGGAAAGTTGGGATCAACACTAAATGGAGTTTTGCTGGTATAATTTCAAAATTCATACTAATGTCGATATATACTGATAATAAATGTGCTTATCTTTTTCCTAATATACAATATTCACAGAACAATGGATTAATGGAAATACATCAATAAAGTCAGTTTAATAATTGTCTTCAGAGGAATTATTTAAACACATGTTCAATTTCAGGTTTAAGTAATTCAATTAATTTCATATCATACTTTCATCAGGTTGTATTGTCTGTTATTATCTTACTAAGGTCAAAAGATTTTAAATTGCAAAATGCATTTTAATTTTCATTGACAAAATATTTTTGTTTTACTTAAGGTGGAGATAGATTAGGGTTTATGGGCATTAATGCAAAGGAACTCAATTACTGCTTCAGATGTAATTGTTAACTGATGTATATCCAGGGCAAATGCACATACAAAATCCTTTTATAACACAATGGAAGAAACATGAATTATTCCAAGTAACCAAGTAGTTTTGAGAGTGATGTGGACATGCTTCCACGATGTTAAAAATGATAGTAAAGTCTGTGCAGCAGTTAGTACCTCATTGATTGCAAAATATATGCTTTTTGTCCTTGATAATTAATTGTTGATGCCCATGTGGATTACAAAAATATTGACTACTTTCTGTTATGGTGGCATCAGTGCACATTGTTTTATGAAGGAAAACAGACTAATAATTACTTTGTACAACAAAGAGGTATTAGAACATTTACCTATTATTAGCAATAAAAAAAACTCTCAGCCAAACAAATAGTCAACATTAAAATGGACCCAGTATTATTTTCAGTCACGGACTATGGATGTTATATCTCACAAAAGTCGTTTGAAGATCAAAAAGTAGGTTTGTTAGAAAATTCTGCCTCACATAGTTTTCATGGGAGTGCGAGTTGCAGGTGATGTTGTGCTAATAATAGCTGAGATCTTCTGGATTTTGGAACATTAGATTCTATGGGAATTGATCAGGAGGTTTGGACTTCCCAGGGGAATTTGCTGACTGTCAGAGACCTCCTGAAAAGGTCTCCAATTCTGTGCTAGAAACGGAGACTTCAAACCATCCCAATTTTCTAACCTGAATAGATCCCCAAGAAATATTGGAAAGAAAAATCTTAGTTTAACTCCTAGGTATCTAAACAACTGGCCACCCTGACCCAACTCACCTCCTACCCTCAACTTCTTCCCAACTGTGTGACTCCTACCACAGACTCCTCCACCTAATGCCACCAAATTTCCCAACAACACCTTTAGTCCTCTCGACCCTTGAACTCCTCTTCTGACCATCACCAGATCTCACCCGACTACCCACAATGCTCATATGTTTCCCCCCCCCTTTTGCTGCCACTCTCCTCAGTTATCCCACTACCCTACCCACTGATATAACTACACACTTATTCATTCACTCATCCAGACTCATTCACTGGTATTGTAAAAATCTTTTTTAATGTCTAAAATCTTCTCAGTGTGAATATGTACTTAGTAAGATACGGACAGCAAGTACCATAAAATGAGGGCGTGGCTTGACTTCCACCCTACCCAACCACTGCATTGCTACCTGCCCCACACTGACATGATGATCCAGTGCAACGAGGAAGCTCTCCAATCGAAGACTGCTCTGAATTCTGAATTAATTTGACACCATAGGACCTACCTGTTCATTGTTGTCCAAAATATTTTAAGTATAAAACAAAATATGGACATTTTATTACTGCGCACTTCAATGTGTAAATTTGTTTCCTCGTCATCAACAAACCATAATGCTAAAGCATACAATAATGATGCAATTTCGAGTAAACACAGTATACAAATCTGTGAATATCATTATGGATACGTTGAACGATCTTAAACAAATCTCTCGCCCTATTCTCAATCACTACCCATAAAAAGATAATTAATTAATATTTCCCTTTTTATGTAGTGGGGGTATTACCCCTACTCCCTCTGGTCGTGGACTCTGACTTGGCAAGAACTGTAATCACACTGTGATAGGGTTAAATTGGAAGTAGGGCTTATTAAACACACTCTTACACAAAGGAAAAATCTTGCAAAACAATTACACTTACAAATGTAACAAGAGATTAGAACAGATGAAGTCATTATTGAATTAGGAATGACTTAGATACAAAGCCAAAATATAGCAATTTATCAATATCTTTAATTTTAAGATGGAATCCAAAAGTCCAAAGTTGGAGTTAACTACATTCAATTCCTTTGTGAGATGGGTTGATTGATTAGTAAACAGTTGAGAAATTAGAGGCAGTTTCTTCTCTTTATATCTTTCTTTGAAAATTTTCTGAGGATGTTTTGCTAAAATGTGACTTATGCACAAGTGTGGGCTACAACTTTTTACAGACCAGAAGTTTCTCCTTCATTGCTCAGTGTTAGGAGTGTGGGTTTTTTCAATAGCATCGTACAGCACAAAAGCAGACCCTTCAGTGCAACTTGTCCGTGCCAACAAGGTTTCCCAAGTTGAACTAGTCCCATTTGCCTGTGTTTGGACCTCTAAACCTTTCCTATTCATGTTCCTATCCAAAAGTCTTTTAAATTTTGTAATTATATTCACCTCTACCACTTCCTCTGACAGTTTGTTATATGCACCACTCTCTGTGTGCTAAAGCTAGGGTCCTTTTTTAAATTTTCCCCTCTTACCTTAAATCTGTGCCTTCTAGTTTTGGACTCCCTTACCCTGAAGAAAATACCTCGGCTATTCACCTTATCAATGCCTCTCATGATTTTATTAAGCTCTATAAGGTCACACCTCAACCTCCGACATTTCAGGGAAAGAAGTCTCAACCTATCCAGCCTCTCTTTATAGCTCAAACCTTCCCATGTCAGTAACATCCTTGTAAATCTTTTCTGCACTCTTTCCAGTTTAGTAACATTCTGAACATTAGCGTAATAAGGAGGTACATGGGGGTTAATTGTCAGTCTGAGGTTGACTTCAGTGAAATTTCCTGAAGGTTATTACAAAGTCCAGCCACATGATTATAGCAGCCATCTTTGTTAGGTTGTTTAGTGTGTGTTTAAGAGTCATTAAAGGATCCATATTAAAATGCTTTTTAAATTTTGTTCATGACAATACATTAACAAACGTGAACTGTATCTGAACAGAAGTGGAACAGCATTCTTCATTAGCTTCTTCATCGCCCTTTTAATGCCTCACTTTTTGAGTCTAATTATTATTTTGATTTTCCACCATTTTGTGCCAAATATTAGTTTCACACTATGATAAAGAGAGAAGTGTTGGCAGGAAGCAAGAATACATGGAAGAAAAATCAACTTTTCAAGAGATATCTTGAAACACATAAATGTGGATAAATCCCCAGAACCTGATCAGGTGTACCCTAGAACTCTCTGGGAAGCCAGGGAAATGATTTCTGGGCTTCTTACTGAGATATTTGTATCATTGATTCCGGTGAGGTGGTGGAAGACTGGAGGTTGGCTAATGTAGTATCACTGTTTAAGAAAGGTGGTAAGGACAAGCCAGAGAACTATAGACCAGTGAGCTTGATGTCGATGGTGGGAACCTTGTTGACAAGGCTCCCCGACAAAGCAATCGACATGGTAGACTGTTAGCAAGGTTAGATCTCATGGACTACAGAGAGAACTAACCATTTGGATACAGAACTGGCTCAAAGGTAAAAGACAGAGGGTGGTAGTTGAGGGCTGTTTTTCAGACTGGAGACCTGTGACCAGTGAAGTGCCACAAGGATCGGTGCTGGGTCCACTACTTTTCATCATTTATATAAATGATTTGGATGTGAGCATAAGAGATATAGTTAGTAAGTTTGCAGATGTCACCAAAATTGGAGGTGTAGTGGATAGCGAAGAAGGTTACCTCAGATTACAACAGGATCTGGACCTGATGGGCCAATGGGCTGAGAAGTGGCAGATGGAGTTTAATTTAGATAAATGTGAGGTGGCGCATTTTAGGAAAGCAAATCTTAGCAGGACTTATACACTTAATGGTAAGGTCTTAGGAAGTGCTGCTAAAAAAAGAGATCTTGGAGTACAGGTTATAGCTCCTTGAAAGTGGAGTTGCAGATAGATAGGATAGTGAAGAAGGCATTTGGTGTGCTTTCCTTTATTGGTCAGAGTATTGAATACAGGTGTTGGGAAGTCATGTTGCAGCTGTACAGGACATTGGTTAGGCCACTGTTGGAATATTGCATGCAATTCTGGTCTCCTTCCTATCAGAAAGATGTTGTGAAACTTGAAAGGGTTCAGAAAAGGTTTACAAGGATGTTGCCAGGGTTGGAGGATTTGAGCTATAGGGAGAGGCTGAACAGGCTAGGACTGTTTTCCCTGGAGCGTTGGAGGCTGAGGGGTGACCTTATAGAGGTTTATGAAATCATGACGGGCATGGATAGTATAAATAGACAAAGTCTTTTCCTTAGGGTGGGGGAGTCCAGGACTAGAGGTCATAGGTTTAGGGTGAGAGGGGAAAGATATAAAAGAGACCTAAGGGGCAACTTTTTCACGCAGAGAGTGGAATGTTTATGGAATGAACTGCGGGAGGATGTGGTGGAGGCTAGTAAAATTGCAACATTTAAAAGGTATCTGGATGGGTATATTAATAGGAAGGGTTTGGAGGGATATGGGTCAGGTGCTGGCAGGTGGGACGAGATTGGGTTGGGATATCTGGTCGGCATGGACGAGCTGGACTGAAGGGTCTGTTTCTGTGCTGTACATCTCTATGACTCATGACTATGACTCTGTGTGAGAAAACAATAACGTTCACCACATATGTGATGATGCTGCTCCTTTAACAAGGCTATGGTGTCCTTGGCTTTTTTTTTTCAGAGAGGTTGTAAAAGACACAAACTCTGAAAATTCTGGGTTTGAAAGGTTTTAGAGCCTGTTTGATTATAGCTAACAGATACTGCCTCAGGCAAAATGCTGTCAAGTTCTTTAAAAAAAACTTGTACAATGAAAAGGGAGTGGCCAGTAGTATCGACTCAGCTTTTTTCTCATTTGGGTTTTGGCAGTCTGGCTATTCACTGAAAGCAAACAGTTTTGAAGCTGCTTGACCCAAAGAAGCAGGCCCATGTTCGTACTCTGTCTCTCTGACTTCTCTCCTATAAGATCCTGTGTTTGATTTTACCTTTTGTGCCAAAGGGTGTTTATAGGGATTGTTGCAAGTGTTGGGATAACCTGTTGGTTTTTCGGATAGGTCAAATTATTTGTTATTCTGTTCTCTGTTGTTTGTATTTCAGTCAGTAATCTTGTGAATAAAATTTGTTTTGTTTAAACCTAAGTGGTTTGATCTGCAGCACTTCTCCTGGAATTTCCACTCTATACCTGCTTTGAGCAACTAGTGAAGTTAGTTTAAATCTTTTGAGCAGGCCTGGTCCATAATACGTATTGCTTGTGGCAATGGCCTGGAACATGCAAGTAGTGAACAGAGAATTGGTTAGATTCTTATTGATGTGCTGATGCCTATTTGCAGGCAATATGTATGTGCCTTGTTTAGTATGGAAATGCTGGATAATGAACCAATAGGGCTATAAGTATGATTGTTGTTTTTTGAGTTGAGCACATTGTGCCCCCAAAGTCATCTGAAAAGAAATGAAAAAGACATTAAGGACTGGGATTTCCATGCAGATATGAAGAGACATTTAAAGTTTGAATCTTCCCATATCCATTTTCTCACAGGATATTTTGAACAATAGATTTCTGACAATTGGAATTGTAAGGGTTCATGTCTGTCTTGCACATTTTGGAATCTTGGATCTTATGAGTTCAATCAAACTGCGCATTGACAACAACATGAGCTGAAAAATGTGTTGCTGGAAAAGCAGAGCAGGTCAGGCAGCATCAAAGGAGCAGGAGAATCGACGTTTTGGGCATAAGCCCTTCTTCAGGAAACATGCCAATTTACCATCTGGCCCAGCTTGTGACAGTAATTTTGAGCTTCATGTGCTCACTTTCCACAACGTTAATTTTGACAGAAATTTCTGTTGGATGTACTGGTGAAAACAAGGGTTCTGCCACAATATATGCACCTCGGTGAAACTTTGAAAGAACTAGCTTCTAGCTGAATAATGCTGTAACAAATTGAGAAGAAATTTTGTGACCTGCTGACTTTGCTCCTTTAATTTCTTTGGGAAAGATTACCCAGCCTTATTTTAACATAGTCTTGGAATTGTTAAACCTATCCAGGAAGGTAGAATTTTACTTTGTACCAGAATCCCTGAACCTTGGTGTAAACGTTGGTGACGAGTCCACTTGCGTTCTGACACATTAATCCATAGCAGACTTACATTCAGAAGAGTCTTATTTTACTGCGGATGAGACTTCAGCCCCCACTGGGGAGCAGCTGCTACCTCCGAGAACTGCTGGCCAATGATATAGCTTTCTGATTCTAAAAGGAAAGGTGAGCACTGCTGGAACTGCAGCCAATTTCAACTGTGATCATTGTTTGAACTGGTTGAAGAGGTAAGTGGTAGGGGACTGATTTTGACAGGACCTGGTCAGCAATCACTGGGAGCAGGCCAGCATAGAGAGGCCATGGAGAGAAGAAGCCTCTGAGGAGCTTAGGGAGTCTAGAGCAGAAGGTTCACCTGCCCTCTATACTCAACAAATGGCTTTGGACGTCCCAGCCTTGGAACTCATGGCCTTGGACCTCACGGCCTCTAACCTAGCTGCCTCAGAACTCTTGGACTTGGATCTCCAGGCCTCAACACAGACCTGACAAGGCCTGGCGTGGTGATTTCCTAATGGTCCAATGTGGTGATCTTCAGGCAGTACGTGGCAGTCTCTGAGCCTGGCATGGTACCCTCTTGCCCCACTGTGGCGATCTCCCAGTGGCCAAACATGGTGATCATCAGGCAGTAGTGGCAATCGCTCGGCCTGGCATGGTCTTGGCATGGACCGACAGTCATGATGAGACTGGATTTCAACATGGACAAGGTCAGAATACTGCTTCTCTGAATTTGTTTTCTCCATTTTAAAATTTAATCCTAAATTTGCAATGCTGGACAATTTTTTAAACTTCTCTTTTTTACCATGAGCTGTAATTGAAAAAGCTATACCTAGAGACTTTTGTACCTAACATGGCACCGTAAGCAGCAACTTCCACATTTTTCACTGTATTCATTTGAGACAATAAAGTTAATAAAACTAACTATTTCAGGGAGGATCTTAAAAATCTGCTGATGGTCTCCTCCCATTGCCTATGGGTGTTGAACATTCTATTATGCTTATTGGTGTAATTACCATTCACTGTTAGGTTGAAGAGTGTTCTTTGGTCTCATTTTATTTAACTGATCAAGTATAGTATCAGTGAATGTGGGCATCTGTGAATATGGCAACTCTAAGCTTCTACATTTGCCTTAAATGGACAATTATTGCTTTTTAAATACCTCCTGCAACCCATTGAATTTGTCTAAACTATGTCAGTACTTCCTCATGGGACCCAATGTGATTGTAGGTATCCATGTAAATTGATGGCCTCTCTAAATTTAGAACAGAGATGTCATATTGCGGCTGTGAAATACATTGGTCAGGCTACTTATAGAATACTTTGTTCAGTTCAGGCGTTCCTGCAATAGGAAAGATGTTGTTAAACTTGAAAGGGCACAGAAAAGATAGACAAGGATGTTGCTGGAATTGGTGGAGTTGAGCTATAAGGAGGGGATGAATAGACTGGGGCTTTTTTCCCTGGAGCATCAGAGACTGAGGGGCTGACCTTATAGAGGTTTATAAAATCATGAAGGGCATGGACAGGGTGAGCAATCAAGGTCTTTTTCTCAGATTAGCAAAGTCCAAAACTAGAGGGCGTACGTTTAAGGTGAGAGGGGAAAGATTTAAAACAGACCTGAGGGGCAAATGTTTCATGCGGAGGTCGGTAACATGTATGGAACGAGCTGGCAAAGGAGGTGGTGGAGGCACTTAAAGCATTTGGAAGGCATCTGGATGGGTACATGAATAGGAAAGGTTTATAGATGTATAGGCCAAATGCTGGCAAATGGGACTAGATCAATTTAGGATGACACGAACGATTTGAATCAAATGGCTAGTTTCCATGTTGTATGACTCCATGGCACTATGAATCTATTTGACCCAAATGACCAGAGAGTTTTGATCCGTAGCATTAGTTTGCATTTTGCCATTCCAGCTTGAATTGTGCATGACCAGAAATATTTTCCCTTGATTAGAGTCCTTGCTAGTTTAAATGTTATGCTGTCTAGTTGGACAGAATGAACAAAGTAGATTGAATGGTCTTTTACTTGCATCCATGTAGGTTGCTAACTAAGGATGCTTAAAGTACAGTACAGTTATAATATTGTCAATATGCCTGGACGCCATCTCCTCAAAAGCAAAACCAAATTACATTCTGCTAAAGCTTCATAGTCTTCACAGTACTACAACATCTTGACAAATTTCAAATCTAGAAACGAAAATTTGACTGCACTGTTCAAGGCTTGTTAGCTGCAAAGTTCTAATGGTCTTTTTGTATCTAAAAATAATGTTGGGTGAAAGAATTGCAACCGAGTCAGTACTTAACTATTGAATATTTTACAGAACTAAATTGGTAGCAATTGAATAGAACAAACAAAACTATCAATAATTTCCTTTTGAATAATATGAATGCAGATTAAGCAAGAAGATATTCAAGAGGTGATAAATAGTAAGTGTCTTTCCTTTATTTCAGCTGAAACTTCTTGCACTATTTCCCTTTCTCTCCTCCCCATTCTGTCATTCTCTCATAATATCACAATAATTGAACAGAACTTTGACACGTTGTTTAAGGTGCCATGATTGCTCTGAATGCAAGTTCCTGCCTGAATATTTTTTGTTGAGAATTTGTGGGATCAAATTGGTATTTTTGTATTTACTTCAGTAAAATGTTAATAGCTATTCCAAAGGAAATCACGACATTCTGCCACAATGCTTAACTCTCTGAAAAATTCCCCGTTTGTTATTACAATGACATTTTCTAGCACATCGGCAGTGGATTTTCTGTGCACTGTTTATCTCCCCTCAAAGCCAAAACAGATTGTTCTGAACCAGATGTATAACAAAATCTATTTAAGGGATTATTGGATGAGTGTCTTATTATGCATGAGTTAATGTACCATCTCTATTGTTCTTTTCAGTTGAACATACTGAGGAGATCTCATTTCTTACATTTGTCTCTGCCTGATACAGTTTTTTGTTTCATCTCTTTTCAATAATTAAATTACTTCCTTGGATCCTTATTGAAGCCATTGTACTGTGTAATATCACTTTGGCAAGAGGTGTAGCAACCTTAAAATTATGTTACATTATTATTGGAAGCATTTCACAATGAGATTTTTCTCAATATTCTGCTAAGCTATGTTGTACTGCTGTGATAAAACATGCAGTCAGTTGAGGACAAAAGTCCTGGAAGAAAGTGAAAATTAAAAATGTTGAAAGTTTGCAACGTGACCCAATTTCACAAGCTGCCTCAGGGGTTGCAGTGATGGAATGACTATCTCGTCTGCTTCTTCTGTTGTTCCAAAAAGACTTGATTATTAGGTAGGTCAGGTGTGTGCTAAATAAAAGTTAAACAAACAAAAAGTTTTCTTTGAAGTTGCAGTGCACAGTATCCTCATTATGAAGAGAGATATCTGTTCTTTTCTCTAGTTTTGTCTAAATATCTGACTATCATATCAGTCTCACTGTGCTGAATTTTGTGCTTTTTTCAGTAAGTCAGGGATACATCAGATTTTTTTTGGAGAGTTCATTGGCATGAGGTCCTGTAGGTTTTAGCACTTTATTTTAGCAAACTCTCACATTAATTGCCTACCTGCCTTTATGGCATCTCTCACTCTGATTACTGCTACATCTTATCAATTGACAACTAATGCACACTTAAGGTCCTGAACCGACTGCCATTGGCGTACAGCCAGCAGCAGGAGGGGTGGTGGGGATGGTGTGTGTGTGTGTGTGTGTGACGGGAGGTGGGGGAATGGAGGTGGTCACCATGAGGAATACTGGCGTTTGCAGGCTCCCGTCTGTCCATTATTCTCAAGCAGCCAGTGTCTTCAAGAGAGTCCCAACATCATAAAGAGGTGAGGATACTCTGAAAGCCTCCGCCCTGGCTTTCCCATTCCCCAGATGGTGACCCATCCTTGCAACTCCCATTCCTGCAGTTAGTCACCGGAGTATGGGGTCTCTGATTATCCTGGGCCTCTGTTGGGTGCATTACCAGCACCTTCAACCATTCCTTCTATGGCTTTTATTGCAATGAGGTGCTGCCAGTCTTATATTGGTGGCAGTAATAGGAGACCAGGCTTTCCATTCCTTGATACATAATTCTTGGGGAGGCAGGCCACCGACCACTGAACTGCCTGACCCCTGTTGCCTGGAGTAAATTCTATTCCATTTCACACTGATTGAATGTCCCGTGCAAGTTAAGCTTCTGGCTTATTTGGTTTAAACCAGATTTCTGCTACTACACGAGATCTCTTGCACCCTCAGCACCTTATATTGGCTGTTCTCCTCCAAGCTTGGGAGGGTCTGAATTCCATTTCCAGTATGAAGTGCTGGTGTTGGATTGCCCTTGGATTCTGTGGTGGGGATGTTACAGTCTTTTTGGGATGTCCTTTACTGATCTCACAAAAGTAGAGCACTGATTGTGTCTAGGCATTCCTTTACACTAGCGCTGCTGAGATAGTAATGGTGGAAAATCTGCAACTAACTTCACTCCATCATTACCACCTTAGCTGGCCACATTGTAACCTTTGTGGCTCAGTGCTTTTGGCAGCTGCAGAAAGTGACAATGAAAGACAAATACCTATAAAGATCAAAAAGGAGTAAAGACCCAGTAGAATGGGCCACACCAAACATAATCTGCTAAACTGGTAGGTATGTCTTCTCACATGTGTCTGGAACAAATATTTACAAACAAATCATATTCCACTCATTCTATTAGAATGAAAATATAGATTTTCTTTAAAACTAATGTCTTAATTGGTACAAGTAATTTGACAGGAACAGCAGTGTGTACTGAAAAATAAGTTCCCTTTAAACTGAGCTGCAAGTTTAGTATATGACTCTGATGCCCTGGCCAGCCAGTGTCTGCTCTGAGGCTATGTATTATTTCTTATCACTGCTGCGAGTTGAATTACAAACTAAAAAAGTGTTGAAAAATTGTACCATACAAATATATTGCAAGATTGATCCGTCAGTGAAAATGAAAGGGACCTGTGAACTATGTGATATTAAGTGCAACATTATTGCGATTAAAGGGCATCTACAACCAAGCTATTCCAAACCTTTCTGTGGCCCCAACCTACCGTGTGAACTCTGATTTCTTGTTCCTGCACTCACCATTGTTCGCCTCCAATGCTTCAATCGAGGTGAAATATGTTACAAAGGGACAGACAGTTTTTATCAAAATTGATTTTATTTTGGGCTAGTTGAAGAAAGTTATTTGGGTTTCTGTAGGAATTACCCATCTACTTGTTGATTCAATCACTCAGTCAATGTGCACAAATTGTACAAGAAGGATCCACTCAGGTAAACCTTCACTCACCTTCTGTCCAACCCTCTCACTGCAGGTAGCAGACGCAAATAGAACAGTGATTAAGCCCCAACAGTTGTGCATTAATAAAAAATGGCTATTTTTTATCAACTAAGTGCTTCCCTGTTATTAACTTCTCCCACATTGGTCATTGTGTACAGCTACCTACCCAACTGCTCCTTCGACGTGAGCTTATGCTGACAGGACTAAAACAGTATTTCTGGAACAAAGCAGTAGACATAGTGTTGTGACTCTCAATCCTTCCGAGCCTCATTATAGGCCTTGGACTCTCAGCAGATCCAGTCACTCCTTCACCATTTGGTTAGTGGACAGGCAGGAACAGACAGTGGAGTGGAACAGAGGTGCTGCTATTTTGAGAGAATGCTGCATTTCCCATGCTCACATCTGTCCCAAATCAATTTGGAACCTTTTGCAAAGTTAAACTCAGTTATTATCATAGAAACCAGTTCCTATCTTGATCTTCATTCAGATATTTCACAATTTGCATGTCAAATGATCTGTTAGTAGTTCAGCCTGAAGTCAAGGTTGCAACAGTTTGATGTGTTAGATATCTGATTCTTTCTGAGTGGAGAGAGGATCAGGAGGGGAGTTACCTTACAAATGAATCTGAATTGACAGTTCTTCTGGCTCTGGGTAGATGTTTTGAGTTGGCAGCAGGGTAAGAATAAATGCATTGACAGGTCCAATGACCCCTCTAAAGGTTGATACCAAGCATGGAGAGGCTGATCCAGCATGCATGAGGAAATCCTGTTATGCCAACTGTTTGACAGTGATTAATCATACAAAAGTAGCGCAGAAATCCATTTCACACTGTGTCCCTGGAAAGATATTATGACAGTCCATGGACCTTGCTCAGTGCTCTGGAATGGACTGTGGAATTGTAACCTCATGATGGAACCATATTCTTCATCTCCAACAGTCATCAGGACTTTCTTTCATGGGCCTTTCCCCTCTTACTATAAACAGGCTGCCATTCTGTTCCGACCTGCTTTCTCCTGTAAGAAATGAAGCAAATTAAGTCGACTAAAAAATGGTGTGAAGCAAACTGTTATCAAAAGGGGACTACTAAGATGAAAGAATTCCTTGCAGATGAGGAGGTGCTAAAGCTCAGGATTGTCTAACTGCGGGTGTGCTGAGAGAAGGAATAGTATTGAAAAAGGAGTGGGAGGAGTGAAGATAGTTGGCTTTTACAGGATCTCCAGAAGAAAAAGTGTGTGCATAAGAATTGCCTTCAACTTGGTTTGAAATGAATTGCTGTCAAGTTGTCTAACTTATCTCTTCTGATTAAGTAGTGAGTTTCTTTCAGAGTGCATCCACATCCATTGAATAGTGTAACTAGAATTCAATTTATTTGTTGCTTCTCCCATTTTTGTATCTCGCTGTTTTCAGACATTTTTGTTTGATGCAGATTAGTTGGTGGAGGTGCTGGTGTTGGACTGGGATGGACAAGGTCAGAACTCAGAAGTTGGCAACTTCACTTGACGAAGGGGCAATGCTTGGAATGCTTGTGATTTCAAATGGCACAGTGGTTAGCACTGCTGCCTCACAGCGCCAGAGACCTGGGTTCAATTCCCGCCTCAGGCGACTGACTGTGTGGAGTTTGCACGTTTTCCCCGTGTCTGCGTGGGTTTCCTCGGGTGCTCCGGTTTCCTCCCACAGTCCAAAGATGTGCGGGTCAGGTGAATTGGCCATGCTAAATTGCCCGTAGTGTTAGGTAAAAGGTAAATGTAGGGGTATGTGTGGATTGCGCTTCGGCGGGTCGGTGTGGACTTGTTGGGCCGAAGGGCCTGTTTCCACACCATAAGTAATATAATCTAATCTAATTTAAACCTGTTGGACTATCAGCTAGTGTCATCTGACATCTGACCTTCTTTCGAGAATGTCATTTTAACCAGCCATTCTTTTCGTCCACCTGAAATAAGGCTTTGTGAGAAATATGCAGCTTCGGCTCTAATGCTGCATGGGGCCTCATTGCAATTTTAAAATCAGACTGATAGGGCAGCTACAACAGCTTTCCCATATCTGACCTATCTGACAGGAAGTAGATCAGGGGATTGCAGAGGTTGGTTATCCAAATGTTTCTTTTGCTTATTCTTGTAGACTACAAGAAGTGGGACCTGCTCTCCTAAGTAGCGAGATTCCCACTGTAAGAATCATCTTGCAAAATTATCCTTTTAAAATAGTACTGATAAACACCTTCAGACTTTGCATGCCCTTAAATTAACTGAAGCCTGTGCTATGTAGGACAGGGATAATTTTGTTTCCATGGCTACGTTATGGTCTGCCTCTTGAATGGTTTCATCCTTACTTTCATAATACAGCCTATTAGAAATGCAGAACATTAATCATTTCACTGAGTGGCCTCTTGCTCCTGCTCAGATGCTTCAACTACTATCCTTTTTGCTTTGTTTAAGCATGGATCTTTAAACCAGGCGACTGCTCTTGCTCACAGATACCGGAGTTTATCTGTGATAAGTTAAATACAGTGTCAGAATGAAATTGCATCTGTATGAGTCAATATATAAATACAAAAAAAAGTATGTTGGATGTTGTTAAACCAAAAGGGAATTGCTTTTACTGTTTTAAAAGAGGGCATCAATATAATGTTGCTGTGCATCCATGAAAATGGATATCTTGTGACAGCCTTTATTTCACAAAATATTGTATCTAGAATAAAGCTGGTATGATATGACAATGGAGAACATTTTTATTTTAGCATTTGCCACATCCACAGAGGATGTAATCTTTCTGCAATGGATAAGGTTACTAAACTAATTCAGAAATGTATCAAATACAATGATCGGTCTTCAGAAGATTAAATTACATATCCAAAGCACATTGGAGTCGTAAATATAATTCAATACTGGTCAATGCTGGTGCACAATTGCTTGTTATAGAAAATGGACATTATATAATTTAAAAACCAAAAGCACTGCAGTTTCAAGAAATCACGAAGGGTCACGGCACCCCAAGTGTTAAGTTGATTTCTCTCCAAAGATGCTTCCAAATCTGCTGAGCCTTTTAACCAATTTCTGTTTTTGTTTCTGACTATATAATTATAATTACTCATTGATGAATAAGTCTGGAAGAGTCTGGCTCCATGTTGTGATAAATGAAAATGCCAAAGCAATCATTGATTCATAGTCCAACATTTGGCTTGCTATAAATGTTTCCAATTATTTTTGCAATTGCATTATGCCATAATATCTGTTATGAGATAGATTATCTCAATATCCACACAACAATTCATTTACTAGAAGAAGAATGGAATCTTTAATAAATATTCTTTATAATAGATTTCAATTCTAATTTGAGATTTTGGGCTATATTCCAGCTTCTCTTATTTGACAAACAATCATAAGGCTCATGAGCACTGTTTGTCTTTATATCTAGGAAGAAGCTGTAGCATGTGCAGCTAAATGTTGGAGCAGAATTATAGAGATATGGGTAGTACAGAGGGAAGGTCTTACGAGGAAAGGCTGAGGGACTTGAGGCTGTTTTGTTAGAGAGAAGAAGGTTGAGAGGTGACTTAATTGAGACATATAGGGTAATCAGAGGGTAAGATAGGGTGGACAGGGAGAACCTTTTTCCTCGGATGGTGATGGCCAGCGCAAGAAGATATAGCTTTAAATTGAGGGATGATAGGTATAGGACAGGTGTCAGAGTAGTTTCTTTACTCAGATAGTAGTAGGGATGTGGAACGCCCTGCCTGCAACAGTTGTAGACTTGCCAACTTTCAGGGCATTTAAATGGTCATTGGATGAACATGTGGATGAAAATGGAATAGTGTAGATTAGATGAGCTTCAGATTGATTTCACAGGTCAACGCAACGTAGAGCACTGAAGTTCCTGTGCTGCGCTGTAATGTTCTATGTTCTATGGTCTATTTATAAAAGTTGGTGAGAGTCCTTATGGACATGCTGAATTTTCTTAGTCTCCTGAGGAAGAAGAGGTATTGTTGTGCCTTTTTGACCATTGCGTCATTGTGGGTGTTCCAGGAGATATTGTTGGTGATCATCACTCCTAAAAGCTTGACTCTCTCAACATCTCCACCTCAGCTTCATTGATCTTGTTCATTGAGGATTGGATAATTTGAATGACAACCTCTTGAGTTGTAATCTTTCTCTGTTTGCTGGTTCTCTGGAAATCCAATACAAAACTAAGAATGTATCTTCTCTGTATGCAAAGTCCCAAACAGCCTGCATGCATACCATACTGTGGATCGACACTTTACCCTAGATATGACATACTAGATTAAAAATAATAAAAATGAAATAACAATGAAATAAATTATGTTTAAAAAGTGTTTGAAATGATTGAATTTGTGGAAGCAAAAATTGGAAAGAGGAATTTCAAATGAATTCATTAAATTTTCAAACACTAACATCGTAAACATTAATTTCCAGGTTGTAGTTATGATTAAATTACATTTAAAATAAATATGTTTTCCTTGCACTATGTTTTGAGTTTAGATATTTCATTTATCTTGGTATTCAAAGAAATAAATTAATCTAAATCCAATGGAAAGTTGGTGATACATGTGAAGTTTGGAAGTATTGTTGCTTGGAAAGTAACTTGTTGAGATTCAGTCACTTTTCATCATAGAATTAGGTTAATTATAGTGCGGAAACAGGCCCTTCAGCCCAACAAGTCCACACTGAACCTCCGAAGAGCAACCCCTACATTTACCCTTCACCTAACACTACAGGCAATTAAGATCTGTTAAACAAAGCTGATGGCTTTACTAAGCGGTTGTACAAACGTATTCACAAACTATTGTAGAATGTGTTTGAGAAAGAATCTTAGACAGTTAGATCAGGGGCACAGTCTCGGGATGAGGATTTGATCATTTAGGATGAAGGCCTGAAGAAAGGTCTCCACTCAAAGGCTCTAACCCAGAGGTTTAAGCATGCTCTATTTAGAGGTTACCTGAGGCTGAGTGGACAAATTTTGGTATCTCGGGGAATTGACCAGTTTTAAGGAGCAGGCAGTAAAATGACTTTGAGGCACTAGATAAACCATGATAGTATTGAATGGTGAAGCAGGCTTGACAGGCAGTGTTCGTCTTTCTCACATTCTCATCCATGAGCTACAAATTGGTCATTGAAAATCTAGTGATCAGTGTATACTTAAAGAACATTCTGGACAGAAAACCACTGTACTTTAACAAATAGAAAGGGTAGGTGGAATAATTGTCTTTAATAGCAGGTCATTTGCCAACTAAGGCAAGATAGGTGACATCTAATAGTTCAAAAATTATTCTTATATAAGTGAGCCACTGCCAGTTCTGTATTTAGCGCTCGATTGTACATAACCTAGAAAGTAGTTTTTTTTTGGTTCCAGCGAATTTATAGGCAGTGTATCCTTTCCTTCACTATAGTCTCCCAAGGGACAGTACTTTGACAGAAATTGATATGGGTTCTAACTATAGCATAAACTTGGGATCGGTATACTTAATACAGTAGAAGCATATATGACCTTGACAAAGCTACTATCCATTATCCTGACAACCAAGCAATGAAATATGTTTGCCAAATTCATAACAAATAACAATTAGTAATGAATTTCTAATGACTTCAGAATGTTGAGAGAAAGCTAGAATGATATTAATAACTGCTAACATGAATGTTTTTATTGCAGCCAACAGTACTATTTAAAAATCTTCATTTCTCAATATATTTCCCGGAATGAATCTGGATAACCACATTACTAATCCAGTAACCAGGGTCCACATTCCAAGTGCTTTAGTTTAATCATTTAATTTGAGATTTTCTAATCATCTGCCAGTCATGTTTGAAAAAAATGTCTAATGTAGATCTAATTGGTTCAAGATAAATAGAGATATATTGGTTTTTTTAAAAATCTAATTTTCTTGTCTATTCAAATACAATCGGATAGTTTATCTCTCACTGGAATTTAACCATCTGTTAAGTTCCATCCATCTGCCTAACAGTATCTAAACTGTTTTCAAAAAAACTATCAAGCAGCTTTAAATGATTTATTACTTCCTCATGAAGCTTGCATGCTTAAATGTTGATCAATTTTGGGGAACTGTCCTAACTTTAAGCCAAGTGGACTGAAAATATGTTTTATTTTAAGCTGTATTTCAAGATTTTATATGATTTTACACATTGGAAAGAAAAAAAATCTTAAAGCTACCAAGCATTTTCCTTTCAGTCTGCAGTGTTTAAATGTAATAACTTGTATTTGGGATAGGAAGTACTTAATCCGAGGTGAAACACAGAAAGGAGAGTACATATGGCAACTGAACTTGCCAGTGTTGTTTACCAAATAAATATCCTCAGTTTAGCCAGTGTAAGTAAAGTTCCCACAGAACACAGATTAATAGCACAAAAGTTCTTATGATCTCAGTGGCTGGTTCTGGTAGTGCAGAGTGCTCCAGCATAGCTGCAGTGCTGCTGTACAAGACTCAGTCTCTCCATTTATAGCTACTTTGTCATGTCATATGGAGTGTGTCAAAGTGGCAAGACATACCAGTGAATTAGCGGACATTAGGAGAGGGCCAAGTAGCAACATCCACCTGAGATACTTCAACCTTAAATATTGTACTCTGTTCCTGCGCTCCACCATAGTTCAGAGAGTTCTTGACGAGATACTCTTATCTGGGTTCTCAACACCGGATGTTACAAAAACTTACTTTTATTTCATTGCTTAGTAAAGGTCCAGTCGAGAATACGTTGTGGATAAACAGAAGATTGCACCAACAGATAAGGATTTTTTTTAAATGTAGCATGCTGCAATGAACCAAGAATGAATATCATGAAGTAGGATTTGTTTCACAAACTCAGAGCATCACTTAACAATGCAATTTGAAGATCCATCTCTCAAGTGTGTATGCTTGTGAACAAGTAGATTATAATGTTTGGGCTATGTCCTTGTAATCGCCAATTCTCCAAAAAGAGTTGAATAAGAAATTAAGTAGATCATGCAAAAAGGTTGGATTTTTGGTTTAATCATGCACTCTATATAAAACAATTACAGTTAATCTAACTCATTTACTAAGAGTTTTTGGGAAAGCTCTGATCTCTCCTTTTATCACATTTGCGCTAGCTAACTCTGCACACTGCACTGGCCAATGGTGTAGCAGAAATGCTGATCAAGTAGAGTGCCCCATAAATGGCTTAAGCAGAAGTGTGTACACGGAGGAAGGACAGGTCAAGACTTTTTCTGTACTTTTCCAAGAAGTTCCAAGAGGGAGGACATGCTGATAACTAAAGTGCTGGAGGTCCATTTGTGAAGGGCAGGAAAAGTGGTGTGCCCTGTATGAAACTGTGAGCCATTGTCATCAAAAAGAAAATGGCCAGTTAATTCAGCTTGGAAACTGAATCCCACACTGAAAGTGTTCTTTAGGTTACCCAGTATCCCCTAGGTATAGATCTGGAAATGGATTAACAGCTTTTGTTGCTAAGCACTTGTTGATATTTCCATGCATTCTCATAAGCAGCAAAGTGTTCTGTGCTGAACCATTTTAAACATTAACAGAAGGTTATCCTGTGTAGGACATATTATAGTAGCAGGTCCTCATCATCCGGAAGGCTAGCACATTTTATTCGTGTATTGCAGTATCTAGGGATGAATGCACATGGCTTGCTTAGGTCAGGAGATTGTGATCTGAGCTGATGACCACAAGAGAATTGATGAAAAATCCCTTCACAGCAGAATTCACTGCTGCCATGCATGAATGCTTGTAGAGAAGACAGCAATGTAGCATATATCACTTCCAGGGAGACACTTAGTAGCAAAAATCCCAAGATCAGTAAAGACACCATGTTCAAAATGCTGACATTGAAGTCATGAGTTTCAATTATTTTGACTTTATTCATCAATTTCAACAAGTTGTGTGATAGGATTCACAGATCTGATTGCAATACATAGCTCCCTGAAAGTGGAGTTGCAGGTTGATAGGATAGTGAAGAAGGTCAGAGTATTGAGTACAGGTGTTGGAAGGTCATGTAAAGGACATTGGTTAGGCCACTGTTGGAATATTGTGTGCATTTCTGGTCTCCTTCCTATTGGGAAGATGTTGTGAAACTTGAAAAGGCTCAGAAAAGATTTACAAGGATGTTGCCAGGGTTGGAGGATTTGAGCTATAGGGAGAGGCTGAATAGCCTGGGGATATTTTACCTGGAGTGTCAGAGGCTGAGGGTTGACCTTATAGAGGTTTCTCAAATCATGCGGAGCATAGATAGGATAAACAGACAAGGTATTTTCCCAGAGTTGGGGGAGTTGTAAACTAGAGGCTATAGGTTTAAAGTGTGAGGCAGAAGATTTAAAAAGGACCTAAGGCCCAACTTTTTCATGCAGCCGGTGTTGCATGTATGAAATAAACTGCCAGATGAAATGACAGAGCTGGTACAATTACAACATTTAAAAGCCATCTGGGTGGGTACATGAATTGGAAGGGTTTAGAGGGATACATGCCAAGTGCTAGCAAATGGGACTAGATTTATTTAGGATATCTAGTCGGCATGAACGGGTTGGATCAAAGGGTCTGTTTCCCTCTATATATCTCTATATGTATCTCTATGTATATCTCTGTGACTCAGTCTGATCTGGAACAAGTGAAAGTGTATGTTCCATGGCAGTCTTGACATTTTTCACATGAGAGAAAGCAAACAAAACCTTTCACTAGTCCACGGTCATACAGCACATGCTGCTATTTTTTCATACAATTTTGAAAAGACACAGCAGACCCAGGAATCTTCTTTACCTGTTTAAATTGATCTAATACTTAGTTCAGGCAGTGTCCATGGATGCCAAGAACAAGGGGGACAGATATGGCTGGGGCAATGCTAAACGTACACTTTAGCTTCAAAACTTCATACCTAGATCAATAACCTTTTGTTTACCACCCAAGTTATGGGCAATAGCAGACCAGTTTCTATCCACAATATGTTCACATAGATTTTGTTGAATGAGGTTAAGTAACAAGTGCTCAAGGATGTAGTGTTGGGTCTACCAGATAAATTAGGTAAATACTCCTGCCCTAGTAGAAAGTTATGTACAGATTCCAGGTGCATCTTGAGACTTTTCATACTCCCAGTTGGATTATTAACCTTGGTGTTATTCTTGGCCCAGTGCTGTCACCATGGGGTCATAAGTCAGTGCGTTCAAGTCCCATTCTAAAGACTTGAACACGGATTGTTGCTGACCATTCGGTACAGTACTGAGAGTGCTCTCATTTTGCTGGAAGTGTCAAACTGAGATCAAAACTGCCTGCTCAGGTAGAAGTAAAAGAACCCATGTCACTGTTTGAGAAAAGCGAAGGGAAATTCTCCCTTGCATCCCAGCCAATATTTATCAATCAACCATCATCACTCGAAATAAATTAATGCAGTCTTCTTCCTTAACCATTTCAGAACTATTATTTTATACATCAGATGGTCACCATCGCATTGCTATCTTGAGAGATCCTGTATGCAATTTAACTGCCACATTTCCTAAACTGCAAAAGAAACTAGACTCTAGAAATATTTCATTCTCCTCTACCCTAGAATGGAATGAAGATCTCCTCTTCAAGTATTCAATGCTGTGTCAGTTCATACTAAATGAATGTGCCAGCTTTAAAACAGTGGAATCAACTGATACATAGCTGAATAATTTCTTAGCTACTCTCTACAGTCACTGCTATCGGGAGGGAAAGGGTGAAATGAGAATTTTTACTTCCTGTTCAAGACATTATATCTCTTGATACATCTTTTTCACTGAATTGGCCTTGATTCATCTCTACCTTATTAAACCCATGCTTCCTCATCTAATCATTACCCCATTTTCTAATGCTGTTCCACATGCTTGAGCATGACTTGATATGGACTATGCCATGGGACCTTGTCAGGTATTGAGGTGTAAAGAGTTTGTTACATACCATTGATCATTGTCTGAATAGTATATCTGTCTGGCCTGTTCTCTGTGGAATAATGTTCTGGCCTCAGCAATTAATGGAAAATTTCCTTCATATGGAAATCTCCTTGTCAGCTGAAATGGAGTGACATTGACTGAAATCCACTCCAAGCAGGTATGTCACAGTTGAAAAGAAAGACTGGCAATTATCCTGCACCTCTCATGGGCCAGGATGTCCCAAAGCATTTTACAGCCAATAAAGTCATTTTGAAATGCAGTCCCTATTGTAAATATGGGAAATATTAATTTGCATACAGGAAGATCCCACAATCAGCAATGACAAAGTAGCAGGTAATTTTTCGTTAGTGACATTGCAGTCAACCGAAAAGTTTTATTCTAGCATTAGGTGCTCTAACTATTTCCAGACATCGTATTAATATTCCTGTTTTGTTTTTAGCTGATATTTTCAGAATTGTAATAACTGTCATTTGAACCTGTGGGCAGATTGTTTGAATTTGATGATTACGTGTTTAAGTTACTGAATAGGTGGGATATTTTCTTGATGGTAGGAGGAATTTGCTGATCATATTACATGTTGATTAAGCAATTTTCCTTCCTTTTTCTCCTAATGCTTTATTCTTTTCCTCTATTACTTATCAAAAGTGCCAGAGGTCTTGGCATGGATCAGCATACATTTTGATGATATTGGTAGATGACAAATATTCTACTTGCACAATCCAACTTTATAAAATAGATCTTAATAAATTATGTTTTCTAATGCCAACACCATGAAGGTTGGTGTTAAAAGTGGCAGAAAACTGGGAATGAAGAATAACAACATCTGCTGCTGTTTACAGCACTTTCTCAATATGTCAATGTGTAAATGCAACATTAGCATTATGACATTGTTTTATTACCCATTATTAATTGATGCTGATTTACTACCAATGGTGACTTCAGTGAAGTGAAAAAGTTACTCTCATGGTGCTAGAGTATTTGAGGATACATTCTCTTCAGCTAAGTTGAAGTTCAGCTAAACTAAGATGATTTAGTTTAGTCTTACTACACATCAACAGCATGAGCTTATGATAATACTCTGAGATTACCTTTTCATATTTGCAGATAAATACTATGTTGCAATTAATGATAACATTTATTTTCTCCGAATATGTCTCCTCCTGTGCAAATCCTTGCTTGTTGAAAAGTGTCTGTGTCTGCACTCAGTCTCTCAAAGTACATCTGGTGTTGGGTGCAAGCATATATTTGTGTGCAGACGTCTCTGTGAATGTGCTAAGGAACTGAATGCCATCAAATGATTTGTGAGTTGGCCTTATTGTGCTGTGATACTGTTTTGTGGTCCAACAGCATTTTCTGAAAACTATAGCCTGAACATTTGCAGGATGATAAGGGTTCTCAGAGTGGAGAGAAACTGGCAGAAAATAGGTTCCCTCTCAAAATGAAGTATGGGCCTTATTGAATTTTAAAAATGGCATTCATGAGATGAGGGCATCACTGGCTTGGCCAGCATTTATTGACCATGCCAGAGGACAGTTGAGAGTCAACCACATTGTTGTGAATCTGGAGTCACATATAGTCCAGACCAGGTAAGGCTGACAGTTTCCTTCCCTAAAGCACTTTCGTCCACCAGATGGGTTTTCCCCCAGAAATTCATAATGGATTCATGGTCATGGTTAGACTCTTAATTGTAGATATGTTGTTGAATACATATTTCACCATCTGCTGTGGCAGGATTTGAAGCCAGGTTGCCAAAATATTACTTGGATTAACAGTCCAGCCATAATACCACCAGGCCATCGCCTCCCTGTGATTTTCAATCTTGTTGGCTGGCTGAAGGTTGCGAGATGGGCTGGCTGGTTATCATACTCACTGAGCTTCTGGTACCAGCTTGCACTTGGGGAGGAGAGTGGGTGGATGGAGATGGGTGGCTGGGGAGACCCATGAGATGGTCCAGGATACACAAAATTGTGGAAGGGGGGAGACCATGGGAGGTAAAGGGAAGACCCTGTGTTGGACTGAGAGGAAGAGAACAGATTGTTGAGTGTAGTGGGATCCGATGACAGGAAAGCTCAAGAGTTTTGAAAAGAAGCACTCCTCCCTCTTGTCTTCCTCCTGGTCCACACTGGCACTGGAAAAGCATGATTCCATGCAGCAGTCCTTACTTCCTTCCCAGGAAGTAACTGTCACCTCAGCTACTGAAGCCCAGGAACATGCAATAAACTGCAACATGTCTTGAAGTGAAACAGAAAGGAAAGACGTTAATTAAGACAGCCAAAGGTTGAGATTTATTTATAAGATGTCCCTAGGTGATTTACAGCCAATGAAGTACACTTACAATGTCTAGTCATTGTTATGATATAGGCAACACATCAACTAATTTGCACACAGCAAAATACCACAAACAGCAATGAGATAATGGTCAGATAACTTCTTTTGGAAATATTGAGTGCAGGATAATTATTGGCTAAGACTTCAGAGAGAACTGCCCTGCATTTCTTCAAAATATTGGGATCTATGAGAGATCCTTTATATTCACCTGAAACTAGTAGCTGGGGCTGTGGTTTAATACCTCATCAAAAAACCATTACAACTAACAGTTTCATTTCCCTTTTGTACTGCACTGGAGTGTTTGGGTCTCTGGAGTGGTATTTGAACATGTACCTTTTTGAATGGGATGGGATGGGTAGTCGTCCCCCTATACCCACAGGGAGTATGTTTCAAGACCGACTGCAGAAGCTCGAAACTGTGGATAGGAGTGAACCCATTCATTACAATGGGAAATTTATCTTTCCAGCAGCTCCTGTTCCCTGGTGCTAGAACATTCCCTATAATATGTTTGAACTGCAGTAAACCACGGGTAACTGAAATCGTGGAAAATGATTCCATGGATACAGCGGTCAGCTTGTTAAATGCTAGCTCAACCAATGACACACATACATCCTGTGATCAGACATAAAAAGTCCAGCTAGTAGCTTTGAACCAGATACTAGACTGGCCACTGTAATGTTAACGTGTTGTTAAGAACTGCAAGATTAAATTTCTGCAGTATCTTGAATTGATCCATTGATAACAGTAAGGGGAGCTCACCAAGCATGACATGTTGGAGAGGACAAAGGCAGTGATCAAGTCCACCAGCTCCAAGTAAAACACATTGTATTTTAAAAAAAGTGACTAGCCAACAAAAACTTGCATGTAGACAGCCTTTGGATGAAACATCCCCCTGTTGAAACTTGGTCCCTGTGTTAGACTTCTGCTGTGTGCAGGCTTAATAGAATACACAAACCTTCATGCTTCTTCAATAACACAGCTACCTTTGTCACAGGCCTTGATGTAACCATGGCTCCATGTGCTATTTTCAATAGGCAGTAGCTGGAGCCTAACCTTTCTGGACAGCAACTCAGTTGCATGACTTTAAACGTCTCATCGTATATTGTCTCGGTCACCTAGGTAATAACAACCCATCTTATCTCTCTTTCCCTAGACAACTGAATCAAAGACGCATCCCTTATCTCAACAGAGCTACCAATTGTATCTTGTGAAGAATGACTATCTGGATGTGCAAACCCATAAACTGATTTCATTTATCAGTAGTGCCTTTGGATTCCAATCCCTATGTTGGCCATTGCAAAGCTCTTAACTTTAAAACCGGTGCCTCACTTCAAGATCTTTGAGCTTCTTAGAAGAATCCCCATTAAATACTGCCTTATTGATATCAGTGAAACAATGAGCATTTATATAGCACTCTTAATGTAGTCAATGTTCCAAAGTGCTTCACAGGAGCTGCATGAATAAGAATTTGAAACCAAACCACACATGTCAATAACATGGTCAAAAAGCTTTGTTAAGGACATAGATTTAAAGGAGTTCCTTAGAGGACGCACAAGAAGTGGAGATCATGCTCGAACCGCTGACTCTCCTGCTCCTCAGATGCTGCCTGACCAGCTGTGCTTTCCCAGCGCCACACTGTTTGACTCTGATCTCCAGCATCTGCAGCCCTCACTCTCCTTCAGATGGGAATTCCAGAGCTTGAGGGTTGGGCAACTGTAGACATGTTTACCACTTCTGGAGCAATTAAAATCAGAGATATTCACAATGCCATAATTTGAAGGAGACAGAAATTTCAGACCCTTGTGAGGCTGGAAGATACTATCGACAGAGGAAGAAGCAAAGCCAAGGAGGAATTTGAAAATGAGGGTGAGGATTCTAAACTTGAGGCATTGCTTAATGAGATGCCAATATAACTCTGAGCACAGTGATTGAATGGGATTTCATGCATGTAAGGAGATGGATAGGAGAGTTTTGGATGACCTATGATATATGGAAGGCAGAGTATGAGTCTGATGGAATTATAGAACTCCTACCAAGTGGAAAGAGGCCTTTAACCCATCAAGTCTACACTGACCCTCTGAAGAACATCGCATCCAAGCCCAGCTCCCTACCATATCCCTGTAACCCTACATTTCCCACGGCTAACCCACCTAGCTTGCACATCAGTACCAGGGTCCCAGGTTCGATTCTAGCCTCGGGCAACTGTCTGTGTGGAGTTTGCACATTCCCCCCGTGTCTGCGTGGGTTTCCTCCGGGTGCTCCGGTTTCCTCCCACAGTTCAAAGATGTGCAGGTCAGGTGAATTGACCATGCTAAATTGCCCATACTGTTAGGTGCATTAGTCAGAGGGGAAATGGGTCTGGCTGGGTTACTCTTCAGAGGGTCGGTGTGGACTGGTTGGGCCGAAGGGCCTGTTTCCACACCGTAGGGAATCTAATCACAGGGAATCTAATCTAAGAATCTAATGCCTAGACACTACGAGGTAATTTGTTATGGTCAATCCACCAAACCTGGACATCTTTGGACAGTGTGAAGAAAACAGAGCACCCAGTGGAAACCCATGCAGACACAGGGAGAATGTGCAAACTCCAGATAGTTACCCAAGGCTGGAATCAATCCATGGTCTCTAGCACTGTGAGGCAGCAGTACCAACCACTGCCTGGGTCTACTGATAACAAAATCAGAAATCCACGTTTCTACTAGCAGTTCAACAGGCAATGATTGAGTTGGAGAAGACTACAGACATTAAAAATGCAATCTTAGTAATAATGCAGATATATGATTGTGAATTCAGTTCAGAGTCAAGTACAATGCTGGGATGTTAAATGATGTCATTCAACCTTAGACAGTTGCCAGGAAGAGGAAAGGACTCAGTAACTAGGGTCTGGACATTGTAGTAGGAACTGAACACAAAGTATTGGTGATCCTGATATTTAACTGCCAGAAATCACTGCTCATCTAGTACTACATGTTGGATAAGCAGCATGATAATTTAGCAACAGTGGGGGAGTTGAGAGAGGTGCTGGTGAGGTAGAGCCTGGTGTCAACGTATGTGTGAAAGCTGAAGCTGTGCTTTCAGATGATGTTGCCAAGGGACAGCATATAGATGAGAAATTCTCTGTGATCTCTACTTTGTCACCTTGTGAACTCAGTGTTTTGTTGCTAAAATGTTAGAACGAAGAAGTTAGTCACTAATGTATGTGTTATGGTTCTTTTGAGGCTGCCTGCAATGACTTTGTTTCGAGATGCATAATCAACAAAGAGAGCACTTGAGTCAAAATGAGGATTCGAGTGAATAATTCTATAAAGTGTGGAATAACTGCACAGAGACTGGGTCCTGTCACCAAGTCACCCTTTATTTACTAGTGCATAGTACACTGGCTGTAGTCAGCCGGCTCAGAGTTCCTCCATTGAGGAGATTCTAATGTCCTGTTTTTTTTTAACCCCACACTAGCACCTAACTGTGGTAGTATTTATTTTTCCCAGCACCCATGTCATGTGTGTGCAGCTATAGGACACAGTGAAAAACAACAGGTGTGTAAATCTTTATTCATCTTCCACCACCAGGAAGTAAGGAAACACACGAATGGCCAGTGACAAGCAATGCCCTTCTCATCAAAGGGCAATGCTGCGTGATCAAAAAGGTGAAGGGGAGGGCAGGGATTAAATCAAAATAGGGTTGGAGGGAGAAATAAAGCACTCCACTCCCTGCGGTGTCCACCTCTCCCTGAATAGCTCGAAGGTTTTGGTAGACACCGCGTGCTCCTACTCTAGGGACACATGGGCTCAGATGTAGCTGCAGAAGGGGGGCAGGCAATCGACCATAACGATCCCCACCACAACCTGCTGCCTGGACCTGTTTATGGCCAACTCGGGCAGTCCCAGTAGCAGACCTGTGAGGATGTCCTCTGACCTACCTTTCCTCCTCTGCACCGGGTGCCCAAAGATCAAGAGTGTGGGACTGAAATGCAACCAAATGCAGAGGAGAAGGTTTTATTGAAAACTAAAAAGGGAGTGCAAGTGCCCATACCCAGTATCTACGTGGTCCATGGTCTCCAAAGCACCACAGAATAAGCAGTTGGGTTGGGAGTCCGTGAACCACCACAATCTTCCACCCAAATGGCCAATGTAACCAAAAACAGAGGAGAAGGTCTTAAAGGAAATCAAAAAGCGGGTTCATGCACCCATATCCAATATATACATGGTCCACACATTCCACTGCACTACAGAACAAGCAGTTAGGCTGGGAATCTGTGAACCACCGAAATCTGCAGTTGCAGGGGACTGCTGCGTGCAGCACCCTCCACCCCAGATCCCCAAAAGAAAGGGGGAGGAGTCCTGCATAGAGAACCCTCCACTGAGGACCCCCACCACCCAGTCTCCTGGTTATATTGGTCAGCCAAGGCTCTCCTGATTGGCACAGGTTAACACCCTCAATCAAGAACCACACAGTCAATGCGGTCCACTTGGTCCCAATCACTACAAAGTGCAAAAGTGAAGATTTATTCTGCCTGAATGCTGTGATATTCATCACAGATGGAATTTTTTCAGAAAATGACCCTTCTCTGGTTTGGCAGCCATTCACTTCAGCAGAATCTTTTCCTGGGAGCACAGCTGTAGTAAATGGGACCTACAGGACACAAAGTCTCCTGGAAATCTCAGTCAGTGCTATTTTTGTTTATGCAATATTTTGACCAAACAGATCCAAAAATACAACTGTACAAAATAGTTCTGATCAGAGTATAATGGCAGCTGTTTTATTTTCATCGATGAGTCAGGGAGAGTACTTTATATTCATTGCACAATGTGAGCCAGTTATGTCCTACTGTTTCAAATCGTACAGATGGCATCCTCATTCATTCACAAGTGTTGGAAAGGCAATACCGGAGTGTCAGTAATCACCCTCATGTGAAGCTACGCTCATTATTTCATGAGCGACACCTGTCATTTGGGTTGTGTGAATCGATGGTTGACTGCTTGCAGCTTTTCAGCTGCTCCTACCTATGGCCTCCCACTGTTTGTTTCCTTCCCTAGGGAAGTGGCCTTCTATACTGGCAAGTACTTTATTTATCTAACTTCTTATTACACATACATTTACACAATTGCACAGTGTCAATTTTATGTGAACCCTCCTGTTTTCCTTTTTCCTTCTTGGAGTCCTTTTGAGCTCTCTGCCCCAAATTCCCATATCTCCTCAATCCTACCATTCTTCCTTAACCTCAGGAATTCTGCTTGGCTTTTCCCTCAAAACCTGCAGCTGATTATTCCTTGTACCTACACCCTCTGTTTCTGTTTTCCTTTTACTAGTATGAATTCTGGACCATTACATTTTCCTTTAGAAATTTAAAAATTCCAACACCCACAAGTGAGGAATTGGTCCTGCAAGCCACACAGTCCTGGTTTCTGATGTTTCTCTCTCCATGAGTGCTGCAGCATTCTCAGCATTTTCTGTTTCTGTTTCAGAATCCAGTGCCAATTAGCAGGTTAAACTGATATTAATTATAGGTGATGGAGCTTCAGCTAATGTATTTGAAAGGGTTAATCTGAGCTAAACTGTAGCTCCGCCTACTCTGATATTGAACACAGTCTGTGGATGGAGCATTGGGTAAATTGGAGCAGTTGGAGATAGTTCAGGAACGCAACGATTGAAACCTAGCCGAGTCTCCTCATGGTGATACACATCACTTGCCTACGTCTTGTTAGTAACACTTAATATGCAGGAGAGTTAATGCATCTAGTGTATAATTACTGAGATGTAATACACTGCGCCCTGTTGTCTAAGACAAGAACCTTTTTTATTGAGACTCATTCATTGATCATCCTTTACCACAGACTACTAGAAAGTCCCTTGACTAGCATAGGTGGCAGCTACCTTACCCCATCCTCAGAAGGTTGATACTAAGGCGGTCATCTCATATTATCAATAACATGCTGGCAATGGTGGACCCCTAAAATCATGGAGTCATAGAGATCTATAGCAGGGAAACAGACCCTTCGGTCCAACTTGTCCATGCTGACCAGAAACCCAAACTAATCTAATCCCATTTGCCAGCACTTGGCCGAAATCCCTCAAAACCCTCCCTATTCATATACCCATCTCGATGCCTTTTAAATATCGCAATTGTACCAGCCTCCAAGAAGAGGCCAGCAGTGAAAAAAAATACAGAAGAATCTGAAGAGAATGGAATAGAAAATTCTGCACAAAATCAAGTTACTTTAAACAAATCAAGCTTTAAGGCAGAAGCAACAAGTTAATCAGAAGGCTTTAAATACATATCAGTCAGCATGGGCTGGTGGAAACCAGAGTAAGGAAATTGAAAGTTAGTTTGATAGAGGATGAACATGGAGAGTTATAAGTAGATAATAAAGAAATGGTGGATTAATGATAAATGTCATGTTTCTGTTTTCATTGAAGAGAATACAAAACAAATCTCAGTAATATCTATCCTGAGGGGGTTGAAGGAATAGGGGAACTTGGTAAATTATAATTATTAGGTTTGCAGTAACAAAAAAGCCCAATGGAACTATGCTACTATTCTCCAGATCCTAATTGATTTAATCTTAGGATTTCAAACGAATTGGTTAATGAGATAGAACATGCATTGATGTTAGTTTTACAAAATTTGTTGGATTCTCAAATGGCTCTATTCGACTGGAAAGTAGCAAATATAGCTGCTCTATTCAAGAAGGAATGGAGGGACAAAACAGGAAACTATAGACCAGTTAATTTGACATCTTGGGATAAGTGTTAAAATTGGTCACAAAGAAGATTATATCTGGACACTTAGAAAAATCTCCGGAATCAGGAAGAATCTGAATGGTTCTATGAAAAGGAAATAGTGTTTAACTATTTGGAATTTTTGAGGAATAATGTGCACTGTGGATTAAGGGAAGAAGTTGATGGTCTGCTTTTGAACTTGCAGAAGGCATTCGTCAGTGTTGCTAGGAGATCATGGTTTCAGGGCTCACTGACTGGCCTTGCTAGAAGATTGGCTGGCTGGCAAAAAAATAGAGCATGCATAAATGGAACAAAAACAGATACTGCTGGAAAATTCAGCAGTCCTGGCAGCATCTGTGGAGAAAAATAGTTAACATTTCGGGTCCAGTGACCCTTCTTCAGAAGTGTCTCTCCACAGATGCTGCCAGACCTGCTGTGTTTTTCCAGCAATTTCTTTTTTTTGTTTCTGATATCCAGCGCCGGCAGTTCTATCACTTTTACGCATGAATGGATCTTTTTCAGATTGATCGGATGTGATTTGTGGGATCCTAAATTTGTCTGCTGGCCCCTCAACCTTTTTATGTCAATTACTTGGGGGATAAAGGAATCGAAGATTATCAAGGGAAGATAGGAATTTGGAATTTGGAACACAAATAGATCAGCCATGAGATTATTTAATAGTGAAGTAGACTCCAAGGGCTGAATGACCTACTGCTGTTCCCTATTATATAATCATACTAGCAAAACAAGCGCTGTTGCATTCATGAAAAGGAACTAGAAGATACAGCTGCAAAAATTTATAATGGGGCCATAACTTCATATTGAAGTCAGGAACATCAGAAACAAATTTATCTGTTGTAAGTTCACTGCAGAAGATGTTTAAGATTAATAACACATTTCAGAAGCAAGAGAAATTTATTAAAAAAATTGGAGTGTGCCACTCTTGGAAGGAAAAGGCAAAAATTATCCCAACAGGAAGGGCAAAGGCAATTTTCTTCAAAAACACTTCCTAAGAAGTGAAAATGGTGGAAGTCCTCCATTTTGAAAGAACGACAAATGCTGGAAATCAGAAGCAAAAATAGAAATTGCTGGTGAAACTCAGCAGGTCTGGCAGCATCTATGGAGAGAAAGCAGAGTTAATGTTTCAGGTCCAGTGACTCATCTTCTGAAGTCAGTTAATATTTTACAATATTCATTAGGTCGTATAGTTGGTGATGTTATGAATCGCCAAAACAAATTAAACAAGATATAGATACCTTTGCTGTCATTATAAACAGCGTTCAACAATTACTTTCAATTTAACAATGAATGGATTTCTCAAATGGGCAACATTCCCCTAGATCAACTTCTAGGGGAATCTGCAGACAGTTTTATGAATTATTTCAATAGATTAGTTGAAACCTGTGAACTTGGAGCTTAGCATCAGGATATGTATCATACAACATTCTTTGTGAATTTTTGTTCAGATCTGTATCAGATCTTTTACAGTCAAAATAAGATTTAAATTTGGAAAAATCAATCCAAATCACCTTCGAAGCAGAGACATTTAAAATTAACTCCTGAAAGGGGAAGATCAACCTTACCAAGGCACGATAGCTTCAATGGTTAGCACTGCTACTCCCACAGCACCAGAGGCCCATGTTCGGCTCCAGACGATTGTCTGTGTGGAGTTTGCACATTTGCCCTGAGTCCGCATGGGTTTCCTTTGGGTACTCCGGTTTCCTTTCACAGTCCAAAGCTATGCAGGTTAGGTGGATTGGCTGTGCTAAATTGCCCATAGTGTCCAGGGATAAGCAGGCTGGGTGGATTGTCCATTGGAAATGCAGAGTGCTGGGGTGGGGTGGGTTCGGTTTGGGTGGTGTGGACTCAATGGGCTGAATAGCCTGCTTCCACAATGTAGGGATTCTACCAAAGTAAAGCAACTCTCGACTTCATAAAGCACAAACTGCACTAAACAGACATATGTCAAAGAACAAAAAGTAAGCAAAATATGAGATAGCAAGCAACTAATATCAATGCTAGCACTGTAGAACAAAACATTCTCAGACAAAAGGAGTGTCTAGCTATGACAGAAGTGTGTTACATTTGTTTAAAAAAAATTCACTTCCAAAGTCACATGTAAAAGTTTTCAGTAGTTCAAGAACAGCAGAAACACTAGTGATCTAGTAGATCCCCGAGCACAACTGGATATGACTTCACTTATGTTGACGGACAACTTACTCAAGTTTAAGCTTGTTACAGTGGTCAACATCTCTGTCTTAGCAAATCGTAAGTCTTGGTTAAAACACACAAGGATACAATCTGCACACTGGAGGTATGTAGTGCAAATAGAAATGCCCCTAACATTAAAAGAATATTAGGAGTCTCACAGCAAAGAATCCTGGAATTTTGAGAATATGTTTGTGTTTAGAACCAAAACATTCGCTCTTGAGTAAGGAAGCATTTTTGCTCTCAAGAGTCATAAGAAACTGCTGTTGACCAAGTAAATGAACTATAACCAGTAGAAAACTTTACAAGCATTTCAAGATTAATGGCTAGATTTAAATAGAAGAAGCCATCGATTTCATTGGGTGACAAGAAATGATTTCTATCTCTGATGCCACTGAAGAACCACAACTAAATACTGCTTTTGATCCTTAGTGAACTTTTACTGGAACTGGTACTGACAGGACAGCATATAGAAAACAGCCACTGGATGGAGCACCAGATAGTCTGGGCAGTTGGAAGCAGTTCAGGCAGACAGTAGTTGGCATCTGGCCTATCCTCCACATGAATATTCACATGTCTTTACATACTTTGGAAGAGTACAGATGTCTAAGACTTCATGTAATCTGTATATAGTTACTGAATAAAATAAACTGCATCTGTTGCCTAAGGTCATTTCTGCAAAGACTTATTTGTGGTTTATACTTCACTGCAGACCAACGGATAGCCCCTAGATTAACATCAGAAATATTTTGGTATCACCTCTACTCTATGCACAAATGGTTGGAACTTTGTATCATTTTTACAACATGCCATGGATAGACAAACATTTTGACCAGAAGTCCATATCTTGGTCTGGAAATTGTGTTGTGGGCAACTGCTATAAATATTCATGAAATGTACTATTATAATAAAAAATACATTTGTGTCCAATACACATAAAACATTTACTATGATTATACCAACATTACAATACACTGCAGAAAATAATGAACTCAAATATGTATCCTCTTTTCCAAGCCTTTTGACATGATGTAAACAATGATTTGTCTACTACTCTTTACATTGGCATCAAAGTGAAGTGTCGCTCTTCTGTTTCTGTAGATGCTGCCTGACCTGCAGAGTACCTCTAGAATTTTCTCTTTTCCTTTCAGATTTCCAGCATAAACAGTAATTAGTTTTTGTCTTGCCAATATAAATAAATGTTGTTTTTGCTGAAAACTGCAACGTGGTGTTACAAGAAACTAAGGGAAAGAACACCAAGAAGGAAGTCAAGAAAATGCAGAGATACCAAAGGACAGTTCCTGAACACTGTGATATGCACACTGATCTGTATGCTCTCTACCTCTCAATCCTCGAGCTGGGATTTAATAATCTCATAGCACATTTTAAAACAGGTAATATTCCAAGACCCCCTGTTCCATAACCATTGGGGAATATGTTCCTAATTTTCAATTTTCTCAAAACACAAGACCCTAATCTTAACCTACCTTCACATTCAATAATATCCAACAACCTTCTCCTAAACTTCTGCAGTTACCTGGACAGTTATAAGGAATGGAAGCTTTTGTTTCTTCAGTGTGACATCAAATGCTGCATTTGACCAAGTATGGCTTCAAGGAGCCTGAAACTTGAAATGGTGGAAAGACTCTCTGCTGGTTGGAGTCATACCTGGCAAAAGGGAAGCTGGTTATGGGAGGTTGGAGTTCAGTTATCTTAGCTCCAGGACATCACTGCATGAGTTCTTCAAGGTAATGTCCAAGGCCCAGTCATTTTCAGCTGCTTCAACAGTTTGTCACCTTGTATGATCAAAGGTGGGATGTTCGCCGATGATTTTAATGCATTAGTATCACTTCAGATGCATGTCCAAATGCAGCAAGACCTGGACAATACAGAGGCTTGCGCTGACAAATGGCAAGTAACATTATGCCACACAAGTGCCAGGTAATGACCATCTCTAATAAAAGACAACATAACCATTGTCCCAAAACATTCAATGGCATTCTCACCACTGAAGCTCCCACTAACAACATCTTGGGGATTACCATTGAACAGACACTGAGCTGGATTAGCCACATAAATACAGCATCTACAAGAGCAAATCAGAGGTAAGAATTCCTGTAGGAAGTAACTCATCCCCCAACTCCCCAGACCCTTGTCACTATCTAACAGGCACAAGTCAGGAGTGTGATGGAATACTCCCTACTTGCCTGGATGAGTGCAGCTTCAATAAGACTCAAAAAGCTTGAAATCACCCAGGACACAGTAGTCCACTTGACTGGCACCTCATTCTCAAGCATCCACTCCCTCCACCACAGATACTCAGTAGCAGCAGGGTGTACTATCTACAAGATGCACTATAGAAATTCATCAAGTCTTTGAAGACAGACCCTTCCAAACTCACCTGCCATCTCATAGGAGGACAGCAGTAGATTCTTGGGGACACCAGCGCCTGCAAGTTCCCCTCTAAGGCAGTCTCTATGCTGACCTGGAAATATATTGCTGTTTCTTAAGTGTCATTGGATCAAAGTCTTGGAATCCTTCCCTAATATCATTATAGCTGATCCGACATCAAGTGAGTCGTAATGATTCAAGCAGGCAACTATTCACTACTTTATCAAGGGATGGGCAATAAATACTGGCCCAGTCAGTGCTGCCTGTATTACATGCGTTGAGAAAACAAAGTCTCTGCTTCAATTCCTGGAATGCCAACAATCAGCACCAGACCTCAGTAAGAATCAACACCTTCAATGAGAATATGAGAAAAATGCAGGGACAAAACTGACATTTGACTTTTGATAAAAAATAAATTAAAATCTAAATGTAGCATTCCATGTTTTGAAATATTTTTTAGAATCCCTACTGTGTGGAAACAGGCCGTTTGGCTAACAAGTCCACACTGACCCTCTGAAGAGTAACCCACACAGACCCATTCTCCTCACCTACACATCCCCGAACACTACAAGTAATTTAGCATGGCCAATTTACCTAACCTGCACATTTTTGGACTGTGGGAGGAAACCAGAGCACCCAGAGGGGACTCATGCAGACACAGGGAGAATGTGCAAACTCCACACAGTCACCTGAGGCTGGAATTGAATCAGGGTCCCTGGTGCTGTAAGACAGTAGTGCTAACCGCTGAGCCACCATGCCACCTCAACAGTGTATATACTTGCAGTGTATATACTTGCAAAATGAAAAAGCATTCATATTTACTGTAATTAATTTGGAATCTTGTAGGCACATTTAACATGTGTTGCTCCTCTGCATACACTCAGCCCTTCCAACATGGCAGCCACACTCCCTAAGAAAAGTCCGCCTCTGCCTTCTGACCATTGACCAACTCTGACTTGCCTGAAAGTACTTTCATTGACCTTGACGTAATTCCTTGAACTATTTTCACAGCTCATCGTGCCGATTGACCAGCAGGAGTTGTGCAAGCACACACAGCGTATGTTTGCTCGTACACCTTGTGTCCAGCCACGAGTCAGACTGGAAGATCCTGTGGGCAGGAGGTGCATAACAGGCAGTAATTTGCCCAGATCTGAAGTGCTGTATTATACATTTGACATGGTACAGGATGAAAGTAGGCTTCCCAGTGAGATCAAGGGGGACCGCATTTGAATGATTGACCCACAACAATTGTTTCTAACTCTTGAAATGCTTGCCCAGCGTGACTGAGGACAATTGCCTCTATAGGATCTCAACCATCTCAGAGCCACTTGTAAGGAAAATGTTATTTATTTCAAAGGAAACAATAAAAAAACACTTAATGTGTAGTACTTTACAGTTTTCTTCACAATCTTTTCAATTGTTTATCCAACAATAACACTACTGGAGATCTGATAATACACATGATGATTAAAGAAACTCATTGCAGTGTTTATTTGCCTTTACTCTTCCTTATTAAAACAAATGGAGTCTTGGGTGACTTGCATTCACAATGATTCCATTCACCACACCAGGGATCACAGTATAAATACAAGTTGATAAAGAAGTTCCTGATTCTGGGGAAAACTGCATACAAGCAGTTTACACTGATGTGGGAGGAATGCTTTTAACAAAACATGCTCACCAGAGAGTTTCAACATCAGCTAATAAAGATTTATGACGATTGGGACAGTGGTTGAAGGCTATGATTACAAAATGAGTGTGACCCTAGACTAGCCAGCAACATTCTTCACACAAATCAGAAAAGACTTTTGTCATCTCTGAAAAGCAAGGCTGAGGTAACTGGTGAACTAATAGCTATGAAAAGGGTACAGAATAAAAATTACTTTCAACAATTGTACAAGGGCGCAAACTAACTGTGAAAGCAATATATCAGCTGCAAAGCTGTTGAACAGAAGGATCCGTATTCATCTTTGATTTCGGGAGGGTATAGATCAACGTACAGAAGAACCTAAGCACAGTTTCACAAGCTGTATTGTACTGAGGTGGATGTAGACTTGTATTATAAAAAGGTAAGAATTACTTTGCCTCAAGCAACCAACTGAAGACTTTTTTTAGATAAATGGCGTAAGTATAGCTATGACAACCAAGCAAGAGCACAGTTCTGCATCACAATGACAGTCTCGAGTGAAAGAGTACAACACAACCACAACATCTAAAATTTGAACCTGGTGGATTTGTATGCAGACAGTGGGCTCTATTTCCCAGACTATGTTTCAGCTGTGAGTCTGATGTACTGTGAGATCCACATCCAGCAGAAACAGGAACACCTAATTTTCCAGGAATGTCTTGAGGCAGAAACAGGGCAAGCACCCAGCATGGATTGGTCTTCCCGCTAAGATCGTGCTTAAAGGTGAAGAAGGAAGTAATGAGAAAGCTACAACATTATTTAAAGGGATTAGGAGGTTGGGGGTGTTGGGGGAGTGAGCAATCAGGTAGGATGGTGTGGAAACCATGTCTTTTAATCTGGCCAGCTCTGCTGGGATTTTAGCAGTGGCAAATGATACCTGTTGGTGGATGATTAATGTCCACTTATGGGCCTCCTCAGGGAATGTAAAAACCCATTGACTTAACATGCTTCTACATTACAATGCTGTCATTTTGCTTGAGCTGTCTTGAGCCTCTGAAGAGTCCTGGGAATTCTTCATAAAATTCCTTATAATTTTCTTCTTTAGCACTGCAACCACTCCCACTAGAAGATTTAATTTAATGCAGGCATCCTGTTTAAAAATTGTGTGCTACAATTCCTCAAGATATAGAGCATCTCACTGATCTCTTAGCCTTTGAGTGTGGTAGTGAATGGACCTTGTACTTAAAGATCTGTGTCTCTGTACCTTACAGTTTAATACTTGGTTGGTTTAGCATCAATTGAATTCAAACAGTTCAAGCTGTTAACTAATATTTAAACAGAAACCCTTTATCTCATTTAAATTCTGTGCTAAACCCTGTTACTTGTAGGATAACAGTCCAGAACATCTGCTGAACTTTTTTGAATTCACCTAAAACCATTTGTTTGTCTTGCTCCTTTTCATTTTTGATCACTTGCATCTTCTCTTTAGCAAGTGATTTTCCTTTTTTACAGGTATTGCCTCTGTAATGGGGAGACTCCTTTGATCTGACAGAATATGGTGATGTGATATTTCTTAGTATGCAGTTATGTTTGAAATGTCTGCCTCTTCCATATTTGGCAGCACTCAGCTTCCCCCTACCCAATGCCTGTGGTGTTTTATTATTGCCTTGCACCATGACTTGTTTATCCTAATATGGATGATGAGGTTTTTCTCATGCTCTTTGGGTAGACTTTGGGGTAAGTAATCATGGGACCAAGCCATCATGCTAAATTACAGGCAGCCTAAATGCTACCTTGAATGATGGCCTGGTTCTGGGCCTGAACCTCAGCCTGTGTGATGGACTAAATCCTGTTTGCAAAAGTGAGCTCCTCTTCTAAGTTGATCAAATCTGAATTTTTCATCACAGATTCCTAAATTGATCCAATCCCTTCGGTGCTCACCTTTTAATGTTCCATATCCACACCACCCCTCTAACTGGTGCAGGTTTGTGTGAAATAACTCTCTTGATTCTCCTTGTTTCTGGAACCTATAGACTAATGGACAGGGCCACTTAAGTCAGTCCAACCTCTGTATTTCAATCTATTCATTTAGCAGACAAGTGGATTACCATATACCCTGTGCCTGCATGGGTTTCCTCCAGTTGCTCCAGTTTCCTCCCAGTCACAAAGATGTGCAAGTCAGATGAATTGGCCATGCTAAATTGCCCATAGTGTTAGGTGCATTAGTCAGAGGGGGGTGGGTTGTTCTTCGGAGGGTCAGTGTGGACTTGTTCATCTGAAGGGCCTGTTTCCAAACTGTAGGGAATCTAATCTAATCTAATCTTGCCAGTTGTATCATCAGAGCTGAAAATGTGTTGCTGGAAAAGCGCAGCAGGTCAGGCAGCATCCAAGGAGCAGGAGAGTCGATATTTCGGGCATGAGCCCTTCTTCAGGCCCTGCTCCTTGGATGCTGCCTGACCTGCTGCGCTTTTCTAGCAACACATTTTCAGCTCTGATCTCCAGCATCTGCAGTCCTCACTTTCTCCTAGTTGTATCATCAGATTCTGCTTCAGTCTAAAATATGGATCAAACACCTTGACTGTGGATTTGAAATTGTTCGTGCATTTTTTAAAATGCTGCTGCATGAGGACATCACCACTTCAAGCCTGAATGTACTCACCTGATATATTTGCCCTTTCACATGTAACCCTGATGCTGTCCTGTATCTCTGGAACTGTTGCTTTCACAGTTCTCATTTTTGATCTTTTAGTGGGACCTCAGCATTCTCAAACTGCTGTGTTTCATCTGGTGCTGCCATCCCTTCAGGTTCCTGCACCCCAGTGAACAGCATAAGTGCTGTAATTTTTCTTTCTACTGTTTCTTTGAAAGCTTCAGGCCTTTTTTTTTCATGATCTGCCAGCGTTTTTTCTCTTTCTTTCCCTGTGCTTCATGGCTCTTAATCTGAGGCATGAGTTCAGATTGATACTAAAGTCTCCTGAGTTGCTGCCATGCCATGTGTGAGCGCTGCTGGCAGTATGCTTTCTGATGACATCCATCGACAGTGCTACTTCCATGGAATTAAGCCTGCCCCTTTCTGGGGGTCTGCATTGTGCACTTCAGGCTGTTTTATGTAGCTTGCCTACTCCTACTCTGAGTCTGCTGCATCTTTGGCTTTACCATATCCAGGAGTAACACTCCCTTGTGAGCTCTTTACTTACATTCTAACATGCAGGTTACTGATTACAGCTCTCCTTTATGGTGTTTCCATTCTTCTTTCCTGTGAGTCTCAAAAGTAAGTGACCATTGACATGAAAGTTGTAACATTATGTACATCATCATCATTGACGTCTTCAGTTCCTGTCATGCTACAAAGGTGCAAAGAACACTTTTCAGTGGATAGGGCCACTTAAATCAGTCCAACCTCTGTATTTCAATCTATTCATTTAGCAGACAAGTAGATTACCATATATGTGTGGACCAACCAATTAATTAAAATGCGTCTGCATTTTGCATGCTAATGAGCTGTAACATTACACATCCAGCAAGTGTAACCTTTAACATCTACTTTGTTCCAGAGATTATTTTAATGAGAAAATATTTGCAAGTGGCATTGAAGAAATACGTTGACAGAAATGCGCTGCAGTTTGCAAGAGTATTTTAACATATGGTATTTATTATTAATGAGAGAGTTCAAGAAAGAGAATGTTTTTAAACCAAACTGAGTGATTGACATTCCTAATGAGCGACATCTGCCAGGTCTATGAAAGCAAGAATAAAACCCCTAAACAGAGTCATCATTGCTGGCATCCTGTAAATGATGTTTGGATGTAAAAACTTCCTGGTCGTAATTGTTCTGCTGAATGCTTGCTCGGTCTGCTTTGATCTCGATATCACACAGATTAGATATTGTATTCTCACTCACTCATGCAAAGTTTTGAGTAGTTCCGCATAACACGCTCGATTAACACCAATCACTATTTAATATGGAGAATACTAACTTGGGAGTTTTGCGAGCTCCCAAGAAATGATAACCTGGGGCCCTCTTGTGGTGCAGTGGTAGTGTCCCGAGCCCTGGGTACAATTCCCACCTACTCCAGAGGTGTGTGATAACATCTCTGAACAGGCTGCTTGCGAAAAATAGGTTAACTCTAAAAACAAATTGATGGCCTTTTTCTTTATTCATGATTATTTCAAACATTCTTGCATGTACATTAATGAAATGGCAAAATTTTCTTTTTGTGTATTTTCAAACTGAAGTTCTTTTCCCAGCATGGGATGGGAAACTTGGATATTTCATATACAACATAAACCTGCAGCCACGCATTGGTCTTCTGCGGATATAAACATCTTAAGGATCTTCACAGAAGTAAACTAAAAGGAAAAGCATGTTCAAAATCAGAGAAGAAGATATCAGGAGGTAACATTGAAATATTGGTGAGAGGTATGCTTTCCATAAGAGTCTGGAAGGGGGTGAGAAGTGGTAGAATTCCCATGGTCTGAAGCACAGCTCATAAAAGGCATAGCTCCCGGTAATGAGAAGGAGGAAGAGAGAATGGGCAAGAGGCTTGAGTCTGAGTTAAAGGATTGAGAAGGTGCTAGTAAAGAGGCAGTATTACAGGGCTGAGGGGTATTAAGATCCAGAGTGACAGAAAAGAAAGAAGAAATTTAAACACCAATCTGAGAATTCTAAATTTGATGCTTTAGATGTCCTGGAGCCAAGTTCACTTTGGACAATTATCAATCAATTATCAATCCACTTCCTTCTTTCTGGAATTGTAATGATGAGCTTTGAGTAGGCACATGATACCTGAGTGTGAAATATAGAAATCAGATTTTCTCGCTGTCCAGCTGAGGTAATCTATCAATACTGTATACAGAAATCAGCTTTTACTTTCTGTCACTCATGCTTAAGGTCTTCCCAGTCAGTTATTTCATTCTGCAACCACATCTTACAGATAATATTCAGACATCGAAAGCAAAAGATAAGCTGAGGCTTCTTCTTGTGGCATTCTCAGACTACCTTACTTCTGTTTGAAAGCCAGTTGTTATGAACTACAATGACACCTTCCTAATAACCCTTCAAATTCTAAGATGTCCAACATAAGACTTCAGGATGTCCATGAAGATTTGAGAAACAGACAGGGTAAGCCATCCTTGAGGAAGAAGATAATGATTGAAGTGGAGATTGTCTGCCTGGGTAGTGGAGAGAACACGGGGTTGAAAGAACGAATCCTGGTTAAATGTGACACTGAGGTTGCAAGATGTGAAAATAAGTCAATGGTGGTCAAAAATTAACAAATATTAGGAAAAGGTCTATAAAGTTGTTAAACAACATGGTAAGCCTAACGATTGGGAGCATTTTAGAGTTCTGCAAAAGATTACCAAGAAAAATAGAGAAATAGAATCTGAGAATAAACTATCAAGAAACGTAAGAATGTACTGTAAGACTTTCTGTCAGTATGTAAAAAGGAAATAATTAGCAAAATATAAAAGTGAGTCCATTACAAGCAGAGACAGGGGAATTTATAATGGGGAATAAGGATATGGCAAAGAAACTAAGCAAATAGCTTTATGTTCACGGTGGAATGTATTTAAAATGTCTCAGAAATAATGGGGAATCTAGTGACTAATTTCAATGAGGAACTGCAAAATGTTAATGGTTGCAAAAAGGTGATGTCAGTAATTAATAGGATTTAAAGCAGCGATGTCCACTCAACCTGATGACCCACATAACAACTTAAAAAGTGAATAGAAAATAGATATGTTGGTAGTCATCTTCAAAACTGCAGTAAACTTTGGTATAGTCCTGACCAGTTGGAAAATGGCCAATGTAACCCGATTATTTTAAAAAGGAGGGAAAGAAAAAAATGTAGAACTACAGACCTGTTAGCCTTGCATCTGTTATAGGGAAAATGCTAAAATCTATAATAAAAGATGTAATGCACAGTTAGAGCTACAGGCAGGATTAGGCAGAGTCAACATGGATCTATAAAAGGGAAATCATGCTTTGAGTTTTTTGACAATATAGCTATCAGAATAGGTAAGAGGGAATTATTGAGTATGGTAGATAATTGTAATCAGCATTTCTGAAGCAGATGGATTGAACCAGACCCTTCTGACCCAGAGGCAGGGGCAGTATCACTGTGCCACAAGAACGTTTAATGGTTCTGGCCTATTTAGATTTTCAGACGGCTTTCACTAAGGTCCCACACAAATGTTTGGTGAACAAAATTGAAGATAAGGAAATGAAAAACTGGCTTGGTTTGAGAATTCTTAATTGATGGAAAACAACAAGAATAACTCAGTCATTTTTCAGATTAGCAAGCTGTGACTAGAATGATACTGCAAGGATCAGTGTTTCCAACTGATTTGGAGATTTCATATAATATTTCCAGGTTTGCAGATGACACAAAATGAGGTGGGAGTGCAAGTTGTGAGGAGGTTGCAAAGACATTTCAAGAGAATTTGGAGAAACTAAGTGGGTGGATTTAAAAAAAAAACTAGCAGATGGAATACAATGTGGAGAACTTTGAGGTTATCCACTTTGGGAAGAAAAACAGAAATACTGTATTTCTTAAGAAACTGTGAAGTGCTGAAATTCAAAAGGATTTAGCTATCCTTGCTCATGAGCCATTAATACAAAGCATACAGGTGCACCAAGCAGTGAACAGGGTAAATAGACTAATGGACTATATTACAAGAGGATTGGAGCATAAGAGCAAAGATGTCTTACTGCAGTTGTACAGAGCCTTGGTGAGACAATTGCTACAACACGGAGGCGAACCCTTCTGTTAATTAAACCAAACACCCAGAAAAGCTCGCCTCACCTCTTAATCTGTTAAAGTACGAGTGACAGAGAACTCGTAAATTCTACTATTTAAAGAAAATAACACAAAACAACAACTACTCACAAATCCAAGACCCCCTTTTCTTAACTACTTACTACCTGACTCCAACTCTATAAAGAATATGCTGTTCCAATAACACACTTATTAAACATTACATTAACTTAATCTCGAGAACACACTATCTCTGTCTTCCCCACTGTCTTCACTCTTCCAGCTGCTGATATCCCTGGGTCATCTCTTTTTCTTTTTATTGTGAGTGTGTTTTACATGAAAAGGTACCTTTGATAGAGAGTGTTTCCTACTTTCTTTGAGATCAAGATGTTAGATGGGCAGTTAGCTCTTCGAATCTTAATCAGTTGCTCGTTGATTGATGGCAGTTGTTCTCACTCTAGTTTTTAAGATAACAGGTTTATATGCCCCTCATGACACATTAAATTCTTATAATTTGATTGATTTCCAGGTGTCAAAACAATAAAATTCAAATTCTAATGGCTTCAGGTATGCTGGGCATAATTTAAATTAATTGGTTAAATTTGAATTGTCAAAACAACAACCAAAACTCAAGTATCCATTTGACAGCCAGTTGTTACATTTGGAACAACCTGACCTTTAGCTGGCAACTGTGGCTGTATTTTAAATTCAGAAAAGCACTTGCTATCTTAAAGTGGCCATATATGCTTTCAACGACGTAATGCTACACTTTTGATTATTCTGTGCAATTCTGATCTCCTTACATAAGGGAAGATATACTTGCCAGAGAGAGAATAAATGAAGACCAACAAACTAATTCCTAACATGAAGAAATTGTCGTATGAGGAAAAATTTGATTGACTTCGGCTTGTATTATTCCGAAATTTAGAACAATGAGAGGTGATCTCATTCAAACATACAATTTTTTAAAATAGGAATCAATGGAGTGGATGTAGGAAGTATGACTTGCTGAATGCAGGAGTGTGGAGATTTGTTGGTGTTGTGGGAGAACAGAATCAGGGAACAAAAGCTCAGAATAAACGATGTGCTATTTATGCCTGAGATTTGGAGGAAGACTCAGAGCTTGGTGAAACTTTCATATTCCCTGCCTCTGTACAATGAAGGCTCCGTCATTGGGGCTGTTCAAGACTGATCTAACAGATTTCTACATCGTAAAAGAAAATTGAGGGATTCAGGGATAATGCAGGAAAATGATGTTGAAGCAAAGATTCAGCAAAGAGGTAATTAAATGGCAGTGTGGCTCAAAGGACTGGTCGACATTCTCCTGCTTCTGTTTCTTAAGTAAGAGAGAACAGTGTGATACCATGTTCTTGCATCTAAATATAGTCCAGGTATTTTAGGCAATTTCAATAATAGCTTAATTTACTTTATTTTGTTAGCATTTATAAATCTTGTGTTACACAAAGAGAGTCAAGAATAAAGGGGAACTATTAGTTAGAAGACAGATGTTCAAGTCAGGAGATCCAAATATAATTCACCTCTTAGCTTGCTCCCATTCTGTACTTTTTTATATTGAAAATTTTTGATGTTATATTATTATTAATAGTTTAATAGCAAAAACCATAACAGATTGAGAATTAGAGAAGTGAGTTATTTGAAGTGTAAGAATTCCTGTGGAGTGCAGGCTAAGGAGATGGAAAACTGAGTTGAACCAGTGCCAGAACTGATGTGAAGGAATTATCCCTTTGCACTGTGATAATATGGAAAGTTTTCCAATTTAACAAAGGACATTATTGCAATGCCCCTGAAGAGGAATACCTTTCAAAACGGTACTTGCATTGCTAGTGATTGACTGGAAAAATCATACAAGCTCAAACATTTCCAATTTTAAAATGTTTACTGCACGAGCAAGCCAGAAGAAACACTGACTAAAGACTATTCATGAGGCAATTTATGTTTTGAATTACAGAAGAGATTGCTATGTGACCTTTAACAGAAATGAAAATCTCACATTATCGTTCTACTTCATGCTATCCCTTAAGTGGATAATTTATTGTGCTGGAACCAATCCAAAACTGATCCACATTCATAAGGGTTTGTTTCCTTTTTCCTTTCACGGAAGAATATCTTTCATCCCAAAACTGACTTTCAATGAGAAATGTTAATGAATGTTCATCTAGATCCTTTAATTCTGTTCAAGCTTTGAAATAAATAAATCATTTAAAGCATTGACACCCTTAATACTTCCATGTGAAACTTGGAGACTAAGGGCCTGATTTTTTGGCATGATGGAGACCATCTCCATTGCACAAAAATGTCAAAAGAGTCAGGAATCCAAAGTCTACCCCCAACACAGCTATTCTCATTTTCAGTGGGGTGGGATTGGGGTCAGTTCATAGTTTCTGAATATGTTGATTCTAGATGCAGATGACCATTTAAATGATCAGCTCTCTCCAGTGAAATTGGATTATGAAGTTTCTGGTACCTGGAAACGAGAGTGCCTCAAAGTGTTAAAAAATGTTAACCTCTCAAGAAATGTCAATCTATGCTTCCCACTAAGAAGTATCAACAGGTGTTGGCCTGCCAACACAGCTTCTTCCCAGCCATCATTAGATTGATGCATGGATACTCTAACTTCAAATAATGCTGACCTTGCCAATGTTGATCTTGCTCATAGGGAATGGCTGTTTTGATATGTTTTGGGTGGAAGCTGGAGAAGTGTAGCATTGTGAGGTTGTCTGTGGGTTTGCGGTAGAGTGTGGTGCTGAGGTGTCCGTCCTTGATGGAGACGCACGTATCCAAGAATGCCCTCAAGGATGCCCTCACAAGACCGGGGTATGTTGCTCAACTCATCGACTGCCAGTTCCGACGTGCCACAGCAAGGAACCGTAATGACCTCCTCAGGAGACAGACACATGCTGCAAATGACAGGGTACCCTTTGTTGTTCAGTACTTCCCAGGGGCTAAAAAATTACGCCATGTTCTTCGTGACCTGCAACACATTATCAATGAGGATGAGCATCTCACCAAGACCATCCCCACACCTCCACTACTTGCCTTTAAACAACCACCAAACCTTAAACAGATCATTGTTCGTAGCAAACTGCCCGGCTCTCAGAACAACTCCATACAACCCTGTCATGGTGGACACTGCAAGACGTGTCAAATTGTGGACATAGATACCACTATTACGCGTGGGAACACCTCCGACCTTGTACATGGCAGGTACTCATGTGACTCAGCCAATGTTGTCTATCTTATACGTTGCAGGCAAGGATGCCCAGAGGCATGGTACATTGGGAAAACCGAGCAAAGGCTACGACAACGGATGAATGGGCACCGCACAACAATCAACAGACAGGAGAGTTCCCTCCCAGTTGGGGAACACTTCAGTGGTCCAGGACATTTAGCCTCAGACCTTCGGGTGACCATCCTCCAAGGTGGACTTCGGGACAGGCAGCAGAGGAAAGTGGCCGAGCAGAGGCTGATAACTAAGTTCAGTACCCATAGGGAGGGCCTCAACCGGGACCTTGGGTTCATGTCACATTACAGGTGATCACCATTGCATCTCACACACACACACACACACACACACACACACACACACAGATATTCCGACACACACACACACACACTCTCACATACACACGGACACAGGTACACACAGACACCCACACACACCCTTATAACACACATAGTTCCACACTCACTCTGCACTCACTACACACACACACACACTTTCTCACACTCATAACCCCCACCCCAGACAGACACACACACACAGAGAAAGACCCACATGCAAACATATATTTTGGGGGGTGAATTTGTACTAGCAGAGTTACATTGCACTTTGCTCAAAAACTGCATACATTCGTGTAGAACTATGAGCTCAAAAACTGCACGAATTTATGTAAACCTCTGTTATCTCACTTTTTAGATTAGAATCAATCTAAATATCATGGCATAGACAGAGAACACAGGGGGCTAACACCTTCAACATATTGTCTAGCTATCACCACTGTTAACAGCTAACCCGAGAATGCAACTTTTAAAAAAAAAGGGTTTTGTGATTTACACATGAAAGAAGTGAAACTATCACTGTATTCTAACAGATGAAAGGCTTAACAGACAATCAATTTTTCAATGTATAATTTCAGTTACATCACACTGCAAATTTTTGCTATAAATTCTGTGTTACGATCGAGCCCTCCACAATCACCTGATGAAGGAGCAACGCTCCGAAAGCTTCCAATTAAACCTGTTGGACGATAACCTGGTGTTGTGTGATTTTTAACTTTGTACACCCCAGTCCAACACCGGCATCCCCAAATCATGAGCGTTATGTAGAACTTTCAGGAATAAGACAATACTTTTCCTCCTATGTGCATGGGTACTTGTGAATACTCAATCTGTTGGTGATATAGGAAAAAGCGGGGAAAGTTGGTCAGTAGAAGTAGGCACAGGAATAAGAGTGGCCACTGGGGATGGTTAGATGACATACTTTTTATTTCTCCCCTTTTGAGGGTTAAGGTATCATTTTGGACCTGCTCTAGGACACTTTTGTTGCAGAAGAGGTATCCTTTCGGATTGTGAAAAAGGTATGTTTGTGTGTTAAAAAGTGCATAAAGCCACAGGGACTGACAAAGTCATCAAGAATGTATCCAAAACAAAATGTTGTATTTAGCTGTCACTAGATAGAATGTTGCCACCCACAAACGTAAAGGTGAGAGTTGCACTAGACTGATCATGCCAAAAACAACTCTGTCTGTTGCACAAAAATTCATTCCAAGCAGGAAGCAAGTCACCAGACTGCAACAATTTCTGAAGTTAAATGTAAGAACCAGGAAAACACAGCAACAGTGAACATAAGTCTGTACGTTTTCTTTTCAAATCGATGCTTCCAATGACTGTTCAATTGTCTAGTGCCTACAGATATAACTATCAGCCTTCTTTTAATTGAAACTAGATATTTTCCTCCCAAAGAAATTTACAGGCTGGTGATAAACTTTGCTGTGTATTCCTAAATCTTGAACCAGTTTAAAATTTAATATTGTGGTTGTGTGACATTATAAATGTGACTACGTATGTGCAAATGGATCACGGTAGCCATTTTTGCTTTGGGAGCAACAATAATGCATGGAGTTAATAAAAAGCTATTTCACAGCATCTGTCCACATAAAACCACAAAATAATTTGTGCCACATAACAGATATCCCAAAGAATCATTTTCACTGGGTGCTTATCAAGTGAGCACTTTGATAGACAGTTCCAACTGCTTATTGAATGGAAATGTTTGTTTCCATGTTGGATGAGTTGGAGGAATGTCAATAGATTGAAATTCCTCCAGGGTAAAGTATCAGTTGGCATTAGGATTATAAAGAGCATTGGAATGTTGGGGGAATGAGGTGACACAGAGGCGAAAAGGCCTAGGACCATTGGTAAATGCAATAGAATGGTAAAACGGCTATAACAAGCAATAATGCCATTGATAAATGGGTTTAGAGTGGCTCAATTGATATAAGAAGGCTATAGGAGATGGGTAAATAGGCAAAGACATGGCATAAGTGCCGTAAGAGGAATGGAGGATGAATAACAGGGTAGGTGGGGCAGGGGCTATGAAGAACAAATTGGCATGGGTAGTAGAGGGGATGGAAAAAGTCTTGAGACAGGTAGAGAAGCCATGGGGTGGAGGAAAAACACAGGATACATATGTCTGGCTGAGGGGGGGGGGGTGTCCAAGAGGGATGTTTTATTTTCTAATCTTAATTTTTAAATTTTGGGACATTATTGGGACCCAGTGCAGCCTTACCATGCAGCCTGCCTCCTTAGTAAACGGAAAGCCTTTTAGACTCTTACTGGCTGCCAAGCATAATTCGCAATCCAGCCCACTCCCCTTGGTGCAACTGAACTGTGGATGGAAATCAGGACCTAATAGTCTGCCCACAATCAATGGAAATATTCTTGCCTTTGTCCACATCAGTGAATACCTTGTATCTCCCAACAAGCCGTTTGGCTGACCGTCTCTTATCCCCATAGTAGACATGTCCTCAAGACTGTCAATTCAAAGCATGTCACATGATCCATTTTGCTACTCCTTTTTACCTTAAATAGGCCGTACATAATAAATACGATTTTAAATTTAGAAACTGTATTTTATGCTATGTTTTCGATTGTCGCTAGCCTAAAACATTTTATGGATTATTTTTTATTAAGAACTAGTAAAAACTTGTAAAAAGAATTCTTTAAAAACGTGAGATTGTATTCATTTTTTCATCAAAATCTTTAGCAGAATCAAAACCTCTCACTCTGAAAAGGACTACGTAAAGCTAATCTCTTGTAAAATCAGGCCTATAAATATAAATATCACTTTTTGTCAAGAATGTTGCCTTGTAACTTATTTATGCAAATGAAGATCTAATTTGAAACCGCTTTCTCCTGAGTTAAAATTTGATGGGTTCCAAATCATTCGAGAAATAAGTATAATATTTTGTTGAAACCTGCATGCTCTAATTTCAGCATCCAAGATTTCACAACTTCCTATCAATCATCTTGACTGATAAAATCCTTCTTTCAGATTCAAGTTTTTAGCAACATTATAACTGTGTTTGCCTGGAGCCACATTTGCATGATGGCATGCCCATTGGAGTAGGATTGTGTAGAAACTCCGTGGATATGGCGTATAAGAGGAGAGATGATGGCTTAGTGGCATTATCAGTTGACTATTAATCCTAGGGACTTGAGTTCAAATCCTGCTATGACAGATGGTGGTATTTGAATTATTTTCCAGTTTTAAAAAATCTGAAATTAAGAGTCTAATGATGGCTGTGAATCCATTGTCACATGTCAGGGAAAATTCATCTGGTTCACTTATATCTTTTAGGGAACAAAATTGTCATCCTTACCCATTCTGTCAATATGTGACTCCAGACCCACAACAATGTGGTTCACTCTTTACTGCCCTCTGGGTAATTAGGGATGGGCAATAAAAGTTGGCCTAGCCAGAGATGCCCTCATCCTATGAATGAATAAAAACATATTGTTTTCTTTGTCTTTAGAATCGTCACTGTTGCCTTCTTTAACTATGGGAGGATGGTGGCACAGTGGTAATGATTTTGGATTTTGGAGCCCTGTAGCAGATGGTGAAATTTCAAATCAGTTTTTAAAAATCTAAAATAATAAAGCACTGTCAATTATCGTAAAAACACACCTGATTTATTAATGTTCTTGAGGGGAGGAATTTTGCCATCCTTGCCTGGTCTGGTATGTGTGTGACTCCAGACATACAACAAAGTGGTTTGCACCTAATGCCATCTGGGCAAACCTAACCCAGTAATGCCAACATTCCCTGAATAAAAACAAAAGGCATTCACCTTCCCATTTTGCAAAATTATTTTCATTGAAATCCAATGAATGTTGATTTTTGCACAAATAATAATTTTAAAATAATAGGTTGTGTCAAATACTCGTTCCTGCTATTTTGCCACAATCAAGCAATTTGATCATCTCTTCTACCCCTCCTATATCACAACTGTCAAGTCATGCCCTCCTCTTGCCAATCCATAACTTTCATCCTTCCCATGCCATCCCCATTCCTCCCAGAAGCTGGGTCAAGCTAGTTTCATGTTGTTGCTGAGCTTCTCTTACCTTTCCTTGATTTTGTTTCCACCAAACCACCACCCCGCGCCCCCCCCCCCCCAAACCCCACCTGCTGCTGCCACCAACTGTTGGCTATGCATCATGCAGCCCAGTCCTCCGCACAGTATGCTCACCTCAATTCACCAAATAAAGTCACCAACAGACGCACCCCTTAACCTGACTAATGAAAACCACGCAAGCAGTCAAAAACAGACTTATTAATGTGTTTTTTTTTCGAGATGACAGCTGACTCATGCCTACAAAGGTTCTATGGAAAGGTCATTGAATTACATTGTTAATTCATTTTCTCTCTTTGCACATGCTGATATTTTCTATTTCTATATCAGAGTTTCAGTTTCTGTAGTCTCTTGTATTATATCTGCCTCTTTTTACACCAGTTTGTTCTATCGATGCACCTGAACCTTTTGAAAATTTGTTACTGAATAATATTGACACTGCATTACAGATAGTTGTCCTCTGTTTAATGCCAAGCATAAAGTTGCAACATATTCTCCACTAAAGCACTTAATGTTCGATTATAGGATTGAATCACTTTGAAGAAGAGCTTAGTTCTTCACACATAGTATTGTTCGGTTAGCTGCAGAAACCACGATAACATGCACGTATTTAACACTTGGATGAGCTAAACTATGCCTGTTTCCAAGAAAGAACCATCTGTCTTGATTTGCAGGCTTGGCTGAAAGGAGATTGTTCATCTCAGCAAAGCCCAGTACAAAAAACTGACCTGACAACAAAGCACTTTCACTGAATATTAGTCACATTTCATTTGAATTGGATATATATCATTCGTGTCAACTATTCACTATTTGGCTCTTTGCAGATTCCCCTTTTACTCTCTTCGGTCCATTTTGAAGAATACGCTGAAAGCTCAAGCAGCCGATTTTGTGTCACTATAAAAACATTTAAGCAGGATATTTATGTGGTATAGCCCCATTAAGCAATCAACAGAGTTTCAACTGTTTTCTTTTGCAGGCTTTTTGCACCTGCAGTCCATCTAATGTTAGTTCACAGAGAGATAGTGTTATTGTATAAGAATCTGAAAGTATTATTATAGAGAGGTGCCTTAAGCACCACCCCCTGTTATGATGCCATATGGATTGGTGAGAGAACAACTGAGGATCTCAAAGGAGTAAGACCAAACACCAGATCCTCTTCACAGCTTCTATTACAATATAATATTGATATAACTTGTAGTTATTTGCCAACATGCAATAAATCTCTTGTTCAATTCAAAAGTTTCTTCCTCTTGGACCAATAAGTGGTTTTCTTCTTCCTCACTAGGAAGAAGATGCTGTTGCTTACTACATTTAAAGAGGATTGTAGCAGCAAACTTACACAATGGTGATGTGCTGTCTCAGTTTGAGTGCTCATATAGCATTGTCAACAATGTTGCAAGTTTGATTTAACTGCTCAGACAATGTGCTGGAAGTAGTGTAGGCTAGAGAGGTTTTCAGTGTCTTCAGATTCAGCTTACGTTGCCTGCTCTTTGCAGGCAGTCAACAGTAGGGAAGAGCTAAATATTAACAGAAGAAACCCTTATGGCAGCATTTGACAAAGAAGAATATACTGTCAATGTTAAAAGCATTTCAGACCTAGTAAGGGATGGCCATCAGCTGAAGCATTGGGAAGAATTCTGGAGAAGGCAATATAGACATGGCATCAGGAATAAAATTGCCAGAAATATAAAATTTCAAAGATAAACCAAAGTGAATAGAATTGAACATCTTGGAGGGAACGATTCTTCAATACAAAATTACTTCTCAATTAGGTACTAAATCAGAAGCTGAGCAAGTAAATATATTATTCTAAATAATAGGGAGTATAGCCAATGATATTGCAGCTCAGTAAAGTTTAAAAGAAGCAACAGATACAGTTGGACATGGGACTGAAAGTCTTTGACATTTTATTTAATCTCAGAACAAATATAATTCTTGGAAAAACAAGATTTAATTAATGAATTTGGTATCCAAGAAATCCCATAGATGATTTAATTAATGATCCCTGTAGATCCTTACAAAATGACTACAGTGATTCAGTATCAGAATTCCTATGTGATAGAGTTGTTGTGAGAATTGCTGTTGAGTCTTTACTATATTACTTTCCAAAGAGTATTTGATTTTAGAGAAAGTATTTCAGAGGTTGAGTAAAACAGAAGCCAGGAAATACAGACCAATCCAAAGAGAAGATCAAACTTGGAATAGCAGATCAACAGAGTTCATTCAATTTTTAAGCTAAACAAAGTAACACATGAGAAACCTGTACACTAAGTAGGACAGACACCAAATGCTTAAAGTCTTTGTCAGTACTTTGGAATGCTTTATCTGTAACACATCAGTTTCAAACAATGTGCTAGAATAGAATATATGGTCCCGGAAAAGCCAGAAGTTAAATAATTGCCTAAGCAAAGAGTTTAATGAGGTAGAGCAGCTTACAACAGAACCTTAAATTGCTCCTAGGTGATATTGGTGATCCAGGCCTAGCCTTTTGGCAAGACAACTCTTATATCAATGGTCATCTCATGAATTTCAAGTTGAACACTAGGTGAGTGTCACTGTATTACCAGTTAGTGTGTCATGGTTAATAAAACAGTATTTAAGCTGACAACAGTACAATCACATGGTCAGGACAGAAAGAGTTAAATATTTAGCAATACTGTAAATAACTTTCCAATAAAAGGGGACACCAAATGTTAGAATATCTTTATGAACTTTGTCATCACAAATTCTCTTGCTTGAGTATGAATGCTCATTTTGCCCTCAACCTTCTTGGATTAAAACTAATTAAAGACAAGACACAACTGGATTAGAGGCAGTTATCCATGGAACTGTGGGCTAAGGAAAGTCAATCATGAAACAACTTGTCAAGGGAGAACCAGTAGAGAATTTGTTGGGGCTCTGTAGACTTTGAGCAGAACCCAGACAGTAGGCAGAATCCATTGAGATTTGTTAGGTTGGTAGAAAAAGTTGTTTCTAACTGTGAGCAAGATGAAAAACTGCAGCTTTGTTGGAGCAGTAGAATTATTTACCACTGCACCAAAAGGTTAGCAACAAATGCTGCCCTTGCCAGAGACACACAGATCCCATCAAATGATAAAGAAAATCCAATTCTCACACCTCATAGCATTATTATTATTGGTAAATATTAACAGGTAAAGTTGGCACTGTACAGATTTAATGACTGATTATAGCGGTTGCACATGGCTGACACTTGTAATGTTACTTTCTTTTTAAATGGATGGTTTGTAAGACAGTTTGATTTATCTGTACCATTTTATTTGTTGCACTGTTTCCTTGTTGGAAATATTAACTTTTATAGACAAGCTTGCAGGCAATTTTGCAAGAATAGATTCTTAAAGGAAGCTTACTTTTCAAGTCATATCATGTTCAATGTGCTGCAAATACTCCACTGCAAATAAATCGACTCCAAATATAGTTTAAGAATATTCCAAGAAAATTTGTAGTATTGTTCCTAAGTAAGCAGTTACATCTACTGTATTGTGCCTACTCATCTATAGAAATTACACCATAGCTAAGAGCGCAAACATATTCAGTGTTCCCATACCTAGTAAAATTTCCTTTGCATAATGCATAGCTGTACTTCTATTCAGTTAGACATTGCTGACGACAGCATACATATTGATGCATGTTCTATTGTACACAAGTGCATATGAGAGGTAGGAAGTGAAAAGTTTACGTCATATTAAAAATATAATGGTTGAAGGCCAGTTATTTTTATTATTAGATTTTTTAATATCTCTTAAGCCTTTGTCAGTGCAAGGTAATGGGTTAGGAATAGTTTGTTGCTTTTATTATTTTCCTGAGGCTAAAGGTTTTCCAGGCTCACAAGGCTTAATTTTTTTTAAATATCTGATGCATTCTCCAAATATTAGCCTGGGTCATTGGTCTTTTATTTAATGAATACAGAAGTAAGACTGTTTTAATTGGGAATTAATTCACTGAACCAACCTTGTTCATGACCTTGCCTCTCTTTTTTAAGAGATAGATAGGCTACTTCATATATTAAATGTTCATTTTAAGTATGTTATTGTTCTTATGTAAAATGAAGAATATTAGAGGATTATGGAGCTTTCTAGACTTTTAGTATTGACATTTTATTTTAATCTGGCCAAAAAAAAAGTTGAGCTCATGTTCTCACATTATGGGTTTTTCTCAGTAAAATAGCTGCAACAATAAGGTTCTACTGTTCATGATTTATTTTCAAATCCGAGCCGACGGGAAGTAGTGAGTGCATTGGAAAAGATTCAGAACACTGCCTTTTCCTTCTTGGGAAGTTCCTCAAGCCCAAAGATGTCTTTCTTCCACTCCAACATTGTGGAGGCTGAGATGAAATAATAGTCCAATAGCTGGTTCTGGATAACTTTACATAGATTGCACAGGTTGTGTTTAAAAATGTAGGTAGATGAGATGCTAGATTTTACATGCTCCTTCATCTGTGTGTTCTTGGCCTTCAGGAAGGCCTGTTGGAAGTCCTTGAGATGGTTGACACCTTTGCAAATGCTTCTTCTCTGATTTGGCCAGTCTTAGTGTGGAAATCCAACAAGTTGTTGGACATATTTTATCAGTGAGGTTTTGAAGATATTCCTGAAGTGTTTTAACTACATTCCTATTAATTCCTCTTGGCAACAAAGCTCAGGGTGGAGAGCTTGTTTCAGAAGTCTTGTGTCAAACGTGTGGATGATGTAGTCTGCTCAGTGAAAATGGTTGATAAATGCCAGTACCTGAATGCTAGGGAAATTGGCCTGAAAGCAGACTCTTCTCCTGCCATTCAATTTTGCAGAGGCATCAGAGTGATACATACCAAGAGAATTGAGATGTCTGTTGTGCAGTGTCCCGTATTTCTGATGCATACAGAACTGTCATTTAGCGCTGTTGCTAAACCATGAACTTGGTGCTGTTTGAGGTATGTATGATGCTGCTCCTTTAACAAGATTATGTTGTCCTTGTTTTTTTTCCAAAAGGGGTTGTAAAAGGTAGAGGTTCTGATTTGTCTGGGATTAGGTCACTGATTATGGCTAACAGATACTGCCTAAGGCAACAATCAGGGTAAAGCCTTTTATTTTTTATTAAAACAGTTGTACAATGAAAGGGGAGTAGCTAGTTCTCTCAGATAAAGGAATTTTTTAGTTTGGTGTACTTTTAGCCTTGGACTGAGAAAACCCGATGGGGACAAAGGAACAACTACAGTGAAAAGTGGTTCCATGCTGATTTTCTCTCTCTCTGACACCTCTCTTGTTAGAGCCTGTGTTTGATTTTACCTTTTTTCCAAGAGGTGTGTTTATGGGATGCTGCAGGAAATTGGAACAGCATCATTAAGTTGCGATAGAGTCAGTTCGGTTTTAAGATAGATAAGTTAATCTATATTTTGTTCTCTATTGTTCATGTTTCATTCGGTAGTCTGTAAATACATTCTGTTTTGTTTAAAATTGAGTTGTGTGACCAACTGCATCAGTCCTGGATTACCCACATTACACCCACTTGAAACAATTAGAAAAGTTAGAGTCTGGTCTACCTTCTTGAAATGTTTTGAGGGGCTCAGTCCTTACCATCAAACTCTCTGATCCTCTGATGGCCAAAAGTTGCACTGGCAAGCCAGGTAATTTTGAATTTCTTTGTTGGTGCCTATACTTGCTGAAAGGAGACTCCAAAGTATGAGTTTGATCCACATTTCCAGTGGCTCACCGTGGATCTTGATAGTCAGGAGATAGTGATGTACTGCAAGAACAGGCTGATAGAGAACATTCATCTTCCAGATGTTTAGCCTAAAGCTGATTCTTTTAAACCCCTGTGAAAGCACTGATGATGGTTTTAAGCTCGGCCTCTAAGTATGTGCACACACAAGCATCATCTGCATATTGTAGTTCAATGACAGAGGTTGGGGTGGTCTTAGTTATGGTCTGGAGGTGATATGGTTTGAACAGTTACCCATTTGGCCTGTAGAGAACCACCACTCCAATGACAAGCAGGTTATTGCTCCTCGGAAGATGAACTATTACCTTGCTTTACTGCACTTTGTACATGTCTCAGTTCCATTGTGGATCATTTGGTGAGACTCATAACTTGTATGTTATCATGCAGGTGAAGAACAGAGATGAATTTCTTCAGATAGTCAAATTTGAAAATTATATTGCATGACTCTTCCTATTTTGACAATTGAGGGTCTTTGTGAGGTCATAAATAAAAGTTTAATTTGACATTTTTCTTGGAATTGGACTTAGCATGAGGTTCAGCTCCATTATACCTCTTGATGGACAGAATCCACATTGTGACTCTGTTAGGTGCTCTTCAGCATTCAGAGAAGGTGATTGAGGAGAATCTTTGATGATCTTCCATGTGGCACACAGCAGGGAATCCCCTCTGTAATCATTTTCAATCAGTCTTACATTGTTTCTTGAAGGTAATTAAAATAATGGCATCTCGGATATCCACTTGCATACTCTCCTTTCAAATGAAGGAAATGAGGCCATGTATTCAGGTATTTTGTAAACAATCATGCACAAACTGTAAAACAGAAATTAGTCTCAAATAAATTCTTCAAATTTTGCTTTCATAATTGCTTTGTTTAATACAAGTTCATGCTTATAGCTGTCATCATTCTTTATGCTGCAGAAGTGTTTCACATTGTGATGTTAAATTTTTCTGCTGTCATTTCAGACACTAATAAATAGGACACCAATTAAATTGGAACCAATTTTTAAGTTCTGGTTTTGAAGGCAGATTTAGTAAAAACCTGTTAATTTGGTTAGCTTCCTCACTGCTGACCTGAGAACTCTAACTGCAAACGATACTTGCTAATGGAGCAGTTCCAACTGCAGCACCTAGATATGTCAACACACCAACAGTGATGCCAAGTGACCAGTGTGATACAATATAACATTTCTGATTTTCCTGTTTATTTAATCCAGGCATTTAGATACTTAGTATTTCTCGCAAAGAAAAAAAAGGCCCCTCAAACTATCACGTCTATCAAGGAAAGTGCGGTACTCTGACTCATGATCATAAAAGGATTAAAGCAATCTTTAGAAAATTTTATTCTGATTTATATAAATCACAGGATTTCGAAGATAGAGCTAGGAGGATGCAGTCATTTTTAAAAAACTTGACCTTTCTGGACCTAACTCCAGCACAGGTATCGGTCCTGAATGTTCTCCTAACAATCCAAGAAATACTTGAATCAATTAGGCAACTTCAGAGCGGTAAGGCACCGGGCCTAGATGGCTTTCAAACTGAATTCTATAAATAATTTACAGGAATATTGGCTGGTCCACTTATGGACAAGTATAACTACTCATACAGTCAGGGCTGTCTCCCGCCTTCACTGAAAGAGGCGAATATCTCTCTTATTCTCAAAAAAGGAAAGGACCCAGAAGATTGCGCGTCATACAGACCAATATCCTTGCTAAATGTAGATTTTAAAATTCTTTCTAAAATATTAGCATTGAGGCTAGAAAGGGTATTGCCATATATCATAAAGGAGAATCAGACGGGGTTTATTAAGGGCCGTGGATCATCCAATAACGTTAGAAGGGTTTTGAATGTGATTCAAGCCTGCCATCAGGGAAAGATACTGGGAGTAATAGTCTCATTAGACACGGAAAAGGCATTTGACAAGGTTGAGTGGTCATATCTGTTTTACACATTGGAAAGGTTTGGTGTTGGAAAGGTGTTTGCCAAATGGGTCTCAACATTGTATAATGATCCCAAAGCAATTGTGATTACCAATGGATTAGGCTCAGATAGCTTCAGTGTGGGTAGGGGCTGCCGTCAGGGATGTCCTCTCTCACCATTGCTATTTACGCTAATAATCAAGCACCAGCAGAAGCTATACGGGCTGACCCTAATATAACGGCCCCGAGGATTGGTACAGGTAAACATAAAATTACCCTTTATGCAGATGATGTTCTCCTAGTTCTCAGTAATCCCCTGATGTCCGTGCCTCACTTAATCCAAGTTATTAATATATTTAGTGCATTTTCAGGCTATAAAATTAATTTTTCAAAATCGGAGGCTATGCCAATGGGCGGCCTCGCTAGTATATCCAACTTAGTGGACAGATCCCACTTTCCCTTTCGGTGGTCCCTGGAGGGTTTCTTATATTTAGGGATTTCTATCACCCCAGTATTTGGCCAGCTATACAAGGCTAACTTTGTGCATTTACTGGAGAGGATAAGGCAAGACCTCCAGCAATGGGGAGACCTTTCAATTTCCTGGTTAGGCAGAATTGCACTAATTAAAATGAATGTCCTGCCCCCTCTCCTATACCCTATGAAAATGCTTCCGGTGATGCTGCCGAGGTTGGCACTATGCAAATTATATGGCTGGCTGGGTTCCTTCATCTGGAATCATAGACGGCCCCTTATTAAGCTGAAGAAGCTACAGCTTCCATAGGCAAGGGGAAGACTGGATTTCCCAGATTTTAGGAAATATCAGTTAAGTTGCCTATTAAGCTACATAGCCGATTGGGTCTTGTCTGACCCGCAATCAATCTGGTTGACATCGAGGCTTCTCAAGTAAAATGCCCACTTATTAACCTCTTATTTTCAGACAAGAGGAAAATCATCACGGATCGCTGTAAAAACCCTATAATACTAAATACAATTAAAGCTTGGAATATAATGCGGCAAAATGAGGGCAATTCATATAAAACATCCCCCTATGCTCTGATAGTGGGGGCATGGGGATTTCAACCGGGGTTTACCAATGCCACTTTTAAACTCTGGAGATCCAGGAGTATCTCCTGTTTAAGGGATCTGTTTAAGGAACGGGTCCTGATGTCTTTTGAACAGCTGCATAAAAAATTTGGATTACCTAATGGTGATCTCTTTCGATACTTCCAAATTCGAGATTACATACAGAAGGAGACTACGCTATTAGATAGTCTTTATAAATCAGACAGAGAACGTAGAGTGTAATGGCCAATGGGGGTACCTTCAGTCAGCACTCTTTATCATTTATTACATGATGAAGTATCGGAAGATGTGGACAATCTGCTTAAAAGTTGGGATCAAGATTTGGGGCTGGAAGTCTCTATAGAAATGTGGAATGACATTTGGGAAAATTCAAAGTTTGTGAGAAGATTTGTAACTCGGGTGCTCATTGTTGTAGTTCTGTTCGCCGAGCTGGGAGTTTTTGTTGCAAACATTTCGTCCCCTTTCTAGGTGACATCTTCAGTGCTTGGGAGCCTCCTGTGAAGCGCTTCTGTGCTGATTCGTCCGGCATTTAGACTGGTTTGAATCTGCCGCTTCCGGTTGTCAGTTGCTGTCCGCTGCAGTGGCCGGTATATAGGGTCTAGGTCGATGTGTCTGTTGATAGAATTTGTGGATGAGTGCCATGCCTCTAGGAATTCCCTAGCTGTTCTCTGTTCAATGTAACGGCACTGTTCATGTCTATTGACGAAACCCTAGCCAGAGAAACAATATCCACCCTGCTGGACATACACAACAGACAACAGGATGCTGAACCTATTAACAAAGACGGCATACTTAAACTACTGGACCTGTGCCTCACAACACACTTCACATTCAACAACCAGATATATGAACAAATCAACGGAACACCCATGGGCTCACCGATCTCCGGACTCATAGCAGAAGCAGTAATGCAAAGGTTAGAAAAAACAGTTTTAAAGCAATTACAACCCAAACGCTGGGTCAGATACGTCGACGACACCTTTGTAATCATTAAAAACACAGAAATAGAGAACACACACCGGATCATCAATGCCACACTCACAGGAATCCGATTCACGAGAGAGGAAGAAAAGGACAACCAGCTCCCATTCTTAGACATGATGGTACAAAGAACACCGAATGGAGAATTCACCACGAAGGTATACAGAAAAGCCACACACACAAACCAAGTCCTGAACTATGAAAGCAAACACCCCAACACACACAAACGAAGTTGCATCAGGACATTATTCAAAAGGGCCACAACACACTGCAGCACACCTGAACTACAAAAAGAGGAAGAAGAACACCTATACAAGGTATTCACCAAAAACAGATACCCGTGCAATTTCATCACCAGATGCCTTAGGGAAAGACAACGAAATGAGGACATGCCACAACCCAAAGGACTGGCCACACTCCCATACATCAGGAGCATTTCTGAACTGACAGCCAGACTGCTGCGACCACTTGGACTCATTACAGCACACAAACCAACAGCCACTCTCAGACAACTACTCACCAGGACAAAGGACCCGATACCCAGCATGAGCAAAACCAACGTAGTGTACAAAATCCCATGCAAGGACTGCACAAAACACTACATAAGACAAACAGGAAGACAGCTAACAACCCGCATCCATGAACACCAACTAGCCATGAAACGACACAACCAACTATCCCTAGTAGCCATACACTCAGATGTCAAACAACACGAATTCGATTGGGACAACACCACTATTATAGGGCAAGCCATACAGAGAACAGCCAGGGAATTCCTAGAGGCATGGCACTCATCCACAAATTCTATCAACAGACACATCGACCTAGACCCTATATACCGGCCACTGCAGCGGACAGCAACTGACGACCGGAAGCAGCAGATTCAAACCAGTATAAATGCCGGAGGAATCAGCACAGAAGCGCTTCACAGGAGGCTCCCAAGCACTGAAGATGTCACCTAGAAAGGGGACGAAATGTTTGCAACAAAAACTCCCAGCTCGGCGAACAGAACCACAACATTTGGGAAAATGCCAGAAAAATCTCCATCTGCAACAGAACTCAGGCCATTCAGTTGAAGATACTTCTTTAGGGCCCATATAGCACCAGACCGATTGGCAAAATTTAAGGCAGGAGCATCTCCAATGTGTCCCAAATGTAAAATAGAGTTGGGCACACTTATACACTGCTTATGGATCCGTAGATATTGGACTAAAGTAGCAAATGCTCTGACAGAAATCTTGAGAACAGAAATTAGAGTGGATCCAGTATTTCTCCTTTTGGGCTTTTTGAACTTACCCTGCCTGGATGTGCACAGGAAGAGATTATTTTCCATTCTGTCTTTATGTACAAGGAAAAATATTTTGGTAAACTGGGTGGCTGAGGGCCCTCCTGGACTCTCGAATTGGCACAGAGTAATCATGGAATATATTCCCCTTGACTTCCTTATAAATATGGTGCAACAAAAAACCGAGTTATTCCATAAAATATGGCAGCCCTTCTTGAATTACACAAATATAGATATTTCGGCTTTTATCTATTTGAGATGGCGAACCTGGCTGGTCCGGGGCCGCTTGGGAGAGGAATCCCATATGAATACGGGTTTTGTTATGATCTGATGTGAACACATTCTGAGCATCTACCTTATTCCTCAATTTCTGTGTTATCCGTTTTTTTTTCTTTTCTTGAATAATGTAAGAGATTTAATCATACACCCTGGTTAGTTGTAGGTTAGATTAGAAGTTAGTTGAGTTTTGATTTTTTTTCTCTCGGTATCTCTTTTTTCTGTTTGATGGATTTTGGTTATTATTTATTTAAGATTTAATTGTATATCAATGTTTATACTGTTTTTTTATTTATAAACTTGTAAAAACATGTTAAATTTTCAATAAAAATATCTATTAAAAAAGAAGTTTTGCTCTTTTCTGCTACAATTTTTTTATTAATTTTATCAAAAGGATCCAAAATTAATTGTTGCTGAATTTTACAATGTAAACTGATTAGTACTTGCTTAATAGAAGTATTTTTGGCAAAGCAATTGTTTTCTTTGGGATGCTTTCTACGTCTTTACTAACTATTTGATGTGTTCCGGTGATGCAGTCCCACTACTTGGGTCAGATAAGGGGAGACCTGCAATTTATGATGGACAGAGAGAGCAGCAGCATCCCAGCATGCTGCACTCTGCTCAATTAGAGAAGGCCATGTGGCAATATGCTGGGCACTGAGGAATGGGGCAGAGGGAAGCAATTTTCTGAGGAGGAGGAGGACATTGAAGAGGATGAAGCTAAGCTGTGCAGGCTCTAGAAGCCAGACAGGACCTCATTGACAGCTGCTTCCAGTAAATGAAAGCTGAGTGCAACAAGCACTAGTGGAATGTAAAACTGCCATTGGTCGTGATGCCATCATTGGATTTGCATTGTGGGGCAAACTGCAACCTCTGTTGGTCTTATTTATGTGTGCTTTTGGTCGCTGTAAATAAATGTTTACATTTGGAATTGTCAGATTGCTTGCCTGCGATTGTCCAGAAGGGGAAAATCACCTGGGTACAGAAAAGGTTTACCAAGGTGCTGCCTCGATTGCAGGGTATGAGATATAAGGAGAAGCTAGGAAAACTCAATTGTTTTCTCTGGAACGGCAGAAGCTGAGGGAAGACTTGATAGAAGTCTATAAAATTACGAGCTGCATAGTTAAGATTGACAGTCAGAATCGTATTGCCAGATGTCTAATATTAGGGCATGCACTTAACATGAGAGGGGGAACATTCAAAGGAGATATGACAGGCAATTTATTTTACATAAAAGTGGTACGAGTTTAGAACACACTGCTGGGGATAGTAGACTTATGGGGACTTATTCTTAAGCAAATGAAGATGCAAGGAATGGAGGGATATGGATCAAGGGCAGGCAGAAGGGATTAGTTTAATTTGCTATCATGGTTGGCACAACATTGTAGGCCGAAGAGCATGTTCCTGTGCTGTACGGTTCTATGTTCTGTACAATCTGTTGGTTGCTCCGATGGGCAATTGGAGACAGAGTAGTGATCAGGTGAGTTTGGTAAGATGCGGCATGTCATCATGCCAGCCTTTCAATAGAAAAACCATTCAAAAAGCTTGATGCAACTTACACCGAGTCAAAGAAACCATTAGATTCACCAGATGAAATTGGTTTGGGTGGTAATGAGGAACAGTAAGAAATGCTGGTTTCCTGTGATAAAATAATATCAATAATCTATCTGTAGACTGGAAAACTAAATTGGTCATGGTCACCTAGATGATGAGCTCAAAGAATTCTTCTGAGATACTTTCCTACAGAAGCACATTCTGGAACCCACCAGAGACCGTTCTGTACTACACTTGGTATCTGATAATGTGACATGATAATTTCTGACCTCAGAATAAAAATGTCCCGAGGTAGCAATGACCATAACATTATTGAATGAAAAGGGGAAGAGCAGTTTTATTAAGGATAACTATGTGCGTATGAAAGCTGAGGAATCCAAAGCTGTCTGGTATGTTTGGCTAAAATGTAGATCAATGGAGAACTAGTGTCAGACATTAAAGGAAATAGTTTAGGATGCTCAGTATAACTATATTGTCATTATAAAGAAAGATTTTTAAGGGAATGACCCACCATCAATGGATAACTAAAGAAGATAAAATATCAAACATCAAAAGAAGCTTTTGGTTGCTCAAAGTCTAGTGGCAGGTCAAATAATTGGACAGAATATAAAGAATAATGGTAAATGACTCACAACTTAATTGGAAACAAAATTAAGAACATGAGAGAAAGTAAACTGGGAATATAAAAATGATAGTATGAGTTTCTATGGGTATTAAACATGGAAAACACTAAATAAAGTGAGTGTTATTAATTCAAGGAAACTCAGGAAGCTGCAGATCCGTTAGCTTGACATCAACAGTGGAAAAACTAATGGAGGCCATAATACGGGATAAAATAAATATATACTTAGAGAAAATTAAATTAATACTAGACAGTCAACAAGACTTTGTTAAGGACAGGTCATGTCTGATAAATTTAATTGAGTTCTTTGAGGAGGTGACACAAACAAGTGCATGAGAGTAACGCTGTGGATGTTGTATATTTGGACATTCAGAAGCATTGATATGATGTCACCTGGCAGATGGGTTAGCAAATTAGATGTTTTGAATTGACGGGTCCTTGGCAGCATGAATTAGAAACTGGTTAAAAAGTAGCAAGCAAAGAGTAGGTATAGATAGCATTTCTTATATTGGAGATGAGTAGAAGGTAGTGTTCCCAGCGATCGTTGTTGGGACCCTTGCTTTTTCTGATACATATGAATGATTTGGAGACAGGTGTTGAGGGCAAAATCTCTGAATTTGTGGATGATGCTAAGCTAGGGAGAATAGTGAATTGTGAGGATGATGTTGAGTGACTTCACAGGGACGTGACAAGTTGGACAAATGGGCAGACATCTAGCCAATGAGTTTCAGTGTAGACAAATGTGAGGTAATGTGTTTTGGTAGGATAAATATGGAGAGACAGTACAGGCTCAATGGTACATCTTTCAGGAGGTTCAGGAGCTGATGGACCTCAGGGTTCATGTATATAATTCGCTGAAAGTGACCAGGCAAATTGAAACTTTTGTTAAGAATACTTATAGGATCCTTTGCTTTATAAATAGAGGCATTGATTATAAAAGCAAGGAAGTGATGCTATATCTCTGCAAATCTTTGGTCAGTTGTGTTCAGTTTTGGGCACCTTATTTAACAAAGGATGTTTAAAGCCCTAGGGAAAGTTCAAAGGAGGTTTACTAGCATAATATCAGGAGTGACGGAATTTAAATACAAAGAATGATTCAAGAAACTGGGTTTGTTCTCCTTGGAGCAGAGAGGATTAAGAGGTGACATTAAGGAGATGTTCAAAATTATGAACAATTTTGTCAAGGTAAATATCACCACCAGGTGATATTGTTAATAACTAGGGGTCACAATTTCAAAAACATTGTCAGCAAGAGAGCTGGAGTGAGGTGAGGAGAAACTACTCAGAGTTGTTAGCATTTGGAATGTGCTCCTGGGAAGAGTGATGGGGACAGATTTCATACAAGATTTGGAAAGGGAGCTGATATATATTTTAAAGTGATGAATTTAGAAAGCTACAGAATTAGGACTAGTGAATGAGACTGATGAAGGGTTACACATGAAATGTTGACTTCTCCACCTCCTGAAGCTGCCTGGCTTGCTATGTTCTCCCAGCTTCCGGCTTGTCTACTTTGGATTCCAGCATCTGCAATTTTTTTTTGCCTCTAACTAAGAGACTGGGACTAGCTGGGTAACTCTTTTGGGAGCCAGAACAGACATGATGGGTCAAATGGCCTTATTCTGTACAGTAAAAATCCATGATTCTAAGATTCATCAGGTTCAATACTAATTGAGACAAGAGAATGTAAGCCCAATCCTAACAGAGTTTCCACAGATTGAAAAATATAGGCCAATTTGTTTGAAGAACTTTACTTTGCATTCACCAGCTCACTTAATAATTGACTAATATTCCACTCAGGATGACAGTTTTAGGTCAAGTGCTCTGTTCATAATATACCATGTGATCAGTTGTACACATGAGGAACAGCACTCTCAAAACCTGAACTCCATTTCTTGGGAAATGATTAAACTAGTATCACCACTGAGACTTGTAGCTTTAAAGAGCAGAGAACACTTAACAGATGGCAGGGATTTTTTACACCCAGTTTGACATTATCCATGAGATTTTAAACAAGCCCAAATCATGTGAGCTGGCATCCTTTTCATTCCAGATTTGCACTTCCATTTTTACATTCTGTGGCAATCCTACAATGGCACTATAACTAAATCCATTATTCCTAACCTTTTATGAAACAAAAGGGCATTGAAAATCTGATTATCTGAAGTGTTACCTTTTGTTTCTTTCTCTCTTTATCTCTCTCTCATTCCACAGATGCTGCCAGACCTGCTGAGTATTTCAGTTTTTATTTTAGATTAGCATATTCCACAGAATTTTACTTCATTTCCTTTGTTCAGTAAGACCCATTTATCAAGTATAACTGAGTAATATTGATCAACAGAACATAATTGGGTCACCTTAATAATCCTCCTTCCTGTTGCAAGCAGACATTACATTATTTTCACACAAGAGAAATGATTCTTCCAGCTGTGTTAGCATTTATATTTTGCATGATCCCATTATGCCTCTTTATTTAAATTAATATATTCACATATTCCTTTCCCTTTCATAATTATCTAGCTCCTCCTTAAACACTCCTCATCTACTGTTTATGGTAGCAAGTGCTACATTCTAAACAATCTGTGGGTTAATCATAGATTAATCAAGGTTTGTGCCTATCTTTAATTTATAGCTTCTTTAGTTCTGGTGTTCTCAACAAGTAGGAATTATCTACTTTTGCCTAATCAAGCCTTTTTTGTAATCTTCAATGCCTATATCAGATTACTCTACAATCTTATTTTTTTCTGGAGAATGAAGCCCAATCTTTTCTGATGGACATAATGCCTCAGTTTTGGTATTATTATGACAAATCTTCACCATAATCATTATTTAATGTTAACATCAGTTGTATTGTTACAGCCATGTAAATGTATTGCTTAAATGTCATCACACTTTCAAATATTGAGCACATTTGTCTGTAGCAAATCTTTGATAAATCCAAAATCCCAATAATGTCCACATCGAGGGATTGAACTAGAGGGAGACTCCATTGAGAATGCTGCTTACAACTGCAGAGGAGGGGCACTGGAGATCAGTCAATTTATGGCATTCTTGGCTGTTGAAATTAGATAGTGAGTCAACTTTGGAGACGAACTTTGGATGAAAGATTGTTAAATGACAAGCATGCTGGAGCGATGCTGACCAATGGTCCTACTGTTAGTGACACATATAATGTGGTCTCCCTAGGCACTTCAAAAAGGCACAATGTCATTGGAACATTGCTGAGACACAGCATTGCACAGTAGGGTGCCAGTTTATTTGGAATGAATGTAGGTGTACCAATGAGGCCAGTGCTCTGCAGGCATTGAACTTTCAGCTTCCTTTGCACTCACAATGGGGCATATTGTAAATTTTATTTTCAAAGGTTATGGACCGACAATGCATCAGGCATCATGTTATTAGCCTTCTGTGGCCCCTGGGACCTCGCAGGATCCATTCGACAAAGCCCTTTTGAAAGAATTCCCAAGTGCTGAGGAGAAAAGGTGATGGCAGATATCGAATGTAGGGAAATAAATGGTGACATCTTGAAAAATGTCCATATGACATAGGAGGGAGTGCTGGATGTCTTGAAACACATAAAAGTGGATAATTCCCCAGAACCCGATCAGATGTACCCGAGAACTCTGTGGGAAGCTAGAGAGGTGATTGCTGGGCCTCTTACTGAGATATTTGTATCATCGATAGTCACAGGTGAGGTGCCAGAAGACTGGAGGTTGGCTAATGTGGTACCACTGTTCATGAAACGAGGTAAGGACAAACCAGGGAACTGTAGACAAGTGAGCCTGACATCAGTGATGGGCAAGTCGTTGGAAGGGATCCTGAAGGACAGAATGTACATGTATTTGGAAAGGCAAGGACTGATTACAGATAGTCAACAAGGCTTTGTGAGTTTTTTGAAGAAGTAACAAAGAGGATTGAGGAGGGCAGAGCGGTAGATGTGATGTATATGGACTTCAGTAAGGCGTTCAACAAGGTTCCCATGAGAGACTGGTTAGCAAGGTTAGATCTCATGGAATATAGGGAGAACTAGCCATTTGGATACAGAACTGGCTCAAATATAGAAGACAGAGAGTGGTGGTAGAGGGTTGTTTTTCAGACTGAAGGCCTGTGACCAGTAGAGTGCCGCAAGGATCGGTGCTGGGTCCACTATTTTTCATCATTTATACAAATTTTAGATGTGAGCATAAGAGGTATAGTTAGTAAGTTTGCAGATGTCACCAAAATTGGAGGTGTAATGGACAGCGAGGAAGGTTATCTCAGATTACAACGGGATCTTGATCAGATGGGCCAATGGGCTGAGGAGTGGCAGATGGAGTTCAATTTAGATAAAAGTGAGGTGATGCATTTTGGGAAAGCAAATCTCTGCAGGATTTATACACTTAATGGAAAGGTCCGAGGGAGTTTTGCTGAACAAAGAGACCTTGGAGTGCAGGTTCATAGCTCCTTGAAAGTGGAGTCACAGGTAGGTAGGATAGTGAAGAAGGCATTTAGTATGCTTTTCTTCATTGGTCAGAGTATTGAGTACAGGGGTTGGGAGGTCATGTTGTGGCTGTACAGGACTTTGGTTCAACCACTGTTGGAATATTGTGTGCAATTCTGGTCTCCTTCCTATTGGAAAGATGTTGTGAAACTTGAAAGGGTTCAGAGAAATATTTACAAGGATGTTGCTAGGGTTGGAAGATTTGAACCATAGGGAGAGGCTGAATAGGTTGAGGCTGTGTTCCCTGGAGTGTCGAAGGCTCGGGGTGACCTTATAGAGGTTTATAAAATCATGAGGGGCTTGGATAGAATAAATAGATAAAGTTTTTTTCCCTGAGGTTGGGGGGGGGAGGGGGAGGTTAGGAACTAGAGGACATAGGTTTAGGGTGAGAGGGGAAAGATATAAAAGGGACCTGAGGGGAAACTTTTTCACGCAAAGGCTGGTATGTGTATGGAATGAGTTGCCAGAAGAAGTGGTGGAGGCTAACACAATTGCAACATTTAAAAGGCACCTGGATGTGTGTATGAATAGGAAGGGTTTGGACAGATATGGGCCAGGTGCTGGCAGGTGATTCTAGATTGGGTTGGGATATCTGGTTGGCATGGTCGGGTTGGACCGAAGGGTCTGTTTCCATGCTGTACATCTCTATGACTCTGTGACTATGTCCAGATGTCCTTATATGGTCAGTTGGTAGTCCCACTGTTTTTATTTCAGGTGAAAAGCTTGGAGACAGAAGGGTTTCACATTTTCATTAATGTTTTAATATAGATTTATTCCAATTTCTGCAGCTCCATTTAGGCATCAGAAGAGCAGCGAAAGTGGAGGCAAAACCCAATGGCCTTTCTTGACCTAGTGAGCTGGAACTAAAGTGTCACAGTCGCCAGAGGCTGATTTATTCCTGCTTTAAGGCAGGAATCTCCTCTAATGCTTAACAGAGCCTGAAAAATGGCATTGGATGGCTTGATTATTGGAAGATTAATATTACTTAAAAATACTGCAGGTGATGGAAGTCTAGCACAAGAACAGAAAACACTGAAAACACACAGCTGGTTTGGCAGGCATCTGTTGAGATAGAAAAACAGTATTAACATTTCAGATCATTGATGTTGTTGTGATGCTCTATGTATGTATGTATGATCAGGCAGACATGTCCCTTTAAGAGAATTAAGTGTTCAGATCTGTGTGACATCATGCTACATGATATTCTTGTTTAAATCTATGAGTTCCACCTTGAATTACTACTGCTGTGCTTTGTAATCCATGAGGAAGGGCAATTAATTATTCTGCTTGAACCCAGACTTTTCCAATGTCTGCGATAAAATTGTAAAATATTTAGTTGCTTTGTAAATAATCTTCTAAAATTTGTGCTCAGTAAGAACCCAATTTCATGTTCATGCTGCGAGAGTTAACATCATAGTAAAATGCAAAGCACACAAGATGGTAGAACCTTGATTGTAGCTAATGTGCACTGATGGAAGAATATTTCAAAAGATTGCTCAGTGACTACTGTTTCAACATCTTGCCTTGTTAGCTCCAAGTCACTACTACCTTTCTGTCAGCACTATGGCTAAATGCAGGACAAGCAAGCAATAATCTAGTAAAAGTACTTCTGTTCACTCTACTGCACCCTCCACAGGGGAAGGCAGGTTTGGGAGTATATTCGATTAAATAGTGAAATGGATTAGCTTCTCAGTTAATGTGCTTCAGGAGAACAGATCCACCATTTGAAAATACAAGCAGAGCAGTAACTGAATCAGTCCGGACCCAATAGCAAGAAACCAGTGGCTTTTTATTAATGGTGCAATCTAAATCTTCTATAAGTGATCCTAAACCAGAACATGGACAGAACACACAGGAGTGGCATGGTGGCTCAGTGGTTAGTGCTGCTATCTCATAGCACTAGGAACCGGGGTTTGATTCCACCCTCAGGCTGTCTGTGTGGGGTTTGCACATTCTTCTTTTGTCAGCATTGTGTTTTCTTCCGCAGTGCAAAGTTATCCAAGTTAGGTGGATTGACCATGGGAAATTGTCTCATAGTGTCCAGGGATATGCAGGATAGGTGGATTGGCCATGGGAAATACAGCTTTCCAGGGATAGGGTGGGTCTGGATGGGATGCTCTTTGGAGAGTTGGTGTGGCCTTGTTGAGCTGAATGGCCTATTTCCGCACTGTAGGGATTCTGCAATTTTAGGAGTGTACCTACTGCCTAACGCTGTCCTCTTATACATACTGAATTCAAACATTTTGAGGTGCAAAGTGTGAGGAAGACATATAGTACCCAATTTTCTTTCATATTTTCTGTGTGAATAGTGACTCTATTAACTCTCAGATTGCAATCCACTGTCAGCAACAATCAATAATTTGTCACAGTATATCAATGTACACTAGCCTATAACTCATTACAATGAAAAGCAAAGAAACAGTAGCCACAAGACCAGTATAGTGCTTTTCAACCACATAAATTGCTACAAATGTTCTTAAGATGCAGAAAGATTACAATAACACCATTGCAAATGGAGAACAACAATCTCAAAATGGACTGGCAAGCAACTGACCTCACAGCAGAACTCCAGGTGTTCAAGCAAAATTGACACTCCACTTCACTCACCAATAAATAGTTGACAAAGAAAAGAAAACTGTCAAAGTCCTCAATGCTCTGGCAAAAGTAAGTCCGAGAAGAGACATCTTGAAGGCCTTACCTCTGCAATAACAATAATTAAATTCAGCAAAACACAATAAGTAGACACTATAATGACTATTGAATTAATACAGGTTAATCACATTGAGCCAAGAGTAACATCAGTAAAGGAAATTTCTGACGCTGTTGCAAGTACATTGTACTCAGTTGTACATGAAGCCTGAAGAACTAACTACAATCAAACAACTACAATTGTTACTTTCCAGTTAAGTGACCACTAGAAGAGGGACTCTTCTCAAGGTTTACAAAAGAAGTTTTAATGAGCCACAATGGAAAATCAAAAACGTACGTGTTTGTCACATATGCCAAGTGCATGGAAATACAAGTCATTGGATGTTTTAATTGTCTATATTGTAACTAGTCAATATTTTGAAATGTAGGATATAAAGTCATGGTCCTTCAGAAGTAAATTGAACTGAATATATGCAATTCCCAGCAAAACTAAAACAACTTGGTAATCAGTGATTGTAAAAAATATTAATTAGATTGTATTGTGTCAGGAGTGTAAAAAACATCTCTGCAATGTCACTTTGTTTATTGGCATAATCATGTTACTGGACAAATGTTGCTTGAATGATTTTACAACCATCCATTATCTCAACAGGGTACCTGTGATTTCAGTTTAATTGACAAATGATTATGGGTGTTTTGAAAGGGGACTATGAATTTCAATGCTTTTTGGTATAAGGGTTCATGATTTGAATTGAATGTTAGTTGCAAGGAATTATGTAGTAAAAGGAACATAAGTATACCAATTTTGTTTTGTTAATAAGGGTGTTTTGTCCAATGTAATGACATCTGCAATAGATACTTAGAAGTTAATTTTCTAGAACTTTATCACATCTCTGCATGGGTCCTGAAGTCTGTCCATGATGCATGCTGAGTGAATTGGCTTAGTAGGTGTAAGGGCAATTATTCATATCTTCTTTAGAGAAAGTGGTAATAAAAAGAAGCTGTGCATTTTGCATTCAAAATTTACAGTCTAATTTCAAACTACATATTGTGCAATCGGAATTTGCAATCATATCTCATTAATTAAAAGTTTTAATTAAGCGCTGACAGTCATCAAGGTGCAACTGTTTCTTTGAAGCAGTAATATCATTCCACAATTAAATGTCAGGACTGCTGTGATTGAGGGATTTGGCTAGCATGTAATTGAGTACAATATTAATACAGTCTTCTTAGTCCACTGATGCACTGATTGCTGCAAATTATAAATATGACAGGATAGCAACTTACTATGATATTAATAATCAAAATTAATCTGAAAGTGGAAGATAATAGTTTTAACAGCATTTCAATCAGTCAGAACTGAATGGGCTCCAAATCAATTTGTTATGAATTTAAAAATCATCAATTGCTAATCATTCTTCTCATATTCTAAATCATGTTGCTGCAATGTTTAGGCTTCATGGGATGCTGGTTATTAAAAGATAACTACTGCAAAGTGATCCTGATCATCTATCAAGCATTCTACAGCTGCTTAACCTGGCAGAAAATACAGAGGCTTATTTTCCTCACACTTCGCTTTTCTTTTCCTCTATTTTGTTAATTAGGCTTTCTTTTCTTCTCTGCCTAGATGTTGATGTTCTGACTAGATAATATTGTAATTCATAAAAACGTGCACAGCTTCTATCCTGTCCTGCTGCGTGTCAGCCAAAGGCCACCTTTAAGATATAAAATCCATTGGCTCTAATTTTGGGGCTCCTGTGTGTTTAATAATATTTCAATGAAGATTTAAAGTATGTGGTATTAAACAGTTCTTAGCCAAACCAAGTAACTCATAGTGGGTTTTTAATGATAGGAATCATCCATAGGGGTTTACTTTCAATACAGTGTATAGAGTAATTATGTTTTCTATACCTCTCCTGTATAGATTTAAAACATTTCCTCTCTGCTGGGAGCATATTGGCAGCTAGTACTTCAGGCTGGATGTAGACCTGAAACACACTGAGCCAACAACACTCAGACTCAGTCACGAATTTGTACCTGTATTATAACAGGGGATGTAACATCGTCTTCATTTCCAGAATTGTTAATTGTGTATTCAGCAGAGATAGAAATCTGTAGCAACATTCTAAGTTAGTTTTAACATTGCCACGCAAGTCCCACAACCAGGTGTAGCTGGAAAATGTTTCAGCAAGTTGTCAGATTGCAATTTTTTTTTCCCAGTGAAGTCTTTTAAGTGTAAATTCCTTTAGAAAGGTGACCCATTTTCCTGTTTTTGTCCTTTCTAGGTGTGCATCGTGCAAAAGAGAGACACAGAGAAAATGTATGCTATGAAGTACATGAATAAGCAACAGTGCATCGAGAGAGATGAGGTTCGAAATGTATTCAGGGAGCTGGAGATCCTGCAGGAAATTGAACATGTTTTCTTAGTAAACCTCTGGTGACTATCTCATGTTTTATTAAATATACGTTGTGGTATTGCTATTTACATTCAATGTTAACATGCTTATTTCCATGTAAGAACACAGCCCTAACTTGTGAGATGCTAATTTTATGCCACGTCGAGTGCTGTGAATCAAAGGAATCTGCAAAGTAGTTTAGACTTTTGGATCAGTCAACCAAGCTAGAATTGGGCCATTTTGCTCAATCTGTAATCCAAAGGAAGTTTGGCTTCCAAATCTGGAACATGAAGCTTGTGATGTGATAATTGAACTAACTTCAGTCTGCGATGAATACCTCTTTTAACTTTTGTGGGATGTACAGATCTAAAAACCTACCAGCCGTTAAGAAAAACTGATTTATTTGGGTTGGTTTATATTTCTACCAGCACTAGTTTTAATGAATTGCCATCAGCCTCCCTCTGTAAACACTGTAAATCTAACTTCATCACTTCCCACACACGTCCGCCACACTATCTCCCTTTAAGTGTTTCCAACAACATCGTGGTACGTATCCAATGCTCAGTTACCATTTCTGACATTCTATCTCCTGGCCTGTCTCTATCTATTGAATTCTAGCAGAAATGAGGGGAAGCATTATCTAGAGAGCTGAGGAAAAGTGAAGTACAATTTATACATTAAAAAAAAAGTTTTTAACAGCTAAATTCTTTAAGACTGTGGTTATGAGTGTTTCTATTACTTGGTGGTTGTATCTTTGACAAACTTTCACTTCTCAATCATTTATTCTACATTTCTAAAAATTTCCAGAAAATGAAGATTTAACTGCTAGCTGCTTTAAGCAGACATGAATCAACAGAAAGTGGGAGTTTAATGGCAGCTTCATACAAATGAGAAGATTTCATTTTTGGCTATTCTTAGTATGCAGACAAAATGATAACATTAATTAAGACAAGTAACAATAGCAGTAACCAGCTTTTAAATAGCATCCTTGTCATAGCAAAGTATCCTGGGGCATTTTCATCCAGAAATACATCAAGGCAAAGAAGATGATAATTGGACAGTCTCTGCTCAGCCATTTAATGACAGTTCTGGAGCAGGTGGGAATTGAATCCAGGTATCCTGACTTGCACACGTCTCACTTAAATGCTTGGTCAAATAATATATTTTAAGGAGCACTTTAATGGAGCGTGATTTGGTGTTGAACTGGGGTGTACAAAGTTAAAAATCACACAACACCAGATTATAGTTCAACAGGTTTAATTGGAAGCACACTAGCTTTCGGAGCGACGCTCCTTCATCCACCTGATGTTGTGTGATGTTTACCTTTAATGGAGCAGAGGGAGTTTGAGAGGTTTAAGGAAGACTTTTTAAAGCTTATGGCTACTAGGTGGCCAATAGTAGGACAAATAAACAGTGGAAGAACTCAGTTCTTGAACAGATTACCAAGATAGGCAGTGGAAGGATTTGAACACAGAGAAGCATAATTTTATACAGGAACAGGGCTTCTCAGCCACTGCTTGGAGACCTCAACTCCTTTGGGAAGACCTCCCATGTGGAATGTTGGTTAGACACTTCACAGTGAGCCTTCTTCAAGGTTGCTACACAGACTGGCAACAACCCATTGCAGTAAGAGCCATTGTGGGGACAGTTGCACCTATTGACAATGTATCCACCATTGGCCCAGGAGCCTGCAAGTAAGTACACCTGGACTTGCTTTTCAGGCTCCCTCTCCTGCCTGAGATAACAGGATGAGATCCTTAAGTTGTTGTAGTTGTCCACAAGTCTTCCTGCTCTGGATTTAGCTGGCACAGATACAGTGTCCCAACACATCACCCAATTAAATACACACACCCTACTTCCCTCAGTTTCAAAGTTATCTTTGGAGAAAGGCCTTAAATTTGCCTTAAATATGAACTTTAAAATTGAGTGGACCAAGACCCAATGTAAGTCTGTGCTAATTGGATTGATGGATGAGTGGCTCTTTGTGTTGGCTAGGACAAACATGGCAGTGTTTTGAATGAGCTCAAGTTTTTGGACAGTGTAAGTTGGAAAGCTGGCTTCTCATAACATAATTGAGTCCTGACGTAACAAAGGCTTGAATAAGGATTTCAGCAACAAATAACATGAGGCTATAGGTAAAGTTAGGTAACAGGTAAAGTTAGAAGTGTTTTTTTAATTGGACAAGTAGTGCAGTAGTTGTGTTACTAGACTGTTCCTCACTTTGAGAGGAATCTGGAGACTAGAGACCAATTCCTACCATGGTTGCTGGAGAATTTCAATTGAGTTATTTCAAAGAATCTGACCTAAAAAGGATTATCTCAGAAACAGTAATGCTGAAACTATTGGATTGCTGTAAAACCCATCTGGTTCAAGCCTTCTTTAGGGTTGGCAGACTACTGCGTTCTTTGTACATTATCCGTTCTTACAAATGGTAATGTTTTGGGTTCAGTGACCCTTCCTCAGAACTGAATTCTAAGGAAGAACCACTGAACCTGAAACATAACTCTGATTTCTCTCCACAGATGCTGCCAGACTTGCTGAGACTTTCCAGCAAGTTCTGTTTTTGTTTCTGATTTCCAGCTTCTTTCAGATTTTATTTGATAAATGGTAATGCCAGAATGTTGATAGTGTGAGCTTCTATTTCTAAACAATGGCAAGAGGCAAGGAAACATCGCAATCAAGTCCAGTTATATTTATATCTGAACACCTAGGGCATAGTTCTGTGTAATGTGGTGACTTTATTCAGCAGACCAGTGAAGAAGTTGTTTGTTCGACAACAGTTGCTCCATTCATCACTATAAAACTGAAACCAGAAATTATGCTTTTATGTATTAGTCAGTTTGAATAGAGATCAGAATTTAAGATGACAAAACAACCAGAATGAAGGTAAGCAAATATTTGTTTCATATCATCCAGAAATAATTTTACACAGATATACTTTTAAGCATTTTAATGTGACAGATATGTTTAATGTCTCAGATAGGTGACAGAATTAATTTTGCATTTTTATACACAGTTGTCGAGGTCAAGATGAATAATCAAACAAAGTCATTACACTCTTAATTCAAAGTCCTTGTAGTCTCAGTAAAAGACAGAATGCAAGAAATTACCCAGCTTTTAAATTACAAACCCACAATAGGAGAGAGGTTACACTATATACTCCTGCTTTTGGGTGATGACTGTAATAATTTGTGACATTGAAATGGAAATCGAAATGGGAAGCAGACTCACTGAGGAATGAATCAATATGGTTATTCAAGTTCTGATTCAGGAAGTATATACCTTGCTGGAAATCTATTCTGCTTTATAACAGAAGGTGGTGGCTTAGTGATAAGCATCACTGGCTACCTAATTCAAAGTCTCAGGTAAATGTCTGGGGCATGGGTTCAAATCCACTGTGTCAGATGTTGAAGCTTGAATTTAATCAAAATCTGGAATAAAAGCTAGTTTAATGGCAGCCATTGTTGATTGTTGCAAAAACCCATTTTGTTCTCTAATGTCCTTATATATGATCTCACACCCACAGCAATGTGGTTGACTCATAATTGCCCTCTTGACAAATACAAATGGCAATAAATACTGGCCAGGTCAGTGATGACCACATCTAATGAGTGAAAAAAGAATGTATTGAAGCATCTAAGAAACACCAGAAAATATTTAAAAACTATTCTAAATGAGGGTTCCAACAATAAAATATAAACCTACATTCACTTGATTAATTGCCGTTCACCATTTACTAATTCCTTCATTCTATCATTATTCTGGCAAACAATTTCTTAGAAATCCCTTGTAGTATTTCTCATTATTTAACTATATTTAAAGCACCATACCGAGAAAAGAAATCCATGTGATAGCTTCTCATGATGTCCAGGTGGATCATACTTCATACTGTCCCATTTTGCTAAATTGTATTAGCACATGGCTTATTTTCAATGAACAGAAGCGTTTTAAGATGGGCTGAGTAATGACTGTGAGGTAGTAAAGTTTTAGGATGGTATCTTCCAAATAGACCAGCTAAGTGTCAATTCAGAGGAGTTTCATTCTTCACCCTGCATCTCATTATGAATGCATCATGTCCATGTGGTGCTGCTGTCAGGCTCACCAGCAGCCCACATGTCACACTTTTAGGGGCACCTATGATTAGTCAAAGAGTGTGGTGATAGAAAAGCATAGCCAGTCAGGCAGCATCCGAAGAGCAGGAGAAGCAATGTTTCGAGCATAAGCTCTTTATCGGGAATGAGGCTTATGGTCCAAGGGATCTGAGTGTTTAAAGGGAGAGGGGTGGGGCAGGGGGGGAATGTAGCTGGGAATGTGATAGGTCGATGAAGGTGATAGGTCGGTGAGAAAGGTGGAGCAGACAGGTGAGAAGGAAGATACACACTCTTCGACTCTGATCTTCTGTATCTGCAGTCCTCACTTTCTCCTTCACCCGTGAATGCATCGATTTCATAGAGATGACCGTGACTGACTTCCTAATGACCAATGATATGGTCAAGATTGCTAGTGACCAGGATTTGTAATAAATATCATTGGTCACATGCAGAATGCTTGATGATAGATATCTTAAACCTGGACTGTGTATGTGCCTGATTAATGCAACTGCCTTTGGAAGGCCTCACATTAGTCACAATAGAGACCCCAGCCTTCCAGTACAAACCACTTCCTGTGCCCGCTCTGGGTGTGATTGCAGCCAATTTTCATTTAAAGTTGGCACTTGTATTATTCAAGTTTTAATGGAAGGAAACAGAGCTCACATATGTATTGACTTGAAATGACAGACCCAACTGATGACTGATCAGACCTTTGCCAGATCTGTGTGCACAGGAAAGTTGTCCAGAAGTTTTTCAGCTTGATTGGTGTCAAAGTTTCTTCAAAAAGCATGTAAAGATGTCCAGGAGGCTAGGAACATGCTCAATTTTGATACCTGATACAGTCAAATAGCCGAACAGTGTCAAGACTCACATTTGAATGTTAACCACTAAGAAAAAGTATGAGAAAACTGTGAGAACACTCATGACTAGGGAGGAAGTTGGTAAGAAAATTAAAAATCAATGGAGAGATTGCTGGATACTGTGCATGACAGTGACTAGATGAGTACCCCTGCCTCTGTCCAAACTCTGGGTAATCCAAGATGGAGGACAGGAAAAATTTCTGGCTGTAACAGCTGCTCCTTTTTTTGAGGTATTTTAGGTGTTGGCAGTGATTTCCTCGAATTCCAGGAGCAGCAATTACTGCGTTATATGCTGTTGCATTGTTTTGGAACTTTGGAAAAAAAAAGTCAAAACAACAGCAGTTTTAAAAGGAAGCACGTGGTGAGGACAGTACAGGAGAGAGAGAGAGAGAGAGAGAGAGAGAGAACAAATGAACGAACCAACCTGCACAGTTACTGCCTTTGCTGTTTGAATTCGTGTATCGCTGGACATCGGAGTGCATCTGGGAAAATTAACTCCCAGTGAAATTCACAGCTAATCTTGGAGGAACTGTTGAGCGAAGTTCACAGCACAGAATCAGATAAGTTAATTGTTGTTTAAGTCTGTCCAAGAGAAAGGCTACAGTAGTGAGTATAGTGGATTCTTTCTTGATTATATGTTTTTGGAGATATGTCTCTTGATTAAACTTAAAATATAAACCATAGCTATTAATTTAGCCTGGGACAGTGTTTTTGAGGAACGAGACGGTGTTATTTTCTGGGTCTGTAGATTGTGAAGGAGCAAAAATGGCCTTTACAGTGATATGTACTTCTTGTCAGATGTAAAGAGTTTAAAGAGAGATTAAGGGTTACTGCAGATTTTATCTACCATAAATGCTGTTGGATGCGAATCTTTATCAGATCGAGTGGATCAGTTGGAGAAACAGATAGAAGCAATGAGGAATTTGCAACAGCAACAGTATGTGATGGGTGGCAGTAATAGGAAGGGGGGAAAGTTTCAGATACAGTCATATAGATGGGTTAACTCCAGGAAGGGTAAGAGAGGTAGGCAGCTAGTGCAGGAGCCATTTGTGGATATACCCATTTCAAACAGGTATGCTGTTTTGGAAAATGTAGGGGGTGATGGATTCTCAGGGGAACATAGCACAAACAGCCAAGTTTCTGGTATTGACACTGGCTCTAATGCAACGAGGAGTACATCGGCTTCCAAGAGATCAATTGTGTTAGGGGATTCTGTAGTCAGAGGTACAGACAGATGTTTCTATGGCCAGCAGAGAAAAAGCAAAATGGTGTGTTGTATCCCTGGTGCCAGGATCAAGGATGTCTCAAAGAGGGTGCAGAATGTTCTCACGGGGCAGAGGGCCAGAAGGAGGTCATTGTCCACATTGGAACCAATGATTTAGGAAGGGAAAAGATTGAGATGCTGAAGGGAGATTACAGAGAGTTAGGCAGAAATTTGAAAAGGAGGTCCTCAAGGGTAATAATATCTGCATTACTCCCAGTGCTACAAGCTAGTGAGGGCAGGAATAGGAGGATAGAGCAGATGAATGCATGGCTGACGAGCTGGTGTATGGGAGAAGGATTCGTATTTTTGGATCATTGAAATCTCTTTTGGGGTAGAAGTAACCTGTACAAGAAGGACGGATTGCACCTAAAATGGAAGGGGACTAATATACTGGCAGGGAAATTTGCTAGAACTGCTTGAGAGGATTTAAACTAGTAAGGTGGGGGAGGGAGACCCAGGGAGATAGTGAGGAAAGAGATCAGTCTGAGACGGGTACAGCTGAGAACAGAAGTGAGTCAAACAGTCAGGGCAGGCAGGGACAAGGTAGGACTAGTAAATTAAACTGCATTTATTTCAATGCAAGGGGCCCAACAGGGAAGGCAGATGAACTCAGAGCATGATTAGGAACATGGGACTGGGATATCACAGCAATTACGGAAACATGGTTCAAGGATGGGCAGGACTGGCAGCTTAATGTCCAGGATACAAATGCTACAGGAAGAATAGAAAGGGAGGCAAGAGAGGAGAGGGAGTAGCATTTTTGATAAGGGATAGCATTACAGCTGTGCTGAGGGAGGATATTCCCGGAAATACACCCAGGAATGTTAGTTAGGTGGAACTGAGAAATAAGAAAGGATTGATCACATTATTGGGATTGTATTATAGATTGTATTATAGTCAGAGGGAAATTGAGAAACAAATTTGTAAGGAGATCTCAGCTATCTGTAAGAATAATAGGGTAGTTATGGTAGGGGATTTTAGCTTTCCAAACATCGACTGGGACTGCCATAGTGTTAAAGATTTAGATGGAGAGGAATTTCTTAAGTGTCTAGAAGACAATTTTCTGATTCAGTATGTGGATGTACCTACTAGAGAAGGTGCAAAACTTGACCTACTCTTGGGAAATAAGGCAGGGCAGGTGACTGAGGTGTCAGTGGGGGAGCACTTTGGGGCCAGCGACCATAATTCTATTTGTTTTAAAATAGTGATGGAAGAGGATAGACCAGTTCTAAAAGTTGAAGTTCTAAATTGGAGAAAGGCCAATTTTGACGATATTAGGCAATAACTTTAGAAAGCTGATTGGAGGCAGATGTTCGCAGGTAAAGGGACGGCTGGAAAATGGGAAGCCTTCAGAAATGAGGTAACAAGAATCCAGAGAAATTAAATTCCTGTCAGGGTGAAAGGGAAGGCTGGTCGGTATAGGGAATGCTGGATGACTAAAGAAATTGAGGGTTTGGTTAAGAAAAAGAAGGAAGTATATGTCAGGTACAGACAGGATAGATCGAATGAATCCTTAGAAGAGTATAAAGAAAGTAGGAGTATACCAAAGAGGGAAATCAGGAGAGCAAAACGGGGACATGAGATAGCTTTGGCAAATAGAATTAAGGAGAATCCAAAGGGTTTTTTACAAATAAATTAAGGACAAAAGGGTAACCAGGGAGAGAATAGGGCCCCTCAAAGATCAGCAAGGCAGCCTTTGTGTGGAGCCACAGAAAATGGGGAAGATACTAAATTAATATTTTGCATCAGTATTTACTGTGGAAAAAGATATGGAAGATATAGACCATAGGGAAATAGATGGTGACATCTTGCAAAATGTCCAGATTACAGAGGAGGAAGTGCTGGATGTCTTGAAATGGTTAAAGGTGGATAAATCCCCAGGACCTGATCAGGTGTACCCAACAACTCTGTGGGAAGCTAGAGAAGTGATTGCTGGGCCTCTTGCTGAGATATTTGTGTCATCGATAGTCACAGGTGAGCTGCCGGAAGACTGGAATTTGGCAAACTTGGTGCCACTGTTTAAGAAGGGTGGTAAGGATAAGCCAGGGAACTATAGACCAGTGAGCCTGACCTCGGTGGTGGCAAATTGTTGGAGGGAATCCTGAGGGACAGGATGGACATGTATCTGGAAAGGCAAGGACTGATTCGGGATAGTCAACATGGCTTTGTGTGTGGGAAATCATGTCTCACAAACTTGATTGAGTTTTTTGAGGAAGTAACAAAGAAGATTGATGAGGTCAGAGCAGTAGATGTGCTCTATATGGACGGGTTGAACCGAAGAGTCTGTTTCCATGCTGTACATCTCTATGGCTCGAAGTATTTTGCTGCTTAACTACACATGCTCAGTCGAGACCTTCTAGTGACTCACTGTGTGCAGATTCTGTTCTTGAACACAGTTTTGTTTGGATGTCACTGAATCTTCACTAACTCATTTTAATTATAAATATGGGCTTCCATGGGGGTTTATTGCACACAAGGAGGCCATTTGATCATTGGCCAATCGGTCAACTTTTGCTGGGACAATCTAATCCCCTTGAAGTAACTCAAATTGACTGGTGCAAAAAACAAATAGTTAGAAAATCCCAATACAGTCATTCCTCTATATCCACAAAGGTTCCATTCCTGAGAACCCTGCGAATGAAGAAATTTGAGTGCAGAACGTGTTTAAAAATAAACTAAAAATCAAAGATAATGAAGTTTTGCCCATGGATATTGAATTTTGTTGTTACTTTATTTGGTGAATTCACAATTCGTGATTTCCACAGATACAGAGGATTTACTGTATCTTTTTGTGTAAGTAGACAGAATACTTTTGTTTGCAACCAAATGTCACAATCACTCAGTCTCTGCGAAATGTGATCAGAGGGAAACTGTGCCTGATTCTGATCTCCATTCAAGAGTGAGTATGTTAATTCCTGACAGCGTTGTATTGGATTTATATAAGCTCAGAATGGCTAGTTCAAGCAGTGATCAACATGCAACGAATGGTCCTAGAAATGTATGCATGGATGTTAGGTGAGAAAAGGATTTGAGTCAGTCATGAAGTCTCGAGACCCAAATAACATGTAATGTTCTTGAGTTAGATAGGCACACACAGGTAATTTTTTAAAAATTTGAATGCTTCTTTCAGAGAGATTTTGTGCCCAAAGAAGTTTCATGTGAAACATTGATTGTATTACTCGATAGAGAATTCAGAGATACAGTGTTAGTCGTGGGGCGTTTTGAGAGGGCATTCAAAGAGGACTGTATAAGTTGGAACTCAGTAAGGAACATATATATAAATGTGGTGTAAAGGGAATACTACATATCATAGCTGATACATGATCCAGACAGGCAAATGTTATTTACAGGGAGCAAAGAGACATTGAAGAACTTGATAGCAATAAAATCAGTGTTTAAAGGACCATCAGCAAAAATTCTGCATGGGTTGTATGTAAAGACCCTATCATTTTATTTTTCTATAGTTTGTGGTCTAAAATGAATAATTTTTTTTTACAAAATAACAAAGATGATGGAAAGAAGTACAGCACATTTTAAACCTGAGACTCTTTGTAAGTGCTGTTTACACTGCTGATTGTTCAAGCAGTGGGGGAGGTTTCAGTGGATGACCTGTAGCCAGGTTGTGTGAACAAGTGAGGATTTTGCCAGCAGCAGTAACTGGATGTTCTAGAAAGCAGTGACCAGACAAAGGCCTTCTACCTGCCTATGACTATGTGCTTGGCTCCCAGTTAGCTGAGCAGCCTGTGGATATGAATGTTGGGGTCAGAAGCCATCAGACCTCTGGAAAGGAATGCGCTGTTCTTCTTTCTGCAGTGAAAAAAAGGCACCTCAAGCATGAAAAATGCTAGTTTATTTTTCCTCATCGGGACTGTAAGCTCTGACTTTAGCCAATAGGTCAGAGACTTTATCAGTTGTGAGTCAGTTGTTCTGATATAACGCATGTTTCATCAACTCAAATTGGCTATAATGCACTTAACAGATTATGGACACTGTTTGGATAACACAAACTTTCTACTGAATGGGTATAGTGATTTTCTATAGCGATCTTCTACAGCACAATTTTCCACAGTGGTTTCCCATAGCATGAGTTTACAAAGGAACATGACTGTCATGTAATAGCAGAACATTCTCTATATTAAAGTACAAGGAGAAGAAAGGTCAAGAAACTACAAGTCCTGACAAGTCAAATGGATCATCTCAGCAAACCCAATGGATAAGAATCGTTGAACTGCCTTTCTAGTTTTATCGCCATATAAAACACTCTTGTCATTTTGTATCTGTCTGCACATTTGTATGTTTAACAGAGGAATTTATAAGGGGGTTATATGTAAATGCCAATATGTCACAATTATTTTCTCGATAGCTGCAATCTACTTATTTGTAATAGACAGTTATTCTTGAGAAGTGCAGAAACATGGTCCTGTCTTTCTGTAAACCTGAGTCGAAAATATTGATAAATTGGAGGATTTTGAAAGGTTTTATAAAACCTTTAACTTTTCTGATGGCTCCAGAAACAGTGGAGCTTGAGTTTTAGCATGCAACCCCAGTGAGACAAAACATGTATTTTTCAGAATAAATTCTTCTATATCTTTTGCCTTCTTCCAGGATAATGCAGTTACAATGAGTGTAGTAGCATTCAGGTTGCCAAGATACTTTGATATTTTTGCGATTAGTGCACATTCCTACAATTTTCACTGGGGACCCTGAATCAGGGAATACAGATGATTGAGGTTCAGTTTGAAATCCAAAAAGTAGTTTGTTTTAAGGAGAATAATAAAACACAGACAATAATCTGAAACTTTTGTTTGTTCACTCATTGTATGTGGGAGGCACTGGCTGGGCCAGCATTTATTGCCTGTCCCTAGTTGCCTTTGAGAGAGTGGTGGTGAGCTGACTTCTTGAACTGCTGCATTCTGTGAGTTGACGTGGCATGCACTTAGGGAAGGAATTTCAGGATTTTGACCCAGTGCCAGTAAAGGAACAGTGATAAATCCAAGTCAGGATGGCAAGTGGCTTAGAGTGAAACTTGCTGGTGATGGTGTTCCTATGTATCTGCTGCCCTTGTCCTTCAGGATGAAAGTCGTCATGGTTTTGGAAGATGCTGAGAAGGATCTTTGATGAATTTCTGCAGTGCATCTTACATTTGTGGTGGAGGGCGTGGATGCTTGTGGATGTGGTGCCAATCAATCAGCCTACTTTGTCCAGGATGGTGTCAAGCTTCTTGAGTGTTGTTGGAGTTGCACCCAGGCAAGGAAGTGATGGATAGGCTTTGGGGAGTGAGGAGGTGAGTTATCTGCTGCTGTATTCCTCACCTCTGACCTGCTCTTGTAGCCACTGTATTCATTTGATGAGTCCAGTTGAGTTTCTGGTCAATGGTAACCCCAAGGATGCTGATAGTGGGGGATTCAGTGATAGTCACACCATTAATTGTCATGTGGTGGTGGTGAGATTGTCTCTTATTGAAGATTGCATTTGCCTGGCATTTCTGTGGGAAAATGTGATTTTCCACTTGTCAGCCCAAGCCTGGATAGTGTCCAGGCTTCATTAGTGTCTCTGGATAATGTCCTAGCCATGTTGAATTTGGACATGGATTACTTCAGCATCTAAGGAGTCACAAATAGTGCTGAATATTGTGCAATCATCAGCAGAGATCCCCTCTTCTGACCTTACGATGGAGGAAAAGTCATTGATGTAGCAGCTGAAGATGGTTGGTCTAAGGACTGAGGAACTTCTGCAAAGATGTCCTGGAGTGAGATAACTGACCTCCAATGACCACAGCCATCTTTTTATATGTAAGGTATGACTCCAACCAGGGAGATTTCTTCTGATTCCAGTTTTACTTGGGTTCCTTGATGCGACACTTGGTCGAATGCAGCCTTGACGTCAAAGGCTGTCATTCCAACCATATCCCTAGAATTCAGCTCTTTTGTCCATATTTGAATGAAGGCTGTGTTGAGGTCAGGAGCTGAGTGGCCCTGGCGGAACCCAAACTGGGCATCACTGAGCAGGTTATTGCTGAGCAGGTGCTGCTGATATCACTACCGATGACACTTTCATAACAGATGATTGGGGTAGACTGATGGGGAAGGAACCTTCTGGATTTGCTTTGTGTGGCTTTTTAAGTACAGGACATACCTGGGCAATTTTCCACATTGTCACATTTCCATATTCCACATTCTTGCTATTGAAGTTCACCAGACTGATTGCTGGGATGGCAGGACTAGCTAACGATGAAAGACTGGCTTGACTTGGCTTATATTCACTGGAATTTAGAAGAATGAGGGGGGAATCGCATAGAAACATAAAATACTGATGGCACTGGACAGGCTCAATGAGGGGAGAGTGTTCCCGATGTTGGGGAAGTCCAGAGCTAGGGGTCACAGTCTAAGAATAAGGGGTAAGCCATTCAGGACTGAGATGAGAAAGAATTTCTTCACACAGAGAGCTATGAACCTGTGGAATTTTCTCCCAAAGCAAACTGTTGGGGCCAGTTCATTAGATATATTCAAGAGACTACTGGACATGCCCCTTGCAGTTAAAGAGATCAAGGAGTATGGGGAGAGGACGGGAATGGAATACTGAGATTCAATGATCAGCCATGATCACATTGAATGGTGATGCAGGCTCAAAAGCCAAACGGCCTATTCCTGGACCTATTTTCTATGTTACTAATTTTGTCAAGTAGCTGGCAGTGTTGGAACTGTACTGAAACAGGTTGGTTCTGGAGCACAAGTCTCAGTGCTATCACCGGAAAGTTGTCAGGGCCCAGAGCCCTTTTCAGCATCCATTGCCTCCACCTGTGTCTTAAAATTACGTGGAGTGAATTGAATTGGCTGAAGAATGGTATCTGTAATGTTGGGGACCACTGGAAGAGGCTGAGATGGTTCATCCATTTGAGACTTCTTGCTGAAAATTGCTGCAAATGCTTCAGCCTGATCTTTTGCAAAGATGTGCCTGGCTCTTCCATCATTGAGGCGGGGATATTTATAGAGCCTCCTCCTCCACTAAGTCGCTTAATTCTCTGCCAGAATTCATTCTGGAACTTAATCTATAAGGTATGATTCTGTGAACATTACTGTGTCTGGCTGTTGCTTGACTAGTCTGTGAGATAGCTCTCTCAATTTTGGCAGCAGAGCCTAAATGTTGGTAAGGGACCTTTGCAGGGTTGTCATGTTTTTCTGGTTTCGAGATTGATGCCAGATGGTCCATCCAGTTTCATTTCTTTGTTGAAATGTTATAGTGATTGATACAACTGAGTGACTCGTAAAATCATTTCAGAGGGCAGTTGAGAGTCTGGAATCAGATTTGGGCCAGATTAAGTGAGAATGGCAGATTTCCATCCCTGAAGAACATTAGTGAAACAGGTGCATTTTCACGATGCTGGCAGTGATTTCATGGGTCATCAATCAATTCTTAATTCCAGCTAATTTATGTTGAATTCAAATTCCACCATCTGATTCAAACCTTCTTATTAGCTGAGTTGCTAAATTAATAGTCTCATGATAATACCACTAAGCTATTGCCTCCCTAATTGAATGACAGTCAGAAACAACAGCTAGACTACTAAGACCCCTCAGAATCCTAATAGCACACAAACCCACCAACACTCTCAAACAAAAATTAACAAACTTAAAAGACCCAGTACAACCCATGGACAAAACCAATGTCGTCCACAAAATTCCATACAAGGACTGCCACAAACACTACATAGGACAAACAGGAAGAAAGTTAGCCACCAGGATACATGAACACCAGCTAGGCACAAAAAGACACGACCCTCTCTCCCTCGTAGCCCAACACACGGGAGAAAAAAAATACGATTTCGACTGGGACAACACATCTATCCTGGGACAGGCTAAGCAAATACATGCCAGAGAATTCCTAGAGGCCTGGCACTCCAACCACAATGCCATAAACAAACACATAGATCTCGATATCATCTATCAACCCCTCAGAAAACGAACAGGAAATGACATCACCACAAACCCCAGGAACCCCACCCAGGACAAACATATAAATAGAAAGCAGGAGACAACAGCTTCGTTTCACGTGGAGGTCGCCACTGATGATGTTACCTAGCCAGGTAATGAAACGTCTGGATATCAAGCCTGCAGCTCAGCGAGCAAACCTACACCCTAAACCTCAACCTGAGCTACAAACCTTCACAAACTTTGCCAATCCCCTAATTCTGATGGAAGTATGACAACTTTACAGGGGCTAACTCCCCCACTCCCAAGGTAGTGGAACTTTGAAATTTTAAAAAGTGCAAGAAGTATTGGACAAAGATTGGCTTTGGATGAGCCTATTCATCAGAATTAAATTCCCAATACATGTTCATTTGCTGCTTGAGCAGATATTTTCAACATTTGCTATTTTAATAACTATTCAATTTACAATAACACGCAAAAAAAATCAAATGGATTTTAAAAAAGTGATAAAAATGTTCTGTTCTGTTTCTGTCAAGAGAATGATTAAGTAGCTAATGGAAAGATGATTACAGCAGGTCATACATGCCGATTTTAATTACTTCCAATAATGCATTGCAACTGTTTCTGTGTCATGACTTTAAAGATTCTGAAAATTGTAAATACAGCTGGTAATATCATATCACATGTAGCACTTAGTTAGCCATCAGCTTTCTCAATTCATAAAATCTCACAATGGTAATTCGTTGGGAATGAGCAATCCAGAGCTCCATGGTAAAGTTCTTGGGGCAAGAGTTCACATTCTACCACAGCAACCTGTGAAATTTAAATTCAATTAATTAATAATCTGGATAAAATATAGTATTATGAAAGCTTTATATTTAATGATTTGAACTTGCTTTAGAAGGATTGATGTTAAGTGGCTTTTCTAAAAATACATCAATAAGAAGATATTGAAACATTTTATTAAGGCACTTCTTGGTGGTCACATGCGTGTGATAACACGCGTTTGTTTACTGAAGATCACCTGCCTGTATTTATGGCTGTTAGCTTCTAGTTTCTGTCTTAGATATTGCTTGGAATACTTAGGAAGAATCCTCTCAAAGAAATAAGCTTCACAGCTCCATCCTCCTGAAAAGAAATCTTTGTTATGGGCCCTGTCTACTGTTGGGTCTCTGGTCCAATTACTTTCACATAAGAAAGCCCTGACAGCATACAACGATATTCCGCAGAAAACTGCATCTGTAAATGTCCCCGGACGCAATTGCATTCATTCAGCAGCATCCATGTACCTGAACATCAGATAACAACTGTCTGAGCAACTTACTCTTTATCTATTTTACCTTCAAGCATGAAAATTTATTGGCCAAAGGAGAGTTTGTGTGTGTGTGTGTGCGCGCGCATGTGCGCACATGGAAAGAACTTCCATATTATAAACTGTGCATTAACTAGCTTTGCATCTTATCAGTATACGGTTTGATTTACAATAAATCAGTAATTTTATGGTCATTAAAGAAACTTGGTTGATGGATTATTTTTGTAATTCTAATCTTAAAACAGGGAGATCTTACAATTAGCTATATCATGAACGAGGTAAAACAATTAAATTTATTTTGTAATTTTGTGATGTATGGAGTATTGTGACGAGATAACAACAGTGGTGTTATGAATAATAGTGACAATGAAACTCTACTGACCAAAGTGTCTGGGTCCTGAAAGGCATATCTTTCAGACTGTCCTCTGATTGATGGTAAGGGAGCCAACTAGAGAGAGAAGTCTACTTAATCCAATCCTCACCATTCTAACTTTTCTGTCCATGGCAATGTTGTAATCATGGCACGTTCTCATGGAGACAAAATCCCATCTCCATCACACTGAAGATATTGTCCATCATGCTAGGTAACACTACCACTGTGCTATATGAGGGAAGTTTCAGAATGGATCTGGGCATCCATGAGATGCTACAACAGAATTATAATCAACCACACACTGTAACTTCAGACCTACCATTTCTCTCACTCCAACATTACCATCAAGCTAAAGGATCAACTCAGGTTTAATGAAGAGTGTAGGAGAGCATACCAAGAGAAGCACCAATCATATTGAAAGATGAGGTGCCAGTCTGATGGAGCTACAAGACATGCATGACTATAGCAGAAACAATATGTCATTGAGCTCAGTGATCCCAGTGAAATCTTCAGATTAAAGTTTTACAATCTTACACATCCAATTGGGTATGTTGGGAGAAAACTAAACAACACACTGACACTACAAATATTCCCATCCAGTATATCAGTGAGGAAGACACAGTTGAAGCATTCTGGATTAATGGTGCTGGAAGAGCACAGCAGTTCAGGCAGCATCCAAAGTGCAGCAAAATCGACATTTCGGGCAAAAGCATTAACAACTATTTTCAGCCAAACTTTCTGACTGAATGATCCAGCTTGGCCTCCTTCTGACATCTAGGAGATAGTGAGGACTGTAGATGCTGGAAAAGTCAGAGTCAATAAAGTGTGGCCCTGGAAAAAGTACAATAGGTCAAGCAGCATCTGAGGAGCAAGAGAGTTGACATTTTGGACTTAACCCGTCATCCTTCCAACATCCCCAACATCACTGCTGTTAGACATAAGCTACGTTAATTCACTCCATGGTGATATCAAGAAATGGCTGAAGTCATGGAATTTTGTGAAGGCCCTGACAATATTCCAGGAACAGATTTATGCTCCAAATAGTTGAAGTATGGTTACAACACTGACATCTCACCCACAGTGAGAAATATTGCCCATGTATGTCTAATACATAAAAAGCAGGACAATTCCAACCCAGTAAATTATTGCACCATCAGTCCCCTCTCGATCAACAAGTCGATGACAGAAGTAATCGTCAGCTTGCTCATTAATAACCTACGCACTGACACTCAGTTAGGGTCCTGCCAGAGTGACTGAACACCTGATCTCATTACAGCCTTAGTCAAAACATGGACAACAAGCTGAATTTCAGAGGTGTGGTGAGAGTAACTGTCCTTGACATCAAGACAGCATTTGACTGAGTACAGCATCAAGGAGCTGAAGTAAATAAAAATCAATAGGACATCTCTACAATTTGGAGTCAAAGCTGGCACAAGGGAAGTTGATTGTGATTGCTGAAGTCCAATTATTTCAATTCCTCGATATTGTTGCAGTTTCAACAAAATGGTACCATAGCCCTGAGGATTAGATCATGAAGAAAGCAATTAATGGGGATTATAAAAAAAACATTACCACTCATGAATGACTCTAGCACAAGGGGAAATAATATCAAAATCAGTCTATGGCCATTCAGGACACAAAGTAGAAAACAATTTTGTATGCATATGTTGATGAAAATGTGAAGCTGACACATGCAGTAAATGCAAGCACAATTAATAACATTAGATATGAGGTTGATAAATTTATTTGCCAATTATAAGAAGTGATATAAGCCAAGGCATGTGGAGAGAGTTATGATTTACATCAATCAAGATATTATGAAATCGTGGAACAACTCTCAGAGTTGAATGGCTTCCTGTTCTAATGCAGGCATTAACAAAATATTTAATAAGCAGGAACATGCTTGAAATGATTGCAGAATAATTCCACATGATGAGATACTGATGTTAAGTCTTCTCTATGTGAGTTAATAAGCTTTGGTGATGTGGCTTGACAATTGTAATGGTGTATAATGTAACAGAGCTGACAGTACATGATGTAGTAATAGTCAATACACATAATTTAACTGGTGTAAAGGTTCAGGGTGTAGGAGGATTGGCAATCTCACCAAGGATAGATATTAATGTGTTTAGAACATAGAGCATTACAGTACAGTACAGGCCCTTTGACCCTCAATGTTGCCCCTGTGGAACTAAACTAAAGCCTATCTATCCTACACTATTCCATTTTCATCCATATGTTTATCCAATAACCATTTAACTGCCCTGAAATTAGGCGAGTCTACTACTTTTGCAAGCAGAGTGTTCCACACCCCAACTACTCTCTGAGTAAAGAAACTACCCCGATATCTGTCCTATACCTATCATGCCTCAATTTAAAGCTATGTCCCCTCATACTAGCCATCATGGTCTGAGGAGAAAGACTCTCAATTACGTCACCTCCCAACCTTCTTCTCTCTGATGAAAATAGCCTCAATTCCCTCAGTTTTTCCTCATAAGACCTTCCTTCCATACCAGGCAACATCCCAGTAAATCTCCTCTGAACCCTTTCCAATGCGTCCACATCATTTCAATAATGCAGTGACCAGAACTGTATGCAATATTCCAAGTGCAACCACACCAGAGTTTTGTACAGCTGCAATATGACCTCATGGCTCCGAAACTTAATCCCTTCACCAATAAAAGCTAACACATCATACGCCTTCTGAACAACACTATCAACCTGGGTTGCAACTATCAAGGATGTATGTACATGGACACTAAGATCTCTCTGCTCATCTACACTGCCAAGAATCTTACCATTAGCCCAGTACTCTTTATTCCTGTTGCTCCTTCCAAAGTGAATCACCTCACACTTCACCACATTAAACTTCATTTGCCACCTCTCAGCCCAGATCTGCAGCTTACCTATGTCCCTCTGTAACATCCTTTGGCACTGTTTACAACTCCATTGACCTTATTGTCATCCACAAAGTTACTAACCCATCCTTCTACGCCCCCTTCCAGGTCATTTATAAAAATGACAAACAACAGTGGACCCAAAACAGATCTTTGTGGTACCCCACTAGTAACTGAACGCCAGCATGGACATTTCCCATCAACAACCACCCTCTGTCTTCTTTCAGATTGCCAATTTCTGATCCAAATCACTAAATCACCCTCAATCCCATGCCTCCGTATTTCGTGCAATAGCCTATGGTGGGAAACCTTATCAAATGCCTTACTGAAATCCATATACACCACATAAATCACTTACCCTCATTTACCTGTTTGGTCACCTTCTCAAAGAACTCAATAAGGTTTGTGAGGCATGACCTACCCTTCACAAAACTGTGTGACTATCCCTAATTAAAATATTCCTATCGAGATGATTATAAACCCTATCTCTTATAACCTTTTCCATCACTTTACCAACAACTGAAGGAAGGCTCACTGGTCTATAATTACCAGGGTTGTCTCTGCTCCCCTTCTTGATCAAAGAAACAACATTTACTATCCTTTTTGATAAGGGATAGCATTACAGCTGTACTGAGGGAGGATATTCCTGGACACACACCCAGGGATGTTAGTTGGGTGAAACTGAGAAATAAGAAAAGGATGTATTGGGATTGTATTATAGACCCCCTAATAGTCGGGGGGGGGGAATTGAGAAACAAATTTGAAAGGAGATCTCAGCTATCTGTAAGAATAATAGGGTGGTTATGGCAGGGGATTTTAACTTTCCAAACATAGACTGGGACTACCATGGTGTTAAGGGTTTAGATGGAGAGGAATTAGTTAAGTGTGGACAAGACAATTTTCTGATTCAGTATGTGGATGCCCCAACTAGAGAAGGTGCAAAACTTGACCTACTGTTGGGAAATAAGGCAGAGCAGGTGACTCAGGTGTCAGTGGGGGAGCACTTTGGGGCCAGTGACCATAATTCTATTAGATTTAAAGTAGTGATGTAAAAGGATAGACCAGATCTAAAAGTTGAAGTTCGAAATTGGAGATAGGCCAATTTTGACAGTATCAGGCAAGGACTTTGAAAAGCTGATTGGGGGGCAGATGTTCGCAGGTAAAGGGACATTTGGAAAATGGGAAGCCTTCAGAAATGAGATAACGAGAGTTCACAGAAAATATATTCCTGTCAGGGTGAAAGGAAAGACTGGTAGAATAGGGAATGCTGGTTGGTTAAAGAAATTGAGGGTTTGATTAAAAAAAAAGAAGGAAGCATTTGTCAGGTGTAGACAGGATAGATCGAGTGAATCCTTAGACGAGGGAACTCAGGAGGGCAAAAAGGGGACATGAGCTAGCTTTGCCAAATAGGATTAAGGAGAATCCAAAGGGATTTTACAAATACATTAAGGACAAAAGAGTAATTAGGGAGAGAATAGGGCCCCTCAAAGATCAACAAGGCAGCCTTTGTGTGGAGCCGCAGAAAATGGGGGAAATATTAAATGAGTATTTTGCATCAGCGTTTACTGTGGAAAAGGAGATGGAAGATATAGAATGTCTGGAAATAGATGGTGACATCTTCCAAAATGTCCATATTACAGAGGAGGAAGTGCTGAATGTCTTGAAATGCATTAAGGTGGATGAATCCCCAGGACCTGATCAGTGTACCCTAGAACTCTGTGGGAAGCTAGGGAAGAGATTACTGGGCCTCTTGCTGTGATATTTGTATCATCAATAATCACAGGTGAGGTGCTGGAAGATTGGAGGTTGGCTAACATGGTGCCACTGTTTAAGAAGGTGGTAAGGACAAGTCAGGGAACTATAGACCAGTGACCCTGATGTCGGTGGTGGGCAAGTTGTTGGAGGGAATCCTGAGGGGAATCCTGTACTTAGAAAGGCAAGGACTGATTAGCAATAGTCAACATGGCTTTGTGCGTAGGAAGTCATGTCTCACAAATTTGATTGAGTTTTTTGATGTAGTAGCAAAGAGGATTGATGAGGGCAGAGTGGTAGATGTGATGTATATGGACTTTAGGAAGGCATTCGACAAGTTCCCCATAAGAGACTGGTTAACAAGGCTAGATCTCACAGAATACAGGGAGAACTAGCCATTTGGATAAAGAACTAGCTCAAAGGTAGAAGACAGAGGGAGGTAGTGCAGGGTTGTTTTTCAAACTGAAGGCCTGTGACCAGTGGAGTGTCACAAGAATTGGTGCTGGGTCCACTACTTTTCGTTATTTATATAAATGATTTTGATGTGAGCATAAGAGGTATAGTTGGTAAGTTTAACGATGTCACCAAGATTGGAGGTGTAGTGGACAGTGAAGAGGTCTACCTCAGATTACAACAGGATCTTGATCAGATGGGCCAATGGGCTGAGAAGTGACAGATGAAGTTTAATTCAGATAAATGTGAGGTGCTACATTTTGGGAAAGCATATCTTAGCAGGACTTATACACTTAATGATGAGGTCCTAGGGAGTGTTGCTGAACAAAGAGACCTTGAAGTGCAGATTCATAGCTCCTTGAAAGTGGAGTCACAGGTAGATAGGATAGTGAAGAAGGCGTTTGGTATGCTTTCCTTTATTGGTCAGAGTATTGAGTACAGGAATTGGAGTGCAGGTTCATAGCTCCTTGAAAGTGGAGTCACAGGTAGATAGGATAGTGAAGAAGGCATTTGGTATGCTTTCCTTTATTGGTCAGAGTATTGAGTACAAGAATTGGGAGGTCATGTTGCGTCTGCACAGGACATTGGTTAGACCACCTTTGGAATATTGCATGCAATTCTGGTCTCCTTCCTGTCGGAAAAATGTTGTGAAACTTGAAAGGGTTCAGAAAAGATTTACAAGGATGTTGCCAGGGTTGGAGGATTTGAGCTACAGGGAGAGGCTGAACAGGCTGGGGCTGTTTTCCCTGGTGCGTTGGAGGCTGAGGGGTGACCTTATAGAGGTTTACAAAATTATGAGGGGCATAGATAGGATAAATGGACAAAGTCTTTTTCCCTGGGTGGTGGAGCCCAGAACTAGAGGGCATAGGTTTAGGGTGAGAAGGGAAAGATATAAAAGAGACCTGAGTGTCAACGTTTTCATTCAGAGGCTGGTACGTGCATGGAATAAGTTGCATGGAGGAAGTGGTGGAGGCTAGTACAATTGCAACATTTAAAAGGCACATGGATAGGTATATGAATAGGAATGGTTTGGAGGGTTTATGGGCCAGGTGCTGGCAGGTTGAGATTGGGTTGAGATATCTGGTCAGCATGGATGCGTTGGAACGAAGGGCCTGTTTCTATGCTGTACATCTCTATGACTCTATGACTCTAGTCTTCTGTCAGTAGCTCTGTAGATAATTACGATATGAAGATCAAAGCCATAGGCTCTGCAATCTCTCCCCTGACTTCCCACAGAATCCTAAGATAAATCCCATCTCACTCAGGGGATTTATCTATTTTCATGCTTTCCAGAATTGCCAGCAGCTCCTCCTTGTGAACCTCAATCCCATCTAGTCCAGTAGCCTGTATCTCAGTATTCTCCTCAACAACATTGTCTTTTACCGAAGAAAAATATTAACTTAGAGCTTCCCCTATCTCCTCGGATTCCATTCACAACTTCCCGCTACTGCCATTAATTGGCTCTAATCTTAGTCTAGTCATTCCTTTATTCCTGATATACCTACAGAATGCTCTAGGGCTTTTCTTGAACCTAACTGCCAATGACTTCTCATGGCCCCTTCTGGGTCTTCTTAGTTCTCTCTTTAGGTCTTTCCTGGCTAGCTTGTAACACTCAAGTGCCCTAACTGGGCCTTCAAGTCTCATCCTAACATAAGCCGCCTTCTTCCTTTTGACAAGAGATTCAACCCCCTTAGTAAACCACAGCTCCCTCACTCAACCACTTACCCCCTGCCTGACAGGTACGTACTTATCAAGGACATGCAGCAGCTGTTCCTTAAATAGGCTCCACATTTCAATTGTGCCCATTACCTGCAGTTTTCTTACCCATCCTGTGTATCCTAAATGTTGCCTAATCATATCATAATTGCCTTTCACCCAGCGATAATTCTTGCCCTGTAATAGATACCTATCCCTTTCTGCTGCTACAGTAAACGTAACCGAATTTTGGTCACTATCACCAAATTGCTCACCTATCTCCAAATCTAACACCTGGCCAGGTTCATTACCCAGTACCAAATCTAATGTGACCTCGCCCCTTGTTGGCCTGTCTACATACTGTATCAGGAAGCCTTCCTACATGCATTGGGCAAAAACTGACCCATCTAAAGTACTCCAACTATAGTATTTCCAGTCAATATTTGGAAAGTTAAAGTCCCACATAACAACTACCCTGTCACTCTCGCTCCTATTGAGAATCATCTTTGCTATCCTTTCCTCTACATCTCTGGAACTATTTGTAGGCCTATATAAAATGCTCAACTGAGTGACCTCTCCTCTCCTGTTCCTAACCTCAGCCCATACAACCTCAGTCGATGAGTCTTCAAAAGTGCTTTCTGCCACTGTAATACTGTCCTTGACTAACAATGCCACACCTCCCCCTCTTTTACCATCTTCAGTGTTCTTACTGAAACATCTAAATCTTGGAACCTGCAACAACCATTCCTGTCCCTACTCTATCCATGTCTGCAAATTGGCCACAACATCGAAGTCCCAGGTATCAACCCATACTGCAAGTTCACCCACCTTTTTCCTGGTGTTGAAGTAGATACATTTCAAACCTCCTTCCTGTTTCTCACTGCACTTTTGTGACGTTAAAACCATATTTCTAACCTCACTACTCTCCACCTCCTGAACATTGGAACTACCATTTAGGTTACCATCTCCCTGCTGAATTAGTTTAAACGCTCTTGAAGAACATTAGCAAATGTACCCTGGGATATTGGTACCCCTCTGGTTCAGGTTAAAACCATCCTTTTTGTAGGGCTCCCACCTTACCCAGAATGAGCCCAATCACCAAGGAATCCAAAATCCTCCCTCCTGCTCTATCCCTGTAGCCATGTGTTCAACTGCTCTCTCTCCCTAATCCTCACCTCACTAGCACGGGCAACTAACCAGAGATGACAACTCTGTTTGTTCAAGCTCCAAGCTTCCACCTTAGCTCCCTGAATTTCTGCCTTAAATCCCCATCACTTTTCCTAACTATGTCGTCGGTGCCTACGTGGACCACAACTTGGTGCTGCTCCCCCTCCCCCTCCCCCTCAAGGATCCTGGAACCATGGTCGGAGGCATCGCAAATCCTGGCACCAGGGAGGCACACACCAACTGTGAGTCTCTCTCATTCCCACAGAATCTCCTATCTGTCCCCCAAACTATGCAGTCCCCCAATCACTAATGTTCTGCTCCTCTGTACTCCATGGCTTACCCCTAGTAAGTCGGTCCCCCCAGCAGTATCCAAAATGGTATACTTGTTATTGAGGGGGACTACCACAGAGGTTCCCTGCACTGTTTGCCACTTCCCTTTCCATCCCCTGACTGTAACCCACCTGCCTTTTTATTGTACCTGAGGTGTGACGACCTCCCTGTAACTCCTCTCAATAATCCCTTCCGCCTACCGAATGATCTGAAGTTCATCCAGCTCCAGTTCCCTAAGGCGGTTTTCGCGGAGCTGGAAATGGGTATACTTCCTGCAGGTGAAGTCAGCAGGGACACTAGTGGTGTCTCATTGTTGTGCCTTCCAAGTAAGTTGGATCACTTCAGTGCTAACACTGTATTAAGTTTACACTTATTCTTTTTGTTTTCACGTTATTTGGTACTTGCCATCATGAGTATCGCAAAGATTGATCTTGCAAAACCTTTCTAAACTAAGCGTGTTCCAAATTTTAATTGTTTTTTTCAAGCAGTGAAGCAAATTTACACGTGAGAGTTATTTTTACTTCTCTGTTCATAATAAATTTACCAAACCTTTAAAAGCTAATTTTAACAGCAAGTCCAAACCCCATGAACAGACATAAGACACAAAGAATGTTTTGTGTTAACCACAGTTCTTTTGTCTCTTAATTCCTCAGTGGTTGTATTAAAGGTTCTGATAGTAGTTTGTATAACTGCATTATTCATGATCTTTTCTTTATTCATGTTGAAATCAAGGAATGATTTTTGTTTCCTTACTGCCTTGGGTCAAATTGATCCTAACTTCCTAACTTTGGCACCTGATATTTTGCTCTCACTTAGAAGTAACAGATGATAAAAGGTGACTCAAACAGGTCATTTAAGTGGAACCTTGACTACTCCCAAATGAAACTCCTTGGAGCTTTTGGATTCTTTTCCTTTTGTGGGAGACCCTCTTATGGTATAGTGGTAGTGTCTCTACCCACCCCTCCTCTGAACTGAGCAGAGGAACTGGTTCAAGTCCCACCTGCTCCAGATGGATTTAATAGCATCCCTGAACAGGTTCATTCAAAAATTTATTTTGAATAGAAAGAAACTTTTCTTTTGCATGAACTCGTGGGTGAGTTGTTCTTGAAGTTAGTGAATGCAATTTTATTCACAGTTTTACATTCTGCACTATGAAAAGATTTAAAGACTTCCATGGGGTTAGTTTTTACATGCTTCTATAAATCTCAAGCGGGGGAGATGACAGTGGATGGAAAGGAATAAAAATCTGAAAGAGAAGTAAATTACAAGGTGTATGTTCAGGGTTTTTAATTGCAAAAATATGCCTAATTCATAGAAAATTGTCTTTTTGCACATGCACACCTTCTAAAGAAGTTATATACTATACAGAACATAAACATTGGAGTTTGACATTTCCAGTAGTTGCAACCAAAGGTATTTTTTACTCAAGCAAGATACTATTAACATACATTTCGAGAGACTGAGAGTGTCTGATAATGAATGGACCCTCGTTATATTTTGGAAGAAGTAACTTAGATGGTTGTCGTGTCTTGATGGCAGCTGTTCCAAGCTTTAGTGCATCCCTCAGAATGTAATCCTGAACCTTGGATTGTGCCACTCTGCAACACTTGGGGTCAACCCCTTACACAGGAAGACCATCAAATTTCAGGCAGACCAACAAGTGTCTTTCACCGAGCTGATGGTCCTCCAAGCACTGTTGATGTTGTCTCGGTGTGCATCCCAGCAAACAGCCCGCAAAGCTCAGAGTCTTGCATTACAGAACTGCTTGGAACGAACTTTGACAAAACCACTGCATCACTCTCCAGATTTCCTTTGCAAAGGCACAATATAGAAGGAGACGTGTGACAGTCTCATCTCCTCACAACCGCTCAGAGGCAGCGTGTCATGGCAAAAGGTGAATGGGTGTACATGAAGGATCTGACAGACAGTGCCTTCTCACCACTAGCCAAGCCACATCTTGGTGCTTGTTGGAAAGTTCTGGTGATGAGTCATTCCCTTTAACAGTCTGCTCAGGGAAGCAGTCAGGATTAAACCTTTCCTTTACCCATCGGGACTCAAAGATGCTGCTTGCTGACCACTGCCTAATGGACATGTGGTAAAAGGTGTTTTTCTTTTGCAAATGTTTTTCCATGAGGAATAGATGATAAGGAATGGTTCAGCTACATGGAGCACTGCACAGCAATGAGGCCAGACCCATTCTTCATCACACCGGTGACACGATAGAACCTCAATATGTAATGACATTTAGTATTTGCGTTGTTGTGGTTCTGTTCGCCGAGCTGGAAGTTTTTGCTGCAAACGTTTCGTTCCCTGGCTAGGGAACATCATCAGTGTTGTTCACTGATGATGTTCCCTAGCCAGGGAACGAAACGTTTGCAGCAAAAACTTCCAGCTCAGCGAACAGAACCACAACAACGGACACCCGAGCTACAAATCTTCAACCAGACTTTAAGTATTTGCGTACGGAGTGACAGAAACAAAGAGTAATGGATAATGAATGCATTTCAAAGGTTTTTAATAGAATTCCTCAGGTGTTCAGTTTTCCTAAAATATCTTAATGATCTTGTTCTTGGCATACAACCAACAATTTTCAACTCTACAGATGATTCAAAACTTGGAAACGTTGTGAACTGTGAGGACAGTATAAAATTACAAATGGTTAGTTGGAGTTGATAGATGGCAGGTGAAGTTCAGTGCGGAGAAGTGTGAGCTGATAGAGAAGAAATACAGTCTAAAGTAAAGAGTGCAATTCTAAAAGGTGCACAGGAGCAGGCAGAATATGAGTATATATGCATAAGTCACTAAAGTTGGCAGAGCAAGCACAGTGAGCTTAACAAATTAAGCTTACAGTATCCTAGACTGTATTAACAAGGGCATGGATTACAGGAGAATGGAGATTGCTGAACTTGTATGAAATACTAGTTAGACCTCAGCTGGAGCATTGTGTATTGTTCTGGGCGCCACACTTTAGGAAGGTTGTGAATGTTGGCGGGAATGCAGAAGAGGCTTCTGAGAAAGCTTCCAGGAATGAGATACATTATGCATGAATTAGAGAAGTTGGAATAGTCTCCTTTGCCTAAAAGGAGACTTGATACAAGACTTCAAAATCATGAGAAAGTTGGACAGAGTAGACAGGGAGAAACTGTCCCTTGATGCAAAAGGATCAACGAGGCCACAGATATAAAGTGACTTGCAAAATACACTCATGATATGAGAGAAAAAAAACTTTTTTTAACATGTGTTTTGAAAAAAATGCTTGGAAGTGTGGTGGTGGCAGATTCAATTGAGGCATTCACTGATTAGATTACTTACTTACAGTGTGGAAACAGGCCCTTCAGCCCAACAAGTCCACACTCTGAAGAGCAGCCCACCCAGACTTATTCCCCTACATTTACCCCTGCCCCTAACACCACAGGCAATTTAGCATGGCCAACTCACCTAGCCTGCACATGTTTGGACTGTGGAAGGAAACTGGAGCACCCAGAGGAAACCCCATGTAGACATGGGAGACAGTGTCCACATAGACAGTTGCCTGAGCTGGAATTGAATCCAGGTGCCTGGCACGGTGAGGCAGCAGTGCTAACCATTGTGCCACCATGCCTTAAATGATGTTTACAGAGAAACAATATTCAGGGTGTGGAAGACTGGTAGGAGAATGGCACTGATGGTTAGTAGGTAGTCATACATGGTGTGTGAAGTGTATTGGTTAGAATGTTATATAGACTCTTTAAGGAAGACTGAAGCAAGGTCAAAGAATTTGTACCGCCACCATCAGCACCTATTCTCCTTCCAATGTATCTCTCCTCGGCTATCATTAGGATTCCATTTGCCTTTCGCTCTGGGCACCTTCACCATGTGTACCACTTGCTCCTTCTCCTCTTCTGAGCATGAACAGCATAAAAAAAATTGTTTCCAGTCCCCTTCAGCTCCAAAGATGAGTTATTGGACTCAATATATTAATTATGTTTCTCTCCAAACAGATGCTGCCAGACCTGCTGAGTATCTCCAATACTCTCTGTTTTTATATCAAGGAAAAGACAGTTTCACTTATTTTAGATTCAGTAATAAAACACACCTTTCACTGAAGAATAATATTTCTGTGAAAGCTGGCATTTCATAATTATTGATGTTGTATCTTAGTCAGATAACTTTACAGTTATGTAAATCTTCAATAGAAAAAAACCCAATAAAATTTGATATAGAGCACAACAAAGCAATTGTTTTGGGAAATCTGTAGATTTGAAATTTTCAGAGCATTGCACATAAAGCATATCACAAATTGTGAAAATTATTAACTCGATGCACAGGTACTAAATGAGGAATACTGTAAGCTTAGACTTCACCAGCTCAACAGTCCTTTCCTCAAAGAGTGTTTGTGTCTGGCCTTGAGGTTCAGGCCTCTGGGTATGCTTGTTCACCAGCTTCCCCTTCAGTGAAATAAAGAGAAGGACTGACTGCAATGGAAATGAGTAGAGGGGCACTTTGTGAGCATGCACAACAATATGAAGTGCATAGAAGTTTGGGATTTGGGATACAGGTACTGAATATAAATCGTCAGTCATTAGTGATGAATATTAGGATCATTAAATTTTTTTTTAAGATACAGAAGTTAGATGTGATGCATTATTTTATTAGATAGAAAAAATATACAAACCCGAACAATTGAGCATGGTTCAGTGATACCAGAAAATGAACAGACGTTTGTTACAAAGTGTGTTGATTTCATTAAAGTTTTAAAGGCAGTATGCTGCTCTTTAGCCTAAGTGTTAGGGAACTCTTCACTGGGACGTTCTTCCATCTGAAGAAGACAGCTGCCTGGCAAGCATTTCTACCCAGCAAAGACTGCCCCTGGCATTGAGCTCTTGTTCATACAACTCAGTTTCTACAGGCTGGTAGTTTGCACCATTGTAAATCACTCATTTGAATCAGCCTATCCAGTGAACACAGGGCAGATGCCCAAGCAACAAGATAGTCACTCCACACTTTGCCCACCTTCCAGTTTGCCAGGAATATCTTCTGTCTCAAAACTTTTGCACAGACATGACGGACAGCAGGTTTCAAGCTGCTAACTGTGAATGTTAGCATTGGAATCTGAAAAAAGTCACCAAAAACTTCTCAAGACTGGGTCCCACATTGTTTATTTGATCGCAAACTGAGAAGGTAGTTTGAGTGATGTGGTGGCTCAGTAGTTAGTGCTGCTGTCTCACAGCACCAGGAACCTGGCTTTAATTCCACCCTTGGGCAACTGTCAGTGTGGAGTTTGTGTGTTCTCCCTGTGTCTGTGTGGGTTTTCTCTGGGCGCTGTGGTTTCCTCTCTCAGTCTGACGATGTGCAGGCTGGGTGGATTAACCATGGGGAATGCAGGGTTACAGGGAGAGGGTGGGTCTGGCTGGAATGCTCTGCCAAGGGTCAGTGTGGAATCAATGGTTTGAATGGCTTGCTTCCATGTTTTAGGTGTTCTATGATTCTTTTAATATCAATGCTGTATTAGAAAATTTCATAAGATCTTTCCTGTGTGAAAATTACCTATTTAATCAGGAGCCCAACTTCTTATGCTGTGCTTGTTGCAACCGCAACAGTAGGAGGTGCCCTCACAGCTCACACAATGACAGTCCCTGTGGTGTCCCTGCCAGCAATGACACAAGACTTGGGTGAGGGCTTGAATGTAACATTTATTTCATGTGGCAACTTGGTACCCCTGAAATGAATTAGAAACTGTGTACCTAGTGGAGTGCTGAGAAAGAGTCTTCTGTGCCTCACTCCCTGAGTGAAACAGGGCGCAGCAAGGGTTCTGGCCAGTAGACATTGAGGAGAATGACCGGCCAGGTGGCCAGCAGGACAGCCAGGAGTGGCTAGGGGCTCAGGGCATTTGTCAGTGAAGCACTCCTCAGTGGGAGGATTGGACAGTAACATGGGAAAAAGACCTTAGTGAGAGGGTGGCAGTGCATTGGAGAGGGAGTTAGCAGCAAGGTTCCAGTTCTAGGGAAGAGATAATGTGCAATGATGATGCCAAAGGCACCAATCCCTGTCCTAATGTGTTGAGCACCCCCCCCAATCACTCCCCTCACTACCCTTCTGCCTGTTCTGTTGAGCATCCCACTGCCCGCTCACCATCCCCCTCATTCTCCTACCAGTTGCCCTACTCACTACTGGCCACTCCCTCACTGCTCCCCTCACAGCCTGGCTCACCAATTTGCTTTGGTAGTGAGCCTGCAAGTGAGGTATTTCTTACAGTCCCCTCTTTGAAAATGTATTAAGCAATTTTCTCACAACAATTTCAACTGCCTGACGCAAAGTTCCTTTCACTGCAATTTTTACTCCCTCTCAGCAGCATCACATTGATTGTCTTAAAGTCAGTAGCTCTGTGGATTTTGTGTACTCCTCTGTCTGCATTAACCATTTTGACATGTAGGAGTATGTATATGAGGCCCGGTATACAGTGCAGCTTCACCATTCACTCCCGTGTGTTCATTGCTTCGCATATATCAAATTACGCCGAAATGCTTACACCAGTATTCCAATATCATTACACAAATTCTTAACCATCAAGTGATCGAATCAAAAGACAGAAAGTGGGGTCTCCATCTCAATCATTGTGCATGACTGCCTGCTTGGTCTTGAGCTTTCTTAAAAGGTTCTTGGCTAAGGACACAAATATCTTCAAGAGAAAGCCGTAATTTAATTAATTGTATCTACGTTTTCTTTCCATTTGATATATTCTGCTGAAATACAATTAAAATGAGTTATTCCCATATCCATTTGATGTTGTGTATTTTTATCCCATGGTATTTTTATTCAAACTGGGGTATCTCATTGTATCTCATTCAGGAGTCCTGGAGAAACCTTACTGTTAAATCAAATGTTCTTGTCAGATCTTAAAAGCAGAAAGAAATACATCCCTTAATGGTTCCAGTCATTACCAAATTTTGGCTTGTTTGTTCTCTCTTGTTAAAAGAAATCATTTTTTAAAAGTAACTTGGTAGATAATGCTTGACTTCTTTCTTATTTTAAAATAATTGAACAGTTTGGTTAGGTTTTCTTCTGAAAATAGAGTTCTCTTGTTTTTGTGATGCAAAGAAACCATCCAGACCCTTTTATCTACTAGCTTCTTTTTAAAATTATGATTTATAATCCTCATCAACATGAACTAAATTTCCCCTTTGACTATTTGAAATAGCAACTTGTATCACGTTGTTTTATGAATTCCAATTGCATGAAAAAATATTGTTGTTACCTTCTTTAGCCATGCCTTAAATCTACAAATTGCTTTTTTACAGTGATTCTGGACATTTGCTCTAAAATTTATCAAGTAATTCCATTCGTTGCAAGAGACCAAATGCCGATCTGTGTTTAATAAGTCAGTTATTTTTCCGATTTCAAAAAAGTGGGAGGGAAAGCCTAATTATCCAGACTATTCCAAGAGCCATTTCTCTGGCACACAAGACCAAGACACAAAATGCCTTCATCAAAGTGATTATGTATGCACATCACAATGTGCTACATGCAGGGAAAATGGCAGATTAGAATATTTGTCTTTGGTTGTGCACATCACCCACATGTAGGCAACTTCAGAAAGTGGATTGTGGATATAAGCTATCAATTCCTATTGAAGAAGTAGACCTAAAGCTCATTATTAGCTTGAGAAAATTGGGTTATGCCTGCTCCTAATGAAAATTGCTGCTTTTATTTATGAAGGTATAGCTGACTCTATTTAGCATCTAGTGCAATCAATTCCACTTGAGGTCACCTATTTCCTGTTTTCTGTTTTCAATGAACCATTCATTCCCTGTGTCCCCAACTGATTATCAGATACTAAACTAGTATTTAAGGACTAAAGAGTCATTACTGTTGTTTATCAGCAGGAAATATCGGCCTTGCAGATGCAGAACACAATTTATGTTTCCAAAGCAATCAGTTAAATGATAATAGTGCAAGGTGGATTACAAAATAGGAGGCACAGACTGAAGGACTGGAGATTGGACAAAACCCACATTATTTACCACTTCAAAAGTCAAGACTATCAATGGAACACCACTGCCTGCATGTTCCCCTCTGAGCCATGCATTATTCTGACTGGGAACTAAGTCTCTATTCCTTTAATGCTACTGGATCATAATCCTGAGATTCACTTCCACATACCACTGGGGGTGTCTCTCCACCCAAAGAACTGCAGTGATGCAAGAAAGCAACTCATTACCGCCTTCTCTAGAATTATTCTGCATAGGCATTTCTTGTGCTGAAGTGATAGTGTCCCTACTCCGGACCAAAAGACCTGGGTTCAAGTCCCACCTGCTCTAGAGGTGTGTAGCAACCTTGCTGAGTAGGCTGGTTAGAAAAATGGGTTAAATGCTGGTCCAATCAATGGCATCCACAGCCCATTAGCATGCAAGAGAAGGATTGCACTGAAAAAAGTATGAATTTAATGCCTGACAACATGTCAGCGCTGGAAAGCGCAGCAGGTCAGGCAGCATCCAAGGAGCAGGAGAATTGACATTTTGGGCATGCCTGAAACGTCGATTCTCCTGTTCCTTGGATGCTGCCTGACCTGCTGTGCTTTTCCAGCAACACATTTTCAGCTCTGATCTCCAGCATCTGCAGTTCTCACTTTCTCCTGACAAAATGTCAATCAGGTAACACATATGCCAACTTTGGATTGTGCAAGTTGATACACAGTCAAGGGTGCTTTACAGCAGGTAGTGAAATGAGAGTGGCTCCCCTTGACATTAAGATGGCTGTTGACCAAGTTTGACACAAAGGAGTTATAGACTTGAATCGGTGGGGGTGTGGTGGGAAACTCTCTGTCAGTTGGAGTTATGCCAGAAACATACTGAGGTGGTTGTCATTGTTGGAGGTCAGTCATTTCAGCTCCAATACATCTTTGCAGGAGTTCCTCAGAGTTCCAACCTTCTTCAGCACTTTCCCTCCATCATAAGGTCAGAACTGGGGATGGTCACCAATGAGTGCACAATGTTCAGCACCATACATGACTCCTCAGATCCTGAAGCAGTCCATGTCCAAATGCAGCAAGACCTGAACAACATCCAGGCTTGGGCTGAAAGGTGGCAAGCAACACTCTCACCAGGCAAATGCCAGGCAATGACCAGCTCCAATATGAAGCAATCTAACCACAGATTCTTGACATTTAGTAGCATTTCCTTTACAAAATTTCCCCACTATAGACATCCTGGGAGATGAAATGGAACCGGAATAACCACACAAATACAATAGCTACAAGAGCAGATCAGAGGATAAGAATCCTGTAGGGAATAACTCATCTCTTGAATCCCAAAACCTATCTACCATCGGCAAGGTACAAGTCAGGAGTGTGATAGAGTACGTCTTACTTTTGTAGATGGGTGCACCTCTAACAACACTCAAGAAGCTTGACATTTCAGGGCAAAGCAGCCCCAATTGATTGACACCACATCCACGAAACATCCAGTCTCTCCACCACCAGTGTTCAGTAACAGTAGGGTGTACCATTCCCAAGATGAACTACAGAAATTCTCCCAACATCTTCCAAACCAATGACCACTACCATCTAAAAGGAGAAGAGCAGCAGATACGTGGGAATATCACCTCCTGCAAATTCCCTCCAAGCCACCTGACTTGAAAATATAACACCATTTCTTCACTCTCGTTGACTCAACATCCTGAAATTCCCTCTCTAATGGCATGGTGAGTCAATCTTCAGCATATGGACTGCAGCAGTTCAAGAAGGCAGCTCACCACCGCCTTCTCAAAGGCAATGAAGAATGAGCAATAAATGCTGACCAACCAGCATGAGTTCACATTCCATGAGTGAATATTTTTGAAAAAAGCCTCTAGTACGAAAGACTATCATGAAATCTTATTGAGGAGAGTGTGTGAATGTCCTCACAAGGTACATTTGGGTGAGTTAAAACTGGAGAGTTACCTCTGCCACCTCGTGGCTTCAATTCCTATTCCAGACATGATCATTACAAGATCCTTGTGAGGATGCCAAAATGCATGCATAATTTGTGTAAATATATAATGGAAGACCAGATCCCAGTATGAACAAGGATGACAAGTCATAGTCGTGCATGATTGTACCACACTACATTCATGCTAATTTGGATTATTATCATGTGCAGTAATCTCTTAAAATAAAGTGTCTCCAACTTTAATTGGTCAGGCACGCAATTTGATTGTTAACCTTAGAGATAGAGACGCAACACAGTTGCTCATGGTGACCTTTGGTATGAAACTGTTTCCACAAAGTTCACTGAAGAAAGAACTATTGATACTGGGTTTTGTTGGAAATTGTTTACTCTTTATAAGCGTAAAGTAAAATAGGTTAATAGTCTTGTTAACATGAATGTTGTTCCTAAAAAATTGCCTATGAAATGGCTAGATTTCTTATGAATAATAAGTTGAGATAAAGGGTTGCTGTCTCCAATGCTTCTGTGAAAGATTGTGAAAGGCTTTTGAAACTGAAATTTTGCCTGGGAATTTGAATGACATGGAATATTTATTTCACATAAACTTAATGTTAAAATTGAGTAAAGATGTTAGATTCCCTACAGCGTGGAAACAAGCCCTTCAGCCCAACAAGTCCACACCAAACCTCTGAAGAGCAACCCACCCAGACCCATTCCCCCTGACTAATGCACCTAACACTATGGGCAATTTAGCATGGCCAATTCACCTAACCTGCATATCTTTGGACTTTGGGAGGGTACCCACACAGATGCGGGGAGAATGTGCAAACTCCACACAGACAGTTGCCTGAGGCAGGAATTAAACTTGGGTCCCTGGTGCTGTGAGGCAGCAGTGCTAAGCACTGAACCACCATGCCACCCCAATGTGTTGAAAGAGTCAGAAACTTGACCTGAAAGTTTAAAAAAGACATTGGAGCATCAGGTTATAGGGAAAAAAAGTAATTAACAGTTGAAGAAGCATGAATTAAACATATAGACAATGCATGTACAAAATGTCATCATGCAATTAACAACAGGATTAACAACTCACATGAAGCAGAGGAAAAACATGCTTTGATGAAAACTGGAAAAACCGAGATGAAGGAAATAGTAACTGTTCCTTTAGGAAAAGATTGCATTGAGTGGCATAGGGAGAACCATGAGCAGATTAGAAGTTAGGAACTGAGTGAAAAAGGTGGATAAACGTTTTAGCTGAACATCAAATGGCCTCAGTGAAGTTCTTAAAGCAGCTCAAAAGGAGTTGACTTGGCACGGAAATAATCCTGCATTTCAACAGGTTAGGGAGAATTTGGTTGTCCTTCACAACAATTCAGATACTTCGCTGGCTAACATTTTTTTCACCAGCATATGCATTTATGTGAGAGAAGAAAACAGAGGTCAGAACTGAAACTCTGGTGGAATGGTTGAGAGTCTGTTTGAAAAAGCAAAAGCTCTGAAACCAACACTGAGGAAAGTCCAGCAGGTAGCCTGGTGCCCAGCTTTAAAGAAAAACAGTGGGAATTGCTTATTTCAGAGAGGAAGCCACAGTATAACAGGAAATTTCTTCCATCTAAATCTAGTGTCCAAAAGCCAGACTAATCACCAACATTAATCAACAACACTGGTTATGACATAATCCTATATATTTGTTTTAAAGATGATATGCAGAACACAATGTTAATGACAAAATAAAAAGCAAAAGAACTGTGAATGCAAAACACAAATTGTTGGAAAAGCTCAGCAGGTCTGGCAGCATCTGTGGAGAGAAATCAGAGTTAACATTTCGGGTTGAGGAGTTTTGAGGAAGACAGAAGTGGGTACTGCAGATGCTGACAATTTCAGTCAAGATTAGAGTGGTGCTGGAAAAGCGCAGTAGGTCAGGCAGCATCCAAGGAGCAGGAAAAATCAATGTTTCGGGCAAAAGCTTGGATGCTGCCTGACTGCTGTGCTTTTCCAGCACCACTCTAATCCTGAGTTCTGAGGAAGGGCCAGTTAACCCGAAACATTAACTCTGGTTTCTCTCCAATGCTGCCGGATCTGTTTTTGCTGTTGTTGATGTTTCTTGTGCTAATGTACAACTTTAGTCACAGAGTCATACTACAGAAGGAATCCTTCAGCTCATTGCATCTGTATTGATTTATCTACACTAATTAATCCCACTTTCCAGCACTTTACCCATATAATTGAATATTATGACCTTTCAAGTGCTTATCTGTTTCCCACCCATATTACCCTCCTAGGCATTCCACACTCCCACCACACTTGGGTGAAAAAGATTTTCCTCAAATCCAATCTAAACCTCCTGCCCTTTACCTGAAAATTATGCCCCTTAATATTGACCATTCAACCAAGAGGAACAGCCGCTTCCAATTCACCCTGTCCATGCCCTTCATAATCTTATACATCTCCCAGCTCAGCTCTCAAGAGAACAGCCCAAGCCTATCAGTCTCTTTTCATAGATTGAATGCTCCATTTGAAGCAACATTCTGGTGAATCTCTTCCGCAATCCCTCCAGTGCAGTCTTATCCTTCTTATGGTGAGGCAACCAAAACCTTAAAGTCAAAGTATCCTCCTATTGGAAGGATATTGTGAAACATGAAAAGGTTCAGAAAAGTTTTACAAGGATGTTGCCAAGGTTGGAGGATTTGAGCTACAGAGAGAGACCAAATAGTCTGGGGCTGTTTTCCCTGGAGCGTCGGAGACTGAGGGATGATCTTATAGAGGTTAATAAAATCATGAGAGGCATGGATAAGGTAAATAGACAAGGGAAAGTCCAGAACTAGACAGCATAGGTTTAGGGTGAGAGGAGAAAGATTTAAAAGTAACCTAATGGGCATCTTTTTCACGCAGAGGGTGGTGCATGAATGGAATGAGCTGCCAGAGGAAGTGGTGGAGGCTGGTACAATTACAGCATTTAAAAGGTATCTGGATGGGTATATGAATAGTAAAGGTTTAAAGGGATATGGGCCAAGTGCTGGCAAATATGACTCGATTAGATTAGAATATCTGGGCAGCATGGATGAGTTGAACAAAAGGGTTTGTTTCCATGCTGTACATTGCTATGACCCTGTGGCATTAAAATGCTGGACAGCACTTGAGAAGATTGAAAGAAAGTGAATCACACAGAATCAAAATAAACTCTTGTTTAGAAGAACATTGGAACTCTAAGAACACATACAAATTGCACTTGATAACCTAATTGTCAATTCTGTTGGTATTTTTATAGGTTAAGTCTTATTCTGTTTCCCACGCAGTATGTTTCATTGAAGTGTATGCTGCCAACAAAAAGATGCTTGTGCATGTGCAGATGACAACTGTGCAACCACACTGACCTGATAGTCTTCTGGCTTCCTCCTCGGCTCTCCTGTAGACTGCTGTCTGCCCCTCAATGCCACTGCGTCCTAATCTTGGCCACATACGGTCCTCACTCCCACTTTTCCCAGTCCATGGTTGCACAGTTCATCACTTCAGTATCAAGGCAGTACGAGTATGCTTAAGAGGGAGATCAAGAGGGCAAAAGGGGGACATGAGGTAGGTTTGACAAAGAGGGATTCTACAAATACACAAAGGACGAAAGGGTAACTAGGGAGAGAAAAGGCCCCTCAAAGATCAGCAAGGCTGCAGGATATGAGCAAGATACTAAACGAATATTTTGTGTCAGTGTTTACTATAAAGAAGGATGTGAGAGATAGATAACATGGGGAAATAAATAGCAACATCCTGAAAAATGTCCATATTTCAGAGGGGGAGGTTCTGGATGTCCTAAAACACATTAAATGAATAAATCCCCAGAACCTAATCAAGTGTACTCTAGAACTCTGTGGGAAGCTAGGGAAGTGATTGTTGGATATTTGTATCATCGATGGCCACAGGTGAGGTGCCAGAAGACTGGAAGTTGGCTAATGTGGTGTCGCTATTTATGAAAGGTGGTAAGGAAAAGTCAAGGAACTATAGACTGATGAGCCTGACATGGTGGTGGGTACATTGTTGAAGGGGATCCTGAGGGACAGGATTTATATGTATTTGGAAAGATATGGGCGACACGGTGGCCCAGTGGCTAGCACTGCTGCCTCACAGCGCCAGAGACCTGTGTTCAATTCCTGCCTCAGGCAACTGGTTGTGTGGAGTTTGCACATTCTCCCCATGTCCGTGTGGGTTTCCTCCGGATGCTCTGGTTTCCTCCCACAGTCCAAAACAAATGTGCAGGTGAGGTGAATTGGCCATGCTAAATTGTCTGTAGTATTAGGGCAAGGGGAAAGGGAATGGGTCTGGGTGGGTTGCTCTTCAGAGGGTTGGTGTGGACTTGTTGGGCCGAAGGGCCTGTTTCCACACTGTAAGTAATCTAATGAATAAGGACTGATTAGGTATTCTCAAGAGCGCTTTGTACGTGGGAAATTGTGGCATAGGTGAGAGGGGTAAATTATAAAAGGGACCTAAGGAGCAATTTTTTCACACAGAGTGTTGTGTGTTTATGGAATGAGCTGCCAGAGGAGATGGTGGAGGCTGGTACAATTACAGCATTTAGAAGGCATCTGGATGGGTATATGAATAGGAAGGTTTAGAGGGATATGGGTGAAACGCTGGCAAATGGAGCTAGATTTATTTAGGACATCCGGTCAGCATGGACGAGTTGGACTGAAGGGTCTGTTTCCGTGCTGTACACCTCTGTGACTCTGTGACTTCAGGCTCTTTCCAAGCATGCTATTTGCTGTGCCTGGAGTATTACTGTTGGTAATAAACTTGACCATATTTAATTGTTAAAATATGTACAAAAGAAAATTATATGTATGGAGCCTACTAATCTTATAGTTAAAATGTTGATAATATTAAAATGTTAATATTTCAATAAGCTTTATTTCTGCAAGACATGGACATAGTTTGGCATATATGGTGGGGAAGGTCTGTTTTTTTTCTGCATTATGCTCCCATGAAGACAAAGGTATACTGGAGAGTGGTCTGAAAATATGTTAATTGGATTCCTGTGTGTGATGTTGGGGGTCGGTTTAGTTCTCTTGGTTGGATAGTTGGTGTGTGAAGCAACCTGATACCAACAATGCGGATTCAAACCTCACACTGGCTGAAGTTACCATGAAGGACTCTCCTTAATCTCTCCCCTCACCTGCAGTGTGATGACCCTCAGGTTAAATCACTACCAGTCAATGAAAGAAAGGTAAATGGATAGATAACTGCTGTGGTGATGAGTTCCAGGCTCTATTTCTAACTGGCAGGTTGTTCTACTATAATGCGACAGTTGCATTCCTCTGCAACCTCATGCCATAGAAAATTGCACTGTAGAAGGCTGCTATAGAAAATCACTGCATTCATTCAGTAGAAAGTTTGTGTTATCCAGAGTCCATAATTCGTCGATCGCATTATAGCCAACTTGCGTTGATGAAATGTGCATTATACTAGAGCATCCTGAAAACTGAAAATTCAGATGATAGAAACAAATATTATTCTCTCTCAATGAATAAGTTCGCTGTTGGCAATTTTCAAACTGATCCTGGAAACAAGTCTCTGAAAACAGACCAGAGAGTGTTATTATGTCTGTTGTGCAGTTGGAAATGACAGAGAGCTGAAGACAGCAGGATAAGAGATTGTGGATTGGATAAAACTTATTATTACTGCTTCTGTGATGCCAACATCCACCAGATCATTTACAGGCATCATAGAAAGGGGTTTCTGGAGAATCGTTGACATCAGAAATTTTGGGATATGAGAGAGAGGGTCTGTAGATAAGTACCTTGTCAGTTTACACACTGGTATGAGTTCATTTACTTTGTATAAGCAATTATAATTGCAGAAGTAACATTACTTTACCTATATCCCACAAAAGGTAATTCAATTCCATTTGGTTGTACTGTACTCCCAGTGTGCTGTGTTCAAAATGAAGTTTTGTTTTAGCAAATGGATGGGGAACTTCCATATTTACCATCATTGTGTAGAAAGCTTTGGGAAAATACTCAACTAAATATATGAATATTTGCAACTACAATAATGCTATGCAACAATTGTGATCATCAACTATCACAAGAACATTTTTGGTAGGCTTTCATAATATCTATTAATATTGAATTGAGTATCAATAGTGTAACTTACCATTAAGAGTTTGCAAATGACTCAGATTATTTTTGGACACTTAGGAATTCATTGGTTTCATTGTATACTTTGTAAGTGAAATCTAATATGGTTTTATGTGGTTCAGTAAGATTGCAGAAGCACTATAGTGAAACATGAATGATATTTGAATTAATAATGTTGAAAAGAATATAAACATTTGCCACTATTATTATAAGGACACAGCCAGCTGAACCAAATCAGCCGTTGTTCCTCTGTATTCATAACACAGTAAAAACTAAAACCTCCAAAGACCCTCAAAATTGAGACCCAATGGTTCCTAAACAGGCATTTGAATAATTAATCCTTGGTGCAGGTTTGTATCTTAAACAAAAGACATGGCAATTTATTAAAATATAGTAACTTTCACGAAACAAAAAATAATCAATGAAGTAATCTCATTGGTCTGTGCTTTAAACCAAACAGTCTTTATTTTCAATTCATTCAGACAAAAGACAGAAAAGCAAATTCAGTTAAGGGACATACAAAAGGAAATAACAAAACTGGCCAGATTACTTAAATGGTTTTCATAATGCATTGTTTCACAGGCATAGATAACAGTTTTCTTGGTTGATTTTTGGAAGATGTTGATCAGGGTCACTTTTTCAGTTCACTCAGATAAAGGCAGTAATACTTATAATTTAGTTTTTCATTCTCTGAGCTTCAAAGAGCACTCATGGGAAGTTAGGCAGGCAGCTTTCAAATTTTCTTTCCATAACATTGACAGCAGATTGCTTCTCACAAAAAACACAGTCCAAAATCCAATTCAAACTCTGACTTCTCCCTGACAGACTAAGTGTCTCCTCCATGAGGTTGCTTATACCAATCAGCATCTGCCTTTTCTTCGGCATTAGGTATTTTCCAGACTTGCTGGAGCCAATTACAAGGTCCTGGCCTCATTAATAGCCAACTTCTACTATCTTCTTAAAATAATGTTGTTCCACAGTGATGGAGAACCTATTGCTCAGAAGGCAACCTTTTCATTTCACTGTATTCATTTACATGTGACAATAAATCTAAATCTAAATCTAACCTGCAATTAATTTCCCGGTCTAGTCTTGCAAATAAACAGAGGCTCGTTTAGTCTGTTTCCCTTTCACCACAAACTTTTGCCACAGTCCAAAAGGCATCTTTAGTTCATAATTCCTAGTTAACAGCTCTAAACCAAAACTGATAAAAGAATAAAATAAAGAAAATGAAATGTTAGCAAGGTCTCTAACATTTCATTTTTGCTGTTTTCAATAAGCAAACCTAAAAAAAAGCAGATTGATGATATTGTGTGTTTGAAATAGAATGGTAGAAAGAATTCAACTTTGGTGATAAATAAAGTAATTTAAATTATGAAAATGAGACAGAACAAGTAGGTATGAGACTATTGGAGTATTTCCACTGGCATGTGAAACGCCTAAATTATTTCTCCACTTTAAAAATGATATTTAAGACAGCCAAATTCAATATCAGGAAACATATATTTTCACACCACCAATTCTGTGTCTGTAACATTCAATTGTATGTTGGTGAACACCTTGTTGTTCAGTCATCAGTCTGAGCAAAGATGATTTTCCTGATATTGTTACAAATTATTTGTTTCTGCATATGCCTTATGACATTGTTTTAATCTTATATTTGTATTGTCTAAGCAATCTTTGTAAAACTGGCTAATATTGTATGTACAGCACAGCACTTGTAGTATATGTAAAGCTAGATCTTTGAAGCTACATATCCAAAAGCAGAACTTTGCCTGTGGGAGACAATATCAAACATTCTAATGCAGTCATCATGCACAACTCAAAAGATGTTCAATTAATTTACAACCATGAACAGAAAATCCCATGGTGAGTGCAGATGTTTATGTCCAGATTTCTAAAAAAGAAGATACAGTGTGGAAAGCTCTGCATTGCGATGATGTCTTCCATTGTAAATGCCAAATAGGAAACTCACAACAAACATCGGTAGAGTGATAAAGGAAACCATGTAATAATCATGAAATATTTAATACAAAGAGCAATACAGAGCTAAAATTTGATAATCATTTACTTATATGTAAATTTCTATTGTGGAAAACATTTATTCTATTATATTGAACTTTATGGATCATACAGTTATAAACACCTTCTCTTTTCATTTGATTAACAAAGACATGTATTTTGCCTAGCCCCACTTCAATAAAATCAGTGATCAGTGGGTCGTGAACAATGTGACTCATTTTCCAATTTTCAGTGGCTTGTTTGAGGTCTGACTGATAGTTTGGTGCCTTGCAAAATGTACCCACAAATCCACACTGTGTAATGTATCAGCTCATAATTCCATAGCTAGACGTGACGTAAGCAAAACCTGTGAACATCAGTTTTCAGTTTGTAGAGAGATTTTCTGTTTACCATCACAAATGTTTCTGTTGTCCTTTGTCTACAGTCGGCTGTTCAGAGATTCTACAAGACATGTAACATTGACTTCAGTATCTCCAGATGACTTTTGTGTTCTCATTGTGTTCTTTGGATAAGTCATGCATTTTTATTGCAAGTACAACTTTTACTGTAAACTTGTTAACTAAACTGCAATACTGTATTCTAAATGTTATTTAGCCAAAGTGTTATAGGTACTTAGTATAGCTTGTTAGTCTTATAAGGACAAATTGAACAAGGCTACACTTCTAATTTGGAACCTACTTCACTGAAGTATGGTGCAGAGATCAGACTGCTGCACAATTGCCCCAGAGTGGAAACAGTGCTCCAATTAGTGAAATGCCATGTTGGAATAGTTGATTTTGTTTCATATTATATTGTTTTCCTCAGATAGAATTATAGAATTCCCTAAAGTGTGGAAGCAGGTCCTTCAGGCCATCAACCCTCCAAAGAGCATCCCACCCAGATCAACCCCCTACCCCAACCCTGTAATCCTGCATTTTCCATGGCTTATCTGCCTGGCCTGCACATCCCTGGACACTGGGCAATTTAGCATGACCAATCAACCCAACATTCACATTTTTGGACAATCTTTGGTTTCTTAACTGTTTACAACATTACCTAGGCACAGATATTAACTCATCTACAATTGGTCTCAGAGGTTTTGTCATTATTTTTGTGTATTAATTCAATTCCATTCATTGTATGAATAAGCCATACAATTTTTCACCTATGTCTAACTTATGCCAAATGTCCATATTGATTTTCAATTGCCATCTGTCAACTTAATTGACTAACTAATATAAAACCTTGTGCCCTTTCTTGATCTCTTCTGCTCTGCCTATTTTACCCCAACTTGCTCATGTCAACCAGTTTTCACAATTTAAACAAGTGTCATTTGCCTGCGCTTGGTCCATATCTCTCCATACTTATCCCATCCATGGACCTGTCTAAATGTTTCTTAAATGACAAAATTGTAATTGCTTCCACACAACCTCTGGCAGCCTGTTCAAGACACACACCACCCTCTGTGTGAAAAAAATGTCCCTCTGGATCCTTCTGTGGCTATCCCCTCTCATCTAAAACCTGTGTCCTCTAGCTTTAGACTCCCTTACCATGTGGAAAGGCTGTCAGCTATCTACCTTTTCTCTACCTCTCATGATCTTACATATCTCGAGAAGGTCACCTCTCATCTCCTACACTCCAGGAAAAAAAGTCCTAGCATTTCCAATCTCTCCTTATAAGTCAAACCTTCTAGTCAAAGAAATTGACATTTTTCAGCACAAATCTCCTCTTCTTAATTCATATTGGTTGCATTTTAACAAGTTATTGGCGTGTATATAAGTTATGAAATAATGTTATTGTTTTGGAATTTTTCTTAGCTAATTGTGAATTGTATTTACACTAACTAAAAAGAGTTGAAATTACCTTCAAATGATCAATTTTAATGCATAGAATAGCAAGAAGGTAAGAAAACTAAGTAGCTAAATGATTTCTAATTCTGTGTAAAGGTTTAAACTGTTTAAATCCAATTTAGCCTGCAGTTAAGCAGTGTGTACCTACTAAAACACTGCTTAGTGAATGTTAATGATACTTATGAAAATGAGAGTAATGGTCTAAAATTTCAATGATCCCAATCACCTGCCAAAAATGTTGCGGAGCAAGAATTTTAGCTGCTCATTGCCATGGAGGGAAAGCTCATAACTGTTTTGTTGCTACAGAGACTCCTGTCCTTTCTAGGTGCCAAAAAAATCAGGGTGGTAATCACTTCCCCTGAGAGGGATTTCAAAACCTCAAATGGGCTGAAAAGGTTTATTATTTGTTTATGCAAGGATTGTTTTCCAAACCAGAGAGCAAAGACTGGTAGAAATATGGAATGTGCTGCCTGAGACAGTGGTGGAGACAGGTTCTCTTTCAATATTTAAGAAGCTCCTGGATGAGCACTTAAAATCTCAGGGTATGGTAGGCTATGACCAAGTGCAGGTACATGGCATTAGTACAGTTTGTTTTTTTTTGGTTAGCATAGACATGGTGGGCTGAAGGGCCATTTTCTATGCTATATGACCCTGTGAACGTATGAACTGTAGTCAGAAAATAATCAGTCCTTCTGAGATCAGTTATCATTAATTTATTACATCTTTGAGGATTTTAGGCACCCTGTATTGGGTGCCTATAACTACCCCTGGAATGTAGAGAATATACAAATGGAAGATTATTACCCCTAACCCAGAAATATTCCATTTCATAACTCAAATGAATAAAAACAAACTTGTCTCTTCAACCATCTGGTATTGTTAAACATTGGAACTGAGATCTAAAACTATTCAGTTATTACTTTTAATTTGTTCAATTGAATTTGTTCAATGAATGTGGGATAACTGACAAAGACCAGTATTTGGTACCATTTCTAACTGTGCTTGAGTAGGTAGCAATGAGTTGCCTGTTTGAACCCAATAAATCCATATTTTCCAGACAGACCCACATTCTTTTAAGGAGGGATTTCCAGAATTTTGACACAACAAAAATGAAACAACAGTGAAACACTTTCAAGCCAGGATTCACCACTAATCAGTCCAAGTTTGAATGTTTCTGTTTCAGTATCTGAAAATTTGTGGATGTTACTCAGCACAGCACAATCATCAGTGAATATCCCCAGAACTGATATGACATTGCACAGAAAATCATTAATATAACAATTAAAGATGATTGGGCCTAGAGCACAGCTCTGAGGAATCCCTGCAGTAATCTTTGGGGGCTGAAATTATTAGCGAGCAACTAAATTTCTTACATCAAGTGTGAATCCAATCGGGGAAGATTCCCCCAGAGTTTCATTGACTTCAGTTTTGCTATGGCCCCTTGATGCCATTACATTCAGTCGTATAAAGCTTTCATGTCAATGGCAGTTAGTAACTCTTCTGAAATTCATCTGTTTGGTCCATGTTTGGATCAAAGCTGTGATGAGCTCTCAAAAACATTGGCCCGGGTAGAAAGTTCCACTTGATGCCACCATCGATGATATATTCCATGAATTTTCTTTTGATCAAGAGTAAGCTGACGTGTTTTTAATTGGCTGGATCAAATTTATCCAAGTCTTTATAAACACAGTATATCTGGGCAATTTTGCACGTTGTTGAATTGATATTAATGTCTTCATTTAAATCTCTATTAAATACAAAAATACACTTTCATTTCAAAGGGATGTATAATTGCTGTAAAAATATATAAAACTGATCCCAAGCAGAAATACATTGGTGTTTTACAGAAATTACACACAGTCCAAAAGAAGGATATAGAGGAATAGTTTCTTTGTTGAAAGTTATACTCCTTTTTTTTAACCTGTCTGTCTAGGTACTCCTTCCAGGATGAAGAAGATATGTTCATGGTGGTTGACCTTCTCTTAGGTGGAGATCTTCGCTATCACCTTCAGCAAAATGTTCAGTTTACGGAGGATGCAATGAAACTTTATATCTGTGAAATGGCCTTGGCCTTAGACTATTTACAGAGTCAACATATTATTCACAGGTAAATGCTGATAAAACTGCATTATTTCGGTTTATGTGCCATTCTACTCAGTGCCTAAAACAAACTTGAGTCCTTTTGTATTACAGTATCAGCTGTTTCAGGTATTGAAATAACAATTGACAGTGAAATTGTAATTATATTTATTAGACTTCTCTGCTTGCTGAATATTTTTAAAAAAGGGCTTCTGTACATAGCTTTGACCTAGATCTGCCTCTGCAGTATAAATCTCTGTTCATACAGCTTCCCACTTGCTTGCTTTTAGCAGATTTCTTTTTAGAATTATGTATCTATATGACCTTTAGTGGATACATTTCTGTAAAACAGGTACCTCTTCCTGATATATTTATAGAATATGTAATGACTTCAATTGTACAGTACTTTTAGTATTTATAGACTTTCATTTCACTACATGTCAGGAAATCATAGATAATTAAATACATTTAGTAAAGTAATGAGAGCTCACTAAGGACAAATTACAAATGCAAATTGCAAATAAGATCATGGAACACTAGTAGACTACTTGTCCCATTGATCACCCTCAACTTCATTCCTTGCCTTTTCGCCTTTACCCTGGATTCCCTTACTGATGAAACACCTGGTTATCTCAGTCTTGAATGTACTTAACAACTCAATCTCTTCAGCCATCTATAGGAAAGAATTACTCAGATTCACTATCCTGTGAGTAAAATATCCTCTGCATTTCTTTCTTAAATGGGCTACCTCTCACTTTGAGATTATGCTCTTTGGCGTTAGACTCTCCCACAAAGCAAAACAACCTCGCTGCATCTACCCAGTCATACCCTCGAAACATTTTGCATGTTTCAATCATGTTGCCTCACATTCTTCCAAACTCCAATGACTACAAGTCAATCAATTGAATTTTTTTTACAGCTTATATCACACGTTTGAAATATCAAATATTGACAGTAGCCTGTAGATGGATAGTCTTGACATTATCTGGGGTTGACAATTTTTTTTCAAGATGAATGTTTTTGTTGTTCCTTGCATTCTTGCAAGCGAATGTGACATTATTCGTGAGAAAGGCAGGACATGATTACAAGATATGATTTTTCTGTGAGGTAACTATATACTTATTGCCTCAGATATTGACTGTGACTGTAATACTGGTAAAATTTCTTCTTCAGTCGTCCTGGCAAACCCATGGATCTTGTAAAGAACATTGATCTGCCCTGCCAACTCCCTAGGATGGTAGGACTCCCTATTAGAAAGAAGCTCTTGACACATGATATACCAAACCAAGTATGTGTGGAAATATTATAGGTCAACACAACAATAACAAACATTGCATTAAGTGCATTTCTGACCTGAGAAGGGTGACCCAGTGGCAGCGTATGCTTCCATAAAAATGCCACATTGATTAATGGTAATGCATAACTTAAAAGCCATCATTAAACAACAAATGGATAAATGATTTGGGACTTATAGATTTGTTTCTGAGGAAATGGCAAACTGATCTAAAGATGTTTAATAATAAGGAAATGTATACAATGGTACCCATGCTAACATATATTCTTCAATTGTGGAATTATCTACTTCTTTTCCAGGGACGTCAAGCCTGACAACATTCTTCTTGATGAGCAAGGTTAGGATTTGCACTTGCAGCCGGTGACATATTCAGTTTCCTTACTAATGGCATACATAATGGATGAATTTATTTGTGTTTCTTAGTTTTCGGTGAATATTATGCAAAGTATGAGTGTTGATTTGTTTTCTGGTGGTTCCATTGTCTGGTACCTCTGTAATTAAACAAGCTCATTCTTTCAGGACATGCACATCTGACAGACTTCAACATAGCAACGATTATTAAAGATGGAGAAAGAGCAACCGCTCTCGCTGGAACAAAGCCGTACATGGGTAAAGAACATTATGTAAATCTATGATTTTGAATGTATTTTCCCTTTTCCATTTAAAATCTGTACTACACATCAATCCTTTAGAGAGATGTTAAAGAAATGAACAGATTCCATTGATAGACAATAAAGTGATCTGGAATGAAGCTGCTTCCTTCAGTGAAATCTCCTCTTTGCACTTCATTCTCGAGGTGGCAACATCATAGAATAATAAAGCAAAGGAAGAGAGCATTGGGACTATCATGTCTGTGCCAACTCTTCTTAAAAGAGTTACCAACAAGTTTTAGCCTCCTTTTGGTTGCCAATAGCTCTGTCAATGTTTACTTCACAAATTATTTATTCCATAATCTTTTGAAAGTTACTATGGGACTAGCTCACATCATCCTTACAGGCAGTGAATTCTAGACTGTTTTCACACTTTACCAAGATCACCCTGTTCTTTCAAACTCTACCTGACACTCAATCTGCACCAGGCCCCACCTTGTACCTGCTTCCCCCCCCCCCCCCCACCCCGGTCTCCATTGGACCTCAGCCTGTACCCTCTCTCCATCTGGCTCTAACTGCTGTTAGCTCTCTGCCAAGCTTCACTCTACATTCACTCCCGACTGAGATCCAGCTAGTGTCCATTCCCGGCAAATTAGAATTTAAAACTCTGGAGCGGCTACAAACCTTGGATCTGTACTACCAGTAGCTTTGGTCCTGTAGAGACAGTTAAGTTAAAAAGACAATTGGCAGTGGTCTGCTCCTGCCCACATCCAGCAAGGCTTGCATCCAACTTCATGTTGTCCAGGGTGATAATGCTGCTGTCCTGTGTGTCCACCAGGAAGATACAAAGTGAGCAGTTTGTAGCATTCGAGGAGAAAGTGAGGACTGCAGATGCTGGAGATCAGAGCTGAAAATGTGTCGCTGGAAAGCGCAGCAGGTCAGGCAGCATCCAAGGAACAGGATGCTGCCTGACCTGCTGCGCTTTTCCAGCAACACTTTTTCAGTTTGTAGCATTGGTCAATGTCTAATGTTGATCTAATATCTGGCCTGGCATTAGCAACTTCTCCCCTCCTGTGCATGTTCTCTCTTACACGTGTACACATGTTTCTGCGTTCAACACCATAAGAAAGCTCCCGACAGTACGAGAGAAAGTGTCATTTTCAGCTTGCAATGTGATTGTGACTCTTTACTTACTGTTGCAGAATTGGAAACACTGTAGTAGAAGTTTTGCAAAGTCCTTTGTGTGAGAAGGGAACAGTTTTGAATGTGAAGGAGTGTACCCTCTAGCACTGAAAATGTGTTGCTGGAAAAGCGCAGCAGGTCAGGCAGCATCCAAAGAGCAGGAGAATCGACGTTTCGGGCATGAGCCCTTCTTCAGGAATGCCCTGAAGAAGGGCTCATGCCCGAAACGTCGATTCTCCTGCTCTTTGGATGCTGCCTGACCTGCTGCACTTTTCCAGAAACACATTTTCAGCTCTGATCTCCAGCATCTGCAGTCCTCACTTTACCCTCTAGCACTGTCCAGCTTGTGCCTCCTGAATTGTAGTGGACTGCTGCATCCTTCACACTATACTAACGTGAAGGTGCATCCTTCACACTGCACTAACATGAAGGTCCATCCTTCACACTGTACTAACGTGAAGCTGCATCCTTCACACTGTATTAACATGAAGGTCCATCCTTCACACTGTACTAACGTGAAGCTGCATCCTTCACACTGTACTAACGTGAACATACATCCTTCACACTGTACTAACGTGAAGGTTCATCCTTCACACTATACTAATGTGAAGGTACATTCTTCACACTGTACTAACGTGAAGGTGCATCCTTCACACTGTACTAACATGAAGGTACATCCTTCACACTGTACTAACGTGAAGGTGCATCCTTCACACTGTACTAACGTGAACATACATCCTTCACACTGTACTAACGTGAAGGTTCATCCTTCACACTATACTAATGTGAAGGTACATTCTTCACACTGTACTAACGTGAAGGTGCATCCTTCACACTGTACTAATGTGAAGGTACATCCTTCACACTGTACTAACATGAAGGTGCAATCCTTCACACTGTACTAATGTGAAGGTGCAATCCTTGTCTTTGGGAATTTGCTGATGACCTTAGAGGAGGAAATGGAGGAAAGGATGAGAGAGGGCTGAGGAAGCCAATACATTTGGATTCCTTATGAGGGCTGTCCATGCGTGTATTGACGTTGGTTTCCATGACAGAAACCATGGATCTCTACCGTTCAAAACTTTCCCAAGTTATCATCTCCCCGGTTCAAACATCTTTTGGTCAAAGCACTGGAATAAAAGTCACTGAAACAGTCATTCCATACTGTGTTAATCCAATTGCCTAATATGTTGTACAATGTTTTGGAGGTGCCTGTTGGACTATAACCTGGTGTTGTGTGATTTTTAACTTAATGTTGTACAACACTTGACTTTTTGCACAGATACAAAAGCAAAGCACTTCAAATTTTGAAAAGTGACATAAAAATATAAAATGCGGATTTTACTCAACAGATGAGGCAGCATCTGTGGACAAAGAATAGAATGAATGTTTCAAACTGAAGAGCTGTTGATTGGCACAAAGTTTACATGATTACTCACAATGGATGCAGGCTACTTGTGCCTCACAATTGCTAAACGTATTATCATGCATTGTTGAACTTTTAATAAAGAATCGATGAATTTTACTTTTAAGCAAAGACAGTATCATAAAATCTGTCCACAAATTGTAGTTTATGTTTTTTTTTGGATGTGCAAACCCTCGGGTGGGTGTTCTTTGTGCCACTGCAAATGGTCAATAAGCAAATACATGGTTTTAATAATAGTTGTAAATAACTGTGTTGTAAGCTTTGAGCCAATACCATACCAAATTCTACATGGAAGGTTTGAATTCTGATGTATAGATCAAAGCCAAATTTGACTTGTTTCACTGATTTCAATTCATCATATTTGTTTGGTTAAATGAGTTCTGTGCTCAAGGTTTTTATCAATGTAAGAGCAAGACACACCTTCTAAATCTCCTTTCCATTTTAAATGAGTTGGTGTTTTTGTTCAGGTAAAGGACTGCAGAATGTGCTAATGAATGATTTTTTTACTAATATTGTACAGCGTGACTTCAAGCTGAGTAAGGTTGGGCTGGGTGGTGCAGGGGTGTGGATTGGGTGTTGCAGAGTCAGGCTGGGTGGATACTAGTCATGGTTTGGGAGATTATTGGGTCTGGCAGGGTCAGGTCAGCCAGGGTGGGTATATGGGGGGCGTTGGGTGTGATACAATGGGATTCAGGGTGTGGGTTCATGAGGATGTCAGTGGTGAGATGGAACTTCCGTTTAATCATGATCAAGAAATTAGAGATTATTAGAATTTATTCCGCTAATTTTTCCTGGGTAACTATTAGGCTTAAATGAGATAGAATACATCAAAATCTCTCATTTTAATGCACTTTGAAGGGTTCCTCTTCGTGAATTGCCCATTGAAAAGTTTAATTTCCCAGGCAATTCCCATGCAGTGTTGTGGATTCTGCATGCTTCTGAAATGCTACTCCAGTCTATGCTGTACCAACAAACCCCTGGCTATTAAAATTTTAGGGTCATTGTTTGCATAGGGATCTACTGTAGACTTGCACGTATCCTACAGTGCACAAAATTGTTACAAGCTATAAATAGTGTACTAATGAATGGAATTGTTAAAAGCAAAAGAAAATGTTTCTTCCAGTTAGAATTAAGTAGAGAAACTTTTTTTTTAAAACAAGTGGCATTGTGAAGATTACAATTACGGCCGGTGTATTCTGCAAAATTACAGTCACTTAAAAGTCTTTGCTGCATTTCTCTATGCATGTGTTTTATTCCTTGCATGCAGCAATGCTTATTAGTTGATTGGAAGACTGGGTTACGTGGTAAAGTGATTCTGTTGCTTAATTCAGTTCTTTGTTGTTGGCAGCTCCTGAGATTTTTCATTCCTTTGTCAATGGTGGCACTGGATACTCATTTGAAGTAGATTGGTGGTCACTAGGAGTCACCGCATATGAACTTCTTCGAGGATGGGTACAGTCTTTGGAAATTTATCCACTTTTAGTTACTTTACACTGCTTATACCTGTGCTCCAGTTTGATGATAATGGTTTTGTTTCTTTTTGCCAGAGGCCATATGACATCCATTCTAGTGTCACAGTTGAATCCCTGATTCAGTTATTCAGTACAGTGAGTGTACAATACTCCTCTACTTGGACAAAAGAAGTTGTTACATTGCTAAGAAAGGTAAGATCTGATTGCTTAATCCAAGTTCCATAAACTCACTGCCAAAAAACAATGTTGTTACACACCGACACCTCTGGAGAAATTGTAAACTGTTTGATCACAGATGGAAAAGGTCACTAATAAAATAGTGTTCTCGGTTTTATACAGGAAGTCATTAAATAGTGAAGCGATCTGTACAAGACATTAATTGAGATGTTTACAAAATATTTGAGGGAATGCTACATAAATTCAGGAGGGACAAAATATGGGAAACTATGCTGATAGTGCTCAATGAAGGGGGCAGGGAGGAGGCAAGTGTCGAACATGAACACTAGAATAGACCAATTGGGCTCACTGGTCTGTCACTGGACCATATGTTAGATGTTGTATTGTGAATAGCTCTCTTACTTCATTTATAATATTCAAGAAAAGTATAAGGGCCAATGAAGATTCCCAAGAACAGAAACAGATAAAGGGAGATTTTTTTTCAAAATTGTGCACTATCAATATTTTTCCTAATGCTGCTGTTTAGCTTTGAAGTGGTTGTCGGTACAAACATAAACCAGAAACTTGTTATCCTCCAGTTGTTGCAGATTGGTTAGCAAATGGTTTCTTTGGCTGTTTGGAGGGACCCTAGACTGTCCAACATAAAGCAGTGGATGAGTGGTTTCAGTGTTGATTTTTGTCCATCCCCTATGAAGCTGGTGCCATGGATATATTGGTGAATATATTGGTCAATTCTGGTATCCCAAATGAGGGAGGACATTGATCAATTAATCTTATGGCAGGGTGTGGAATAGCACCAAAGTTCTAGAGTAATCAAGAACATAAATAATTGGAAGCTTGAAAAATGAACTGATGAATAATATTGCAGGTTTATTTCCTTTGAAGTAAGCAGTGATTACAACATTCTGAAGCAATATCGCAGCAAGTATAACATTTACATTCGAAGTAGAACGTTTGTGACAGAGAACAGTATACGAGAGGTCAAATATGGTTACTGTGAGATGTAATCTATAAGGTGAGCCAGCAAGTAGATTAGAGTAAATCCAACTCTATTCCTTACATGCAAATACATAAACAGCTTTTTAAGAAATGTATTCTTTCTTGGGATGTGGCCATCAGTAGCTAGTCTAATTTGACACCTCCATTTAATTACCTTTGAGAGTGTGCTGCTGAGCTGCTGATATTGATGTATGTTGAACTGCTAATCGTCCTGAGCTACACAGTCCAAGCAGCAACTCCAACTACCCAAATGAGTATTTGTGAGTCATTGCTACTCAACACATTAGTCTCCTTTGCAACATTTAATGCAACTGTAAATGGAAGGGATAGTGGAAAGGTAGGTTCTGTTTTGGTGTGATTGTGGTTGTGTTTTTTAAAACTGTCTTTAAAATGCTTTATTCTTTGCATATTACTTTAAGGACATTGCAAATCTGTGCATTATTAGAAAATGGACTTTGAGTTGACTTAGATTTCTCTTTGAAGTTGAGAATGTTAATTTATTTGTAGGAAGTTAATCAATGTTTTAATTATCTAGAGAATTCATCTGATCCCAGCTGTATCTTCTGAATGTTAGAAGTTGAAAAATGGGTCATTCTTTCCCAACTGTGAAAACTGCATTTCAACATTCTAATTATTCCTTATCTATTTTTAAAGTTGTGGCTTATAATTATAAATCATGTAGATTTAGTTTAATCAACAGAGAAAGAATAATGTCATCATTCTGAGCCTCCTGTGGATAGGATCGGACTCTGTAATGAATAAGAATAAAGTAAAAAAGTACAAATCACATTCACCCTTGAACAAATTTTTGAATCCACTGTGAAGTCTTCCTTCCACAAGCACAGATTTGATTTTGGGATATGTCTTACTCTCAATTTTTCATCCTTGTCCATTTTATTGGATGACCATTTTCTTAGGAATATCAGCAAAATGGACAATTATTTAAACGGTGAAAAATTACAGCATGATGCTGTGCAGAGGGATCTGGGTGTCCTTGTACATAATCACAAAAAGTATAGTTTGCAAGTGCAGCAGTAATTAAGAAGGCAAATGGACTGTTGTCCTTCATTGCCAGAACTTTGACAAAGGGAGATTATGCTGCAGCTTTATAGGCTCCTGATGAGGTTGCACCTGGAGTACTGTGTACAGTTTTGGTCTCCTTAGTTGAGAAAGGATTTACTGGTGCTGGAAAGGGTGCAGAGGCGGTTCACGAGGTTGATTCCAGAGTTGGGAGGCTTGGTTTATGAGGAGCGATTGAGTATAGTCTGGGACTATACTCATTGGAATTTAGAAGAATGAGTGGGATCTAGTAGAAGCAAAAAACTATGAAGGGAGTTGATAAGGTAGATACAGGGAGGCTGTTTCCACTGGTGGGTGAAAGCAGAACTAGGGGGCATAGCCTCAAAATAAGGGGGAGCGGATTTAGAACTGAGTTGAGGAGGAATTTCTTCATCCAAATGATTGTGAATCTGTGAAATTCCCTGCCCAGAGAAGCAGTTGAGGCTATCTTGTTGATTGTTTAAGAAAAAGATAGATCGATTTTTGAACAGTAAAGTTTATGGTGAGTGGCCAGGTAAGTGGAGCTGAATCCACAAAAAGATCAACCATGATACGACCAAATGGCAGTACAGTCTCGACATGCTGGATGACCTACTCCTGCTCCTAGTTCTTACGTTCTTCTGTACAATTTTGGAGGGTGCCACCAAAATATATAATATAGATTAGCTGGAAGAAACACTCCAAATCAGGGCCATTGTCATGGAGCATTCTCACAAATTCTGTTAATATTTGAAACAGAGTCTACCCATAATCCAGATAACCAGCCTAATCTTCAAGTTAAAAATGCTCAAATGTAAACTGCCAACCACGTTGCTGAACTGTCATTGAAATTTGACTCTGGATATATTACCAGAAGACAATACAGTTCCAGAGTCAATTACCTTTGGATTGAACCAAATCTAAATAATATAAGAACCACTGAGGAGGCCATTTTGTAATGCTTGGACTTGCCAAGGAGAGGAACATAACTCTAACCTTGGTTTACATGATTTAATACAGATAAAGGGAAAGGGATTTTAAAGAGATGTCTGAGTCCCATATCTAGTAGCACAAATTGATCTTTATTCAGAGCTCCTTTAGCACACGTGAGGGAGAGGCCAGAGAGTGCTCTGAATCTGGCTTTCACATGGGGCCCAGTTACCCTCTTAACTATAGTTGGGATCAGAGGCCAGTGACAATCTCCATTTCCCAACCAAGGGCAGGATATTTATATCTATCACATTAGAATGATTACATGCAACATTGACATAGATGCTTGCCACATCCTCTCTGACCTACACATCCAATCCTGTGAATACACGATCAATGTTGCACAACTTCATGCTCCATCATCTCATGATGTTTGTCAGACCCCTATCACCTGTCATTGGACTCTTATGATTATTGACCACATTCCAATACCGATTGCTAAGTCCTCTCCAAGACATTTTCCAGTCACTTCATGTACTAGCTTATTACTAATGACTGTTCAAATTTGGTCAAGCAATTCATATCTGTTGCTGACCTTAGCACAGAAGATCGAAAAGGTTATTAATTTCTACCAATTGTTAAATATTTGTAGTGTTATATAAATTTATACATAGTTAAACCTAATTTTCCGATTCTATGACAAAGCTAACAATTTCAGGAACAACTTCCTCCTTATCCAATTTGTGAAGCAACAGTTGTTTATTTTCTTGAGGTCACAGTGACTCTGTTTCAAAATTGTTTCTGCCCCTTTGCTATGTTATTTGTCTCTTGGTACCCCTCGGAGATTATCTTGTTTATACCTTTTTGTTGTTCTAATCTTCTTGCTGATAGAGAAAAAATTTCTTCAGGGGTGCTTGTCAAAGCTAGTCGCTGCATCCAAGGCTGATTGCCTTCAGAAATTTAATTCCCCAAAGTCTAATGAATTTGAACGGCTATCCTTGTACAAATAGTGCCTACTCTTATATATAATTATAATTATTTAAAAAGTCTCATCTCAGGTAGGTCATGCTTTCTAATTCAGACTGAAATTGGAAATCTCAAATCAGATGGTTTTCATCTGAGCTGCATTATCAGAGGCTTACTGTTTGCATTCTAGTCCTATCATAGTAAGACTCAGAGGCATTTTATTGTCTAGCTGTGAAGGCCATTATTTGAGCTATATCAATAGCAATGATAGCTAACATTTCCTTTGATTGTTTTTGTCAGTTAAAGAAATACCATAATGCCCATATTGGTATCTTCAGCCGTGGGCAAGTGCAGCTTCACCCTTTCAATGCTCAATTATGTTTAATTTCAAAGTCAGAGAAAGAACTGAGAAAGAATGTTAAAGTAGGTTACATGCAAGGCATTGTGCCACATGTGAAAATGCCACTCCATTGGAATAGCACATTTACAGGTTTCAGCATAACTCAGTTCACTTTATATATATATATATTAATAAACTTGTATTTAAAATAAATATGTTTTGATTATATAAATGGAACATGTGACTAAAAGGGGCCATGCATTCTTTAAATCTAATTTGTGACACTGATTATTCATAACTCAGCAACAACTTTGTCACAGGTGAACTGTCAGATCAGCAGAGCTATCAGGATATAAACCTCATCCTTGCTATGTCACCACATAATCTTTTAATAAAATCAAATGAGGTCAATGAATCATGCATTTTCCCTTTTAGCATCATACAAGGTCATGAGGGAATCATGGTGGTGCATGTAAAGAAGTTTGATTGTTTGATTATAATGAAGGACCTAACCTAATCCATGACTGAACATCTTCAGGTCTTATTTGAAGGACAGTAACAACAAAACAAGGACATCAGGAGATTACAGTTGCTTGTTTCTGAGTTCCCATCTCATTACCAAACACAAGCAGTTTCCTTTGAAGCCAGTGATGCTGATAATGTCATCCACTTTTTCACAAATTATTCAACTCTTGAATCTTTCATCCAGCAATTCTTAGCAAGGTTCAATTCATCAATGTAATTAGATCTGGATGTCTGAAATCAATGACATTTAGAAGCCATTTTTCTGAACGAGTGAAACACTGGCACAGTTGGAAGTTGCAATTTTTAAAATTGTGCTGTGCTATTTTAGTAGTGAACACATTAAAATGTTCATTATCAAATTTCTTCAATAAAAGTGCTAGCAATACTTAGCAGGTCATACAACATCTACAAGCCAAAAAGAATTATTGTCACGGGTTTTCATTATTTGTTCTAAGAATCTGGGAGTTGTTCACTCAATCAGTATTTATTACCTCCTTGAATGTCTTCAAAAAGGTGGTAGTGAGCTGCTTCCTTGAACCACAGTGCTGTTCAGAAGCGAGTTCTAGGATTTTGACAGACTGATACCCAAGGAACAGAGATACCAATCCAAGTCAGGATGGTGTGTGGCTTGGAGGGGAATTTTAAGCTGGCGGTGTTCCCATGTATATGTTTCCATCGTCCTTCTACAGAACAGAGATTGTGTGTTTGAAAGGGACTGTCAAAGAAAATTTGGTGAGTTACTCTAGTGCATTTTACAGATGGTACACAATACTTCACGGTGTGTCAGTGGTGAATAGGAGTGATTGCTGAAGGAATTGATGGGAACCCAATCAAGCAGACTGCTTTGGATAGTGTCAAGTTTCTTGAGAACTAGTGGAGAAGCACTTATCTGGCCAAGCATAATGAAAGAGCATTTCAATCCAGAACATTGGCTCAGATCCTCTGCCAAGTGATGACCATTGTTAGTTTGCCAGAGCTCAAATTTTCATCTGCCCCGATACTGCTCCAGTGCTACTCCACATTTCTTGCAAGTCTTCTAAAGCTGATGTCTCAAAAATTGCAGCATACATCAAAGAGTTTCATGATTGTACAGGACCCTCAATGGGAAGGCAATACACAAAACGTTTTTATGGCACTAGCTGCCATAGCGTGCTTTTAAATGTCCATATAAGTATTAGTGAATGGATGGCCATTGAAGAATGGATAGAGGAGGTAGTCAGACCAAAGTAAGTGGACTGGGTGGCAGTCGAATATGATAAGGTGGTTAGGGCAGCAGACCGATGAGGGGTCCACTAGATGGATAAGTGAATCTGGGGATAGTCAGGTCAAGGACATGTTAGAGTTGGCCATAAGGTGTTGTCAGAAGTTAGAATGGTTCAGAAGACCCATCATGTTGACTGGTGGGATGGGGTATGCTGGTCATATTGGGTCAAGAGGAAATTGGGGTATCCGGGGTAATGGTTGCAAAACTGGCATGTACAGTTCCCAGATGTTAAACTAGATTTTAATCTTCCTAACATTTCCTGGGTACCATGGTACCATTAACCACGCGACCGCTACAGCGCCCGCCGCAACAACCACCGCCGACGACCATGACGTCACTTCCGCCCCCACCGACCTCACAGCCTCCGCGATCGCCGCCCAGACAACCGCCTCCACAATCGCCAGGAAGACCATCGCCAACGGATTCGCGACCTCCGCGGCTATCGGGAATAACACTGTTTCTTTCATCACCACAGCCACTTCCGCCCCTTGGGTTGCCGTCGCCGCAGCCACTTCCGCCCCCAGTGACATCACTAACCTGCATGACCACAACGCCTCATGTGTCTCCACCCCCACGCCGATCTCTGTCACCACGCATAACCCCGCACCCACGCCGATCTCCATCACCACGCCCAACTCCGCCCTCACGCCGATCTCCGTCACCACGCCTAACCCCGCCACCATGCCGATCTCCGTCACCATGCCTAACCCCGCCCCCACGCCGATCTCTGTCACCACGCCTAACCCGTCCCCACGCCCAACCCCACCCCCACGCCGATCTCCGTTACACGCCCAACTCCACTCTCCACCAATCTCCGTCCCGGCCCCCATGCCCAACCCCACCCCCACACCCAGCTCCAGCTCCAGCTCCACAGCAGGTCCTAGCTCCCAGCCCTGCCGTGTTTTCACCATCCCTCCACACCTCCCCCTCTCTGAGGATGAAAGATCAGTCCTCACCAGAGGCCTCACCTTCATTCCCCTACGCTCTCAGATTAACGAGTTCAACACGCGGCGAGACATTGAACAATTCTTCCGCCGCCTTCGCCTCCGTGCCTACTTCTTCAACCAAGATTCTCGCCCACCCTCTGATGACCCCCTTCTCCCGCTTCCAACACACCCCATCCACCTGGACACCCCATGCTGGCCTTTTACCCGCCCTCGGTCTCTTCATAGCCAACTGCCGCCGCGACATTAACTGCCTCAACCTCTCCACCCCTCTCACCCACTCCAACCTCTCACCCTCAGAACGTGCAGCCCTCTACTCCCTCTGCTCCAATCCCAACCTCACCATCAAACCGGCAGACAAGGGAGGCGCGGTAGTAGATTGGCGCACCGACTTTTACACCGCTGAGGCTAAACGCCAGCTCGCGGGCACCTCCTCCTACTGCCCCCTTGACCATGACCCCACCTCCCACCACCAAACCATCATCTCCCAGACCATCCATAACCTCATCACCTCAAGGGATCTCCCATCCACTGCCTCCAACCTCATAGTCCCACAACCCCGCACCTCCCGTTTCTACCTCCTGCCCAAAATCCACAAACCTGACTGCCACGGCCGACCCATTGTCGCAGCCTGCTCCTGCCCCACCAAACTCATCTCTGCATACCTCAACATGGTCCTGTCCCCCTTAGTCCAAGAACTCCCCACCTACGTTCGGGACACCACCCACGCCCTCCACCTCCTCCAGGATTTTTGCTTCCCCGGTCCCCAACGCCTTATCTTCACCATGGACATCCAGTCCCTGTACACCTCCATCCCCCATCACGAAGGACTCAAAGCCCTCCGCTTCTTCCTTTCCTGCCGCACCAACCAGTACCCTTCCATTGACACCCTCCTTCGATTGACTGAACTGGTCCTCACCCTGAACAACTTCTCTTTCCAATCTTCCCACTTCCTCCAAACCAAAGGAGTAGCCATGGGCACCCGCATGGGCCCCAGCTATGCCTGCCTCTTCCTTGGATATGTGGAACAGTCCATCTTCCGCAACTACACTGGCACCATCCCCCACCTTTTCCTCCGCTACATCGATGACTGTATCGGCGCTGCCTCGTGCTCCCACGAGGAGGTTGAACAGTTCATCCACTTTACCAACACCATCCACCCCAAACTCAAATTCACCTGGACCATCTCAGACTCCTCCCTCCCCTTCCTAGACCTTTCCATTTCTATCTCGGGCGACCGAATCAACACGGACATCTGCTATAAACCGACTGACTCCCACAACTACCTAGACTACACCTCCTCCCACCCTGGCCCCTGAAAAAATGCCATCCCATATTCCCAATTCTTTCGTCTCCGCCGCATCTGCTCTCAGGAGGACCAGTTCCAATACCGTACAACCCAGATGGCCTCCTTCTTCAAAGACCGCAATTTCCCCCCAGACGTGATCGACGATGCCCTCCACCACATCTCCTCCACTTCCCGCTCCTCCACCCTTGAGCCCCATCCCTCCAACCGCCACCAGGACAGAACCCCACTGGTCCTCACCTACCACCCCACCAACCTCCATATACAGCATATCATCTGCCGTCATTTCCGCCACCTCCAAACGGACCCCACCATCAGGGATATATTTCCCTCCCCTCCCCTATCAGCGTTCCGAAAAGATCACTCCCTCCGTGACTCCCTCGTCAGGTCCACATCCCCCACCAACCCAACCTCCACTTCTGGCACCTTCCCCTGCAACCGCAAGAAATGCAAAACTTGCGCCCACACCTCCTCCCTTACTTCTCTCCAAGGCCCCAAGGGATCCTTCCATATCTGCCACAAATTCACCTGCACCTCCACACACATCATCTATTGCATCCGCTGCACCCGATGTGGCCTCCTCTATATTGGGGAGACAGGCTGCATACTTGCGGAACGTTTCAGAGAACACCTCTGGGACACCCGGACCAACAAACCCAACCACCCCGTGGCTCAACACTTCAACTCCCCCTCCCACTCCTCCAAAGACATGCAGATCCTTGGACTCCTCCATCGCCAGACCATAGTAACATGACAGTTGGAAGAAGAGCGCCTCATCTTCCACCTAGGTACCCTCCAACCACAAGGGATGACCTCAGACTTCTCCAATTTCCTCATTTCCCCTCCCCCACATTGTCTCAGTCAAATCCCTCGAACTCAGCACCGCCTTCTTAACCTGCAATCTTATTCCTGATCTCTCTGCCCCCACCCCACTCTGGCCTATCACCCTCACCTTGACCTCCTTCCACCTATCACAGCTCCAAAGGCCCTCCCCCAAATCCCTCCTCCCTACCTTTTATCTTGGCCTGCTGGACACACTTTCCTCATTCCTGAAGAAGGGTTTATGCCCAAAATGTCGAATCTCCTGTTCCTTGGATGCTGCCTGTCCTGCTGCGCTTTTCCAGCAACACATTTTCAGCTACCATGGTACACTTTGAAGTTTCTGGCTCTGACTCAGAGTCAGAGAGACCTTTTCAGAGAAGAATGAAACTGCATTAGAAAGGCAGTGATGATGAGAGACAAAAACCTGCAGCAAAGAGCCCCATCAACCTGTTTCTACCTGTCAGAGCAAGAGTGACATATCTCAGGAAACAGGTCAATGATTGGTCAGTATTTCTTCCATCTCTCTTTTGATTGGCCTCATTGTTGAAATCAGAAAATGATCTTGAAACTGAAGCATACAGTTAAGAAAACATTTAAAATGTTTCATCCAATTGAATTAGACCGAGTACAGATGGCTGGGCAAGGAATGTGATTCACAGTGACCACATCTGCAGTGAGTGTTGGTTACTCAAGGAACTTTGTCTCTAAGTTTATGAGCTGATGTCTGAGCCACAGACACTGTGACACATCAATGATGCTCAGAACAATGGAGATGTAGGAGCCATGTACACTGTTCACAAAAAATTAGTGGTCAGGTGAAAAAAAATGGTTCCATCGATCATGGTTGGTAAGTTGAGTTGGCGCACAGCATTACCCAATCTTTTTCAGCCCCAAAATTGATGTTTAGTCCTATGCTGGACATATAAATCAAATGTCCTTTTCCCGTAATGAATGCTATACACTTATTAGAGGATGTTTTACCTACCTTGTAAGTCAGCATGTGGGATCAAATATCAGAAATATGGGCCATATTGCCAAGACATGCCCACAGAGTGTAGCCCATGCACGGTAAAAGATGAACTTATAAGGGTCCTTTGGTAAGAAGAATGTTGTGCATATTTTACACACAGTGATTACATTGAATCCATTTTTGGAGGGACTTTCTCGAAACTTTAAATGTCAACTTATATGCCTTGATCTACGAGAATCAAAAAGTGAATTAATGCTGCAGCATTTAAGTGCTCGGCCAAATAGTTCTTAAATACCATGAGGGTTCCTGCCTCTACCATTCTTTTAGGCATGATCTGTCCCTCCAAGACTTCCCAACCACTGTTAACTACTATCAGCTCTCCCTGACTGCTATTAGATACTTCTCTTTCTTGAAACCACCATTTTCTCCCACTAACTGTCCCACCCAGCACTAACCACACTCTCCCAGACTGATACTCTCTCCCAGACACTATCAGACAGCCCTCAACCACGGTCTACAAACTCTGACTGCTCTAAGACTCTCATCCAACACCTGCCTGGCCCCAATCCCGACCACTACCTCTTCCCTTCTACCACCATAGAAACCTCAGTCTCACCATCCTCCCTCACCACTACCTGCCGACCCAATGCCCAGGCCACCATTGATCCTAACCTTCCAACTGGCCCACCGCCATGAGATCTTCCTGAAAGGCTGTCAGCGCAGGCTCTGTGAACAGGGACGTAAGCAAAGGAGCCCTTTAGTTCACTGCTGGAGATTCAGGAATCCTGTTGACAAGGTTGTCTCGAGCTTTGCAGTGGCTTTCTCATATGGAACACACCTGCAGGCTGAAACCGAGGCCTCATCATTCAGAATTTTCTCTGGACTAACAAATGGTTGTAAATTAAAGGCATTCTGCCAACTGTCTGACTTGTATCATGCCATGGTGGTGATTTGAAATGAGTGCACATTTCAGAGATTACAATCATTCATGTAGGTAGTGACACTGTCACACCACCACAACATCAGTTACTTGCTTATAATCTGGAGATAACTGTTTGGCTTGTGTTGTTGATGTCCCCAGGAACAAGCCTAGAGTTAAATCTGCTGTGATATTTACAGCTACTGGCTGTGCTCTGCTGAAGGAGGATTTTGGCAGAAGATCAGTATGGTGCAGGTGGTGCAACTATGTTGCAGTGTTTCCTGTGTACTGAACCTCCATTGGTTTTGTTACTCTGATAAATAGAAGTATGTACACTTCTGTCCAGAGGTTGTGTGTAAGCATTGGTGATAATGTGTGGAGTGTTTGTGGTGAAGCCTAAACTGGCTGGCTTATTTCCATTTTGAATACTCCTTCTCTATCAAAGAGCACTGACATGGGATTCCCATGTGAGTTATATATTACAGTTGGTTCAGCTATAATGCTAATTTCCTCAATGCAAATTAGCTTTAACATGATTGAAGAATTTAGACCGTTATTTGTAGCATGTGAACTTTTCTTACGGTGCAGCTATTGTGTGATTTTCTTTTAACACAAGATTGCACCAGAACTAAACTAACGTGTTATAAAAACTGACTCTAGTATAATAACCAGCTACCTTAAAATACTTCTGAACAGTAACGCAACGTATAATAAAACTGGTTAGGTAGTGACCAGAAAGTTTGGAAAATTGCTTTAATGAATTTCATTCGTGAAACAGACATACCTTCATCACAATTAGCAAAAACAGTAGGTATCCTTGTTATTTACTTGGTAGATGACTCAGCATTAAACATGCACAGTCTTGTAGCTTCATAGATTGGAGCTTTATATAAACTGTTGCTATTGCAGGCTGGTGGTCCCTTTATCATCTAATCTTAAAGTCTCCCACCCAATAAATGTCCTATATAAAGACATGAAGCACAATGCACATTTTATGCTGATAAATTGCTTTTTACCAATCTGAGATTTTAGATGAATATATGCATTGTTATAATTGATATTCAAGAACCTTAAAATATGTTAATAAATATACTCCAGTTACAATTGTTGTGAATATAGCACTTGGCTCTGAATTATCTTCAGGACTGGCCGAAAATGTGTTGCTGGAAAAGCGCAGCAGGTCAGGCAGCATCGAAGGAGCAGGAGATTCAACTGATTCCTGAAGAAGGGCTTATGCCCGAAACATCAAATCTCCTGCTCCTTGGATGCTGCCTGACCTGCTGCGCTTTTCCAGCAACACATTTTCGGCTCTGATCTCCAGCATCTGCAGACCTCACTTTCTCCTCTGAATTATCTTGCGTGTTTTAAAGTCAAAAATATTTTCTGTACAGAATAAGGTGTCTCGGTTTTATTTAGGTGCTGGTTCCTTTAATTCTCATAAAAATGTAAAACTTTCACAGAAATAATTGTACAAAACTCTCAGTGAACATCGTATTACTGTATTCTATGCTGAACAATCTGAAAACCCTGCACCCATGTGTTTACATTTAAAATCAACCCATCCATGCAACTTCCTGAAAAATCTCCTTCAACTCAGAAATCCTGCAGTGCAGAGACCTGTGAAAAGGATTCTCACTGAAGGCATGACCCATTATATGGCACTAGCTGTCCAGTGTCAATGTTAGTGTATTTGTGAATGGATGAGTAGGAGTACATAAACAGGCAAAGTGATCGCATAAGCTGGTTAACTTAATTGGTGATTTGGCAGATGTGTCAGGTGATAGATGGGTGAAGCAGGTTGAGGTGGGCTAGAGCGTAGTCAGCTTGTGGCTGCTCTACTGGGTCAAAGGCGTGTTTGGGTGGTAATTGGTAGTTAGATCTGGTCAAGAGTTGTCTGCTCAGATTGGGAGAGTTGCTCAGGTCAGGGGCTAATCAGGCAGTGGGTTGGTATAGGCTTTAGTCAGAGGTCACTCGAGATGGATCAGAAAGGAGTTGAATTGTCAAGTTGCGTCAAGCGAGCAGTTGGGTAATTAGGGGAACTGTTTGTGCCAGGGCTGTGGTTAAGGGTAGTCGTAACTTTCAGAAATGAGCAATGTGGTATACAAACTTCAGATTGTATTAAACAGCCTATCCTTTTGGCTTTTCAAAACATGCAAGATAGCGAGCAAGGATCTTGACTGGGCAAATGCAAAGAGGATGTTTCTACTTATGGGGAGTCAAGATGAGAGGGCATTGTCTCAGAATAAAGCAGCACCAATTTAAGGCAGCAGTGAGAAGGCATTTCTTCCCTCAGAGGGATGTCTTTAGAACTCCTTGCCACAGAGAGCTATGGAGACAGATTCCTTGTGTATATTTAAGGCTGAAATGGATAGATTCTTGATCAGTAGGGGAATCGAGAGTTTCATTGAAAACAAAGGAATGTGGATGTGAGGAACGCCAGATCAGCCATGATCCTATTGAATGGCAGAGCAGGCTCGAAGAGCCGAATGCCTACCCTTGTTCCTATTCCTTATGGTGGTACATTGACCTCCTTCCTATCGGAAAGATGTTGTGAAACTTGAAAGGGTTCAGAAAAGATTCACAAGGATGTTGCCAGGGTTGGAGGATTTGAGCTATAGGGAGAGGCTGAACAGGCTGGGGCTGTTTTCCCTGGAGTGCAGAGGCTGAGGGGTGACCTTATAGAGGTTTACAAAATTATGAGGGGCATGGATAGGGTAAATAGGCAAAGTCTTTTCTCTGGGGTCGAGGAGTCCAAAACTAGAGGGCATAGGTTTAGGGTGAGAGGGGAAAGATGTAAATAAGAGACCTAAGGGGCAACTCTTTCACGCAGAGGGTGGTACATGTATGGAATGAGCTGCCAGAGGATGTGGTGGAGGCTGGTACAATTGCAACATTTAAGAGGCATTTGGATGGGTATATGAATAGGAGGGGTTTGGAGGGATATGGGCTGGGTGCTGGCTGGTGGGACTAGATTGGGTTGGAATATCTGGTTGGCATGGACAGGTTGGACTGAAGGGTCTGTTTCCATGCTGTACATCTCTATGACTGTATGACCGTTCCCAACCAGCCCCTGTTTGACAAACTCACAACATAGTGTCCAACATTAGATGTTATTTCACAATTGGGCAGCATTTGCTATATAATTTGAGTCTGTGAAGAATAATGCTAGCAACCAATTTAAAATGATCACTCTGGCTCACAGTATGCTGCATTTGTGTGCACTGAAAATTGCTTATACTAATGCATAGAGCCCTGTTCTGCGCCCGTTTCATCTCAACAGAATAAGTGAAGCCATTCTCTTATTTCTCAAGGCAATACCTGCACCAATCAGAGTCAACCTGACTGGTTTAAAATTTAAACCTAGCTTGACAATTAACTGTCAGTCTTCATTAACCTAATACATTCTCCATGGTAGCACATCTACTAATCAGAATTCACTTGTTAACTAGTTAGCACTATTCCTTCATACAAGACACAAAATGACGAAGGGTCACTCGACGCAAAATGTTAGCTCTGATTTTTTTTACCCTAGATGCTTCCAGACCTGCTGAGTTTTTCCAGAAATTTCTATTTTTGTCTCTATATATTTTCCTTTTAAGTTGTTATCTTGCAAATTTTCCTGATGAGTGCAAGATGAAAAGCACTGAGAAAATATGCCTCTTTTTTTCACCAGATCTCAAATTCTGTCCTATGAAATAACGATTTTGTAAACCCCAAAACTATTGAAAATTAGGGATAAAAATCATTGTTTGATGATATATTATAATTACTTTGGCATAGAGTTATGAATTATTCATGTTTCTCACTCTAAAATAAATTAGCAACTACAGTAAGAGTATGTTAATTTTCTGTTACTCATTAGATTATAAATTTATGTTTAAGTAAGTGTGTTTGACAGTTAATAGCATGATACAAGGTTGAACAGTACCATTCTTGTACTTGTCTAAGAAAAAAGTGTTTCCTATGAGGGCAAGTTATCAATCAGTGATTAAAACAATTATAGTCAGGGTGTTCTGGTCATTATGTTGGGGAACAGTGCTGGAGTGCCAATGCTTAGAGTGTAAACAGTTTTGGTGTACGAGTGCTCAAAGCAGTCTTGACCATTGAGCAAAGGTATCGACAACTAATTCAATTCAATTCAATTTAATCAGATGTGAAAGAAGGTAACAATGTGCATTTTTTTACATTGAGAAGCAAATCATCGCTACAAGCTGAAAATGAACACAGAAGGAATTTCTATAACTCTTATATACTTTCTCTTTATTTTATTGCCTGTTATATTTTTTATTGCCTCCACACACTGCTATTCAGCAGTAGTGCTTTTTTTATTTCTATAACTCTTTTATTCAACAGGATCACTCGAGGTTGCTGGTGAAAAGTCCTGCGGAGATTTGGTCAGAACTCAAAGCACTAAAAGAAAAAAAACACGTACTGAAATTCACTGTTAATTTTACAATGGGGGAGAAAAGATGAAATTTGCAGTGCTTTAAGGAAAGTGCAGGAGAGTGGAATGAATCCAATAGTTCTTTCAAAGACACAATGTGTTATGGAATGACCTTTTGTGCTACATGATTCTACCACTTGAGCTATTCGCGTGTGCAAAGCCGCACAAATTTAACCCATTGGTGTTGCATACTGCTAAAGCACTAGTGGCAAAGTTCCCTTGAATTTCTGAAGCAATACATTTGGCCATGAGAGTTCTAATGATTGGTGGTTAAATGAAACTTGCACCAGTGTCAAAGGTTCATATTTTGTACATGTTGTGTATGTTTCTGTTCTTATGTAATCGAGAGTGGCATCTTCCAGTGGAAATGATAGCATAAATAGGGCAGACTCAGTCTTTGGTGAAGATCCAGTACGAACAAGCTCTGCTCCATTTCCTGCTTTCCCAGTCTAATTAAAGCCACAGAGTCTGATGTAAGACAGCAGAACCTCTAGTTTAATGGCCCTGATGCATTGTGTACTGGATGTATTTGTACTTCCAGGGATTACGGCTTCATTAAGGCAGACTGGTGAGGAAGTGAAGTAACCACAAGCAGAAGGAGCAGTGCAGCCAACCTGCCAAAGGCTATTTGTTCATTCATATTTCTGTTTACCACAGCAGCTCTCAGTCTTTTCCATATTTGCACAGTTCCCTTTTAAACATGCTAAGCGACATGAAATTGACATTAATCTTTGACAAAGATTACTGTTTTCCAAAGTAATGATCCTACTGTGCTACATAAATATGCTACACTTCCCTGATTTTCAGTCCATTAGAAAGGGTGGAAGATAACTCATTGGGGTTGTTTTGATTGTGCACAGAAGACAGAAATTGAGCCATGGATGTCCACTAAATTATTTGCTATGCAGCTGATAATTGAAGTTCTTTCTATCTGACTTTGCCCTATAGCTATAACTTCAATTTAAAATAAGGCAATGAAATGTTTGAATGAAATTGCATACAGTGAGTCATCACTTAACATTATGTGGCAGCCCCAACCTATACCCTTATCCACCCTTCCTAACAAAAGTATCCCAACTGTGGCCAGCAAACTGAACAGGTAGTATTTTAACTCCACGTATGTGACCTGAATTGTAATCTGCAAAACTACATGTAGATCTGTCAGAATTAGGTGATATTTTCTCAATCCAAAATAATATTGTGTCCCGAACTAAATCCAGAACATTTGGCAGAAGATTATTGTAGCCGTAGGAAATGGAAGGTGAGGATTTTTTTTTCTGTTGTGACAGTTCTTGCACAGCAACTATAAAAATCTGCAGTGAAGAAATTCAATCCCATTTTCCCCTCAATTTTGGTCTCACTTGAATTTCCTGCTTATTAATGAAGGCATTCCTGCATCATTTGTCAGCCCCACACTCCGAGCAATTCACAATTCAACCTGCAAGCCTGGTTCGGCTTTCAATGAGGATGCAATCATTGCTAATTGCCTCTGGTCATTTAATTGTTTTGGAGAGCTGCTGTTATTTCCTGCGACAATGCTTAGATACTGTCTGCATCCAGACCAAGGGATGAACATCAGGTGAAAAAGGCAAGCAGACTAGAGGGAGGTTTGACAAATTTAGATAAAACATCAGGGGCCAGAAAATATTAGGGAGCATGGATGAAAAGAAGCAACGGGGGTTGGAAGTGTCAGCAAATGGTGGAAATGAGATTGTAGCAGATTGAGAGGAAGATAGATAACGAGAGGTTTGAGGCCTCGAGCATGATATGGGATCCACAGGAGTGGTGTATTAAGCTGCACGATGGTCAAGAGTTATTCATTCAGAGATTGATCTTATGTAGACGAAGATAGTAGAAAAGTTTGTTGGGGTACAGAAGGCATTAAGTAGGTGGAGTCACAGGGAAAATGAGCTAACAGGTTGATGTTAGCGAGAAGAAATGGGTCAAGAGGACACATGGAGCTCAGAGGGAGGACAAACACAGAGAAGGAAGAGTGGAAGAGTGGAAGAGATGAAAATTAGTAGGATGAGGGGAAATGGCAGAAAATGTGGATTTCGGGAAGCAATTATACAGCAAGGCAATTGGAATTGTAGCTCTTACTCATGTACAACAATGACATTTTCCTGAAGATGCATGGGTCCGCAATATCAGGAGCCCATAACAATGCACCAGAGGCAGTTCACATTGGGAAGTCAAAGTTCCAATCATTCATCAAACTGATGAAAGAAATGCAGAAAGGTTGAACATAGCACATTGACTGACAGATCATCAATTATTTGTGCTCCCTGACAATTCTAGCCTTTGGTGTTTACAAGTCATTGGACCATTTAATGAACACCTCCATGTTGTAGTCTCTCCCTCTCCTTCTATCTGAGCAGTGCGCACCTTTCTTAGTGGTGCTCCTGGCCAGCCTTCCTTTGGGGCTCCTCTGATTGATCTGACTCTTGCCATCTGCTTTTGGTTGGTGAGTATGGCCCTGTCAGTAAGCTGTTTCCCATATGAATTTGCCACAGGTCACACCTCTGGAATGAATGGGAGCAGGACCTGCAAGTGGACCAACACCTGAACATTTTTAACATGGAGCAAGCTCAAGTATTATTAGACTTGGATTGCCATCTCATGTCATAAACATTTCTTCTTTTCTCTACAAACTTCTAATCACTCTCTATCCTTTCCCTCAATCCGCAATACATTGCTACCTTCCCTATCTGCCCTCTTTTATCTTCTAGTGGTTGTCTAAGCTCTTTTATAACCTACTTTAACTCTTAGTCTAATTATTAACAGAGAGTAACAGTGGAAGGATGCTTGTCGGAATAGAGGCCTATGACTAGTGGATTGACTTAGAGGTCATTGCTGGGCCCATTGCTGTTTGCTATCTACATCAATGACTTGGATGAGAATGTACAAGGCATGATTAGTAAGTTTACAGATGACACCAAAATGGGTGGTATCATGAATAGTGAGGAAGGTTATCAGAAATGTCAGCAGAGTCTTGATCAGCTGGGGAAGCAGGCTGAGAAATGACAAATGGAGTTTAATATAGATAAGGGTGAGGTCTTGTATTTTGAAATATCAATCAAAGTAGGTGTTTATTGTTGAATGGTAGGGCCTTAAGGAGTGAAGTGGAACAGAGGGACCTTGGAGTTCAGGTGCACAGTTCTCTGAAAATGGAGTCACAGGTAGAGAGAGCAGTGAATAAGGCCTTTGGTCTTCATCAGTCAAGGCTTTGAATATAGACGTTGAGAAGGTATGGTGCAGTTATATGGGACATTGGTGAGGCCGCACTTGGAGTGTTATATTCATTCTTGGTCACATTGTTATAGGAAGGATGTTAATAATCTGGATAGAGTACAAAAGAAATATACAAGGATGTTGCCAGGACTCAACAGCCTTGAGTTATAGGGAGACTTTGGACATGCTGGGACATTTTTCTTCAGAGCACAGGAGACTGAAAGGGGATATTATTGAAGTGTATAAGATCATGAGAGGCATGGATAGGGTTAATGCACTGTTTTTTTCCCTAGGGTTGGGAAATCGCAGACTAGAGGGCATCAGTTTAAGGTTAAAGGGGAAAGAATAAAAGGGAACCTGAGGGGCAACACCTTAGCACAGAGGTGGAACGCATATGGAATGAGTTGCCAGTAGAAGTGGTTCAGGTGGATACATTATTAACATTTAGAGTCAAACAGTCATAGAAATGTACAGCATGGAAACAGACCCTTCGGTCCAACCATCTATGCCGACCAGATATCCCGATTTAGTTCCACCTGCCAGATCCTGGCCCATATCCCTCCCTTTTCATATACCCATCCAAATGCCTCTTAAATGTTATAAGTATAACAGCCTCCACCACTTCCTCTGGCAGCTCATTCCATACCCGTACCACCCTCTGTGTGAAAAAGTTGCCCCTTAGGTCTCTTTTATATCTTTCCCCTCTCACCCTAAACCTATGCCCTCTAGTTCTGAACTCCCCCACCTCAGGGAAAAGATGTTGCTTATTTACCCTATCCATGCCCCTCATAATTTTGTAAACCTCTATAAGGTCACCCCTCAGCCTCCGACGCTCCAGGGAAAACAGCCCTAGCCTGTTCAGCCTCTCCCTGTAGCTCAAATCCTCCGACCCTGGCAACATCCTTGTAAATCTTTTCTGAACCCTTTCAAGTTTCACAACATCTTTCCGATAGGAAGGAGACCAGAATTGCATGCAATATTCCAACAGTGGCCTAACCAATGTCCTGTACAGCCGCAACATGACCTCCCAACTCCTGTAGTCAATACTCTGACCAATAAAAGAAAGCTCACCAAAGCATTTGGACAAATACAGGGTTAGGAATGGATTAGAAGGATATGCGCAAAGTGCAGGGAAATGGTGTTAGCGTAGGTGGACAATTTGGTTGTCATGGACCAGTTTGGGTCAAAGGGCCTGTTGGACTCTCTGGCTCTATTATTTGCCATCTAACTCTACTTCATTTCTTGTTTTTCACCTAGTGTAACACCATTTGTCACAAATAGTTCAATCAAGTAAAACTTCATTGATATGGGCCACCACCTATGTGAACCTTTACTAAAATATATTGAAACTTTTCATAGCTGAATTGGAAAGTTAACCTTTAGCCATTATATTGTGAACAATTGATCTCTTCTACAGCATGTAAAACAAGAATAGGCATGGAAACTTCAATTAATGTGTATTGAGCAAGCAACCAGATAGAAATTTCAGCTTTGACAGAACCAGAAAATGTTACAAATTAAACAGTAATTAAGATAAGAACAAGCGGACGGGAATTAAAAATACCAAGAAGCAAAAACGGATGATCTGTCAGACTTTACCAAGTGAGAAAGCACAGAACGTTGAATAACAAAAGTTATAAAGACAACTAAGTGCTTCTAGCATTTTCTGTTTTACTTGAACTATCCAGTACTGCAGGAATTTAGTTTTCCTGTTTAATAGTGGTGGCTTTATCAATGCCATCTAATTAGTTATTAGTGAAAATTCACCTACACAGAACTGAAGATGCCATATATCAACTTTAGTTCTTTTATTATGCAATTTATTTACAAATTAGTTGTTAACAGTATAAAGCCAAACAATACACTTGTTCACTGTAAGTGTTATATTCTCTGTGAATCATCTTCAGTTGCTGACACTTCATCTGTAATTGCAGAAGTGTCGTAAGGTTTGCTTAATGAGAATCATTTGTTTGTAACACTGCTGTGTGCAACTGTGGATCATATCTTTGTGAGAACTTTCCTATAGTGAGGTAATAAATCTGCAACTAAACTCAATGTGCTTGTTACTTAGCTAAAATGCATTCATATTTATCTTTCATTAGCTGGTACTCTGCAGCATTTGGTATCTGATATGATGAATTGGGAACTTAAAGTAATGATCACAGTCTTGGCCCGGTGTTTGCAGTCTTAATATTTATTTGATAATCACCACTGATTCAATGGTTCACAGAGTTAGTAATTTAAACAAATCATTGACTTATTTAGAGTGAACAGTGCGTCCACTGTGACTGAATGTGCTAGATTTTTTAAAAAGAATGTTTGACATTTATAGTGTTGCACATACACATATGAATGTCTTGGGGGTTGTACTTGTTTTCCCTGTAAAAGTTAGTTATTGTACAGGGCCAATTTTTCTCATTGCTTGGTCCCTTTAAATCTTATTCTATCACCATGTAAGTGTAGTACATATCATGTCACCATGCCTTCAGGAAACCTTCCAGGGTGCTGTGTGGCTGCATAATTTGGTGGGGTCATTGCTCACATCTTATTTTAAATTTCAATCCCGATCTTGGGATGCAACATATGCATGTAACATGGAGAGAAGAGGGTCAGAATAATTTTTCAGGGGGCTTTTGTGAGACATTCTTGAGGATTCAGTCATGCGGTAACATTAACTTCTGCATTTGTGTTGATTTTGTTTAGGATTATCTTTTTTAGACAGAGAGAATAACACAGAATGCTTGCGTAGATAATATTAATTCTTCCAATTTTGAATCCATCAGTAAGATGTTTTTGTTAATTGATGTTAAGTAAATTTCCCATACTGTTTTCAAAATGTGATTATACTCACATTGGAAAGAGTCCCTCTTCTCCCAGCCTCTGAAACTCTGTGCCCTACTACCCACCCCACACTTGGGTCTGACTCCCTTTGCCCTAACTACAGCTGCTGCCAACACTAAGGCCTGGATGGGTGGGCTCAGTTCACTGAATAACCACTGCCCTGTCCTCCTATAACTCTACTATTTGGTGTGGGGTACAGGTCCAAATAAATCATTCAGCTGTGAAATCACAGAATCCCTGTCCCCTGGCCTTGTTGCACTTCCAATCATAGATTCTGTCTCTGGTGGAGCAGCAAGGTGAGGAAAGAGGCTGTAGTGAGATCTGGAGCAGGGAGAATGGGAGAGACAAGATCTCTGAATGGAGGAGCCATTCTTCATACAGTCCACTTACACAGATTGGACATCCAGTTGAATTTTTCCAATGCTATTTTTGGAACTAATTCACTCACAACCTCTATGAATTTGAAGCATTGATACAGGGAGTTAAAATTGTCTCAAAATAATTGTTAAAAATGTGTGAAAAATTAACCAATAAAATTGTCTCAAAATAATTGTTAAAAATGTGTGAAAAATTAATCAATAATATAGACAGTGCATCAAATTCTCAATTTAAATGGAATGCCTCTTCGATGCCTGTGGAATGTCATTTGATTTTATTTTCAAAATCTTCACATGAAAAATCATTACATTTTATATTTTTCTATTAAAATGATCAAATTTAAGAAAAGCATATACTGTCACTGAGAGACACATGCAAATTTCAGATATTTCAGTCACTGGAGACCACGAATTCAAAAATGTTAATTTGATTAATATTTAAGGATTCCTACACACCACAAAGTGTCTCTGATAAAAGACACAATATGCCAAAGTTATTTATCAGAACAATTTGCAAGTATATCATTGTAGAGGGAAGCAGCAATTTTACAAATCAACTTGTTCAGGGATGTTATTACACACCCCTGGATCAGCTCGACCTTGGACCCAGCCCTCCTGGCTCAGAAGTAGGGACACTATTACTTCACCACTGCATCTGAAGATACTGAAGGAAATGAATGGGAGGAACTGGCCACATTGTTCCATTACTCCTTGGATATGGGCAGATGCCAGAGTGCTGGAGAATTGCGAGTATTACATCCTATTCAAAAAAAAGGATGTAATGTTAGACCCAGCAGCTACATGCCAATCAATTTAAACTTGTTGGTGAGAATCTCTTTGCAGAGCATTGGCTAGGATTTTATTGGGCCAATCAGACTGAATTCAGAGACGGGGTTGCTGGGGATTTTAAAAATAAAATACCTTGTTATGGTTGCTAAGCAATATCCATCCACTTAACCCCCTGTAATAGAATTTGCTAACAACATACACACAGACACGCACACATACAGACAGATACACACATATACAGACAGACACACACACACATACATACAGACAGATACACACACAGAGAGAGACGTGCACACACGCAGATGCAAACACACACACCGAGGTACGTGCACACATAGACATGCACACACACACACATCATACAGAGACATGCACATAGAGACTCACACTAAGATCACACGCAGACTCACACAGACATGCATGCACACAGAGACACAGACATGCTCATCCAGAGACATGTACATGGAAACACACATTCACAGAGATGGACACACATACGCAGACACATATATACAGAAACACACACAAACAGACATGCAAACACAATCCAGAGGTGAGAGAGTTTAGTTCTCTGGATTGATTGGAAAATTGAGTGTGTTTTTTTTTGGATAAAATAGGATTGAGAGGAGATTTGATCAAGGTGTCCAAAATCAAAAGGGTTTGGACAGAGAAATTGTTCCTATTAGCAGAGGGATTCATTATCAGAGATCTGGTGTTTTAAAATCCGAAAGAATGATGGATGCTGTAAATCAGAAACAAAAACAAAAATTACTGGAAAAGCTCAGCAGGTCTAGCAGCATCTATGAAGAGAAATCAGTGTTAAGTTTTGGGTAAAGTGACCCTTCCTCAGAACTGATGTTTTTAGGTGTTTATCAGAAAAATAGACAATATGAAGAAAGATAAGTATGTAATGACTGATTGGATCAGGAATATACTGTCTGAGAGATGAATGTAGGATGAAAATATGCAATTGGCAAATAAAGCTGCACATTTAAAACTAAAATTATAAGTGAACAGTATTGTTTTTGTTTCCAGTTACTTACCGTCAAACCTGAACACCGGCTGTCCAGACTTTCAGATATTCAAAGCTGCTCTTACTTATCTGACGTCAGTTGGGATGCTGTCTATGAGAAGAAGATGGAACCTGGTTTTGTTCCAAATGTAAGCAAAGAAAAACACCTACCTCAGTGCAAGCACATCGTAAATGTGGATAAAATCAAATAGTTGGAATACATTCTGTAACCTGTCCATCCTCTCACATGAGAGATTACTGTTTAGAAGTAAACAGTATTTAGAAGTATTTAGAAGACAAATAAAAAGTCTGCATTCCCTCAGTTAGCTTTGGAAATGACAGTTTCAAGCAGTAACTATCAATTATTTAAACAGAAAGGTCGGCTGCACTGTGACCCCACATTTGAACTAGAAGAAATGATTCTAGAGTCAAGGCCACTGCACAAAAAGAAGAAAAGGCTGGCAAAGAACAAATCCAGGGACAACAGCAAGGATAGCTCCCAGTCAGTAAGTCTTCATTCATTTAGTTGGTCATTGTATTGTTAAGCTGAAAGTGCATAACAGGTTCTATGAGGTCTGTTCAAAATAATTACAGGAAGAATGTGCGCTTCAATATATTGCTAATTTATTGGGTTAAAATACTTAATACATATACTAATTAATAATTGTTTGTCTATTCTACTGATAGATATACTATAAAGTTATGTAATTAGGTTAAATAACAGAGATAAACAAATGAGTCTCACTTTATCTTTCTATCCACTGGGGACCTTGGTGACTGTGGCAATCAGAGCTCTATCTCAGGTTCCACGACACTGGTCACATGAACCCCAGCCTGATGGTGAAAAGTTCAATGAGTGGGGCAAAGTCCCTGATATTCTGATTCCAGGGTTACATGCTGAATCCCCATTTCATAATAACGACAGTACTTCTCCAGCCCTGAAAGTTAAGTGGAAAACAAGTCCAGGAGGCCCCACGTACACAGTACAAGCCAGCGGTTCCCACCAACCCTCAAAGTCAGGCAGTTTCCTCACAGTCAAAACAGGCTGTTTTTGCATCAGGCCCATTTTTCTTGCACTTTTTCACTTAACTTTGATTACTCAGTGTCACATCTAATTAACTCTTAATGGTATGTCTTGAATTTTAAACTCAAAGCTATAGCAATGTGCTTTAATAGTCCATCTATGCTGTGTTCACTACATAGTATAAACTAACTCAAATGAAGAAGTATGGGCATCTGTATCTGTTACCCGAAGTATGGTAGCTAGCTCAAGAAAACATATTCTGTATAATAGAATGTGACTCTGAGAGGATTTTTTTACAGTCCTATGCTGTTTTTTATTACACTCATTGAGTCATACAGCACAGGCTATCCCTAAGCACGGAAACAGTCTGACCAGTCCATGCTGACCATAATCCTAAGCTAAACTAATCTCACCAGCCTGTGCTTATCCCATATCCCTTCAAACATTTCTTATTCATGTACTTACCCAGATGTTTTTGGAACATTGTACCCGCATCTGTCACTTCCTCTGAAGTTCATTCCACATCCATGAACCAATCTCTGTGTAAAACAAATTGCCCCTCACATCATTTTTAAATATTTTTCCTCACACCTTAAAAATATGTCCCCAACTGAGGGAAAAGACACCAGCCATTCACCTTACTATACCACTTGAGTGAAAAAGGTTCCAGCCTATCCAGCCTCCCAATATAACTCAAATCCTCCATTCCCAGCAACATCTTGGTAAAACACTTATGAATCCTCTCCAGCTTTTAATATCCTTCCTTTAACAGAGCAACCAGAACTGGACACAGAACACCAGAAGAGACTTTACCAAAATCCAATACAACCTCAACATAATGTCCCAACCCTGACACTCAAAAGTCTGAGCGTTGAAGCAAGCGTGTTCATGCCTTCTTACCTACCTATCTCAATGTGATGCAAACTTCAAAGAATTATGAACCTGAACCCCTAGGCATACAATACTAACCAAAGCCTTCCTTTTAATTGTATAAGTCTTGCCCTTGTTTGATTTACTAAAATGCAAGGCCTTGCATTTATGTAATTAAACTCCATTGCCACTCGTCTGCCCATTGACCCAACTGATTAAGATCTCTTTGTAATCTTAGATAACTTTCTTCACTGCCCACTAAAACCACCAATCTTGGTGTCATCTGCAAACTTACTAACCATGCCTCCTAAATTCTCAGTGAAATCAATTATGTAAATGACAAACAAAAGTGGATGCAGCACTGATGCCTGTGGAACACCATTGGTCACAGGACTCCAGTACAAAAAAAACCCCTCCCACATCAGTTTGATTCCTGCTGTTAAACCAATTTATATCAAGTTGGCAAGCTCACCCTGAATCCCATTTGATCTAACTTTGCTAATTAGTCTACCAGCAAAACCTTGTCAAAGGCTGTACTAAAGTCTATGTAAACAATGTCAACCACCCTGCCCTCATCAATCTTCTTGGTTATTTCCTCATAAACATCAATCAAGTTTATGATACGCAATTTCCCTTGCACTAAACCATGCTGACTATCCCTAAGCATTCTTTGCATATCCAACTGCACGTAAGTCCTATTTTTCAGAATCACTCTCAACAACTTACTCACCACTGAAGTCAGACTTACAAATCTATAGTTCCCAGGCATCTCCTTACATACCTTCTTAAACAAAGGCACAACATTAGCCACACTCCAGTCATTCAGCACCCCACCCCTAGTCATAGATGGTACAAATATTTCTGCAAGGGGTCCTACCATTTCCTCCCTAACTTCCCACAAAGACCAAGGATACACTAGATTAGGTCCTGGAGATTTATCCATCTTCATATTTTCTAAGACCTCCAGCACTTCCACTTCTGTAATGTGAACTGTTTTGAAAACTTCAGTATTTATTTCCATGAGTTCTCCTGCCTCCATTCCTTCTCCACAGTAAAAACTGACACAAAATATTAATTTAGTATCTTTCCCATCTCCTGAGGTTCAACACAAAGACAACCTCTTTGATCTTTAAGTGGCCCTACTTTCTCTCTAGTTGCTTCCTTGCTGTTAATGTACTTGTAAAATCTCTTTGGATTATCCTTAACATTATTTACCAAGGCTATCTCATATCCACTTTGCCTTCCTGACCTCCCTCTTAAGAATGCCCCTACATTCTTTATACTGTTCAAGAGTTTCATTTGAACCCAGTTGTCTATATCTAATAGATGATTCTTTTTCATTCTTGACTAGAACCTCAATATCTTTATTCATCTAATGGTCTCTAATCCTACCAGCTTTACCTTCACAAAATGTGGAAGAGAAAGCACATTCTTACTCACCATAGTGACTGCTGCAGTTGAATACTTTAACTATGGCCCTCTGCCCTCAAAGGCTATTTGCTATTACATGTAGACACATATTTGAGATTGAAGAAAGTGTGTAAAATATTCAGAATTTAACAATGTATCTACGGCACAACCACTAAATATGTTCAAGTAGAATCATTTAGAATTTTGGAATTCAAAAATTCTGGTAATTTTTCTTTTTATTTCTCTGAAAGGATAATGAGTATCTCCAGGAGTGTTTAGAAGTAGTGAGACAAGAGTTTATGGTCTTCAACAGAGAAAAGTAAGTATGGTAAGAGCATTTTATCTTTAACCTTAAAGCCACAGAGCAAATGCAGCTGATGTGCAGAAAAAAACAATTCTCTGAATATCGACGCTAACCTTTCCCATGGTCTACTAACCCCTTCATCTCCGCACCCACACTTCAAGGGTACTAATCTTTCAAGCAATTTTATTTCATACCATCCGCACAACTTTTATTCTGTAATATTTTAACAATTTAATTGAATGTCTTTAATTCAAGACATTTGCACGGACAGCAAAGTGGAATTAATGGACTTCATCAGCGGAAATGCAACTAATGAGCCTGGTATCACGTACAAGTTGGTATTTCACTTTGTGTGATAATGCTTCGCTGAAGTGCATTGGGTCATTTATCACATCTTAGGTGTTGTATAAATGTAAGTTGTTCTGCTGTCTGCCAGGATTTAATATAAACGTCAAGTTAGTGGACCTTCTACATTGGAACAGCCATTTCACATGGCTGCAGCCAGATTAAAATTGGCACTTGCGAAGGGTATGTATTTTGTTTTGCATGGTTTCTACTTCTTTTGTTACTTTGCATCACAGCCTGGTTCTGAGGAGAACGGGATTCTAGGTTACGTTCATGGTGCGACGTGCTTAGGTTAAACTAGGTTTTTTTAATATGAGTCAAACCAGCTCCCAATAATCCTTGATAATATACTGAGGGGCTAATCAAATGGGAGGTCTGTATGATTGTTGACCCACCCTATTCTGTTGCTCAAGCTCACAAAAGGAATACAATTGAGTAACTCTGTATTGAAGAGATACTGAGAGATAAGAATCAGGTCACCAGTGGTTTTGTCCTGTTTACCATCACTAGGTTAGGCTATCAGCAGTGCAGTCCCAGCATATGAAATACATTTGAATTTGACTAATAAGAAGATTGAATGAATCATTGCTACTGATAAGGTTAAACACAACTTCTTTTGTAAAGTTAAACTGGCTTAATTATAGCAGTAATATTTATTGTGCCTTTTCAGATTTATTTCACTGTAAATATTTTTAAATGCCTAGGGAGAAAAATCAGTGCAAAGTTTTACCAAGATCAAAACCAACAGTTTGGACTGGCACCTGTCTTCCTTTTAGAAAATGGTAATGACATGGGTTTAATCTTCGGAAAGACACAAAGGGTCTTTATGTTTGTCACTGATTGCTATTGCTGATTTAGTCCTGCAAACTTAATGAAATGTCCTTATACAATCCAGAAGGAAGATATTACCCATGAAAGTGTAAAAAAGTGCACATAACTCGGGGGAGCAATGAGTATTGTGAGGAGGGCTGTAATTTTGTCACAGCACAAATTTTGAGAAATCATGGTTTAGTTGCGATCAAAAGACACAGATTTTGGTAAAACTAGAAAATCGACAAATTTTTCAAGATCAAAACTAATTTTATTTTTATAATATTTTAATACAAACTCAGTAACGATTTCTTGCGTTGGTGGCTATTGCAGCGGTTTGGGTGCTCCTTCCTTCTTGGGTTGTTTCAGGTATATACTGCTGCATTTGGGGTCTTGTAGATGAAGTTGGTGACCACCTCCCTGCAAATGGCCACACAAGTAGATAGGGTGGTAAAGAAGGCATATGGCATGCTTGCCTTTATTGGTCAGAGAATTAAGTATAAGAGTCAGGATGTCATGTTGGAGCTTTATGAGACTTTGGTTAATTCTGGTCATAGGAAAGATGTGGAGGCTGTAGACAGGGTGCAGAAGTGCTCTACCAGGATACTGCCTGGATTAAAGGATATGAGCTCGCAGGAGAGGCTAGAAAAACTTGGATTGTTTTCTTTGGAGCAGTGGAGATTGAGGGGATATTTGAACAAAATCTTTAAAATTGAGCTGCATAGATAGGGTTGACAGTCAGAATCTTTTTCCCAGCATTGAAATGTCTAAAACTAGGGGACATGCATTTAAGGTGACAGGGGGAAATTTTAAAGGAGATGTGAGGACAAGTTTTTACACAAAGTGGCAGGAGTCTGGAATGTGCTGGTGGTGGAGGCAGATATGATAGGGGCATTTAGGAGATTTTTAGATAAGCATGCAAATAAACAAGAAATGTAGGGGATATGGACCAATGCAGAAGGGATTAGTTAAGTTTGGCCTCATGTTTGACATAACATCCTGTGCTGTACAGTTCTGTGTTCTATGTCAATGTTCTATCTCCTACCTGTTAGAGGAGAGGTGAGGAAGCCAGGATTGCTCCAGTAGGTGATAAACCTCTGAACACCATCAGTCTGAAGCCAGACAGCTGGCTGACCTTCAGTTCGTTGGCCCTGTATGTACCTTGGACTTGGAAAAATGCTTCAGTATAGGTGGGATGACTGACTATTATGAATGTACCAGTTGCATCAGTTTTCCCAGATCTAAGGAAGAGACGGTGAAGACTCACCATATGTTGCCTCTCTTTGGGTAGCAATATCATTTGCTCTCTGAATGACCTGAAGTAAGCACATTCTATTGCACATGAGAGCTACATTCATTCTATTGCAGATTTATATTTGAAAGAAATTGATTGGGGAGCATTTATAAATTATGTCCATTCAAATTTCCATGTTTAATCCAATGACCCACAATTCATTAAATATATGTCGAAAGATTTCAGCTGACGCTACAAGTGATGTAGCTTGAATTCTGTAAGTTGAACATTTTTTTCCTGTAGCAGTAAATCTGAAGGTATAATTTTACAGTTTATGCATTTCAGCATCTTAAATTTTTAATGGTCCTTTTTTTCTTGACTGTGGTTGTGCCACAAGAATGTCACTGAACAATACATAGTTTATTGTCCCTCTCCTCTCACGGAATGAGCCTACGTCAAAGAATAACATGGTACTATAGAGACATCTTCAGAGGTATACAGCTCTACTTTATAATTGTTGTTCTTTTTTAACCATAATTGTGTGTATTGTATTGTTTAAATACTTAGTTTTTCAAATATTCCAATGCAGAAAAGTTTTCCTAGAGTTCCAGATATTCTTCGTTTTAGGAGCGAATTACTGGAGCAAATGTGTTGAGATGACATAAACCAAAAGGACCATTTGCTTTTTTTTTGCATCATTATGGTCAAAACAACAGACTTCCTGTTGCCTTTGTCCCTTTCTTGCCCTATTCCACCAAACATTTTCTGAATTGTAGCAAATATGAGTGGAGATTCCAAGAAAAGAATTGGACTGAAAACATTCTGGTCAAATTAATATTGAAACGCAGAAGTATTCAAAACATGTTAATTGTAACCAGTTTATATGTCTCTGTAGTCAAGCAGATTTGTGTTTTGCCAAAGTTGTTCCCTTTACTGCAAGATAAATATAATGGAACAGGAAACTACGAATTTGAATTTCTCTAACACCGCCAACATGCATGATATTAACTTTAATGTTCACATGAATTCTTCAGTAGGTGCAATTTATGTAAAAATCACAGGGGGTTAAATGGATTGTTCATAAAAACAGATTAGTGGCTCATGATGCTCAATTATGCAACACCATTTAGTGCAATGTATCATGATTGCAGTGTTCAGCTAGCTCTTACCACACTGTTGAGTCACTGCATGATCCTCTGCAGATCCTAAAATTGTGCGAGGTTGGCAGTAGTTAAAGCTAACCTGCACCAACCTCTTAAATGGGACGCACATTGTCTCTGCTGCAAGAAGTGGAAGAGTGGATACAGGTCCCTTTGATATAGAAAAATGTGAATAATAGTACACCATGAGACAGAATGGTCTCAAAGGTTCTTAGACAGGGCACTTATGGCCTTGCTGGAAGAGATCCACCTATAACTATATGGAGTCAGGAACCCTGAAGAGGGCAGTGGGACCAGATAGGGTACAAAGAGTCAAGTCGCAAAAACCTAGAAGCAGTGCTGCATAAAGTCCACTGCCGTCTTGTAAGTGGTCAAGATCAGAGGGTTCAACTTTCAATGTCATATCTGATCAACTGAATGACCAGCCTTACATGCTGCTCAGTGTCCTACACTACCAACACTCACCTGCTATACCCAACAATCTCTATCAATCAGAACTCTTCACTAACATCCATATCTTCACCTCACCCTCAACACTTTTTACAGCTGTAAGCCCTATCTTGCAGCTGTGGTATTTGTGGGTGGAAGGATGCTCTTTCATTGTCTGGGCCTTAAGGGTCTTATTCTTTATGGTTGTAGAGGATCAACCGCTATCAAGTCTTAACAATGTGTAGTTTATTGCACAGTAGTAATAGGTACAAGCGACATTAACTAGTTAAACATTGTTAGAGGTAAAAAAAAACTGCAGATGCCGGAATCCAAAGTAGACAAGCAGGAGGCTGGAAGAACACAGCAAGCCAGGCAGAATCAGGAGGTGGAGAATTTGATGTTTCTGATACTGCCTGCCTTGTTGAGTTCTTCCAGCTTCCTGCTTGTCTAGTTAAACATTGCTACAAAGATTATCAGAAGACATTGTTGACACATCTGAGATTTAAAGCTATTCTCTCAATTTCCCTTTGCAAGACACTCTAACATCATCAGGTTGGGTGGAGCTACATGCACTCTCCGATATTGACCCTTTCATTATACAACAACAATTGTATAATGTATAACAACTTGCAGACAGTTGTAATTACTCAGTCTCAATAGCCACATTATTCTAACAGATTGCAACAAGTTCACTGATATATTCATCTGTCTTTCAGGTTAAAATGATATACAACTGAGGGCTGCAGGAGCTAACGGGTGGTGGGCGGGGGAAGGGGGAGGTAGTGGGTTTACGGGTACATGGTCTAAATCCTAATGGAAGAGCCAATGCTCAATGTTAGTGGAGGGACAATGTAGATGCCCTGGCCAGTGATGAGGCTGGAACCTTTGAAGATAATGGTATCCTCATATCCAATCTTCCTTCTCATACACATTTCCCCCTCATCCTATGCACTGTCTGGCTTGCAAGCAGCCAACAATATAAGCATGCATCATTAAGTTCCCCCTCTTCCTCACAAGCCGTACCTTTCTGGCTTTCTCCTTTCAGATATCCAAGAGGTGAAACTAATTCAGTATTAGTGGAAAACCAACAGGTAGAAGAGGACTAAGATAATCTTGAAGGAGAACTCCAGTCACTCAGTCTCATACTCACAGCCATTCATTCAGAAGCAACACTGTATGTAATGTAGGAGCAACATAGTGATGAGATCTGCATGTGTTAAGACAGTGGGGGCAGCATAGGGCTCAAGTGTAACAGAGGCACCTCTGCAGAGGGCTCCAATGAGCACTTTGATCAGAGAGGTTACAGAAAGACACTGATAGATATGTGAAATGAGATGATTGTTGAATTAGTAGATCTGCCTGAAAGAATTCAGTCAATGTCAAGTGGATTTGAAGAGTCCAGCATCCTCTTGACACAACATTTCTACTGAGCCAAGAGCCTATCCTTTATAACATGAAAGTGGTGACCAACTTTATGAGCATATTTGTGGACCCAACTGCGATGACCACGTCTAATGCCCGACACCTCAGCTTCCATTACAGCACAAGCTGAAACTACCTGAAACATCTGGGTGGTGGAGTGGAAAATCTCAATCTCCTGCTGTACAAGGTCAACCTGTTCTCTGTAGACTTCAAATGGGCTTAAGGCTCTCAGAGAAATCCTCTAACAGATTAGTTGGATTGCTGAAGTGTCTGCTTACTCTCACGATTACAGTCCTTGCACTCTGAGTATCTCCACCTGTCAGCGCAGTCAGTGCAAACTACTGCTGCCCATATCCAGATGGTACAATCAAAACAGTGACCTTCTGCACCCAAAGCTGCTCAATGGGTAATCTCAAGGCTGTCCTCAGTTTCTCTTGGATTGACAGTCAGCAATGGTCCACCAGCGATACTGCAGTCACTGGGGTAGCATTGCAGAGTAGTATTAGGATAGGCAAAGATAAATAGGAAACAGACACTGTAGTGATTAGTTGATCACTAGTGCTGGGCAGAAAAATGCCATTTGATTTATCAGCATGGCTTGGAATGTTCATTTTTATTCTTTTATATTTGCCATCACGGCCAAGCAATGGATGTGAGGCCCAGACTCAGGACAGCATGTTGCAAGACAGTTTTCGAATGTGGAATTGGGGTCTGTTTTATTGACATCAGTTGAATTGTTCCTGCAAAACCTGATGAGAAAGAAGTGAACTGTTCCTGCTGCTCCAGAGCTAAATGCAACAGACTGATGGGAACGGCTGTGCCTTCATAATGAGCAGGCTATGCAGAATGCAGCAGATGACCATGGACCTTTACATGCAAATCAAAGTGAAATGCTAGAAATCTGAAACAAATGCACAAAATGCTGGAGAAACTCAGCAGGCCCAGCAGCATCCAAGGGGAGAGGAACAAAGTTAACGTTTTTAGACTGACATGACTCTTTGTCAGAACAATTCTAAGGAAGAGTTGTATCAGACTTGAAACATTAACCTTGACAACCATCCTACTGAGTGCTGCAGGGTTCCCCATGAGGGGTCCAGGTTGCAGAAACCTGACTTCAGCATGCATGTGTTCCAAAACATGTCATGAGATGGCACGGTTTTCATTGAATGCATAATGTATGTGCCCGGATCATGTACCAGAGTCATGAGTAAGACAGTGAACACATAAGCCTTGCTGCCCATAAGCCATCCATTGGTTTGTTATATGTTGTCTCAAATGTAGGTCACACATAGGACTGCCACAGAACAAAGACATCAGGACTGCTGCCAGGATATTAGACACTGACCAGTATGATATCCTGCATGTTGCTACTCCCACCTGGATGCTGATATTGTTTTAGTCTCTTTCAATTGTGGTACATCTCAGAATTAAAATGAAGCACCCGCAAAGCAATATGTGTGCTGTCTAATGCATCCTGCCACATGGGGATGCCTTCACTTATTGCTCAGCCTGCTCTCTCTGGCAAGAATGACATGTTGTTAGTTCTCACTGAATAGAACGTGTCAGCATCCACTCTTCTGCAGCAGTGGATGGCAGGATGTGAGATGTTGTAAATATTCAACCTGAAAGGAGATCCTGTCAAAGTAGTTTGATGTCAGCTGTTGCAATGCGGTACACTTCCTGCTGTTTGGTTGTATTGTAGCTGTAGCAGGGGCAGATTCCAGTGAGGCATGGCTGTTTTACACATTGTTCCTTACTGAACTTCAGACAAAAGGATTGCTCTTGTACCCTAATGGCTATACACTCCTGCTGAGAATGCTTCTCCTCCTCCGCCCTCCTCTACCATCCTTCCAGCTCTAAGTAGATTTTGTTCAATCTCTAAGTCATGCTGCATTACAAGAGGAATGTACCCATTTTTGTGCAGAAATCTTGATGTTGTTCTACAGTATTCCTGGAAAACTTCAGCAATTTCAGAATACACTAGAAAGCATCAAACTGTTACACCATCGAACCAAGAGTTAGTAGGAATTAAGCAGCAACGACTTCTTGATGATGATCCCTTTAAATGGTATGGGTGGGCAGGAACTCTGCTACTGAACACATCTTCATCTGCTTAATGTTACAAGAGGAAGGACTGACCTCCGGCATGGCAAAAGTGGTGTCAAATCAGCACTGCACACTGATTATCCTTACAAGCTGCCTTCTCTGCATAGCTCTGACAGAATCACACTGCACATCCATTAATATCCTCCCCAATATGGCGCCTGGTATGACTCACACCAGAAGTTAGCTCGAGTGCTATAGATCCTCTTCCAGGTCTCTAGGGGTACTCATGGCACTCCTCTTCAAACTTTTGTGCCAATCATCTTTCAAGAAGACAGAATTTTTCAGACCGCTCCTTTAACTTGCACAAAACAGTAATATGCAAGATTTACCTGGAAAGCAGTCATTTTAGTGGATTGTTAAAACAAAGTATGTTCTGTAAATTATATTGCCTTGGATACACATTATTGGTTCACTGTAGCATTAGGTTTACCATAACTAATTGGCATTACATCATACTTCTATCCTAGATTACTCTTGTGCCCAATTCAACATTTATCACCGTCAATTCAATCAACGCCTCTGAAAAGTATTATCTGATTATTATTTCATTGTTTTTAACAGTAAGTTGTGCACAAAATTATTTATAACGCTTCAGAAGTACTTAATTGTGTATTGAGTGCTTTGAGGTGACCTGATGAAAGGTCTCATAAAAATGTATGGGCTTAGATCTTCTAACTTGCGCCCACACCTCCCCCCTCACTTCCCTCCAAGGCCCCAAGGGATCCTTCCATATCCGTCAAAAAATCACCTGCACCTCCACACACATCATTTACTGCATCCACTGCACTCGATGTGGCCTCCTATACATTGTGGAGACAGGCCGCCTACTTGCAGAACATTTCAGAGAACACTTCTGGGACACCAACCAACCCAACCACCCCGTGGCTGAACACTTTAACTCCCCCTCCCACTCCGCCAAGGACATGCAGGTCCTTGGCCTCCTCCATCGCCAGACCATGGCAACACGACGCCTGGAGGAAGAGCGCCTCATCTTCCGCCTAGGAACCCTCCAACCACAAGAGATGAATGCAGATTTCTCCAGCTTCCTCATTTTCCCTCCCCCCACCTTTTCTCTGTCCCAACCCTGGGACTCAGCACCACCTTCTTGACCTGCAATCTTCTTCCCGACCTCTCCACCCCCACCCCCTCTCCGGCCTATTACCCTCACCTAAATCTCTTCCACCTATCGCATTCCCAATGCCCCTCCCCAAGTCCCTCCTCCCTACCTTTTATCTTAGCCTGCTTGACACACCCTCCTCATTCCTGAAGAAGGGCTTATGCCCGAAATGTCGATTCTCCTGCTCTTTTGATGCTGCCTAACCTGCTGCACTTTTTCAGCAACACATTTTTCTGATACAATGAACCAACCCCACATCCATTAATATCTTCTCTGACCTTATCGACTCCCTCAAGCTGACATTTCAACCTGACACACCTCTAATCAAACCTGACCCAACACTCCCATCAAACCTCACTCTTACACAACACTCCAATTAAACCTCACTCCAACAGTCCAAACATCCTTCATCTCATCCAACACTCTGAACAAACCTCACCCAATATCCCGCTATCTAATAACCCCTGGCCAGGCACCTCCACACCCGACCTAAACTGACCAACACTTTTCCCTGAACTCAACTTCTCAACAGCTCTTCCAGACCCACTCAACCATGCCCTCACACATCTGCAGCCCTACCCCACTCCTATGACACACCTGTGTCCCTATTCTCTTATGCACCCATTCACCACTCTGTCCCCTTCTCTTCCTACCATGCTACTGTCACACACTTAGCTTGTACACTTATCATCTCTATGCAGCTTCTCAAAGAGGCTTTGGGCGGCACGGTGGCACAGTGGTTAGCACTGCTGCCTCACAGCGCCTGGAGACCCCGGTTCAATTCCCGACTCAGGCGACTAACTGTGTGGAGTTTGCATGTTCTCCCCGTGTCTGCGTGGGTTTCCTCCGGGTGCTCCGGTTTCCTCCCACAGTCCAAAGATGTGCGGGTCAGGTGAATTGGCCGGGATAAATTGCCCGTAGTGTTAGGTAAAGGGGTAAATGTAGGGGTATGGGTGGGTTGCGCTTCGGCGGGTCGGTGTGGACTTGTTGGGCCGAAGGGCCTGTTTCCACACTGTAAGTAATCTAATCTAATCTAATCTTTAAACCTCAATTTGGACAGTTACTGGTGTAAGGAAGGGACGTGACTGGGCCTCCCTTATCTATCTGTTTCCCAAGAAGCTTGATTTGGATGTTCATGGCAGAAAGTTGGAGCTCCAGGGCAGGGCAATAAAAGGGAAATGAATGACAACTTTACCTGCATATCCACTAATATCATTTATTGTATCCGTTGCTCCCGATGTGGTCTCCTCTACATTGGGGAGACTGGAAGCCTCCTAGCAGAGCGCTTTAGGGAACATCTCCGGGACACCAATCAACCACAGCGCCCTGTGGTCCAACATTTCAACTCCCCCTCCCACTTTGCCAAGGACATGGAGGTCATGGGCCTCCTTCCCCAACGCTCCTTCACCACCAGACGCCTGGAGGAAGAACACCTCATCTTCCGCCTTAGAACACTTCAACTCCAGGGCATCAATGTGGACTTCATTTCCCCTTCCCCCACCTCACCCTAGTTCCAAACTTCCAGCTCAGCACTGTCTCCATGACTTGTCGTACCTGCCTATCTTCTTTTCCACCTATCCACTCCACCTTCCCCCCGCCCCCAACCTATCACCTTCATCCCCTCCCCCACTCACCTATTTTACTCTATGCTACTTTCTCCCCACCCCCACCCTCCTCTAGCTTATCTCTCCCCACTTCAGGCTCTCTGCCTGTATTCCTGATGAAGGGCTTTTGCCCGAAACGTCGATTTTACTGCTCCTCGGATGCTGCCTGAACTGCTGTACTCTTCCAGCACCACTAATCCAGAAACTGACTATGATTGATGGTCCTTGGATTACCCATGTTGTTATGACTCAGACATTTGTCCCCAGAAGACGATAGTATGCTCAACAGCAATGATAAGGCATTTTATTTTCCCACATTTGGAAATATGGATTACTTTTTAGTCAATGTATTGAACATATTTTAATAATTTTGGCTATGGGGGATAGAACTACACAAAGATCACATTATTCCCAACAGCTAAAATGGCATCTTTTAAATGCGAAAGCATTAATGTTATGATAATAATAATTATTTATGGAGCAGCAGACATTATCACTGAGAGTTCTGTCACTAAACTGTGACAGAATTCATTTCACATTGAAATGTTCCCTTTTTGAAGATCTGATGTTTGAAACTTGATTATTTATATTCCACCTTCCAAAAAGATATTAGTAAAGTCATGAAAAGTACCATGAGTGCCAATTTTAGTGAGCCACTATGACAAGGGTACTTCACATACTTTTTAAGCAAATTGTAGAATTTTCCTACGTCAGCTACACCAAATTAATTTTTTGAGGCAATTTTAACATGTTTCTCTGAGAATTGCTATACTCGTAACTCCTGTTGTTTAAATGCAAAATCTAAACACAATTTGCAGTTTGTTTGAATTTATAGTCAAAATGAACTGAAATATATGGTCTCTCAAGCATCATTTAGAAAGAAAAGGGTCAGGATTAGCTGAATCAATCTGCAATTAAATGTAGAAGAGATCAGCCACAGAAGTAATAGACAATCAAAAGTTATCCTCAGAAACAAAGTGGCAGTGATTTATGGTAAGAATGATTTCAGCAGCACAGTTTAGATTCATTTTGATTTTAACCTTGGTTGGAATCAAGAATGCTGTATAAATTCAACTGAACAAAGCCAAATCATTAATTAGCTTCCTCATTTTAATTTATGATTGGTGTATGTACGTTTATGTGTAACCTGAATTAATTAGATTGTTTCATGTTAATGAATTTTAAGGGCTGGCTGACTGAAGATCATACTTATAATCACATATATTTACAGTTTTACCACATTGGTACAGGTTCCCAAAACTAATGCATATTCTCTTATCTCCTGTGTTTTAAATCTGTACATAGGTTAAAAAAGAGGCCAGAAGAACCAACTGCGTCTGCATCAATGGTTGAAGCAGAAGCAAAACCAGAAGCAGTTGCTGAAGATGAGGGTGAAAGTGGAAATCTGCACATGTGTAGTTCAGTGTGTTCTTCAACAAGTAGCAGCTAGGACTAAAAGGTCAGGCTGCTCTTTCCATCTGTCTTAATGTTTCTCAGGCTGCTTCACTGGGCTAACAAGCTTTATTAAAGCTTTCAATGCCGTTTGGAAAAGAAAATCATCCATTGAATAATCTCTGGATATCCAGTGAACTACAACAGAATAATATTGCTCAGTGAATTTATTTCGTATATTTTTTAAAAAAAACACTGGAAAATAGGCAGGTTGATGCTCTTATGAACTGAAAGGTAGATATTCTCTATGCAACCATATAATGGCACATTATGTCATCAATTTAATAGGATGTTGAATGTTTAAAGCAAGTTGGATCTGTATTTCTCATTCAGTTGTTTTTGTGCTTTGTTTATGTCTTGCTAATGGTATGTCAAAATCTTTCCATGCAATGGTCCTGACTAATAAGAGTCATAATATTCATACAAATTTGACATAAAGGCTGATTAATAATTTACAATAATTTTACTAGAAGAGAATACATTTACAGAGTACTGTTGGACTACATTATCGTACAATAGATATAGTTAACAAAGGTTTCTATCGCTTCATAATCTTTCATATGGGTGGGAGGGGAAATAGAGAACTGGAAGATTTTATGTGTAAATAGTGACAGCATTTGTGTATCCACAGTTTTATGTGGTGGGCTTTGATAGGAAAATGTATTATTGAACCAAATTTTCATACAGAAGCTTACACTATTTCCAAAAATGTTTCAAATGTGCAGGCACAACTTATGGGCAAGGATGCCAAAGCTTTTATAGCACTGACATTTTCATTCATAACATGCAATTAGATATATCTAATTAGCATATAACTAAATGGCTTGAAATTGTATTAATATTCGATTTGTCACATCCTGTGTATACTATTGCTTTGAATGACCATATAGTGTGATCAACTGCAAAATATGTTAGCAAAATAGCAGTTAATACAATACGCATTACAGATGTTTGGTATCAGCTGCTTTTACAATAGGCTATTATAATTGATAGAATCTTAGAGAGACATGATGAAACAGGTAGAAATTTCAATCAGTAATGTTCATTAAGTACTTTTATTACACTGCATTTTTGTGTGCGCTGGTTTTATGTTAACTAATTTAAGATATGCAGCTCAGCACGTGGTGTTAAAAAAAACAAAGCACACACAGGAATGTAGCACAGGATTGCTGCACACTTTGCTGATGGGAATTTCAACCTTTGAATGTTAGCAGTTACGTAGCTCAATTTACTTAAGATACCTGTCAGTAAAAATGACAAATGGTAAATTATATTTTAAGAACTTATTGTATGTATTCAAATGTTATTTATGTATTTTTTGTTGCATGATTAATACATTGGTTTTGGACTGAACCCTGGTCCTTGAAAATGTGCAATGATGAGCAAACTTTTCAAGAAGAGGTTGTATCTCTGTAGTACTGAGATGTTGAATTTTTAATATTTAAAGAAATGGAGCATGATCCAGTTTCTTGCTGTATTGGGAAAAACAAGTTGGAAATAAATTTGTTCTTGTACATAACAACAATTAGGCTTTTACTGTTTATTTTACAAAACCATTTTCAAGCAACAAAATTTAACTTAGTAGCTGAAATGAATTTTATACAAGATTGTACCCAAAATTTATCATGACCAAACAATCTAAGATTACTTGAGAAAAATTGAAGCCATATTTTCTCATTATCTCTGTGACTTTGTATCTCTGTGAATCTCTGTATCTCAAGTTATCTCAGCAACTGCTGAGATTAACATAAACTATTCAGGATTAATATAAATCGTTTTATTTTTCAGTAATCATTGTTTGTGACTTCGTGTATCTATATAATTACAATTTAAATGGCTTGAATGTTCTAAAATAGTTACTCAGCGGGCAAACTAATGATGATTGATAAAAGCTGTCTCTGTTCCCAGACCAAGAATGAAAATTCTTGCTCTACCGAACTCGCTGTCAATATTTCTGTGAATGTTGATTTTTTTTATTATTATGTGCAGGAGCTGGTGTCGGATTGGGGTAGACAAAGTTAAAAATCACACAACACACGGTTATCATTCAACAGGTTTATTTAGAAGCACGAGCTTTCAGAGCACTGCTCCTTCATCGGGTTGTTGTTGTGTGATTTTTAACTTTTTTTTTATCGGTACAGATATCACAATACAGTTTACCTTAAAAGCAGTGGCTAGTAATGGTCCTTGAATTTTCCCCTAAGAATGTTTTATATGTTCACAGTAAAACAATCAAAGAACTGAATCTTCTCATATTTTGGCTAAATGTCATTTTCATTGAGTATTATTGTGGTTCTGCTCGCCGAGCTGGAAGTTTTTGCTGCAAACGTTTCGTTCCCTGGCTAGGGAACATCATCAGTGCGGTGGGAGCCTCGTGTGAAGCGCTGCTTTGATGTTTCTTCCGGTATTTATATTGGTTTGTTCTTGCCGGGAACGAAACGTTTGCAGCAAAAACTTCCAGCTCGGCGAGCAGAACCACAACAACGGATACCCGAGCTACAAATCTTCAATCAGATTTTATTGAGTATTATGGTGAGTATCCCTCCAAGAGAAACATTTCCACACACTATGATCACAAACATGCTTCATTAACTACCTACAAACCTCTGTTGTAATTCTCTTGTTTGATACCATACTAATTCTGCCATTTGTCATATCTGGAGATCCTTAGCACTGCCAGGATACACCAGCATCACTAGGACTGGTGTCATGCTATAAAGGCTACTGCATAAGTGGCCAAACATTGGCAAATTGAAGCAGATGTTCACCTTGGACATGGCAAATGAGAGGAAGTTAGTTTTCCATTTCGTGGACAGGGAACTGGAAATTCTGGTGGATGAGATGGTGCAGAGGCCATATATCCTTGTGAAACAGAACAAGCTGAAGAGGTAAAGACAGCAGACCCTGCCAGCGTAGTCTGAGGTTGCTACCAGGTCTAGCAAAATACCCAGTAATGCAGCAAAAATGGTCAATGATCATCTTCACTCCACCAAGTTAAACAAATGCTACCATTTACTCTCTTTGACCTCTCACTTCCTATATCTCTACAACTGTAATTACCTGACACCGTGACTCTTGTTCTACAACTCTCACTGTTGCCTGCAACATCTTCCCTCACTCACTCTCACCCACACCACTCTGTTCACCTTGCATGGTCTCTGTACAGCCTCCTCATCATACTACTTTTCCATCACCTGCACAAGCACTAACCACCGTAGCCCATTTAGTCTCTCTCATTCTCTCATTATTGAGGATAATGGCTCACCACAGGGCCCAAACAGTAAGGAGAGGTGGTAGCTGGTGGTATTTGTCTCTTCACTCCTTACAAGGTTGAAGATCATGGCTCTTGAAAGCAAAGATCAGGACTGCCCCTGCATAGCTGCCAAAGCCTCCATGCCCTGGCACACAAGTAAGATTTCATTGTTCATTGTTCCCATGGCCTCCACTGTGAGTTTATTGGGTACATGCCACAACTTCTAGACCTTGGTCGCCACGTTTTCTCTCTTTTGTCTAATGCAGGCATGGTGGGATGCCCATGGTGCCGGTGGTCAAGAGGACTGCCCCACAAAACATCCCCTTACTCCACCTCTGAGACTGAAAGTTTGGATGCTCAAAGGACATACCGGCAAGACTGTCTGCTGTATCCACCTCCAGCTCAGAAACTGACCCCTCGGTGGGAGCTTTCATTAAAGTTAGTAGCACCTGCTTGTGGTAGCTTCACTGCCGTGTCTCTGCCAATGAAGAAATGCCCAAAGTTATTGGCACTCAGAGGACTGCTGCAGCCTAGGCACGTGCTCAGCCCCAGCCAGAAGAGGACCCCATGTTCTTTGGAAATCAGGGACTTCATACAAATATATGAGTGAAGCAGGTTGGTTTGTCAGGAGTACTGGCTGACCTGATGCAAAGCCTACAGGACTGCAGCAGCAACGACCCTGCTGCTTCAAGGCAGGTGATCATCTGGCTGTCTCCATGGGCAGGGTGCTGGCTGCAGTGGAAAGCCAAGTCCAGCAGTCTCGGATTCCGCCATATACATGCATAGACATGCATGCTATCACTTTAGCTATTGGTGCTCAGCAGCAACAGCAAGGCGATAGGGATGCTCAGGATCTTGCACTCACTCCGGGTGCCCTTTCCTCACATGGAGACAGGGTGGTGCCTGTAGGTATCCAGCCAGAGGAGGGAACACACACTCGGCCACCTCCAGAAGACTCCTCTCAGGACACTTCAAAGGTAAGCAAGGCCTTCAGCTTCAACCTGCCCATCACCTTCAGCCTGTGGGAATTCAAGCCAAGAAGAGTGCGCCTCCCTCTGGAGAGGAATCATTCCGTGTGAGTGGAGCCTCAAGACTTAAACTCCCCAGAGTCATCCCAACCAAATTACCAAGGCTGATGTGCTCCACTACGGGACAGACTCTCTCCATCCCAGCTGCAGAACTTGGGCATGCACTGAGATATAGTGGAAGGGAAAAGCAGGAGTGTTGTGCCCATTGCTGTTTGTTATCTATACCAATGATTTGGATGAGAATGTACAAGGCAGGATTAGTAAGTTTGCTGATGACACTAAAATAGGCAGTATCATGGACAGTGAGGAACGTTATCAGAAATTGCAGCAGGACCTTGATCAGCTGGGGATGTGGGCTGAGAAAATACAAATGTAGTTTAATATAGGTAAGTGTGAGGTCTTGCCTTTTGGAAAGTCAAATCAAGGTAAGACATTCATGGTGAATGGTAGGGCCTTAAGAAGTGTAGTAGAACAGAGAGATCTTGCAGTTCAGGTTCACAGTTCTTTGAAAGTGGAGTCACAGGTAGCCAGGGCAGTGAAAAAGGCTTTTGACACACTGGCCTTCATCAGTCAGGCACTGAGTATAGAAGATAGGAAGTTATGTTGCAGTTATACAGGATGTTGATGAGGTTGCACTTGGAGTATTGTGTTCAGTTTTGGTCACCTTGTTATAGGAAGGATATTATTAAACTTGAAAGAGTGCAGAAGAAATTTGCAAGGATGTTGCCTGGACTCAATGGTCTGAGTTATAGGGAAAGGTTGAACAAGCTAGGACACTTTTCTTTAGAGAGTAGGAGACTGAGGGGGGTCATGAGAGGCATGGACAGAGTGAATGCACTCAGTCTTTTTCCTATGGTTGGGGAATCGAGGACTAGAGGTTTAAGATTAGTGGGGAGAGAATAAAAGGGAACCTGAGGGGAAAAATATTTACAGAGAGGGTGGTACGCATGTGGAATGAGCTGCCTGTGGAAGTGGTTGAGGCAGGTACATTAACAGCATTTAAAAGGCACTTGGACAAATGCATGGATAGGAAAGGATTAGAAGGATATGGGCCAAGTGCAGGGAAATGGACAGTGGATGGACATTTTGGTTGGAATGGATCAGTTTGGGCCTGTCTCTGTACTGTAGGACTCTGACTTTCTGACAGCATATGGCTGGCGCAGGTGACAAGTTACTGTAAATACATTATTATATCTGTAGACATAAGTCCTCTTTTCACCATCATCCAGGGCGCAACCACAACTGTGACGTTGAAGGTACAGAGTCCACCTGTTCTACATAGTGTTCTACGCTGCAAACTGTGAAGTGAGTACCTTCTGCACTGTGTGCAGGCAGAGCAAAGATAAACAGGTATCTGCTATTTTGGCAACTAGACCCCATCCTTCCAGGCAGACAATCCTTGCTACTGCATCACAGGCATTAATGGGATTTACTCGTTATTTTACATGATATGGTCAGGAGGGTTTAGCACAAGGATTTGCTTTGCACAGAATAGGCTAAAAGTTAAAGTTCACAAACCATGTGCTCACAAGTGTGTTTCAGCTTCAATTTATACATGTTGCCATTTGAAGTGCTTCATGGTGCTCACAATCATTACTGAATGATGAACTGACTCTGCACATCAGTGTCTAATCTTTCTAGAGCCTGTGTGGAAACTGGAGTAGTCTAAGCATCCGCGGAGCAGAAGCCACATTGCAATTTTTTTCATAGTTTGTTTAACTTCAAATGCATTGTGATCTATTACTACTCGATTTTCATTAAATCAAGTTCATGAGGTTAAATCCACATTCACTTGATGGCTGATATGTTGCACCAATGTCCAAAAGAATGGACATTTCTTACAATTGGCCATCTTTTAGAACATCGTCCACAAAATCTCTGAATGTTTGACTGGAACCAGTTGTGGCTTTTTCCACTTCACTGTCGGGAGCAGCCAGAACTTTCTTCATGTCATTGCTCCAATGAATTCATTCACCTAGATACTGAATCTTTATTAATCTTGGCCTTTGCAAATTGCATAGCTTCAGTTGTTGTTAAACAGCTTCTCAGCAAGAATTCGCACAGAGCTGCCAGTTCACTGAGAACATCATTCAGAGCTGTCAATGCACTGTGATACTGTGGCTAAGTTAGTGTTTTTGGGGAAGCAATGGCATGGTGGTGGTGTCACTGGGCTAGTAATTCAATACACCCAGGCTAATGTTCTGGGGATATGTGTTAAAATCCTACCACAGCAGATGGTGAAATTTGAATTTAATAAAATTCCAAAATTAAAGTCTGGCCTAATGATGACGATATAACCAATGTTGATTATTGTCAAACCCATTTGTTTCACTAATGCCCTTGAGGGAAAGAAATCTGCCATCCTTGCCTGGTCTGGCCCACCACTGACTCCAAACTTGCAACAGTATGGTTGACTTTTGAATGGCCTCGAGGTAATAAGTGCTGGCATTGCACATGTTGCCCACATCCCATCAACAAATTATTTTAGAATGCTGCTGTAGAAAACTCTGTGCGAGGGAAAGGTACTGAGCTCATAGACCGGACCGAGAACATCTTCATGAATCCCAGCATCTTCTACACACCAGAATGAAGCCCAGGATTTCTGAACTCAGTACACAGCCATGCAACCACATCTGGCTCCAAATCAAAAAAGCATGCGATCATCAAAGTAGGCTCTCGGAAGGGGAAAAGGCCAGGTTACATCACCCCCAAGTGGGAGACTCAAGCTGAAAGCTGTAGGAACAGGGTCAGAGAATAGTGGGTAGTTTGCAATCGCCTCAGCAACGACCGGGAAGATCAGGCACTAGTCTGGGAAGCAGTGATCATTCCAGAATGAAGGAACACGTGAGTCAAGTAGCCAGTTAGATTTTTCTTTCGTATTTTACATTTTCTAATCAACCTGTTCACAGGCATTATGATGTACCTCTAGGACCTGAACCCAGGCCTCATGGCTCAGAGGTAGGGACATTACCACTGCACAACAAGAGCTAAATGCTTTGTTTTCTTGATAAGTTTAAAATCTGTCAAAGGGAAGAGCAAATGAGTATTCAAATGAGTATTCAAGCTCTTTAGAAAAGACATCCCATACATGTTTCAAAAAAGTTTCCAGTGACTCAAAACTGAAATGCCACCTTCAACACAGAAACAGAATGTACAAATCTGAGATTTTCACTTGTTGTGAAACGGATGATGTTCGATGCATTTGTTCCTCTAAAACAAACTCTGTGAGTAAGTTCATCAATGGAAGAAACGGGCAGGATTGGAAGTCAGATTACCAAAAGTAACGTTTGAGTCAACAAGTGCACATGAATGTGATTATTAGTTTACAAAAGCAAAGCAAAGGTGGAATTTTATGAATGCCCACCAAAACACCAGGAGACTGTGACATTAGGTTCCAGCAATAAAGTCTAATCTCATAAGATACAATTGCAACATTTAAAAGGCACCTGGGTTGGTACATGAGTGGGAAGGGTTTAGAGGAATATACAAAGAACAATGAACAAAGAAAATTACAGCACAGGAACAGGCTCTTCAGCCCTCCAAGCCTGCACTGATCTATATCCTCTATTTAAACCTGTCACCTATTTTCTAAGGATCTGTATCCCTTTGCTCCCTGTCCATTCACGTGTCTGTCTAGATACATCTTAATGACGCTATCATTCCAACTCCACCACCTCTGCTGACAGTGTGGACCAGGCACCTACCACCCTCTGTGTAAAGAGCTTTCAATCTTAAACTTTTCTCCTCTCACTTTGAACTCGTGATTCCTAGTAATTGAAACCCCATTCTGAGAAAAAGTTTCTTGCGATCCACCCTCTCTACACCTCTCATGATTTTGCAGGCCTCAATCAAGTTCCACCCTCCACCACTACCCCCCCCCACCCCCCAACCAACCTCCATCTTTCTAATGAAAATAATCCAAATCTACTCAACATCTCCTCATAGCTAGTACCCTCCATACCAGGCAACATCCTGGTGAACCTCCTCTGCACTCTCTCCAAAGCATCCACATCCTTTTGGCAATTTGGCAACCAGAACTGTACGCAGTATTCCAAATGTGGCTGAACCAAAATCGTACACAACTGTAACATGATCTGCCAACTCTTGTACTGAATACCCAATCCAATTAAGGAAGGCATACTGTATGCCTTCTTGACCACTCTACTGACCTGAGTTGCCATCTTCAGGGAACAATGGACCTGAATACCCAGATCTCTCTGTACATCAATTTTCCCCAGGACTTTTCCATTTACTGTGTAGTTTGCTCTGGAATTGCATCTTCCAAAATGCATCACCTCGCATTTGCCTGGATTGAACTCCACCTGCCATTTCTCTGCCCAACTCTTCAATCTATCTATATTCTGCTGTATTCTCTGACAGTCCCCTTCACTGTCTGCTACTCCACCAATCTTAGTGCCATGTTCAAACTTGCTAATGAGGCAACCTACGCCTCCCTCCAAATCATGGGCATATATCACAAACAACAGTGGTCCCAACACAGATCCCTGTGGGACACCACTGGTCACAGGTCTCCATTTTGAGAAGCTCCCTTCCACTACTACTCTTTGCCAACCAGTTCTCTATCTATCTAGCTAGAACACCCTGGACCCCATGCTACTTCACCTTCTTCATCTCCCTACCATCGGGAACCTTATCAAGCACCATACTAAAGTTCATGTATATCACATCTACATCCCTTCCCTCATCAACCAACTTTGTCACCCCTTCAAAGGATATAGGCCAAACGCTTGCAAATGGGACTAAGTCAGTTTAGAACATTTGGTCGGTTTTCTGAGCTGTAAAAACGTCTATGACTCCATGACTCTAAGATAGAAGTTCTCATCAATACAGCCATACTTATAGAAAAGATGAATGAGTCCATGCTTTCCATGCAAAACATTGCAAAATCATATGGCAAAGTGCACAGCAATTACTGAGAGTTGGTGCAGCAAGAATAATATCTTTGAATTTTGAGAGTGTGTAATGGCTTTGTCATACAGGGACAGCTCCGAGATGAATTGCACAAATTACATTTTCTTACCTTGATGGTGGACAATAGTAAATGCGTTTCATTGCAAAAAATGTTCCTTTTGTGCAAGTTTTAACCAGAATCTGAACTTGCTTACAAGACTGTACTCACAGAAATTCTTAAGCTGACTGTTTACCTCCTTAGTGACAACAACCAAGTAATTTTACGTTCGCTGTAACCTTGATTTACAGAAGATCTTTACATCAAATGGAGCTTCTGTTGAGTTAGGGAAGAAAATTGGAATAGCTGCAATTTGCAACACAATGTCGAACATTTGTCAGAACAGCAATATATTGCTTACTGAGCAAATCTGGGAATAGATGATACCTTGGACACAGGTGTCAATTACACTGAAATGCTTCTAAGAACAGTGTATCTGGAACTGAGATCATGGTGAAACATAAACGTTGTAGAAATAAAGCTACAAAAGTCACGATTCCATAATAAAAATCACAAACCAGCAATTTTAGTTCCTGATGAAGGGCTTATGCTCGAAACGTCGAATTCTCTATTCCTGAGATGCTGCCTAACCTGCTGTGCTTTGACCAGCAACACATTTGCAGCAGCAATTTTAGTTCATCAATTAAACATAGCTTATGATTGTTACGACACAGGGTAAACCCCTCTGCTAACTTAAACTCGACACATGGAAAAGCCCACCTCACGCTGTAATCTGTTAAAATTTAAGATGCAAAGAATTATCCCAGAAGCCACTACTTAAAGTGAAAATTAACAGTTTTATTCATTAAGTCCAACAGAGAACATTAAAACAACAGCTATTTACAACTCTGTTCTCTTAAACCTATCTTTTACCTCCCAATCTGCAACACTGGCTTCATTAAAAACACCCCGATTAAGGTGTACAAAAACATATAGAATATTGCTTCAAAACGAGTCAACTTTGTCAACTCTCCTTTGGAGATTTTTTTGCTGTATTTTCGGCCTGCTGCTGCACAAATTTCTTATGGACAGGCATCTTCCAGAGAATTATTTTGCTAGCAGTCTGTTGCTTCTTAGCAACTCTTTGTAGTTCTCCCCTTAACTGTTCAAAACATTGGATCATTTCATTGGTTTTGATATCATAAAAAACATTATATTCCAAATTCAATTGGATTTTGGTATCTTGAGGCATAATTTAAACTGATTGGCTGAATTTTAATTTGTTTTTCTTCCGTAGCAACACAACTCCAGCTATTTGTTTCAACCAAGTGTTACATTTTTACTTTGTCCAGGACTCTCTGTGTTGTCAGTCAGTCCTTGCTAGCTTTTAAACTCTCTTAAAAGTGCAGTATACACCTACACCTTCATAACACCTCCCCCCTTAAGAAAAAAATGAGCCATCATAATAAAAAGAAGGCTTCATTTCTTTCTCTATTTCTTAATAGAGAACCATGGGCGGCACGGTGACACAGAGACCGGGGTTCAATTCCCGCTTCAGGCGACTGACTGTGTGGAGTTTGCACATTCTCCCTGTGTCTGCGTGGGTTTCCTCCCACAGTCCAAAGATGTGCAGGTCAGGTGAATTGGCCATGCTAAATTGCCCGTAGTGTTAGGTAAGGGGTAAATGTAGGGGTATTGGTGGTTTGCGCTTCGGCGGGTCGGTGTGGATTTGTTGGGCCGAAGGGCCTGTTTCCACACTGTAAAGTAATCTAATCTAATCTTAACCACATTATCATGACATACATATGACTTTAACCTATATTCATAGTAACTTCTTCCCACAAGTGTATAACATTGAATAGATACCAATTTTATCTATACTTTATCAGTTAAATCCACAATAATGCATCTGCAATTACATTCTTATGACACGCAACATGTATGAATTGCAAATTAAAAGTCTGTAACATAAGACTGCAATGAAATAGTCTCACATTCTTGTCTTTAAAGCATTTCAAGAATGTAAGAGGATTGTGATATGTGTACACAACCATCTCCGACACATTATTAAAAGTTGTAAGGCCAGTACCAAACTCAATTGTTCTTTTTCAATTGTGGAGTATTTCCTCTGGTGGATGTTGAGTTTCTTCAAAAAGTAATCAACTGGCAGTTCAATCCCATCATCATTTTCCTGTCAGAGTACAGCTCCAATTCCTATGTCACTAGCATCGATGGCACTTTTAAAAAGTTTCTAAAAGTTTTGGTATAGCTAAAACTGCTGCGGTGGTTAATATTGATTCAAATGGTCAAATGCCTCCTGGCATTGTTTTGTCCACCGAACATTTATGTTCTTCTTCAGCAAATCTGTTAACAGTGCCACTACACTGCTGAGGTTTGGAACAAACTCCTGATACAATCCACATAGTCCCAAAAATCGAAGCACCTCTTTTTTCGTGGAAATTCCTAGATGGCCTTCATCTTTGCATTCCAAGTAGTCAACCTGCCATGACCGATGTTATGTCCAAGAACGTCACCTCTGCTTTCATGAATTCAGTTTTGTTTAAGTTTATCACCAGTTTTGCTTCTCGTAGGCTTTAAAAGAGCTCTGCCAACTGTACCATCTGATCTTTCCAGGACTAAATGAAGATCACTGCACAGTTTGTTAACCCAGCCACAACTCTATTCATGAGTCTTTGGAATGTGGCAGGTGTGTTCTTCATTCTGAAGGCCATCACTTTGAATTGATATAGCCCATTTGGGGTTACAAATGCAGAAATTTCTTTCACCGTGTCTGATAAAGGATGCTGCCAGTAACCATGCAGTAAGTCCAACTTGGTGAAGCAAATGTCTTGTCCGACTTTCTTGATACAGCCCTCCAATCTAGGAATTGTATATGAGTCCGATTTTGTAACAGCATTGTCCTTCTGATAATCCACTCAAAATCATTGAGTCTTGTCTGGTTTGGGAACTAAGAAGATTGGCAAACTCCACTCGCTCTGGCTCGATTTGATGATATCCTTGTTGAACATGGCCTCCACCTCCTTCTGGACCTGTCTGGATTTGAAAGGATGAGGCTGACGGGGTATTGTTTCATCAGAACAGTATTCCTTAGGTCTACGTCATTAGTCCTCCCCATCTGATTTTTATGTATGTCCTCTTACTGCAGTAACAAACCTTTCAACTGAGTTCTTTGCTCCTGAGACAGGTAGTTTACAAACCTATCCCACTCTTCATGGATTTCTTCATTTTTTAACATATTTTGAAGCACATCAAAATCCACAAAATCTGGATTTGATTCCTCATTCTGCAGGGCAGTAACACGTTTCTCCAGTTCTTTCTCTCTAGTCTAATACAGTTTCAACATTTTCATGACATATCCTATACTTTTTTTTCTATCTGACATCTTTACTGATAGTTCACCTGACTCAACTTTTTCTCAATTTGATAGGGGCCACTAAACCTGGCTTTAAAGGGATCTCTTATTACTGGTACCATTGCTAACACATTATCCCCTTGGGGAAAATGTCCATGTCTCAGAGCTTTAATCTGCCACCTGCTTCATTCTATGCTGTGCCCTCTTTAGGTGCTGTTTAGCTAACTCATCTACTCAATTTAATCTCTGCCTCACCTCTGATACCTACTTGAAGTGTCAGACCTCTGACTTCGGTTCTGTCAATTTCTTGTTAATTACTTTCAAAGGGCCTCTCACTTTATACCCGAATATTAACTCAAAGGGAATGAACTGAGTATATTCATTTGGGGCATCTCTAATAGCAAGCAATATGAATGGGATACCTTTATCCCAATCATTCGGGTAGTCCTGAAATATTGCTCTCAACATGGTCTTCAAGGTCTGATGCCACCTTTCTAGAGCTCCCTGGGATTCAGGATGATACATATTGGTTTTACAATGCTTTATATCTAAGCTATCAATAACCTTCTTAAACAGCCTAGCAGTAAAATTTGACCCTTGGCCTGGCTGAATCTCTCTGGGTAGCCCATTTCATGTGAGGAAAGCCACTAAATCCTCTACTACTTTTTTTTCCTTGATACTCTGTAATGGAATTGCCTCCGGAAATCTGGTAGGCGGATCCATTATGGTTAACAAGTACTTTTAGTTCTCGGGAAAGACCTGCACAATCAATTATAACCCACGTGAAAGGTTCTTTAAATGCAGGGATTGGCAACAAAAGTGCTGGTTTTATTACCGCCTGAGGCTTACCAACCATTTGGCATGTATGACACATATGGCAAAAGTTAACCACATCCTTCTGCAATACAGGCCAATAAAAATGTTTTTGTACCTTAGTCTGAGTCTTTCATGCTCCTAGGTGACCCCTTTCGGTAGTGCATATGCTACCCTTAACACTTCCTGACTGTATGCTACAAGCAACACAATCTGGTGCCCATTCTCCCTTGTACTAACCTACCATGGTCTCCATTTCTGTCTTAGGATTCTATCTTTCAGATAATACCCCTCTGGAATATTCTCTGCTTCCTTTTCAGAGTACGCATCCACGTATATAAGTTTTATCGTCTCGCCTTTCTGTTGCAAGTCCCTTAGCCTTTCAGGACTAAACACTTCTGTCTGACCCTCAGGTTTTTCCTGCACCATTATGTCAAACAGGGTGTCTGCTAACTGAACCTCAACTCCTTCATCTTTCTCTTTAATTTTTGCTTCATGCTGTGACTAATGATAGTGGGATCTTGTTACTACACAGTCTGGGAAAATACCAGCATATTTTTGTTTTAACTCCTCAGTTTCTTCATCTTCCTTGGACTTCTCCACAACAAAGGGTGTCACTCCCACCTTGGACCCTGCTAAATCATTCCCAAAATCAAACTGGATTCCTGGAACTGATACTCTGTCAATTACTCCCACTGTTACTCTCCCAGTCTTGAGTTGGCACTCCAACCTGATCTTACATAGAGGAATGCTAAATTTCTCTCCATCTATCCCACAAATTACCACACTCTCGGGTAACAGATCAGAAAGAGTGCAAATTCACTGTATCTCTCAAAATTTTAACTTCTTGCCCTTCTCCCCTTATTCTTTCTGAGTAAACTTTATCATAGGGTGAATTCTTTGTAGAGATCAGGTACTAACTCCAGACCCAACCCCTGCCTAGGCTGCACACTCTCCTGCAGCTCCTCAGTTCTTCTTGGGGTTTCTCATCAAAGTGTGGCAGAGTTTTGACATATTTGTATATACCACTACCTTCTCTTTTAATCTCCATCCTGTTAACTTGACTTTGCTGTCTAAGTCTCAACTTCTCAAGTTCAAATTCTGTCTTTTTTCACTCAATGAAGACTCTTCTCTCTCTTTGCTTTTCCTCTCTGTCTCTTTGTTTATTTTCTAACTCCATTTTCCTCAATTGTAATTTAGGTTTTTCTAACTCGACTGCACTTCTCTGACACAACTAAGTGTTTGAGTAATTCCCTTACAGTTTCAGCTTTACCTTTGTCCTCGGTAAAATCCAAATCTAACTTCTTTGCTAATTCTAAAAGTATGGCCTTTTTCTTTCCTTCTAAACTTTCTTGGCAAATTTGAGAATCATTCAAACCCCAGAACCTCTTTAGCAATTTTAATAGCCATTTCTCTCACTTTTAGTTTACCCAACCACAAGTCACCAAAATTAAACAAATTGTCTCACCTATGTTTTATTTAAAGATCTAGGACACTAACCGTGTTTAAATTGTAAGTGTTTAAATTTACTGGGCTTTTTTAGTATCCTAAATCTATTATATCTGTCCAAATCTCAGACTGGATCTGTCTAAACCTGTTCAAATCACAGACGAAAGCCCCCAAACTGTTACAGCACGGGGTAAACCCTTCTGCTAATTTAAATCCGACGCACAGAGAAACTCACCTTGTGCTGTAATCTGTTAAAATTCAAGAGACAAAGAACTATCCCAGAGGTCACTATTTGAAGTAAAAATAAACAATTTTATTCTTTAAGTCCAACAACAAACATTAAAACAATAACTATTTCCAACTCCTTTCTCTTAAACCTATCTTTTCCTTCCCACTCTACAATATTGGTCCAATAAAAAACCTGATTAAGATTTACAAAAACAAAATTACTTTTCAAAAGCAGTCGGCTTTGTCGATTCTCCTTTGTAGATTTTTCACTGTATTTTCCTGGGTCATGTCTTCTTCGGCCTTCTGCTGCACAAATTTCTTATGGACAGCTACCTTTCAGAGAGTTATTCTGCTCGCAGTCTGTCGCTTCTTGACAGCTCTTTGTAGTTCTTCCCCTAACTGTTCAAAATGTCAGGTTTTATATCCCAAAACATCAGATCATTTAATTGGCTTTGATGTCATCAAAAAACATTATATTTCAAATTTGATTGGATTTTGGTATCTGGGGTCATAATTTAAACTGGTTGGCCAAATTTCAATTTGTTTTTGTTCCATAGCACCCAAATCTAGCTATTTGTTTTAACCAAGTGCCAAATTTTTACTTTGTTCAGGACTCTCTGTGTTGTCAGTCAGTCCTTGCTAGCTTTTCAACTCTCTTAAAGGTACAGACCACACCTACACCTTCATAACACAATTTATCTCACTTTCAAAGGTTTTCCTAAGTAAAAGCTTGAATTTTAATAATGTGCTTTGCTAAATTTCTGGAGTTGCCTTAGCATTTTGGATAAAATCTAGTACCTTATATTAAGGTCACTGTTATTTTAGAATGACCCACGTTTGTAAATACATTGTGGAGACTTTCAGCTATATTTTAAATTTGGGATAAAGGATTTTTCGGTGTGGTGAATTCTTAAACACTGGAAGAGTTAAAACTAAACACATACTCAAGCAATTGAACAGGCTGCTTATTTTATAGTTGTTCACTTTCTTGCCAAATTTTCTTTCTTCCTCTTCTCCAGAAGGCGTCGCTTCCTCGGTGAGAAATCGCTCCAAGAGTTTCCAGCATCCTCTAATAGTTTTGTCTGAGTAGTTGCTTCCAATTACTTATCAGTTTCAGTGTTGCATGCTGGCAGACCTGTCAGTTATAGAAGACAAACATTATCTAATGTACCTTCAGAATCAGAAGCCCTAATTGATTTTCCTTTCATTAACCAAGGAACATTGAGGTTAATTGTAGCATCTCTGAAACATTTCTTGCTGAAATCAGCTAACTCAGAAAATATTAGAGATAGCACCCGAGTTCTTTAGCTTTATGAATTGGTTAGAGAAGCTATTTGGGAAAACAAAATAAGCTTTTTTTAAACTGAAGTCACACATTTCTTTAAAACTGTAATTATGCAGATTTTCACACAGCTGTTAACTGGTTGGCATATTTTACTGAATAATTAGGAACTAGAATTTATTATCCATTGTAAAGGTGTTTATAATTTGGACAGATGTCTGTTATTCTAATTGGCAGCTGATGCCATGAGTGTGCTCTGCTGGTCACAAAGTGCATTAAATATAGCGGCTAATACAGTGAAAGATAGGTACGGAAACACTAATTAGATGAGTGACTTCCATGCAAACATAAGCTGCCACATTACATGGTGGGTGTTAATCACAACAATAAATGTATTACAGTATGAACCATGGGCCTGCTAACATGCTAGACAGGGTGCGTGTAAATCCAAGGGAAATAGCTAATTTGTTCTTAAAGCTTTGGTAAATCCAAATCTTTCCGATTAGCAACAATGGAAATTTCTTATAGGATCCAGCTTAAATTCTCTGAGCCTTCTCACTCTTCGAAGTAGAAACTAATTGTCTGTGCTTAAAAGGCAACTCAGAGAAGAATGCATATGCCAATTAGCTTAAAGCTTTTACACTACACAAAGAAAGTAGTTTAATCGGTTTAGGTGGGAACAAGATCCAAGATGTATTCTGTATTTTCCTCAAGTTTTCTGATTATACTTCAAATGAATGTGATGCAGCTCATGTGTATGCTATTGTGCTCCCACTACAGTGTAGAAGCAGGCCATTTGGTCCATCAAGTCCATATTGATCCCTGAGTGTTTCCAAAGAACACTCGACGAATTTATGCATGGACTTAGCCAACAATTCATAGGAAGCAATTATTATCAATCATCTTCTTGTGAACATGCATCCAAGAAAGGCTCCTATGGTTCAACAAGCCCCGTGTTCAATATCAGGGCAAGATCCTATCAAGTGCATCACATGTTCACGAAGTGCATAGCTGATGCATATATCCAGATTCTCGGATTGAGAAACTTATACCCATAGCCTTATTTGCACAGCGTGGCCATGCCCAACAATGATTAGTCTTTTTGAAAAGGCAGGGTTTCATTATTGCATGCAAATGTCCCAGTTGCAACCAATTCATAAGAACTTATTTATATTGAGACATTGTAGAAGAGCTGAAAATGTGTTTTAACTCACACCAGTTCATGATATTGCAAGCAGGGGTTAATTTGGTGTTGAAGACATTTGAATATGATTGTGTTGAGACATTATTAACACACTGGGTAGTGAATCCACATATTCAAGTGAGAGCGGGGGCTGATAGGACATGTTGATAGAAACAGGCCTCCAGCCTATTTCTCACTTTGGAAGGAAGAACAAAAGAACAGAGTATTAGTCAAGATAAACTGAAGAAAGCTGCAACAGAAAGAGAGATGGTGTATTTGTGTACAGAAAGCTAGCACACAGGTGCAGCAGGTATCAGGAAGGCTCGTGGAATGTTGGCCCTTATTTCAAGGGGGTTGGAGTTTTGGATTAGGGAAGTCTTATTGTACGGAGCGCTGTTGTGAACAGATCTGGAACGCTGTGAGCTGTTTTGGTCCCCTTGTTTAAGAAAAGTTAATATCTCATTGGGCAGTTCAGAGAAGGTTCACTAGTGTGATCGCTGGTATGGAGAAGTTGTCTTATGAGAAAAGTTTGGAACTCTGTTCATAGGAATTTAGAAGGATGAGAGGTGATCTCATTGAGACATATACAATGTCTTACTATAACTAGGCTCTTATGAACTTGGAGAGTCTAGGACAAGAGGGCATTGCTTCAGAATAAAATGGCACTAACTTAAGACTCAGATGAGGAGGAATTTCCTTGCCACGGAGAGCTGGGTAGGAAGAGCTGCGTACATTTATGGCTGAGGTTGATTCTTAATCAATGGAGGAATCAAGGATTATGGTGAAGGGCAGGAAAGTGGACATGGGGAATGTTGGATCAGCCATGGTCCTGCTGAATAGCGGAGTGGGCTGTAAGGGTCAAATGGCCAACTCCTGTTCCTATTTCTGATGACCTTATGGTCTGCACGTCCTAATAGAAAGTAGAATTACTTGGCTAATTTCAAAAATGGCAATTTGGGCTGTGACACTGAAAGTCGAGATGGAAGAGGTAGAAAGTGGAAGAAGCAACCCATATTTGCAGAGGTTAGGTGACTATGCTCAGGAAGCAGTGAAAGTTAAGTAGCAGTAGGAGTCAATGCCAGACTATTGTTCTAAAAACACAGGTGCAAGACATGAAGAAGTTTAACAAACTGCCACCAATTATCAAGGTGAATAGCTTATCCTTCCAACTGCGCCACTAATCTCATCCACTGTTTAATTCTCCACAGGCCCTTCACCAATCTACTTACAACACCACTATTCAACCTGACAAAATGCATACACTTTTCATCACCCTCACACAGCATATTTGTATACCTGGCACTTACACAACTCATGTTACCCTTAACAGCCATATCACCCATAACGTACCAGGTCAACCACTGACACACATCCTTATCTCTTGCAACAGAATGTAGTATTTAAATCTGACAAAAATACAGAACTGCGGAGGACTGCCACATCTGTAGTTTTTAACTCCCATGGTGTGGGTCATTATAATATTAACATTGAGGTCATGATTACTGGTGGAACGGAAGCAATAAATGAAGAAACGGGGTTGCAAAGTGATTCCTTGCTTCACCCTACTTTCGAGGAGAAAGTGAGGTCTGCAGATGCTGGAGATCAGAGCTGAAAATGTGTTGCTGGTAAAGCGCAGCAGGTCAGGCAACATCCAAGGAACAGGAGATTTGATGTTTCGGACATAAGCCCTTCTTCAGAATTCCTGAAGAAGGGCTTATGCCCGAAACGTCGAATCTCCTGTTCCTTGGATGCTGCCTGACCTGCTGCACTTTTCCAGCAACACATTTTCAGCTCAACCTGCTTTCCCCTCATTCTGAAATCATTGCTGACTCAGGAACTGCAGATGGTATAAGCTTTTACTTATACTGTTTTATTTTGCCCTCAACACTCACCCACATCCAACCCTGCTAATATGACTCTGGCCTCTACTGTTCAAAAAGGTTTCCAGGGCATTATGTACAATCAATGTTCCAATAGATCAACAGGATTCCTGAGGCGCTACTCCTGGAAGTTACAGAGGTTCAGCGGCAATGAATCTTCTTCTTTTCTAAGAAGAACAGTAGTCAAACCTGTTTCCAAACCTACCACTCTGACAGTGCCTTACTGTAACCTGTCAGCCAGTGTTATAGACCAGGCCAGATCATCTCACAACATTTCAAGAAGTTAGCCCAGACCTTACCTTTGCTAGTTATTTTAAGCAGATCTGAAGTCATTGGTCAAACAATTACTTTTAAACAAAACCGAATTTATTTACAAGATTTTTGAATAAAACACAAATAAAAGAGAACAGAATACAGAATAACTTAACCTATCCGGAAACCCAACAGATTATACCAACTTAATGATGTTGTTCCCAATATTTACAACAATCCCCATAAATACTCCTTGGCACAAAAGGTAAAATCAAACAAGGTCTTATAGGAGACAAGTCAGAGAAAGAGAGTAACAACACTACTGCTGGCTAACCAAAACAAATCAGAGAAAAGTTGAGCTGGGGGAACTGACCACTCCCTTTTCATTGTAGATTAGATTACATTCCCTACAGTGTGGAAACAGGCCCTTCAGCCCAACACGTCCACACCAACCCTCCAAAGAATAACCCACCCCGACCCATGCACCTAACACTACAGGCAATTTAGCATAGCCAATTCACCTGACCTGAACATCTTTGGACTGTGGGAGGAAACCAGAGCATCTGGAGTAAACCCACACAGACACTGAGAGAATGTGCAAACTCCAAACAGACAGTTGCCCAAGGCTGGAATTGAACCCAGTCCTCTGGTGCTGTGAGGCAGCAGTGCTAACCACTGAGCCACCGTACTGTCCACAAGTGCTTTTTTTCCAAAAACTTGAAAGCATGTTGCCTGAGGTAGTACCTAATCCAACTGGCCCTAAAACCCTTCAACTTAGACCTTTCAGAGTCTCTTTTATGACCTCTCTGAAAAAAAACAAGGACAAGATAACCTTGTTAAAGGAACAGCTTCATCACAGCTAGACTGTCACAGCTCAGTCTAAGATGGTGCCATCTGAAGCTGGCTCTTTTAGTCTCAGAGTTGCTTGAGATCATTGTTCAAGGCCATCTGCAACTTAAGTCGATGTAATCATTTTTGACAAGCCATCACTGAGGGGGTTACATAGGGACATGAGGACAAGCTTTAAGGGTATGTACAGAGGAGAATCATAGAATCGCTATACTTTAGATACAGGCCATTCAGCCCATCAAGTTTGCACAGATCCACTAAAGAACATCCTACCCTATCCCCCCTACATTTGCTCTTGTTAACCCACCCCAGCTTGCACATCAGTGGACACTATGGGGAATTTACCATGGACAATCCACCTTACCTACACATCTTTGGACTGTGGGAGGAAACCAGAGCATTCAGAAGGAACCCAAACACAGGGAGAACATGCAAACTCTATATAGACACCCAAGGCTGAAATTGAGCCCGGGCTCCTGGTGCTAACCACTGTGCCACCGTACCATGATGGTCGATAATGTGAAATATTTCATGTTTTCCTTTACAAATTTAGAATGCACTGTGCATTTCCTGTTGATTTATACTGTTGTGTGAAAGAGAATGACATACAAATTAGTGTTAGTGGAAAGTTAAGGAGTTTGGGATTGTTGGTGAATGGGGAGATGTTGGAGTTACTGACATTATTCACAAAATAGTCCCTCACTTAGAGCCTGGCATCAAGGAACAGTCGAGATTGAATCCTTCCATCTTTTTTGTGTTGCTTCACTTACTGTTGAACTTCCTTCTGCCTCCTCCTCTTGTTTACAGCATCTCACTTGATAGACCGTCGCAAGGGTGGTTGCCATACTGGATTTTCCATTGGAAAGCACCACAGGTTCAAGGGAGTAGCACAGTGGTTAGCACTGCTGCCTAACAGCATCAGGCTCCTAGGTTCAATTCCAGCCTCAGGCAACTGTCTGTGTGGAGTTTGCACACTCTCCCCATGTCTGCGTGGGTTTCCATTGGGTGCTCCAGTTTCCTCCCACAGTCACAAAGATGTGCAGGCACATAAAGATGTGAATTGGCCATAACCACTGAGCTATTACCCTGTAGGTAAATTCGCCAAAAGGTTCTTCATATCCCCCCTCAAAAATTAAAATACTGTGGGTGTTGGTGATCTGAAACAGAAACTGCTGCAATTATTCAAAAGGTCAGTCAGCATGCTTGGAGAGAGAAATTAAAAGGTTTGTATTGATTATGACTCTTTCTCATCTTAATTTTTTTCAAGTTGTAATGGCTATCCTGGAAGCAAACTGGCCTGAAAGCCAAAATATTCTCAGTGGATTGTAGCTCCAATACCTACCATTGGTCTTCGCACAAATAACCAATGCTTCTTTTATAGAATTATCACCCACTTTAAAAGGGAACGAAGTGGGAGTTTGGACTCAATTTTCTGAACAAAGCAGGATTGAGCTGCAGTCAGGCCAGCTCTATTCTTCAAAGAGTGCATCCATAGTAAATCAGCAAGCAATAAGAGACAAAAGCATCACTTCCTAACCTCATTGCCATGTAGACCCGGTATTAATAACATTAAAGCATTTCAGGGCATTCACTGAAAACTTCTCTGAATAAAAGGTTAGAATGCTATGATGGAACATTTATGAAGAGACAAGAATCATTCAGCCTGACAGCCTTTTACAAAGAGAGATGCTTTTAAAGAACAGTTATGTTCTGCAAGAAAGGTCATAGACCTGAAAGCCTTGCTCTATTTCTTTCTCCACAAATGCTGCCATTCTGATAGAGTCACAGATTCTTCACTTTGGAAAAGTATTTTTTATTGACCTATTCAGTCATGATATGGCACTTTTTTTACTATGGGCCTGAATGATTTTTTCTCTTTAGATAGTCATCCAATTTCCTTTTTGAATGTCATTAGTGAATTTACATCCCTTACACTTTCAAGCAGCGCATTCTAAGTCCTAGCCATTCACTGTATAAAAACATTTTTTTTGTCATCATGCCTCTGATTCCTTTGCAAATAATCTTAAATCAATGTCCTCTAGTTCTTAACCCTTCTACCAATGGAAAGGTTAACTAATTAAACAGATACAGTTGTTTGTATTTGGGCCAGTGTATATAGTTTCTTTCTATCTGGTTCATCCAGACCTCTCATGATTTTAGAGACCTCAATCAAACTTCCTCTCAATTTTCTCTTCTCAAATATTCCCAACTTCTTCAATAAACTTTCACAACTGGTCCCGCATCCATGAACGATCTTCGTAAGTTTTTTTGCATATTCATCAATGCCATATTCTTTCTTCTGAATTGGACACAATATACCATTTGATGCTGGCCTAATGTTTTAGAAACTTTTACCTTGTTTTTGTACTTTCAAAGCCTATGATGTTTCATGGATATGTGGAACAGCCCATCTTCCGCCACTACACTGGCACCACCCCCCACCTTTCCCTCCGCTACATCGAGGACTATATCCGCGCTACCTCGTGCTCCCATGAGGAGGTTGAACAGTTCATCCACTTTGCTAACAACTTCCACCCCAACCTCAAATTTACCTGGACCATTTCAGACTCCTCCTTCCCCTTCCTAGACCTCTCCAATTCTATCTCATGCGACCAACTCAACACGGACATTTACTATAAACCAACCGACTCCCACAGCTACCTAGGTTACACCTCCTCCCACCCTGCCCCCTGTAAAAACGCCATCCCATATTCCCAATTCCTTCCCCTCCACTGCATCTGCTCCCAGGAGGACCAGTTCCAATATCGAACAACCCAGGTGGCGTCCTTCTTTAAAGACCGCAATTTCCCCTCAGACGTGGTTGACGATGCTCTCCACCGTATCTCCTCCACTTCCCGCTCCTCCACCCTTGAACCCCTCCCCTCCAATCACCACCAGGACAGAACCCCACTGGTCCTCACCTACCACCCCACCAACCTCCAGATACATCGTATCATCCATGGTCATTTCTGCCACCTCCAAACAGACCCCACCACCAAGGATATATTTCCCTCCCCTCCCCTATCAGCGTTCTGGAAAGACCACTTCCTCAGCGACTCCCTTGTCAGGTCCACACCCCCCACCAACCCATCCTCCACTCCCGGCACTTTCCCCTGCAACCACAAGAAATGCAAAACTTGCGCCCACACCTCCCCCCTTACTTCCCTCCAAGGCCCCAAGGGATCCTTCCATATCCATCACAAATTCATCTGCACCTCCACACACATCATTTACTGCATCCGCTGCACCCAATGTGCCCTCCTCTACATTGAGGAGACAGGCTGCCTACTTGTGGAACATTTCAGAGAACACTTCTGGGACACCCGGACCAACCAACTCAACTGCCCCGTGGCTGAACACTGTAACTCCCCCTCCCACACCGCCAAGGACATGCAGGTCCTTGGCCTCCTCCATCGCCAAACCATGGCAACACGACGCCTGCAGGAAGAGCGCCTCATCTTCCACCTAGGAACCCTCAACCACAAGGGCTGATACAGATTTCTCCAGCTTCCTCATTTCCCCTCCCCCCACCTTATCTCAGTCCTAACCCTCGGACTCAGCACCACCTTCTTGACCTGCAATCTTCTTCCCGACCTCTCCGTCCCCACCCCCATCTCCGGCCTATCACCCTCACCTTAACCTCCTTCCACCTATCGCATTCCCAACGCCCCTGCCCCAAGTCCCTCCTCCCTACCTTTTATCTTAGCCTGCTTGGCACACCCTCCTCATTCCTGAAGAAGGGCTTATGCCCGAAACGTTGATTCTCCTGCTCCTGACCTGCTGCGCTTTTCCAGCAACACATTTTTCAGCTATGATGTTTCATGCCTTATTGACCCACTGACTTGATTTTCCTTGTCACCTTTAACAATTTGTGCATGACAACCTCTAAGTCCTACCTTTCACCCACTTTAGAATTGTATCCTTTATTCTATGTTGCTCCTTCTTGTTTTTCATCCTACAAGGTATCACCTCACATTTCTCCATATTAAGTCTCATCTTCCATGTATCTGCCCATTCTATCAGCCTGTTCCATATCCTCTTGAAGTCTCTCATGTACTTTCTCACAAGTACAATACTTTCACATTTTGTGGTACCTGAAAATTTTGAAACTCTATCCTATATTCCCAAATCTAAGTAATTAATATAGTATTAATATAATCAACCAGTACAGTACTGACACCTTGGGAACCACACTACAATCCTCTGTTTAGACAAACAAAGGCTTATGCCTAAAACATCGATTCTCCTGCTCCTTGGATGCTGCCTGACCGGCAGTACTTTTCCAGCACCACACTCTTGACTCTGATCTCCAGCATCTGTAGTCCTCACTTTCTACTATCTATTTACAACTATACCCTTTTCCCTGTCACTCATGAGAGAATTCATGATGCTGTTGCTCACTAGTTCTATGGGCTTCCATTTTTCTTGACAACCCTGTTGTGTGACACTAACTCAAATGCATTTTTGAAGTCTGTGTACACTGCATCAATTGTACTATCCACGTTAAAAAAACCTCAATCATGTTAAATAGACATGATTTGCCTTTAAAATGCCTTACTCGCTCTCTTTAATTAAATCACATTTATCCTTGTGACTTGCTGACTATTTCAAATGTTTTCAGTTTTTATTTCGGATTTCCAGTATGTGCAATATTTTGCTTTTGTTTGCCAAGGTGCAGTATAGAACGGCAGACAGCTGGGTTGTATCTCTTCCAATGTTTGACAATTCCCAGGAGAGGAAAGGTCCTCTTATTTACAGAAGCACATACATTTCCTGGAAGTGGGCTGTGATCATCAAGGTGTCTCTTTTTTGGTGAAAATGATGTGAGTTTCAATTCTTTTCACAAATAATCACCACTTTTTATCCACCAACTCGGTGGGCGGCACGGTGGCACAGTGGTTAGCACTGCTGCCTCACAGCACCTGAGACCCGGGTTCAATTCCCGACTCAGGCGACTGACTGTGTGGAGTTTGCACGTTCTCCCTGTGTCTGCGTGGGTTTCCTCCGGGTGCTCCGGTTTCCTCCCACAGTCCAAAGATGTGCGGGTCAGGTCAATTGGCCATGCTAAATTGCCCGTAGTGTTAGGTAAGGGGTAAATGTAGGGGTATGGGTGGGTTGCGCTTCGGCTGGTCGGTGTGGACTTGTTGGGCCGAAGGGCCTGTTTCCACACTGTAAGTAATCTAAAAAAAACTCATTTGTTCTCCAATTTAAAGGAAATACTGTTGACATTGTATTTTGTTGAAAATGGGGGAAAAAAAAGGCTTGTCAAGTCAAAAAAGTGGCTTATTACCTATGGTACCTAACCTAAAACAGAGTAATCAGCCGATAAAAACAGCAACACAATTTCTTGACCGACGTCTATTGCTAAATCCTAATATTATGTGGAGGTTCATTTTTTGTTCAAAATGATAAAGTCTCTGTTTCAGTGTAACATTGCCTGGTTAGTCATCGAAGTAAATTTAATATAGCTTCGTGACAATTTTTAAAAGTTAGCCTTTCCAGATTTATGATGATTAATCATTGAGGTTGGCACAGTAATAGGAGAGGAATCTAATTCCCACAGTTGAATAAATTATGCAAATCAATGTGTTTTGAATAATTAAACAGATGTAATCATTTGTACTTGTGCTGGTGTAGATATTGGACTAAAAATTGGTTTATCCTGGTTTTCTTAATTGGGAGCTGTAATTCCAAAGCTGCCCAAGATCGCAATATTGAAGATGACCAGCACCTAATCAGTCGGGGCATTTCATTCTCATGATTGTGTGGTGGGGCTGCAATGCCTGTTGTTATGCTGAGTGCCTGGCTGCACAGTAGGGGGCCAGGCAGCGTGTGAGGCCAGCATGTGTTGAAGTTAGCCTCCAGCTCTAAAAGGCAGTCTCTGCTACTTAAAGCGAAACTTCATTACCAGCTGACAGAAAACAATTTTGAAACAACCTAGACCGACAAATATGGTGAAACAGGCAAAAATGACAGCTCCCAAGATTTAGTAAAACTGCATTAGCAGATGGAACTGAGATGAGTATTTATAGCCCTCATTTCCACTATGGCAATGGTGGCCACCTCCATGACTTCACTCTAAGGCTGACCATGATGAGACATCTGGCAACCACTGCCTCAGCTTTCATTGCTCCAAAGGCAGAAGCTTCACATCATCTGGAAGGTCACACCATAGGAAGGTCACACTGTAGGCCCACAGCTAGAAATTGTTCATTTTTTGCAATTTTATCTTTTGAATCTCATTTCTGTTTTGCTTTTGATCTATAAGTACTCCTGAACCAGAGCCCTACTTTGGTCAGTTTGGTTTAAACCCAAGTGATTGTGCTTCAAGTCAATCAAATTCATCAATTATGGGCTCTGTAGCAACATTTTCTGTTCATTGATTTTAGCCTTACTCCCAAAGCTATCCAGCTGTACATTGCTCTCCCACTGAAATGTCAGTCACTTGGCCATGCTCATTAGCAAACACAAGGTCCAGAATGGCCCCTCCTCTAGTTGACCATTTACTTACTGTTTCAAGGAACCCTCTTGGATGTACTTAACAAATTCTGCCCCATTTAAACCTCTTGCTCTAAAGGAATTGAATTGAATTGATTGTCACGTGTACTGAGGTTCAGTGAAAAGCTTTGTCTTGTGAGCAATACAGGCAGATCACAGAGTTAAGTAGCATAGATAAGTAAATAATAGGTAAACAGCAGCAAAAACAAAAACATAGGTACAGGTAAATGTTAAGAGTTTGTGAGTCCATTCAGTATTCTAACAACAGTAGGGTAAAAACTGTTTTGAAACCTGCTGGTGCGTGTATTCAGGCTTCTGTACCTTCTTCCCAATGGTGAAGGTTGTAGAAAAGTGTTGCCAGGGTGGGATGGATCGTTGAGAATGCTGATGGCCTTTCATTGACAGCTGACTTGGTAGATGGATTCTACAGATGGGAGGTTGGCCTTTGTAATTCACCACTCTCTGTAACCGTCTCCGATGTTGAATGGTACAGTTGCCCATACCAGGGAGTGAGACATCCAGACAGAATACTCTCAATGGAGCACCTCTAAAAGTTGGCAAGGGTATTCACCGTCATGCTAAATTTCTTCAGCTGCCTGAGGAAGAAGAGACTGTTTTGGGCCTTTGAAACCAGTGCATCCACATTAAGAGTCCAAGAAAGCTGTGGATGATCACTCCCAAGAAGCTTGATGCTCTCCACTCGTTCCACCTCTGTGTTGTTAATGTGTGGGGGGCATGAGTAACATCCCACCGAAAGTAAATAATAGTTCCTTGGTTTTGCTGGCATTGAGAGCTAGGTTGTTCTCAGTGCACCTTTTTTCTAGGTCTTCCATCTCCCATCTATACTCTGTTTCATCACCATCTGAGATTCGACTGACTATGGTGGTGTCATTAGTGAACTTGTAAATGTCACTAGTCTGGTATTTGGCGATGCAGTCTGGGTGTGCAGTGAGTACAGTAGGGGGCTGAGTACACACCCGTGGGGGGCTCCGGTGTTGAGTGTTAGTGAGGATGAAATATTGTCCCCAATCTTCACTGATTGTGGCCTGTGGGTCAGGAAACTGAGGATCCAGTTGCAAAGAGTGGGGCTTAGTCTGAGATCACCAAATTTAGTAATCAGTCTCAAAGGGATAATAGTGTTGAAAGTTGAACTGTAGTCAATGAGTAGGATTCTTATGTAGCTGCTCTTGGTGTCAAGATTTTCTAGGGAGGAGTGAAAGCAAATGATATGGCATCTGATGTGGATCTGTTCATCTGATAGGCAAATTAGAGTGGGCCAGGAGTAATGGGGAGGCTGGGGTCGATTAATGTCATGACCAGCCTTTCAAAGAACTTCATGACCACCGAAGTTAGGGCCACTGGGAAGTAGTCATTGAGACATGCATGAGCCTTCTTAGGCACAGAGATGATGTTGGCCCTCTTGAAACAGGCAGGGATAGTGGCCTGCTGCAGGGAGAGGTTGAAGATGTCCGAGAAGACCTCTGCCAGTTGATCTGCGCATGATCTGCGTGCACGGCCTAGTACTGTGTCTGGTCCCATCGCTTTCCTTGGATTCACATGAAGGAAAACTGATCTGACATCTGATGCAGTGAATGTTGGTATAGGTTTGTCAGGGCATGTCGGAATAGGTGTTACCTCTCCGTTGAAATTCTGCTCAAAGTGAGCAATGAAGGTGTTAAGGCGATCAAGGAGGGACGTGTCATCGTCTGCTATCTTGCACTGTCTCTTTTTAGAATCTGCGATGTCATTCACTCCTTGCCATAGTCGCCAGGTGTCTGGGTCTCAGGTTTGGATCGGTATTGGTCCTTGGCTGCCTTAATAGCTCTGCAAAGGTCATACTTGGATTCCTTATATTTGAGTGGGTGTCTTGATCTGAAGGTCTCACACCTGGTTTTTATCAGGTTCTGTATGTCCTGATTCATCCAGGGCTTCCTGTTGGGGAACACCTGGATTGACTTCCTCAGTGTGCAGTCCTCCACACACTTGTTGATAAAGTCTGTGATAGTGGTGGTGTACTCATGCACGATACCTGCGGATTGTTTGAACATGTCCCAATCAGCCAATTCCAGTCAGCACCAGTATTGATCCTCTGCCTCCTCTGATCAGCACTGGACCTTTTCCGCGGGGGGGTCTCTTGCTTGAGCTTTCGATTGTGAGCCGAGAGAAGAAACATTGTGGTCGGAGTCCCTGAAATGAGGGCAGGGATGGAGCGGGAGTCATCTTTCATAGTGGTGTAGCAGTGGTCTAAAATGTTCGGGTTCCTGGTGGGGTACATAATGTTCTGGTGGTATTTGGACAACACCTTCCTTAGATTAGCTTGATTGAGGTCGACAGTTACAATAAACAGGGCCTTGGGGTGTTCCATCTCCAGGGTGTTAGTGGTGGAGTACAGCACATCCAGAACTTCCTCGACCTTTGCTTATGGTGGTATGTACACAGCAGTTAGTATAGCAGCAGTAAATTCCCTTAGTAGATAAAGGAGGCGGTATTTGATGGTGAGGAATTCAAGTTTGGGGAGCAATGGCTGCCCAGGGTTGCAATGTCTGCACATCACAAGTTGTTGGTTAAAAGTTCCAGTCAGTATTGGGAAAGTTAAAGTCGCCCACCATGACAACCCTGTTTTTCCAGTATCTTTCCATGCTGACATATTTGTTCCTCAAAATCTTGGTGGCTATTCGGGGGCCTAAAGTATCATCTTATCAGAGTGATTGCACTCATCTTCTTTTTCAGCTGTACCCACATTGCCTTTGTAAATGACCCCTCCAGTATGCCCTCTCTGAGTGCAGATGTGATATTTTCCCTGCTTAGTAATGCAAATCCTCCACCTCTTTTACCTTCCTCTCCTTCATAATTTAAGAAAAGTACAGTACAACCTTGATTATGCAACATCAATTATCCGAGTTTTGGATTATCCAAACAAGATCTCAAGGTCCTGTAAAAATGGCAAGAAGCATTGGATGTAGGCTTGCTCACTGAGCTGGAAGGTTCATTTGCAGACGTTTCATTACCCTACTAGGGCCTTAGACGAAGCAATGTTAAAAATTCCTGCTTTCTATTTATATGTTTGGGTTTCTTTGGGCTGGTAATGTCATTTCCTGTGGTGATGTTATTTCCTGTGATGAAGTCACTACCTGTTCCTTTTCTCGGGGGTGGTAGATTAGGGTCTAACTCAACGTGTTTTTTGATATCAAAACTCCTACACGATTAGGCAACTCAGCATTCTGTTATCAGTTAAACGGCATGATGGTGTGCATTGCCGGATAACTGAGAAACGTTTGATCACCGGCATTCAAATGACCTCTGTTTATGATCAGATCGACTATCCAAATGATCAATTTCCAAGCAAAATATTCCCCACCCATCTCCTTTAGATAATCAAGGTTCTATTGTAATCTGTCCTGTTTCTCTTGCAGAAAGGTACTGTCACAGTGGTGGTAAAATGTCTCTTTCAGACAGGTTGATGAACAGCTTTGAGTGTTTCCTGGATGTATTTTTTTAAAGTGAGACAAAAGCATCATCAGTGGGCGGGGTCAAGCTCACAGACTGAGAAGACTTTAGTTTTCCTTTCAGTTAGTTGGCCAGAGTTTTGTTTGCTGCTGGAGCTGAAAGCTTGAGTTCTCTGCTGCTAGAGTGAAGTCTTAGACAGAGAGGCTTCTTCTTAAAACCCAAAAGGAGCAGCTTGTTTCTTTTGGTGCTTTTGGACTGGAGAGAGACAGCTTGTGAGAATTATGTGTGTTGCTGAATTGCCTTTTCCAAGGTTGTGTTTATGGGATACTGCCTATATTGGAATGGTTAATGATTAGTGGTTAAATAATAGATTATTTTATTAAATATAAAGTAAAGTTATGCAAATTATTCTTTCTGCTGTATATTAACTGTGTTATAAGAATAAAGTGTGCCTTGATTAAAGCTTAGTGGTGGACCAATTGAGTCGTAACAGGAACACAGCGCCTTACACTTGCCTTTTAAAACATAAAATTAGGGTCTGGCCTATCTCCATAACATATAGTGTGAGGGGGAGGGGTGGGTCTGGTCTTGGCCATAAAATCAGACTTAATGCTTATCATACTTTATTTACTTTTCAAGCCACTTAATATAATTCCATATTGGATCAAATACAATCCTTAATTTGTTAGCTATTATCAGGTCATTTTTCTTGTATTTTTAGAGTCATAGAGTTGCACAACCATCCATGCTGACCAGTTATCCTAAATTAATCTAATCTTTGCACAAAGAATATGTAACTGTTGTAATATAAACATTTGTTCATTAAATATTAACTTCTATTTATCTACTGTCATGCCTTTCAATTAAGTTACCCAATTAATCACAACCAACTCAGACTCATATTCATTATTTATTTATTTATACTTAGGACCCTAGCCTCGGATTAGACCACATCACTTTTTATCCCAGTAAAGAATTATGGTCACTCTTCGCTAAAGCACTCACACAAAAGATTAATAACTAATTCCTTTGCATTGCACAATGCCAAATCCAAGATTTTCTGTCCCCTCGTCAATTCATTAATACCTAAAATAAAATCTAGTATACACTTGAGGAATTCATCGTTCACTGATATTGCAGATGTAGGTTGCCATAATTACAATTATACCATTACAATTTACAACTAGAATAGGATCTTGAATAGAATAGTGTGGGAGCAGATCATTCAGCCCATCGAGTCCACACAGACCTTCCAAAGAACATGGCACACTTCCCATAATCATCCCTAGCCTGCACATCCCTAGATGCTATGGGCAATTTAGCATGGCCAATTTAGCGGGAGGGAACCGGAGCATCCAGACAAAACCCCACAGACACAGGGAGAATGTGCAAACTCCACACAGACACTCACCTGAGACAGGAATTGAAGCTGGGCCCCTTGTGCTGTGAGGCAGCAGTGCTAACCACTGACACACCATGCCACCTCTATTTGTACTGTTAATTTGTCCATCTTGCTGTAACTGCTCTATGCATTCAGATGCTGACCCTTTAAATTTATCTTTTTAATATTTAACGAGAGAGCAGCTCTATCTTCCTATAAGACTATGGCTTGCGTTGCACTGTAGCTCTTTTGCCACAGTAGTATTGTCCGTACCTCCGAATCAGCTGTGCGCAGATCGTTCTTCTCTAACATTATGGTTGCATTCTCATGAAATCCTACATTACAGGAAAATCACTGCACTTAAAATATTCGCAACGTAATCATGTTACAGCCAACACACGTGTTAAACAAATGTGATTTAGAAACTGTGTCCCCAATTTGCATTACAGCGAATTTGCATTAACAAAACGTGTGTTAATGCAGAACGACCCGTAACAGCATATCTGAATGGGTTGATAATAAAATATCTGTAGACAGGAGCAAACTGTATTGTTCAATGAAGATATTCATGTTTGTAATGTACATCTCAGTAATTCAAAGCTTTTAAAGTGTGGATAGATTGGGCTCCCAATTCTATCCCAATATGAAGCACAGCAACTTTTATTTCAATTGCTAATAGAGAGGATCTCTTTTCCTCCATGTTCGATACTAGTCTGCAGCTGCCTCTGAACCTCTCTCACTCACTCATTACTGTCACATTTTCACTCAGCCCCTTTACACACTAAATCAAATTTACACTAATGAAAATCATAGGATTCCACAATTTCTTATCATTGAATCAATAAAACACCATATCAAGCCACCATCCACTGTTGTGACGACAGATCCTTTTCCATTCCCATCCCGGGATCTCACTCAGGCAGAACCAAACTGTTCAGAATCTTTGTTTTCAGTTTCACTCTGATCTGAAATTTACATTCCATCTTCTGTCCATCACCAGCATCACTCACTTCTAACTTTCCCAGTATTTTAACCTTCACCTGTTATTTAAATCCCTCTGCACTGCATTTACTATTTCCAGATGAAACTCCTTGAACACCTTTCTTTAACCTCCCGCCCATTACCCTCAATAAACTTCAACTTCCTCTTGTACTTAACCCACATTGAACCACCCAATTACAAAGGACTGTCATCCTTGCTAATGAAATCTTCCACACTATCTCCTCAATATATTCAATTCAAAATTAAATTCAATTCAAAACAAATTAAATTTGTTATAAATCCCTTCATGACCTTGTTTACCCCACAGCCAGAATCTCCTCCAACCTTCTGAATGTCCTATTGCTCAGATGTCCATGTACCCTCTCCTGTAGCATTACTATCAATGGAAAAGTCTCCAGCATTTCTACTCTTTGACATTTCCCCAGCATCAAATGTCTCCTGCCTCCATTAAACACCCTTAAAATCAGACTAGTTTTTATTGACTTTTCCTAATCTCATCCTACCAACCTCCATGTGTGCATTTTAATCATGCCCTTTTGATGAAGTGCCTGAGCGCTTTTCATGCTAAAGGTCAATTTTTTTTTAAAGTATATTATTGTTAACTATTAACATAAAGAGATACAGACTTGTATTTTATGAAAAGAGAATTTTTCTGCTAAGGCAGATACCTTCCAACATTGGAAGCAACTTGTTTGCAAAAACATGCATGTAAATTCCTGATGAAGGGCTTATGCTCGAAACGTCGAATTCTCTATTCCTGAGATGCTGCCTGGCCTGCTGTGCTTTGACCAGCAACACATTTGCAGCTGTGATCTCCAGCATCTGCAGACCTCATTTTTTACTTGTAAATTGTGATAGTCCAGAATGATTAAGAAAATAGAAAGTTTCATAAGTTAATGAGAAAATGTAAGTTTTGAAAGATATTAGCAAGTGAAGAAAGCTTTTGTCTCTATGTTGGATATATTTTCAAGTGAGATTGTTGCACTGAATGAATTATCACCATCTGCTGGTGGTCCGTAACAACCATTTGATGTTTATGAACTATTTCAGATGCAGTCTTTGCAGCTGTGATTTTGTTAATTTCCTTTTGTAAAATAATTCTAATTGATTCAGATTTGTGGACTTGGATTTGGTTTTGGTTTTTTTTATGTCATATTATTGCACACAACATGATGTAAGGAGGCTAAGTTAGTTCAATGTAACAGACTGAGCCACACAAAACAGCATTTGTTATCCAACAGTAGCATCCACTAACGGAATAACTAATCACTTCTGAGAGTTGTAAAATGTATATAATCTGTCGCCAAGTTATTCATGACTATTTTTAGGATATGTAACTTTATTCTGTGCTTAAAATATTTTGTATTGTTAGTTGGCAATGAAGTTCAATAGAATTAATTTTAATTCCTCTTCATTGCTTTTCCATGTTGATATATTGCCACAGGATGCTGTGGAGGCCAGGTCATTAAGTACAGTCAAAGACTGAGATAGATAGGTTCTTGATTGTCAAGGGGATCAAATGGGAGAATGGGGTTGAGAAACTTATCAGTCATGATTGAGTGGTGAAGCAGACTCAATTGGCTGAATGGCCAAATTTCTGCTCCTATGTCTTATAGTCTCTTATGGTCTTATTTCAAAGCCTGCTTGTTTTGGAGGATCTTTTCCAAGTTCTGAGAGCACTCCTTCACTTGTAGCGTTTCAATCTGTCCTCCATTCCTGCCCACTACTCCAGTTTAGTCATGTACTGTATTTATGAGCATGCACCCTACCTTTAAATAGGGCCAAAACACAGCTTTGCCAACTGGTACAGACCCCATACATCATTGAGAACTGCTGGACTAAACTATCCAAGCACTGCTAGATGTCAGTTTAGATTAGATTAGTTACAGTGTGGAAACAGGACCCTCGGCCCAACAAGTCCACACCGACCCACTGAAGCACAACCCACCCAGACCCATTTACCCCTTCACTTAACACTACGGGCAATTTAGCATGGCCAATTCACCTAAACTGCACAGTTTTGGGCTGTGGGAGGAAACCCACTCAGACACGGGGAGAACATGCAAACTCCACACAGTCGCCTGAGGCGGAAATTGAACCGGGGTCTCTGGCGCTGTGAGGCAGCAGTGTAACAGATGTAAATTCCCTAATAGCAATTAATACTCTAACTGCCTTTTCTAATCATCTGAAAGATAATGGAAGGACTCCATTAAACAGCAACAATAATCAATTCTTTAATGTTCAGTTTATGCTTCACCAGAACTTCTCCCACCTCTGAACCAGGCATGTCCCCAGAGTTTGAATGCCATAAATAACCATCCAATGCCCTCGTGAATACCCTAATTGAACCTGTGGTCAAGGCAGCATTTGACTGAGTATGGCACCAAAGACTCCACTTAAAGTTCGGCCAATGTGTATTGAGGGAATAAATTGCTAGTGATTGGGATCATATCTGACACAGAGAAAGAAGCTTGAAGTTGTTTGCAGCTAATCAACGAAGACATTATTACAGTAGAGCATTCAGGAAGCTTCAGTAATGATCACCATTTCATCATCAGGTTAGGAGTGTAGCTGTTTGTTTAAAACCCTCAATGGGAAATTAACTTTTTTTTGAATTGCATCATTTTAAACATTGCACTAACTTACACAAATTTTCCAAGGATCTGACAGTGTTGCCAGCCACTATCGAAACAACTCGCATGTCAATGAAGAATCCCAAAGTGTCACTACGTGAGCAAATTTCTCCCTCTAGTGTTCAACTCAATTGAAAATTTATTTTATACACAAACAACCTATGTTAGACTTGAACAACATCACAGCTTGAGCTGGCAAATGGCAGGAAACAGTCACATCACTATTAACCACATCTAACAATAAAAATCCCAATCATCAACCTCTGCTCCTTGATGGTACCTTCAATTTACAGTCCCATTAATATTCTGGAATCCCATCAACATTTTTCTGAGAAATAAAGAGAGGCTGGGCAGACTGTGCAGCAATTGACCTTCTGACAAATTTCTGACCTTTCCCAGCATTTCTGTCTTCTCAGAGGCTCAGGTTAGACACAGAATGGAATTTTCACGATTTGCATTGCTGATGGAGTTATGTCAACATGATAATCTTGACCGCATCCAGGACAAGGACATACAGTCGATAATCATAGACATAGAGCTTTACAGCATGTAAATAGACCCTTCGGTCCAACTTGTTCATGCTGACCAGATATCTTAAATTAATCTCGTCCCATTTGCCAGCACCAGGCCCATATCTCTCTAAACCCTTCCTATATTCATATACTCATCCAGATGCCTTTTAAATGCTGTAATTGTACCAGCCTTTACCACTTCCTCTGGCAGCTCATTCCGTATAAACACCACCCTCTGCGTGAAAAGGTTGCCCCTTAGGTCCCTTTTAAATCTTTCCCCTCACCTTAAAAGCAATGCCCTCTAGTTTTGGACCTTCTATGGGGAAAGACTTTGCCTATTATGCTGTCCATGTCCCTCATGATTTTATTAGCACTGCTGCCTCATAGCACCAGGGACCCAGGTTCAATTCCCACCTTGGTTGACAGTGTGGAGTTTGCACATTCTCCCCGTGTCTGCGTGGGTTTCCACCGGGTGTTCCGGTTTCCTCCCACAGTCCAAAGATGTGCAAGTCAGTTGAATTGATCATGCTAATTTGCCCATAGTGTTAGGTGCATTAGTCAGGGGTAAATATAGGGTAGAGGAATGGAGCTGGGTGGGTTACCTTTGTAGGGTCTGTGTGGACTTGTTGGGCCAAAGGGCCTGTTTCCATACTCTAGAGAATCTAATCTAATCTAAATCAATCTATTAAAGTCACCCCTCAGCCTCCGACGCTCCAGGAAAAAGTGCCCCAGCCTATTCAGCCTCTCCCTACAGCTCAAATCCTCCAACCCTGGCAACATCCTTGTAAATCTTTTCTGAACCCTTTCAAGTTTACCTAAATCAGTCACCCCATGACTGGATTCCATTTGACCTGTGCACCATTAAAATCTTGTCAGCTGTTGTGTGAATGTTGTAAATTTTATGTCTTGAATCACTCGAGTTGACACTTGCTTATAAATACGCAACCAGTTTATTTAAAGGAGTTTTAAAACATCTTTGCAATCACAAAATGAACATAGTTATGTTTGCAGCTCACCTTCCTGTAGCTTCTGTTTCTTATAGCTGTGAGTCATCACCACATGGCTGGGCAAGAAATGCAAAACTTGCGCCCACACCTCCCCCCTCATTTCCCTCCAAGGCTCCAAGGGATCCTTCCATTTTTCGCCATAAATTCACCTGCACCTCCACACATCATTTACTGCATCCGCAGCACCCGATGTGGCCTCCTCTACATTGGGAAGACAGGCCGCTTACTTGCGGAACGTTTCAGAGAACACCTCTGGGTCACCCGGACCAACCAACCCAACCACCCCGTGGCTCAACACTTCAACTCCCCCTCCCATTCCACTAAGGACATGCAGGTCCTTGGACTCCTCCATCACCAGACCATAGCAACACAATGACTGGAGGAAGAGTGCCTCATCTTCCGCGTAGGAACCCTCCAACCACAAGGGATGAACTCAGATTTCTCCAGTTTCCTTATTTCCCCTCCTCCTACCTTGTCTCAGTCCCAACCCTTGAACTCAATACCACCTTCCTAACCTGCAATCTTCTTCCGGACCTCTCCGCCTCCAACCCCACTCCGGCCTATCACCCTCACCTTAACCTCCTTCCACCTATTGCATTTCCAATGCCCCTCCCCCAAGTCCCTCCTCCCTACCTTTTATCTTAGCCTGCTTGGCACACTCTCCTCATTCCTAAAGAAGGGCTCATGCCCGAAATGTCAATTCTCCTGCTCCTTGGATGCTGCCTGACCTGCTGCACTTTTCCAGCAACACATTTTCAGCTCAGACCTCCTGGGAATACCAGGTGTAGCAGGGAGGGCTGTTGTGGTGCAGTGGTAGCATCCTTACCTCTGAGCAAAGAGGCTCAAATTCAAGTTGCGCCTACTCTGTGTTTTCTATGTAGAGAAGTGTGTTCTAACAACTCTGAAGTTTGATGGATAAAAGGAGGCTTCTTCTACTGGCAGTGACTTTTGTCACATTGCCAATGTCACTTTAAGATGAGTGAAAGTAAAACATTGCACGCTGAGTTCTCTTATGAAGTGTGGGTCAATTGTAATGGATTCACTACGTACCGGATGATAATATGCTTAACAGTGACATTCTCATCACTGATCTTAGAATATGGAAAATCAGTCCATTGTGTAGTGGCATCCATCAAACTGATAGGTGGCAAGAATGTTATCGTTATTTAATTTTGCATCTGTCTTGATTTTGTCACTGCCACCACCCCAGTTTTGTCTTATTCCATCGCACTCCTTATCAGTCATCACTGGAGAATCTTATAGCTTTGGAGTTCACAGTACAACTAGCTTATTCCCTAAGATCCTTTACAATGATTATTCAGCCAACTGAAAGTTCTATACATAATACAGAAATACATATTTCCCAAGTTGTAATCACACCTTTCATTCCAAGAAACCAACTTTTCTAGTCAAATTGATATTCATTTATGAGAAAATATTTATGATATAAATGACAGGGTTGACCCTGTGATTTAAAAGTGATGTGAAAAAGAATCAAGGCTGAAGTGGGAAAAACTGTTTTCACTGAGTGGATAGTTAGAGTATGGAATCCACTGCTTGGAAGTGTGGTGGAGGCAGGTTTAATTCGGGTATTCAAGAGGGCATTGGATGGTTATTTAGGTAGAAATGATGTGCCAGGATTTGGGGAAAAGGCAAGAGATTGGCTCTCGCTAATGATACTTGTTTGAACAACCAACGCAGGCATGAGGGGCTGAATAGCCTTCTCCTAACACCATAACAATTCTGTGAAAATATCAGCAAACAGAAATTCAATTTGGAAAAACATCTGGTAATGTATTTGGGGAGGGCAACAAAAGGCAAGGAATTAAACAATAAATGATAAGATAGTAAGTGTTGAGAAAGATAGCGCATGATCATAGATCCCTGAAAGGCAGTAGGTGAAAGTAGATAAGGTATTTAAGAGACCATTTGGGATTGTATCCTTTTGTTAGTCAAACATTGAATATAAGAGCAGGAAGGTTATCCTAGAACTGCACTAGATAGATCATAGAGACAGTTTGAACTATTTTTCCCCGAGGAATGAAGAATATTAGCTATGAGGATAGACTGGAAGCTGGGGTTCTTTTCCTTGGAACAGAAATTGAATTCAATGCATTAAAATGACGAAGGGCCTCGATACAGTTGATAGAAAGGTACCATCTGTAAGATGCCTGGTTAATAGGCCTGGGGAATGGAGGAGAAACCTTTCAGCAATGTGCTGCTTTAAAGCATGTGAAATGTCAAAACCCTCATTGCATTTTAAAAATATAACTTCCATAAGCACTTTGGATAACATCACCTTGATATCTGAACGCAGTACTGAGAGGTGGATGAAGCTGGACAGCTCTTCTTCTTTCTGGGTCCAATCTCTTCCTGCTCTCTGTGGATATTCCACATTTCCATGGGTGAAATTTAATGTCCCCTGCATTCACCATAAGGCAAACTGGGAGTTGGAGGGCATTGGTTTGCGAATGAGGCAACTTTCCTAAACCCCCATTCCAACCAAACTCTGGAATGGAGAGGGGACAGAAACTCCCTGCCTGGAGGCCAATTGGCAAAGGACTCTCCATCTGGGGAGGCTTTGTGGCAAATCCTTATCAGGTGTGCCAATGGCCTACGTGAATTAGATGGCAGTCCGTGCCCATTCAAGGGACATGACATCAGGAAGGGGGAGTGCCCTTGTCCTGCCTCTGACTTCCCAGTATGCTCTTTGTCACTGATTGCCTTTCTGTGACCCCATCCAACCTTTGCTTCTATTTTGGGATCCATTGCTGAACCCTGCTGGTCATGTCTAGTACTGGCTGTAGCACTGCATACAGTGGAATTACTGGTACTGGAGAGCTGCCAGCCTCTAGCTACCAGGCAACTTTCAGGGATGGAATGGCTTAGGGACCTAATTAAAATGAGTGCCCAAAGTAATTTTCCAGGAAGGTACACTTATTTCATACAGAAGAGACACAGAGCTCCCACTTCTGTTCCAACAGATAGGTGTGATTCACTTTGCACTCATTAAGTTCCTGCCTATATTTCTAAGTACTGTAATAATACCTGTGGCTTAAAACACGTTAGTGTTGTTTTCAAAAGGCATTCAGAGACAGATCAGATTTTTATTGAGAATGTCTTTCCAATTGTGATTCAGAATAATTATCAATCAGTAAATAAAATGAGATGTCTATATACAAATAAAATGTTTGAGAAACGATTTTCACAAAGCTTGTTTAATGTATTTACACTGGCTGAAATTAGGGATATGAGAAAAAAGACTGAAGAAACCAATTCCAAACCAATTCCATTTAAATCAGGACACTGAAACTGATTCAGTCACTTAAAGCATTCTGATGATAAACTATTGATTCAGTGTCCATTGGTGTGTGTAAAAATGAGGGACATTGAGGCATTCATTTTCCATAACATTTTTATTTGATAAGGATGACCCATTAGATTGAAACAAGAATTTTCAGGCTTTTGTATGTTCTGTAAAATTCATTAGTAACTCTAACAGTGTTTGTTTAATGAAATCTGAAAGCTTTGGCTTTCTAATCAATGTAGACAAACTATAGATGGTCATCAACGCTAGAATTCAGTTCAAAGCATTTTATTTTCACTTGAATTATCAAATTTAAGTGTAATACTGCGAAATAAGACAAATGTCTGTTTGAGTTGAAAGTAGTTAACTACATGTTTGATAGCAATTGATTAAGTTTTCCATAATCAGATTAAATTTGACTAAATATGAGACAGTTTTGTAAAACATTGCTATTTCCATGCAACAGATCTAATCTGATCATTTCATTCAGCCAGTAAAGAGTTCAACGGTTAATATCTCACTCTCTAGCCACCCAACACAAAAAGCTCCCATTTTCGTTACAAGCTACTTTCGAATTATGCTCTGATTCAGTTAAGATCAACCTTTTTTTTAGAAATCTTAAAATCATAAAACAGTAGAAGCTGCTAAAGTCATAATAGCAGAAATGAGCCAAAGTCAATTGAGAAAGAGTTAAAAATGAAGCCTGCACAACATATTGAAACTATTCAAGCCTTCTCAAAAAGTTCAAGGTACTCTAATGACATTCAAGCAAAAAACATGTTAAACATACAAGACAACACCACTGCCATTTTAAGATATTACCATTTGGGGGAATTACCACTTGGGGTTTTGTACAAAGACCAATGTTTTGAAGTTCATGGCATTCTTGACTGTCACTAAGGCTAATAAAAGATGGTGAGCCTGACTCCTCCATTTAGTAAACTAGCACAATGTTTACAACAATTGCACTAGTGATAAATGGCATTTAAGTCCTGGTAAAGGGAAAGTTATTAGCTAAGTAAACTTAGATAAATGAGCAAGACTATACTCTTATCTTAAGCATAATTGTTTCCATTATACAGAGAAGCAGGAGAAAGGGATGATGTACAAGGGCAATTCGATTTATTGGGGTTAGGTTTCACTTTCGCTGACTTGGTAGATTGCCATATGTTATAGAAGGTGCCCAATTATCATTGCCATTGATTATAAAGGGCAAAAACAAAGGATGAAGTTCTATAACAGGCAGCGGAGCCACTCTGCTACTTTACTTGCCCAAGTGTTCAGGTAGAAACACCCCTCACCAGGTCAACCAGGTCACCATCACCAATACTTGACAAACTTTCACGGCCATACTTAAGATCGAACCCAAAAAAATGTACATTTGATGTGAGGAAAGATTATACTTTTTGGTTCACTAAAATGTACATCATGTTAATTGGTAAAAACTTTGAAAGGTTACCCTGTAAACAGTGCGTATATATGAAACACTAGACTGCACCACAGCAGCTTGAATTACAGTTGACATGTGACTGTAGAAAGTTATTAAAATACTTTAGAACCTCAATACTTTTGCAATCAATGTATGTCTTACATTGCTTTAGACTGTCTGACTCCTGTGGTAGTACAAAGGAAATTACACATTACTTTCAATATCACTATCATGCTTTCAAATGAACCACAAATACAACTTTACGTAGTCACAACAATGAAACAACAGTTGTCTCAATGCTTGTTACACACTTCCCAATTAAGTCAAATATTAATATAAATTAACGGGTTTTTTACAATACAAAAAACTGTACCTCTGAATTATCGGCAGATCAAAAAGTTTTCAAATGCATCATTTATCAGCTAAAGGCAGTGACTTCATGACCATCTTTGCAGCAAATACTGTACTGCACACAGCTGCTTGTGAGAATATATCTGAGCCTCGGATGACAAAACCTGCAGCAATATTAGGGCTCTGAGATTATCATTTTAATCAGGTTGTTCTGGTTGAAATTCAGCCCAGAGTTGTTATGTTCGAACGGCCACCAGGGGGTGCACTGATACGCTGGGTGGGACGACGAGGAATGTGATCATCGGCCTGCGTCCCTATAATGGATGAAAAAGCAAATTCAGTGTCACAGAGGAGTGATGATTTTAATACTGCTGTGTTAAACCATTTATATGAAAGTTAATCTATTTTAAAAAGGACATAAGATATAAATTAAGAGAGATCAGCCTCAAACTAGTACTGATTAAATTTCAAATGGTATATTTTCCCATGTAATCCCAATATGCTCAGTCTTTCCATTGCTGCATTCATTTTCTCCAGAAGGTGTAATGCCTCCACTCTGCCAGGAGAGGACACTTACGAGCATTCTTCAACTGAGCATAAAGGGAACCACAAAGAAAGAAGGAATTTCATTTGTTTATATAGTTTCTTTCTTGTCCTTAAGACATTTTACAGTGCTTCATAGCCAGTGAGATCCTTTTGAAATGTAAAACAGGAAAGGACAGGAGCCAATTCGCACACAGTCGGGTCACATAAAAAGCAATGTGCTCAATGACCTGAAACTCTGTTTCAGGGGTAGAAGTGGATGGATAAATGCTAGCCAGCCCACCCGCTCCGGTCTCCTCTGAGCGTAACTGAGTGATGTTTTACAATCACCTCAATGGGAAGTTGGGCTTTATTTACTGACCCACATTGAATGTTCTTATTGTGAGGTCACTTTGGTAATTGCTTCAAGTGTATTACTCCTTTGGGCTGGACATCACCACATCATCACCAAATGTCAGAGCAGTTGGCAATAAAGGTTCTGTCACATGCTGTCCGTGAAACATGTTGAATGAAGTATTTGATGACATCAACATGTACTCATTACTTAAAACCATCATAGTCATACAGCATGAAAACAGACCCTTTGGTCGAACCAGTCCATGTCAAACATAATCCCAAACTAAACTCGTCCCAACTGCCAGCTCCTGGCCCATATCTCTTCAAACCTTTCCTTTTCATCTTGACAAGTCTGTTTTAACATTCTTTTACAATTTTGATCATATTTTGCATTTTCAACAGTATGATAATGACGGATGGATGAAGCCATAGAATGTATATTTTCAAATGTGTTCCAGTAACATAGAACATAGAACATGACAGTGCAGTACAGGTCCTTCGGCCCTCAATGTTGTGCCGCCCTGTCATACTAATCTGAAGCCCATCCCACCTACACTATTCCATGTACATCCATTTCCCTGTCCAATTTGACTTGCTTACTTGCTTACTTAAGAGGCCATGTCACTGAATTTCATTTGAATCTGCGAACAGTGTAGGAGATCAAATTGGAGAATTAAAGTTGTACCTTAAACATTTGTTTAGAAATTAATGGCGAACACTTTATTACCAGCTAGAGTGAATCCAGATTGGTGAAGGTTTCGTGGTGGTTGAATCGGTTGTTTAGCCGGAGACATCCTAGCTGATGGAATGGGTGTCATAGCTCTTGGAACCACAGTGACATCCTGGACAGGACCATCATAAATCCCCCTGGGAACACCTCGGATTTCAGCCAACTGCAAAAATGGAAGTGATCTTTGATACTGCTCTGCTAATCTCTAAGTAATACAACACTTTACAAACACAATACCACATCAGACAATTTTTAAAGGCAAAATCCAGGATGCTTTTCAGTGTAACCAACAATTCAGATTTTCATTCTACATTTAATTAGAAAGTGTCTTACTATTCAAGAAAACTCAGTTAATAGAGTCATCCTGCAGCATGTGAGTGACATTTTGCTGATAACTACTCACTTTTAAAGGGAATGCATTCGAAATTTGTGTGCAAGCAGATTTAGAATTAATCTCCATTGTTTATTCATTTAGTCATAAGGAAAAAGACATCAGATTATCCAAATTAATGTGCAGAAGAGGTATTTGCAAGATTAACAGCTATTGCAGTTACCATGCAAACTAATAAATGGAAATATTGGTGATCACCAAACCAGATACATTATCTCAGTAATTGTTAGCCATGTTCCTTGGCTTTGCAGAAATGTGCACCCTCAGAATTATAAAGTGGTTGCACCTAGGCTGAAAAGATTGATCAGTAGACAGGCAGGAGGCTGGAATAAAACAAGCCAGGCAGAATCAGGAGGTGGAGAAGTTGGCTTTTGAAGCTTCTGATGCTGCCTGGCTTACTGTGTTCTTCCATCCTCCTGTCTGTCTACTTTGGATTGTAGCTTCTGCAGGTTTTTTTTTGTCTCTATCTGAGAAGATTGATCAGCAATCTCCAAAGTAAAGCATGAGATCAGTGGTACACTATATTCTATAAACAAATGAAGTGTAAAATTGGCAGATCTGAAAATTTATGGAAGAAGAATTCTTTCACTGAATTAAGTTTTAACTTGAACTAAGATACCCAAATCAGAATTAAAATCAAAGAAAAACATATATGACAGTTCTAAGTAATGGGGAACTGTATTATCATGTCCACTGAGTATGTGCCCTTCATAGAACATGTACTAAATGAAATGTAAAATAATTATGCTATTGAGTATTTTTGGATAGATCTTAAAAGGGAATGACTTAATCCCTCCTTATTGAATATTTGATAGTTAATCCAGGTTTCTGGACTATTATGACAGTATCATAAGCAATACGCTCTCATACCCAAAATAATCCAATGTGTAGAGGTTTTACTTGAGCCATTTGTAGAGCTATCCATTCCAAGTGTATATTTGTAATTAACTGTCCTCACATGGCAATACTGGTGCAGAATGATTAAACACGTACCTTGCTTCTTGCTTTTATTCTTTTGTAAACATAGTCTGGGAATGTCTTCTTGGGAATGAAGCGCCCTGAGCCCTCGGTGGCATGAATTGTCCCATACTCGAGTACAATTTTACCTTGACTTACAACAACAGAAGGAGCACCACGGCATTCCATTCCTTCGAATATGTTGTATTCGATTGCCTAAGAGATACAATTCATAAATGAAGAAAAACTCATCACATTGTAGCCCAAGTGAAACTGCGACTAAACTCCTCTATCGCTGCACAAATTCTTTTTTAAATTTATTCGTAGATTCGGGGTGCTTCTGGCAAGTTCCCATCTCTAATAGGTCTGGAGATGGTGGAGGTGAATTGCAATCGCTGAAGGGTGCACTCTTTGACTTTCAAAACCAAATCACTCCTTTCTGAACAAAAGAACAGCAATCAATTCCTGCAGCAAAACAGCGTGTCCACGAGCTCGGCAACTGCAAAAAGACACAGCAAGTTGTACCTCCTGGCAATTGAATGCTGATGTCTTTAAAGAGCACTGCTGGAGTTCTCTCATGCAGTCAAACACAAAGATTGTGTGTGTGTGTGTGTGTGTGTGTGTGTGTGGACTTGTTACAGTCCATGCTGTCTACATGCGTCCAGAAAACACACACGCGAGCAAACTTCAATACATTGCAGTTGGCGAAACAGTGAAAAAAATAGGAAGCAGAGACCATGCCATTTTCTCATCAGCCAATTCCCCAACAGCACTGAAACCAGTGGTCCCGGAGAGCCAGATTTTAAAGAGATTCTACCAAATCGATGACCTTCGGTCAGTTCGGTGTGTTTTCAGCATTTCTGTTTTAATTTCAGATTTCCAGTCTTTTGATTCTTTTCTCTTTGTTGTAATTACTGACTGCAGAGGTAAAATACAAATTTCCCTGAGCTTAACGTGAGTTGTATTTTGCTATTCTTGGTGTACCACCCTGAACAGTTTTCAAAAAACTGCTCTCAAAGCAATTTAAATGATATACTGACAGGAAATAAATCTTGTATCCAAATGCTATGCCTGAAGGTCTTAACAGATATACTCCAATCATCAAGTGAGGAACCTTTCGTCCCAACATATGCACTGAATTCACCTCCTTAAATTGAATCTCGGAGTTCATAGATAGCACAGCAATTAAAGGCAGCGAAAGAGTACTACATCTACGTTATCACAAGGCCCAGTGAGAGAAGAACATCCTCAAATATGCATTAATTGTCATGTCAGGAAATGTACTTTCATTTTCCTGGCTGATGCTTTTGATAACACATTGGGTGTCATTTTCTGACATCCAATGAACGCATGTCATATTCATTAGTTTTAAGATATAAATTCTGTTGGAAGTGGACAAACATTGGCCAGTGAAGGTGACCTTCTTGTCATTTGGAGATGGATAAGGATTACCTGACATGTCAAAATGAGTCTGAAAAGTCATTAAAATGTTGAAGGACAATGGGCAATAGATCTTGATTTGAAGGCAATAAAAATGTGAAACTACCTGTGAATTTGCACTTCCCGTTAATTGGCTATTAACCAAAGCTCAAATTCAATGGTTCCACATCTCCCCTGCCCCAGAGTCATTTTCTGCAAACTTGAAACTTAACTAAGAGAAGTGTGGAGAAATCAATGTATCACAAGCAGGTGTGAACAGCCAACATCCATCATTCACTGTCTGGCAATTGTAAGTAATCTAATCTAATCTAATCTAAAATTGTGTGGCCACATGATCCAAACTCAACTCAGAAAGCAAATACTATAACCCCAAGAACCAGCCATAGACATGTTAGTCTGGAGACCAGCAGGACTCATGAAAGACGTTAACTCAAGCAAGGTGACAGAACCCTGCTTAACAATCAGTCAACCAAGACTGTGAGACCGGAGCTAATTTGTCCCCATCTGCAAAAAATGTTTTTCTTGCTTTTTCTACCAAGACTCAGCAACAACTTTGGATGACATCCAGAGACTTCCAAATTCTATTTATCCGTAAAGAACCACTTGAGAACACCTCACTCATCCTGCATTAAGTCCAACTTAAATAACTAATTTAATGTCACAATGCATTTTCTTGTTATTCCATTAAAAGTTTCATTAGTAACAATGTAAATATTTTGTTGCGTTTACATTCTGGGTATGAGTAAATGTCTATCCTTTCTTCTTGCTTGAACACCCTAAAAAATGTTGCATGCCTATTATTAAAGTTCACAACAGTCAAATGAAGTTTAATAACACTGCTTCCAAAAATATACATCATGTTGCAAAAACTGAAAAGTGAGGCAGAAAGAGAAAAGTTATGGTCTTCACATCCCAAACAGTGAAACTAATCCCAAACTTCAGGAGAAACACATATTCTTAGATGAGGAAACTGAAAGCACATAGTAGTCGTCAGATTGCCAAAGTGCCAAGAAGCAACACTCTCATCATATGCCCTTTGAAGCAAGTGAATCTGAAGAGCTCCCACTTACATTGCAATATATAAACGGGGTTTTGGGTTCAATACCCTCAATTGTCACAGATATTAACCTCCTACTGAAATACACTGCACAGTCAAATTTCTGAATTGATCCTGGATTTGCAATAGCACTTTCGTTCTGAAGAGCAAACCATTTTATACCAAAAGAAAAGCAGGAATAAAACCAGACATTAGAAACCATCAACTGGCAAGTTGAATGTGTTTGTAGATGTTGTAAAAAAATGTTATTTTAAGACCACAGCTCCTTGTTAATGAATAATTTGCAGCAATGGCTAAGGCAGTCAGCAATTGGGCTTGTCAATAGATTGAATTCCAATAATTACAAATTACAAATTCCAATGATTTATAATTATCTGGAAGTTATACCCAGTAAATACAGGATTAATTAGGAAAGAATTAGAATTACCAGATTGTGTGTCTTTGCTGAAATGATTTTGACAGCCTCTGGATCCCAGATCACCAAATCAGCATCAGAACCAACAGCGATTCGTCCCTTTCTTGGGTACAGATTGAAGATCTTTGCAGCATTGGTACTTGTAACTGCTACAAATTCGTTCTCATTCATCTTTCCTGTAGCCTAGAATATAAAAAAGTTCAAACAAATCACAGAGGTTATGTTGTCTGAATGTGAGTCTTCAGTTATTTGGTATGCGGCGTTTTCTTTATACATTCCTGGTGAAATATGTCCAGGTGACTGCTGAATAGAGACCACTTTCAATTTGTGGTCATTTAAAAATTTCCTTTTCTTGGAGTACTGCACAGGAGGAATTATTTTCCAGTTAAACAATGGGAAAACCAAAGTCTTTGTCTTTGGTCCCCACTTTTAAATCCATTGCCTAACCATTGTCTCCAGCCTTCTCCCTGGTGATTGTCTGAGACTAAACCAAGCATTCTGCAATCTTGGTGTCATATCTGACTGCCAAGGTCAGCTTCTGAACACATATCCATTTCAACACCAAGATCACTCTTGCCACATTCCATTTGTGCCTCAGCTAATCTACTGCTGAAAGCCTCCAGCATGCCTGTGCAACCTTCAGACTTGAGTATTTCAATGCTCCCCGGCCAGCCTCAATCTTTGATTCTTCACAAATGTGAGTTTATTGAAAACCATGCTGCTTGTAGCCTGAACTGCACCAATTCCTGATCACCCAATGCTGACCTATATTAACTTCCAGTCAGATAATCTCCTCAATGAGATATCATTGCTTTCAACATCATTGCTTTCAAATTTCTTCATCAAATCATCCCTCCTTATCTCAGTAACATCGCTCCAGTCTGATAGCCCTCTAAAATCCCTCTGCGCTCTTCCAGATCTACAACATGAGCATTCTCAGTTCTTAAGTAGACCACTGTTAATGGGTCTTGCCTTCAGTTTCCTAAGCTTATAGCTTAGGGATTCTCTCTGATTTCTTTATTCTTTTCTTCTCCAACAATGCAGCTTAAATTGCACCTCTTTGACCAAGCTTTTGGTCACAAGTCCTATTATTTGCTTATTTGGCTCAGTGACAAATTAGGTCTGATCCTTGCTCCTGTGTGGTACCTTGGGATGCTTTGTTGTTTGAATGGTGCTACATGAATAAAATTCATTGTTATTGTATTTGCATGTTTAAATTGTTCTAACAGTTGTGAAGGCAAGAGAATCTCAGAGGTACTGCGTCAACACATTAGACTCAGTGGAAATTCCAGGGATGGGAATTTTGCATGTTAGCCATGGTCTATAAATTTTCATTAACCTACCCTTGCAAGGCAGAGTAGAGCATCCAAGGTACCAAGTGAAACAAAGGATTCTTTTTAAAAACTCTTTTGATTTTTATGGAATGCCCCACTCCAAATATCAGGTGACTCGAGCAAGGTTTTAAGGACATTAATGGGCCCCAAAGGGAATTTCCCCAGGTCTCAAATGCCTGACCTGAGTCATCCTCCATCGGTGTAAAGAAGGAATTTTATCAGAAATGCCAAGGATTACTCCTCAGTAAACCACCTTGATAAAGGACGTGCATATGGAAAATCTGACCATCAACCACCCTTGCCTCACTTTCTCTCTTCCCAGAAATTTTGGATCTCTGTGTAGGTCATTTCAGAATACAATTATATTTGGAGTATTTTGGTGTTCACCTACCGATAAGCAATAATGTATTGCCATTAACAATATTTCTTTTAAAAAAAGTTCAACAGCACATGAGTCTGCAGCAATTACTTTGATAAGATTAACATACCACAGCCTTATCCCAAATAATTGTCATCCTTTCTTCAATACCATTAACTCCCTCCGGGATCAGTCTGAAGTCATCTTTTCCGACTGCTTTCTGTGCAGTAGTGAAGGCACAGTGAGCACTGCCAGTAACCTGCAGATCCCCACTGTATTTAGGAAATAAATCAGACCCATATTATCATGTGTCAGAATGAACAGAATCAATTTAGCACCATGATTCCAAAGGAACCTTGTACTTCTTGTAATCAACTCCGATAACATAAAATAGGTTACAATTTCACTACAGTAACTGCTCAAAGGAAATTCTCTTACTTCTTCCCAATGAGTTTCTGTCATTAATGCTTATCCAATAAACAATTAAAGCACAGATTGCACAATTTGATTTTTGTCTCATGTTATAGTTTTTCACTCATCACAAACTTTAAAATTTGTCCATTATTATCTTCTACTGTATGATCAGCATTTCTAAGATATTCTATCAGAAATATTCGTGAATGGTGGTTCAGTCTACATATCCATACCAGGAGAGGAGAGAATTTAGGTAATCAGGGGTAGACGTATCAACGCTGAGTGGAGGAGAAGTGACAAAGGCTGCAGCTTTAGCCCAGTTTTTACTCCAGTAGTGGGATCCGTCAGTCCCAAGACTTGCTGTGACAGGCTCTCCATACACAACTGCACCTGTCAAACCATACAAAGAACTGACTTGTACCATGACCAAATTGGGTCCATTAGGTCATAACTCTCAAGTACTTAAACAGCTTATTGACAAAAAAATCTTCTAATGAGATAGTAATCAAACAAAGCATAAGCAAATATTTAGGTAAAAGTGAATTTCTTTAAATATTCTAAAAACACGCATTTAAATGACTACTATAGACACTGTGGAGGTGAACAATTCAGTTACTCCTGCTAATAAGGAAACTTGCCCACCATCAGGTGAAACATCATTCTCCCTCCTCAATTGCCTCAAATGTACTGGTCAAGAACAATGTCCTGTACCATTGTGAATACCACAGATCATCCCAGATATATTGCTTTCCTTATGAGCATATCAGTGGGCGGCACGGTGGCACGGTGGTTAGCACTGTTGCCTCACAGCACCAGAGACCCGGTTTAATTCTGGCCTCAGGCGACTGACTGTGTGGAGTTTGCACGTTCTCCCCATGTCTGCGTGGGTTTCCTCTGAGTGCTCCGGTTTCCTCCCACAATCCAAAAATGTGCAGGTTAGGTGAATTGGCTATGCTAAATTGTGCGTAGAGTTAGGGTGAAAGGGTAAAGGTAGGGGAATGGGTCTGGGTGGGTTGTGGGTCGGTGTGGACTTGTTGGGCCAAAGGGCCTGTTTCCACACTGTAAGTAATCTAATCTAAAAAAAAATGTTCTTCCAACAGAATTACTTCAAACTCCAAATTATAATGTTGGAAGGAGCTATGTTTTAAGAAAAATGTAATTGTTTTTAATGAAACATTACGTTTTAAATCATAGAACAGTTAAAGATAATCAAAAGTTTGGGCTTTTCTTGGAAGCAAAGCTAAACCCGAATTAGATGGTGGGACACTAATCAAAGTTAGTGAGTAAAGGTTGGCTTCAACTTATTTTTCTAATCAACATGTTACACACCTCTGGAGCAGGTGCACTTGAAGCCGGCCTCCTGGTCCAAGGGTAGGGAAACCACCACTGCACCACAAAGAGGGCCCCAAAACTTGGCATGAATTATGACTATCAGAATTACTTCTTACAACCTTTAATTAAAGCGATAAATCACAGGAATTCAGAAAGCAGTAAACCTGAGAAATATTCTAATCGATCTGAAATTGTCTTCAGACCAGTGGTGTCCTCAGAATGGAATTCCAGCAAAAAAATGGTATTAAAATAGAGTAGGTCCTTGCAATATTGACTTTCTGCCCAATAGCTGTGGGGCCGGAGCCAGGGCCATGAACAAGCACCAGGTGCCGGGGTCAGTGAGAAGCTCTGCCTACTCTCTGGAAGTTTGGCATGTAAACAATGAATCATGGTGTTTCAATCAAATCACCTACTCTAAGCTCCAGCAGCCACAAACACAGTTTATCCAACTTTTACTCATTCAACAACCCCCCCATTCCAGGTATTAGCCTGGTAGACCTTCTGTAAACTGCTTAGTTAAATAAGGAGAGCAATATCCCAGATGTGGTCTCACTGGTGTTCGGTTTAACTGCAAGATAACCTCCTCACTTTTGTATTTGACTTTCCTCACAATAAACAAGAACATTTTATTAGCTTTCTACTTACTTGTAATATGTGCACCTTGCAAATAGGACACCCAGATCCCTATGCATCCTGAGTTTTGCAATCTCTCACCATTTAGATAACATACTTATTTTTTATTCTTCCTGCCAAAATGGACAACTTCACATTTTCCCACATTATGCTCCATGTGCCGGATTTTTGCCCATCATTAAAATATTGATATCCCGACACAGCCTCTTTATATCCTCTTCACAACTTACTCGTTCAGCAACTGTACTTTCAGTTCCTTCATCCAAGTCATTCATATAAATTGTTAAAATGTGAGGCTCAGCACTGATCCCTGTTGCTCATTACATCTTGTCAAGCAGAAACATCATTAGTTGTTTACCTTTCTTCCGAGCTTGTGCAATGATATCTGCAGCACTCTTGCTCATCACTTTGGTGATATACAGAGGGCAGTTGGCTTGACTTGCAATGGTTATTGCACGATACACTGCTTCAGCCTCAACCTTAAAGAAATGTTTTGATTAGGTTTAAGCTTAAGTGAAAAATGTCTGCACCATGCCCTCCTACCACCTACATGACAAGCAGTTATAAGTAGTGCCAACCTTTTTTTCTAGATTTTCCACTATTTCAGAGTTCATCAGAAAGAATAAGCACACTTCCCATTTACAGCTCTCTCATCAGTACAATTTTAAAGATGTCCACATATGCAAATGTTATATTTTTCTTTGTTTAAGAATTTTGAATATACAGCAATCATTTGAACACTGAGAATGTCAATGATTAGATTCCAAACAAAGTCAAATATGTGTGCTCTAATACATAGACATTCCAAAGATAAGGTATGGATCTGAAAACACACTAAATATGCTTTGTTTTTAATGATATTGCATTGCTATCTGATATTAATAGAGAAACTAATTTTGTTTATCATTTTCAGTGTTTGTTTCGATTTTAGGCTTCTTTAAAGTTCTCCATGTTCACTCCTTGACAAAATGATAGGTCACTTGCTCCCAACCTAGTGGCAGTACTCTCTGGTCTCAAGTAAAGAGATCCTTGATTTCTTTTCAGCAGCGTTTGGTCATCACCCTCCTGCCCTTTTGGAACACCAACTGTCAGCTTTCAATACAGGGATGATTCCAAAAACAAATTTGTAAACCCAGATATGTAAACTTAAAATGATAAGCCACACCCAGGTTGGCAGGTGGCAGGGAGAGGTGGTGAGATGCAAAAGATAAGTGCAATGGTAGGAGTGCCTACAAGTAGCTGGGTGGAATTGGATGGCCTGTCCACCATTGGGCTCGTGGGATCAATTAACAATCACTTAAGAGACTTTTCTTGCTGCACTGGTATTTTACCAGTGGATGGAGTAGGCCTCAAATCACACATAACCTGGTGCACTGACTATAGTCTTGGGGTAAAGAGGGTCCTTCCTGATTGGGGACTCTGTACTGCACAAGGATGCGTATAATGGGAAAGGCCCTCTCCCATGATCAGTCACCACTCTTTGAAGCCTACTTGACAGGCTGTAGTTAATTCACAGTCAAAAAGTGTGGCACTGGAAAAGCACAGCAGGTCAGGCAGCACCCAAGGAGCAGGAGATTAGGGCACATACCTGAAACATTGACTCTCCTGTTCCTCAGATGCTGCCTGACCTGCCGTGCTCTTCCAGCGTCACACTTTTCGACTCTGACTCTCCAATAACTGCAGTCCTCACTTTTTCCTTGTGGATAATTCATCCCAATTACCTGCTTCTCTGGCCTCCAGGTGTGGTAAAAGTCGTGAACTCAGGTGAAAAGTTGCATGATAACTGTACAATCAGGTTGTGGCTCACCTATCCCATCCCCAATGCTCCCAGAGCAGGGTCACCATTTCCGTATTCAATTCTGGACCATCAGCTAAACGCTTCCTGAATTAGAAAACACAATCTCCTCATACAATCACTTCAAAATGTGGCAGAAAATTGTGTTACCTCTTCTGGCCGACTAAGAACATGTCCCTCTGGTCCAGTAATTCCGAGCTCAAGCATTCGTTTCTGCTCCTGAAGACAGATGGAAGTTTTAAATTTACAAACAGCAGTGCTTTAGTGCTGTGAAAGAACTGATGATCTTGGCAGACTTTCATTTATTCATGGGAAAGCTACAGAAAAATTGCAAGAGTGGTTCTAGGATTGAGGAAAATTAGGTGTGTACATAGATTAGAAAATTTAGCATTATTGATTTCAAAAAAACATGTTTGTGCATTCTGCTAATGATTGTAATGTAATGGAAATGTAAGTGATCCACTTCAACCTCTTCACTAAAAATTGTAAGGTTCTGAAACCAAATACTGTGTGATTGCTGGGTTCTACTAAGCCATGTCAAATGTGTGCATGGGGACTAGGGAGGAAGGCATAGGAAATTAAGGAACAGTTATGAGGTACTGTATTGATCGTCATATTCTAAATTTACCTCCTGAATGATATCTCCATTCTCGGCATGCACTTGTGCTACAGCACCCAGATCTCGGATGATGCTGAAAATTTCATATATCTGTCACAGAAAACAGACATTGGTATTGTAGGGAGCATCTTTAGCCAAATAGTTAGTGCTAATGGTTTAATTATCTCTGAAGCATTACCTGTGAGTCGCTGCACTGATATTGGTCCTTGTAGGCCATGAATACGAGAAATGAATTTATACCTATGTGAAGATAAAGTAGTGAAAATGCCATATATTGTGCGGAAGTTATAAGTTGCAATAAGCATTTGATTTCAATATTTCATCAGTGCTTCCATTACTCAGGTTGGATTTTCAAATTAGTGCAGGATTTGTAGTAATTCCAAAATTGCAGTCCCAGAGATTGTCTCAAGATCCTGACTCTTCTGAGACAATTTGAAATAATCAAATGCTACTTGAGAGATGAGAACACTTATCACAATTAAGGGCTTGTTTAGCTCCTTTGGAAACTTGTCAGCGTGATGGGGATTGTGATTTTTAAAGGTTTCTTTGCCAAACCTGAACAGTCTGGAGCACATTCATGCCCAGTTGCCGGATTCACTTCAGGACATGAGAATATCTCGTTTCATTTGTGGAGAACTGAAGCTTAATGGGCCAAGTTGTGTTGTTTTGATCACTGTACTTTCACATTGCGTTCATGGGTGTTGAGGTCACCTCCTGCCCAATTATATTCAGAGATAGTATTGCAAGAATAACACAGTTCAGGCATTGGAAAAGAGAAAAATTAATCAGTCCAGAATGAAAGTACATCTATGAGTTCTAATGAAATGCATTTCAATGCTATTTCTGGACAATCCGATTAGTCTCCATTCTGGAAGTGGGTAAAAATGTTGAAACTGCTTCACCAATGTTGTGCAATTTAGTACCTTAGGAGCAATGGACAGGGCTGTCCCTTAGCACCGTTGCTTTTTACATTGGTGATTGAACCGCTGGCAGAGGCAATATGTAGGGATCCCAACATTATCTGCTCCAGAAGTGTGGACAAAGTCGCATAAGATTGCATTGTATGCAGATAATGTTCCTGTCTTTTTATTGAACCTAACAGTTTTGGTATAATGCATTAATTTGTTTGGCGGCTTTTCGGATTACAAGATCAACTTTACAAAATCGAAGGCCATGCCCATGGGAGGTCTCCCAAAAATGCCTGGTGTCAAGGACAAATCTCGATTTTCCTTTAGATGGTCACAGGAGGACTTTCTCTACTTAGGTATATTCATTATTTCTGTCTTTGATCTGCCTTTTAAAACCAATTGTGTCCATTTATTCGACAAAATCAAACAAAACCTTCGAAGATGGGAGGTGCTTCCGATCTCTTGGTTAGGTAGGTTAGCCCTCATTAAAATGAACATTCTGCCCTGTCTGTTGTATCTTCTGCGAATGCTTCCTCTGCTCTTTCCTAAGCAAGCATTTAGAAGACTGATCGGATGGTTCAGTTCCTTTATCTGGTATCACAAGCGACCCCTCGTTAAACTGACTAAACTGCAGTTACCCCACAGATTGGGAGGAGTGGACCACCCAAATATTAAAAACTAGCAAAAAAGCTTGTTGCTATCTTACATGAATGACTTGGCCCGGGAGGTCCTGCTATCATAATGGTTGGATATCAAGGCTTCTCAGGTAATATGTCTCCTTACTAGCTTGCTGTTCTTGGACAAAATGAGGACAGTTAAGGAATATTGCCATAGCCCAATATTAATTAATACTGTTAAGGTGTGGAGGGCAATGCGTCAGAGTGAGGGTAATATTGCCAAAACATCATTTTTTATGCCCATAGTTGTTATGCCAGCTTTTCACCCAGGGACGATGGACTCGGGGTTTAAATTATGGGCAGCTAAGGGCGTGTCTTGCCTCAGTGACGTTTTCGAGGGGGACATACTGATGTCCTTTGACCAGTTGGTTCAGAAGTATGAGTTGCCCAGTAGGGGCTTCTTTCATTCCTTTCAAATTAGAAATGTTATACAAAAAGAGACCATGCTTCTAACTGATCCTTATAGATCTGACACAGAGAAGAAGGTGCTGAGTACTGAGATCAGCAATATCTATCACCTATTGGGAGAGGGTCCCTAGGTCTATAAGGTATTGGACAGGGAGCTGGATGCTGAGATTCCTTTTGAAGTATGGGAGGGTATATAGGAAAATGCAAGGAGGATCTCAATTTGCAACAGGATCTATGCTTTCCAACTGAAAATTCTCCACAGGGTCCACTTGGCTCCAGACCTACCTGTCAAAATTTTAAAGTGGGAGTATCTTCAATGTGTCCTAAATGCAAAATGAATACAGGTACTCTTACTTATTGTCTACGGTCCTGCCACAGACCATGGGCATACTGGAGCACTGCAGTAGGTGAAATAGAGGTCTTGGAGACAGAGGTGGAGATAGACCGGTACCCTCTTCTTCTTGGTCTTGTTAACCCACTTCCATTAGATCCACACACAAAAAAAGCTTTTCAGCATCCTCACTTTATGTGCAAGAAAGAACATTAATTAAAGTGTGCCTGAAAAGCCTCCGGGGCTGTCGGGCTGGCATACGCTAGTCATAGAACACAGCCCTTTGGACTTTCTTACAAGTATGGTGCACCATATAACTGAGAATTTTCATAAGACATGACGGCCCTTTTTGAACTACTTGGGTACAGATTTGTGTGCCATACTAATAAGGGCCTTTATATACAAAGAACAATGAATATAGAAAATTTACACCCCAGGAACAGGCCCTTTGGCCTCCAAGCCTGAGCCGATTCAAATCCATTGTCTAAACCTGTCGACCAATTCCTAAGCATCTGTATCCCTCTGCTCCCACCAACTCATGCATCTGTCCAGACACATCTTAAATAAATCTACCGTGCCTGCCTCTACTATCTCTGCTGGCAACACGTTCCAGACACCCGCCATCTCTGTAAAGTACTTGCCGCATGTATCCCCCTTAAACTTTTCATCTCTCACTTTGAAAGCATGACCTCTCATTATTGAATCCTTCACCCTGGGAAAAGGCCTATCGCTATCTACCCTGTCTATACCCTTCATGACTTTGTAGACCTCAATCAGGTCCCCCCCAATCTCTTTTTTTCTAATGAAAGCAAACCTAACTTACTCAACCTCTCTTCATAGCTAACACCTTCCATACCAGGCAACATCCTTGTAAATCTTCTCTGCACTCTCTCCAAAGTGTCCACGTCCTTTTGATAATGTAGCAGGCAGAACTGTACACAGTATTCTAAATGCGGCCAAACCAACAATTTTACCATGACCTGCCAGCTCTTATACTCAATCCCCCATCCGATGAAGCATACTATATGCCTTCTTGACCACTTTATCCACTTGTACAGCAACCTTCAGGGTACAATGGACCTGCACTCCCAGATCTCTCTGCTCATCAACTTTTCTCAAGGCTCTTCCATTCACTGTATAATTCACTCTAGAATTAGACTTGCCAAAATGCATCACCTCACATTTGCCTGGATTGAACTCCATCTGCCACTTCTCCACCCAACTCTCCAGTCTATCTATATTCTCCTGTGTTCTTTGACAGTCCCTTAATACTTTCTGCTACTCCACCAATCTTTGTGTCATCTGCAAACTTGCTGATCATACCAACAGTACCCTCTTCCAGGTCATTATGTATATTACAAACAACAGTGGCCCCAGCACTGACCCCTGTGGAACACCATTTCTCCATTTCGAGAAACTCCCTTTAACTACCACTCTGTGTCTTCTGTTGCTCAATCAATTCTTTATCCACCTAGCTAGAACATCTGTACATCATGTGACTTCACTTTCTCTAATGGTTTACCATGGGAAACCTTATCAAACACCTTACTAAAGCTGTGATGATTCTGTTTAATGAATCTGGTATCCAGAGAGAGGGAACTACAAACACATGAATACGTACAAATTTATGCTCTATTACTATGTTTCATTGAGCTGTACTATTATTATAATTATTATGACTGTCATTTTTATGGTTAGTTCTGAGCCGTTATTTATTTATTTATATAATTTGTGGATTTCTTTGTATTGTTTTGTTCTGTATTTGTAGTAATATTCAAAAAATTATTTATTTTTTTTAATAAATATACATATTCTTTAAAAACTTGAAATTTACCTTTGTCCTTGACCAAGGTTTCCATCTCTTCACGCAGAGCCTCATGCCAACGTGTAATATCTATATGCAAAGAGTAGTCGCAACAGGACTTGCTGTCAGCCCATTCTCTCCACTGCTCATAGGCAGAAATCAGGCTTGATCCAGGTTCAGGTTCAGAAAGAACATGATCCACTACATTAGACAGCAAAGATATAAACATATGCAGTTAATTTGAATTAGTGTGTATGTTGTGTCTTAATCATGTAATTTCTCATATGAAATAGCCTCATTATCTTTTCCTGTGACTCAGTGTTTCTCAATGCAAGACCTATTCTGTCATTGGATTAGGATTGTCTGTAACATGAACATCTATACAGCTATGGCTATTATTTTTCTGACCAGCTTATGTAGTCTAATTCCGTTCAATTCAAATATTGTGTTAGTGGAGAGACTTCCTTGTGAAGTTCAGCAGTAGAGTGGATGCATACAGTCTGACCAGCTTTGTCCTAAAAGGATCCTGATTTGTATATTGAAAGCAGTCTTGCATCTGAAATAGGCAGACATTTTAGCCAAGTAGAAATGGATTGAGCCAAGTAGAAATTGAGCCAAGTCTCAAAAAACTGCAGTCGTTACACCCATTATTAATGTGATAGCAACTCAATTGAATCTATTCCAACATTGGTGGCACAGTGGTTGGCACTGCTGCCTCACAGCAGCAGGGACCTGGGTTTGATTCCAGCCTTGGGTGACTCTCTGTGTGGAGTTTGCACATTCTCCCTACGTCTGTGTGGGTTTCCTCCCACAATCCAAAGATGTGCAGGTTAGGTGAATTGGCCGTGCTAAATTGTCCATAGTGTTAGGTGCATTAGTGAGGGGGAAATGGGTCTGGGTGGGTTACTCTTCGGAGGGTCAGTGTGGACTTGTTGGGCTGAAAGGCCTGTTTCCACGCTGTAGGGAACCTAATCTAATTACTGTGAGATGTTGATGCTGATTTTGCAAGTTAAAATTGGTCTTTTGAGGCTTGGATCAATTGTTAGGCAAGCAATTTCAACAAAGCATCACTGTGCTATCACATCCTCTTTAAATACATGGTGCATTTTTCTTTCCCATTTCTTGTATTGTAACTCATCAACTGTTTGTCATCTATGAAAATATTAATAAGACTATTAGACTAAATAATTTAAACCAACAGATGAAAATAAGATTCTTCAACGTATTATGTTTTAGATTTTGTTTTATAAGTCATTTTTTGAATCAATTGCAGTGAGTAGAAGATTATTTGTTTCATACTTATCATTGTGGTTCCCCCTGCCAGTGCAGCTTTTGTTCCTTGGTAGAAGTCATCAGCAGCGGTCATGCCCATGCATGGCATTTGCAGATGAGTGTGGACGTCTATTCCACCAGGTATAACCATCTGTCCATTGGCTTCAATTGTCTTTACACCTCCAGGGACAATCAGATTATCTCCAAGTTGTCTAAGAAGTCATTATACAAACTGTTAGGCTTATGACCATGCTGTACCAAAAGGAGCATTCATTTGTCTTAAGTGTGGCCTTTTACAAACCAAATTCAATTTACAACACCAAGTCTTCATCCTTTCTAGCTTTCTATTAACTGTTTAAATATCTGCTCCTATGACTTAGAAGGTAAAGTATCAATTTCAATTCTTTTCTTCTTTGTCTTTTTCTTTCATTTTTCCCCTAAACTTTGTCACATTCATCCCTCCCAAAAACTGTATTAAATTGTTCAAACTAATGTATGAATGGAACAGTAAATAATCCTCTTTCTGTCCTAACAACCAATGAGTTCTGTGACTCACTGAGTAAGCTAAGATCGAATCAATGCAGAACTGAAATGAAAACACAGCCACAAGAACTCCAGGGCCAAAGAAACTTTACCATTATATTGTCTTGGCAGGTCAGGACCAAACCTGATTTGCATGAATTCATACTTTTTACAGTACATTGTCAGGAAAATACAATGTTTAATTTACTTAGCAGTAGATATTGGGGACAAAAAAATTGTTTCTGGGGTGGATACACCCCTGGAGAGGAGCTCTTTCTACCCATCTTCCTGACACTGTCCTATTTTCCTGGACTGGCCCTATCAGCTTTACTGGACAGGCACTCAGATGAACTAAAGAAACCTGGAGTTATTTGCCAGGAAAATAACACATTTTATACTTGGGGTTTTAATTATTGCAGTGATTTAAGGCATCAATGCATTGTAGTTTCTTCACAATACAACGGGTTAGCCACTGCTCTGCCAGCATTGTTAGTAAAACAGATACATAATCACCACAAGAGACTTCTCTAATGTTTTCTTTTAGGTCTCAGATAATGCCATGTCTTTTTAAAGGTGTGGGCAGGAATGGAGAAGAGAGACACAAATGATCTGTCCCTCCAAATAGCTACTTAGTGGTTGTTCTGTCACTGTTTCAGGATATCACCACACCTTCCTGACAGCCTTCAATGGAAGGTGAGAAGGGGCAGGAGAGGTGAACAGATTCCCAGGCTCAGTCTCTGAACTGTCATCTACACAAGGTGGGTTGCTGACCAAATTTGAGTGCGGGCAGGAGACAGCAAGATTCTTGGAAGTGCTAACAAGAGTGAGGATGTGGATTTAGGCCTCCTAATCCCAACTGCTGAGCTTTTTAATTTTGGTTTGTACAGCAGAAGAAATTCTAGTCATAAGTCACTGCTGCCTTTGATTTTCCATTGGCATAACTTTAAAAACGAAGAACAGTACAGCACAGGAACAGGCCTTTAGGCCCAACAAGACTACATCTTTTGCCTCCACGTGGTCTGTATCCCTCTATTCCTTGTCTATTCGTGTATCTATCAAGATGCTTCTTAAACGTTGCCATTATATCTGTCTCCACCATCTCCTCTGGCAGTGCATCCCAGACACTTATCAGCCTCTGTGAAAAAACGTTGCCTGTCACAACTCCATTTTAGCTTAAATCTATGTCCACTAGTAATTGACATTTCTTCCCTGGGAAAAGATTCTGACTTTCCATTCTATCCATGCCTCAGAAGTTTCCAAAATTATATCAGGTCGCAACTCATCCTTCAACATTCAAGTGAAAAAAATGTCCAATCTCTCCTCCCAGCTAATATCCTCCAAACGAGCAACATCCTGTTTCTTTACCCTCCCCAAAGCCTTTACGTCCTTCTACTGGTGTGGCCACCAGAACTGTACACATTATTCCAAATGTGACCTCACTTATGTTCTACAAAGCTGCAACATAACTTGCCAATTTTTATACTCTGTGCCCCAACTGCTGAAAGCAAGCATGCTTTTTGACTTCTTGACCACATTATCCACTTGCGTTGCCAATCTCCAGGAACTGTGGACATTTGCACCTCGATCTCTTCGTATGTTGATGCTAGTAAGGGTTCTGCAACTTACTGTATACTTCCTTCCTGCATTAGATCTTCCAAAATGCATCACTTCACGTTTGACAGATTAAACTTCACCTGCCATTTCTCTGCCCGTCTCCACCTTATCTACATCCTGCTGTATGATACGGCAATCCTCCTCACTGTCTGCAGCTCCCCAATCTTGGTGTTGTCTGCATACTTTCTGATCAGGCCACCTACATTCTCCATCAAATCATTTATATATATCGATCACAAACAAAAGGGTTTGCTGACACCACTGGTCACAGATCTCCAATCTGAAAAACACCCTCCCACTGCTATTCGCAGCCTGTTCTATATCCACAGTACCAGCTCACTTATGATCCCATGTGGCTTCATTTTCTGTATCAGCATGTCATGAGGAACGTTGTTAAAGACTTTGCTAAAATCCATATAGACAACATCTACTACCATGCCCTCACCAAACAGCTTTGTCACTTGCTCAAAAAACTCAAACAAGTTTGTGAAACCTTCACTGCACAAAGCCATGCTGCCTATCAGTAATAAGCCCATATTTTTCCATATGTGAATAAATCCTATCCCTAAGAATCTTCTCTAATAATTCCCCGACAATTGACGTAAGGCTCACTGGCCTGTAATTTCCTGGATTATCCCTGTTGCCCTTCTTAAACAAAGGAACAAAAGTGGCTCTTCTCCATTCTTCTGCAACCTCCTCTGTGACCACACGGGATACAAAGATTTCGTAAAAGACCCCAGCAAGTTTCTCACCCGCCTCCTCAGCATCCTGAGATAGATCCAGTCAGGTCCTGGGGACTTGTCTGCCTTAAAGCTTTTAAAAACACCCAACATCACCTCGTTTTTTATGCTGACAAGTCCCATAAAATCAACATACCCCTTCCAAGAATCACAATTCACCATGTCATCCCCCTTTGTAAATACTGACGCAAAGTATTCGTTAAGGACCTCACCTACTTCCTCAGGCTCAACGCATAAATTCCCTCCTTTGTGCTTGAGTGAACCTGCCTTTTTTGCTTGTTACCTTCTTGCTCCTTATATACATATAAAATGTCTTGGGATTTTCCTTAATCTTGTTTGCAAAAGACATTTTATAGACCTTTTAATTCTGGTGATGCTTTAATTTCATTGTTACTTCATTTATAAATGAGCTAACAATGGTATTCAGTAGAACTGACTGAAAAGAAGGGCTTATAAGTTTTAAAACATATATTTCTCATCATGTCAAACTGGAGGTAAAATGCATTGAAACGACTAATATTCTTGACACTGGAGTTCAAGAAGTTTGCAACATTAGAGCTTTAGCATAAACAACATGTGCAATTATGTACAATCTAATGACCAAACAGAGGACGTACTTAAGGTGGGAAAGTTTTGGTGAAGAAAAGCAACGTGTATTATGAAAGTCCTAACTTAGTCCTACATGACTAATGAAACACTCCAAAGGAAGCATCTGGCTCTTCTGCAATGCAGCAACTAAAGTGACAAAGTACAAAGTCTCTCTGCTGCAATTCTTTTAATGCCAAGATGTGTAAATCACACTGCCAAAATCTCAGGGGAAAGAATGTAAGACGAGACAAGCATGTTATTATAGTCATGGAGACAAAGCAAGATAAAGAAAGAGGTCTTTTAAAAACAATGATAACCCATTAATCGTAACAGTCAGTTGTGAAAAATAACATGCCATGAAAGTCACTCCTCATTTTTATGAAGTAGAGAGTAATAAAAAGAATGGTGAAAATATTTTGAAAAATAAAAGCAGCCAGTTGGATCTAGATTCAAAGAGAGGTACATAATGTTACAGTTCAGTTCAACAAAAGTTACTGACATCATCAACAGATGACGTGACTCTCAATCAATTATAAACATATACACGGTGATTAACTTCAAGAGGTAGCCCCTTATCATTTGAGCACACAATTGAATTAGGATTCGGACTAAATCATTTTTATGTTGTTTGTGATTTGTGGAGTTAAAATAAAGTCCCTACTTATTGAAGTACATCTACAATAAGAGGAATCATTGTATATCTGTGTACTGATAGAAATATTTCACACTTCAAAGAAACATACTTGCAAGTACTTTTGGTAACTTGTCTTTATAGGTCTTGAAATACTTCAGTCAGTTACCACTTAGCTTCAGTCATCTGCAGCTAATTTGTCCAAAATGGGCAGACGAAAGGGAATATTCTGGGTAAATGCCTAACCTCTCATTAATGCCGCCCTACTGCAACGTAGCTGAGATCTAAAGCCACCAATTTGAGAAGCTGACAATATAAAACTATCAATTATTTTGATAATGCTTTGAATGTTGCTTTGAATTATATAGCAGCAATTCAAACACAACATAGCTTTTTAAATCTATTCAGGTATTTGACTATTGAAAGAACCTATGATTTCAAACATTTAGCCATCCTCCATTTACACTGCTTCCTCAAATGGTATGACTAAGGATTAAAAGGTCTTTTTGGGGGGGGGGAGAAATGATGTGTTAAAAGACAATCTAGGAATATCAAAATCTACTGATGGACATGTTACATAGATGGGCAGCTGAAATTCTCTCCTTACTTGTGCTATTGTAATGACTACTTTCCATTCAGGGAAAAAATGTAGGCAAAAGTGAGTACTGCAGGTGCTGGAGATCAGAGTGAAGATTACAGTGGTGCTGCAAAAGCACAGCAGGTCAGGCAGCATCCGAGAAGCAGGTAAATCAATGTTTCTGGCAAAAGCTCTTCAACAGGAATGAGGCTGGGAGCCTCGGGGATGGAAAGATAAATGGAAGGGGAGTAGGGTTGGGAGGAAGGTAGCTGAGAGTGCAATAGGTGGTTGGAGGTGGGGGTAAAAGTGATAGGTTGGAGAGGAGGGTGGAGGGTAGATTTGGAGTGGATAGGTGGGAAGAAAGATTGACAGGTGGGACAGGTCATGAGGGCAGTGATTGAGCTGTAAGGTTGAAAGTGGGGTAAGGTAGGGGGAGGGGAAATGAGGAAACTGGTGAAGTCCACATTGATGCCATGGGGTTAAAGGGTCCTGAGGCGGAAGATGAGGTGTTCTTCCTGCAGGCGTCGGGTGGTAAACGAGTGGCGATGGAGGAGGCCTCAGACCTGCATGTCCTCGGCAGAGTGGGAGGGGAGTTGAAGTGTTCAGCCATGGGGCAGTGGGGCTGATCAGTGCGGGTGTCTCAGAGATGTTCTCAGGAGCACTCTTCCCAGTCTCCCCAATGTAGAGGAGATGGCATCGGGAGCAACGGATACAGTAAATGACATGTGTGGAAGTGGAGGTGAAACTGTGATGGATGTGGAAGGTTCCTTTGGGACCTTGGACAGAGGTGAGGGGGGAGGTATGGGCACAGGTTTTACAATTCCTGTGGTGGCAGGGGAAGGTGCCAGAAGGGGAGTGTGAGTTGCTAGGGGGTGTGGACCTGACCAGGTAGCTGCAGAGGGAGCGGTCTTTACGGAAAGCAGAAAGGGGTGGAGAGGGAAATATATCTCTGGTGGAGTGTGTTTGTAGGTGTGGAAATGGCAGAGGATGATGCAATGTATGTGGAGGTTGATGGGACCCTTCTGTCCTTGTCGCAATTGTAGGAGTAGGGTTCGAGGGCAGAGATGCAGGACATGAATGAAATGTGCTGGAGGGCATCATCAACCATGTGGGAGGGGAATTGGTGATGTTTAAAGAAAGAGGCCATCTGGTGTGGTCTGTGGTAGAGCTGGTCCTCCTAACAGCAGATACGGTAGAGGTGGAGGAATTGGGAATAAGGGATAGTATTTTTGCAGGAAGCAGGGTGGCAAGTGCAATCCAGGTAGCTGTGGGAGTCAGTGGGTTTGAAGAAAATGTCAGTGTTGAGTCAGTCACCGTTGATGGAGATGGAGAGGGAGAGGTCCAGGAAGGGGAGAGAGGTGTCAGAGATGGTCCAGGTGAATTTAAGGTCGGGGTGGAATATGTTGGTGCAGTTAATGAACTGTTCAACCTCCTCGTGGGAGCACGTCGATGCAGTCATAAACATAGCAGAGGAAAAGGTGGGGAGTGGTGCCAGTGTAACTCCGGAAGATAGATTGTTCCACATAGCTGACAAAGAGACAGGCAGGGCTGGGGCCCATGCGGGGACCTGTGGCTACCCCTTTCGGCCGGAGGAAGTGGGAGGATTTGAAGGAGAAATTGTTGATGTCCATGATGAATCCATTGAGGTCCATGGAGAAGAAATGTAACCTAGCAAAGAACTGGCAATCTGAAACAAAAGCAAAAATTGATAGGAGAGAAAAGGATTTAATGTTTAAGAGTCTTCAGAAAAGGCACTGGACTCAAAACATTAGTTCTGCTTTCTTCCCACAGATGCTGCCAGACCTGCTGAGTTGCTCCAGCGAATTTCTGTTTTTGTTTCAGAAAATGTAACTCATACAGGCAATCTATTGCAGGCACCTCTGGATATATCTCATTATTAATGTTATAATCACTTGCACTTGCTTAAAATTGGCAATGTTTTGTTCAGGAGTGAAATTATGCAATTTGTTGACAAACTGGTCATTCATTGTCAGGTCTGAATTGTTCTTTGTGAAAAAGGATGCAATGCTGAGGATAAGAATTTCACATCTGAACCTGTGATCAGAAAATTCTGCATAAATCTTGGTATATTACAGAAACTAACTATTAGTTGTCATGTGGTGTCCCAAGTTTATAAATTCCATTAAAAGCAACCACTGAGTTGAGAAATAAAAGTTGCAGATGTAGAAGAGGGCCTCGAGATCATAACAGATCCTGTTAGGATTAAACTAAGTAAAAATTAATTCAGCCATATTGATCTTGGAACTGAAAATACTTGAAACTTAAGTGAGTTACATACAAAGATCTCTATTCAAGTCATTCTGTTTAACAATTTAGGACACCATATTACAATTCACCTATTTGTTAATTCACGTACAGAAACAATTTTAAAGAAATATTCTCAAACTTACTTTATAATCCCATCTTCCAAGTAAATATCAGCAAAAAATGACTGGTCATCGTTGACTATTTTCCCTCCTTTAATCAGTAAGCGATCACTCTGGAAGGAATATTTAAATAATTAAACAGTTAAAATGTGTTTTTACTGAATGATGAAGAAAACATTGTAAACATCAATATTGTGAGTTTACAATGTTCATTAAAGCAGATTATTTGAGTAAGAATACAGTATTAGTATCCAGAGTTCCTTTAATATTGTTATTTACTTCATTCCAGGGATGTGGTTGGCTTGGATGCAGTGTGATGCTAATAACATGCGCTTAATTCCCACATCAGCTGAGTTGACCATGCAGGATTGTCCTTCTCACCCTCTCCACTCACCTGAGGCGTGGTGAACCTCAGATTAAACCACCACCGGGTGTCTCATTCTAATAAGAGAGCAGCCCTATGGTCTGGTAAGACTATGGTGACTTTACCTTTGCATATATTTATAAATGAGAACATCACTATTAAAAGATTATTTTCTTTTAATTTATTCATGGAATGTAGGCACAGGTGGCTGAGCCAGCATTTATTGCACATCCCTAATTGTCCTTGAAAGGATGGTGATCAAGTTCCTTCTCGAACCACTGCTGTGGTTTAAGTAGACGCATAGTAGTGTTAGGAAGCAAGTTCCAGGATTTGAACCAGTAATAAGAAAGGAACAATGATACAGTTGCAAATCAAACTGTGTAGTTTGGAGGGAAACATGCAGGTGGTGGAGTTCCCATGTGTCTGCTCCCTTTGTCCTTCCACAAGGTTGAGGGAGTGGAAAATGTTGTTGAAAAGGCTTGTAAATGGTGCACACTGCTGCCAGTATGTGTCAGAAGTGCAGAGTGTGAATGTTTAAGTGGTTAATGTCAATCAACTGAGCTGTTGCATCCTGGATGGTGTCAAGCTTTTTGGGTGTTGTTGAAGTTGCACTCGTCCGGGCAAGTGGCAAGTATTCCATGACATTCCTGATTTGTGTCATGTAGACAATGAATAGGCATTGGAGAGACAGGAGGTGTGTTACTCATCACAAAATTCACATCTCTATCCTGTTCTTGTAGCCACAATATTTGTAGATACTTTTAAATTAAGCGGCTCCCATGTCTTATGGCCTAGAGGTAGCGCCACTACCACTACACCACAAGTACGGTTCATAGTATTTATATGGCTCATCAAAGTACATTTGGAGTGAATAGTAACCCCCGGGATATTGATGATAAGGGATTCAACAGTGGTTAGATTCTGTCTCGCTGAAGATGGTCAACAGCAGGCACTTATCCAGTGTGACTGTTTCTTGCCATATTTCAGTCTAAGACTGCATGTTGTCCGAGTCTTGCTGCTTATGGACGCAGAAGGGTCACAAACACTGCAATCATCAGCAAACATGCTTACTTCTGATCTTTTGCTGGAAGGAAGGTCCTTAATTAAGGCACTGAAGTTGGTTGGATCTACAACATATCCTGAGGAACTTTTGAAGAATATCCTGGAGCTGAGGTGATTCACCTCCTACAATCAATACCATCTTCCTTGGTGCTAGGTATTACTCCAAACAGCGGAGAGGCTTCCCCCATCTCCAATTCCCATTAATTTCATTTTTGTTCAGAATCCTGAAATATAACTGGGGAAAGACTTGTCTCTTAAAAAAGGAACAGTAAAAAAGGGTCAATTTTTGATAGACAATTTTAAGCACATGTTTTTAAATTTCTCATCCTTTCATTTTTCTATTGCTCTTCTCATGAAGTACTCAAAAATGGTAAGTCCAGATGCATTTTTGGACCTTTAGAAGAACAACAAATAACAAAGATGAAACTACATAATACCTTATCATGGGCACATTCATACTTTTGTATACAGGCACTACTGTTTGTAGTACAGGCACTACTGTATGATGGGTAGTTGAAGCTGCCAACTTGTACACAGCAAAGTCCATAAATGATTAAAAGAAAATAAAAACCAAAATGAACTGTGGAATTCAGAAACAAAAACTGAATCAGAACTGAGGAAGAATAACTGGAACTGAATCATTAACGTTACTTTCTCTCCACAGATGATGTCTGAACTGCTGAGTTTCTCCATCAATTTATGTTTCTGTTTTGGAATAAAACATTAATCAGTTTTTAATGGTTTTCGTTGAAGAAGGAAAGTTGACCGGAACAACAGAGGAATTTGACACTTCTCTTCGAATAAAATCATGTGACCTTGAATGTTCTCTGAGTTAATAAAAGAGGCTTTGGTTTTATGTGACTTCAGAAAAATGGCATCACTGTGGCTCTTATTGTTGAGTTTGGTGTTACAAACTACTTTATATGTTTAAATCTCACAATCTTTTTGCTCTGAATGTAGCACAGTACCAACCAAAACCTGAAGTTTGATGAAAACTTATGCAGTGATTTAACTCCAAAGAATTAGAAATGAATCATTCTGAGACTCTATGATTGAATGACCTACACATGGAATCAAAACACACTCTTCTACTGCTCTTCACAGTGGAAAATAAGGGAAGATACTGGTCTCCTGGGTCCCATGGCTCACCACTGTTGTATGACTTTCCATTGTATACAAAAGCAAACACTGGTGCATATTCCATTATTAATAGGAGTTGGAATTCCTGTTGGTAGTGGAGATAATTAATTACACATCATTAACATGTCAATTTTATTATGTGAGAAAGGTTTCTAACATTTTCTCTGATGTTGCGGAAGCAGCTAGCTATACCATCCAGAATAGGGCATAGGTGATGCTGTTATTATGATGAGAATACATCAGACTCTCCTACATCAGAGTTGCAGCAGCCAGATCAATGAAAGATGTTTGAAATGTCGATGAGTTTAGTGCTGTGAGGAATTGGCACGAAAGAGGAGTTGAGGTCAGGGCAGATCAACCATGATTTTATAGAATGGCAGGACAGGCTTAGATCTGAACGGCTCACTGCCCCCCATTTGTTATATTCTTGTGTTAACCCAATCAGGTCACTGAGTCATATAGATGTACAGCACAGAAACAGACCCTTTGATCCAACTTTTCCATGCTGACCAAATATCCTAACCCAATCTAGAACCATTTGCCAGCACTTGGTCAAAATTCCTCTAAACCCTCCCTATTCATATACACATCCTGATGCCTTTTAAATGTGCAATTGTACCAGCCTCAAAAAGTAGTCACTTTAACCTCAACAGACTCATATTGATGCTTATGCACAATGCTTGCAGATTACAAAATATGGCTTCTGACAGTTGTTGTTTGCACAGGCAGCATGCTTGGCATGGTTTGGAAGCAGGTTTTATCAGATTGATGCAAATAACAGATTTAAGAGGTTTATTTTGGAATAGTGAAGTCATTATTGCTGAAAGCATTTGTACAGAGGATATGAATTTATCTAGAGACATCTGTTAATGTAAGGAGAGTTTTTTTGGGTTGAGATCTCTTGTAAAAGCACAGCAAAGAGAAGTTGCAAGCACAATGTTTTCTTCTGCTTCCTTTTCCTGTTTATGAGCTTATCAGAGTGTTTTAGACATTGGGTCTGAGGGCATTCTGCCTTCATAATCTCTGTGATACCTCTCTGCAAAGCAATTTGTGCAACATACAATAGACACTAAAAACCACAAACTATAAGAATATTTTGCCAAAATTGCTGGTTACATCCAGGCATCAGAGAAAATTAATGAGGGACTGAATAATCAATAACTTGATGAAAGTCAGATTCTTTGGAATCTGTGTCAATATATTGCCGATTAATTAGAATTTTTCAGTATTGCTTAAGAAAAATAGAGCTGTGAGTGAATTAAACAGATTTACTAATTACAAGAAAAAAAATGAAAATTGAGAAAACCTACAACATGTATCAAGGAATTATGTATTGTTTTGTTTCCCACTGATATACGTACTATATCATGAATGGTTATATTTAGATAATCAATACCGAAGTAATTAGTGGAGGTTGGTTTGCTCAGTTATACAGTCATAGAGTTATACAGCATAGAAACAGACCCTTTGCTCCAACTCATCCATGCCAACCTCTATAAGGTCACCCATTTGGCTTAAAATGCAGAGTGATGCTCAACAGTGTGAGTTTAGTGTGTGGACCTGTCAGGGTCTCTATAAAGTTTCTACTTTGCCCCACAACTGAGGCATAGTAACTCTCAGGTTAACCTGCCACTAGTTATCTCTCCCTGCTGAGAGAGCAGGAACAGGGTGACTTTGCTTTCACTGATATTTAGGTAGCATGCAAGAAATTCTGACATGAAGTATCTATTCCAGTTCTGTTCATTCAGTTTTTTAGAAATTCCAAGATGTAATCGTCTGCTCATTTTCCACAGATAGTAATGGTTTAACATTATTGGTACGTCTGCATAATATTGTAATCACTTAGCTTTTCCTGTAAATGATATCTGCCAAAGTAGCATCTTGAAATTAAAGTACTGCATTTAGAGTAAAATGGCTAATGGTGATTTGAAGGAATGAGTGCTGAAGTTCAGCTAAGTAGTTTTGCAGGGGATGAATTAGAAAAAGGGGGACAAATTTCTGCAGAATCCTTTTGAGCAGGTCCATGGAAGAGTAGATGTTTCCCACCCGTATAGCTATAGTGTCTGTAAATTCAAAGGGCTTAATGTTAACTTATTAAACAAATGGATTTTGGGAGGGTCAGCATTGGACCCAGAGGCTCTTAAAGGCATAGCAACAATGTTTTAAGACACTATGGGGTTTTCTTCTGGTTTTAATATGCTGGACATAGTGAACGCCACACCACTTTGGCACTTGTATTGTGGGTTTACAAGTTCATTTGTCAGCAGTTGAATTTATGACATTATCAAATTTGTTTAGATTTGTGATAAGTCCTGGTAGATACAGAATCTTCCCCAAAATTGACTTTTCAGCATCTCATTTCCTGAGCAGGTAATGCAGATGAAAAACATATCAAATGGTCTACACCTTTTAAGACCAATAAAATTCTGGCAGCTTGATTTGGCCATGCAATGAAATATCCCCTTCCCCTCCAGGCAAGCCCTCTCTCTATACTCTAGGATCATCATGGAGACAAGGTCAATCCTAAATGACTTTTCTCCAGACAAACATCTTTCCTTTCCCCATTTTTTGGTTCTTACCTCCAAAACCAAATGCAAGGAGTTCATATATTTCTTTCGTTCAAAACCTGTCATTCACCTACTTGGTGGCCCCATCTGTTTCTCCGTTTCCCCCCAGCCCATTCTCCTTTGCTCCCCAGTCATACAATTCTCCCTCATTGCTCCTCCTACTCTCATCAGTCTGTTACCGTAACCAAATCCCACTCCCATTCCCTTGACCCAATACTGATAGAGTCCTGACCACTCAATCATCAACTACAATTTTTTTGACATTATATGATATTCCTTCTCCAATAACCCCCATTTTCCTCATATTTAAAACCATTGCTATTCATTATTTCTCTATGTACTTTGAATACTCCTCCACTATCTTCAATTGAATCCCTATTTCTAACTTTGCTATTCTCTTAAAGAATCTCTAATGAGTTAATATCACCTTTCTCCCTCTGTTTGAATTCCTTCAGTGATATTTCCCATTTGTTGCAGATGTCCGCAATGAAAATCTTTCTGACTTAATTGCAACTTTATCTCATTGTGACTCAACTTCTATGTGTTCTTTGTACAACTGACCATTTTGGGCTGATCCTTTGCCTTTCTCTGCAGTATTTCACACACACATATTTGCTCCGACTTGTTCTAATGTAACTAGAGTTTTTCTGCAATGTTTTCGCACCATGACCCCTAATACTTACCTTCAACAGGATTCAGACACTATCCTTATTTTATTACTATTTTTTGGTTAAATGCTTGCACATAAATGGAGGACAGTGTCCATATCTACTTCACCCTTTCTTTTACATATTTAACTCCAAGATTGTTCCGATGGTCTGGGCAATGTCTTGGCTGAAATTAAATCATGGGAAGCCAGAAAAATCTCAAACTTTACATCTGCAAAATTATCCTGCTTATCTCCTAACAGAAACTATATCCCTTGTCAAACACTTTGTTCTTTTTGATTGAGCTTGATGCTTCAACCCACTGTTCTGTTTAACCTAAGTTGACTCTCAAACTTCAAATTCATCACAAGAGTTAATTTTCCCTTCAAAAATATGGCTCATCATTGTCACTGAATGCATCATCCATTTGAAAACACAACTTCATCCATATTCCACAGGTTGTTGCCCCTGGCTCCAATTTGTACAAATTCCAATTTATCCTTTAACTAAGAGTTGTCCTATAATAAGGCCCAGTCATGTAGCTTTGCCACTGGCTCTCCACTCCAGAAGGCGTTAGTTGAAAACTACCTTTTTATTCCCCTTTCACCTGGATCTGGTTCTACATTTAAAATTACTTCCAGACCAAAGGACCACCCTTTATTCTTTGGCCCCAATCGACTGTGTGGGCCTTTCTCATTCATTTTTACAAATGATAGAGAATCTTTCATTGCATCCAGCACAACTTCCCACAAAGCTTCACTGCCTTGATTCACATTTATTCCAAAGTCTTCTGAAAATCTAAATCCTTGGGATCATGCCTTCGATCACCTATCCTAATAGCATCAATTTCTAAAACTGAAAGGACTGCATTTGCTGGAAATCAAAAACAAAAAGAGAAATTGCTGGAAAATCTCAGCAGGTCTGGCTGCATTACAGAGAGAAATCAGAGTTAACATTTCCGGTCCAGCAAGTTGGGTGGCATTGGGGCTCAGTGGTCAGCACCGCTGCCAGGGACCCAGGTTCAATTCCAGCGTCAGGTGACTATCTGTGTGGGGTTGCACATTCTCCTGTCCGCATGGGTTTCTTTCAGGTGCTCCAGTTTCCTCCCACAGTCCAAAGGTGTGCGGATTAGCTGACTTGACCATGCTAAATTGACCATAGTGTCCAGGAGTGTGCGGAATACAGGGGGTGAGTCTGGGTGAGGTGCTCTTCGGAGGGCCAGTGTGGACTTGATGAGCTGAATGGCCTGCTTCCACACTGTGGGAATTCTGAGTTCTGAGGAAGGGTCATTGGACCTGATTTCTCTGATGCTGCTAGACCTGCTGAGCTTTTCCATCTATTTCTTCTGTACCCCAGTCGTTGTACGTTATCTTTGAACGGTTCTTATAATAATGCTAACATGCAAGCACAACCGCTTTGTGACACAAGGAGCCCTTTGTAAGTACAGACGGACCACACCCCTCCTTGAGAGAAAAGAAATGGCCCATGTTACTTAAAGAAGAGCAAAATGCTATCAGATCAAACCTCAGTTTTGCCTTCATCCTTTTATCATTTCATGGGCGGAAAACGACTTTGGGGAGGATGGGTGGTTATTCAGTAATTACTTTGATCCTCTCCCTTTTACATTATTATTTCTCCCTAACATTTCCAGGCAACGGCGCGAGACGAAAAGGGTGGGTGTGAATACTAGGGACTGTGGTTGGGTATTTTTTTTTGCAGCTTTAACATTTCCATTCGGTTCGCCGACCGGCAATCCAGGTTCAGTTACATCTCTTGAAATCGACAAAAGACGGTAGTGAGCGGCCGCAGATTCCTCTCTGGAAAACAGCAACTACGCCCAGTTTTTTTGCAACAAAACCCAGCAAACACAAAGGGGGAGAGATGGAAAGGATGAATGGTCTGTGAGTGCGCATGCCCGCACCCTCCTCTCTTTCCCGTCTTCAAAGAAAGAGGTGAATAATTCAGATGCAATCAAACCTGAAAGGGGATTTTGTTTTTCTTTTGGTTATTAGAGAGGGCAGCAACTGGTCGAGATTTATTCTCTTCCCCCCCCCCTCCAATAATTTATTGTTAGAAAGAACTGCAGCCAGATTTTGTTTCTAAGCCTTGACACGCACTTTTTGGGGGAGAGGAGTGGGTGGTGCTGAGGATCTCTTCAGAATGAAATCACTGCAATACACTGAAAATGCAAACTGTTGGGAGAACTTGGGAGCGAGTGACCTGCTTTTAGTGCGTATTGGAGCCCCCCGCCCTCCCTCCGGCTGCTGGGCAGCCCCTGGATGTGTCCATTCAAGACGGCGCGGTCACTCCGTCCCTAAACCACAGAGGCTTTTTTTGTGCGTGTGTGTGTGAGTTGTGTTCACGTCCCGTTTTCCATCCCACCTTCTCCCTCAGCCCCCCTCTCAGCCTCGCTGTTCATTGCACACACGTCGCCATTTTTTCCAGACCGAGGAGGATAATATTAGAGGAAAACATTGCTGTACAGGCTCCGGCGCTCATCTCACCCTCAAAGCCACAGACAGACAGACACACAGAGACAGAAATCAGCCCCCGGGGGCGGCTGTGCAAGCCGCACTGTCACTGAGGCGGGTCCTTACCGTGATCCGCGGGATGTTCTTCTTGCCTTGGTAGGACAACATGTTTCTGAGCTCCGGCCGATTCTGATGCAGACCACTGGACGCTGCTTGTGTGTGTGTGTTGTGTGTGTTTGCTGTCCTCTCTCCGGCTGTCGCTCGAGTGAACGATCGGTGAGATCAAGGGGGGGTTGGGTGGGGGGGTAGAAGCAGACAGGGAGTCGCTTTCTGATGTCTCTCTCCCTCTCTCTTTTTTTTCCCCGGTGGTGCTGAAAATGGTGCTTGCTCAGAGAGCTCCGCAGCTCAGGCTTGGCACCGCCTCGACCCTGCTCCCCGCCCCCTTCCTCCAGCAAGATCCCAGACCATCTCCCTGATTAGCATTTCCCAGCTTCCCCCACCCCACCCCCTGCATTCAGCAGCATCGGAGAGTCCAACAGCAGCCTTGACGGTGCAGGGTGGAGGCTGCAGCAATCTCTCCCCCCACCCCCAATAAATCCATCACATTCTATAGGCAGCCTTTTGTTGGCAATAATTTCCACTATTGCACAGAGAACCCAACCATTTTTAAAGAGGATTTTACCGATCGATGATAATGCGTTAGCAAAATAATTCCACATTAAGTATTAATTTAAAGCAAAATTGAACGTACAGTTAATTCAGTACAATATTTATTAACATGCGAATCACCCTAAGATTTAAAAGTGAATACATAATTTTAGATGGTTCGATATTAGATTATTTATTCTGTTTACTGTTAGATTTTTTTTCAGTTGCTGGCTCAATCATAGTCTTTGCACAATCAGACCTGAAGGACTCCCAGTTTAATAAAAAATGAGGAAACATCCTCTGTGTTTGTTCGTTATCCTCTGGGATTGTTAACCAACCCTCCTGATCCATCATCCACGCCAGAAAATGTCACTCATCACTGATTTTTATAGAGAGAGAGATTTATTTATGCGGTTCCTTTGGTTTATAGTATGCACCGGATTATCAATAAACATGGAAAGATACGGAATCTCTTTGGGAGTCCCGTTCTGTCACAAACGGCTCCGTCCACAATCTGACAGTTGACCGACAGTAATGAAGGCTGGGTGGGGATCAGTCACATACACGTGGAGGCGGTGTTTGAATTCCTTTTGTCCTAGTCTCTCTCCCGCCCCTCCACACACACACACACAGAATAGCGGTATCCTGCCACTTTCTCCACAGTGGTGTAGTGCTGTAATACACTCGGCTCAGGAACTCGGGCCCTCGCTGAATGTTCCTGAACTCACTTCAGAACCATAGGGCAGAAGTTGCAGAGAAAGTTCATCGGCCGAGACAGTGGGAGCAAAAGGAGGACCATCAGAGTATTAAAACACAGACAATCACTCTTTAACATGGGACAGAAACTTTGCTTTTAATAATAACGCCCGAAGGAAAGCTAAGGTCTTGCCAGGCTAACATTAAAAGCTAAATAGCTGCATGTATGGGATAAAGCGTTTCAGTGATCAATTTCACATCAATATACATATAATGGAACCCGGTCAGGCGAATATCAACTGGGATCCATCTCAATTCTAATTTGAAACCATATATTTCCGTGTTCATATTTATAAACTTATTTTCCAGTTTTATAAGGTCGGTAATTTCATGCACGCGATCTCAGAAATTTGACACATTAGATGAGGAGTGGTGCATGTATTGTTACCTGTGTGTGTTGTTGGGGGAGAGAGCTCCCTGCGTGCAGTCTCGGTGAGTGATCCCCGGTCTCAGAGAGACTGCACAGCTCACTGAGGTCACTGCCGCTCTCACTCCACCCGTCCGACTCCAGGGAAACCTGGCTGGTCTCGTTCCTGCCCGCACTCCGGCCGCTCCGCTTGCCCACGCTCAATGAGTCGAAGTCGATGGTTTTATTTTCGTAAGCGCCCTCCACGTTGCAGAACATGCCCCCGTACTTCTGGCGGGGCTTGGGGCTGCCCGTGCCCAGTTTGGCGAAATAAACCGGCAGGTCCTCTTGCTCTTCCTCCGGACCCCGGAGCTGCTTTCCAGCCATGGTCAGGGTCAGCAGTGGGAAGCCTATGGGCCAGTTGCACCAGGCTGGACTGTGAACACTGTCTGCCTCTCTCTTATCGCCCTCTTCCTTATCTCTCTCTGCCCCCTCCCTCCTTCAGCCTCTCTTCCCCCGTCTCTATCCCTCTTTCCACCTGACTCTCTGCGTCCCTCTATAATTCTTTTTATCGCCCTGTCTCTCTCTATCTACCCTTCTGTCTCTCTCTCCCTCTCCCTGTCTTTATGTCTGCCGTTCACTCCATTGCCTTCCCCATTTCTTTGCCTCTCTCTCCCTGCCTCTCACTCCATCTCTCTGCTTCAAACTCTTTGCCCTTCTCTCTCTCTCACTGCCTCTCTTTAAAGTTACATGTAGCAGGTCACTGGTGTGACGGAAAGAACAGGCTTCAGCCGCCTGTGCCTCGCCCTCACTTCCTGCATTACTCTATCTCTTAACGAGAAACCGCCTCGACCCTCTGGAGTCAGGAGCGAGAGGAGCTGTTCAGAGACTCTGGTGCTGATGGGAGACGTTCCAGGAAATGACGGGATCTGTTTGGAACTGGTCATGAAGTGACCACAGAGTCTCCAACACGTGCTCGCAATCTCCAAACTCACAGCTCAGTGTGGAGCACCCACATTGTCAAAGGGACAGAACTTCTTTGCAATAAGTAATTCTCGTGCAGGGCGGCGTTCTCACTCGGGAAATACACCATGGTGACTGATAGTGTGCCCTTGATGAGCACCAACTTGAAATGTTGGAGGTTACGTGGGGGATTTGGACAGTATTGATTACTTTCTGATATAACGTTTTCTCCATTTTCGGAACAACCATTCCCTTTCACCACGAGTACCAAAGGTTGTTTTGAATTCTCGGCTTTTAGGCGAGGAGTGAATTAATTAACAATGAATATCCACACCAAAAAAAAATCAAAATCCGGTCCCAAGCCATTGGCCAAACGTTTGGCTGTTGTGCGCGGTCACCGAGCAACGGGCACGGTCTAACCGCCGGTGTGCCCCTTTTCGGTATTAATGTGAAAAAGGCAACGCTGCTGGAATGCATGGGTTGTGTGCGCAATGTGTTTTTGGGGACAATTTGGCTATTTACTGACAATTAACATGCAGCAGGTTCCGAGGATGCCTGTCACAATATCACAAGGCTGAAAACCCCCGGCCCGTGTTTACAGAAGAGATGATTAATCAAATCATTTAATCTTTTAAAAGTTGGCCATTCCTGATTCGTTCAGTTGAAATCCAATGAAAACAAAGTAAAAGCAATAGGAAAGTTGCCCGGTGAGGAAAATCCAAACATGGTGCATCTAAGTAAAATGCAGCTGAAAAGAATGTACTGAACAAGTTGCATTTTAAGATCATTTCTGCTCGTTAATGTTTCATCCTTTAATATTGTCCACCAGCTTTCTGTTTCGTGTGTGAGCGGGAAGAAATCCTCCAAACCCACATAGAACTAACCTCTCTTATAATTGTTCGCTCCTATAAGTCCATTCACTTAACCTTCTCAGTTTTGTCGCCCTTTGTACAATGTCTTTATATCTATTCATGTTGCGAGGAGCCGCATTAGCCAACAACGAGTGAATATTACTCATGCCGCTTTATATTCTATAAGATTGCTTCCAGTTTTTAACATTGACATTTTTACAATACTCTGTGACACTTGTATGACCGCGATTTTATGTTCAAGGAATTATTTTTATGTGTATTTTAGCTCTAGATTTTGCTAAATAGTTGATATTCCTTGATGTTATTGTCAGACATTTCTGACTATGAAAAATGATTTGATATGACATTATCTGGTTACTAAATGTTTCTCAATCTTCTTCAACATTCCCTTTCCCATTATTTGGCGACTTCTTGATACCCACACATTCGGTTTATGGTAAATTGCAGAATCCAATGAATAATATCGCACCGACGAAGAAATCCTCTCAGCCCAGTTCAATCAGGTTCTTGGAAACAGCTGTCCAATTAATACAATTTATCTGCTGTTTCTCTCTGGCCTGAATTCAACTTCCACCACATTCTCAGGTAGTACATTAGAATTGCAGAAAGGTAACGGTACAGAAAACAAGAAGCCAATTGGTCCATTGTGTTTGCACCAGTTCATTGAGGTTTTTTCCCCTTATCACTGGAGATTCCATCGCCAGTTGTGCCCTATTTCCCTTGGTTCTCAATAGGTGCAGTTTCTCTCTATATAGATCTGACATGATTTTGAACATTTCCACCAAATCTCCCCTGAACCTTCTCTGCGGAGAACAATCAGTCTATTCAGTCTTCTCCGGTCTTCTTTATGTAACTGAAGTCTCAGAAATCGTTCTCATAAATCTCTTTTCTGTCCGCTATAAAGAATTCGCCTCCCTCGTAAAGTGGTGTGTCCAGAATTGGACACAATACTCTGAAGCCAAGAATGTGCTTTATAAAAGTTAATCATGAGTTTCTTGCTTTTGTACTCTCTGGTTTATTTATAAAGTTCAGGATCTTATAAAGCTTCTGAACAGCTGTCTCAGCTTACCTTGCCATCTTCAATAACTTGTACATATATGTGCCCCACTCTCTCTGTTCTTGCAGCATCTTTAGAATTGTATTCTTTAATTTATGTTGCTTCTCCTCAATTTACCTCACAAAATATATAATGTTACACTTCTCTGGATTGAATTGCTTCTTTCACATATTTGCCCATTTCACCAGTCTGAATTATACCACTACCCTCCTCATGGTCAACAGCATTTTCAAGTTGAGAATCAGATGAATGTTGTGAAACTTGAAAGGGTTCAAAAAGGATTTACAAGGATATTGCTGGGGTTGGAGGGTTTGAACTATAGGGAGAAGCTGAATAGGCTGGGGCATTTTTGCCTGGAGCGTCAGAGACTGAGAGGTGACCTTAAAGAGGTTTATAAAACCAGGAAGCACATGGATAGGGTGAAAAGACAAGGTCTTTGGCCAGGGTTGGGGGAGTCCAAACCTAGAGGGGAAAGATTTAAAAGGGTCCTAAGGAGCAAAATCTTCAGGCAGAGTGTGGTGCATGTATGGAATGAGCTGCCAGAGGAAGTGGTGGAGGCTGGTACAATTACAACATTTAAATGGAATCTGAATGAGTAGGAAGGGTTCAGAGGGACATGGGCCAAGTGCTGACAAATTGGACTAGATTAATGTGGGATATCTGGTTGGCATGGATGATTTAGGCCAAGTGTCTGTTTCCATGCTGTATATCTCTATGACTCTACGACCCAATCTACAAATTTTGAAATTCTGCCCTGAACACCCAAGTCTAGGTCATTAATTTATATCCCTCCCTGCTCTTACATTACTGCATGGACTACAAATGTGCCAGAGTGTGACTCAGCACCTTACTAACCCATTGATCACAGAATGACAAGAACTGCTGACTCATAAGTGATTCCCACATTCCATCAATTAATAAAATGAACCCAAGGGAATCCCTCTGGCACAAATAAAACTTCTCAGCACTGCCACTCAGCCAACTTTGTATTAAATTGCCACTGCCTCTTTTAACATGGGCCTTGCCTTTGCTAGAAAATTTAGTACAAGGAAGTTTATCAAGTGTCTTTTGCAAATCTGTGTACAGTACTGAAATACCTTACCCAATCAACTTAATAAAAAAAGTCAATCAATTTAATTAAATATAATTTCCCTTTTACAAACCTATGCAGGCTTTCCTTAACTAGTCAGCACTTGTTCAAGTACAATGAAGTTTGCCCCACATTATCATTTCTATATGTTTTAATTCCCATCAAGCTTAAGCTGATTAATCTACAGTTCCTGGATTTATCTGTACAATTTTTTTTGAACATTAGCAATTTTCCAATCTTCTATCAGTACTCACATATCTTAAAGAGGATTGGAAGGTTATGCCCTCTGCCATTTCTATTTGCACTTACCTTCAGAATCGCATGTCATTTATCTTTTCCTAGTTGCTTCTCAACATTATATCCAGCCTATTTTGATTCTTTATCAGCTTTTACTCCATCCAGTATCTCCTCTTTTATTCTAAACATTGGTCATATGTTCTTCCTATGAATTAACCAATGCAACAACTAATGTCAGGCTAACTGGACTGTAGTTCTGTGCTTTTTCTTTTCCTCGTTTCTTGAAAAGCCACTTACACTTGTTAACTTCCAATCCAATGGAATCTACAGAATTTCAGGACATCATGCCTAGCACAATCATTATATCTGCAGTTAGCTAATCCAGAACTCTAAGGTCAATCCATCATGTCCTTTGTTGGACATTAATTCCTTGGTGTTACTCCAAAGCTTTTTCTCTGCTGAAGCTAATTACCTAAATTTCCTCACTCTTTTTAGCTGATAGTGTACCTATTGTTTCTGGTTTGTACTTTATTTCTTCTATCGTGAAGACAACAGAAAATATCTGTTTAATGCCTCTTCATTAAAAATTCTTCTGTCTCTGCTTCTGAGTGACCAATATTTACTTTAGGTATTCTTTTCCATTTGATGAATTTAGAACATTTTTTTTATGTTATTGTTCAGTTTCTTTCTTATTATATCAATTTTTTTGGTGGCTCTTTGTTACTTTTGAAAACATTCTCAATCCTCAGACTTGTTCATGCTCTTTTCAGATTATAAACTTATTCTTTTAATCTAATACAATTTTTATAGAAACATAGAAAATAGAACCACATTACCAAGAGGTCAGAGAAAAATAAAGTTAAAAAGACACACAGCAGCTACTCCCCAAAACTCCTTGAACAGAACTTTCTAAACTCATGACTCCACAACCCAGAACGACAACAACAATGAAAGTATGCTAATATTGTACTATGATCTGTAAGTTCTCCTCCAAAACAAATACATCCTCACTTGGAAAGATAGTTGTTCCTTCATTGCTTCTGGATTGAAAAGTTGGAACTCCCCTCCTAACAGCATTATGAGTGCTCTTGTATTTCTGATGAAGGACTAATGTCTGAAACGTTGATTCTCCAGCTCCTTGGATGCTGCCTGATGTGTTGTGCTTTTCTAGTGCCGCACTTTTCGAATCTGATCTCCAGCATCTGCAGTCCTCACTTGCTCCTCCTCCCTCCTGCTTTTACATTACTGCATGAATGACAAATGTGCAAGAATGTGACTCACCACCCTACTAACCCCTTAATCACAGAACCATAAGACATGCTGACTCATAAGTGAGTCCCACATTCCATGAATTGATAAAAATAAATTACAAAAGCAAGGATACAATAAAGAGAAAATTGAGGAATGTACAAAATGCAGAAGAGAAGTGGAAAGGAGAGATTTGGAACTCTCTGAAGGATTACAAACAAAAAAACTGATGTTCAATATGAAGATGGAATTTTTATAAACTCACAAGCAATAGAGTGGTGGAAAAGCATGATGAAAAGAATTGCTGATGTTGTGATAAATACACTGCTTGTGATACTTAATAAACATTTTACATCAATTTTCACAGAAGGTGTTGAAGGTAAGAATGCTGAATTCTGAAGGAAAATGAGGCAAGATTCACGGCTGAAGCCAAATATGTAAAATGTAACAAGGTTAAAGCACTAAAAACAGAGAAAAAAAAATTAGACAGTTTGCATTGAAATTCTGAAGAAAGGAGAATGTAGAGATACTAACCATAATCAACAAGAAATATTTAGAAACCAGTTGTAGAAAGAATAGCAAATGCTATAAAAAGGCAAGAGAGTTTAGTGATTTATGGATCAATTAATCTTAATGGAATTTGTGATGAAATGAAGAAATATTATGGGCCTATATGTAAGGTTTTCAGAGGTTTTTGATAAGGTTGCTACATATGTAACCACCAAAAGAAAGGCAGATTATTTTTTGAATGAATGAATGCTTGCAAATATATAAATGCTTTCTGAATGAAAGAAGCACTGTGTTAGGAAAGACAATTCAAAATAATTCAACTGATAATGTTAAAAGGAATTAACACAAATGGATTTAGAGGTGTGTACAGATTAGAAGTCAATATTCTGCAGAAATTCAAAATCTGAAATAAAAACAGAAAATATAGGAAATACTGAAGCAGGTCATTTAATATGTGTGGAGAGCAGAGTTAACTGATAAAAGATGACAGATTATAGAGGATGCTAAGTGGAATTTTCTGCTCCCTGAGTGAGCAATATTGAGGAAGTTGGGAAAATACAGTGAAAATGGAAAATTGAGATCCTTGTTGTTAAGAAAAAAATCTGAATTGCTCCTTTAGGGTTGAAATGGTGAGTTCTGAATCTCGCTAATGAACAGCATCTACTTTATTTCTATGCATTTGAAAAGCATTATTAGCTAAACTTACCTCATTTCTATGCAGCTCCCAAATCTCCTCTCCTTTCCCAAGAAACTAGATAGCACCAATTCTCAACATGAAAGTAGAGTGGTAACCTGGCAGCAGCAGCTCACTACTTGCTTCACCTGGTCTTAAGACAACTCTGTCTGGACACCACCGTACCCTGCCTTCATCCATTCAAATCAGTTTCCGCAAACTATCAGCCTCACCACATAATCATGGCTGCTTTTGGACTAACTCACACTCCAGTTCAGCACCTCAAGACTTTACCTTGCAGTTCAACAATACTTAGAGGTTTGGCCTGGCCACAGGGACATACATCAATCCTGCGCACCTACATAGGATGCATCGTGTGGCTCTTATACTAGTTTCTTATTGTTCACTCAAATTGCATTGCCTTGGAGTATGCCACCCTACTAGCCTGCTTTGCCTTTTACTTGCAGAGGTTATTCAGTGCTAACTGACAGGCTGTTAGCTTCTGTGCTTGCATTCCATTTTTTGCACGGAGGGACAAACAAGCAGATGGTCATGGTTTGAGAATAATTTCAAACCTCAAAAATGAAATGAACTTCCTTTCCAGTCGTGAAGATCTGGAACAGTGATATTTTTATTAGAAAAGTTACAATAATATATGTATTTTACAAATGGATAGAAATATCTGCTAATATACATGAATCACAATACAAAAATATGTGTAAAATTTGTAGCTGATCCACTTACAATCCTTATTTTCAGGACAGCAATTTACTGTTTTAGTACTGAAACAAAGAAATAAATATTTACGATATGGGTATACAGAGATTACCTTACAGAGCATGTAAATCAGAAACCCATGGCCTTCTGGCCACAACTGGCACTATCTTAATAATTTATATTTCTGCATAAATTTACAGTATACTTATAAAAATGTACAAGAAATCAAGGTTTTATGAATCATTACACATATTCACAGCATGATTTCCTGAGTCTAAACTAAATCCATTCACCATGCGAATAAAATTAGTGTTTAGACAAAACACTATTTTAATGTTGACATCATAATATTTTGGAGTTAATTAACTTTCAAATACCCAAACTAATGTATGCTACATTTGCCTGGCTTTGCTGCCCTACATCGAAGGCTTACTTAAAAATGCACCTCTTTAAACGTTGTTAATTTTCTTGTTAACAAGCCATGTAAGGCACTCTGGAGATCTTTGAAGGCTTTGTAATACTGGGCATATTACTGTATTTTGAATAAACCACTATTCTTTAACAGCTTAAACAACACAATAAACAAACCTTTTATGGACAACATTTGGTAGGTATCAGTTATTATCAGCGAATTGGGTCAAAGTCTAAATGGAGTTTAGTTTAGACGATTCAAATGGTCAGAATTGAACTGAATACTGCAAATAGACGATGCTTTACTAATTATGATTAAAATAATCCCACTGCAGCTTTTCTGTACACAGTACAATTCAACTTTGTACATATAAATAATAAAAAAGCATTCTAATCCAACTATCACTGGATCTATCTCATGCTTCATTAGTTTCTCCTGTACATTTCTTATCAAAACCTTCTGTTCTTTTGCAGTTATAATTTCTTTGTGCGTGAATCACTATTTTAACAAACTGCCAGTCACATATTTACAACATGCACAAACATGGCCTGACTAATTCTTCTCATTAAGCCAGGATCAAACAATCTGCCCTCAATTGTTTGTTAACATAATTCAAATATCATCCAATTTATTGGTGTCACAGAAAACCTTAATGAACTATGTGGTTCCAATAGTAGTAGTGCTTTCCTGCATTTATGCAGTCTATGGGCTTTTTCTAACCCAAGGCATTTAAACAAGATACTTAGTAATTTCAAAATTTCTTCACCAAATGATTTTTTTGAAAACATTGTTTTCTTGTGAACTCACATCACTATATCCTTCATGAATTGACAAAATTTGACACTATAAACTTGACAGCATTATTCCATATATAAATAATACTTGAGAACCTTAACCAATGTGACAAGTTTCTAAATTAATGATAAATTATTCATTTATTTTGAATTTGTTGTTCTCAATTAATTATGTCACTGAATTTCTTTACTGAAAGATCGTACTTGGGCCTTTTAACAATATAATGCATTTTATCTGCAGCTTTTGTGTGTAAAATCTTATTATTTAACCTTTTTCTAATTGCGATCATTCCCTTCGTAAATAGCAGCAATATGTTATTTCAGTTTCCTTCACTTTAATACAAAGAACAACACAAACTGGAATTTTTCTAATGTCTGATTGGAAGAGTGCACCAATTTGTGTTCACAAATTTCTTAAAGAATGCATCAGATGCTGGAGTAGTAGAGGCACCTCTGAGGCAAAAATGGGAATTTTGAAATATACAGAGGAAAATTACACGGGACATAATGGATCGTTACAACATGAGAAATAATTAACTGTACTTCAGCACTTTCTGGGTTCTGGCAGTCATAGAGCTGGTTCACATTGTTTGATGAACTTTGGCTATCTTCAGAAGTAAGGCTGAAAGCAGAGAGATGTGCAGCAGCTGCTGAAAAGATTAAAAATTAAAGAAATCATTATAAAATGACATACACAAAATTATAAACAGAACTTAAACACAGCATGTACTTTTCATTTTCAGTTACTTTTAGAACATTTTTTGTTACATATTTTTGATAGCACTTTCTATAACTACAGTCAGTAAGTATGAGTAAAGTCCACAACAACAACTTGTATTAGTATGGCACATCTAACATAATGCAATGTCCCAAGGTGCTTGTTCAGGGAGCATTACCCAACAAAATTTGACAATGAGTGACAAAAAGTGTTCTTAGGACAGATGACCTAAAGCTTGGTAAAAGAGGCTGTTTTAGTCAACATGTCAAAGAAGAAAAGAAAGGTGAAGGGACAGAGAGATTTAGAAGAGGAATTCTAGAGTTATAGTCTTGACAACAGACGACATGGTCACCAATGGTACAGCAATTAAAATCATGGATGCACAAGAAATCAGAATAAGTGGAATATAGATATCTTGGAAGAGTGTAGGGTTCATGGACATCATAAAGACAAGTGAGGGGTGAAGCCATGGAAAACATTTTGAAACAGGCATGAGAATTTTAAACAGGCATTGCTAAACCATGAATTAGTATATATCAGTGAACATTGGGATGGTTGGTGAATGGGAGCTGGTTAGCATAAGGATGTGGTCAATAGAGTTTGGAATAATCTCAGATATACAAAGGCAGAATGTAGAAGCCAGCCGTTGCACTATAATAATCAGTTTTAGAGGAAAAAAGACATTGATGAAGGTTTCAGCAACAGATGAGACATATGTATGAATTAATGAATAAAGTTATTTATAACTAGTACTCATAACTTCAAATATCTCTCCGTTCATTGTACTGTGAAGCATTATGATTAGTTAGTTTTTCTAACACAATCCCTGATACAATTATTATCAAAATTTTTACAATTTCAATGTTTTATTTTTAAACTTGATTTTTCAGATCTGCTTTCCCTTGTGATTTTGGAAATGAAACACTTGAGAGTACTGACACACCTTTCTAATTTTGCAGTTTGTGGCATTATCAAGCTCTTTGACATCAGCTTCAGATGTCCAGTTGCCACTGTCTTGTAAAAAATGATATCCCCAATTCCAGGTATAGCATCTCTCCTGTGCTCCATTTATATTTACTCTTCCTACATTAATAATTTTCAGGGAAAGTTTGAAGCTACAAATTCCATTCTCTAATTTTATTGAGGTCAGAAAGGCTTGGGAGATTCTGTACATGAGGCAGAAGCAGTTATGGAAACTACCTGATGGTCACAGAATAGTACCTTTTATAGATTATTGTGACTATCATGGACACTGTAATTCAAGATAAGCTGGGAAAAATAGATCTCTTTGTCACTAAAACATTCATATCTGAGCTAAATATTCTTGACTTACATTATCTGCATGTTGAATCTGTGGTTGGTTGACTTGGAAACCATGTTTATACAAGCTGAGCCACACTGTGAGTTGCTTTACCAACAGCTGTAACATACACCAGAACTCAACTAATACCTAAGACCCACATTTAAGATTATTTCATCTTGTAATATGAGGACAACCATGTACAAATATGAGGTTTGCTTCACTTACACATATGCATTGTTCAGATCAATGACAGGCTTGTGAAGATCCCATCCCCAGTGGTTTGAATGCAGCCCAGTTTCCTGCTGTACATCTTACACAGTCTTGAGACAGAGAATGGACCATCTTGAATGGCAGAGTGGGTGACCTCGGCTCAATGGCATTCTCCTGTTTCTATTTTCTGTTTCTCTTTGATCACATTTTTCCACAAGCCTATTGAACAGCATGACTGAAACAGTGTTAACACTGACCATTGCCTATGAACCAGCTAGAGGTCAACAGTCAGATACATTAGCTACCAGTAGTACTGTTGCTGTCAAAAATTATTAGTGACAGGGTAAGAGGAGCACATCCATTTGCATAGAAGGATGTAGTATTACAAAAATTAGGGGCATGTTTCACACAGTCAAAGATTGTAGTACGTGAGTAAATGGTAATAGTTTCAACTCTAGATAAGGGATTGGATATAAAACTCCTAGTCCAAAGACTTGAGGAGATAACTCATGCACTATTAGAAATGCTATCTTTCAGATGTTAAACTGAGGCTCATTTGCTTCTGAGGTATTTGAAGAGGATTCCATTTTACTAATTCAAAGGAGAGTTCTCCTTGGATTTCTGGCCAGTTTTATTTTCCAAGTAGGACAGGCAGAAAATCCAAATACCTCTGGAAGACAAAAAAAAAAATTCTCGGAAACCAGTATTTTAGCTAACCAGTCTTTTAGCTAAAATTGATTACATTTGAAAGAGAAACTATTCCCAGAGATACATAAAAATTGATATAATGTGAAAATATACAAGGAGAGCTAATTAGGAGAAAGTGAGGACTGCAGATGCTGGAGATCAGAGTTGAAAAATGTGTTGCTGGAAAAGCGCAGCCGGTCAGGCAGCATCCAAGGAGCAGGAGAATCGACGTTTCGGGCATGAAGAAGGGCTTATGCCCGAAACGTTGATTCTCCTGCTCCTTGGATGCTGCCTGACCTGCTGCACTTTTCCAGCAACACATTTTTCAGCAAGGAGAGCTAAGTGCCAACAAAGACTGCCCAGGCATGAGGTACTTCCTCTTGTCTCCGAAGCTGTCCTACCCCAAAGTGGCCTTCAGTCACAATCTTGTAAGCATAGATAGTGGAACAAAATTGATCTACATAATTATAATGGAATGACCTCATAGCAAACAGACAGCCATTTTTTTGTTGCATCCATTCACTGAAATTAACTGAATAATAGTTCAAACTGTTTTGGAAAGTTATTTACAACTCTCACTCTCACTCATAATTTAATGGAAAGTTGAAAAGTAGAAAGGCATGCAAAAATAAATAAAGATACAAAACTATAATGTCCAAAAGGCTGCCAACACATTAAACAATTTGGGAAAGAAATAAGTGAATGCATTTTATTCTGAGATTTTTGTAAATAAATGGTGATTTCAAACATGTGAAACAAGATAAAATATGACCATATCACCACATAAATCTGGCCACTCTTCGCAGTTATCCGAAAACATGTTTCATATGTTCTTTTTCAACAAGAAATATTTTTTTATTATTTGCACTCCATGATCCATGGGAGCATTTTGCTTTGAACATGACTTCAATGCAGGATGTTCCAATTGTGCTTTAGGATCAGTTTGGTGAGATGTATGTTTGACTTATTTTAATATCTTTATTCTGGTAAATTTCCAAATATAACTTGATCAGTTTAGCTTGCTAACAAGTCTGATTCAACCAAATAATCTTGCATCTTTTAGTTAGTAACTACGATCATTAATAATCTAACAAGAATCAAGAAAATTACATAGCAAAAGATAAAAATAATTGTAAGACATTGCATAGAATTGTATAGTGGTCTGAATGATATGGGTTATGGAGATAAATGTGGCATAATAATTTGGGAAGTCCAGCTAGGCCTTTCACACCATTGAAACTAACTTGCTGCACCTTTGTACTAAGTTACAGGTATTGATGTGAGATTGCTGCTTGACACCAGGTTGCCCATTGAGTGAGATTATTACTTGGTAACTGTATTTTGTTAACTACCTCATTAAGTGTTCATCTTGCCTCATTAATAAACAGTTTCCAATTGTACCATCCACCATGACCAAACTAAATGCTGTGCATTCCTTTGACATGGAGGTCAGGGTGTGTACCTGATGACTTTAGCTGCCTTAAGGTGCAGTCCTCAGTAAGAAGACTTGGAACATATTTGTGAGGTTTCAGGGTTGGTGGGGAGGGGGAAATGATAGTTGTGAAGCGGGCAACTGTATTTGTAAGGGTAATATGGTAAATTATGGATGGTAACAGGATTAATGGGATGGGGGCTTCATCCACAGTAAGGAGCAATCTGGCTCCAATGGGAGGAGTGGAAAGCAGGGTTTGCCCATATCTGGTATGATCACCTCGCAGGGCAGGGGCTGCTGGGGAAAGATGGGCAATACAGGCTCATATAGACATGGGTTGGGTGAGGACTGGGGCAGGTGGAAAGCCTAGAGGTTTCACACAAAGGGCTATCAAGAAGGGGATCTGGATGCTCAGATGTTCTGAAGAAGTCACCCAATAGTTAGCACACAGCAAATATTCACAAGCTCCCTTTCAAACGTTTAACAAGTGAGTGAATAAATGACAACAAGTGAATAAATTTTTAAAAATTAATGATTGAAAAGAAATCCAAAATTCTATATGGTCACTAAATATTTGTTTGAAACCCACCAACCTTGTCAAGATTTATGCCAACAAGCCTTCAAGGTTACTGCAGAGACATTCTTCAATCAACGTCATCTACAACCACCTTCCCACACAAGAAATGAATGATTACTGCGCAGAGTGAACCATCTACAAGATGCACAACAGCAACCTGCCAAGACTCATGAGGCAGTACTGTCCAAATCCCAAACCTCTACAGCCCATAAGAAGACAGCAGATACAAAGAAACATCACTGCTGGCAAGATTTCCTTCTATACACATGCCATCCTGACCTGGAAGAATATTTGAATTGCCACTGTCACATGGTCAAAATTTTGGGACCCCCTTCAAAACAGCACTGTGGATATACCTACACCATGTGGACTGCAGCAGTTCAAAAACGTGACGCAAGGACGATCTGGTAATGCTCACATCTTGTGAATGTATCAAAATAAAATTGTAAGTGCTACTTACCCAGAGCATTTGTAGAAACTGCTTTTGTTTCCCATCCTTGGATTATCCTTTTGGCATCCTTCTCACAATTGCTAATAAGCAGAACAGCTTGAACGTGAAGATCCCTTGAATGCGGCAGTTCTGTTGTTCATTAGCATTAATGCCATTAAATATTGTTAAGCCTAAAGTCTTCAATGGCTTCGATAGGAATCTGGGACCAGAGGAGAGCAACTCCCTATTCAATGGACCATGTAGTAGTGTAATTCTCCATCAGGGATCTGGGAGATCAATATTTCTTCCTCGCAATTGCCCTGAGTTTGAATAATCTTCTGCTTTCCTTGGCATCCTCTTCCTCTTTCTTCACTGTGATCATGGTGGCTAGTCTCGAATAGTCACCCACTGATTCACTGTCTCTCCCTGGAGCTCTGTACTCATCTCTCCTGTATTGAAAGAGACAGTTATGGATGTGAAAAACAGATTGTGTGGAGAAGATGGAATGATGACAATTGCCGAAGGTGACCCATGTGGGGTGTAAGATGGCAATAAATTGTGGGTATGTGAAAGGGTGGCAGTTCAAGTGGGAATGTGATGATGCATCTTGACAGAGAGGAGTGGGTAGAGCTTCAAGGTATATTACCCTGAGGAGAGTTGTGCAGACGACTGTTGGGAAATTCAAAGTGTGAACTTGGCACTTCTCTTTTCCTGCCTTAATGAGGTCAATGAAACTTTTATGGTTCTGAATCCAGCTGTGAGGCATTCTGCTCCTGCCGTTGCTGCTAAGTCCTGTTTGGTTTCTGAGGCTACATACTTTTACCATCTGCAGGCCCTCTCAGTCCACTTCATGGTTTCCAAGTAAGTGTTAAAGAACCAAGGGGCAGCTTTCTTACATTGTACATCTATTCTCCGCCTGTTGCATTCTCAATGAAAGTGAGTTGCTCTGTGGTTCCTTTAAATTGGATTTGTCCAACAGAAAGTGCAGGTTGTTATGCACCCATGTTCTGTGACTGGTCAGGAAATTGGAAAGAAGGATGTTAAGGTCATGCCTCAGTTAAGCAAACATGCAAAACACATAACCACTCAGGTTTCTTGAACCACTGTCGGCTTTCCCTCTGCAAGCCCTTGACTTTCCTTCTATTCTTGAAGATGGAAACTAGATAACCATTCAATACTACATCAAAATAACACGCCATTTTTCACACAAAATCACGTGGGGGAAGGCAATGTCTTAGCTATAATATCGCTGTACCGTTAATCCAGAGATTCAGATAATGTTTTAGGAACCCATGTTCAAATCCTATCAGGCACATAGTGGAATTTGAATGCAATTGAAAAAAAATTTGGAAGTAAGAGTCTAATGATGACTATGAATCCATTGCTGATTGTTAGGGGGAGCCCATCTGGTTCATTGATGCACTTTAGGGAAGGAAACTGCCATCCTCACCTGGTCCATAGCAAAGTGGCTCACTCTTAACTGCCCTCTGAGCAATTAGAGATGGACAGTAAATGCTACTGAGCCAGCAATACCCTCATCCAATGAATAAACAAATAACACAATGAGTGCAGTTGCGGAACAAAGTATTGAAGGTATCTAACCTGCACTCATTTAATGTTTTCACATGGATCTTTGAGGAAAAGCCACTGAAGAGTAAACAGAATTGGTAAATCATGCTTTTCCTCACATTCTAGTGTATGCTTTCTTTTGCGAAGTGTTACAGGTCTGAGAAAGTAGGAGCAGAGTTGGTTGCAGCATGCAGCACTGTGTTAAACTGTAACCTGGAACTCAAACTCATATTGTTATGAAAGAGCTCCAAGATCATGTGTTTGCCCAGTCTGAACAGTAAATGTTTCATGCCTTTAATGTGCCAGCAGCAACAACCACTGTTGCAAAATATTCAGTTTAATGAAGCTGTTTAGTTCTTGAACCTGGTTTGACACTGCATTGAAGTTATGTGATAGTTGATGACAAGTTGAATCTGTGTGACTGCTTCAGATAGTGTGCAGCATCTCATAAGTATTATAACTGCAGAAGTTGCTTTTCAACCATTATTAATAATTTCCAACACACACATGGACACTGATTTATTCTTATTGGTTCGGCTTCATCTCAGAAAGAAATTGTGCTAATGTTCAGAACTAGAATTCCAAGCACATCCCTGCTCCTGATGTTGCATATGAATGTCGAATGGAGCAAGGTTTTCTGCATTAACTCCAGGAGACATGCAGCTTTGACACAAATGTCTATAAACCAATTGCTGATACACAGCCTTAAAGGTCTAATAGGTTACAGATCTGTTGATCCTTCATTTGTCACACTTATTTACTGCTTAAATTGAGAGGCTGGCTGTTTTAAATTCTTATTTCAGCTGCTCTAGGCACCCAGAAGCACCTAACACTGATATCAGATATTTTCTCATCAACCTGGTCAGTCCCTAACCTTTGGTGTTATTGCATTGTCCTTAATAAACATGAGTGATTTGGTGTGATGATTCGAGGTGAAAATTGGCTTGTGATTTGGTGGCAAAAAAAACCATTTGCTTGTGTGTGATATCATTTCTGCATATAAAAGAAAAATAATCAACTTGGTCAGCAACATTAATACACACCACTGGAGTAGGTGGGACCTTGAAACCAGGCCTCCTGACTCAGAGGAAGGGACATTATGAATGTGTCACAGGAACCATCTAATCTGAGGGTGGTAGAAATCTGGAATACACTGCCTGCAAAGGTAGTGGAGGCCAGAAACCTTACAATCTTTACAAAATATTTGGATGCGCACTTTAGATATCATAGTATTCAAGGATACGGGCAAATGCAGGAAATTGGGATTAGTGCACCTTTAATGGTAGTTATTGACGTTGCAGACTCAATGGGCTGAGGGGCCCTTTTTGCACCATACAACGCTATGATTGAATCAGCTGAATCTAATTGAATGCAATTGATGTAAGAACTGAGCTCTTTCCACACAACTATTCGTCATCGTCATGGTCAACAAAATAATCATTCCATCTTCGCTTGTCTCAATCTTCCCTATGATCATCACTATGGCAGGCAAAATATTGTCAACTCCAGGATGTGTTTAGATCCAGAGGTTTAAGGTGCTTGATAAGAATTTATTTCATCTGGAGTTTGTGCAATATTGCATGCTGATCAATTCAGATTGGCAATACAGAGTGGTTGTGGAAGGAAACTGGTCCAAATCTTTGGGGACATTGTCAATTAGGAAGTTGCTTCTGGGATCTTCCTCCAATTCACGGCCGGGGGTGGATGATGGAGCACAGGCTGATTCAAATACCCCACCATGATATTAGACTGGCAGACCCACCAGGTGCTGTTGATGTTGGCAAGAGAAATCAAAAAGAAAGATGTTCGAAGCAGGCAGAATATTTGGGATGGAAGGAGAATCCTTTAGTAAAAACAGTGATGAATGAGGCAGAAGCCTTTGGTCCCTAAGTTGTTACCATTAGGTCATGCAACTTGCTGCTGGAGCCCATCTTCAATGAGCTGGTGGCCTATGTACCTACAGGCAGAGCCACTTTGACTTTGGAAAATTGCTGACACTATTGCAAAAGAGAGTTGATGAAGCGTGTCACTGGAAAACGCACCAGGTCAGGCAGCATCTGAGAAGACACCACAATTGCAAAGTGGATCTAAGCAGGGCCAAGGTTACCTTAATTGGCAGCCAGCTTCAGTTGGCTGTTCCCCTCCCTACCCTCCAGGACACAACCTCAGAAGTGGACATGTGTCAGGGAACTTTCTGACACAGCTTGCCCTATTTTTCTAACCTCTTTTCTATCTCCATGAAACTAGGAAAGTCCAGCCCTCTGTGTCTGTTCCCTCTGAGTGGTTGATACATTTAGAAATGTTATTTATTGATCCCTCAACCTTCTCTTTTCAAGACAGAGAGACCCAGCCTGCCCAAAGATTACACCTATCAGGAATCAATCAGTCGGAGTTAGACAATAGGATGCTTTTTACAACCTCATGACAAAGAAAAACTAAGTATTATGGATACCACTCATAAATAGTTAAGAGTATTTGTGATTTTTAATTGACATTTTAACATATTATTTTCTTATTAGAGGTCATCATTTGTACTTTTCACACGATTAAAAAGATGGATTGGTAACTATCAATTATATATTTCCTCCTATCCCTTCTAGGTGCACTGGACACATGGTGTGTCTACTGCCTCTGGAAGACCTATAAAAGTAGATTGATAAACTGATTTGTGTCCTGCGGATTAGATTTCACATTAATCATTGCTTTGCCACAATGTTAGAATAGGGTTAATGATCAATGCATCAGGCATTGTCAGAGCAATCCCAAACTAGTTTCAGCAGATGGCTTTAGGGAGGCTGTCTATCAGGGTCCATCTGTCCACTCAATAAACCCCCTTGTGGGTTACAGAAGGTTTGGGCACCATATGGTTGTGAGAATTTAACACCGCCATCATAAATGGATCATTTTACATTTCTCCCACAATGACCCTTGAAGACTTTACTTTCACTTAAATTAAATCCATGTAACTGTCTTTTGAAATTAAAGAATGCAAATTTCTTTATATTTAACAACACTGAAAAGAAGTCTTATCCTTTATGTCATATTACAGCTTTTAAATTTTTAAAAATATATTTGCGCCTTTGGTAATGGGTTGAGCTAACTGTGTCGGTTAGTAAATAGCAGAAGACATTAAAACTGCTGGGAAACTGTCAAATCAAACCAGAACAATGGCACAATAGCTAAATATTGCTTTACTTTGTGTAAAAGAGCTAAAAAGGTGATTTAATTATCCTTGTTAGATATCACTTTTCCATTCATCATGAAACTCTTAAAGACAAAATGTGAATATTTTGCATTTCGTTCTCACTCAGAATAGCTGAAAATAATCATGACACCATTTTCCACAAACACCCATATTGGGTAGTCAGCCTTTAATTTTCACCTCCCAAACAATTAGTTAAAATTACTTTTGTGATTTTTAAGAGTTAATTTATTAAAATAATGTATCTGGAGTTATTTCCTTCTTCCCATTGCTGTATGCTCTTAATGATTTGTGATGTTAGTATTGGGGTTGCTTGAAAAATAAATGCTTTAAAGAGCACAAAGAAATATTGGAATAGTTGCTCAGTGTAATGTATCATTTGCATCTAGCTGCCTCTTCACAGCTTTTATAACATTACATTAAAAGTTTGGGCTCAAGTACAAATATTTTTTGGTCATTTTGACATAAATAGTAGGTCTCAATATAATGAGGCTGGTGTCATCTTTGGGTGGAATGGTGAAGGGAAAACAAGATGAAGTGACATCAACATAGCTCAACAATGCATTCCCACCTCTGGGATACTTGCCCAGACACAGGCTGGGATCTCAGTCAGTTCCTTACTCCACAGAAGTGGGCAGTAAGCTACTATAAGGGATTACTAAGGCATCACAGGGTTCATCATGCACCCTTTTGCCTGTTGAATATGGAGACCACCAACTTAATGGAGGCAGCTTCCATAGTGGCAGGCTATTGGAGTTCATGCTCCACACACAAATGAAGAACCAGAGGGGCTGAACATCTATAACATGTCCATCACTACTCCTCTGGAAGGGTAGCAAAGTTGAGGTGGGCTCTCACTCACCTGGATACCTCAGCAATGCTTGTTTGATCTGGTGGGATTGCCAGCTTGGTTCTTCTGTCATGAAGACTGCTCACCATCTTTATTTGGACAGCCTGCATGAAAGCAGCCAATTAGGAAGCTGCCATCACAAAGATTGTACTGGTGGATGTGCAGGCAACATGGGTAAGTTCATAACACCCATATGCTAAATTTCAAACTCTCAAAGTTCATTGGAAAAGTCAAACCATTGTGTTTCAAATGCCATATTTTATGTTCATGTTTTATTTGTGGTTCCTGGAATGCTCTTTATTTCTATACCTATTAAGCTGTCTGCATCTTTATCTTATCTATCTGTGTCTTTACTAAACATGGATAACATGTACGATAAGTTATCCTCAATGATGCAATTTACTGAATGACCTAAGCCACAGAAATAACAAGTATTCTGTGCTAATTTTAGGTGAATGCTATTACTGTAATGAATAAAGCAAAACTGTTACAGATACTCTATTACCCAAAACTCTTTCACTTTATTTACCAAATAGCAATATATTGCCTAAAATCATAGGAAATGTGGAAGCAATACTAGTCCCATTGTTCCACATATCTTTCTCCTGTGCTATTCTTTAATAGTTGGTCAAGTTTACAAGGCATCAGGCAATACAAGTTAAGACCATGCTACCAGTAGTCAGTGAATGGTCACTCTGAACTCTTTTGAAATTTGCCTTGGAAAATATCTACAGCTTAAAAATAATGCTTGGCTGTACCGATGTATAATAGTAAAGGCTTTTAAACTAATCCCTTCAGATGTTAACACAATAATTCTGAATATGTTTTCAAGTTATTCCTTCTTGGCTATTGAAATGAAAGGATTAACATTTTAAAATTTGATTGTCCAAATATTTCTGGACTTGTCTAAGGAATTGCCAAGCATTCGTAACACAATTATTTCCACAGTATAATTTCCAGGCCAAAATATAACCACAAAGCTTTGCTTGACAATTTCAGTGATTGATGAATATCTGGAGCACCAAAATTGAATGTGCTAACCTCTGTCCCTGATTTCCCATTCTGCGTGAGAAGAATTATTTTTATATCTTTCTAATGTGTAACTGTGTAGATTATCACTTCTTTAAATAATGCCAGATTATTTCTCAATAATTGCACAATAATGAAGTCAGAATTCTTGTATGAGTTTTACCCATATACTGAGGACACAGCTGGTGTCTGCAGTTACAGCAAATGCTAAGGCAAGAATTTAATAAAAGCCATGTAAAAACATTGATCTAGGTTATAAATAATAGCAGCTAGCAAGACTCTCGTGTTGTAATCAAATCTTGAGCCTTTACGCTCATGGTTTATGGCATCACACAAACCATCAATTAGGTTACTGTCTGCTTCACTCCCAAGTGACCAAGTATTTTCTGAACTTGATTAGGAAAAAAAATCCACAACGTGACAACTTTATTGCAAAGCACATATTAATGAATCACTGGAAATCTCAAAGCTTTAGGTTACGGCATATGTCTAATGCCATGGTTTGCCTACTTTGTCTCTACGCTCAGTAAAATTTACTTCTGGAACTTGGCCTGCCTATTTCAGTATGATTTTTTTTACGGTCAAGTTTGCTTAGCAACCAAGCATGACCTCAATCTGACCTTGTAATATCACTTGCCTCACAACATATAATAGCCTATTAAGGTACCACTGTCTTAGCAACTGTGACAGAGGATTTGATGATGATTAGTCTAATTGCACACATTTTTTATTTGGGTGATACTATATTGCATGAAACATTTGTTCAGCAGACATATCAATCTCACCCATCATTAATTCTGCATTTATGCTATGAGAGAGAAGATTACTCAGGCTGAAGTTCCACCAACATTGATTGGGACAAGGGCTGTAACAGAGAGGGATTATTGGAATCTAGTACTTGAGTTAAATTGCTAATTTTAAAGCAATGTGGACCTTGCAAGTGTGTTGCACTGGAGACTAACCGCAGCTTAAAACAGCACGACATTTTAATATGTATTTTCATGCAGTCTGCACTTAATCGACAAATATATTGGTCCAAATATTGCTCAGAGTTTGGTTCACATTCTGTAACAACTCTACCAGGTGTCTGCCTTGCCAAGTGTCTTCCTTGTTACGTTGAAATGGATGGAAAAAGTATCCATTGATTTTCTAAAAAAGATCAGGGAGCAGAGTGTCTCACCAGAGGCTCATTTGGGTTGTGGTGTGTTTGTGCAGAGTGAATGGAGAGTGCTCCCAAGGGAGCATATGGGATCCACTATCACAGAATTCTCTGGCAGGGTCAGCATGTAGAGTATAAAAAATCAAATTCTTGACCTGTCCAAATTAAGGCTCATTATGTTTATTTCAAAAATGAATAATTGTCTTGGGCTGTTATTCAAAAGTACAGTGCAAACTCGATTATCCAAACATCAATTATCCAAACTTCAGATTAACCCGAACAAGATCTCAAGGTCCTGTAAAAATGGCAGTAAGCAACTCAGCATTTAGTTATCAGTAACTCAGCATTCAGTTATCAGTTAAACAGCCTTATGGCATGCATTGCCAGATAACTGAGAAATATTCGGATAACCGGCACGCATAAATTACCGCTTGTTTACAATCATATCGATTTTCCAAATGATCAATTATCTGAACAAAATACTCCCCGTCCATCTCCTTCAGATAATGGAGGCTCTAATGTGGTTTAGAATAGAATTTCTGATGTTAAGGCATGACTGCCAAGGGAAAAGGAAAGATTAAACTTATATTTATATAATACCATTCATAAGTTCCAGATATCCAAAACCATTTGTAGCAGTGAAGCATTTTTGAAAGCTGTTTGCCTGCTTTGTAGGATTCGCTTCAGGAAAATAATATAAATTTTACTCAAAGTGAAAAATCTGTGGCCTCAAAAATATGATTTGGAAATTTATGGTCCTATATTGGAGCAATTCCTGTATTGAGAAAATAATGGCTGCTTAATGGCAGTCGGGGGAGCCCCACATCTAAGTTCATCTCTGGCCTTTTCAGCAGCACAGGAAGAGGGACAGGCCATGAACCCAACATGATTCTATTTAGAAATTGATTATTTCAATGTAGAAGTAGGCATGTCAGATTCTCCTTAATTTTCATGGAGATGGGTACAGTTACATGTTCTCTGAAATCACACTTGGAGAAGGAAATGTGCAGCTTGAATTGAAGGTGGAAAGAGTATAAAAAATGAGTTAACATTGTGTTGCATTCTGTAGCCTGAGGTGTATCAGTGTTTCATAAGGCAAGTGCTGACAGTACTCTGACTGGAAAATATAAAGTCACAATTAGTTGCCAGGTTGCTACTTCTAACAACTGTCGAGTCAAAGATCAATACTATGTATTAGAATAGATGCTCCACTGGATAAAGTACTGAAGTGCATTTTATAATTCTGAAAACTAAGCCTGCGTGACTACATTGTTTAGCTCATTGTTTAAATTTTTCCCATTCCTTTGATTTATTCAGAGCAGTTCAGCACAGCCATTTAGGGTTGCTTTTTGTAAGCTTTGACATATGTATGAGCTTTTGACTGCCTTCAAAAGCACTCATGATTCTTCAGTATTGAATGTGTTTATTAGCTATACGGGAGGGTGAATTTAATAGGTTTGACAGATTTATCAGTTTCATCAGAGACAAAGTTTGGAGTGCACATCAAGAGATGCATTTTACTTTGACATCTCATAAGTGATATTTTGAAGTGTCTAACTTCTATCTGTAGTGTGGACTGTGGGAAGAGAATGAGGGAAGGGGTGAAAGGATGGAGGGGAGTGAGGAGGTAAGTGAGGCAAGGGTAGAGGGCGAGTGCGTCTTTACATGTCTCTACATATACCATTATAGACTGAATTTTTTTCTAGAAACAGATGTGTGTTTCGACATGGCTGCTTCTGACTCACAGCCCTCCCAACTTCCAAAACATGAAGAACTCAACTCCAGGATGAAAATTGCAGCATTAAAATTCATCTCAGTTCCTGAGTCCCTTCTCCAAAGGGAAAATTTTGGCCACAATATCTACACTATTAATCTTCTACCATTAAACTTTATTAAGAAGCAAGGAACTTTGCTTCTTCCTGCAACCAATCCTTTTCTCTCATATTTATTGTGAAGTTCCTTTACTTATTCTTCATTTTGGTCTGATTGTTATCCCAGTATTTTACATGCTAAAAAGATTTGATTTTCTCCAACTCACATTTAAAGTTGGCTTACAGATTTTGTTTAAGCTATCCTGAATGTCATGACATGTTTTCTGCAAAATTGGTGCTTTGAACAACTGCTATTTGCCAACCGTGAAATCTGGCTGATTCCAGCGTTGATGTCTGTGTTAAAGTGCTTTATAATGATTGCTGTTTTGCAGATAGCATAGGGAAGATCAATGGCAAAGAGATACTCATCAAAAATGTGATAAAATTTAGTTTTACACAGTGTAGAAAGCAATGCTGACACACTAGCATTGAAAAACCTCAATGTAAGGAGCCAAGGAGAACAGTTTAAGGGACTGATTCATTTTCCCAACTTGGGAAGAGGTGATTGAAAGGAAATAGCAACAGTCAACCATGGGCTGATGTAGTCTAAGGAACTTCAATGCAACCAGGATCTCATCAAGCCATCGATCTATCCTGATAACTAACGAACAATTCTTCCTCTTGCAAGGTATTGTGTTAAGGGTGATAGATTGGACATTATACTGTACATCAAAATGCAAAGCAAACTTCAAGGGGGAGCCTGATGCCAATTCAAAAATTAACACATGCAATAATTATGGAAGTGAATACCAACATTTACCTTTAACAAGATTGAATATTTCTTATGATAAAGCAGGATGTTTTGATCTGATAGCACTCTAGGATAGAAACCAGGGCATTGTGGAGGTGAAGCTTGGCAACATTAGAAGGAAGAATATATTGTATAATGTAACAGTTGTGAAAGGGCTAATGCTGTAGATTGCTTTAAATTCCACCCAATTAGATGATGTCATAAGGACTTGATTGGAGAAGGGCAGTTCTGGACACAGACCTCCCGTCTACATCTTCTCAGAGGTCAGAGATTTCCCAGCTTGAGTGGCACAGACAATGGGAAACTTGGAAAAATATGGCTAGAGTAAAAGTTCATATTCTTGATGTCAAATAAAGCTTGAATTGCCCCTTAATGATCTAATAAATCAGAATGGATAAATGGGCAGCATAATGGTTAGCACTACTGCCTTACAGTGCCAGGGATCCAGGTTCGATTCCAGCCTCAGGTGACTGTCTGTGTGGAGCTTACACATTCGTGTTCAGGAATATGTAGGCTAGATGGGTTAGCCTTGGTAAATGTGGTATGTGCGTGTCTGGGTGGGATCCTCTTTGGAGGGTCAGTGAAGGCTTGATGGGCCAAATAGCCTCTATCTGCACTTCAGGGATTTTATAAGCATGTTGCAGTAAATGGGGGGGGGGAGGGGACACTTACTCCTCTGCATTTGCATCTCAGTTAGTTACTCTTGCCTCATTTGTACACAATTTGGTTATTCTTCCAGACTCTGGTGAGAAGTTAGATGGACCAATCCCTGACTTGAGAATTTGCATGGTTACCTGGTAGATGAAGATCACCATTTACTTTCCCAGCCTCTGCATTTGCATCTCAGTTAGTTAATCTTGCCTCATTTGTACACAATTTGGTTATTCTTCCAGACTCTGGTGAGAAGTTAGATGGACCAATCCCTGACTTGAGAATTTGCATGGTTACCTGGTAGATGAAGATCACCATTTACTTTCCCAGCCTCTGCATTTGCATCTCAGTTAGTTAATCTTGCCTCATTTGTACACAATTTGGTTATTCTTCCAGACTCTGGTGAGAAGTTAGATGGACCAATCCCTGACTTGAGAATTTGCATGGTTACCTGGTAGATGAAGATCACCATTTACTTTCCCCAGCCTCCATGTTTAATTTATGTTAACAAGATCTCATGGCCTGCTCTATGGCAGTGACTTCTCTACCCATCATCCACGAAGTGAGCAACAGCAAGACACCAGCCTCACTCATCAAGATCCATCTTGAAATTACTCAGAAGACACCTGAACTTTACTATTGCATTCTGGAGCTCACTGGCACCTTATAATGCAATAATCTTGTCAGGTCTTCTCAGTGCACATGGAGACAGGCACCGTCTTATGCAGTTACACATTGCAGGACTCTTAGCTTCCTTTATCACTCATTCACTTTGCAGTTACTTGGACACTCAGCAATCTGCCTTTCCTTTTAGCATCTTGCACTTCACTCAGAATATATAAGCTAACAGCATCTCCGACTCATCTCGCTTCTCAAGACTGACAGAAAGCGAGACAGATTGTCATAATAACCAACGTGGCGTATCAATGTCGTACCCTCAACATGTGCAAGCAGCTTATGCAGCAAACATACAGCATGTGCTTCAACATAATGACCATGTTTCAAAGCCTAAGGGAGTAGTCCTCAGTCAGGTTTATAGGGCTTGCGGTCAAAATTAGTCAAGGCTATTGTCCAGTCTCAGTTCAGGGGATTGGCCATGGTCAGTTTGATGCTTCAATCAAAGTCTGGGATTCGTGCCCTTATAATCCAGGCATTATGTTATTGTCAATCCCGTAGATCCAGATCAGTCCAGGGAGTCAAGGTAAGTCAGTAGGGAGCTACAGAGGCATCAGTCCATGGGGTCGGCCATGCCAAGTCACAAGTCAGTCTTTGGTGAGGGGAGCATGGTCAGTACTGTGGCTTTGGTCAGTAAACTTCAAGGCAAGGGTATTAAGCAGCAGTCCATACTGTGTTGGGAAAAGTGGGAAATTGCAAGTATATGAGGGCTATTACACTGGGACACAAAGGAGATAATGACTGTGCAGGGTGAGAAATTCCAAATACAAAGGATAGGTGTGCATGGGGTACTGCGGGGATGTTTTCACAAGTCAGCATTCCTATGGCTTCAATGGGGGACAGTGGATAGTGATAGTAGGAGTTGAAATGCAGTAGGCAGGGGTTGAGTGGGAAAATAGGGCTAATTCATTATCAAATAAAAGGGGTTGGACAGGAACACAGGGATTCTAAAAGGGGTTGACAGAGAGTGCAATGGAAAATATTACATGTGTTTGAGCGTGTGTACGGTGGGAAACAAGTTTAAAGCAGAATCTGGAATTCATTCTCAGGAGAGTGCGATCTGGAAAGCACATCATGTTCCAGCGAACCTCGCCTGCAAACTAAAGATGAAAAATAGCTGTCAATGCATTCATTGTAGATGAAATAAGTTACGTTTTGTCTGTGGGGGTGAGATGGACATGTTTATGTTAGGGGACAGATTTTTCACCTTAATGGAGCATTAGACATTACGTATTCTTAAATAAGTGTGTGCTGTCTGATAAGACACATTGGTGGAATAAAGCTTTGCCTCTGGACAAGTGTTTTCTGATGAATAATCATGTATTCAAATGTACAAAATTGTCATGAACATGAGGCAGGGGTGGAAGGATGATCTATTACAGAGCTTTCTCACTCATTTCAGCCTCAGTGATCTCCGCAGTAAAGTGCTAAATTTTGGCTGCGCTAATAAACAAAAATGTTGATGGATTTCTGAAATCTGCTGCAATCCAGCTTGCTTCTCATGGATGAGCAGTACCTCACAGGTATAATCCCATCCTACTTGGGACGAATGAAGAAGCTGCTTAATTCTGACCTGGTAGCCAAGTAACCAGAACCAGCAGCTAAAAGTACAGTCAAATGCATGTGATGAATTAAAATGCATATATATTGATCAATATGAAAGTGCATTTCCAATGCAGTCTCACCCATACCATGGATGTATCCTTAGAGCATTTATTTCTCATTGCTCTCACACTTCCTCTTGGTGCAGTAAAGGTGGATGCAGCCTGCTCTGCAGATGACCTGATAGCTTTGTGTGGACAACCCAGGAGGCATTTGTGTCGAGAAAGCCAGATATGCCAAGAGTATCCTGCCCAGAACCAGGGTTTCCTTCCTCAGCTGCAACTTCTATGGGATCACAGGTCGGGCGAAGGAGGAGGAGATTGGGCACATTTGGAGTGTACTGAGAGGAGACTGCAGAGAGGCTTGTGTTAGGGATTACCCCTTTGTATGAGGTATCTTCTGACATCACTCTGTCTCCCGGAGAGGAAGGTGAACCTGGAATGAGGCTGGGGTGCCCCTTGCCCTGCTGCCTTGACGCTGATGCTTAGCACCAATGCTTAGCATCCATAGCACCCACCAAGAATATAGTACACAATACCAGTTTACAGTGGGTCTCTGATAAACTTGCCTACTGTTCCTGATGTCTTTTCTTTGCATGTAGACAAAGTTAGTGATGCCTTCCACATTGGGGATGACACATTGCCTGCTCTTGGCAGCCTTCCGAGTGCGAGTGACTTTTATTTCCTCAATAGGCTGTGCAGATGTGGCTCACCAGATTGTGCTCTCGATCACTGGGGTGACAGTCTCTGAGCTGGTGGAAGGTGCAGGAGAAAGACATAGCTGTGCATATTCTGAGGGAATCTGCATCATCTTCCTCAGAACTGGAAGAGGAGCTGATGAGGTGTGGAGTTGCCCTCTGGGACAGAGGGCATGTGGGTGCTGTTTGTGTCTGCACAAGAGAAGAGAGTATATTAAGAATATGTTTAGAGTGATGATAATTGCACAGCAGCAATGTGAAGCTTACTTGGTTATCTTGACATGGAGGGATCGGCATTCCAACATGAATGGTTTCAATTCTCTCCAACCAGTGCAAACACTTTCACCTCACAGGGAGTGAGGATATCAACATCAACATAAATGAGGCCATAAATGAGTGAAATGAATGTCAATGGAATGATGTAAGTGGCAGTGCAGCAGCAAGAAACTTCGTGAAGAGTCCCCAGTGAGGACGTAAGAAGAGCAGGGGACAGGAAGGGTTAATAGGTGCGGAGGAATGAGATGGGTGAGAGTTCGAGTGCAGGTACTGCAAGCAAACATGAGAGTGCTAAACAATTAGATTTGGTTGGAGATGTCTCTAGCAGCAGAGTTATGGTGAGTCTGACAGAAAATGTTAGCAATTAGCCTTGCAGAGGGCAGGAGCTCACGGAGACCTCCATTCCACATTGTTAGGTGTTTCTTTTCAGCACTGACCCTGTTGGCTACCTCTGTCCAGCTGGTAGTGTCTGATGCCATGGCCTTCTTTGGTGGTCTGGAAAAAAGAGGACAACCTTTCTCTCCATTACCAGGCCCTGCTGGTGAATCATAGTGCCAGTTTCCCTTTCCGGGCTACTTCCTCACTCATAATGGTCAAGCTTTGGTGTTCGAAGTGCTGTGGATCCAGGGATTGATTTTGAGAGAGTTGTGAAAGGTCCTCACAGTGATGAGCATCTCTGGCTCTGTGAACCCTCAATTGAACAGGAAAGGAGTGTGAAGCCCTGAAGCATAATAAATGACGTGAGCATTGGAAAACTGCGGGAGAAAAGTTGCCTTAGGCCATGGCAGGAAATGCTCTGAGAAATTCCTCACAAATGAGATTAAAAAATGAAAAACGTTCAGTTCATAGTCTGTGTAATAATGTCTACCTCACAATCAGACTTGTACCTGATTACTATCATGCATTAAGAAGAGAATCTCTTCGCACTGGAGTACCTCATGGTTTTCTTCCACTATTTTAGAACAAGGAAACCTGTAGATCCAGTCAGGAAAGAAGTAGTTGGCAACTTTCTATTCTGTTGGTAGAGGTTGGCCTTACACACGCCTACAATAGAACTGAGAAAGGTTTAGTTTGTTGAAGAATTCCTGGGGCTGGATTTGAACCTCTGACTCATTAGTGGCAAGGTAAGGTGGGTTGTGGTTTACTATTCATTAAGTCTGGGTAATACAAAGATGAGGATACCCCTGTAACATGAAGAGAGCACAGCAGATATCTGATATTACAAAGGAGTTCAAGCCTGGTTGAAAGAGATGGGGACCAAATCAATAATGAAACTGGCTGGATAAGGTATGAAAGTGAACAAAATTCTGGACTGGGAGGAGGGTTCAATTGATATAAGTGAGGGGATGAGGTTGATCCTAGGGGAGGGATGGAACTTGGTGAAGGAGTTGGGGGAAGGAGGTCAATCAGATGGAGAGGGGAGTGATCCCAGCAGGATTATGGTTGTGCTGATCCAATCCAGTTCTGAGGTGTGCAGGAGAGGTTGGAGGGGGAAGTTTGAAATCTTCAAAGTGGGGATGCAGACCTGAGGACCCCAGCCATCCACATTAAAAGTCCCAACAACAGGATAACATGACAAATAGACTCATCATCTTTTTAAGGGAGTCAACCTATCTTCTGAGAGCATTAGGTCAGCCCTCCCCACCCAATGAATGGGGAATAGTTTTTCTAACTCTGAACCCATCACCTGACTGAAGCTGCTAAATTTTGTGTTTGGTGTTGGCTAGTAGTGAGGGGAGAAGAAAGTTTTAATATTATTCAGTGGAATAGGGATCTGCTATAAGTCTACAAACAGCATACTTAATGCATTCACCTCTAATTCCTGGAGTTGTTCCTTGCACTTGTTCATCCATCTGTTTTCAGTAAACATGGTGACTTGAGGCAAGCAACATAAAATAAGTTTGTGCATTGTAACAAAATCCCAAAAGTTTCTAAGGCAGATGCCTTAGGATAAGGGTCAGCCACCCTTACCATGTTTTGGTCTGCATGTGACTGTAGTCGCAAATTATGCAACCGATACGCATTTCCTTCTGAAATTGTCTAGAAAGCCATCTTGTTGTAAATAAGTGCCATGAAATGACCATCACAGAAACACCATTATCACAAGAATCATATCAGTTTGATGAGAAGGTCAATCAACACCTCAGGGTAACTGGAAATGAAACATAAATGTGACTGATTTATTTTAGGGCATTGTGCATACCAAGGGTGCTCAGATCATTGTTATTTATTGAACAGGATCCAGGATCAGAACCGAGTGCACAGCGAGACAAATACAGTCATGTTTTGCAGGTTGAAATAAAGTTAGAAGGTTACCAAAAAATGGGTCCCTGGTTGGGTGCATGCTGAAATGAACACTGACAAAACAACATTTATGATGAATTATTGCACAAAAGGGTCCATCGAGAGTAAACAATTGTGCATACCCAAAGCCCCAACAGAAACTGAGAATGAAACATCAGCAATTTACACTTCATGGAACAAACTAACTCAAACTCATTAAAAACAAACTGATAGCCTTTGGTAGGGCTAGGAAATCTTGAGACCTGCTGCTTCTCCTGTTTCTAGGTCCCTTATTTCCTGATCCCATCTCCATTCTCCCACCTTTAAACATACTTCAAATTGGGAAAAAGAGTCAATACCCCCACCCCCACCCCACTCATGTTCTCTTCTTGAGATTTTCTAGGGGTAGCTTTCTAATTTTCAGGGACTATATTTTCATTAGCACTAACTATTCAGTGATGTAGCTACATAATAATAATACCTTCTGTATTTGTGTTGACACGTGAGGTGCTGGACTCATACAGAAGCAGAATTAGAAAATTCCTTCGATATTCTTTATAATTAACAACTCACCATTTAACTTAAAGCCACAACCCAAAATAAAAACATTCATTTCTTACATTACATAGTATTTAAAATTCACACAATTAATGGGCATAACATAGCAGCAATTTCATCCCCAAAGATAACAGACACATTTATACAAAAAATAACCCTAAGTATCCCTTACACAGATTGGCAAGATGACAGCTAGTGCACTTTCCACAGAATATACATAAAACTGGAATATTTTAAAAGGGCAGTTTCACTTTTCACTTTATCTCAGAATTAAACCTATCAATTGACAGTGCTCATTACAGTAGCATTCATTATAATGCTACACTCTCCCACGTCTAAATATAGTAATTTTGAACATAGGTAGCCTTAAGCTCAAAATTACACACTTGTTTGCAAGGAATTAACTACCTTGGTGATTTCCAGTTTTCCTGACTCCTGGTTAGTTGAATATTCCATTGTTAAAATGTTTAAAACTAATTATTATCTTTTGTACCTTCCTCCTCTTTAGATCCCCACTTTACAGCATCCCTTCTCTGCCTAGACTTGCAACCTTCTTTTTCCAAACTCTCTCTGCCTCTCCCTTGCAGCCTTCTTCTTCCTCCTCCTGCAACTTCTTTCATCTGCCCCACCCCTAAAGCTTCTCCTTTTACTGACCCTCTACAGCTTCCACTTTTTTTCCTGAATCATACAGCCTCCCACTCTCTCTTTCCTTCTGCTCCCCAGGATCTGTTTTCATTCCCTGCTGCTCATCCCTGCAGCCTTCCCTGTCTTTCTCCCTTCTTTCCTAACCCTGACAGGCTGCATCTCTCTATCTCTCCCCAAAAATCCACCATTTCCTCTCTTTATTTCTGCCCCAACCTGCAGCTGAACTCTTTATCTGTCACCCCCAATCCCCTTAGCCTCCCACTTTAACTCCACACATATCTTTTTAGATTAGATTCCCTATAGTGAGGAAACAGGCCCTTCGGCCCAACAAGTCCACACTGACCTTCCAAAGAGTAACCCACCCAGACCCATTCCCCTATCACTATGAGCAATTTAGCATGGCCAATTCACCTGGCCTGCACATCTTTGGAGTGTGGGAGGAAACTGGAGCACCCAGAGGAAACCCACGCTGACATGGGGAGAATGTACAAACTCCACACAGAGGCTGGAATTGAACCCGGGTCCCTGGCACTATGAGGCAGCAGTGCTAACCACTGAGCCACCGTGCCACCCTGTAAATCAGGGGACAAACTATTCTCTGTTACATATATGCATTGTCTTCTTGCTACTACTTTAACCACAGGATTGTTCTGTTCTCTGTTTGCTTCTGATAGGTTCAGCAGTAAACCTATCAGGATCAAGTATGGGAAAGATCCATCTTGTGATTGGAGGAGTAGTTCCTCAGAAATTCGGACTTTACACCGCCAGTGACGTTTGTGACTGAATTTGCTGGGTGAATTTGCCCTCTGCTTGTGTTTTGAGTGCTGCTAATTTTCCAATGAATATAGGACCACTCCAGCATTTATACTCAACCCTCCTGTGCCTGGATGTGCATTAGGTTTCCAATAGGCCATAGGTAATTTTAGCAACCTCTCAAATAATTTTTAAATTTTTACTTTTTCTTACATTTTTCCAAACATTAGCTTAGTTGTTTTAGCACAGGTGAATTGGCCACTAAAACACTGCCACACACACAAAAAAAATGATTCTAGTGGAAATTTTCATTTATTTTTCAACTAATAGCTCTGGAAAACATAATGTTGGATTTGGAGGTTAGTGGTTTGTAGTTGTGACAGCCTAAATGTAGAATCATAAAAAATTTACAGTGAGAAAGAAGATATCCCGCCCATTTTGTCTGTGTCAATTGGTGAAAAGCAATCTTGTCCTAATTTCCAGCATGAAATCCAGTCATGCAAGTCATGGCTCACATAGTGAAAATATATTTTGGGTGGATTCCTATTACTAACTGACCATAATGGGGTTATCTGAACCAATATTGACTTTTGAGGTGGGTTGACTAATGTATATTTTAAAGTGAGATATGTGTAGCAATCCAGAGACGCTGGACTTTTAATTATAACTGTACATACATTTATTTCTTCATTAGATCTAGGTGGCCTGGCCGACAATCTATTATGCAGCTTCTCTCAAAGGTATTCCATCACTGGCCAGTAGACAACACATATGTGCAACAGAGAATGGCTTGTCCCCTGATTTACAGGCCACTCAAGATCAGAAGTGATGTGAGATGTTTTTATAGTATGACAAGTCATTTCAGTCTGTAAACTGTCATATATATTTACAAGTGTGCAATTCATTTCAAATCATTTCACAGCAAGTGTAAAATAGCTTTTCTGTGGAGTATATTGCTCTACAGTACTTTTGACTGTGACAGTTATATGAATCAGTCAGCAGCAAATTGCCTTTTCCTTCTTTGGCTAAATTCTCCAGCACCGAAGAGATACACACACACAATGGTATCATTGTTAATGGATAGCAACTCCAGTTTTGAGTGAAAACACTTCTTCAGTACATGAATTTGAATAGTCTGTTTGGTATTTATTCACGTTATTGTTTAAATTAAAGATAGAGCTCCCAGAAATTAAATGTGGTGTATAAATATGAAGTAAATCAAATAAATCAGAAAGGTAGCAGATTGGTCTGCTAATCCACACTAACCCACTCAATATTGGAAGGACCCTAGAATAGATGACATTATCCTTTAAGGACAGTTAAAAATCAGGCAGACTGCTCCTAATTACTAGCCAGTGTGTCTGCTTTGTTTTTAAAAGCAATGATTAGAATCAGCTCTCCAAATCATTTGCAATCATTGATGCTTAAGCTCACACATGAAGAATGTGCACAGATGAGGTATTAATAGACTACTGCAGAATCACATTTCAACTCTATCAGATAAAAAGGGAGATAAATGGTTTGAAAAGAAAGAGAAGACAGAGAAGAATGGTACAAATACTAGTAATTTCTCTGACTGTAACATAACACTTACTAAAATACAACTGCTGGTAATACTCTTTGCAGGCTAGATCACCACTCAGTTAACTGAACATTAATAAAGTTACGTCAGACTCATTTTCACTGATTCAAGTCATTTTTCACAGTGATGAGGCATTAAGAGTTCTGAAAGAGTTATTAACAGAAATAAATGTTACTAGTTGTGGTGTTGCCAGTGAATTCACCAATTGTAGTATTCGTTGGGCAAGTTTTTGATGTCCACGATGCTGAGTTAGTGAACATAGGCAATCTGCTGGCCTCATTAGGGTGAAAGAAAAAACAAACTTGCATTCATCAGGAGAGGGTGGTTCAAACATAAGCAATTTTCACCAACTGTAAAATTACACCAATTAAAATAGTGCTGCTGGAAATTAATCGAGATTGATTGCTATGATTGGTTTACAATCCCATTATAATTGTATCAGGCAACTACTTGGATGGCCCAAAATAAATTAATGGATATTGATCCTTTTGGGTGAAGAAATGTCTCCTCATCTCCATTCTAAATGGTCCACCCCAAATCCTAATCCTAAGAATAACCTGTTATTCTTATAAGTTATTCTTATATTCCTAGATTCCTGAACCGTTTACATTCTTGTCAATTTCCAAACTGACTTATGATGAGAGTTTGACTAGGTGGGATTGTTTTCGCTGGAGTTCAAATAAATGAAAGGATACTTATAAAATATTATACTTATAGATACTTATAAAATTCTAACAGACAAGACAGGGTAGATGCTCGGAGATGTTCCAGATGGTGGGAGTGTCCAGAATCAGATGTCTCAGTCTTAGGATTTGGGGTGGACCATTTAGAATGGAGATGAGGAGACATTTCTTCACCCAAAGAGTGGTGAGCCTGTGGAACTCATTACCACAGGTAATAGTTGATGCCAAAACATTGAATGTATTCAAGAGACAGCTAGATATAGCACTTAGGGCGAATGGAATCAAAAGTTATGGGGAGAAATCAGGATTAGGCTATTGAAGTGGATGATCAGCCATGATGGTGATGAATGGCAGAGCAGGTTTGAAAGGCTAAATGGCCTTCTCCTGCTACTATCTTCTATGTTTTTATGATCAGCTTATATTTCTTCAGTGGTGCTGATTGAAGGCTAAATCTTTAGGGATACTAGAAGAAAACCCCTGCCCTTCTTTAAAAAATACCTTTGCTCCTTTATGCCACCTGAATGTAAAAACAAGACTCACCTAAAACATGGCACCTCCAAAAGTGCATCACTCTCAGTTAGGGGATGAAAAACCCTAGTTAAAATTGGCAGTTATTGGAAATAAAAATATTGGTTTTACTGGATTTCCATTTGAACTATGTGTCATTTGCTAGTTTTGCTGGTTTTCCCTTGTTTCAGCCTAGATTATATCATCTAGACCTGATGTAAGTGCTAAACTAACAACCTCCAACTCACATGCAAAAAAAGCCACCTCTGGACCAAGGCTAATAATTGAAGGAAACTACGAAGTAAAGAAAGAAGGTCCTTGCATAGTTGATAAGTAGTATGTGGAATGATAGGCTCTGAAGAGGAAATAAAATGGCACAGTTTAAATAAGTCTAATATGTAATGTAGGTGAGGCTCATATTTTTAGTCGGATTACCTTAGCAAAGTGCACTAGGACCCTTGTTTCCCTTGCATTAGTTTCCAGAATAATATTAGCAAAAGATTGGTGTCAGGTTATTTTCCCAGAAATGTCATCTACTAGGAAACACTGTAAAACACAGAAAACTAAAAATGCAAAAGGAAATAAGTGAAGAAATGCATTGATACAGAACAAAAGTGGAACCCTTTCTAAAACTTTCCATTTACAATGATTTAACAACCAACCACCAATAAAATGTACTGTGACTGACCCATTTCTAAATTTCTTCCCATCCTTACCTCCCTCCCCATCCTTAACTCCCTCCCCATCCTCTACCTCCCTCCCCATCCTTAACTCCCTCCCCATCCTTACCTACCTTCCCGTCCTTACCTACCTTCACATCCTTACCTACCTCCCTCCTCAGGTGCTGCCTGAACTGCTGTGCTTTTCCAGCACCACTAATCCAGAATCTGGTTTCCAGCATCTGCAGTCATTGTTTTACCTACCTCCCTATCCTTACCTATCTTCCCATCTTTACCTACACACAACCAAGGAACAAGTCTTAGCCACTTATCCCTTCTGGCCTGCTCCATCATTCAATCAGGGTTGGTCTGATTTTACTTAAACTCTACATTCCTGCATATCCCCAATAATCTTTTATCCCCTTGGTTGTCGAGAATCTATCTACCTCTGCCTTAAAAATAATTAATGATTCTGCATTCATCCAAATTTTGAGGAAGGGAATTCCAGAGAAATCCTCAAAAAGAAGAAAAGAAATTCTCATCTCTGTTTTAAATAAGTGACCCCTTCTTTTATAACCCTTAGTTCTAGATTCTCTCACAAGTGGAAACAACCTTTCAACATACATCCAGTCAAGTCCCTGTGGGATCTTTTATTTTAAATTAAGTCACCTCTGACTTTTCTAAACTTCAGTGGATATAGGCCTAACCTATCTAACCTTTTCTCTTCAGGCAATCTGCTCATTCAAGGTATTAGTCTATTAAATCTTCTCTAAACTGCTTCGAATGCACTAACAACTTACCATAAGTACAGTGATTTAACACAGTACTCCAGATGTGTTCTCACCAATGCCTTGGAAACTGAAACATAACTTCCATACTCTTGCATTCAATTCTCCTCTCAATAAAGCATAATAATTCTATGAACTTTTATGATTACTTCCCTTACATGCACACTAGTCTTCTGTGATTCATGTACCAGGACACCCAGATCTCTCTACATCTTGGGTGTCTGACAACTCAATGGTTAAATAATAATTTTTTAAATAATTCTTTCCACCAATAAGGACTGTTTCACACTTTCCTACATTGTACTCCATTGCCAGATCTTTGTCCACTGACTTAACTTATCCATATCCCATTGTGTGCTCTGTATGTCCTCTTCACAGCTTATTTTAGATTAGATTACTTAGTGTGGAAACAGGCCCTTCGGCCCAACAAGTGCGCACTGACCTACCGAAGCGACCCACCCAGACCCATTCCTCTACATTTACCCTTCACCTAACACTATGGGCAATTTAGCATGGCCAATTCACCTAACCTGCACTTTTTTGGACTGTGGGAGGAAACCGGAGCACCCGAAGGAAAACCACGCAGACACGAGGAAAATGTGCATATTCCAAACATACAGTCACCTAAGGTGGGAATTGAACCTGGGTATCTGCTGCTATGAGGCAGCAGTGCTAACCACTGTGCCACCATGCCTCCCACTAGATCATTTTCTGACCTATCTTTATGTCATCAGCAAATTTAGCTAACAAATCTTCGATCCCTTCATCCAAATCATTTATATAAATTGTCAAGAACTGAGGCCCCAGCACTAACTGCTGTGGTACACCATTCATGACTTCTTGCCAGCCTAAAGAAGTCCATTTATTCCTGCTCCCTGTTTTCTAGTAACTAGTCAAACCTCTAACCATGCCAATAGGTTACCCTCTATACCATTAGTTTTTATTTTCCACAATTACATTTGTGGCACCTTATCAAATGCTTTCTAGAATCTAAGTATGCCTTCTCAAAATCTATCTTTTTATCATACTCTAATTTTTCCCTCTTTATTAATCTTTTAGTAAGTCTTTGCTGCTTTTGATATTCTGTCCAACCTTCTGATCTGACATTGATCTTTGCAGAAATGCATGTCTTTTCTTTGAGTTTGATACTAATTTATTGGAATTCTTTGAAGAAGTAACTTGTGCCGTAGATGAAGGAGAACCTGTGGAGCAAATTTGTTGATTGATTGTGAACAAGTTGTTTATGGCAACAAACTGATGTTTCAAGCAAGATAAGGTCATAATTTGTAATTGTACCCTGACATCTTTGGTGCAGCCCATCTGATTGAATAAACAGGGTTTCATTTGCTGCTGATCTTTGACTTTGATAAAGTCTTTATTCCAATTGACTATTGTGGAACAAGTGTTATTTCCTCATGCCCAGAAAATCCTTATAACAAACAGGCTTGTTTTGGTGTTGGTCAGGGCAGTTCAGGTCAAATATACATCATTTTGAGCATCATTCATAATGCTATTATCTACACATTGTTAGCTACACTGACTCAACAACCATGACACACAGAGATGGTTAACATGGCAATGAGTCGATGTGGAAGAAGTGCCTAACTTTCCACAACCTGTACATAATCAATCCACATGAATGACTTATGCATTGGATTATGTTATCATAAAGTAAATAATTTAATTTGAACTTTATCTAACCATTGAGTCGTCAGAGATCCAAGATGTAGAGAGATCTGGGTGCCCTGGTACTTGAATCACAGAAGGCCAGTGTGCATGTAAGGGAAGTAATCATAAAGGTTCATAGAATTATTATGCTTTATTGAGAGGAGAATTGGAATCCTAGGAGAAGCCAAACAGAGACACGCACAAGAGTTCCTAGAAGCGTGGCATTCCAACCGAAACTCTAGCAACAAACGCATCAAGTTAGATCCCATCTACCATCCCCTGAGAAAAGGAACTGGAAATGACATCACTGCAGGAAATGGCATCACCAATCCACAGAAACCCAAACATATAAATAGAAGGCAGGAATTAGCAGCAGAGCTTTGCCTGGAGGCCCACAAGGATGATGAAATCTTTGGAAATGAATCTTCCAGCTCAGTGAGCAAACCTACATCCAGAACTATATCAATTTTCAAGATGAAGATGGATAAGGTTATGAAGAAAACAGCAATATTGAAAGGATATGGGAATAAGTGGATTAGAATTATTTGTTCATCTGAAGGTATATTGGGAAGTCAATGCTTGGGGGGGCCAAATGATCTTTCTCTATGCTTTAATATGCAATATACTATATCCTTTTATTGTCACTTGTACTTCATTGTACAAGTACAGTGAAAAGCTTTTACAATGTCTGTTGTCTTATGGTGACATCTTAGGTAGTTCACTACTTTTACAAATATCACTGTAAAGAGAGAAATATAATTGACAAATATTTATATAATGTCTGCTTGAGATACTTTGGCTCATTTCCACAAAGGCAGAGAAACCTAGAAAAATAAGTTTAATGGAATGTTTAAAATGATAAATGGTTTTCACTGAAATGAACAAGAGGAACCTCTCCCTCTGGTCAAGGCATCAGTGATGATGGTTCATCGATTCATACTGAATGAAGAGGCATAATTATGAAAAATGTCTTTATGCAGAATGTTTAGAATATGAAATATTCTGCATTGAGAGTAATTGAGTGCAAGAGGATACATGTTTAAATGAAATCTAAATAAACAGTTTAAGTTGAAGTTATGTGAAAGGACCAGAGCAGTGGGAGTATTTCTCAATTGCTTCACTGGAGACAAAAATGGAGCAAATGCTTCCTCCTATGTGTTAATTTACAGTTATTTTCCAATTTTGCAAGATTATTGATTTGTATCCCTCTAACAGTATTGGAATTCTGTGTTTGATGGGGTACTGATTTTTCACTCAGCAAGCAGCTGAATTAACATCAGCCAATAAAATCATTAATTCAAAGTCTTTGGTCATGTAGCATGTTCAGTCAATTCTCTAATTAAATTGGGGCCAGTAATTCCTCTAAGCCATTCCTTTAATTAGCTCCATGCCTCTGTGCAAAATACACAAAAATAGAACAGACCAGTTACTAAGGGATGCTTAACTGTTTTCAACTGGTTGATTTTTTAAAGCTGTCCTGGTGGTGACCCTCAGTTTTTGATAGAACATTTTGAATGTTTCATACAGATTACAGATTTTGTTAATGGCTCCATAAACAGTAAATTTATATAAAATCAAAATTCTTCAAAATGAAAGAATGAGAAAGGCAAGTATGAAGTAGGTAACTATACACATTTGAATGGTGACTAAATTAATGCACTGGATGATCCAGCAGAACTTAATTTTACCCAAAAACCAACAAATAAAATGTTATTTGTGTTCTATTATTCAATTACTCACCTAAAAATTGGAATATGGGGCAGATTCTTTTTAATGGAATGCTATTTTGTTTGCCAATGAATTAAAATTAAACTGTGGCTACAGTACAATTATATTACGGTTGCCACTAATTGTATGTGGGGCACATTCGTCTATAGATCTCAAGTGTCTGATCATACAATATAACCCTGATAACATGGTTCAATATTTCCACAGAAAGCCCTTATAAAAATAAGCTGCTGATCATGGTGGCACAGTGGTTAGCACTGCTACCTCACAGCGCCAGAGATCTGAGTTCAATTCCCACCTCAGGCAACTGTCTGTATGGAGCTTGCACATTCTCCCCTTCTGCGTGGGTTTCCTCCAGGTGCTCTGGTTTCCTCCCAAATCCAAAGATGTGCAGGTTAGGCGAATTGGCCATGCTAAATTGCCAGTAGTGTTAGGTGTAGGGGATGGGTCTGGGTGGGTTTCTCTTTAGAGGGTTGGTGTGGACTTGTTGGGCCGAAGGGCCTGCTTCCACACTGTAAGTAATCTAATCTAATAGATGTAAGTATCATTTTACTTGAATAAAGGAGACAAACAATTCACACTTTTGTCTACCTTTGATTCTTGCTTTATAAGTACTCAATTAGAGCTTTAATTGTTTTTGAGAGCTCCTTCCTTCACAGAATCTGTGAAAATCCCTTCATAGCTAACTGTTGCAAATAAACAGAGCACCTACTTCAATGAAGGATTTAAAATATTCTAATCTTTCGACAGTCAGTCAAGGCTTCTTGTAGTACAGTGGAAGTCTCATAGAGTCATACAGAATAGAAACATTCTGTCTAACCAGTCCATGCAGGCCATATTCTGAAATTAAACTAGTCCCACCTGTGCTTGGCCCATATCCCTCCAAAAAATTCTCATTCACGAACTTATCCAAATGGTTTAAATGTTGTAAACTGTATCCGCATCCACCACTTCCTCTGGATGTTCATGTCACACGAAACCAGTCTCTATGTAAAAAAGTCACCCCTAATATCTTTTTTAAAAATCTTGCTCCTCTCACTTTAAAAGTATCCTACCTAGTATTGAAAACCCCCACCTAGATCAAAAAGCCTTGGGTTCAAGTCCCATATGCTCCAGCCATGTCGTAACAGTTTGATTAGAAAATAACCTTAATGTTTTGTACTCGTTTCATTATTAGGTAGATGTTGAAAGCTGTTTTAATCTGGAAGATTATTAGATGGGTCACACTATCACATATGTTGAAAAGCAAACTTTATTTGATATCTGACATAGACCAATCTGCATTAACTTAACTGGACACCGCACTGCAGTGTGATCTCTCATAATAGATTGTTTATACAATGTCAAGCTTCTGTTATCTAACATGGATCACTTTTTGGTATCTGAAAGTAAGTTAATCTGAAAACTACATAATAGTTTACGGTACAAAATTGTCCATATTTCAATGGCATAAGTATACAGTGAAACAATTGTTGGAAAAAATTCTCTCATGGAGAAATGACAGATTAAGTCAAGGAAAATAATGCTATTTCTCTTCAAATCCATAGACAAAGGGAATATGTAACTAATTAAATAGCATCTCCCATCATCTTCATTTATGTATTTTGATTTATCCAATAATTGAAAAGAATGAGGTCTTACATGCCAGGAAAGGAGCATAAGCATTGACAAGTGACTTCAAATGCGGTAATGCTAACAGCTTTATAAATAGAAAATAGCTCAGCTCAACAAAATATGCGAGGAAGGAAAACAGGTCAAGGCAACCATATTTTGCTTACTTGTCCAATATTTTTATTCTTTCATAGATTGTGGACATCATTGGCAAGGACAGCATTTGTTACTCATTTCTAACTACTCTTGTTGAGCCACGTGTGAACCACTGTAGTCCATTCAGTGTTGTGTAAACACAGTGGCGTTAAGATGGGAGTTCCAGGGTTTTGATTCAGTGACAGTAACGGAAGACCATAATACCATAAGACATAGGAGCAGAATTTGACTATTCAGCCCATTGAATTTGCTCCATCATTCAAGCAAGACTGATATGTTTCTCAAACCTATTCTCCTGCCTTCTCTCTTAATCCTCGATTCCCCTTACCAATCAAGAACCTTTACTGGATATCTGTCTTAATTACACACAATGACTTGGCCTCCACAGTCATGTGTGGCAATGAGTTCCATGGATTAACCACCCTTGGGCGACACAGTGGCTCAGTGGTTAGCACTGCTGCCTCACAGATCCAGGGACCTGGGTTCGATTCCAGCTTCGGATGACTGTCTGTGTGGAGTTTTGCACCTTCTCTCTGCGTCTGCGTGGGTTTCCTGGTGCTCCGATTTCCTTCCAGAATCCAAAGATGTGCAGGTCAGGTGAATTGGCCATGCTAAATTGCCCATAGTGTTCAGGGATATGTAGGTTAAGTGTATTAGTTATGGGTAAATGTAGAGTAATGGCGAATGGGTTTAGTGGGATACTCTTCAGAGGGTCGGTGTGGACTTGTTGGGCTGAAGGGCCTATTCCCACACTGTTAGGATTCTATGACATTTTATGATTCTATGGCTAAAGAAATTCCTCATCATTTCAGCTGTAAAGGGTCGTACCTTCCCTTGGAGGCAGTGCGCTCTGGTCCAAGTTCTGTCCTACTGGTGGAAACATCTTCTCCACATCCACTTTATCCAGGTATCTCAGTATTATGTAAGTTTAAAGAGATCCACCTCATCCTTCTAAACTCCTTTGAGTACAGACCCAGAATTCTCAACCACTATTCAAATGGCAAGCTCTTCATCCCTGGGATCATTCCTTTAAACTTGGTCTGGATTCCTCCCAATGCCAGCAAATCCTTCCTTAGATATGGGGTCCAAAACTCCTCACAGTATTCCAAACGTGGTCCGACCAGAACCCTTTACAGCTTCAGCAGACCATCTCTGCTCTTGTATTCTAGCCCTCTTGAACTAAATGCTAACATTGGATTTGCTTTCCTAACTGTTTAGAAAATAGTCTACGCCTACCAAAGTGCATAAACTCACATTTCCCTACATTATACTCCATCTGTCACGTATTTGCCCACTTTCCTCGACTGTCCAAGTCCTTCTGCAGCCTCCCCATATCCTCAACACCACCCGTCCCTTCACCTATCTTAGTGTCATTTACAAACATAGAAACAATGCCCTCAGTTCCTTCATCCAGATTGTTAATAAATACCGTAAATATTGTGGTCCCAACACTGACCCTCTTGAACTCCAGCAGTTGCCATTTGGAAGAAAGCCGCTTTATCCTTACTCTCAGCCTATGCCAGCCAGCCAATCCTCTATCCATGCAGTACTGTGCTCCTAACACCAGGGGGTCTTATCTGATTTAGTGGCCATGATATAGTCAGCTTGGTTTGTGGCTTGGAGGGGAATTTGCAGGTATTGGTGTTCTCTCACACACGCACACACATCTAGTGCCCTGTCCTTCTGGATAGTAGAGGTTGAGAGTTTGAAAGATGCTTTCGAATTAGCCTTGGTGAGTTACTGCAGTGCATCCTGTAGATGGTATGCTGCCATTGTATGTCAATGCTTCCCTGGATGGTGTGGAGTTTCTTCAGTGTTATTGCAGCTGCATGGATCTATGCAAATGGAGACTATTCCATCACCTACTGATTGCTAGCAAAATATATCAAGGATCTGGGGAAAAGGCATGTGAGACAAGGTCAAAGATTAGTCATGATCGCATTAAATTCTGGAACAGGCTTGAGGATGTATTCTCACTGCTATGCTCCTCAGATATGAATCACATATAAAGGGATCTTGGCCACATTACTCACATTAACTTCAGGAAGAAAACTCCGTCCAAGTCTTTGCCTTTAAGTATTTTGTACTGACTCCAATTGAAAAGGATAAGGCTGAATGTCTATCCACCCTGCCCCTAAAGGAAGGGCAAAGACTGAGATTTTCATAAATCCAAATTAAGATTTAAGAAACTCTGGCGGCTGAAGAAATGAGATCAAATGATAATTGTCTGTAATTCACATCTCTTTTAAACCAATTTTGTTTCTCCTGTTCTCCGAATGTTGGTTGACATGGAAACTCCAGCAAGAGGAAACACAGGTGACCACCTGGGTTAGCTTGTAAGGCTAGGCAGATGCCCCATGTTTTACTCTATCATCCCTAGGTTTAACAGGTTACAGTAGCAATCTACTATGCCACAGCACCATCTGGTGCCAGGAAATTTCTACGTTAATACAGAGAGAATATTTTAACTGTTCAAGCAGATGACAAAGTGACATCTGACTCTTCATCGTGATATCTCCAACCTGGATTCAGGAATGTTTGCTTTAAAACTGACAATAATATTTAAAGGAGATCATTCATAAGTCTTACTTCAACACATGAAAACTTTAAATTTTACAACTAATGTCTGTAAATTTTTGATAAATGTGAATTTATAAACCCAGGTTCATTCATACTGATATTCAAGATGGTTCTCTGGGGAATGGATAAGGCTGTAAAGTTTGAGTAGCAAATTAAACTTACTAAGGTTATTAGACATTAATACTTGGCACTTTCTGCCAGCAGATAAAGGAGGCCAGTGAATATACTTTTGAGTTTGAAACTTTTAATTTATTACTGCACAACAGTAAAATAATCCTCTGTTCACAGTTTTATTGCAGCTTCTGGTACTGTTCCCTTTTAATGCCACCAAGGGAAAGGCTGATGTAAACGTACTCAGGCTCTAAATCCCTGTAGGTCTCGAAATTCATTGGAGCTATTGTTTTTAATGATTTAATGTTACATCCTACAAAGACAAGTCTGCTCACTGAAGGCAAAATTCTGCAATAATGTACCTTTGAGATACAATCTGTTGTATTCCATCACTTTAGGTTCAAATGCAGTTTGTGATCTTGTAAGTTGCATATTTCTCAACTTCATTCTCTGACAATTGCAGCAGTTTTTGTACTTTTCATTGGCTGTTTAAATTTCCAGCCCCTGTGCAGAAATTACCACTGGAACCAGATTTAAGATGATGGATGACAATCCAATTTATGAAGAACATTTCTCATTGTACATACATAGTACAGCTTGAACAAAGACTGTTATTTGTAAAGTGCAAACTTCCATTGGCACAAATGCACTACATCATTCATTGAGCATTGCACCAAGTTTATTTACTAAAACTGCAGTTACTTAAATGAGCAATCAAGACTAATAAATGAACCAACAACTGTTTTATTCAAGGAAAAGTTGTTGGGCCGAAGGGCCTGCTTCCATACTGTCAGGAATCTAATCTAGAACGGGGGAGAAGGACAATAAGTTGTAATTTTAAAAAAGGGGCAGCACGGTGGCTCAGGCATTAGCATTGATTCCTCACAGCGCCAGGGACCTGGGTTTGCTGGCAGGTGGGGCTAGATTGGGTTGGAATATCTGGTTGGCATGGATAAGTTGGACTGGAAGGTCTGTTTACATGCTGTACATCTATGATTCCTGATCAGGCAACTGTCTGTGTGGAGTTTGCACATTCTCCCTGTGTGTCTGCGTGGGTTTCCTCTGGGTGCTCCGGTTTCCTCCCACAATCCAAAGATGTGCAGGTTAGGTGGATTGGCCATGCTAAATTACCCATAGTGTTAGGTGCATTAGGCAGGGGTAAATATAGAGTAGGGGAATGTATCTGGGTGGGTTACTCTTTGGAGGGTTGGTGTGATTTGGCCAAAGGGCTGTTTCCATACAGTAGGGAATCTAATCTAAAAGTCTTGCACAGTTGTAAGAAGCAAATCATGTGGATTGAGAGAGCTTTACAAAGCATCAAATGATAAGAGCTACAACAAATGATTTTTACAAGCAAAGAGAAAAAGTGTGATAATGGGGACTATGGACCTAGCAAAGGCAGATTAATGATAAAAAAAGGAAATTACTTTGTAGCCATGTTTAAAGTCAAAAATGAGGCCAAACTACCAAGGAACATTAAAAAGTTAAGGAAAACAATTAAATTTAGTAAAAAGATTGTAATTAATTTAGTTCAGATGTTCAGATGGACAAATTTGTGCAACCTGATGTCATCCCAAGTAGTAAAAATAAATAAGATGGTTCTTATCATTTTTAAAATGCCTCCAAATTCATCAACTGTGCCTCTGGCTCAGAAAACTGTAAATGTTAAAATGCAAACTCAGCTGGATTTTATGTGCCTCTAACAGGCATGGTTACTGTGGGGAGGTGTCTGTATATAATAGGTCAGGAAGTAAGGCCAACCCCCTCTTGAGCTGATCCCCACAATATAATGGATGGATAGGTGCCAAAATTAGCTGTCCATTTGCCATATTGAAATAAATATTTAAGGTTAGCTTGGCTTATTAGTAATCACATTGATCTGATAATACGCAGTGCGAGCCAAACACAATGGGCTGTTTTATTACTGCCTAGCTGTAAAAGGGAGTGGGGAAGACCTAATGTGGTGGGAAGGAGTTGCCTTGCATGCATTGGGGCCGCTACTATCAAGATATCATCCCACCCATCCTCCTGTTACCTGCCCTCCAAAACAGACTCCCACCAAGCTCTCCCTGCTTCCCACGCTCCTTGTTTCCTCGCTGCCTTAAAAAGGAGGAATGTGCCTTTCTAGGAAGCCATTGCCTCTTCTTTCTGCTCGTTCCTGCAGTACCAGCAGGGGTCACCTCTCAGCTGTACTGGAGCAGCCAACCAATCAGATTAGTGGGCACCTCCCAAGGGTGAATCTCCCTCTAAGTGAGGGAAGTCCTGCTTGTTTAAGCCTATAACTTCGAGAGTTTATTTTGGAGATTGCATTAAGTTTCACCCAATCTGATTTATTTCAAAATATATACTTTAATCATAAAATCTGTGACAAAAAATACATTGCAAAACATTTTAGTTTAAACATTAAAGAATTTTCAATAAAGTTCAGCTTCAAATCCAATACAACATGTTCTGCACTTAGATGCCTCAATATATTTGAATAAATGCTTACAATTCACACATCAGGAATACTGTCTGAGGGCAAACATTTCAAATTGAAAAGAATAGAAGGAACAAACTTTTCTCCTTGTAGCCCCATGTCCCACACTGAAGTGCCTCAATACTATTTTAATACTCTTGATAGATATAAGTTATTTGTAAAATGTACAGCTCAAGATATGGTTCTACAATTTCCACTCCCTTGGTATTTTTTAATCAATCTATTCTGAGATGTCTGTACACACCCCTGGAGCAGGTCCGACTTGAACCAGGCCTTCTGGTTCAGAGGTAGGGGCATTACCATTGCACTACAAGAGCTACTTCTACCTCCTTGGTATACTATGGCTGACAGGCTTCAGCAAGTGACCTTGGACCTATTGTGCCTGTGTGGTGGTGCTCCAAGCTTTAGTGCATCACTCAGCATATAGTCTTGGACTTTGAAATGTGCCCATTTTCAAAATTCAGTTGAGGTCAACTCTTTGCAGTGCAAGATCAGAAGCTTTGCATTGTAAGACTAAAGAGTATCTTTCACTGAGTTTGTAGTCCTCCAGTTGGAGTTGATGTTTGTCTCGATGTATATCCCTAGGAACATCCTGCAGAGTAGAGTCTGGTGTAAAGCAGCTGCTTGGAATGAGCCTTGATCAAAAACTGCTGTATTTCTCTCCAGTCCAAGGAGGTGGCAACAGTCTCCTCTCCACCACAGTCAGCATGATGGCAACATGTGGCAGGGTGAGATTTTGGTCATGCAGACAATATCTGATGGGAAGGTTAGGATTAGTCAAGTTATGTCTTGGTGCTTGTTAGTACATTCAAGTGATCAGGCATTCTGCTTTGACAGACCTTGACAGTCTGCTCAAGAAATAGTTAAATAGGATCTGCCATCTCCTTTTCACATAGTGCTTCAAACATGTCACATGCTGACCATTAGCAGAAAGTGAGGACTGCAGATGCTGGAGATCAGAGTCAAAGAGTATGCATGATGGTCTTGTGGTCAAAGGTGATTTCCTGCACGAACCTCTCCAAAGTGGACAGGTTGTATGGCAGATCTAACTACCTGGAGCATTTAGTGGCAATTTGACCAGATTCATGCTTTGTCTAATCAGATGGTACCACACTAACTTGGATATTGATAAGGTGGGACATGTTAGAATCTCTTTGACTGCAGACCACTCATCTTCTCATAGACTTTGTTGCTTTAAGAACTACTGCCATAGTCAACAATTGCAAACATTTGATCAAAGAGTCAGCAAGAATTTGTGGAAAGACCAATAACAGAGAAACAGCAGTTGGGACTAAAACCTTTACAACAGACCTGGAAAGGAAAAGCAGTGTGGATAGAAAGGTTTCTGCACTAGTCCTATCTGACAGTAAAAGATGCCACTGGGGTGTAAGGATGTGTAGGAGCATCCCCAGCTTGAGGTTAGGTTAGGAATGAAATGTATCAGAGCTCCATGAGTTAAATTAAAAATCCCCGCTGGGCAAAGGAATAAACTTGAAATGAATGATCCACTAAAATGTGTACTTATAGTTCACAATGAGTCTCATTGTTATAATGAGCAGATACAAGTGCAAAAAAAGGATGTTACCGGAGCTGGAGGATTTGAGGTATAATGAGATTGGACAGGGCTGGGGCTTTTTTTTAATCTGGAGTGTGGAAGGTTGAGGGGTGACCTTATAGAGGTTTATAAAATTATGATGGGCATAGTTAAGGTGAATAGCAAGGGTCTTTTTCCCTAGAGCAGAGGAGTTCAAACCTAGAGGGCATAATTTGAAAGTGAGAGAAAGATTTAAAAGGGATCCGAGAGGCAACCTTTTCACACAGAGGTGGTTTGTAGGTGGACTGACATTCCAGAGGCAGTAGTAGATACAGGTACAGTTACAACACTTAAAAGACAGGCTCATGAATATGAAATGGCCCAAATCCCTCTAAACAATGGGGCAAACGGGACTAGTAGAGTTGAGGAAATCAGGCTGGCATAGATGTGCTGGACCGAAGGGGCTGTTTCTGTGCTGTATGACTCTGCCTCTATACCAAGACGCATTGCCACAGTAAGGAAATCAAATACCACAAAAGCATTTTATAATCAGGTCACAGTATTGGGAATGTCACAAAGCAGAATTAAAATGACAAAACGGGCAATCTAATTGTTAAAGCAGGCAGAATATAACAGAATACTTTTGATTGCATGATAAGAGTGGAAGATCCATCATTTAAACTAGGATTCAAATAAGAAGCATGTATTAAGGCCGGTGACACAGATTTCATTAAGAAAATTGTAGAAAAAACAGACATTGTTTATTAGGCTGTGAAAGGCAGGAAATCATCCATTTCGCCTGTGGAAAAATGGGAAGCCTCAGATTTTGAACCCAAAAACATGAAACAGTTAGCAATACAGTCATGGAGTTTTATTTATTATAGAGTTCTAAGAAAGGAAAATATATCAAAATTTCTATTTTATGCTATTTATAGAAGTAACTAAAGGCTTTAAGAGAACAGGATTGTTGCAGCGTTGAAATATAGCAGAATCAAAAAGTTTTAAAGTAAGAAGAATAAATAATCATGTTAAAAAGACAGAGGGTGAAATAATGCTACCTCTAATATTTAAGATCAGAGTTGTGCCAAACAGATCAAAGGATTCTGGAGTTTGGAGAAAACCGAATGTAGAAATACTTTAATTTAAATATTAAATTACAAGTACATAAATCCACTATTGTATCAAATATGTAACAACAGGTTGGAAAGGTGCATCACTTCCTTCCTAGTCAGCCTCCTCACCATAATAACTAATTTTATACTTTACTAGAGTGATGATATAACCAATTATCACCAGTTTTAACAGTTTTATGCTGCATCTGGTTAGCATTAAGGATAATTAAGCCAGGCTTCTTTCATCAATAAAGAATAACTGCTTCATCACAAATAGAATTTAAACATGAACACAAAGAATATTAACAAAAATAGGTGTAGATTGTGGCAAAGTTAGACTTTGATCCTAATATTTCAAACATAAGGACACAGACATGGGGAAAAGAGACAGATTATGGTCAAACACCTCAAATAGCAAATGCAATCAAACAAACCCCACAGATATTGCAGCAATCTCCCTCAGACCTTAGTGATAATCTAGGTCAACAGAACTCATTAAAGCTTCACAGAAGGTTACAATTCTTCACTTTCAATAATGCAGCCTTAAAATTCACTGAAAAACCCACACAAACTGATTGCTACAATGATCGTTCACATTATGGTGACACATCTTTCTTTCCTGAGATTACACTCCCCTGGATTCCTGAAGACTGCAGGTTTCACAAACAGTGAGCTTCACTAAGCCAGCACTATGCCCAGTTTGTTTCCAGGGTTCTAACGTGGCTCAACTGCATAAAGCAAATAATATTTGTGGGCTTTCAACCCTCACTTCCTGCAATATTGACCTATTTACTTGTCTTTGGCTTCTTTCAAGCCCTTCACAGATTCATTTTACCATCCATATTAATAACTTGGATGAAGGGATTAAAATAAAGAGTGTGGTGCTGGAAAAACTCAGCAGGCCATGCAGCATCCAAGGAGCAGGAGAATCAATTTTCAGGCATAAGCCTTTTATCAGGAACGTTCAATCAGAAACATCAATTCTCCTGCTCCTTGGATGCTGCCTGACCTGCTGTGCTTTTCCATCACCCACTCTCCAATCTGATCTCCAGCATCTGCAATCCTCACTTTCTCCTCCCTGAAGGGATTAAAAACATGGTTGCTAACTTTACTGATGGCACAAAAATATGTAGGAAGGTAAGTTACGTTCTCTTCAAAAAAAGGTTGCAAAAATATAACTTAAATGAGTGGACTAGTTTTAGCAATTGGAGTATATTGTGGTGAAATGTGAAATTGTTAATTTTGACAGGATGAATAGAAAGAAGTATATTATCTAAATAGTGAGACATTGCAGAATTCTGAGTTTCAGATAAATCTGAGTGTCTTAGTGCATGAACTGCAGAAGGTTAGTATGCAAGTACAGCAAGAAGTGAGGCAAGCTAATAAAATATTATTTTTTTGAAGGACATTGCACACAATATTAAGGTTATGCTTCAATTATATGAAGTATTGGCAAAACCACTGAGAGTATTATGTACTGAATTGGTATCCTTATTTAACAAAAGGGTAAATGTATTGGGAACAATTAAGTGGAGGTTTACCAGATTAATACCTGGATCGTGCACATTGTCTTATGAGAAATGCATCATCAAGATGGCAGCGGATTAAGGTTCCTGAGCTAGGGCTTGTCCACTATGACCACTTTTCTTTTATTCTTTTTATTGAACAAAGCAAACAAATGTCAACATAAATCAGAGGATACCGCTATTGAGGTAAGGATATCTCAGGATATCCCTGCTTACAAACAATGTTATTAACTCCAACTGAAGTGATGTACTGACTGGTAAACTAAGTAGTGGAACCTGATTCATAACCTAATGCTGTTTAGTTTTTGACAGCTATGACTTTGATATATTTTAGGTATTTGCAATTATAATTTTTATGAAGGAAAGACAAGCTCTTTTAAACAGTCATCTTGACTGAGCTTATAATTTAATGCTGTCAATGTATGCAAATCTCACCCATTTTTGAAATCTCATGAATAATGTACTTTTCTGACTAATCATTTGCAGTCAAATTAATCTTTATCTTTGCTCATGAACAAGAATTCTTCCACATGAATCGATTCAACGTCTCACATATATGTGCCCATTTCTCCCAGAATTCTTCCAAACCGGTTCCGCCCCTGACCATGACACAAAGGCTTTTATCAAAGTCACAAATGACAGTTTACATAGTAACCTTCTTATTGTTCATGACTGTCTGAAAACATTGACACAGTTGCACACACCACCTTCCTCCAGTGGCAATCACATGGTTCTATTCTTATCTACCGAATTGCAGATTGGATAGCAAATGAAATAGCTTCACCTCCTGCTCCCTTATCATTGATTTTGATTCTTGTTTTCCCTCCAACTTATTACTTACATACTTCCCCTTGATGACACTGTCCAAAGCTCAGACTCCACATAACTCCGCATGGCAACAAGGCTCAGTTTTTCATCTACTCTTCTTTTGCTATTGAAACTCTGAACCATACCTTTTACCTCTAGGTTTCATTATTCCAACACACAACTGGCTGACCTCCAATGCTCTCCCTTCAATAAACTTGCAATTATCCAAGTTCTGCTTCAAGTGTCCTACCACAAATTCCATTTACCCACCATTCTTTTGCTCATTAAATTGTTTCAGCTCCCAGCTAAGTAGTGCCGCAACTTTAAAATTTATCTATGTTTTCATATTTCCTTACCTTTGTCCTTCCCTATCTATCTAATCTCCTCCAGACTCCGAGCCCACTAAGATTGTCATGCTCCTTCGATTTTAGACTCTTCGCATCCCTGGTAGCTCTATCATTGGTGGTAGTGCCTATATCTGCCACCAAGGCCCTATGCTTTGGAATGCCCTCCCTTAGCTTCTTTGTCTCCTCTATTTCATTCTTTAAAATATGCCTTTTTGCTCATTTCATCTAATGTCAAACATAATTTTTTGACTCAAAGGGGTCAAAATTTGAATCTGAATAAATATTTTGCTCTACGGGGGTAAACATGTTAGAAATCTGAACAGGAATTCAATCTGCGCAAAGTGATCATTCTAGTTTTAATGAAAGAGGGAGGAAAGCTTGTAACCAATCCATTTGCAAGAAGCTGATCTGGCATTGACTTCTTTTAAGGAAGTTCTGTGCCTCTATTTTTACCATGTTCTACATTCAAACATTGGCAGTCAATATTCCATGCCCAGGAAAAGTCAGCAAATAAGAGATAAAAACAGTTGATCAAGGTAAGTGCCTTTACAGCTCTGTTTGTGAACTTGAAGGAATTAGAGTACTTCTATCTAGCTTATTAAACTTACCAATGAACTACCCTGATTGGTTTTACCCTCCTCTAACCATCCATCACTGTCAGAGAGCCTGAACACCATCTTGTTCCTTATGACCACCAACATTCTCCCTTAGAAGCACCATCTTCCTTATCCACCCACAATCTCTTCCACTACCGTCCATCCCCATGAGAACGTTGACTGATCTCTCCGTTTGTTGATCTGTTGTATCCTTCGACTTTCCCACTAGGCAAGCAGCATCAGACTGACTACCACGTGGAAAGCTGAGAGAAAAAGTTTAAAAAATATTAATAAATGTAAAAGCATCACTGGTGGTTGGAAATTTAATGAAATCTCTACTGTAGAATAAAATGGAGAAATATATAGATACCAAAATAAGCAATAGCCATCATGTCTCAATATTCAAAGCCTTGCTTGATCAACTTCATTGAATTTGTTTGAATCGGTATTAGAATTGTCAAGGGTAATGTAGTAAATGTAATACATCAAGATATAAAAATATCATTAATAATTCATGAATAAATAAGGTCAGAGTCTACTGAGTCAGGAGCAAGAAACAGAATAGACTGCTAGCTGGCTGAGATACACAAAGCACTGGGTGAAGGATTGCTTTTCAGAGTGGCAGAAGAAAGGAAATCAAGTCGCTCAAGGATCAGTGTAGAACCAATTTTGTTTATAATGTACACGAATGCCTTAGATTTTGGAACACTACAATTTCTAAATTCTCAGTGACATTAAATTGGGAGTAATAACTAACACTGGAGAGAACTGAAATAAATTACAAGAAGACAATAATAAAACATTATGGATGAGTATATAATTGGCAAATGAAGTTTTAAAACTTCTATCATGGGATACTAGTGTCACCGACAGGGCTGACAATTAGTGCCTGTCCCTATCTGCCCTTAAGCTGTCTGCCTTCTTAAACTGCTGCAGTCTATTTGATGTAGATGGACTCACGATACCATTGTGGTTAATGTGTTAACTGGTTCTTGGAGAATATGCTTTTATGCAAAATGACAGTATGCGAAACATAGATATGTTGTTATTAATAGGGTTAAATTCTTGGTGGAAGGCTTTGGGAATATATATTTCTATATTAATGTGTATATTAACATTTTAAAGTTAAGAAACCAGAAAAAAATCAACAATCTATCTATTCCAAAGAGAAAAGGCTAAGAGAGAATCAACTTAGAGTGTGCATTGAATTATAAAGCCTTGACTCACTTCAGAGAATGGATGAGGGGCAATGGTGGTTTTACAGGAGATTGGAAAATTTGTTGGCAGGTGACAAAGGGGATTTTGTGGGTTTTTTGAAAGGCCATTAAGTACACTTGGCAATATTTTCTGAAGAGTTTTTTGATGTAGGGCTTTTAAAGAATTTTTCCAGTGACTATTGCAATTTATTTCTCTAGTCTCTCTGGATCTGCCTGTGACAATTCACTGCATAGTAAATGTTTCTGTTCATTTGACCAATGTACATTGTCAGGGTTTTCTTCATCAAATTGGTCTTTGCCTCTTCAAGTTGTCACAAAGGATCCCTAAGTGGGTTAAATTAATGCATAATGTTTCTACAATTAAAGATAAACAAGGTGGTGATGGGCTGGAACTGCTATTTTCTGTGGTTCACATTGTACAGCTGGTGAATGATTAACCAGTGACCTTAAAAAGGATCACTGCAGACCATTACAACCTGGCCCAACACAAATAAAAATTTGGGCAGTTTCCAATACTGATTCTTCTTAAGATTGCTTGCTTCCATATCAGCCAAACTCCAATATTCACAGCAGCCACTTGGAAGTTACATAGGAATGTACAGATTTACCATGACTTTGTGAATCCACAGCAAAGAAATACATATTCAGGTCATTAACTGGAGATCAATGTTAATGTGCACTGACATTGTGTGCGATGACACTAAGCGAGGATATCCCATACACTTAAGAAAAATAGAGATTAGAATGTTACCTGGAAATTGACAATCTAAATGTGTTAAGATGTAAAGTGTACAAATACTAAAGAACCTCAAGAAAGAATAACTGAAATTTACTTGAACCTTTTTTCAGCTACTATCCTTCCCACACCAGGGATAAAATTTCATCTCATTCAAAACCCGTCCACATGCACATGGTTAAAATATGATCTTCACTAGATCTAGCCATCACTGGAAGAACTGTATATGACTTCTGCAATTTAGGGTTAAAATTGCCTAGGGGTCTAGACTTTAACCAGATCCCTGTGTATTATTTTCCTGAAAGTGGAAACTGTGTGGTTAAAGTGATGATGCACACAAATGCTTCAACAACCTAATAGGAAATACGGTCACCATTTTAACCAAGACCAAAATCAGTCCAGAACAATTTATCCAAAATTACAGTAAGACCCAATGTCACAAAATTGATTCTATTTGTCCGAAACCATCTTTTCTCAACACAGATTTTCACAAATTACTTACCTTTGCTCAACAATTTGTTCAATAGTTCTTTACTACATCCACAATTCTACACTTCAGACGTTTTCACAATTATAAATAAGTGGTGATGCGTTTTATGGTTTAAATCCAGTCTCAAGCTTCAACTGAAAACTGCTCAATTTTTAGACATGCAGACTATGGCATGCCCTGGGTTTTTGATTGCACTTCTGTAATCTCTGAATAACTGACATAATTCTCCTACCAATACAGGAAAAGAAAATTAGCTGAATGGAAGATCTCCTATTATTCAGGATAAATCAAGTGTGAACAGTTATGTTCAGCTTACCTTCTGATTTAAATGAATGGTGCTTAATGGAACATTTAAGTTGTTGGTGGGGCTAGATTGAGTAAAATTAGCTTGAAAAATTATGGGCCATTTGATGTGAGGAATTTATTTCAATGTTATTGCTCATTCTATCATGGTTATCTAAAAAAGAACTCAATTAAATGAAAGGTAATGGCAGAAATGCTGCAATTAAATTTGATTGACTATTCAGACATCATACATGGATAGAACAGGAAATGCCACTTTTTAAAGGGAATGTATGTATAGACATACTTTAAAAATTGCAATAGCCTCCTCTCCTAAGGGGGCTTTCAGTCACCTCAGTTTTCTTCATCCAGTTCCGATCTATTTACAAGGCCCTTGTGTAATGAATGTGGAAAAAATACACTTTGCTAAGGAAGATGAACACCCGTAATATGAGATTGCTTTCTCTCATTCCTAAAACAATAAATGTATCATTGTGGTTCAGTTCCATTAGTGGAACAGGATGCTAGTAAAGTGAGCAAGAAGAATGGAAGAGGCAGACATCATTTAGCATTGATGGTAATAGCAATTTTCAGGAAATTGTTAACCAAGAAGTATTATTGCAATTTCATACAGCATTAGACAAACAGTTTTCCCAGTTTTTTTAAGGGAATTTCTTTGACAAAATTTCACCCGTTTTAAATTATCTTTGTCTATCGAATCCTATAAACATAATAAACGGTCATCTGGTAAGCCATACTGAGGACCACGTTGTGTGATGTCCCTCTTTGACTTTTCCTCCGCTTGACAGCCTGCAATATTGCCTGATACTGCTCAATATAACTCAGATTGTGAGCTGAGCAGAACAGTCTCTACACAGTCATTGAGCAATAGCATCTAATGCTCAAAGCCAGCAAAGTAGCCTTTTATATTTTACATAAGCTTTGAGGGCTGCACTAAATCTTTGATATTAAGGCCATAAAGTAAACATAAAATAAACTGATAGAGCATGCATGCCGGAACTGTTGTTCAGTAAATGCATCAAGGTGAAAGCTACATGAAGATTTAAATTGGGAATGTATTAATGCATTGAGCATTCAACAAACAGATTTTTAAAATCTGTCCATATTAAAAACAAAGTGCTCAATATTCAGATCCACAGCACAAACTTTGTGCATTACAATAATCCTGACAGATGACATTTGTGCTGCACAAATACTTTTTTGTGAGAGTCATGCAAGATGCCATTATGTCATTATCATGCTTGCAATTAGCACCCTGTGGAAGTAGGCAGACCATAATGTCGATCAGTGTGAAATTCTGATATGATGCCAACACTGACACTTTGGAGCTCTGCACTTCACGGACAACACATTCTAATTACATATAACTGTACGTGTAGCCATCAGCTGGTAAGACCTTCCATCATTACTATTTAAAGGATCATTAAACACTAGTAGATGTTACAACTATTTGATTCATCTGTTTTAATGATATAATTTTTAGTTTCAGGGATATACCTGTAAAACTTTAATTTCCAACCTAAAAGTTAAGTGCAAACGGATATTCTATTCAGAAATTTTAACCGATCTGATGCAAATGCAACTCAAAAAGTCTGTTTGTTGGACTCAAAAGGTAACCTTTATTTGTCTTATAAAGTCAAAGTTGACCACAGATTCGCTAAATTTTTATGATACTAAAGGGCCCATTTGATCTATTGAGTCTTGACTGGCTCTTCAAATATGTACCTCACCCCCCCCCCCCAAAAAAAAGTGGAATTTCCCCACCTTCTCCCTGTAATACTGCACATTATTCTTTTTCCAGATTACACTGCAATTCCATTTTGAAAGCCTCATTTGAACCTGTCATCAACACACTCTCAGACTATGCATTCCAAATCTTAACCACCTGCTGCATGAAAATCTTTTTACTCATAGAAATTTTGCTTTATATTTGTGCCTTGTTGTTAATGCTTACACGAGAGGGATCAATTTCTCCTTATCCACTCTCCAGTCCAGCACACTCATAATTTTGAACACCAACATGAAAACTTTCAGTGCTCTTTTCTCTTTGGAAAACATTAATAAATTCCCCAAAGTATCTTCATAACTGATGTTGGTCATCTCTCCACGCTATCTAATGGCTTCACATCCTTCCCAAAGTGCGGTATCAGAACACACAACTCTGCTTGAGGGTGAACTCGTGATATGTACAAGTTCAACATAAGCTTTTGTTCTTTTACTCTAAGCCTCTGTTAATAAAGCATAGTATTCTGTACAGTTTACAAACATAATCTTAGCCTGATCTACCACATTAATGACTTCAGCACATATGTACTTTCTAAGGTAATGGTTCTAAAAATGATGATGTTGAAAACTGCATTAAGCTCCCCTTGCCCTGATGAGGTCATAAGGACTTGGGTAAGAAAAGACAGATCATCTTAGGATTGCAGGTGAAGGCCTTCACCCACAGATCTCCCAATTTTCTTATCCACAAAGTTTAACTTAATGTAACTTGGAGCTAGCTTGCAATGAACTGTATCTTCTTTAAGACAAGAGCCTTTTCTCAGTAAGCTTACAAGTAGTTTTGTTCTACTACTGTAGACCAAGTAGGCCCTTGGACACAAACATGGAAAGAGGTTGTGATGGCATACCACCCATCTACAATCTGAAGATGGCTGGTAACATAGTATTTACAACATGGCAACAGCAGTGGGCACTATTGTTTTTTATCACAATAGCGAGGTTTCCAATAGACACAAGAATGAGATGTGTTTGGAGTAAACACTGAGGTCATATGATGACACAGGTGCTAGAGTGACGTGACAAACTGACGTACAACAAGATGTACGCATATTTGACTGAGGGCTACTGACAACTCGACCTGGTTGTCTGACAGTGCCAATGCAAGGCAAGGCATGGTAGGGCAAAACAGAGTGAGGCATACATATTTACGGTATGTCACAAAGCAGCAGGTGAATGTGCACTGAGAGAGCAAGGGGGTGTCCTGGCAGAGAATCTGGGAAAACTATGGACTGGATTCCTTTTGCTGTACAATATCTATACCTAATGCTGCACACCGCTGATTGCTAGTGTGTCTTCCTAGAGCAGTCTGCCCTTGTAGGACACAGTGAAATATATTGGAGGATGTCAGGATAGTGGCACTGCCTCCCAGAAAATGGAGTACTAATGTTCATTGTGGAAGGATCCGTGTGGTTTTTGCTGATGGATTGTGCCCTGCTGTCTAGTTTGTCCATGGCCAACATGGATCTCCTGGAGCAAGAAGTGTTTTGCCAAGAACTCGGTTTCCATGTCAACTTTAGCCGGCGGTTACATCATATGGCAAGTTTGGTAAGATTACAACCTCCAGCAAGTTGGGCTGCTACCAAGCCACTTATTGAGCAATGATGAGTATCAACTGGAACTTGCCATGCTGCAGCGAGATGATTTCAACGTCCAGATGGCTCATCTCACCATAGCCCATCTTACTCAAAGCCTGGAAAGATTTCACTCACGTCAATACATATATATCAGCAAATGGAACACAAAGATTTGCCTACTTTGCTCCTTGTAGGTTAGAACAGTAGATATTTGTAATATATTACAATTTGCTATATTTAGGGGAAGTCACAGATGCCATCTCTGCAAATATTTGGTGTCTGTATTTCATTCTCCCTGTTCAAGCAGCAGTAGGCAGAATGAACTCAGCCTTGTAAGGATTGCAGGTTTCTCTATGGATCTGAGCATTATATCGCAGGTATCACATGCAACTTGTCAGATATACCACAACTAAATGAGATTCCATTCCCTGATAATCTAGCTGGTGTGTGGCTGTATTGTGCAGGTCAGAACTCAGTGTCCCGGCAGGAGTCACAATGTCTTCATTCTGCAGCAATTCATTATATCTTCTGTATTTGAACCACACAGCGAACCACAGGGTGGCCATTGAGTGGGAAAAGTATTGCTGATAATGAGGTTTATGATCCCACACACAGGTGGGCCAAGTGCAGACAATGAAAACTGCACTGTCATTGGAAATGTGAGACAGCAGAGCATTGAGATGCTGATCCTTCTACTACCTGGGTAGCTCTTGAAGAATCTTGAAGTGGCAGAATGTTTATCATGGTTTGTTCCAGCTGCACAATCTTGCTGTTATGAGGCTGCAATAACACCTGCTCCCAACCAACCAGCAAGCTGCTGCCAAGTGGAAGCATCAAGAGGAGGAAGAGGAAGAGAGGTGGAAATCTAATCAATCCCTTTCTGAGAGGGATGTCTGTGAAAAGTCACTATCCAACTGCAAAAGCTGCAAACACATTGCAATTCTTCACCACTAGCAGTCCCATGACTCTATCTCCCTCTGTTCCTGACCATTATAACATTCCTGATATAGAGACAATTTGGAGGTGCCAGTGTTGGACTGGTGTGGACAAAGTAAAAAAAAATCACACAACACCAGGTTACAGTCCAACAGGTTTATTTGGAAGCACTAGCTTTCACAGCGCTGCTCCTTCATCCGATGAACAAAGGATCAGCACTCTAAAACTCATGATTTTAAATAAATCTGTTGGACTATAATCTGGTGTTGTGTGACTTCTGACATTATAACATCCATTCAGTCATAATGTAAAAATAAAACAAAATCCCAAATAAACATGCCATGCAAATTTATAAATGAAATCCTGCCATACTACACATAAATATCAATTGATCATCCATTTGCATTTCCCTAACACTGTTGCTTGCTGCGTGCACCAATGCAGTGTGAGGAGGGTGTAGTATGGCTATTTGGCTCACCTTCATTGGTAGAATGATGTTGACATGCACTGGTTGGTGCCACTTTGTCCCCTAGGGAGCTGGCATTTGCATCCCCTTTACTTTATAGTTATGCCCCCTGGTTCTACACCATCCAATTAGAGGAAACTTCTTGCTGTAGGCCTGTGATTGGGAGAATTCCTTTTACTCTGTGGATTATGAACCTTTGGCATTCTCTACAATAGAGGGCTATAGAGGCTCTGTCTTTGCCAATGTTTAAGGTTGAGGAGTGATAGATTTTGGATTACTAATGACACAAGGTTTTGGGGATGGGATGAGTAATAGGTATTGAAATGTTTGATCAACCACTGAATAGCAGGGCAGGCTACTGTGGTTCCACCCACCCTGGTTGCTGGTTATTAAAGTGTGTTGCTGGTCAAAGCACAGCAGGCCAGGCAGCATCTCAGGAATAGAGAATTCGACGTTTCGAGCATAAGCCCTTCATCAGGAATAAGCAGGAATTCTCTATTCCTGAGATGCTGCCTGGCCTGCTGTGCTTTGACCAGCAACACATTTGCAGCTGTGATCTCCAGCATCTGCAGACCTCATTTTTTACCCTGCTGGTTATTAAAATTTGGAATCGAACACTAATATCAGCATGATGATCATGAAACTATTGCTTGCTGTAAAAACTCATCTCGTCCTGGGTCCCAAAAGGACATCTATTGCCCTTATCTTGTCTAGATGACATGTGACTCCAGATCCACAGCAATGTGGTTGATTTTTAAATTTCCTTAGATCTTATCGTCCTTACCCTAGTAAACCAATCAGATGAAGAGCAAATCTTTCCCCAGCTCAGCAACACAAGGACAGAAATTAATCAGCCTCTTTTTTTCCTTCTCATGCATTAACTTTGCAATATGTCTGAAATAACTAAATTTGAAATGGGTATATATCATGCCTGTAGATGGTAATGCTGAAATAGTACAAGATCCTCTTATAATCAAAGCAAATACTGGAGATGCTGGAGAGACCTTGCTCTCATGAGAATATTCACATCCTAGCTCTGCTACAGTGTTTCAGTAAAGCCCAGAGCAAGCTGAAGGAACAGCACCTCATGTACCTCTCAGGTATTTAAAGCCTCCAGAGCTCAACATTGAGTTCCACAGGTTCAGACTTTGAAGTATATCCTCCACTCTGCTTTTATTATCCTGTACACCACCCCTCCCCTCCCCCACCACTTTCAATTCCCACGATTCTTCTTCAGAACTGTCTTGCTTACATGGGTTTGCTCTCAACAGACCTATTTTCTGTTATTGATGTCTTACTATTAACAACTATTCTTCATCTATGTCTCTGACTGTTTATCTATGACGCTTTTCATTACCATTAAAAAACGCAACACCACTGCCCCACAAGACTGCATACTTAGCCCCTTATTATACTCTTGTACACTCATGACTGTGTGGCCAAATTCAGTTTTGCTAATGACACCATCATATTGGGTCAGGATCTCAAACAATGATGAGACAGAGTACAGGAAAGAGATAGAGATCTTAGTGGCACGGTGTAAAGACAACAATCTCTCCCTCAAAGTTAGCAAAGCAAAGGCGCTGGTCATCAACTTCTGGAAGTGGAATGAAGGACATGCCTCTGTGCTGAGGTGGAGATGCTTGAGAGCTTCAAGTTCCAAGGAGTGAATATTACAATAATCTACCTGGTTCATCTACATTGATGCTACAGTCAAGAAAGCACACCAATGCCTCTACTTCCTCAGAAGGTGAAGCAAATTGTCCACAATCACATTTACCAGTTTTTATAGATGCACCATAGAAAGCATCCTATCCAGATGCATCACAGCTTAATATGGCAACTGATCTTCCCAAGACCGCAAGAAATTAGAGATGTGAACACAGCCCAGTCCATCATGAACACCAGCCTTCTATCCAGGGACTCCACCGACACTTCCCATTGTCTCGGAAGAGCAGCTAACATAATCAAAGACTCCTCCCACATGAGTTATACTCTTCCATCGGGCAAAAGATACAAAAGTTTGGAAATATGTACTGACAGATTTAACAACAGCTCCTTCCCACAAGCATGCCAAATACCTTCACTATCCTGTCTATTTGTGACTGCACTTTCCAGGAACCACGAACCTGAACTCCAAGATCTCTGTTCAGCAACACTCCCTAGGACCTTATACACTGGTAAGTCCTGCTAAGATTTACTTTCCCAAAATGCAGCACCTCACATTTATCTGAATTAAACTCCATCTGCCACTTCTCAGCCCATTGGCCCATCTGGTCCAGATCCTGTTGTAATCTGAGGTAACCTTCTTCGCTATCCATTACACCTCCAACTTTGGTGTCATCTGCAAACTTACTAACTGTACCCCTTATGGTCACATCCAAATCATTTATATAAATGACAAAAAGTAATAGACCCAGCACCGATCCTTGTGGCACTCCACTGGTCACAGGCCTCCAGTCTGAAAAACAACCCTCCACCACCACCCTCTGTCTTCTACCTTTGAGTCAGTTCTGTATCTAAATGGCTAGTTCTCCCTGTATTCCATGAGATCTAATGTTGTTAACGAATCTCCCATGGGTAAACCTTTTCGAATGCCTTACTGAAGTCCATATAGATCACATCCACCCTCTGACCTCACCAATCCTTGTTGTTACAACATATTGTATGACTTGTTTTGTTATCACACAAAGCAGTACGTTTTCACCGTATCTTGGTACATGCAACAATAAATCAAATCAGTTTTTGTATATCTGAGAGGAGAAAGATGCAAAGGAGAACAACCAGAGATGAAGCTAGTGCATGGGGGTGGGGTATGTGTGGATGTGGGTGTGTGGGGGGGGGGGGGGGGGGGGGGGGGGCGGGGGCTGCGGTCTGCTGTTTGAAGGGAAGGACAAATGGTGTGTGGTGCAAGCTCAGACCATATGCAGTTTGTAAATCAGAAGAGTATGGGATGAGGGAGAAGTGGGAAATGAAAGTAGGACCTTGTAAGAGGATCTTGACACGAGAACAGAGTGCTGAAGAAACTCAGCAAGTCAGGTAGTCAGGAAGAACATTTTAAGTCCAGCATGACGTTTTCTTGAAACTGAAGGGAGCTGAAAAGGGGATAGCATTGATGCTGTTGAAGAAGGATGGAAAGAGCAAAAGTGGACAGATGGGACAGCTGCTCAGAGCGTCAAGCTGTCCTTAAGTAACTGAAACTGAAACTGAAGCTAGTTCAACCCATTTGTCCAAGATAAATTGCGTGAAACTGTGGACCTGTGTTAAAACAAGAATTATAATTTGACCTGTAATGATTTAAACAAATATAATTGTGAATAATTACATTTGGTAACCTTAAAGAATCACAAATTACTCCATTAGGAGCAGTCTGATGAATTGTGTAACATGGCCTATACTTATAAAACAGTGACCTTCTAATGTCTTGGGAAAAGCACAAGCTTTTTCAATATTCTAAACAAAAGACTTTCTGAAATATTGCTTTTCGTTTTAACATGAATGGTTGTGGAAAACAGGAAGAATGTAGGAACTAGAACAGAACATATGGCCCCTTCAGCCTGAACTGTCATTCTATGAGGCGTTAGCTAATCTATGACTTAGCTCCACATGTCTGCTTTTGCCCTGTATCATTTAGTACCTTAGGCTAATAAAAATCTATTGTCAGTTTAAAATTAACAATTGATCCACAATCAATTTCCATTTGTGAAAGTGAGTGCCAAATTTGTTCCATTCTTTGTATTTCTTAATTTCATTCATGAAAAGTCTGACTTTAATTTTCCAGCTATACCTTCCAGGCTTAAAAACTCCACAACCAATAGAAAAAGTTCCTTTCTATCTGCCTTATCTGTCCCCTTCATAATTTGAAAACTTTGAGCATAATCACCCTCTAACCTTTTGAATTCCAGAAAGTGCAATGCTACTTTAATCCCTAAATTTGAGAAATGGGCCTAAAAATCTACAGCGCACTCCCTGCAAGGTTAATGTATCCTTCCTGAGGTGTGGTATCCAGAGCTTCTCACAGTGCACCAGGTGTGGTGCAAGTATAGCTTTTCATTGCTGAAGCATGACTTCCATCCCAAAGTATTCTGCTTCTCTAGAACTAAAGGCCAGGTCTCAACACAAACACAGTAGACTCTTGCCAACTGGTCAATTTTAAAATAAAGATTTATTCATGGGATGTGGGCATTGCTGGCTAGGCCAGTATTTATTGTCCATCCCTAACTGCCCAGAGAGCAGTTAAGTATCAACCACATTGCTGTGGGTCTGGAGTCATGTGTAGATCAGGTAAGGATGGCAGTTTCCTTCCCAAAAGGACATTAGTGAACCAGATGGGTTTTCTGACAATTGTCGTCATTAGCATCTTAATCCCAGACTTTTATTGAATTCAACTTCCACCATCATTGCCTTCCCTATTTAGTCTACTGCCCATTTCAGGTGGACTCCCCACAGTGGTGTCAGAGAACCTGATTGTTCCAGGCAGCAGGTCACGTTAAATAGGTTACACTCAAGACCTGGATTGCCATCTCAGGATTGAAATGTTTGGAACAAACCGTTGCACAAAACTTCAGCGGAGCGACAATTATTGCTCCTATTGTGTTGCATGCTGCTGGAGCTCCAGATACCTGGCCTGGACTTCCAACGCTGGCATGTTTGGAAACATAGTGGTCTGCCATCAGACTGCTTTCTTGTAACACTGGATCCTTATAGGAAGAGAAGCTAATCCCTTTTAAATGGCACCAATGAACCCACACTGAAAAATTTTGGGCTATTTAAGTTGTTTTTCATTCATGAATGACTGTGTATCAGTGAATGAGTCGGTAAGTAAATGAGTATGTAGCTGTATAAGTGCAAAAGGTGAGGGGGTACCTGGGTAGGAGGCAGCTAGAGAGGATGGTAGGATGGTCAGGTAATGGCTGGTTAGGGTGGAAGGTGATAGATTGACAGGTGGGTAAGGGTAAGAAGCTGGAAGGGTAGGTGCATACTTAGATTGAATGGAAGTTGAGGACCTGTGTAAGTCACGGTTTATGATGGGAGTTGGGAGGGTCAGGAAGGCACTAGATATGCGTGGGAAGTTGGGTACGCCTGGAGAAACTTGGAAATTGTGATGTGGAGATTGGAGATGGGAAGACCCAGGTGATAAATGTGAATTTGCTTTGGGGCTCGGGAGGGAGTTGGGGGGATCAGGAGAAATCCAAGGGTTGGGAGTGACCTTCGGGTCAATGGTTGTATAGTTACCAAGGAATTACAGTAGGTTTTCTGTCAAACACTTCTTGGCTGGCTCTTCAATTAAGCAAGTCCAAACTGTTTAAGATCTCTCACTCCAACTCAGAGCCTAAGTTTTTTTCAGAGGGTTCCCTGGATCAGGAGTATTTCCTATCAGATGATTAGATTTCCCAAGCAATTCCCAGGAAGTCAGAACTTCCAATGTGTTCTATTCGCAATCTGGCCAGCCACTGGGCTAGAAGTCAGTCAGTCCATGGAATGGGACCTGATATTGTTAAAGAGTCAGTCACAAACATGGTGTGCCTACAGCCCTCATTGATTTGCTTGCCCCAGAAATAGTAAAGAGCAACTTATCCTTGGGTCCATCTTTTGATAGAGCTGCCAGCTGATAATGGTTGTACACAATCTTCCTAATGTAGTTAAAGTTGGACGTTTGTCAAACTCTTTTGGTAAGCATTTGGTAAACTCTTTTCGTGAACCAAGGAGCCCTGATGGTTATCCATTCATAGACCTGGGCAGAGAAATGTGATAGCTACAACGGGAGGGGTCATGGCTTACCACTTCAGGAGTATCCCTGTACCCTCTTAAGGGGACATAAAAACTCACCTCATTATAATCAAAACAAACCACAAACAAAATACAGCATTGAATGCTAAAGATCAGTTCCTCACTGATAACAACTTCCCTATTGTTACCCAGAAGTAAATATTCTATATAGATGTTCCTATTTCAGAAAATCTCAGCTTTAGTCTAAAGTTTCTCTAGATGGTGGGCTGAAGCCCTTCGCTCCAGATACTGATGACATTATCCGCACCGGTTCAGCTGGAACACTTGCTGTTTGGAGTAAGTGACAAAAAAGGCACAGAGTGATGGATTCATGAATTATTAATACAGGATATGTCATCTCGAATCGTTTTTAGTGGAATTAAGTAAATGAAAATCTACTGGGTCCTTCAGTACATTGCTGGATTTCAGAATTTATGTGGTGTACACTGTCTGAAAATTGCATGCAGTATTTATTAAGCTGCTGTGTACTTTTAACAAGACTGGAGGGAATGCTCTTCGAAAACTCACAGCATGAAGGATATTGAGAACTGCTGGCAGATGGGAGCAATCAATTCTATATCAATAAATCTCATGACGTCCCCAGCAGCAGCTGGGAAGGGAAACAAAATGGGGAAAAGGATTTTTCAACGTGAATGAAAATGAGAGCATTCACTGAGACCTTCACTCAATGATTACAGCTCTCTAGCACTGCTAGCCTTCATAATTACAAAGTCATTCTATTCATCACAGTAAGCTCCACCAGAAATGTATCTTGATAGAATCATTACTGAAAGCAATGATTAAACAAACTGCAGTACTGAAACATCTTCAGCAATTACTATTAAAACTTAAAATGTTGGACTGTATTAATTTTAAACATAATGAAAGCGTAAATAAGATTAACAAATCAAATAATATTTTATCAGTCAGGTTATTATTTGTAAATATTTGAAAAAATAGTTTAAGATACTTTGAGACAAGGTTATGACAAAATCAGTGATGTTTGTGTCATAGGCAAACTGTTTACCTCACACATTCAAGTATCCCGAGTTCCAAAATTTTATGGCAGTCAGGAAGAAGTACTATTTGGAAAAGATGGGCCTACCTAGAGACAGGAAAAGCAAACTTTGTGAATTAATCAACAGTTTTCTCATTAATAACAGTTTTGCTGCTTCAAGAACATGGTTGACAGAGGCAATAGCTGATGTTTAACATTCTTGACAGGGAAAGAACGAGAGGTTCTGATGAGAATCTGGAAGTAATATAAATAACAGAAAATGGATATTAAAGTTTAAGTGCAATTGTATGTTTTCAGTGCACAACTGATTAACTGTAAAATAATGCATACCATCAATGTTAAGGGATTTTATATTGTTGAAATGGCTTTGCAACAGTTCATGTAAATGTTCTAAAGAATGTAGGAAACTTTAGGAATAGACAAAGGTTATTAGACAAACAAGTTTTGCTGAAACCAGACCTGGAGTACAGCATAAAACTTTGGTCTCCTTATCAAAGAAAAAATATATTTGCCTCAAAGGGGGTCCAACAATGAGTTATTGAATTGATTTCTAACATGACAATTTTTTTATGAGGAGAGATTGATTAGAGTGGGTTATATTCTCTGGCATTTAGAAGAATGATAGATGATTTTGTAGAATGGTATCCCATTGATGGAGGGCTTACCTGGAAAGATGCTGAGAGGCTGCTTCTCCCAGTTAGAGACTCTAGAAATAGGGTTCATAGTTTCAGGATAATGGACCAACATTTTTAAAATTAACTCATGGAATATGGGCTTTGGTGGCTGGGCCAGAATTTATTGCCTGTCCTTATTGCCCTTGTGGAGATGGTGGTGAACTGTTTTCATGAACTGCTACAGTTCGTGTGCTGTAGGACCTCATTTAGGACTGAGGTGAATAGATTCTTCACTCTGAATTATAAACCCTTGGAAATTTCTATCCCGGAGTATTGTGGATGCCCAGTCATTCAGCTTATTCAAGACTGTCAATGGATCTTTTGGCATTGCAGACAATGAAGGAATTGGGGAATAAAGTAGGAAATTCAAGTTGATGTAAATTATCATCCAAAATCTTACTGCTCAGCCTACCCCGTCTTTATTTTTTTCTGTTCTGATGCATATTGCTATTTTGAAAAGAAACATGGTGAAAGCTGGGATGTAGTCATAGAGCTGTACAGCACAAAAATAGACCGTTTGGTCCAATTCGTCCATGTTGACCAGATGTCCAAAATTAATCTAGTCCCATTTGCCAGTATTTGGCCCATATCCCTCTAAACCTTCCTATTCATATGCCCATCCAGATGCCTTTTAAATGTTGTCATTGTACCAGTCTTCATCACTTCCTCTGGCAGTTCATTCCATACATGCATCACGCTCTGCATGAAAAAGTTGCCCCTCAGATCTCTTTTAAATCTTTCTCTTCTCAACTTAAACTGATGTCCTCCTGTTTTGGACCTCCTTACTCTGGGGAAAAGACCTTGATTATTCACCCGATGTGCCCCTCATGATTTTATAAACCTCTATAAGGTCACTCTTCAGCCTCCAACGCTCCAGGGAAAATAACCCCAGTCTATTCAGCTTCTCCCTATAGCTCAAACACTGCAATCATGGCAACATTCTTGTAAGTATTTTCTGCACCATCTCAGGTTCAACAACATCCTTCCCATTGAAGGATGACCAGAATAGTACACTGTATTCCAAAGTGGCTTCAACAATGTCCTGTACAACTGCAATATGACCTGCCAACTGTTATATTCAATGCACTGACAATTAAAGACAAGTGTACCAAAAGTCACAGGACTCTGTCTACCCGTGACTCCACTCTCAAGAAACAATGTATCTGGACCTTTGTTTTGGCTTCTGGAAAAACACAAGCTGTGAAAATTAAACACTAACTGATGCAGAATCAGTCCCAGTATATTGATTCAAACAATGCCTCCAAAGCAAGTTTGAGCCGTTTAAATCTATATATTCACTTCCATGCTCTGAGTAGCATATTCCCAGATACATTAAATGTTTTCATCACACTTTTGGAAAATGGTGTGACAAATAGCATACTTTCTCAAAGAAGCAGTGTGCAGTTTAAATTTGATATTGGAAGTACATAAATGTTAAGTAAATTCAGTGGCATTGCATTGAATTTTCAATGCTGAAATATGTTGCATCAGTTTAATTCCTACTATAATATTTAATAGTTCAGAACCTCTAAACTAATGGTATGGCAGATGTAAAGTAAATTAAACACTGGGCTGTACCTTTTATTTATTTAGTCTAATTATTATCCTATGTCCTTATTTTCTCCCTTGTCCTTGGTTTCATTGTACCACCCAACATTCTGTGACTGAAGTGCTGTGGTCTCAGCCATTTATTTCTACTATGGGTGGTTTGGAGGTTTGAGAGAATGGCCAGGGCTGACAATGTTACTCAATTTCTTTACCTATAGAATGCTGTTTTAATATTGCTTAGAATATAGCTGGATGTCCATCCACTATGACTAAATTACTATACAAATCCATGTTAAAACTCCATTTCAATTGGAATGACGTCCTTTGGAAGAGACTTCACAAAATATTGCAACTGTCTGTGACTTCATTTTATCCATTTATATTCATGGTTGGATTGGATTAGCATCTGGGTATCTATTTACGTGACAATCTTGGGCAAGGTTCCCTTCAGAGGCAATATTAGAATATGAATTGGCTACAAACAATCCTCAAATCCTTGTTGTGTGCCCTGTTTTGAGATAATAGCATTTTCTATTCCCCAATGTACGACCAGCTCTTTAAACATGCTTCGAAGTATGTGCTCAAGTGGGATAATTCCTCACTGGACATGCAGAGCTCTTCCTCACAAGGACTTAGAGATTTAAGTACATATCGTTCATTCCTTGGATAGGACCATGTCGCCAGAAAATTAAACATTTGCTCCAGGAGCACATTGCAGTTTTAGAAAAAAGACTTTGAGAGTCTTATATTCAGATCATCCCGAAACAAAAGGTGATATTTCTAAGTAATGGAATCAAGTATTTTTAATTCTATGCCTTCTGATCTTAACCCTAGCTCTGTTCTAAATTATGGAACCAAATGTCCGCAAGAGGAGTTGAAGTACCATGATACTAGGCTACTCTCATTGAGCAGCTAAGCAACTTCACTTTTATTTTGCCCTAGTATTAATTTGTATTTTAGGTGATTGGCATCCAGGAGCCGTCTCCTGCCATTTCTTGCACAGAATCCAATAAGAAAGGGAGACTTGTAGACAAAGGTCTGTGTGTGTACATGCCCACTATTGAAGTAAGTGATTTCACGATGTAGAGGGGAGCTAATTATAGGCCTGATATCTCCCAACTACAAACTATTTCAATTTTCAATATAAAGCAACACAATCATTCACAAAATCCAAATCATTTCAATTTCAGTATAAAACAGCACAGTCATTCACAAAAGCCTAGAAATTGTAAAAGTTATTTTTTGGAATCCCATTCCCAATTTAAAATACAATTAGAAGGAGAGTTGAATGGAGGACTTAAGATGTCAAAATGGAAAATACAAAACATCCAAAAGAGAAATTTTGCCCACCTTCTACACAACAACTTCTGATGTTAATGATGGTAGGGTGAGGGGCTGGGGATTATTGGGCATTGATTTTGAGGTTTTTCTTTGGAGGTGTACTTTGGCATGGAGTCATGATGGTCCATGGGGTTTGGAGAAGGGGCAATGGGTCATAAGGAATGTTGAAGGGTGCTTGGTGGAGTCACGGGGTGGCATGTTGAACCACAGGGGGTGTTTGGGGTGCATGAAGTGACATGGATGGGGCATGAGGATGTATAGGGGTAAGGGGCTAGAAGGCATTTCTTTACAACCGGGACAAAGTCCTATAGCATCCAGGTGGTGCTGTTAAACTGCTTATGCACCCAACAGTCCCTTTGGCTGCCTATGAACATTTCTCTGGTAGACAGCTGACCCAATTTTGGCTAGCACCCACCTCCAACAATGAAGGCTGTATCCCTGTAGTTGTTATTTCCAAAGGTGGGCACAGTATTTTCCTGTCTCATCCTCCTTGCTTTATGATGAATGCATTAACCCATATCCTCCAACCCTCCTCCAAGATCAACCAGGTTCATACTGCAAAGCATCAGCATGTGCAAAGTTAACATTACAATCTTGGTTGTTTTTTAACAGATGAAACAATCTTAAATGATGGGTGCTTCTTAGAAATTTGTAACTGGCAGGAAAATGTCACTCTGCCAAGTTCTCAGACAAAGCAATCATCAGAAGTTGAATTTCTGAAATTCCAAAGTCATGTGTAATTAGCATAAAGCAGAGCCCTTTACAAAGGACTAAAGAAGCCAGGATGTGTGTGTGCTAGGCCTGCAAATATGCCTATATTCTGTGCACTGAAATATATCTTAGTTATTATAAAGGATCTATCTCCAGCATATGATGATGGTGATTCAAAACAGTGAGAACATTAAGTCCTGAAGTATAGGCACAGCAGGAAACAATATTGCCTTTCCTGTTTCCTTGCAGTTTTTGAGGAAATTTTAAAAGCATCTATTCTCACAGAGACCCGCTTTGTATAAATCATTTTCAACTTGGAAAAGCAGTAAAATAATTGGAACAGAAGGTGGCAGCATTCGTTCCTACAGCACAAAGATGAGACATGAATAGTTTGCCTCTGAGCAAAAATTAAAGCAGTTTGTGTCAAAATTCATACGAATGGTACAGAGCGTTCAAATTAAGGCGTGTCTTGGAAACACTGGCTCAGGCTATCCATCAGATAAACAGCCACTCTAAAAACCAAGCAGGATAGAAATGGAGATAATGCTGCACATAGGGAGGTTTAAGGTGTGGAAATATTTTCTTTGTCAATAATAAAAGCAGATAATGCTGGAGAAACATAACCGGTCTGATTGTTTCTCTCTCCACAGATACTGAGTTAATGCTTTGAGCTCAATGACCTTTCTATTGAACAGTTCCACACCACATGCACACTCTCTCCCTCTCTCTCTCTCTCTCCCCCTCCATCTGCACCACCTCACACCTTCTCAAAGCTGTCCTAGCCCAAGTTTTATTTCATTCTTTGTGTCATATTGATGTTATCCCTTGAAAAAATTCTCTATTTCCTTAACACCTGAAAGAAAAAGTTATAAAGAAGAGTCTGTGGAGTCTTTTCCCTCTCCTTCTGTACTACCAGACTTGGTGAGAGTCTGTGGCATTTTCTGCTTTTATCCCAGATTTCCAGCATTTGCAGTATTTTTTAATGCCAATGCTTTTTTGTTTATACCTGAGCAACTAGAGGGTGCAACAGAACATTTGACAGACTAGGAAACAGCAGGATTCCATCATTATGACATTGTTTTGCTGCTTGTGGCGCAAGGATCATACACAAGAGGAAAGCACAGCAAGCACATCACCCACTCAAATGCTGGCAGCAGTTTCATTGAGTATGACTGACAATTTGGCACTAATTAAGCTGAATCACTGATACACTTACCTTAGCCATGACTGAGATTGTCTAAAATCATTTCCCTTGGGTCAACCACAGTGAGCTGAAAGGGGTTAGTTGTATGCCAAAACTGGCGCTATATTTTAAACATCCCTCAAAGCTAAATATAAATTATTTCTAACTTACAATGTCACCCAGTCTTTCTTCTCTTACTTCACTGCAGCCAACACAAAAGAAATGGCGCAGTGGCTCTTCTGATGCAGCCACAAATATCTAATGCGTAACATCCCGATATGAAAGATAGTTGTCTGCCTATGCAAAACCGGAGCATGCTGCTAAAATGGCTCGGAAAATGTAATGGATACAGCACATAATGCCATAGTGTTAAGGGTTTAGATGGAGAGGAATTTGTCAAGTGCGTACAAGACAATTTTCTGATTCAGTACGTGGATGTACCTCCTAGAGAAGGCGCAAACCTTGACCTACTCTTGGGACATAAGACAGGGCAGGTGACTGAGGTGTCAGTAGGGGAGCACTTTGGGGTCAGCGACCATAATTCTATTAGATTTAAAATAGTGATGGAAAAGGATAGACCAGATGTAAAAGTTGAAGTTCTAAATTGGAGAAAGGCCAATTTTGACGGTATTAGGCAAGAACTTTCAAAAGCTGACTGGGGCAGATGTTCGCGGGTAAAGGGACGGCTGGAAAATGGGAAGCCTTCAGAAATGAGATAACAAGAATCCAGAGAAAGTATATTCCTGTCAGGGTGAAAGCAAAGATTGGTAGGTATAGGGAATGCTGGATGACTAAAGAAATTGAGGGTTTGGTTAAGAATAAGAAGGAAGCATATATAAGGTATAGACAAGATAGACCGAGTGAATTCTTAGAAGAGTATAAAGGAAGTAGGAGTATACTTAAGAGGGAAATCAGGAGGGCAAAAAGGGGACATGAGATAGCTTTGTCAAGTAGAATTAAGGAAAATCCAAAGAGATTTTACAAATACATTAAGGACAAAAGGGTAACTAAGTAGAGAATAGGGCCCCTCAAAGATCAGCAAGGCGGCCTTTGTGTGGAGCTGCAGAAAATGGGGGAGATACTAAATGAGTATTTTGCATCAGTATTTACTGTGGAAAAGGATATGGAAGACTGTATATAGACTGTAGGGAAATAGATCTTGGAAAATGTCCAGATTACAGAGGATGAAGTGCTGGATGTCTTGAAACAGTACGGTGGATAAATCCCCAGGACCTGATCAGGTGTATCCGAGAACTCTGGGAAGCTAGCAAAGTGATTGTTGGGCCTCTTGCTGAGATATTTGTATCATCGATAGTCACAGGTGAGGTGCTGGAAGACTGGAGGTTGGCTAATGTGATGCTACTGTTTAAGAAGGGTGGTAAGGACAAGCCAGGGAACTATAGACCAGTGAGCCTGACCTCGGTGGTGGGCAAGTTGTTGGAGGGAATCCTGAGAACAGGATGTGCATGTATTTGGAAAGGCGAGGACTGATTAGAGATAGTCAACATGGGCTTTGTGCATGGGAAATCATGTCTCACAAACTTAATAGTTTTTTGTGGAAGTAACAAAGAAGATTGATGAGGGCAGAGCGGTAGATGTGATCTATATGGACTTCAGTAAGGTGTTCGACAAGGTTCCCCATGGGAGACTGATTAGCAAGGTTAGATCTCATGGTACACAGGGAGAACTAGCCATTTGGATACAGAACTGGCTCAAAGGTAGAAGACAGAGGGTGGTGGTGAAGGTTTTTTTTCAGACTGGAGGCCTGTGATCAGTGGAGTGCCACAAGGATCGGTGCTGGGTCCTCTACCTTTTTGTCATTCATGATTTGGATGCAAGCATAATAGGTACAGTTAGTAAGTTTGCAGATGACACCAAAATTAAACAGTGGCACCACGTTAGCCAACCTCCAGTCTTCCGGCACCTCACTTGTGACTATTGATGATACAAATATCTCAGCAAGAGACCCAGTAATCACTTCTCCAGCTTTCCACAGAGTCCTAGGGTATACCTGATCAGGTCCTGGGAATTTATCCACCTGTACAGCGAAGAGGGCTACCTCAGGATCTTGACCAGATAGGTCAATGGGCTGAGAAGTGGCAGATGGAGTTTAATTCAGATAAATGCGAGGTGCTGCATTTTGGGAACGCAAATCTTAGCAGGACTTATACATTGAATGGTAAGGTCCTAGGGAGTGCTGCTGAACAAAGAGACCTTGGAATGCAGGTTCATAGCTCCTTGAAAGTGGAGGCGCAGGTAGATAGGATAGTAAAGAAGGCGTTTGCTTTCCTTTATTGGTCAGAGTATTGAGTACATGAGTTGGGAGGTCATGTTGCGGCTGTACAGGACATTGGTTAAGCCACTGTTGGAATACTGCGTGCAATTCTGGTCTCCTTCCTATCGGAAAGATGTTGTGAAACTTGAAAGGGTTCAGAAAAGGTTTACAAGGATGTTGCCAGGGTTGGGGATTTGAGCTATAGGGAGAGGCTGAATAGGCTGGGGCTGTTTTCCCTGGAGTGTCGTAGGTTGAGGGGTGACCTTAGAGGTTTACAAAAGTATGAGGGGCATGGATAGGGTAAATAGGCAAAGTCTTTTCCCTGGGTTAGGGAATCCAGAACTAGAGGGCATAGGTTTAGGGTGAGAGCGGAAAGGTAAAAAAGAGACCTACGAGGCAACTTTTTCACGCAGAGGGTGGTATGTGTATGGAATGAGCTGCCAGAGGAAGTGGTGGAGTCTGGTACAATTGCAACATTTAAGAGGCATTTGGGTGGGTATATGAATAGGAAGGGTTTGGAGGGATCTGCGCTGGGTGCTGGCAGGTGGGACTAGATTGGGTTGGGATATCTGGTCAGCATGGACAGGTTGGACTAAAGGGTCTGTTTCCATGCTGTACATCTCTATGACTTTATGACATATGGTGGCATATTGTAAGTGCAACCATGGAATTGTTAAAAATGGCATTCATTTCTTGCTATTATATTTCTGGTCTTCAAAGTAATTCAAATTATTCTTTCCTTTTGGCTAATAATTTCTATTACATTGGTTTTCATAGCTTCCCACTCTTTTTGCAGAATGCTCAGGTAACTGGGGGCAACAACACATGTCTATCAGGCTGCTTGTGAAAATTAAGACATTCACTTACCTAGCCATTTCTATTCATTGTGTTTCAGAGTTAAATACAGATCATGACATTGCAAATATGCTCAATGGCCAAATAATGTTCTTGCTGCATGCCTTGTCATCTGCCTCCACCATCTGTCAGTCACTGATGACTTTAAACAGATTGATAGTACAACCATGCAGTGTTACCATATTGTGCACATTGCAACAGGTAATAAAAAAAATCCCAATTAAGTCCTGATTTGTGAGCAGCTCTTTTGTTCCCAAACATCTGAATCCTACAGTAATTCAGTTTTACAGCGCAGAACGAGGCTATCCAGCCAATTATTTCTGCAATAGCTCTTAGAGATTTGAACAGAATACCAGTTTCCTTGCTCCTTCTTCACTGCCTTTTGATTTATTTATGCTGGAAAAAAGCACAGCAAAAGAATAGATTCAAGAAGCCATCAAGATTTCCAGCCTGAATGGATCGTTACCATCAAAAAAACAATAAACGTTGGATTAATTTGCTTTTATTGTTGTGTTCACTGTCTTGTTCTGCTCTACTGATATTTCATTTAAACCTTTCAGCTTTCCTTTTTTATATAGAATCCCTGCAGTGTGGAGACAAGTCCACATCAACCCTCCAAAGAGTAACCCACCCAGACCCATTCCCCTACCCTGTTACTGTACAGTTTACCCCTGACTGATGCAACTAACCTACACATCCCTGAACACTATGGGCAAGTTAGCATGGCCAGTACATCTAACCTGCACATTTTTGGATTGTGGTAGGAAATTGGAGCACCCAGAGGAAACTCACGCAGACACAGGGAGAATGTGCAAACTCCACGCAGTCACCCAAGGCTGGAAGCAAACCTGGGTCCCTGGCACTGCGAGGCAGCAGAGTTAACCACTGAGCCACCGTGCCACCATTTTCACTTGGTGCCATTCCACTTCCATTTCAGCTCCAACAAAGGATCAATAAACGGAACAGTTTCAAAAAATTTGAATTAAGTGACATCTGGTTTTGTTTATTTCATCGGTTTGGTTTCCTATCAAAAACAGGTTTTTATTTCTTGAAACAATTTTCCCCAGTAGCAGAGGATCACCTCATCATGGATGCATCAATATCTGTTGTCTCTAAGCTAGTGCTTTCAAGAAAAGTTTGCCACACTGGTTAGCAAGAATAAAATATGTAGTGGGGAAAACATCAATGTTTGCAGTTAAAGTTTTAACTGGCACCTCCAAATAGACCCTAATTTACTTTTTGTCTCATGAAGGAACATGAAGAAAATGAACAAAAGTACCTGTATCTTATTTCTGATACCAACAGCTTTTGAGTAACAATCTGTCATCAGATACAGCAAGTGATCATATTGAGAGGGTGCTCAATAGCATTACTGCGCTGTTAGCAGTCCCAGGTTAGAGGGCTGGCATTCAATATATCAATATATTAGAGTTCTCTACAATTAGCAGTGCAAATACCAGAAAGCAACAGAACCATCAGCAATCTCGGCAGGGCTGCTGCAACACCATGTGACTAATAATGATCATGAAACTCCAGGATTACTTATGAAACTATTTGGTTCACTAATGCTTTTCAGAGAAGTAAGTTTGCCCTCCTTACCCAATCTGGCCTACATATGAAGTCACACATACACGGTGACTCCTAACCTGCCTTTGAAATGATGCTGAAGGCCATCATTACACGAAAAGACTCCAAGAATAATGAATTAGAATAAAACTAGATGGAAAACAATAAAGGAATATCCTACACAGTTAATCCTGCAAAATCTTTCTTAATAGCACCTGGGACATGTACAAGAATTGGAAGAGCTATAGTCAATTGACAGCCTGACTTACTCATATTCACTGAATCGTACCATACAACCAATGTCCTCGATGACTCCTCACTAAGTGTCCAGTTTTACTGGCAGGGCAGACCCACCAGAGGCAGTGAGACACATGGTGTACAGGAATGGCTTTGTGAATCCTTATCACTGACTCTGGACCCCATGAAACCTCATAGCAGATATGTCTTTATTGTTTCCAATGCCTAGACGATGCTAGATTGGAAGTGGGTTTGTTAGCTAACAATTGCACAATTGCAATGCTTATTAGCATTCTCAACTGCTAAGACACAAAAGCACCTAGAACTGGACAACATTCAGTCTTGGGCTAGTAAGTGGTAAATAACATTAGTAACACACAAATATCAAACAATGGTTCTCTGTTACAAGAGATAATCCAACCATCACACCTTGACATTCGTTTAAATTACCATTGCTGAATACCCCACTTATAGTGTGGTTACTATTGGCCAGAAACTGAACTCGATTTACCATATAAGTACTTTGGTCTTCCAGAGGCTGGAGAACCTGTGGTAAGCAATTTACTTCCTGACTCATCATAGCCTGCCCACCATCTACAAGGCACCCAAATGAGGAGTACTCTTCACTTGCCTAGGTAGGTACAGCTCCAAAAAATCAAGATGTTCAACACGTTCTAGGACAAAACAGCATACTTGCTCAACAACCTCAACCACCTCAAATATTCCCTTCCTCCTCCAGCAATACACAGTGGCAACAGTCTATACCCACACAATATGGACTGACAGCAGTTCAAGAAGGTGACTAATCTCAAGGCAAATATGGTTGGGCAATAAATGTCCGCATTACCAACAACACACAGCATATGAAGGAACTTTTTTTCAAGAGGCCCATCATGGTGGGCAAAATCCTGAATGATTAACAGTAAAATTCCGAAACCAATTACTGACTCATTCCTTGCATAATGCAATCAATTAGATAAGCTAGCTGAAATGGAATGTAGAAGATAAGAGCACAAGCAGAATACGTACTAATCACCTGCCCTCAATAGTCCCAATACTATAAATAATGTTATAATTTGGTAAATTAAGGGGATTTCTTTCCGCGGAATTGCCATTGTTCAGATTATTTAGGAATGTATCTGAGCTGCCCTTCTCAAGAAAGTGGCCAAACAATCAACACAGTCATGGGCCAGTGGTGGGGAAGGATGGTAGCAGTCATGTCCATCCCCAACATCTACACATCTTGAACTGAAATAAATTGAAACATTAACTGTGTTAATAGTTGGGAGTCTACACCATCTGGTTTTACACCCACTAGTTGGTCATTTAGTGTAGCGGTTCTGACCAGGCATAACAAAACAAACCCCAAACAATCAGTTCAGGTTTTTTTATTTCCAGCCTTTATCTTGTAGTAAAAGGAGTTACATCTGACTGTACTCTATCCTAATGAAATCCCATATACATCATCACAGGAAGTGGTGCAATGTCACAAGATCACATTGTATCTTACAGCCTTGTGACAAGGTAAAGTGATTGTTAAGTGATTCTAATCTTGACTTCAGAAAACTTTGCAGGTATTCTTTAGCAGCATCAAGACTATAATCTTACCAAACCTTATGCAAATTACCTTGTCAAGGATGTCCAGGGATGTCTCCCATAGAGGACCATTTTAGAAAGACTGCATGACTGAGTGCCACCATTTGAAACTCCAGACTATGCTCACGAAAATTACAGTGGGATTTCCAGGAGAATGATGACAGTGAGGAATTATTAGGTGGTTACTGAAATTGCTAGGCAGCACACATATTAGGGCTGAAACATGGTTGGAAGCACTAAGGACATTCAAACCACATTTATCCTGGAACCAGAACCTGTAAACAGATAAAGGAAAGGAAATCATTTGTTTGTACAAAGGAGATGTAACCACTGTAATGTCTCTAAATGTTAGGAGCCATCTCATAAAGAGCTAATGATGGTAAAAGATTTAGGGGAGACTATTCCATGGCACGAAGGGAAGGTGGGTGTAGGGTCTGTGGCAGGTGATGATGGGACCAACAAAAGGGAATAACATACCTGACCTTATCCTCATCCATCTGCCGGCTGCAGATGCAATGACAGGATCAATAAGATGGACCACTGCACACACAACAATATCTTCATATTGAGAATACTCCCTATTGTGTTGTGTGGCATTATCATCTTGAAATCTAGCAACTCAAAACTGGGCAGAGATGAAGTGCTGCAGGCTACCAACAGCTGCAGAATTGTATTTCAACACAACTGCAACCTCATGGCCCCCACTCAACCATTATCATGAAGCCAGGATATTAGCCCTGGCTCAATGGAGAGTGCTTGAGGATATGTCAGGAGGAGCACTATGCAGAGGTAGAAGTAAGATGCCATATTTGGTGAAACTACCAACAAGACTACTTGCATGTCAAACAGCATAAAGAAGCAAGTGATAGACTGAAGGAAGACATCCTACCACCAACAGATTATATCTAAATTCTAGAGTCTGGCTACACCCAGTTGTGAATAGTACTGGACAATTAAACAGCTCACTGTGAGAGGAGATTTCACAAATACTTTCATCTTCAAGGATGGGGGATCCCAGCACATTGGTGAAAAGATAAGGCTGAAGCACTTGTAATAATCTTCAGCCTGAAGTACCAAGTGGATGATTCATTTTAGTTTCCTCCGGAGATCTCCAGCATTATATAGGCCAGTCTTCAGCCAAATTAATTCATTCTACGTGCATCAATAAATAGCTGGAGGCACTGGATATTAAAAAGGCCATGGGCTCTGACAACATTCTAGCAACAGTATTGAAGGCGTGTGCTCCAGAAATTGCCATGACCCTAGCCAAGCTGTCCCAGTACAGCAACAACGCTAGCAACTACCTGACCAAGTTGAAAATTGCCCAAGTATGTCCTGTATACAAATAGAAGGAATATTCAAGCCAGCCAATTACAGTTTATTGCCCATCATCAGTAAAGTAATGGCAGGCTACATCAGCAGTTCTATTAAGTGGCACTTGCTCAGCAATATCCTGTACACTGCCTCTCAGTATGGGTTCCACTGGGGCCACTCAGACTTGGCAGAATCATGGAGAAAAAAGCTGAATTTCACAGATGAGGTGAGACTGACAGCAAGGCTGCATTTGACTAAGTGTGGCATCAAGGAGCCCTAGCAAAACTGGAATCAGCACATATCAGGGGCAACCTCTCCACTGGTTGGAGTCATACCTGGCACACTGGAAGATGGTGGTGATTGTTGGAGGTCAGTCATTTCAGTTCCAGGACATCTCTGCAGGAGTTCCTCAGGGTAGTGTTTTAGGCCCAAACATCTCTGCCTATTTCAACAATGAGTTTCCCTCCACGATAAGATCAGACATGGGGATATTCAGGTTTGGGATGATGAGTTACAAATGACATTAATGCCATACAAGTACCAGGCAAAGATGATCTTCAAAAAGAGAGAATCTAACACTGTCCCTTGATATACTTTTGGTATTGCTATCAGTGAATCCCCCACTATCAACATTCTGGAGATTACCATTGACAAGAAGCTGATCTAGTCCAGTCATATAGTTAATATCCCTTCAAGAACAGATCAGAGGTTAGGAGTCCTGCAGTAAGTACCTCACCATCTGATTCTCCAATGCCTATCCTCCACCTACATGGTACAAGTCAGGATGACTGCAGCTTCAACAACACTCAAGAAGATTAATACCATCTGGAAAAAGATCAACTTAATTGGCACGACAACCATAAATATTCAATCCCTCCAACATCAACACTCAGTAGCAGCATTGTGTGCCATCTCCAAGACGCACTGCAGAAATTTACTGGGGCTCGTTAGACAACATTTTCCAATCCCATAATAAATGTAAAGTTTTCATAGTCTTCCCAGACCATAGGCTGCTCTCTCATTACAGTGAAACAAATCATGGTGGTTTGAACTGGGGGTCACCATGCCTCAGGTGAAGGGAGAAGTTGAAAAGGTGAGTCCTTCAGGGTAACTCCAGCTAGTGTGGGAATTGAACCCACACTGTTAGCATCACTCTGCTTCCAAGCCAGCTGTCCAGCCAGCTGAGCTAACATTCCCCAGAAGCCCATCACGCTACCATCTGGAAGGACAAAGGAAGCAGGTACTTCAGAACGCCAGCATTTGCAAGTTTGCCCCCAAGCCACTCACCACCTGATCTTGGAAATGTATCATTGTTCCCTCAGTATTGTTCAGTCAAGATGCTGGAACCACCCTCCCCAAATGAATTGTGGGTCCACTTACACCAAATTGACTGCAGTGGTTCAACAGACACCTCAGCAGCACTTTCTGTGCTCAAGTCTCTCATTCAGTTCATGGTTCAGAGCATAAATTAACCCTGCAGTGTTTGAAAGTATTCATCGAGCCAGTTCAATTTCAAATGTCATTCAGCTGAAACAAGTCTGGGAATCTATCTCTATGAAAAATGCAATTTAATTTTTTTTTAGCTTAGAAATTTGATTGGGTCTGCATAAGCCTTGGAAAAAGGAGAGCAAATACTTTGACATTTAATGACATTGAGAGTGTGATTTGGTTTTGTGAAAGAGTGCTAATATGGAACTTGTTTAACATTCTGTTTGGATTTAGTTTGGATGCAGTGAACTGTGAACAAGCTATCAATTTGTTATCACCTACTAAGGGTGGCATGGTGGTTACCACTGCTGCCTCACAACATCAGAATTCCAGCACTGGGTCACTCTCTGTGTGGAATGTGCATGCTCTCCCTGAGTCTGTGTGGGTTTCTGCCAGGTACTCGTGGTTCCTGGTTCCTCCCACACCATAAAGAAGTGCAGGTTAGGTGGATTGGACGTACTAAGTTGCTCATGGGTATGTGGAGCTATGTAGATTAGCTAGGGTAAATATAGAGTTGGGTCTGGGTGGTATGCTGTTCAGAGGGTCAGTGTGGACCTGATGGGCCAAATGGCCTCTTCCTTCATTGAAGGGATCCCATGATCTATTTTGCATTTTTGCTGATGAAATATTGTGTTGAGATATATATATATATAGGCACCTGTAATCTGACTGTTTGCTCACATAGAGATGGCTTTGTTTAAACAGTAAAGAAAAGTATGTTTTTTATACATGAACAATTAAATAGAATAAATGTAACTGCTTAGGGCACGAACATCAACAACTGACCGCTGATGAAAGGTTTTGTTCAATACTTCTGTTCAGTTAATCAGTCAACAAAACAGACAGGCCAGTAAGCAATTATCAAACAGTTCAGCTAGGAATTACTGTGTTTTGCTGTTTTCAGTTTAAATAATATTCTCATAAACAAAATGCTATGAAGCTGAAAACAAGCTAAAAATTATCCTTCAGTCAGGTGGTCGAATTAGCAAACTTCTATCCAATGTTTAGCTGAAAATGTTAATTGTCGAGTAGCAATCAGTCTGTTTCATATTGCCGATTATTAATATTTGCTTTGGAAGGAAGTGTGAGCTTTGAACTCCTGTAAGAATTTTTTCAAAAAAATATGGCATTTCAATCATTAGTTGAACGATGACAGGGTTACTATAGGGAGCAATAGTACCTGTAAGATGAAACAAATGAGATGGGTATACATACTTCAATGGGCAGAAACATCGCTGAATTAAATATCCTTACTATATGGTGATACAGGATTAAAGTTTATGTAGTTACTTTTTTTTATTATCAAGCAAAAGGATTCAGCAAAAGCATTTCAATTCAGTTAGCAGCAATCAAAGTGCCTGCAGCTCAGGAGCCTCAGCATCCAGACAGGGAGAGTTAGGGTCTGCGATAGTCCCTCAAACTGGTGACACCATCACTGGTCTGATCTGGCTATTAGGTAAATTGGAACGAAGTATAAACACCTCTCTTTGACAAGTTAGATCTGCGTTTATGGTCTTTTCAGGATGCAATGCATGCTTTGCACGAAGGAATTTTTGACCCTGATGAGCAAACCCATAATCTGCTTCAAGGCTACTGACTCCATTTAACTACAAACTCTTGACATGCTGGAGAGGGGACTTTGCTGTTAGAAAAATCCTGGTGATGCTGTACAAAAGTACCTTATTGGGGCCTTAACTATTGTTACTGACTGCACACCTCCAGGGAGTGGCTAGCCAAACAATTTCCCATTCCATTGCTGGGAAACTTCCCTTGTGTTGGGAATGCAAAGGGGGAGCCAAACCAAAGCAATTGGCACCACATTTCCTGGCCCCATTGCTGGTAAAGCCCCCACTATGAAGTCAATCAAGGTCAGCCTGAAGGCTGTTAGTGGCAAAGTAATGGTCATGCGTGTATTTAAATTCCTGGCTTTACCTCCTTGTGTGTATAATCCATAGGCAATACTGCCAAATGTCCTTTTATTCTGTGGAAAGGCATGAGGCATAAGGAGTCCACTTAAAGTATGTTTTGTCTGCCATGCCATGATCGACCTATTTTTCCTGATATGGATTATTTGCATAAGACCAACACAATGTTAACAGGACAGCTGGTAACCCCCCCGCCCCCCCCCCTATATCCATTTGCAGTTTAGGGGAGAGTCACAGATGTAAATACTTCAGTTATGCTTGTCAACTTATCAAACTCTGCCTGGCAAATCAGGTTAAGATGGTGAAAATACATAGCTTTAATTTCCTCAGCCACCTCCGTTTATTCAGAATGGTGGGTCAGATAGAATGATGAACCATGAAAGATTTTACCAGCAACAATTAGAAAAAGGAAGAGAGTCTTGACTTTGTATTGAATTGTTTGTGCCATAAGAAACATTTTGCAGTTGACAAAATGCTTTTCATGTAGCTTAGTGTAAGAAACAAAGTTATAATTGTCACAGCAGGAGGTGTAAACTGCCCATTACTCCATCATTTGTAAAATAAGGTATGCAGCTCCTTTAACATATGTGAGTAAAAGTGTATTCCTTACCTGCCCCACTTATGAATGCACCTTCTCCAGATCCGCTTTCGTTTTGGTATGAGTACAATGGATGTTCTTCACCTTGCTGTCACCTTATTTCTTGCAACTCCTTCAATGAATATGTGATTCAGATTCATCTCCTTATTTATACTTCTGGATATGGGTGTATCTGGTTGTAACTATTTTTAATTAAGCATTTTCTTCCCCGTGTTCATTATTTGAAAAGTCAAATTTCATGTTTTCTGGCATTCATTTGCCAGTACTCAAATATATAAGACTCATCCTTTTGTATGTAATTTATCTTCCTTTGATTTTCTTTTAGGGGAAAATCCAACTTGTTCCATGTTGGGCAAATACAATTTGTTTAAAAAAATAAAATCTTCAAATTCCATTCTCTTGTATTGCTCTCCCCACCAACTGAAAATATGAACATTTGCAGTTTTTCTCCTTGTAGCAGCAGCAGAAATACCCTTACCCCCAGTAATACTTATTCTGCAGTTCAACTGAAAACTACTGTACATTTTTACTTGACTTAACTTTTACACCTATTTTCCAAATTTCCCTAGGATTTTCTCTCATTGCATCTGTTTTGTGGTATCTTCTTCACGTCATGAAATTATCATTTACTCTGAGTATATTTTGACATTCTAGATATATTTTGGTTTTTTTTTCTGGGATTCTTGGAATCACATAGCTCCCTTTCTTTGGAAATGCAGGATGAATTCAGATCCCAATATTTGTTTGGAATCATTCTAGCCAAACTTCGTGGTTTTACCTTTTGTAAACATTACTAACAGTTTTATACTAAGTTCAAGCATTTAAAAGTTGTTTCAACATATTTGTGCCATCAATTGAATCAATCCTCTTTCTTCAGTTGGATCACTTCTACGTAGCAAGTCATTGCATTTATTTTATCTGTCTTGTATATTATTTTGAAGTTTACAGGGCAACAGGTTTACACATGCGCACAGACCATCCATGCCTCTGAAGTGACATCTGTATGGTTTGATGTAAAAAACGTTTCATGTTCAATAGCATGTTGACTTCATTGATTTGGCAGAAGTATTGCTGCCAAGGTTTTGCAACCTCTGCAGCTACAAAATGTTCTTGATGTAGCAGAGTGTATGAAGTAGAAATTATTCTTGAATGGAAGTCATGCTTCTACAGAGAAGCAGTTTTCTCAGTCTCCTGCACAGCAGGGAAGTTTAAGGTTATCATTGCATCCATTAAATATCCAAACTATTCTTTCAGTCTTGCTGTACACTCTCCTGTGCTCATTTCCTCAAAAGGAAATCAATTTTCTAAATTCTATTGTTTTTTTCTTGTTGACATATCATTGTAAATGGTTGCATTTGGTCCATTTGCATTTTCCATTACATTTCATGCTTTTGTTACATTTTTACTGAGCTTGGCTCTCAAATCAAGGACATGATTCTCCAGGGTTTTCTTCGAGTTCGAATTACTGGCACAACCGCCTTTGAACCCTGAATATTCTTCATGTACTTTCTATTCTTCTCAAAGAGAATTGTGAGGTGTTCTATATTGTCTTGGAATAATGTTGGTTTTTCTTGGAGCAACACTGTAATTTGATCATTTATTACAGTAGCTAGCTTTTTTCCTTTCAATGTGACCTGTGAAAAACAACTTCAAGATTAAATACATTGAATAAACTTTTAAAAATCAATATAGAGTACTACTGTGGCTTTACCCTGACGTCATGGGCCCAAATAGTTGTGTAAACATTTTGTCACTAAACATTAGTTATTCTCATGTGAAATAGTTGCAAGTAAAGTCATGCATGGATTACAAAAATAATTTAAATAACGCCAAGAATGGTAAGTAAGCATTATTCAATAATGGAATTTAAGGGAAAATTAAATATAAATTTAGATTTCCACAGTGTAAGGAATTTGCACATTTACCTTCACAAACATTGTATATTCATAACGTATAGAATTATCACAGAGGACTCCTATGCACAGCCCTGAAGCTACTTCAGTGAAAAGGAAATAAGCCCAAAAACTCCAACAAGAATAACAACAACTTGCATTTATAGAGCAATGTTAGTATTATAAAAGGTCACAAACATGAAACACTAACACTGCTTTTCCAGGGATGTTGCCTGGCCTGCTGAGTGTTTCCAGCATTTTCTGTCTTTATTTCAGATTTCTAACTTCTATCATAGAATGCAGGAGGGCAGCTAGGATTCATTTGAATTGTTAAGAGTAGAAGAGATCCCAAAGAGGGTTTCAGGCAGCACATGGGGCAGGAGCAGAGCTGGGCAATGTTATAAAGGTGGAAATAGGTAATTAGCATTAGGACAAATATTGGTAGGAAACACGTCTCAAAGTCAAATGAGATAATGAGGGTCTAAGCAGAAGCAGATACTTGTCAGAAAGAGGAAGCCAGTCCACAATGATGGAATAGAATTTGCAGTGGGTATCAAAGAGAGTAGCTGTGCCTTCCCAATGTCTAGTGGAGAGAATTTCTGCTCATCCTGTACTGTGGTCAAACAGTTTGATAATTTAGACTTGGAGGTGCCGATGTTGGACTGGGGTAGACAAAGTTAAAAATCACACCAGGTTATAACCTGGTGTTGTGTGATCTTTAACTTTAATAATTTAGAGACTGTGAAGGAGTCAGGAGACATACTAGTGAGATACAGCTGGGTATCATCAGTGCACATTTGAAAATGGGGAATCAAGGAAAGGGCATTGCAAGGAGTTAAGGGTAGATGTGCAGGGAACCAAAGGTAGTGGTGATGGAGTAGGAAGAGAACCTACTGCAGGTGAATGCCTGTCAGGACCTACTCAAAAATATTAAAGTAGACCTGATTCAAGATAGGTCAATGCCATTGTTGAAAATAATTTAAAATATTGACTGGAGAGAATTAAAAATAAAAAGATGATTTTATATCAACCCAGAAGCAGACTAGTGTGGCATGTTCCAGTGAACATATTCCACAGCGATATTTATGGCTAATATTATGAGAAGACATACTCTAATAGTTTATTCAGCATCTTTTAAGATCATGAGACACCCTAAATCTCCTTCTTTTCGATTAATCATTTTTTATGTGTAATCCTTTCTGATGCAATTTATTAAGCTTAGGAGATATGTTTCAATCATGTCAAAATTCTCAGAAAACATACCGTATATACTTGATTAAAGGTCGATCCCACCTAAACCCCCTATTTTTCACCAAAACATCGGGAGTTTTCCATATATCTTGTGTAAAAGTCAACCATAGTTCTTCACAGATAATAGATCAGTATTTGTGAGTCAAGGTATTATCCTGTACATGAATGTTACAATGAGGAAATGATTTTTTTTCACGTGTTTTGATGTACAGTTCACACCAATTTGGTGCGGTCAGAGCCAGATGACAACCTCCTTTTGTGTGCAGCTCAGCTGAGCTTAGTTCCCCTTTAGCACTCATGGAATACAACCATATACCTAGTTGAGGTTTTGAACTTTCTTCATAATTTTGTGTAAAAATACCCTCCAGAGAGAAAAACATCAGCCGCATTTAAAGTGAAAGTTATTGAAGTTGAAGAGAAGGCAACTAAATGTGTAGCAGCTAGTGAATTTTGTGTTTCAGAGAAACCTGTGAGAGACTGGAGAAAGAAAGTGTGTATAAGTAAAAGCTTATTAGTTCAGTTTTTGTTTCTATTGTCTTTAACCGGTAATTACCATAGCTCGTTTTTTTTTCTTTATTCATTTCGAGATCAATTCAGCTTCTGCTAACGATATGGTATTTTGGACTATAGCATGAATTTCTGCCTCTCAAAAGTAGTACCCATGAAATAGCCAACTTCATAAATTTAACCTTAAAAAATAGTCTAAAAACTTTGACTTTTACATGACTATATACAGTATGAACAGACGTTTAATTAAAGAATCAGAGAATGCAAGGCATTTTGAAAACATAGTTTTTATCCTTTAAATTCCATTGTTATGAGTCTTTATTTGTCAATTATTGTAATAATTATATAGATTTAGGATCAGGATTGGATTTTTGTAACTTTGGTTTGGTATTTTATACTTTCCAAAGTTATTGAGGAAAGTGAACTGATTTTGGGGCTGTAAGTAGTAGAATGCCATAGGGATCAGTGCTGGGATCACAGTTACTTATAATATACTATTGACTTAGATGATGGAAATGAATTTACTGTCACCATGTTTGTTGATGATACAAAAGTAGGTGGGACAGTGAGTGGTCAGGATGACACAAAGAGTCAAAAAAGGCAAATGGATATGTCAAGTGAATAAGTGAAAGCTTGGCAGTTGGAATGGAATGTAGAAACATATAAGGTTATGTATTTTGCAAAAAATACAAGAACTGAATATTATTTAAATAGGGAAAGACTGCAGAAAGCTACAGCATCTATCAATTTGGGAGTCCTTGTGCATAAATCACCAAAGGACTAGCATACAAATTAATTGAGTAATTGGGAGAGCAAATGGATGATTGGCCTTTATTTAAACGGGGTAGGAGTATAAAAAATGCTGAGATCTTGCTAAGACTACACAAGGCACTAGTCAGACCACCCTTGTAATACTGTAAACATAGCAATATATCTCTCATTGTAAACAAGTTTACAGTTGAATCAATAACTTATCTTTATAGTTGTTTTAATCAATATGTTTGCCATATCTTGAAATTATATGGAAATGTTACAACACACCTTCAGAGCTGGTAGGACTTGAAACAAGACCTTCTGACCCAGAGGTCCCTTATCTGAGAAAAGATACACTGGCATTGGAGACAATCTAGGTTCATGAGATTGATTCTGGGAATGGAAGGATTTTCTTATGAGAAGAGGTTGAGTTATTTGGGTTCGCACTTATTGGAGTTTAAAAGAATGAGAAGAGATCTTGTTGAAACATCTAAGAATCTTACAGAGCTTGACAGGGTGGATGTGGAGAGATTTCTTCCCCTTTCTAGGACAGTCTAGGATCTGAGAGTATAATCTCAAGTAAGGGGTTACCCATTTAAAACAGAGATTAGGAGGGTAATCAGTGTGTGACTACTACAGAGGGCTTTACTACAGAGGGCTATTGAAGTTGAGCTTCTAAGTACATACAAGCTTAGAGACAGATTTTTAATCAATGAGGGAAAGTTATGAGGATAAGGCATGAAAGTGGAGCTTACAATTACCAATTCAGTCATGATCTCATTGAATGGCAGAATACACTCGATGACCCACTTTTGCTGTTGCATCTTATGGTCCTATAGTCTGTAATTGGGAAAGTTTAATGGTCATTGATGTGCAAACATTTATCCATTAAACAAAAGTTACAAAGATGAATTAAGGATCTTGTAGCACAGGGCAATTTTGCTACGTCTGGGTCAGAATGTCTCCACCAGCTCCAGAGGTGTGCTGTAACACTGTCATGTAAGTCAGGGCATGGTGAACATATTGATTAAAACAACTATAAAGATAAATTATTGCTTCAACTGTGAAATTATAAACAATGAGATACATTGCTCTGTCAGCATTTGACAGCACTTTTTCAGAAGGCTAAATGTAGAATTCAATAAAAGGGGTGGACTATTACTTTAAAAACAATAATCTCTGAAAATTGGAGAATATTAATCATATTCAGTACTATATGTTACACCAAAGAAAATCTAACTATCTTATCATGGTTGATTCTCTGATTAAACACTCTCCATGTGAGTTCATCTTTATTGCACATTCTCATCGGACTTGTTAAAATTCCCGACACACATTGAGAATATTGAATTTAATCCAAAATAAACATTGCATGGGAGGAACACTTAGATTCTTAGCAGAGACTTAACCGAAAATAATCATCTCAGCAGTCAGTTTCTGTTTTCTGGCTGATTTTGGAGCAGGATTGTTCAGCTTATTTTCTACAAATAACACGTCCAATTTTAAAATTAAGTGGCCATTCAAACAAATTAATCAACATTCAATGAACAAGTGCTTATATCCAGTGTAATTTGATGCAAAACCAAAATGTGATTTCAGGACAAATTCAGGTCACCATGTTAAATGATCTACAAATAATGATTAATGGGGTAGACTACTAGTTTCGCCAACTGGTGGACTGGATCATTTATCTGTTTTAAAACCTTCCCCATCCATTCTATGTCTAAGAGCTGAAGATATAATCGACCCCTATGATTTTTAAACAGTAACAAAATATCAAACTGATTGGTTGAGTCAGAAATATAAAGGATGGTTGGAAGAAGTTGAGCAGTAGACAGTCACAGGCATTGTAATTGTAATTGTAACTTTTTTTGTAATTTTACGTGGATGGTTCAGAGGATGCAGTATAAACAAAGCTCTCAATGTTTGCTATTGGTTTCAGCTGGGTGGGGGAAAATGGCTTGAAGCAAAGGTGTAATCTATAGTGAACAAACTTACCAGTTGCAAATAGATTTTGACAGGTTGGGAAATTGGAACAAAATGAGGGCAATGTCTTTTAATATATAGAGACAAAACATCAGTAATTAGATCCAATAGTGAGTGTACTAGGAAATGATGGAACAATTTACAAGAAATTAAAGAAGGAACGAGAAGGAATTGCAAAACATATTGCATCTCGCTGTGATGTTCAATATTGAAAAGACGAAGAGGCCTGCAAGATTAGCCCTCAGTAAATCAACATGCATAAACCATAAGGAGTATTTATTAATCATGCAATACCTGTATTTTTTACTCTAAGAAGCACAGATTGACGTATTAAGCTATAATGCATTTGCCCTATCTCTGATACACTGCACATTTGAACATATCTCCAAACTTAAAGTATAGAATTGATCAGTATAGCTTGAACTCATAATATTACAGATGGTGAATAGGAGGACCTTCTCATTTCAAAGGGGTAGGTTAAAATATCTTTGGTTATGCAGGCTGTTGAAGGGTATTGGAAATAAAGTGAGGCTAGAATTCTGACTTTTGGGGACAGCTCAAAGGTTAGAACTGCTCTTTTCCAAATTTATGTTCCTCTGTAAAACAGGTCATTTTTTCAGGGTCAGTTAGATATGTCCAGTGATTTAACAAAATCAATTGGAGGTTGGAATTAAGGAGTAAGTAATTTTATTTATTTTGTCTTTTTTGCCTTCATTGGGTGCTAGCATTATCAGTGTTTTGTATATACAGTGGTACTATTTAACAGTGTGAGCATAGGCAGCCCTGTTTCCATTTTCATTCTGAAGTAAAATATGACAATCAAATAGAACTTTCAGGTGAAAGTGTGTTCTCGGAAGTTCAGATGAATTAAAAACCTTATACATTTCAAACCAAAATAAAGGCTGCTAGAAATGCAGCAACAAAGCTGACCATGATTCGTCATCTCCCAGACCATCCATGACCTCATCACCTCAGGGGATCTCCCATCCACCGCCTCCAACCTCATAGTCCCACAACCCCGCACCGCCCGTTTCTACCTCCTGCCCAAAATCCACAAACCTGCCTGTCCCGGCCGACACATTGTCTCAGCCTGCTCCTGCCCCACCGAACTCATCTCCCAATACCTCGACACGGTCCTGTCCCCTTTAGTCCAAGAACTCCCCACCTACGTTCGGGACACCACCCACGCCCTCCACCTCCTCCAGGATTTTCGCTTCCCCGGTCCCCAGCGCCTTATTTTCACTATGGACATCCAGTCCCTGTACACCTCCATCCCCCATCACGAAGGACTCAAAGCCCTCCGCTTCTTCCTTTCCCGCCGCACCAACCAGTACCCTTCCACTGACACCCTCCTTCGACTGACTGAACTGGTCCTCACCCTGAATAACTTCTCTTTTCAATCCTCCCACTTCCTCCAAACTAAAAGAGATGCCATGGGCACCCGCATGGGCCCCAGCTATGCCTGCCTCTTCGTAGGATATGTGGAACAGTCCATCTTCCGCAACTACACTGGCACCATCCCCCACCTTTTCCTCCGCTACATCGATGACTGTATCGGCGCTGCCTCGTGCTCCCACGAGGAGGTTGAACAGTTCATCAACTTTACTAACACCTTCCATCCCGACCTGAAATTCACCTGGACTGTCTCAGACTCCTCCCTCCCCTTCCTAGACCTTTCCATCTCTATCTTGGGCGACCGACTCAACACAGACATCTATTATAAACCGAATGACTCCCACAGCTACCTGGACTACACCTCCTCCCACCCTGCCCCCTGCAAAAACGCCATCCCATATTCCCAATTCCTTCGTCTCCGCCGCATCTGCTCCCAGGAGGACCAGTTCCAACACCGCACAGCCCAGATGGCCTCCTTCTTCAAGGACCGCAGATTCCCCCCAGACGTGATCGACGATGCCCTCCACCACATCTCCTCCACTTCCCGCTCCTCCGCCCTTGAGCCCCACTCCTCCTACCGCCACCAAGACAGAACCCCACTGGTTCTCACCTACCACCCCACCAACCTCCGCATACAACGTATCATCCGCCGTCATTTCCGCCACCTCCAAACGGACCCCACCACCAAGGATATATTTCCCTCCCCTCCCCTATCAGCGTTCCGCAAGGACCACTCCCTTCGTGACTCCCTCGTCAGATCCACACCCCCCCACCAACCCAACCTCCACCCCCGGCACCTTCCCCTGCAACCGCAGGAAATGTAAAACTTGTGCCCACACCTCCACACTCACTTCCCTCCAAGGCCCCAAGAGATCCTTCCATATCCGACACAAGTTCACCTGTACCTCCACACACATCATCTATTGCATCCGCTGCACCCGATGTGGCCTCTTCTATATTGGGGAGACAGGCCACTTACTTGCGGAACGCTTCAGAGAACACCTCAGGGACGCCCGGACCAACCAACCCAACCACCCCGTGGCTCAACACTTTAACTCTCCCTCCCACTCCACCGAGGACATGCAGGTCCTTGGACTCCTCCACCGGCAGAACATAACAACACGACGGCTGGAGGAGGAGCGCCTCATCTTCCGCCTGGGAACCCTCCAACCACAAGGTATGAATTCAGATTTCTCCAGTTTCCTCATTTCCCCTCCCCCCACCTTGTCTCAGTCGGTTCCCTCAACTCAGCACCGCCCTCCTAACCTGCAATCTTCTTCCTGACCTCTCCGCCCCCACCCCACTCCGGCCTATCACCCTCACCTTGACCTCCTTCCACCTATCCCACCTCCATCGCCCCTCCCCCAAGTCCCTCCTCCCTACCTTTTATCTTAGCCTGCTTGGCTACTCTCTCTCATTCCTGATGAAGGGCTTATGCTCGAAACGTCGAATTCTCTATTCCTGAGATGCTGCCTGGCCTGCTGTGCTTTGACCAGCAACACATTTTTCAGCCATGATTTGCCAAAGTATAATAAGCAACCAAGCAGTATCCCGATCATAACTGTTTTTAGTCCACTTAGATTGAGTTTTAAATGTGCATGCACATCCACTTCACATCCCGTCTATGAAAAATATTCTACTATAGTAGAAACCTTACCTTCCTTGCCGACTGCCTGGAAGAATTACGACCAAAGAATGAAAGCTAAAGAAAAAAATAAAAACAAAAACAAAAACTGAAAATGAACAGGAAAGGAGATAGGGAAGAACAGACAGAAAACAAGAATTTAAGCCATATGAAATGTGACAGAAGTAAAATAACTGAAATAAAAACCATCTGCCATATTAAGCATTGCGGGAATCAACAACAAAAACATTAAAGCAAGATTTTCAATTTCTGTCTTTTACAATATTCATATAATAGTCACTGGCAAAGAAACATTGAAAGGATTTTAATTGGCAAAGAAACATTAGCTGGAGCTTTCTCACAAAATGAATAATTGAATGAGTTAATAATTTCTGCTCTAAATATTGTATTAAAATACATTGACTTTTATGTAAGATTTTCCAACAGATATTCCATCCAATTCAATAAAAAATTAAACATTTAATCTATTGCTGCATTATCCATGTCCTGAAAAATTTGGTTTTACCTTTTCTTCCATCTCTTTTATCAATCTTTTTTGTGCCTCAATTCTTTCTTCTAGCTCTTTTATTTTCTGTAAAATGAAATTATCAGTTTAATATACTATATTGCAATGTTTTAATCAGCTAGTTATTTTCAGAACTAAGTGCAAAAAATTAACGATTGATGCAAGTTCTTTTGAAGTCTCTTTGTGGGTTAGTGAAGCAATACTGAGGTATTCCCAATGCAAAACATACCTGCAAAAACAAAACTATTAGAAAATACCAATTCTAATACAGTTAGAAATAGGCGATAGAAATTAGATGTAAGATTAGAATGCAGTGATGCCATATTAGTAGAGGAGTATGTTCATCTGGCAGGTGCCTGTCAAGCATTTAGCTAATCTCCTTAAAATTTACAACGTTAATATTGGTGTGAAAAATAGAGGAAGACAGAATGTTAACCAAATACATAAAGTGTTCATCTTGCCCCCAACTAATTTCTAGCCTGTAGTGATGAGAAAGCACATCTTTTCAGTGCTGAGTTTCTGACTCATTAACCACTCTACACCATTATTTGAAATAAATTTCCATAAATAATTATATTAGTGGCTTTATTAAAGTTAGGAAAACCTGGATCTAATGCAAATCAAAGTTAAAAAGATAATGGAATTTGTTCTAACTCTGTGCACCAGTACAATTATTAGATGTTCTTATTTATTACTGAAGTGAGTATAGTTAACTCTATTATGAATTTAAAGAAAAGTATTTTAAGGACAATGAGCTGTTACAATGTCAATCTCTCAGGTACAACATGTGAGATAACACAGCAGATGACAGTTTGGTGAATCTAGTTTTCACAGAAATCAAACTCACTTGAGACTGAATGTAATTTATTTCTTTATATATCTTATTAATTAAAGGGATTCATAATATATATCTTGTTCAAGAGCCACATTTGTTGCTTATCATTTTTGGTAAGCAAATAAGGATTCTTTTTTGTATTTTGGGGTTAAAAGCTACTAAATTACAGATGTAGCTTTGTTTTCTTCAATACCTTGAGGTACAATAATAGATAAAATTATTTAATTAATTACAATGTAAATATGATGAATCTATGGGGTCTTTCTGGAACTGAGACCAGATCATTTCTCTTGAGCTCACACAATATAAATTAATTGGCCATCATTAAAGGTACTTTTAAATTATATCTGTTGCTTTAAGCCAATGTTACTACCTCTATGTTGAAATACTGCTCTGGAGTATCATAGATTAGTGGTGTCTGTACATATAGTGTATTGACACTGCTTGCTCCTCATCTCTAAATAAAGCTCCCAACTCCTTATGTACAGTAATATTCCTTTATTTACATCTGTACATAGTAGATTATCAAATACAACTCTCCAGGGTAGTATCTAAACATTTCTCTTGACATGCGCATTCTAGATTGGTGCCTTTCCTTTTATTGCTGTCAATCATGTGATCAATTATATTGTCATGACTTACATGAATCACACCATACTATGTCTTCCCTTAAGTCCCTCTCTACAATGGTTTACATTTACTTCCTTACATTGTTTTCATAATCATTATCATTATTATCATTACCACCACAATCATCATTATCTCCATCACCCCATGTCCTGTCAAAGTCTAAATCTCATAGGTCAAGGTAAGTTAGAATTTTGATTGGACAGTCCAATTGTGTTCACTTCAGTTCAACCTACATGAGAGTATTGTGTCATGGCCAAAACTCCCTTTAATTTTGTTTTATGGTGCATAGACCTCCAAGGTCCATTGTATGCCAGCAATATCTGAAACGAAAGTCAATGTGTTGGCATTTCAATCACACTGATCGGTGTGTGGGGCTTGGTGGCTGCATGGCTGTGCAGCTTAGAATGAACACAGATCATGACTGGAATAGCTGTAGCATCCTGTACATGGTCTGTTATAGTCTTGAGAGAAGTGTTCCACATTTTGTGATAACTAGAACTGGTTTTGGCTTGGCTAAGATCAACACCTCCTGAAAGTCTTTCAGGGTTCTGAGAATAAAGCATCTCCACCAGTGTTACTACCACTGGTGTTTGTTTGATGAACATGGCTTTTGACTTCTGCTCTTTTAACCAGACTTTATGCCCTGGCTGTGAGGTTCCAGTTTTTTTTTACCGTGTCTGCAAATATCCCAACTCTGCTGCTTTTTGCAGTGGCTTTTCTTTAGCTATTTTACCCTCTCGTGGTGTTGAAAGGTTATGTTTGGTCTGAGTTTTTGTTCTAAAACTGATATATCCAGGTTTAATGTCCACTCCTAAACAATCCTCCTGGTGAATACCCATTATTCAATAATGTTGCTCTGTAACTGAATCACACTAATTTCAAGTCTAGATTCTTATGCATCAATAAGTTCATTGTTGGTTGCTATGTATCACAAAGATTGTTTTCAGTGTGCTTTGATCATAGAGTCTGTTGTGGTTGAATAAAGCCTTGCCACTTCAATCCATTTTGAATAATAATTGACAAGGTTTAGATGCAGTTCCCCTCTAAAATCAAACAAGTGTCTTGTTGGCTTTTCTGGTAATCTTTTGCAAAGTCTTGTTAAAATAATTGAGTGTGTTTGCACTTGGCTCTGTATGGCATGCAGTTGGGATGACAGAATGTTAATGTCATGTCTATTCCAAAACGATTGGCTTCCACACTGATTGCAGTGCTCTTGCTCTGTACTTTGCGATACCTAGATGGCCCCTGTAGTTTTTGTGGGATTACTCTTCACTTTGAATTGGCTATAATCATTCTGTACACCAGTAAACCTTCCACCAAAACCAAGTGCTGTTTTTGCCTGTGGTACCTTTTCAGCACTTGGTCTGCTCAGCTTTATTTTGACCACCATTGCAGACAGAGTTTTCCAACCTTTGTACTTTCCTTGTCAGATTTTGAGCTGTACAAAAGTGTTGAACTTTGCCCTCAGATGGTAAAGTGTTGGTTATAGCTGTAAAATAAGACCCTGTTTCGACAAGAACAGGATAACCTTTTCTTGATTGGTTCACTTCTACGCTCAATACTTGTGCCTTGCCTGGAATATAAACTACACTATAACTGCATCTCATTTGATTAAGTCTGAATCTTTGAATGCAGAGAGGTATGTCTGAGATTTCTTTTGAGCCCAAGCATGTTACCAAAGCTTGTGGTCCATCTTGATCTTGAGTTTCAGTCCCACAAAGTAGTCTGCAAACTTTTCACATCCCATTTAATCATTCACCCTTCCTTCTCTATGGTTGTGTGCTTCTGTTTCATTTCCATCAAAGATTTTGACATAAAACAAACTGGTTTTCATGTTCTATTAGTTTCGATTTGAATAAGTATGATGGCTGTGGCTATGACAGTGCATAAAATGGGATTGTCATGCGCTAAAGCATCAGTAAAACATTACTTATTTCTGTTAAACTCCCAGTTGATAGTAACAGTGGACAAATCAGATCCCAGAGTTAAACCTGGCTTGGTAAACATTAGGTTTTTTAAACCATAGATGTCAGTCACGGAACCACAAACGCAGCAGCAGCAGCAGTAGTCTTGTTGTTGGTGTACAGTCCAGCTGCCCTGGAGATAGGGGTGGGGGGGGTGTTGGACAGGGTTGGGGAGTGGGTGGGGGGATGGGGTTGAGGGGCGGCGGTGGGTGGGGGGCAGTGTTGGACGCGGTGCGGGGGTGAGGTCAGGGGCAGGGGGCATTGTTGGATGAGGTTGGGGACAGGGGCTGGTGCTGGGGGCAGAGGGCGGTGTTGGACAGGGTTGGGTGGCGGGGGTGGTATTGGATGGGGTTCAGAGATGGAGGGCAAGTTTGAAGGGCAGGAAGCAGTGTTGGATGGGGTTCTGGGGGTGGTATTGGATGGGGCTGAGGGTCAGGGTGCGGTGCTGTGGGGCGGAGGGCGGTGTAGGATGGGGTTCAAGGTTGGAGGGTCAGAGGGCGGTGTTGGATGGGGTTCTGGAGGTGGAAGGGGGGCAGTGATGGGGTCTGGGTCTCGCGCTCTTTGTGCTGGGAGGCGGTGTTGGACTGAGGTGGGGCCGGGCGGCATTGGGGGAACAGTCTCACATGCTGTGTGCTGCTGCAGTCTCCTGAACGGGGAGCATTCTTTAAAAACTCCGAGTCCCAGAGGAAAAGCATTTAATCAATTAACCGAATAATTGATTATCCGAACGAAATAGTGCCCACCCATCTCATTCGGATAATCGAGGTTCCCTTGTATAGGTGAGGAGTCATTCCTGCCTCCATACTAAAGCCTCTCGTTCCGCTGGCACAGCTGTCAATGGTTTCCTTTTGGCAAACTGCTTAACATTCATTAGACGCTATTTCCTTCTGTCAATGTCTCTCTCACTGAGACCAGTAAAATAAACTGCTCGCTCACCTCACATGGATTCCTTAAACTCATGTTTTCAACAATCTTGGAAAATGTCTTTCTCTTTGATATTTCTGTAGCTTTCTGCTTCTGAAACTGTTTTTTCTTCCCCAGAGATTTCTAAGCACCCCAGGACTTACCCATAGGCCCAGCTTCTTGGACCCTGCCACTAACAGTACCTCTGCTGGTATCAACCTCTCCTTTCTGAAAGAACCTGTTTCTGGTCCTTTCTCTCTCAACCTGCTCATCTCTCTCTCTCTCACACACACACACACACACACACACACACACACACCCTCTCTTTGCTGGTTATAAAACTCAAGTCAGCAAACAGCTTTACAAATTTTACCTCCTGTATGTTTGCTGGTCATTTGGCTAACATCACATGACTACTTTTAAATGCTGTTGTTAACTCACCATTTAAAATAACTTTCTGACCATTTAGAAAAGCAAGTCAGCTGTACATAGAGTTGAAAACTAAAACCCATTTTTCCTCCACTTGAGAACTCCAATTCCCAAGTAGTAATAATATATTAAGAACCCTCATTGCTTCTTCCATATTTTTTGATATGCTGAAGTCTGCTCTTGCCTCCAATTCCATTTCTGGTCCTTTTCTAAAAAAAACTCTCTTATAGATTGAGGAAGATTGACACAGTTAGGGATAAACATCCCAATTTAATTTACCATGCCAAAGAGGTACTGTACAATATTTACACACTGTGGTCCCAAACCTTCACTGCTGGCTGTTAGCTTCCATGGATCTACAACATAAATGTTGTTCTAGAGAATTAATATTTATCATTAGTGCAAGGCCTGCTCTCTGTAGTGTCTTTAACACATGCCTGACCCTTTGGTCATGTTCCATGCACTCAGATTCATACATATGGCAAATGGTGCCCGCTTTGCCTTCAGGATATCATATATTGCTCTTTGGAAAATGTCTGATGGAGAGGAGATCCCAGTTGGGAGATGGCTGGAACGATACTGACCAAATGGTATAATACATGGAGTCAGCAATCTGATGCTTGGTTTAAGAGAACCTGTCAGAACCCACTGTTGGCCTCCAGCTGTGTGAAAACTTACATCTGACCAATTTTGCCAAGCTAGAGTTGACATATGAAATAGGATAGATTTCCCTTTATATTCCTCTATTTAACAGAATGATATTCACACACAATTACAGTTTTCCATTTGTCTTGGCAAAAGCTCCTCGATCTGGACACCATTGTTTTATTTGTGTCGCTGGTAATGCGACTGGACTTTGCATCACACAATTTAACTGAAATTTTGCAAGGAGATGGTTTGGCACCATCATCCTGGTTCAATATGCCTTTAAAGAGTTTGGTAAACTCTTGCCAAAATTCTTTCTTGTCTTCAGTTTGAAGGACAGTATTCATTCTTTTTAAGAGATTCAGTTGAATTAGTGACACATTTGCCTCATTAATAGACTGCTTCCTATCTTAGCAAATGTGCCAAACAAGCTAGAGATGCTTCACACGAAAGCCAGAGCAGATACCAAACAATTTCAACTCAACCCCTTCTTGCTCTGAAGGATCTCCAGGTTGGATACCAGGCACCAACACCTCAGAGAATGCCCTATGGGCACCAGCCTGTTTGACATCCAAGATGTGCCAGTCTCTAAGAACATTCACGGCACATCTTCAATCTACTTACAGGTCACTCCTGCATTTTAATGCAGAACATTGAGCTGTACCAGCAACTATAACAGTACAGCTGCAGCAAGGACTCTGCAGCTCAGGGACATGCATCCAGCTCAAGGAATGGGCTAGGCTACATTTTTGCCTGTTGCCTTGCTGTTCTACTGTTTCCATATTCTGAGTTTACATGATACTCACCGCATTCCTGCCTTTCCTTGCCTTTTTGCGCTTTGCTTAACATCCCCTCCTCCACCAGAAAACAAACAGGCTCACATTAATTCTGTCTTACCTTGGTGTTTTGTGCAGACACAAAGGAAGGAGGCTTGTCATGGTTGTCAACAGTCCTCAGTCAAGTCAAGGAAAGTAGCATTTGGGTCAGAGGTTCCCAACACAGTAAGCCAAGGGCAGACTCGGACACCAGTCCAATGTTTAGACACAGTCAGTCACTCAGGGCAGTCTGAGTCAGGATAGTCTCCACTTAACTCCACAGGTGGGCAGCTCATCCCCCACCTTGAGATTTTCTGCCCTATTGTAGGCTGTGTTCCTCCTGGAATGAGAAACAGGCGAGCGTTAAAGGAGCTGAAAATGGGTGGCACAGTTTTTGGTGCAGGTGGCGCATTGTAGCCTTGTGAGTGAGTAGGCAGTGCTGAGGGCATGCAGATTCAGTGATATCAGGAACTGGGGTGAAAGCAAATGTGGGAAAATGTTGCAGCTGTAGTGGGTGTGCTGTGGCAAGAGACTGGGTGGGAGGTGCATACAGTAGCAGAGAGAGAATGAGTGTGAAGTACTAAAGAGAATAGGGCAGGATTTAGCATGGCAGAGTAGAAAGAAGGTCGTTGACATTCTTCCCAACTCTGCTGTCTTCCAGATGGCTGAGACTGCACTGATCTTGGATCAGCTTGGCAATGGTGTGGCATTGTGGCCTCCATTGCTGGCCTTGAGGGGGCAGGTGGAGAGGTTATTCTAGCTCTGCGCCACCCCATCCGGCAGAGCATCCAGGTCCCTATTACAAAAAAGTGTATCAATTTTCCCTTATCTACCACGTCCAGGCCAAGAGCCATGCAGGATTACTGTGGACTGCACAGTGTGCTTTGAAAGATGGCGTTGTACAGAGATACTGTGAATTCCAGAAGATCTGGTAAAGTAGCAATTTGTTCCAGGTTTGCTGAGTGATAGAGTAGAACTACGATGTGGTGTAATGAGGGTGGGGTCGGCAATTAATTAAATGGGTTTCGTAAAATATGGGGAGAAGCCTCCTTCGACTTCAAAGCAAAAAAAACTTCCCAACAACATGCACTTAGCCAAAAGGATGGAGGATTCAAAGTCATATTTTCTAGTGCTTCAAACTGCCACATTTACAGCACTCACTGCAACACACATACACACACAGGATAGTTTTGTGTTTCGGTTTAGAACCACTTCCTGTATAATCTCATATACTTGATAATACTGATTCCCACTGTTTTGGCATTTTGATGGACATTCCAGAGGGTGACAATTCCATTTTGGGGCCCTTATTTCTGCCTGCATAGAGAATTAGATTGCCTGCTCCAACATCAAGTCCTCCTTGGTTTGAAGAAAGTTTTTTCCCTCACACTGTCTCCCATTACTTCATCCTTCAAAACTCAGTACCTGCAACATCCTTGATGGTATGAAAAGAAATGGCTAGCAAGATGGTTGATGCTTGGTTTTAATATTCCACAGGAGAAAGTGAGGACTGCAAATGCTGGAGATCAGAGCTGAAAATGTGTTGCTGGAAAAGCGCAGCAGGTCAGGCAGCATCCAAGGAGCAGGAGAATCGACATTTCGGGCATGAGCCCTTCTTCAGGAAGGGCTCATGCCTGAAATGTCGATTCTCCTGCTCCTTGGATGCTGCCTGACCTGTTGCGCTTTTCCAGCAACATATTTTCAGCTTTAATGTTCCACAATTCACTAGGTTCAGGAAAAGTTCAATTAGATTGGAAAATAACAAATATATCTTCTTTGTTCAAAAATGTTGGGCAGAAAGCAGGAAACTACAGGCTACTTAGCTTAACATCTATTATATGAAAAATGTTACGAGCTATACTAAAGATAATACATTAAGACATTTAGAAGTGTAAGAGGTGATTTGATCTATACATTTGAAATTCTGAGGATTCTTGACAAAGGTGCATGTGGAAATAATGTTTACTTTCTACCACAAGAATTGAGAATTAAGCTCACTGTTTAAAAGTAAGAGTTCATATATTTTTAAGACAGAGAAGGAAAGAATAATTTTCTCACAGAGGGTTAAGAGTCTTTGGAATTCTTCCTTAAAAGACTGTGGAAGTAGTCATTTAACTTTTTAAGGCAGAGGTAGATATACTCTTGACAAGACCATAAGACCATAAAAACAGATCGACTTATTCAGCCCATCGAGTTTGCTTCGCCATTCAATCATGGCTGACAGGTTTTTCAACCCCATTTTCCTGCTTTCTCCACGCAACCTTTGACCCCTTGGCAATCAAGAACTTATCTATCTCTGTTTTAAATATACTCAATGACATGGCCTGCACAGTCTTCTGTGGCAATGAATTCCATAGATTCCCCACTCTCTGTCTAAAGAGGTTTCTCCTTATCTCCATTCTAAAGGGTCTTTCCTTTACTCTAAGGCTGTGCCCTCGGATCCTAGTCTCTCCTGCCAATGGAAATCTCTTCCCAATGTTCACTCTGTCCAGACCATTCAGTATTCTGTATGTTTCAATCAGATCCTCCCCTCCAACCTTCTAACCTCCATTGAGTATAGGCCCAGGGTCCTCAAATGTTTCTCATTTGTTCAGCCTTTCATTCCTGAGATCATTCTCATGAACCTCCTCCGGACCCACTCCAGGGCCAACACATCTTTCCTGAGGTATGGGGTCCAAAATTGCTCACAATACTCAAAGTTTGTGAGAAGATTTGTAGCTCAGGTGCTCGTTGTTGTGGTTCTGTTCGCCGAGCTGGGAGTTTTTGTTGCAAACGTTTCGTCCCCTTTCTAGGTGACATCAGCGGATCCAGACACTCTATACAGTCAACACAAGAATTCCTGGACATCATCAGAAATATACACAAAGACAAGGAAGAAACCATGGTCTCATTCGATGTAACGGCACTGTTCACTTCTATTGACAAAACCCTAGCCAGAGAAACAATATCCAACCTGCTGGACATACACAACAGACATCAGGACGCTGAACCTATTAATAAAGTTGGCATACTTAAACTACTGGACCTGTGCCTCACAACACACTTCACATTCAACAACCAGATATATGAACAAATCAACGGAACACCCATGGGCTCACCGATCTCCGGACTCATAGCAGAAGCAGTAACGTAAAGGTTAGAAAAAACAGTTCTAACGCAATTACAACCCAAACGCTGGGTCAGATACGTGGATGACACCTTTATAATCATTAAAAACACAGAAATAGAGAACACATACCGGATCATCAATGCCACACTCACAGGAATCCGATTCACAAGAGAGGAAGAAAAGGACAACCAGCTCCCATTCCTAGACGATATGGTACAAAGAACACCGAATGGAGAATTCACCACGAAGGTATACAGGAAAGCCACACACACAGACCAAGTCCTGAACTATGAAAGCAACCACCCCAACACACACAAACGAAGTTGCATCAGGACATTATTCAAAAGGGCCACAACACACTGCAGCACACCTGAACTGCAAAAAGAGGAAGAAGAGCACCTACACAAGGTATTCACTAAGAACGGGTCCCGCGCAATTTCATCAACAGATGCCTTAAGGAAAGACAACGAAATGAGGACATGCCACAACCCAAAGGACTGGCCACACTCCCATACATCAGGAGCATTTCTGAACTGACAGCCAGACTGCTGCGACCACTAGGACTCATAACAGCACACAAACCAACAGCCACCCTCAGACAACAACTCACCAGGACAAAGGACCCGATACCCAGCATGAGCAAAACCAACGTAGTGTACAAAATCCCATGCAAGGACTGCACAAAACACTACATAGGACAAACAGGAAGACAGCTAACAGCCCGCATCCATGAACACCAACTTGCCACGAAATGACACGACCAGCTATCCCTAGTAGCCATACACTCAGATGACAAACAACACGAATTCGATTGGGACAACACCACTATTATAGGGCAGGCCAAACAGAGAACAGCCAGGGAATTCCTAGAGGCATGGCACTCATCCACAAATTCTTTCAACAGACACATCGACCTAGACCCTATATACCGGCCACTGCAGCGGACAGCAACTGACAACCGGAAGCGGCAGATTCAAACCAGTATAAATGTCGGAGGAATCAGCACAGAAGCGCTTCACAGGAGGCTCCCAAGCACTGAAGATGTCACCTAGAAAGGGGACGAAACATTTGCAACAAAAACCCCCTGCTCACAATACTCTAAAGGTGGTCTGACCAGAGCCTCGAAAAGCCTCAGAAGTACAGAAGTACATTCAAGTCCTCTCGAGGTGAGTGAAAACATTGTATTCGATTTCCTAACTACTGACTCAACCTGCAAGTTTACCTTAAGAGAAACCTGGACGTGAGCTCCCGAGTCCCTTTGCACTTCCAATTTCTGGATCTTCTCTCCATTTAGAAAATAGCCCATGCCTGTATTCTTCCTATCAAAGTGCATGGCCTCACACTTTCCCACATTGTATTCCATCTGCCACTTCTTTAGCTACTCTCCTAACCTGTCTAAATCTTTCTGCAGCCTCCCTGCTTCCTCAATGCTACCTGTCCCTCTACCTACCTTTGTATCATCTGCAAAGTTAGAGTGCCCTCAGTTTTTCATCCAGATCATTAAAGAATAAAATGAGAAGTTGTGGTCAGAACACTGACCTTTGTGGAACACACTCGCCTGAGAAGGATCCTTTTATCCCTAGTCTCTGCCTTCTGCCAGACAGCCAAGCTTCTATCCATGCTAGTACCTTGCCTCTAACACCATGGGCCCTCAGCAGCTTCCTGTGGGGCTATGGGATGAAAGTTATTGGGATTCTGTGTGAGTGTAGAGTAGTCAGATCAGCCATGATCTAACTGAATATTGAAGCAGAATCAAAGGGGTTGAGTGGCCTACTCCTACACCTATGAAAGTGATGTTGGCTCTAACAGCAAAAACAACAAATGATGTTGAACATGCAGCAGATCAAATACCATCAGGTGCCCATGTCTAATATCAGAACTATGAAATCTTAAACACATGATAGCTAAAGGTTAGATGGGGCATGTCAGCTGCCACTTTGGAAATTCTTATCAGTCAGACATAGGGACAGATTGACAACTCGGAGACCTATTAACAGAATCTATAGCTACGAATGCAGGGAAAGCACTCATGCACGCAGACCCATGTTACTCAATGTTTCTGTCTATCTGTAGGTCATGAACATGCACAATAAGCATGAACCTGCCTAGACAGGGAGAGGAATATCTGACTTTATTATGGTAACCCTATTGGAGAAACAGGCCATGGAGCAGACTGGAGATAAAGGAGACTAGGCCTGTGTTGAAGAGGTGGTTGGATTTGTGCAGCCATCTGGTAAGAAGTCTTTCACTCTGCTATCTGTTGCACATAAAGCAGCAATAGATATGCATAACAGGCATAAACACAGTAGCTGGTAATATTGATACACTTTTATATTCTTCTATACAGCCTCTACAGACACTCTTACTTAAGGCATAACAACAGAAAACCCTCAGATCTATTTCCATCACAATCTCCAGTATCACGTCCAATGAGTAAAAGTCAAAGGGAAGCTCAGAGAAAACATTATCAAGCCATCCCCTTTATCCTCCGACAGGGAATAATGTTCACCTTAATTGTTAATGTATCTAGAGTAAACATGGAATCATAACCAGAACACAACATTGTCATGGGCTCACTGTTGGTGGAGAAAATTAGGACTGGGATTTTTGATCCTTGGAGGACTGCTGAGCCTCTGATAAGCCTACAACAGATGAGAATGCTTTGGTCTAAGCATTAATGAACTGACAGAGATGCAGAAGCGAGCAGAGGAATGATTAGCGGAGGTGCCAAAGATGAGTAAAGACTGACGTGGAGGGTGTAAGTGTTCAGCCTAGTTCTGTCTAACGTTCTGGAATACCTACTGCCTCCATGAAATGGGGGCAGTCGCTTTGTGAAGTGTCAGGTCCAGTGGAATGTTCAGGATGTGTACAGTGACTTCCACATCGTTGCATAGATGCATTTGATGGTTGAACGAGAGGTAGCCAAGGCACCCTGACTGACCTCCAACATCTCATTCTCTCAAGGAATGCGTCATTGCAAAACAAAAGGTTGGAGGAATGGCACCCAGTGGTTGTCACCTCAGGACATTCTAGAGATTCTCTGTCACTCCTTTTGTCCTCAGCTTGTGACCACAATGTCTGCATCACCTCAGGCTGAGGAGATTACAACCAGATCAATGCAGACATCTCCTAGCAGGCCACAGCCCTCTAGACGAGGACTGTCTAACTGGTATTACAGTGCTCCCCCTGAGCAGTCCAGGTAACAGCAACTCACTTTCAGGAGACCAATTATCTGGTCAGTTCTGGCCTTTGATGTTAAGGTTGCTTTGTGTTGCTGTTTGGCATCAATTTGGAGGTTCCTTCCTTGGTCATTAGCCATATCATCCAACATTATCATTTGTGCTTGACAGCGAGATAGGCTTGTGTGTGTGTGTGTGTGTTGGGGGGGTGGAATTGGGGGTCAACAATTTGAGGAACCTAGGAGTTGCAGAATGCGAGATTGTAGCAACTCCATGGATAACCGGTACAAATCTGCAGGAGCTATTGCCTGTGTATACAACTGAGCTGGATATTGAGGGAGTGGACATCCCTTCTTGTTCAATTGGATGATGCTAGGGTACTTGTGGGCAGCTGATTGGCTCTTGAAGCTAAGGAACCCAGTGACAGATGCAAATTCAAAGGCTCAGGTAATTTGACTTTCTGGTGAACTGCACGAGCAGATATGCTTTTCTGAGAAGGACATCCATTAACTCTCAAATGCACTCGTGGGTGGTTGATTGGGAGATACTACCCAAGTCTCCAGTTGCGCTTTGAAAGGACCAATCGGAGGAAATTTTATCCCACTGTAAGCTTGAATGACAGAGGCACAGCATTACCTTCCAAATGACCTTTTGTAGGAGGATGTCAGATGGAGCTGATTCAGTTCCTCATCATGGGAAGATACTGGCAGTGTTGGCATTCATCTATCTGCAGGTAGCTATGGTGCCTTCCGTAGACCCTCTTGTGGTAGACTACTCAAGGGTACTGAAGACCTAAATCCTCCTCTTTAGATATAATATTTTGGTCCACAGCTGGGTGCCCATTAGCTTCAGGTGCCTGCTATTGTTGTTGCTGGGCATTCTTTCATTTTCTCTTTGGTACAACAAAGTCAGGACAGCTGCTGGTTTGGTTCAGCTTGCTAAGAATCTTGCATTCAATTATAGATCAATGACAAATAACAGGAACGATATGGTTGGTTCAACTAGACAACTTGTTCTCACACCCATAACATTTGGGCCTTTAATCTAGCTGCTCTGATCTTGGATGAAAGCCTGCTCTGCACCTGCCTGTTCATGGTGAGGCCCATTGTCATTCTGTCATATTCAGCTTTTAGCCTTGAGCATAAGATTATATTCCGTGCACGTGGGATGTGGTCACTTTCATTATCCCCTGCAATAGCTTCAACCCTTTTTCCTTTGATCAGATTGAAGTACTCAGGACAGCGAATGCTCTTGCACAACTTCATGTGGAACTACCCCACGTCCCCAAGCCATCTTGCCGGACTGTGAGCCACTTCATAGCTTAGACTTCACTGCATTACACGGCCAGATTGGGATATCAGAGTTATGAGATGCTAGAGCATCCTAACCTTTACGCTGTTGTGAGAGCTTTATTTCAGCAAACACTCCCCAACAGTGTTTTCACACAATGATTTATTTTTATTTCTGTTTTACTTCATAAAGGTTTGGTTATCTGAGCTGTGTAGGAACATGTGCCACCAAACCTGAGGCCCCTTCCATCTCCAAATTCTCAGCAAATGACTGTGTAGAGACCCAACTCCCGATAAAGTAATACATTTTTTTTATTCCTTCATCCTCAGTCCTTTGCTCTAACATAGGATGACCTTTATTACTATTGACAAAAGTCTTCTTTCCACTGGCTTCCCCTCTGTCATGTTTCAATCTCTCCCAGACGTTTTAATCCCATTTACCATTTCATTTCACCTATATGAAGTTTTGCCCGGAGCTCATACTCCACCAGCTGCTCATGTCCAACTTAACCTAGCACCATCCCTTGTCCAACTCACCTGTTTCCTCACCCTTTCCAGCACACATTACCATCAATGCTCCCTTTAATTTGCACTGTTGATAGGAGTTAGTTCAGCAGTTAAGAAATAGATTACCTCAGTAGAAGGGTTTTAGTTTGAATATTCCAGACCAGAAGTGTTTGGTCAAAATCATGAAGGGATTATTTGAAGCTAAGAAAGTTTAACGTCTGTTATACGGATAATCAGGGAGGAGGCTATCAATCTCACAAGATCACGAATTGAAAGAAGCAGTAGAGTCCAGCTTCAGATCTGACAGAGAAGAGAATTCTCTCTGGCAAATGTGCACTGAAAAGTGATGATGTACGTAATAGATTTTTATTTTCCATGCATTTTAAAATCTTTCAAATTGAATTATAAATTGCTTAATTTGTTCTAGTTTGTCTTAATTTTGTGTCATAAACATCTGTTATATTGTTTAAACAAAATCTGCAGCATTTCTTTCAGTGAAACACCAACACATTAAAGAAAGTAAAAAGTTCTATCAAGCTAGATTTTAGCCTGGGATCTGACTTGTCCAGTAACATCATCAGCTGGAATCATAATAATACAAAAATCTGGCAACCCCTATTCTGAATCATCTTGCTAATGAAGAAATCTCAGTAGGAAGCATATCGCAGCATGTACTCACCAGAGTGTCCAGGTAGAAGTCCATCCATCAGGTACACAACTCATATATACACTCAAGTTTGTGAAAATACTTTTTTTAACAATGATCACGAAAAGGATTCTGACTATGAATGTAATTCCACTGATATGGAATGTTAACGAGTATCTATGCCATGGTAATGAATGCAAAAGAGCTTCTCAATCATTAGTGAGGCTTCTTTATAAATGAATACCAAACTTTTAAGCCACTGTTTAAATTTTGCACACCACCCTACACAAGTACATTCCCCTTCCTGCCTTCCCACTCACTCTAAAAAGAATCCAAAAGATTCTGCTCAAAGAGAAGGACAGAATGATTGAATTATATCAAATAGGGATAAAGAGACACAATGGAAAACTAAGAAAATTATGATAAAATGTAAAAATCTAACTTTTTTAAATCGATCTTTGACAATTTGAATACATAAATTAGATAAAACAGTTCAAACTATTCAGCTTTTTCAGAGCCAGAGAGGCATGATATTAACAGTTATCATATTGTGAAAAATATTAATGCTGTTAAATTGTAGAACTAAATTCCTGTCAGAAGTTCATTGGCAAATTAATGTGCAAATGAAGAAAGTTCTTTAAAATAACAGGGAGGCTAAGGGCAAGATACCATTTGTGTAAAGCAAATATTTAAGTGACATAAATTGATCAACAAGTTACAAAGATTCAGAATTGTAACATATCTTAGTCCCTGGAATTTGCTGGTTGCTTTGTCCATTAATAACATCATGCATCATTGACATTTGTCCCATTGTCTATGAATTAATTCTTGGACAGATGTGATCCTACCCTGGACTAGAATCTGGTTCCTACCAAAACAAGCATCGTTCTAATCGCACAATAAGTCAGAATCTTCTACAAAAGCCTAAATGAGGATTTATGCATGTAACTCAAGAGATTTGAGAGTAAGTTTGAATATTTAGTACAGAGATTGGCTTTAATACATTAAATTAGTAGCATTTCTCTGCCACAATTCATCAAATTTTTCTGGGACTTTTTCTGAAGGCATTGTGAAAACATCAGTCCCACAACAACCATTATTTCAATCCCAATTATGCAGGATGACTGCTTGACACATTGTTTTCATTTTACGGCTTACTTCAGGTTATTTGGTTAGTGCAGATGGTTGCAAGTTATAGCATACATTTATTTTGAAATGCCAGCCATTTCTGAATGAGGTGCCTTCAGATGGTGAACAGCTTATAAATATCTACCTGTTGGGCATGGTGGACAAGTTCCATTCGCTCCCTCAGTATTTGTGCATCGCGTTCCCGGAGCTCACTCATGACCTGCCGCTTCCATTGCTCCACTGCCCCCTTCAGCTTCTCTTGTTCTTCTTCAGACAAAAGCTCAGTCATCTTGGCACCAGCTTCTTGCTGCAGAGCATCATATAACATGGCTTCCAGCTCCAGAATCCGCTGTTGTAAAATGAACATGCACATTTCTCATACAGTACTACAGTTACAATGCTGTTGCTGGTATCTGATGGTGGAATAGCTTACAATTTTCAAAGTCAAGAATTGTTTCAACTTAGTTCCAGAACATGAAGAGTGATCGGCTTTTGAAATTAACATTTGTGAAAAATATGCCAACAATTCCAGTGTGCTGAATGGATGCTTCAATTACACCTTCATGTTGTTTCCTGATTTTATTTATTTTGGATCTATACTTCTCAAAACAGGCTCTAGAGGTTTAATGGCTCTAATGAAGACAAACAAATGGAAATTGCACTTTTCATTGTTTTATGTATTTTACTCATTTCAAAACTGATCTGACACATGGCAAAATTATCAAAACATTCACTACTACCTTTAATAAAATACAAATCTGTCATTGAATTATTCAACACATTTTATTATATTCACTATACACTTATCTAAAACATTGTCTTTATAACTTCATTTGGTTTGTCTTTTACAACAGTCAGGATTATTCAAGTTTATAGCTGCTATGAAAATTACAAAGCAGTGGGCTCATTATATGAATGACTGGAATAGGTAATTCTACTGACACATCAAGGCATAATATAAATATATGGTTGTAATACTACATACAGCAATATAGCTCCACTGTCAATTTACATTAGCTAGAAGTGGAAAGAAAGATATTTCCTTAGAGAATTGAGAAATTTGAAAGAGGAGTTTTTGTCTGCGAGGATATTTAGAAATTGAAAGTTCTGGCTCCCATTTGGAAGACTCAGGGTAGAAATCCTTGGCTATGAAAAAGATGCATAGCTAGAAAAGAAGTCTCCAGTGTCACAGTGCATGCCAAGATTAATTATTATCTCCCTATTTAAAATTGACATCAGTCTTTTCATCAAAAAACCCAAACTAAAGTTTGTTGTCCTCTTCAATGACTGTGTCATATTTATCCACCCTTTTCTGGTTGATGTTCTTGTCAAAAGACAAGATAATTAGAGATTTGATATCTATGTTTATTTCCAGTGAGCAAGAAAGGCTTCTTGGAGATTTGGTAATACAATTGGTTTTAACAGGTTTGACAGAATCCTCTAACTCCTACTGAAATAGGTCACTGTTGGGATCAAACTTGGAAAATAATGTATTGTGGTGGCTTACTGTAACACTGCCACATCTAAATGGTCTTGTCAGAGACAGGTCAGACAATGTAGTTGCCACATTGCTGGCAGCAGCAGGTAGTCAATACGTGACAATGAAATGCCCACTTGGTTGGGAAATTCCAGAGTGCAGATGGGTCCCCATTCCTCCTGAGACAAAGCCTGGCAGATGCTGAAGGGAGCCACCTGGTGTTAGGCCATGGGAAAGTCCATCAGCACCTTCTTTAAATTCCAGATCCATGGAGATCGGAGCAATGCAGATATGGCAGCAGGCCACCTGTGATGGTGATCACCCTCCAGGATGATACCCTCACAGTTCAGGATATTTGGAACTTTTAAAATCTCAGATTTATCAGAGGTGTCTCTGTCTTGAAGCTCGCTTGTGATCTTCTACATGCCTTGATCACACACGCATCTCCCCCCGTGTCAATTGTCCAAAATCTGGAATTGACCTGTTGCCTGCACAGCCTGCCCACCATTCCCCACTGGATTGTAAGGTGTTTAAGTGGCTGCCTTTGAGAATATTGTGGCTGAAAATGTGTTGCTGAAAAGGTGCAGCAGGTCAGGCAGCATCCAAGGAGCAGGAGAATAGACGTTGAGCTTTGAGAATATTGTGCAGGGTAACAGACTCCAACATCATCGTGGTAAAGACATGGAAATGGTCTCAATGCCAAGAATTTTCAAAACCACCACCAGTTGGCGAAGGTCTTTTTTTTAGGTTAAAGAACCAGTGTGAAAAAGCCATCAATTTACAATTGTCATCAAGAGAATAAAGAGAGAGATAGAGAGAGATTAGGATAAATAATCATTTATGTTGCGGATTGTTGGAAATTCAATATTGACATCAAGAATGTTTAAGGCAGAGATCATCCCAGAAGGAAGAATGAGTAAAACTTGCGAATGACACCAGCAGTCTGATTTATATTTTTATACTTCAAAAAGGCACTCCACTATGACCATCTCCAGGTGCTTTTTAACTTGCATTCCCTCTGGAATAACATCTATTTAACGGAAGCTGGATAAGTATTTGAAGTACAGGATGAAATAGTCTTCTTCATCTTCTAATCAATCTGCAAATATGTAGTTACCCTGGCTCCTTCCCCACTGTCTCAGATGATAATATATTTGCTTCCACTTAGAAAGTTTAAGGTTCCACAGCCAAGAAATGGGCCATCTTACATTCCTTCCTCATGTCTTATTTTTGTTGGCAGTGCCTACACTGCATAGCCCTCTATCCTGCCATTGTGGTCACTCACAATGTAGTTGCCACATGTGAACTCCATGGCTTCAGGGAACAACCTTGCTTATGGGGGCATAAGGAGCAATTAGGATTAGGTTTGGACAAACACAGCATGGAACGAGATTTAGTAGTTGTAAAACACAAAACTGCCCAGAAGGAAAAACAGTATAGTTTGAGAAAGTATCATATTGGGCGAAAGCAAGGACTGCAGATGCTGGAGATCAGAGTCGAGAGTGTGGTACTGGAAATGCACAGCAGGTCAGGAAGCATCCAGGAAGCAGGAGAATCCCGAGGCTTCCAGCTTCATTCCTGATGAAGGGCTTTTGCCCGAAACGTCAATTTTCCTGCTCCTCGGATGCTGCCTAATGACGCATATTGGTCTCATTTGTTTTGTAAATTTCAATACTGTGCTCCAGTATGACTAGTAGGTTCACTTCCAAGTAATTTTTTTTAACTGATTCTTCCCTCTGGATGGTGTCACCTTTACTTATGCCACCAAGGTTTACCTCGAGAAAAAGACCATATTTCAAGCTGATTCCCTTGTGAGATATAACTGGTATATGCAGCAGTCCTCTGCAGTCATGTCTAGGTTGCTATACCATGGTCTACAGATAAAGAGTGGGAGAGTATGGGTATGTGTAAATGTTACTCCAGTTATAAACGCTTTGTTATGCCTCTTCAAATCCTTCTCAAAAGCTATCAAATAGCTGGCTGGGCTTTGTAGATACAGCTCTCAGAACTGTGGTTGTACCACTTCAATCCACAGAAAATAGGAAGCAGCTGAATTACTTAAAAAGTACAAAATATAATTGAAACTGTAAACAGAAACGATGCGTAATACTGCCAAATAATGCCAGTTTCCTTAGGAATTGCTGTTTTCAGTGTAGTTGAAGGGATCTTCTGCACATATTCAATGTATTTAGCACTTCCCTGATGCTAAGTGCATGAAGTGGCATCAACAGCTATTTTAAAAACTATATGCATATTTTATTATGACCATATTTGCATTATGACCATAAATTGCATCCAATTTGTAGAATGGTGGTCAGTAAGCATTGAGTTACAAACTGGCCTTCGGATTGTGCACCCTACTGACCTCTTCTCCCATTCACTTGACTGCAACCATTAAAACCATCACTATCAACTATCACCACACCTTACTCGAGAGTCATCTTCATTACTTAATTTAAGGCACAGTTTTTATTGAGTTAATAGTTTGCCATGCCTTCAGTGGATGTTATTTTAATAAATCAAAAATGCCAACAAGTTAGTGCCATTTCAAAAGTGAAGATTTGCAGAAAATGAGGAATCGCACCTTATGAGCTTGATCCATGGCCTGTTTCCTGTAGTCCAGTTCTTCATCCAGGTAGCCCTTCTGTTTACTGAAGAGCTCCTGTGAACAGGTAGAGAAATAATTCAGAAACTGCCATGTGTCTTGTGCAGAGGCTTCAATATCACTGACATTGTTTGTGAGTTCTGCTTACCTTTTCATTTTCAATGTCATTCATCTTCTGCTGTAGTGCAGACTCTGTCACCTCAATCTGTCGCAACCACTGGAAGTTGAGTGAAAAATCAAACAACCTCTTACAGAATTTAACAACCAGTGAAATTCAATTCTGAATATGTTTAAATATTTCCATAAAGGACTCCTTTTGGGTTCCCACCTGCCTTACCCACATTAATTATGGATCATCATCAATTAATTACAATCCCAGTTTGGCTTAATTTCTGAATTAAATGTACTTGCAACACAAAACATAGAAAGCTATGTTTCAATCTGACTGTTATGATTACTTTTTCTCATCTAGCAAACATAAAGAGATTTAAATCAAAGTGTTTAATTGCTTTTTCAGAAGGGTGGTGTACGCACCCATGCACTGTACTCACCCACACAATGAAACTAGGAATTATTGGGAGTAAAAAAGAGATTATGTTTAAATTGATATTCTTGTGCAAACCACTGCATTTTTTTAATCCTCCTCTCCTCTCTTTCTAACGCTCCCTTTATTTATCCCACTTGATGTCCCAAGGTAAAATAACTAAATGATTTTGCTGTTATAGACAGTAGGCAACTGGAGGAGTAGGCAAGTGTCTGTTCCATCTGACGTTTGTCCAGTTAACAGCAAAACAACTTTCTTCTACAACATATTTTGTAGTAGTACTAGAATTGTTTGACAGTATACAGTTACTCACATTAAAATTAACACTAACCATGATATTCATAGTCACGTAAATTCCTGATGTTTTCCGCAACATAGGAATTAGAATCAGTATAAATAAAATGGGCATAAAGTATGTGTTGAATTGATAGTTCACTTAAAAAGACACATACCATGTTCAAATATGTACTTGAAACTGAAAAAGTCAAGAGTATCCTTTATATGATTACATCTGTGGATTTATAGCAGCATTTTTGGTTATTTCTTAACCTTTCTCCAGACTCTTTATAATGTTTCACCTCTCAGTTTACTTAGCTTGTCATAGAGTCATACAGATGTACAGCATGGAAACAGATCCTTCGGTCCAACCCATCCATGTCGACCAGATATCCCAAACCAATCTAGTCCCACCTGCCAGCACCCGGCCCATATCCCTCCAAACCCTTCCTATTCATATACCCATCCAAATGCCTCTTAAATGTTGCAATGTCAGGAGATTTTGTATCAGGAGTTCTGTGACTCTACCATTTTGTTGGTCCATATTGGAATAGAATAACTTTCACAAAGAGAAATTACTTAAGTGTTCCATAAAGAAACTGAGGAGGAGCAGTGGGCCTAAGGCCAAGACCATTGGCCTGCACTCGAGGTGAAATGTATCCAAATATGGTTCTCTCATCTCGATATGAAGTCAGAGGTCTATTACCAAGTAATAGCATATGGTGCAATGAGCAGACAGTCAGATGCAGTAATTGCAGTCATCATCAAGTGAACCCTCTAGTCGTCTTGCTTGTGCCCCAGAAATGCTTTTGACCCAGTGTGAGACACTTCGTAAACACCCAACACCAATGCCAACTTGGGCTGGAAGTCAAATGCCAAGATGTGAATAATTCTCACTCTGTAGAATTCAAACATAGCCTACACAAAAATGGCTTGATATGTTTTACATGCACAATTAACATCCCTGAGAGTCCAGTCCAGTTGCTTACATTTACTGCTGTTTACTGTCTGTACTTTAAGCTGCAGGGCATGAATTTTATGAGCTTGATTGCCATTTTTCAACAAAATAATGTATGATTCAAACTCTTTTTAATGTACCTTTCTAAACATTGCTTCGATTTCTTTCACTTTCTTTTGACATTAACGCATTCAGTGCACTCATTCCTTACAAATCCTTGTTCGACTCAAGTGCTTAACGTTTGTGAAAGATTGTTTCAAATTAATCAACAATTAAAAATGTTACCTTTTCTGCCAATGTCAAAACTGTTCGGGCCTGAATCACAACCACTTGTTCCTCATTGGTCAAGTTCTAATTAACAAGTAAATAAAGAAAGAAAATAATTAAAATTAACACTTTTTATATTTTCTTCACATCCTAAACACTGTGTGCTTCTTTCCCCTTTCCTTGCCAGTGATTTATTTTAGCTGAAAATGTGTTGCTGGAAAAGTGCAGCAGATCAGGCAGCATCCAAGGAACAGGAGAATTGACGTTTCGGGCATGAGCCCTTCTTCCTGAAGAAGGGCTCATGCCCAAAACGTCAATTCTCCTGCTTCTTGGATGCTGCCTAACCTGCTGCACTTTTCCAGCAACACATTTTCAGCTCTGATCTCTGGCATCTGCAGCCCTCACTTTCTCCTACTGATTTATTTTATCTCTGTAAAGGAATGAGTCATGCAGACAAACAAACCATACACTCAGCGAGATTCAGAATAAATACATGGCAGCACCAATAAACCCAGTAGTTGCATCCATTGACATTATTGTGGGTGGTGTGCCCAACCCAGCAGAAATGGATGAGCTAAGTCCGCAACTCTGTTCAAAATGTAGATAATTGTTTTAATTAGGGCAAATATAACACAAATATGTACCTCCTCTAATTTGATAAATGATTGAACTTCTGTCTGACTGACCAATTGCCCCTTATAATTACAACTAAGTTGATTGTGGTCAGTCTGAAGATTTTGCATCAGTTTACAAGACAATTTGTTTTGAATAGGAAGACAGACAGTGTTAGTACGTGATTGAAGAAGATTGGCAATGGCAACTTGATGGAGATTGTTTAGCCCCACAGGTATCTCCAAAGCGACTACTGACTGTGGTCAGAAGTAGAAGTGATTGCACAAACCCTGTCAATTACACCAAAACCTCATTAATATTAGCAAGATAGCATTCTAAATCTATTATTGTAGAGTCTGGTTAATTGTAGGGATGAATTTCATCTGCATTGACCTTCAGTATATTATTTCTCAAAGTTGAAAGCAATGGAGAAATGGACTCAAGCTCATTAAGCCAACACTGCGCTAGTGTTTATTTATAGTATACATAGAGACCAGTTCCTCATGTCTCAATGGGGTCAAAAACTATATTTTGACAGTTTTCAGCATATTTAACAAAGGGATTTTTATTTATTCAGATATCTAAGATACACTACCTTTCATCGTGGTGATATTTGTTGGGGAATTTTGAATCAAGATATTTACAGCTGGTCCAGCAGCATCTGAGGAGGAGGAGAGTTGATGTTTTGGGCATAAGCATTGCATCAGGACCTTTGCCCAAAATGTCAATTCTCTTGTTCCTCAGATGCTGCCTGACCTGTTGTGCTTTTCCAGCACCACACTCTCGACTCTGATCTCCAGCATTGGCAACCCTCACTTTCTCCTCAAGATATTTACCCCTTGCAGCACCTCAGGTCAATATCTGAGTATGTAATATTGAACACAGCGACAATTTTTTTTTGTCAACATCAGAATGCAGCAGAGTAAATATACAATGTGCAAATACAAAGTTAATAACATTTGTTATGTTTTGGGAAAGTCTCTCTATTTTCAGGTGAAATGGAGGAATGAAGGGAGGTCATGTGACCAGCTCTGAATTCTGCTGATCGCTAGCTTGGGTGACTTGGTTGCTATGGGAATAAAGGACTTAAGTGAAGAAATTTGCTGAGTAGGTGAAGGATGTTCAAACGAATAAACAATGGCAACAGCATATGTGCTGACAATGGGTATGCTATTAGTCTTCAAGGTGCACAGGGGAGGTGTTAGGAATATCACATTTTGTGAATGGTTAACCTTTATAGACAATTTCAAATTAAAATGAACTGTGGAGGGTGTGTGGCTTAGATAATAGCCAATTAGCATATCTACCTGGTTACAAGGCTCATGTGATTTACATGCCTTAAGGAAAGAAGAAGTCTATAGTGAGCCATTGTAGGTTTGAGTTGCAGGTTTTCCTAAACCTCACAGACATATTCAGTTACAGGAATCTGAGAGAAAGATAATGTCTATGGAAGAGGTACACATTTGGATCAAAGATACTAAATTCATCAGGATTTAAACAAGGCTGGAAGATTTCCCTAGTATTCGCCTAAAAATGGAATTGCTAAGATGATTCTCCCTGTGGAATTCAGTGCAGGGATTAGAAGTTACCTACTGGCAAGGAAAAAGAAAGCAATCCATTGGGAGTTGAGAATAATTTTGGAGTAATTCCTGAAGATTAAAGTTTCTAATTGCAAATGCAATAACATAATTGTTGAGATGGATTTTTGGGCAGTTTAAAAGTTAGAAGGGGTATCTTTTTCTACACTTTAAAATGTAAGTTATCCAGTGAATAGAGTTGCACAATGTTGCTTTTAGTGTTTATTACAGTGAAATTCTGAAAATGTGAAATCTTGTCATGTGATCCTTCTAGTCAGACACTGGAAATATAAATATCTTTTTTAAAAAATCAGTCTTCATGGGAATTCTAACAAGGATAATGTCTCAAGCCATAAACTGTCAACCATAATTATTATGGATAAAGTACATGATTTAATAATAGTCACAGTCTAAATTCACAGCAATTGAGTTCCCAACCATTCTTATAGCATGATTTATGAGTGGGCAGCAGCAGCCCAGGTTTCCCTGAACATTGGATTCTGGACACCAGTGTAGCTTTTTTATTCCATCAGAATTCCCAACCTGAAGCCACTAGATTGATAGACTTGGCTCTTTGTCAGGTGGGGAACTCTGGCGCAGAAATCACAGCCAAGGATAAGACAGGTTTTTTTTTTAGACTTACAGTGTGGAAACAGGCCCTACGGCCCAACAAGTCCACACTGACCCGCCGAAGCGCAACCCACCCATACCCTTACATTTTACCCCTTACCTAACACTACGGGCAATCCAGCTTGGCCAATTCACCTGACCCGCACATCTTTGGACTGTGGGAGGAAACCGGAGCACCCGGAGGAAACCCACGCAGACACGGGGAGAACGTGCAAACTCCACACAGTCAGTCGCCTGAGTCGGGAACTGAACCCGGGTCTACAGGCGCTGTGAGGCAGCAGTGCTAACCACTGTGCCACCGTGCCGCCCCATTTGTGCTGCTACATTAGACAGCGTGAGGAAGTGAGCGGAGCTGTACTGCTCAGACCTCTGGAGCTAATTGTGAGGTAAGAGGAGACAGATTGGGGCAGAGGCATAGGTGACAATCTGCTTCATCCTTGGAAGACGAGGTCAGATAACAGGATGGAAAAGCTCAAATCATGGTGAAGGAATGAAGGAAACAGGTGGTCACAGAGGAAGCAGCCATCATCTACAAATACTGCTGAGAACCAACTTCCTGGATTTCCTGAGGCCATGGTTAACATTAAAATAGGGGGGAATAAATAAAGTATACAACTTATTAAAAATAGCGCTATAAACAATCCACCTATGTCTTGTGTATGAATTCCACTTAACTGTACAAAAGTGAATGGACATGAACTGGGAACTCATTTGTTCCCTGTAAGTAGCAACAGGCTGAAACTGTGATTGCTAGTTTAGGAGGTATCAGTTAATTGTGTGCAAGTGTATAAGTAAATGTCTTAGTGTATAAAGATCATGGCTGGTTCTGGTCTTCATCACCAGGTTTGCTGAACAGTGGTGAGTTGGTTGTCTATTGTCCATTTTTCTATCTTTGTTAGAGTGATGGTTCAAGAGAGCCTCAGGTCAGGTCTGAGATTTTAGAAATAATTACGTTTGACCCAATCAAAACCCACCTGTTTTGAATCATAGAATCCCTACAGTGTGGAAGGAGGCCATTTGACCCAACGAGTCCACACCAACTCTCCAAAGAGCATTCGCCCAGACTGTGACTCAATGGTTCAACAGGAGAGAAAGAGTGCTCCAAAGTTCTTAAAAACTGCACTTGAAGTGGGAGGTTGAGAAGTGCAGAGATGTCCCCCATTCACAGAAGGCACAAAGAGATACTTAGAGATATACCATGGGATTCAAAAGCCTTTGCAGTCAATGCTGAGGACTTGAATGTAGTGCTATGAAAAGTTTTATGATCCCACACAAATGCCAAAAGTCAATGAAATCATTTTACATTCCAATCTTACCAGCTGAATCACAGCTTCCGATAATGCTCAATGTGCTATACATCTTCACTCACTTAACAAGAGTTTCTCTCAATCGAGAATCATGCTGAACATTGACAGCTTTGCCTCAGCCTCACTCAGTAAGCACTGATGCAAGCTGAACATCCACAGTTTACAGTTATTCAACCGCAATAGCCTTATCATCAAACAGATTGCACTACACTCATTTGTACCCTTCCCACTCTCTCGCAGAACAAGCTGATGCATAACCAGAGGGAGCAGAATCTAAAAATTCACTATCTTTGGAGTGGGAGTGATTGAGCTAGACACGAGCACTGAGCTGAAAATGAAAAAGTTGGCGATATACCTGTGTCTGATCCATCATCTCATATCGCACTCACCACTCCTCCACAACGACCTTCTCTGATTTACAACTTTCAGATGATGGAAGCATGCAGTTGTTGCTTTCGCCACCTCCCCTCAAACATTCTCCTCACAAGTAACCAAGAAAACAACCTGACCAGGCAATGTTGGAAGATCAAGTGGTAGAAGAGCAGGAAGGTAGTGATGAAATAGAATCACTGCCACTTGCTCTCACACTGGCAGCACTCTCACACTATTCACAGACTGACAGGGCGCTCACTTATGATGACACATTAGAGCTGGGACCTGCATGGTGAGAGGTAGCAGGCAAGAGTAGACTTCAGCAAGTGCTGGGGTTAAGGATAGTTTTAGGTACCAGACTGTGCTAGCACTTGCTAGAGTGTGAAGTGTAGTGTGAATTTTGATCAAAAGTACTCAGGTGAACACCCTGTTGAAGTGGCTGACAGAGGTAGGCTTGATGGTTGTGTGTGGTGAAGTGCTTGGTGTATTGGCACACCTAACGAAGCAGTCAGTGGCAAGAAGCACGTAAGAGTCAGCCTCTAATTGGGCACAGAACTTTTCACTGTGATTGCAGCCTTTCCTCTCCATTTGGGAAGTGTTGGCCAACTCTGCAAGAACACTTGTGAACTTTTCCATGATACAGTGCCTGACTGTACAGGCAGAAACAATCCAAAATCTAGATTATGCAGTGGAAGCTCAGATTTCCAGCATATAGCTGTGCCCTTTAGGAATTGACCAGCTCAGAAAGCATTGGTTGCTGTCAAGCCATTCTTGACGATGGACATGGAGGTCCCCCCTACCTCCTTGATACCTTCAGTGTTTCCTACGAGGGCTGTTCAATGTGAAGGACTACTGATTCATCAGCAGCAAGTATCAGTACTTGGTAATTAGAAAGAGATTTCCTTGACTATATTTGGCCTTCTGCCATGAAACATCATGGTGTCTGTGGTCACTGTTGAGGACTCCCAGAGCGATTTCCTCCTAAACAGGTACCACTGGTAGCCTCTGGTGTTAGGAGTTTGCAGGATCGACAGGCCTTACTTTGTCATTTCTGGCGCCTCAGTCTATGTCAGATTCCATTTGTGTGACTTTTGTGTGGTTTGACACACTAAACAGCTTTCTCAATTATTTCAGAAGATAATCATGAGTCAATCACCTAGACCCAATAATCTTGGCAGATTTCCTTCCTTAAAGGACATGAGTGAATCATAAGGATTTTTAAAACAATTGTATGTGGCTTCACAGTCATCATTAGACCTTTAATCCCAGATTTTTTTCAAAGTTGAGTTACACCATTTGACATGGTGGGATTCAAATCCCCAAGGCATTAGCTAAGTCTCTGGAGTACTAATCCCGTGAGAAGACCAGTACATCAATGCCTCCCCTTAGTGATGACGAGGTTGTACAGCATGCAGCAGACCATTGTAAATTTTAACATGAACTGTGATAGCACTATCAGTCTCTAGAGCTATCCAAGCAGTGAAAGAGTTTTCTTTTATAACAACTCTAATAGCCTGTTCAATCACATTGTGTGTGACTGCGTGATATTTTCCATTCTGCTGGCTGTGCTTGGCACATGATGGAGTCATGAGTCAGCTGGTCAGCGGCAATGTGGATCAATAGCTACCCCGGCTTGCTCAAACGTAGATGGCACAGAGAACTGGTGTGGAACAAAAGAATCTCAACTGCTGCCAGGATTTAAAACAAAAATCTTCATGGGATGTGGGCATTGCTGGCTAGGCCCAGCATTTATTGCCCACCCCTAATGGCCCGAAGGGCAGTCAAGAGTCAACCACATTGCTCTGGGTCTGGAATGACACGTAGGCCAATGGATCCATAGTTATCATTAGATCCTTAATTCCAGATAGCTTTTATTGAATTCAAGCTCCACTATTTGCCATGGTAGGATTCGAAATAGAGGCCCCAGTATTTTTCCCTGGCTGTCTGGATTAACAGTGCAGCAATAATACCGCAATGCCATCAGCTTCCCATTTACTAAGCACTGGTCTGCATGCTGCATATACTGACTAGTTATCAAGGCAGTGGAGTCCACTCTGGTTGTGCTACATCCCACAATTGACCTGCAGTACCCAAGATAGAGACATATGCCCTTTCAGCAGCAGCTGGCATTGGGCAGCCTGCAGGTGTTGTGAAATCACACGTGCATTCGGCCAGTTTCTCTCTGGTGAGGGAAAATGAAACATATTCAGCTCTTGCTGCATACAGAATCTGCAAACTCCGCTATGGCGAAATGGGAGATATTGCAAATATCACGTGACTGACAATCACCTGCACAGACAGCGGCAATGTGGTCCTTCACCTTTTCTGGGCAGCAGTTCGGATTTTTAAAGGGGAAGGCTTCTACAAGAATCTCTTGATGCCACAGGGACTTTCGATAATTAGGACAGATCACATGGAGGCGATGGGGCCTTGACCATCAGCTAGAGATCTAGTGAGATCCCTGGCCATGTTTTTCGGGGAGACAGGCTGCCATCTTGTGACACTCATATACTTAAAAGGCCAGAGGGTGCGCCTTCCCCCTGAAATCCGTCATAAACAGGTGGCCATTCAGAACTCTTTGACTCTGAACAACATCACCAGGTCGACAGCGAGGGCAACACTATGGCTTTCAGCATCTCCCACGCTTCCTGTGGACCGTCATTCAGGCTCTGCATAACTTATGTGAGGGATCCTCCTCCCCACGCTGCCCACACAATAAGGTTTATTTATGGTGCTTCCTGCTTGGAGCAATGCAGGGTTAATACCAGTGGTAGCAGGATGAGGATGTCCATTGTGCATTAAGAGTCCACTTAAGAACCACAATGGACTGTGAGGTGGCAATGCCACCTGCAGGCCTTCCTGACAAGGACTGCATTGGAGCGAAGGTGCAAAAGTGACTCACTTTTCCTCCACCTGATTAAATGCCACCCCCTAAACCACCCCTCCATACCACCCATGTTGGAGCATACATGATTCTAGCTACTCTTTCTCACTGATATTGAGGGAGGACAATGGGTCACTGAAGACCTTAAATGGACATGGCTTCCTACGGAGGACTCTCTTCCCCTTTTCCAAGTTGCTTTGTTCTTTTCCAACAGCTTGCCCTTCTCTGGAATACGTTTTCTCATTCTCTCTGTCTGCAGCAATCCCCAGGCTGGAAGCCAAACTTCACACCTATTCCCGGGAGCAATTGGAGATCCAAGCAGAACTCTTGATGTCAAGACAAAATCCTTCAGCGTGTGTGTTACCTCAATTCCTGCTACCTTGCACAAATTTAAATAATCACGATGCACCACCAAATGCTTTTATCCACTCAGCAGCAGCCAACTGAAATCAGTTGACAACTAACCTGATGGTGTCCCCTCCTGGGGATGGGGAAGGGGTTCACTAGGAGGGATGGTGGAGGGGAGGGTCATGTGAACACACATTCAGCTGTGCCCAAAGCAGAAGAAGAACATCAGTTGTGTTACTGAGATTGAAAATCGCACCGTCAGCATCAAATCAGCCTAACATAATGACCAACGTCGCTTTGCACTCAGCACATGTATTCTGTGCCCATGTTGACACAGTTCCTAGAATGATACTCCATGTAGTCAGGAGCAGAACTGTACACCAACAGCACAGACGCCATTTTGGAACTGAAATGGCACCTGCCAGACTAAATAAACACTTGGCAATCTGTGGCATAAGAGTTTGCTGTTGTATAACACACAAGGTTGATTAATACTAATTATAAAATTCACTCAGGCAAATTCCCCTGACAGGATTATAAAACAGAAAAGAATTCATGCATGATCAGAAATGCAACCTACACTTACGGCGTTATCTCCTAAAATATCCAACTGTTTCATGAGGTCTGCTATTGTGATGTCCTGAAAAGAAAAGAAGGAAAATGATTTAAAAAAAATGTCTTCTGATGCATTAAACATCTCAGTCTGTCTCATTATTAAGATGAATTAAAGTTCTGCCTTCTACGGAAGTGCGGCAAGAGGTGGCACCTACTTGTACTCCTTCTGCCTCACAGTAGACTTGGAGAGGACTCATTTCCTCTGGAAATGGGATATGATGAAAATTAATGGCAGGTGATCGTCGTTCACGTTCCTGAAACACAATAACACTTTTTTGAGGAAAATAGGTGCCTTTTTTCAAATTGAAAAGCAAATCCTGATAAGGAAAAGGAATTCTTTAGTGTATAAAAGCTGTAGCTCAAATCTTCTTGGGGGTGGGGACTGCGAGGTGAGATCATTGAGTGGGGATTGTTGAGTTGTATGTGGAAGTGGAGGTAGATGAGGGAGTGCTGAGTGGGTGAGGAAGGGGTGGGTAGAGATGGGAGATAGCCTAGACCAGGTCCTAAGCCATTGATTTAAAGTTCTCAGTAAAATTATCCAAATCTCACATCAAATTCAGGCATCTTCCACAAGTCTTCAATGGCTGAGTCAGTGTTGGAGGTAGTTGCTCAGAGTTCAAGGTAGTGTATCTTAATCATTGGAAATGTGAATTTCATTTGCAAGTATTCCACATTTGTGACCTGGGACTTTGTTGTGATCTTTAGCTGTAACAATGGCAAATATCTCAATTTTTGTTGGTTTACAATTGAAAGACCCAGTCCACTAAATACTTTATCAAATGAGTAGCCATAATGAGGTTGATCTGGGCTAATAATTTCACCATGATTGCACTGGCATTCCCAACATGGAACCACTTAGGTAAAACAAGGAGTGGGGTCCTTTGAACAAATGGTAAGAAAACATGCTTTGCAAAGTTTTGAATGAATGCATCAAGATCATAACATTGGCCTGGAATTTGTGATAGCAGTAGCAGTGAAACTATTCATATTTGCCATCATTGCTCTATAAATGTAATAGTCACCTCTAGTGTCCCCCTGCTCCCCCACAAGGTGCTATAATCTTCGAAAAAGCAACCTACGCAGAATCAAAGGTCTGACGCAAATGTTAATCTTTTATGCACTATTCTTGCATAACAATTGAAAATAATAAGCCTTATTGATTGACGTAACTGAGACTTTAAAACATATTGAATTATAAACTTATGAACAACACCTCTGGTCCCGAAAAACTAATTTTATAAGTCTGGACCGCAGTCTTTCAGAAAAACAGCAGAATTTCCATCTTTTTCATTTTTAAGGTATATTTATGATATTTCAGCTTCTACCTCAATTTTATGCATATGTTCCTTTTTAACTACTTGTAAAATGATTAAAATGTGAATTATAAATATTGCCTTTTACTTTCTGTTTTGCTGCCTGTAAGAATTCTTCAATCCAACTGGTTGGTCAGTTGCCTTGCTAATTGCACAGTTCCTGAACATTGCAGATTTCTGTGATGTCAGATTCAAAATGCACAAGACTAGCAGAAATTGACAGTCTTGAGCCTGCTAAGATTTTGTGAGTAGCTTTTATCAAGGATAACAAGGATCCTGTCCCTTCATTGTTGACCACAAAATCTGGTCCAAAGTGATCTAATTTTTGGCAGCTGCATCAGTCTATCATAAAGCATGTTCAGTAATGTAATAGCTCAGCTTATTGCATCATGAAGAATGTTTCTGCTCCAGGCAGGTACAGTGATGTGAATTAATTAGTGAAGATTACCTCTTTTCAGCAGTTCTACTGTAATTGAGAAAGATGTGTGTAAAAATGAAAGGAAATCTTCATCAATGAACTTACAATGTTGTTATATACCATGCAGAGAAATTCTTCCCCATCAATGAAATAGGAAAAGGCAAAGAAAATCCTCAAATTTGTCTTACTTCAAGTTCTAGGATACGAAACTCTAAAAGCTCATTTTGATCTTTCACATCCTGCACATCATGTCTAAGGCGGTTTTCCTCAAACTCCATTTGCCGAATCTGTGAAAATTAAAAACATCACATTCATTTTCACTCCTGTTTCTGTTCAATCATTGAGGATGCCTTGACTTTGAATCAAGCCACATGGAAATTTAGATAGTGAAGTGATGTTTTATAATTCTACTTGCGTTTGGAGGAAAGAGATACCTTTTCAAGTAGTTCTTGGTTCCAGCGATAAAGTGCTTGTTTCTCCTCGATCCATTTCATGTCCTCAGAAACAAAATGGACAAAACCTGTTTTTGAAGTTCTCAGGCAGATTTTAAAATGCTTGCTGTTCATAACCCAATCTATAATGAATGTGGTTTATATGCTATTCTTAAATGTCAAAATACAAAATGAACAGTTTCTTTAATTACTATGACTAATCTGGGCTTTCCAATGCTTCCCTATCCTTGTCCCCCTCCCCTTTCTCCTTCTCATCTACACGCTGCCCTTCAGGTATATTATCCTCAGGTAGGATCAATTTACACATATATGCAGATGACACCCGGTTCAATCGTATACACCACTGTTAACACACAAGCATCTCCGTGCTGTAAAACCTTACTTTGCTGTTACTGATTTCTTCAAATTTTGTGAATCAGAAGCTTAATTGGTAACTTTACAGGCAAGTATTTATGTTAACTCAGTGGTGGCACGGTGGCTCAGTGGTTAGCACTGCTGCCTCACAGTGCCAGGGACCTGGGTGAGTGTCTGTGTAGAGTTTGCATATTCTCCCCGTGTCTGTGTGGTTTTCCTCCAGGTACTCTGGTTTCCTCCCACAGTCTAAAGATGTGCAGGTTAGGTGAATTGGCTATGCTAAATTGCCTGTACCGTTAGGTCATTAGTCAGGGTGAATGTAGGGGAATGGGTCTGTGTGGGTTGCTCTTTGGAGGGTTGGTGTGGACTTGTTGGGCCGAAGGGCCTGTTTCCACACTGTAGGGAATTCAGTCATGATGAGTACATATTGTGGATGTCTTTGAGGTTACACATTTTGATGTGATATTTTTTGAAAGGTCCAAAATTATAGACACGTCAGACAAAACATTTTTAATTCTATAGATATTAGTCTGAATATCATGAAAATAATGTTAATAATATTTAAATGGTATAGGATTTGAATAGGGAACCACAAAGAAATTACTGTTGAAAACAGATTTGGAAAACCAATTTTTTTAACTCTTTTAGAAAATGATTGTGTCCAACCTAGCATCATGAAACAGAAGCTAATGATGCAGTAATTCGGCTGAAGTGTTCTTAATATAAATCTATGACTCAAATAATGCATGACTTTCATTTGCTATTTTGTCCATCTATTATTTTAGTTTTCACAAACTTCTATGCAATATCTCTTATCTATCATTTCCATAACATTGTGATTAAAAACTCATTTTAAAGCTTTTAGCTGGTGGAAGGTGAGAAAATTGTAAATACCTGATTGTTCAAAAATAGTCGACCCAAATGATTTTAAGGCAAACTGCATCTAGAACTTTGAAAATTGACCTAGTCATTTCCTTGATATGACAAGAGAATCCTGAAGATGATATTTGTGCACCAAATAGAAGTCCTTTGTGCTGGACAGATTCTCAACATTATACTCAGGAAAGATAACTCAAGATCACCCACCAGGGTTTCAGAAGGCTGTTTGATTTAATGTGGTTAATTATTACCTGCCCCTGTTGTGCAAGAGCCTTTTCCAGATCTTCAATTTTAGTTTGATATCTGTGGTTTTCTACCTGTAATTGTTCACGAGTCTAAAAGAAGAATATAAAGGGGAAGGTGAACAAATATTTCTGCTACAATCACCTTTTACAAAATGTTAGTTTCAAACACTATCTGCTCTGCTATATGCCCATATGAAAACTAAAATATCCTAACATGTTGCACTAATATGCCTCAGTATGTGCTCTTGTGGTGCAGTGATAATATTCCTCCCTCTATGTGAACCTAGGAGGCCAGGTTCAATTCCCACCTGCTCTAGAGCTGTGTCATAACATCTCTGAACAAGTTTGTCAAAAACATCTGTATTGTACATTAATATCTTTGGCTTCCTACCAACCATTCTTACTTTTTAAACCAAAGATGTTTGTTTTGATTTTGAAAAAAGTGGTTGAGAGTGAATTTAGAGATCTCTGTTCATGCAAAAGAATCAGCTAATTATTTGAAAAAAATTGCTGTCTAATCATGCCTATGAATAGGGCGGCACGGTGGCACAGTGGTTAGCACTGCTGCCTTACAGCGCCAGAAACCCGGGTTCAATTCTGCCCTCAGGCGACTGACTGTGTGGAGTTTGCACGTTCTCCCCGTGTCTGCGTGGGTTTCCTCCGGGTGCTCCGGTTTGCTCCCACAGTCCAAAGATGTGCGGGGCAGGTGAATTGGCCATGCTAAATTGCCTGTATTGTTAGGTAAAGGGGTAAATGTAGGGGTATGGGTGGGTTGCGCTTCGGCGGGTCAGTGTGGACTTGTTGGGCCGAAGGGCCTGTTTCCACACTGTAAGTAATCTAATCTAATCTAATACTGCAATAACTGAACAGGTACAGCATCATCTTTAACCAACACCTCAGCATTAAGAAGGACTCACTTCCACTCCAGTTGGATGGCTTCTTGTAATTCCAACGCATGATGTCCGTACTCTGCCACATGGGGGGCAGCTGGTAGGGTTGGCAGATGATATTTTCAGTGGTTTTTGTGCGATCCCCAGCACAGTCGCTGCATGATTTTGTCTGGCTGTTGCTGTCATGAATAGGAGCCTTCTAGGGCTTTTTTTAAGCTGCGGAAGTTTACAGTTAATGATGTGGCATGTGCTTCAGGACTTTGGCCTGATTTTAAAAACAGCATGTCAACGACGTGTTCGCAAGCAGGATTGGGACAGAGGAGACAAGAGTTTTCATCATGTCCAGAATCAATCAGGATGTTCAGGGAACAATTGCCCTAAATCAACCTCAGTAAAAGATGGTGTGAGTGATATCTCCACTTCGCCAGAGGGAAATGTCTTTAGTGAAATCTACCACCTGCTGCAGTCACAAATGCAACCTCAGAGGAAGTTGAGGGTAACACAGCCAGTGCCCATGGAGCTGATTGTGGCCATGAGGCTGTCTGGTGTCTGGCATCGACCAGGAGTACTTGGTAGTTTCAATATCACCCAGTTTGCCGTCAGCTATTACAGACAGGAAGACATTTACACTCTTACGAAGATAGGCTGAGGGACTTGAGGCTGTTTTCGTTGGAGAGAAGAAGGTTGAGAGGTGACTTAATAGAGACATATAAGATAATCAGAGGGTTAGATAGGGTGGACAGGGTGAGCGTTTTTCCAAGTATGGTGACGATGAGCACGAGGGGACATAGCTTTAAATTGAGGGGTGATAGATATAGGACAGATGTCAGAGTTAGTTTCTTTACTCAGAGAGTAGTAAGGGTATGGAATGCTTTGCCAGCAATGGTAGTAGATTTGCCAACTTTAAGTACATTTAAGTTGTCATTGGACAAGCATATGGACGTACATGGAATAGTGTAGGTTAGATGGGCTTCAGATTGGTAAAACAGGTCGGCGCAACATCGATGGCCAAAGGACCTGTACTGTGCTGTAATGTTCTATGTTCTATGATTCTCTAGAACTGAATGTACTTCATTCTGTTTTGCCAGTGATGAGCACACAGCATGAACATATAACCTTGTGCGATTTGCAGACTTCATGCTGGTACTGAGTGTCATTGATTGTACACATGTAGCTTTCCTGGCACTGTATATCAACTGTGCCCCATACCATAACCTCAGGAAAATTGCACTACCTCAGTGCCTGTTTGATATGTGACCATACACTGTGCTTCCTGGCATTAAATGCCATGTATCACTCCATTCTAAGGAAATCCATGGTGCTTTCTGCATTTGAACCATTACAATAAATTAGAGGTGGAGACTGGTGGTAGGCGTTGTTGATGTGGTTCATGGCTCCAGTTAGCAATTTGTGTGCTTATGGTCAGCATGGAAACAATTATGCTCATGCTGCAAGATCAATGTGATGGAATGTACCATTGGTACACTGAAAGGATGTTCCCACCCCCCCCCCCCGACCCCGGCCGGCCAATCTGCTCTGAAGGGGCCCTGCAGTACTCAGCAAAGAGGCTATTGAGATCTGTCATGTTTGCCTCATGCTGTGCAACTTTATAAATCACAGCCCTTACCATTAGCTATATGTCAACCAGGTGAGGAGCAGAAAAAGTAAGAAGATCACTTAAACCTCCTTTTTAATGTTAATCAGATCATGAAAAATTGAATGTGGGTCTACTGTGAACTAATAAACTTGCATCCTGTAAAGGTTAGGTTTCAAACTCTGTCCAAAACTCTTTGTCATGTTGGTCAGCCATTCCCAACACCCCCACCCCCAACACACCCCCTACAACCCATACCGTAGTCAAATGCAGGTATCACTCACACAATCTTTTGCTGAGTGATTCTGACCATGGTGAAAACTTTTCTCTCCCTCTGTCACCTATCTCAATCATACTTGTGAGCACATTATTGACACACCGTTTTTAAAATTGGGACAAAGTCCTGAAGCACATGCCAAACCATTAAGTGTAAACTTCCGCAGCTTAAAAATAAACCCGAGAAGGCCCCTATTAATGGCAACAACAGCCAGAGGAAATCATGCAGCAACTCAGCTGTAGGTAACTGAGCATTTGTTTAAGTCTCGCTGCTGGAGGTGGGAGCTCATTCCTGCTCTGACCGATGTTCAGTGATGTGTGTTTATGACATTTGTTAGCTGAAGCCTTGAGATCAAAATGACAGCACTGGTGTCAAATTAGTGTTCCACACTGACTGACATTGTGATTTGCATACTTCGGGCAGACACTCCATTCCTGTGTACTATCAGCCTCATCTAAATCTTGTCTGGTGTAATTCACACTGGAGGTGTGTGCACATTGCAGATATAATTTAACATTAAAAATTGAGGTACTATGGGATCAGATCTCTAATCTACATCTTCATGGAAGATACTTCTTTACTTTGAGTAATTTATGCTGCCTTTGTATAGTAATTAGCCCTACATGTTTAAGGCTTGCTTGCCTACGCACACCCATTTATTTTATTGTTAGAATTAACAAGCAAGAATATGTCCTTACAGTAATGAAACAGAATTTTGTGTTTCTCTAGGCTCAATCTGACGCAAGATTATTTTCATCAGCACCTTAACTTCTCGTTCAGCATCCAAGGTTCCACCAACTTGCTCCTGTAACAAAGCATATGCCCTTTGCAAAGCCTGATATTCCATGGTCAGCTGACGAAAGCGTAGTTCAGTCTCCTCTTTTGCCATTCCCTAAAAACAAAAGCAAAATGAATGCGCATGGAAGTTTCATTAGTCGACATAGATTGGCGAAAATGTATGTGTTACAGTGAATATCGCGCTGCTATGTTTTTAGTAATAACATCCAGGAGGATGTTAAAGCAGGAGTGCTTTATGGTTTTTTAATATTAATCATGACACTGCTTTTGTGGGCAATTGGCATACTGCATTTGGAAAGTGTTAGCTGTTCTGTCAGAGTCAGCAAGCAATGCTGATGAATTTCTGATATTACATGAACCATGAAATGATACTAAGCTCAGGTGAGATATTTATCACTGAAAGAGAATGAAAACTGAGAGATTTTGCATCTTCCAGTATTGCCATATAATTCAAATGCATCACTTTGAGTACAAAATGCAAAATGGTCTGGGAATGTGTTCACTGCTCATTCTTCGCTGTAAAATAACACTTTAAAAAAATTACGTGAATCAGAACAACACCTTAATTTTAATAACATGCCTTTCATTTAATAAACATCCTGAGGTACATCACAGGAGTATAAATAAAAATAAAATTTGATTCATAATCATATAATGCAATTTTAGGGCATAAGACCAAAAGCTTGGTCAAAGGGATAGGCTTTAAGGAAGGTGTTAAGGGCAAAAGGGAACGTTTGGGCCTTGGCAGCTGAAAGCACGTAAACAAAGTTAATGGGAACAAAGTTGGAACAATTAAAATCAAGGATCCTCAAGAGGTCCAAACAAGAGGACTGCAGGTATCTCAGAGGGTTGCTGGGAGTGCAGAACTTGAATATTGCTGATAGGAGAGGTAATGGTTAACCTTTTCATCTTACCCTCCTCAGGGGATTAAAAAACTATAAAACAATGAGATAAAACAAGCAGAATTAGGCCATTTGGTCCATTGAGTCTATTCACAATTCAATCATGGGTGATGTTTATCAATCCCTTCCTCCTGCCTTCTCCTCATAACAATTGATCCCTTTACTAATCAAGAACCGATCTATTTCTGGCTTAAACTCACTCAATGGCAGTATCCACAGTTTTCTACAGCAATGAGTTCCACAGATTCACCATCTGTAGCTGAAGAAATTCCTCTTCATCCCATTCTAAAGGGCTGTTCCTTCACTCTGAGACTGTGCCCGTAGATCCTAGACTGTCCCACTAGTGGAAACATCTTCTCCAGTCCACACTATCCAGGCCTCTCAGTACTCTGTAAGTGTCAATCAGATATCCCTATACCCTTCTAAACTCCGTCAAAAACAAACCCAGAGTCCTCAACCAATCCTCACATGACAACCCCTTCATCTCCAGAATCAGTCTTATAAATCTCCTCTGGACCCTCTCCAACACCAGCACACTCTTCCTGAGATACAGGGCCCAAATCTGCTCACAATATTACAAATGCAGTCTGACCAGAGCTTTATACAGCCTCAGGAGTACACTTCTGTTCTTGTATTCTAGCCCTCTTGAAATGAATGCTAACGTTGGGTTTACCATCCTAACTGCCAACTGAACCTGTACATTAACCTTAAGAGAATCCTGAACTAGGAATCCCAAGTCCTTTGTGTTTCAGATTTCCAAAGCCTTTCCCAATTTAGAAAACAATCTATACCTCTATTCATCCTACCAAAATGTATGACCTCACATTTTCCCGAGTTGTATTCTATCTGCTACTTCATTGCCCACTCTCCTCGCCTGTCTAAATCCTTCTACAGCCTCCCTGTCCCTCCACCTATCTTTGTCTGCAAACTTTGCAACAATGCCCTTAGTTCCTTCATCCAGACCTTTAATATGCAACGTAAATAGTTGTGGTCCCAAAACGGACCCCTGTGGAACTCTCCTGGTCACCCATTGCCATGCTGAGAAAAAGCCGTTAATCCCCATTCACTGCCTTCTGCCTGTCAGCCAATCTTCTCGCCATGTCACAACCTTGCCCCTAATGTGGACCCTTATCTTAATAAGCAGCCTCCTGTATGGCCCCTTATCAATACAAAGAAATACAGGAATGTCAAATTTCAAATTATAGCAACAATTTATGCAATTGGAGAAAAAAGTTCTATTGGTTGGCATATAAACTGTTATTGGTTGAAGTTTAACCATGAGAAAAACAATGGTGAATGATAGCTTCTCTATGCTTCCAGGCAATTTGTAACAGGCATACAGCTTGGAAAAAAAACCCATAAATTGCTGGAGAAACACAACAGGTCTGGCAGCATCTCTGGAGAATACTGTGGTTCTGTGATTAGCACTGCTGTCTCACAGCGTTAGGGACCTGTGTTTGATACCAGCCTCGGACAACTGTCTGTGTGGAGATTTTACATTCTCCCCGTGTCTGCATAGGTGTGTTCCAGTTTCGTCACACAGTAAAAAGATGTGCAGGCTAGGTGAATTAGCCGTGCTAAATTGCCCATTGTGTTCAGGGATGGGTAGGTTAGGCGCATTAGTAAAGGAAATGTAGTGTAACAGGTTTGTGGAATAGGTCGAGGTGGGATACTCTTCGGAGGGTCAGTGTGGATGAGTTGGGCCAAATGGCCTGTTTCCACACTGTTGGGATTCCATGCTATGAAGTAGAAGTTAAGTTTTGGGTCCAGTGACTCTTCTTCCTTCACAAAGTTTAAATATGTTGCTCTTGCTTGCAGAGAACAAATTTCTGCACATGAAAATATGTTACTTCCAGCAAAACTAAAGCTTTGTTCTGAAGAAGCATTATACCAGATTTGAAATGTTTCTCTCTCCACAGATGCTGCCAAGCCTGTCGAGTTTCTTCAACATTTTCTGCTTTTATTTCAGATTTCCAGTATGCACAGTACTTTGCTTTTATTCATGACCTTGGATAATTATCTTCAATTGATTGTTGCTGAAGCTAACTGTGCGTTCAATGTTTTTCAGAAAGTCACATCTAACAATAGACAATTTGTTTTAGATTTTGTAAGCACTGAAGGGATCTGAAAGCTGACTATCACAAACATCAAGGCAACAGGTAGATAGATTCCAAACAGACAACAAATAACACCAGCTGTTTATGCTTTAATTTATGCAGCGGGAAGATTAGATTATTTACAGTGTGGAAACAGGCCCTTCGGCCCAACAAGTCCACACCGACCCGCCGAAGCGCAACCCACCCATACCCCTACATTTGTCCCTTACCTAACACTACGGGCAATTTAGCACGACCAATTCACCTAACCTGCACATTTTTGGACTGTGGGAGGAAACCGGAGCACCCGGAGGAAACCCACGCAGACACGGGGAGAATGTGCAAACTCCACACAGACAGTCGCCTGAGGCAGGAATTGAACGCAGGTCTCTGACGCTGTGAGGCAGCAGCGCTAATCACTGTGCCATCGTGCTGCCCAGTGGCACGGAAAAGAAAGCATAAATTGTAGTGGACAACTGGACAAGTACATCAATAAACAAAGCCAAGGATGGTAAAGAGAAATGGGTTTGGAACTGGATAGTAGATGAGGTGTTGGAATAAAGTGTGGGACAGTGTGTGATTGAATGAGAGCAATCAAGCAGCCAGTAAGAGCAGCCATAGTGACTAACAACTGAAGGTGCCATTTAGTAAGTACAGAGGAAGACAGTCACATTAACCATGACAATAGTGTAGCATATTACAGGTATATCTCTATTGTCCTCTCTGATTCAACCATGAAGGTGTAATGAGATATTGTTCAATTATGGTTGCCCTTTGTTGAGAATAACTAGTCCTTTCTCAGTGGAACCAGTAGATCTGCTACATTTGGACATCCAGAATACATTCACCAAGGTACTTCACAAAAGGTTGAGTCGTAAGTACCCACGGCATTGGAGATAGTATATTGGCATGGGCAGCGAATGGGCTTTTGGACAGGAAACAGAGAGAAGGGATAAGGAGGTCTTTTTTCAGGTTGGTGACCCATGACTAGTGAGGTTTCACAGCGATCAATACTGGGACTACAATTTTTCAGAATATAGATGAATGACTTGATGGAAGGAAGAGAATGTACTGTTGCCAAATTTGCCGATGATACAAAAATATGTGGATACGCAGATTGTGGGAGGGGTAAAAACAATTTACAGAGAGAGATTGCTAGGTCAACTAAGTGTGCAAAAATTTGGCAAATGGTATGTAATGTGGGAAGATGCAAAGTCGTTCATTTTGAAAGGGAAAACAATAGAACAGAGTATTATTTAGATGGAGAAAAACTGCAAAAAGCTGAAACACAAAGGGACTTGAGGACACTTGTGCACAAAACACAGAAAGCTAGCACACAGGCACAGCAGGTAATCAGGAAGGCTAATGGAATGTGAGCCCTCAGTTCATGGGGTTTGGGGTATAAGAGAAGGGAAGTCTTGCTGCAACTGAACAAGTTGCTGGTGAGACCACATCTGGAGTATGTGAGCTGTTTTTGAACCCTCGTGTAAGGCAAGATATCATTTCATTGAAGGCAGTTGAGCAAAGGTTCACTAGGATGATCCCTGATACGGAGGATTATGAGCAAAGGCTGAACAGATTGGAACGCTACTCATTGGAGTTTAGAAGAATGAGAGGTGATTTCATTGAAACATATAGGATCCTTACGAGGCTTGACAGGGTAAATGCTGAGAGAACATTTCCCCTTATGGGAGAGTTTAGGACCAGAGAGCATCATCTCAGAATAAAGGGATGCCAATTTAAGACTGGGATGGGAAGGTATTTTTTTCTATCAGGGGTTGAAAGTCTTTGGAATTCCTTGCCACAGAGAGCTGTGGGGGCAGAATCCTTGTGTATATTTAAGGCTGTGATGGATAGATTCTTAATCATCAGAGGAATTGAGGGTGACAGGGAAAGGGCAGGAAAGTTGACATGAGGAATATTGTATCTGCCATGATCCTATTGGATGGTGGTACAGGCACAAGGGGCCAAACAGCTTATTTCTGATGGTCTTTAACACCAACAGCCATCAAGAGGTTGCCCACTTTCTGAGTTAGCATTTATATTCACACCTAGGAAAAGTTTTATTTTACATATGGCTTACATCAACAGCAAAGCAACAGAAAAACAAAACAAAATGAAGCTGAGTTATGTTACACGAGACTTGAAACATAGAACATTCAGTGCTCCTCAGAGGTCCTGATGAAAAACAATCAAGGTAATAAGGAGAAGTTTTTGAAGAGCTGTAAAGACATTAGGTGTTCCATATAGATAATTGGTGAGACTTTGTCACATAAATCATTTGTTTGAAGAAGGAAATCTGACAATAGAGGAGCTTAGTTAGAGGGACATGGGAGTTGGTACAGAAAAGCGTATGTTGGTTAGTCTGACTTTAGAAAGCCAGCACAATATCGAGGACCAAAGGGCCTATATTGTGCTGTACTATTCTATGATCTTATATTCTAGTTACCAACATAGGGTATGAAATAACTACGCAGAGGCCGATATTCCATCACCTTTTATTTGCACATGGGAGAATCCTTGACACTGATCCAGCTCCCTCAGAGCCAGCTCTCAGAGTGACAGGATAGCTAACACGCCTGTTTATATCGGTCAGCCAGAAATTCATAATATATGAGGTGTACCTAGTTGACCATGTTACAATCACTGCAGAGTCCAAGTTGTGTTTAAGGTCAAAAGTGAAGATCAGAAAGAAAATACAATTCACACAGAAACTGAAAGCATTACAGCATTCAATGGAAAATCAAAGGCCTTAAATTTTGCAATAATGAAAAGACTCTCAGTTGGTATGAAAATAACAAAGTAAGGAATTCTAGAAGTTTCTCCCCCAAAAACAGTCCATTTCATTTAACTGGGGAAAGATTGAGTTTCACGCATGTGTATTCGTGGAGACAGCTCACCGTCAACAGCTATCTGCACTCCTGTCTGATTCTGGTAACACAGGTGTGAGAAACAAGGTGCACACAGATTGGACCCAGTTTGGGGTCAGACCAGACCAGAAATTTGCACACTTGTTTGGGTAGCTAGGATACCCCTTCATGAATCATTCTGGAGTGCAATTAGGGGAAGGTACAGTGTTTTAACATGAGTAAAGGTAGGAATGAATATGCAAAAAATGAGCATAAACTCTTGGAACTGTCTAAAACAATAGTCAAAAGTACCAAAAGGAACTATCAAAGATATCAAAGGATTTGTTAGCAGACCTGTCAAAGGAAATTGCCAGACATTTAAAGAACCTAAAACCTTGCTCTTTAAATATCTAAAAGAAAAAGAATTGTCTACAATATTAGGAAAAAAAACGAATTTCTTGCTTATTCACTCTATTGGTATAAGTCTGAGGGTAATCATAACTGGATTAGTGTTGCCTGGTCAACTTTATTTCTTACATGAATGACTTAACAACTCTCCGTCATCTCAATCAGCTGCCTGCCATTTCACCAGGTAGTTGTAGACTGTTTGAAGTAAGGCTATGAATTTTACTGATTCTTTTTAATAAGGTGCTGGTGAATTTTTATCAATGAGCATGCTTTTCTTTTCATAGTGAATGTTTCAATTGACACACAGGAATACTATTTTATCTCATCTCAAAATGGGTCCTGAGGTGTACCCAGTGTGGATACTGGATGAGTTGACACAGTCAGTGTCAGGGCAAAATTGGCGAGTGGGGAGGGAATGAACTGGCATTAGTTTGACTAAACCACAGGGGTTAAATAGGGCCATTGGGGTGGGTGAATGGGCATAGCTTTGCATGGACAGTATGGGGGTTACAGAGTCATAGACTCCCACAATGACCCTCTGAAGAGCATCCCACTCGGACTCAACCCTTTGTCCTATCCCTGTAATCATGCATCCCCTTAGCCAACCCACCTGCATATCACTCGACATTATGGGGATTTAGCATGGCCAATGTACCTTGCCTGCACATCTTTGGAGGAAATCGGAGCACCCAGTGGAAATTCGTTCAGACATGGGGAGAATGTGCAAACTCCACACAGACAGTCACCCAAGGGTGGAACTGAACTAGAGTCCCTGGCGTTGTGAGGTTGCAGTGCTAACCACTGAGCCACTGTGCTACTCAGACTTCGCCCCCTGGGTGGCCTGGAGCTACAAACCATCTGGCTGACTGCTGAATACACTGACCAATTGTGCCACAGAAACCATAGGATTGGGGGGCATGAGGTAGAAAATGTTGGCATGGATAGGGCATGGGGTGAGTAATGAGACACTGAGGACAAAAGGACTATTTTGTGGTTTATTCATTGTTTTGCCCAAAATTTCCAAGTAGTGCCAAAGCACCAAGGTTTACCTTTTACCCAGACTGCCTCTGTACCTGTCAGCCTCCATAATCATTAGAACCTGACTACTGTATCTCTGGGTTTGCAGAGTTTCGAATTATCCTGACGCTCCTTTTCTGATCGCAGAGAAAAACCACAAGCTGGGGTATAACTAGCTAATGCATGTCACTGTTCTGACCATTCAGTAGAATTGATGATCAAAATCAAAGTCCTTTGACTAACTTGACAGTCAGATATTGAAAGAACAAGAGCTCAACTAATAGAAATGGAAGAAAATATCCAGACGGAAAGAAAAATTAACCAGATCCATGTAAATATGTAGCACAAAAATAGAATTAAAAAGAAACTGTCAAATGATATTCGTGTTAAACATATACTGTCAAGGAAAGATACTTTTTTTTAAATATATTGATTACTCTGGTGATGTCATCAGTTTCATTTTTTGGTTTCAATTACTGTAAAGCAAGTCTTGCAGAATTTCACAGCTTGTCGATAATGATTTTTGGGATATTATTCTGGCGTATTATGTAAATATACAATTTCACATTTTAATTGATGTTAATCCTTTCAGTAGAGGAAGAGACTGTGGATATTCTCGATGCCTGTCTGCTGACCCTCTGTGTCTGCCGGGGGGTGGGGGGAGGTGTAAATAAAGTTGTTCCAACACTTGCTGACAGCAGTTGAGCATTGGATTGTCCTTTCTCAGTGTAACACTACAACAAATGCAAACACTAAACAAAGTGGCCAGCAAGTTGAAGAATCCAAACTTGCCAAAAATAGAGCAATGGTACATTGGCAAAGGTGGTTACTGATTCCTAAATAAGTGTTTGTTTTCTCGTGAGCCCTTGGGTGAGTGCTATTTCTCTTTAATGAAATAGTTGGTGCTCTTTCAGGAATGCACTGCTACACTGCCATCCTGTGGCAAATTATGAACACTACAGCCAGAACAGTCTCCAAGAGTTGGGCCTAGAAATTGGGTTGCATGAGCTTACCAGCGTCAGTCACTTATGAAGACTTTACTAGAAGGGGTAGATCCAAAGCATGAGAAAGACAAACAACCAATACCAGACTGAGATGACTTTAATACTGTCAGTGATGCAGCAGCATTCTGGTACAGGGCGTTCTGCTATAATGCAACAGTTGGGTTCCTCTGCAATCTCGTGTGATAGAAAATTGCTCTATGGAGAACCGCTATAGAAAAGCACGCTGTAGAAGATTGCTACAGAGTACTGCTATACCCGTTCAGCAGGAAGTTCACGTTATCCTAACAGAGTCCCCAGTCGTGTTACAGCGAATTAATGCTGATGAACCACATGTTATCCCAGAACGATGTGCATACCACTTCAGGGAGAATGGGACATGCAGTCAGGAAGCAGCTAGATAACCAGGACTGCACAGAAAGTGATTGGGAGGGATGAGGTGAATGGTACTATCTTACAGACAGTAGAGGAATGCACAAACTGTCCCAATTGGGAAGTCTTGGGTGTTTTCCAAGGCCTCTGGGTTTTGGAACTTGAAAGTCGTTTGGAATTATTATGGTGCATCTACAAGGGTGAGAATAACATGGATAACATCTTAATTGAAGTGGTCACACCACAGGTTCAGAGAGTGCAAGCAGAAAAAGACTGAGGAGATTGGGACTATACTCATTGGAATTTAGAAGAATGACGGGGGATCTCATAGCAACATATAAAATTATGGCGGGAATAGATAAGATAGAAGCAAGGATTGAAACTTGACCATATCTCAACATAAGGGGGAGCAGATTTAGGACTGAGTTGAGGAGGAACTTCTTCACCCGAAGTGTTAGGAATGTGTGGAATTCCCTGCCCAGTAAAGCAGTTGAGGCGAACTCATTGAATGTTTTTAAGGCAAAGATTTTTGAACAGTCAAGGAATTAAGGTTGTGGTGAATGGGTGGGTAAGTGGGGCTGAGGCCATAAAAAGGTCAAAATGATCTTATTGAATGACCGAGCTAGATGGTCCAGTCAAGCTCCTAGTTCTTGTTCTTATGAGTGACTGCCAGACAGTCTATGGGGACTCCTGCATTACCTGCCTGATCCTGAGTCCATTTCTCTCACGAAGTGAATTTTCCTTTTGGATACAGGTGAGGCCAGTAGTTCCTTACAGGAGTGTAGCCACAGCCACGTCTATTCCACCACAAGTGGCTCAGCTACACAGGAATGGAGGAAGAGAAGTGCAAGGATAGAAGTAGGGGATTCTATAGTTCAGGGCACAGATAGGTAATTCTGCAGACACAGATGCCAATCTTGAGGATATCCTTGTAGGGGAAAGAGTTAATAACTAGAGGTGATGGTCCACTTTGACACCAAAGATTTAAAAAAAAAGACAAGGTCTTGAAAGCAGATTTTCCAAAGCTGGGAAAGAGCTTTCATTCAAAGGCAGTGATCTCCAAATTACTCCCTGTGCCACAGATGAGCATAAAAATAGCGTGATACAGTAAATTAATAGGTGGCTGAAGAGCTTTTGGTTTCTGAGGCAGCAGGATCAGTTCTGGGACAGGTTAAGACGTGTTTAAGGACAATAGGTTAAACTATATCAAGAATGGGACCAATAACCTCACAAGGAAATTTGCTCGTGTTGGTGGGTGGGGGAGATTTAAACAAGCTTGACAAAAGCAGGGAACCTGAGAGAGAATTCAAAAAGGAGCAAATCAAATCTTGTCATGATAGGAAGAAAAATAATAAGTGAAATTGAAAGGCAGCAGAATATGAAAGTAAACTGCAAAAACTCATAAATACAAACTGTAAACATTTCTATAGATACGAAAAATTGATATACAATGTAAAAAGATTAGCAAAACGAGTGCCTATTTACAGGCAAAGGCAGAAGAATCAGTTCCAGCAACACTCAAGAAGATCAAAAGCATCTAGGAGCAACCCATTTGATTGACACCCCATCCACCAACTTCAATATTCATTCCCCTTCACCACTAAAACACAGTGGCAGCATGTGTGCCATCTACAAAATGCACTGCATTTGTCTACTAAGACTCTGATAACAGAGCCTTTCAAATGTGCAACCTCCACTAGCTCACTTTAATGGTGGCTGTAATCTCAGTAAAAGCCTATTGTCATATTGAAGAAGGGATCAATCTAGTTTATATCACCTCATCAAGATCATCTTCAGGAGTACAAGGGGTTCGATCCGTCTTATCAGTTTGGTAGGAAATGGATGAACCATCAGAATCCAGTGAGGCTTCATCATCGTATCCAAAAAAGGTCTCCACAACTGGCTTCTGTAGATTACAAATTTAAGACTCATTAATGCATGGAACATGTGCAAGCAAATGGTAAGAAGACTGAATCAAACTTTAATTAGATTTTTTTTAACAAGTATCAAGAGCTAGGAATGATCTTCATCTCACAACGTTGAGACGTCTATTGATCTCTCCACAGAGGTATATTATAGAGTCATACAGCTGTACAACATCCTTCAGTCTAACTCATCAATGCTGACCAGATACCCTAAATAATTCCAGTCCCATTTGCCAGCTTTTGGCCCATATCCCTCTAAACCTTTCCTATTCATGTCCCTATCTAGATGCCTTTTAAATGTTGTAATTGTACCAACCTCCACCATCCCCTCTGGAAGCTTATTCTATACATGCACTATCCTCTGCATGAAAAAAAACTTGCCCCTTAGGTCCCTTTCAAATCTTTTCCCTTTTATCTTAATCTATGCCTTCTGGTTTTGGACTCCCCTATCCTGGGAAAAAGACCTTGGCTATTCACCCTACCCATGCCCCTCCTGATTTTATAAACTTCCATAAAGTCACCCCTCAGCCTCCGACACTCCAGGAAAACTAGCCCCAGCCTATTCAGCCTCGAAGTATCTTTGGACTTGAAGTTCAGTATAAGAAAAAAAGAGTAAGAACATTTGCCTTTTCTATTGGTTATTTAAGGGGCCTTGGAGCAAGGATTTGATTCCTGTTGTTCTTGTGATGCTTAATAGGAATGGAATGATTTTAGGGACATGCCATCTTTTGTTTTTATATGTTTCCACAGAGAGGCAGCACTGAGCATTCCTGACATTTCAGTCCTGGATGATCAAATTTGACTAATTTTCAAGAATGATACAAATCAAGTGTCAATCAATCAAATTCTTTTTTGGATCTATTGAAAATACTGAAATATAAGCAGAAAATCTGAACATAATAGATTTTTGGTAACAGTGAAATAGTATTTGAAGATCATTGCTCAATATTTTCTTAACGGTAGCTGAGTAAAGATATTTCTTATTTAAAAATAAAATAAACTAAAACTGAATAAATTTCTTTTCTTTCTTGTACCTGCAAGTAAAGGTTTTACTGTTTTCTGCTAAAATCACATAATTTTCATTCCAACTAGAAATGTTGCCAAATGTATTAAAAAGAACTACATTGAGCAGGAGAAATGTACTGGCTATTCTACATTATAATCCAGATATTAGTAAGTATTGTATCACTTTCTAGTGCAGAAGGTGTGTGTGTGTGTGTGTTTACGCTCGCGCATGCGCCTCAATGTCAGGTCAGGATCTGGAGGTCTAAGGGGTCAAGGTGAGGGGTGTGCGGTAAGTTGTGGGTCAATTGAATAGCAGTTGGACTAATTATTTCAACATTTCCTGGCTAACTGTTTACTTAACTTCAGCAGAACCTTCCAAATTCTCCAATCTAAACGGTGAATTATTCAGCATGATCTTCAATTTTCCAGGCAATTCCTTTGTCATCTACTATGGCAGAGATTTTCTGGCATGCCCATGTTCTACTTCCATGTACACTTTAGGAACATTTATCTGACCATCAGAAGATCAGTGGCAATATGTTGTATTTAAAACTTACATAACTGCATGTTTCCTTATGTTCCTAAAGAATTAGCTTCAGCCTATTTAATACTACAGGATGCAGATTATATGAATCTCTTTCGGATCTTTCGTGGAAAGTCATCTAAATAATATGGATATTTGTACACTGGAACAGGGTTTAAAATGTGCAAGTGGACTTAAGGGAATGTCTGCAGGTTATTTTGTCAGCCAGGGTTATATGCAAGGAACCAGTCTGATATGACCAGATGAAACTCCCCATAATTCTGGAAATGCATTGCACATCAAGGAGCGTTTTAAAAACAAATGGTCAAGCTGGAAATTTTCAGCACTTCTTTTTTCAGTATTAGTGCACTCTGGGAGTTTTGTTTCTCATCAATAGTTAGTTATGTAGTTTATCAGTGAGTAATAGGGTTAAATACTAAGGCTAAATATATCTGCTTGAAAAACAGGATTCAAAGTCCAAGGACCTTGGTCTAAATATTACATGTCACCACCATATGTGCTTTCGACAGAAGGGGATGTAATATAAGTCAGTGATTATCCCTCAAACTCACCCTCACAATAGAGAGAGTGGGCAGGTGCTGAAATTAGTAGTCCTCCTGTGAAATGTAATCAATAATCAATTAAGAATCAATTTCATTCCTTTCAAACTCAGCTGAGCCCTATATTATACTAACACCAGCTGGTTTCGCAACAGTTTCTACCCTACCATTGCTAGAATACTGAATGGACTCACAAACTCATAACATTCGCTTGTACCTGTGTTTTTGTTTTTGCCGCTGTTTACCTATTATTTACTTAACTATGCTATTTAACTCTGTGATCTGCCTGTATTGCTCGCAAGACAAAGCTTTTCACTGTCCCTCGGTACACGTGACAATAAATTCAATTCAGTTCAATTCAATTCATTGCCATAGTAGGTGTGATGAGGCAGGAGTGGGATTCCTTTCTGTTGTAAAGTGTTTAAAGGCATGGGATGGAAGAGTGACCTTTGCCCATCAAAGCTACCTCCTCCCTGAGGGGTTAAAGATCTCCCTGAACTAAGTACCTTGATTAAACCTCATTCCTGAACCCATCGAGCCTCCTGCCTGGGCCTTGCCCACTCTGGAATTCACTATACACCAACTGAGCCCACCCACAGCGCTTAATGGCTTTAGTGAAGGGTTATTATTGGCCTGTCAGCACCCATCATAATTCATTCTCAATTTATAGCAAGGACAAAAAAATGACAATTGTTTATTTTGTGAAAAAAACTCTCAAAATTCGGAGAAACTCAACAGTTTTTAATTTCTAACCAGTACTTAGCTCCAATCAGTATAGTTGAATTCTGTGAGATTGATACTTGTAATCTTGGCACTCTGTGTACATTAGTTTTTGGGTATTAGGATGAGGGAAAAGATGCAGAGACTTAAACATTCTATCTCCTTTGTGATTAGCACACACTCCCAGAGGCATATCTGGAATGGGCAGGAAACTTCTCCTAAATACTCTGGATTGTATATTCATTACGTGGGATGAATATTATGCCAGAACAGCATATCTCACAAGGAAAGGGTACACTATATATTGTGGACCTGACATTTCAAATTAGAAGATTGACCACTATCTGCTCAAATGTCCATAAAGCTAAGGGGTGAATTTACAGACAGATGGAATTCACTGCAGAACTGACAGTCATTGGGCAACTGATTTCCAATGATTATGATGGGGTTTCTCTATCACCCGCCATCACAGGCTGTTTAAGGCTGACAGCAACACATAACTTGCATGGCACAAACTAAATGTGTGCCAATTCCAAACAGTTGTCTTGTTTGGTAATTACCCCTAAATGTTGAAAATAAAGCTGAATGAGGAAGACTGTCAAATCTAGCCTAAGCAAAGACAGACACTTAATTCAGCCTACTGCAGTTTTAAAAAAAGCGGTGTCAGATCTTAATGTTGCAAACATAAAATGTCATGATGTGGAGGTGCCAGTGTTGGACTGGGGTGGACAAAGTTAAAACTTACATAACAGCCGGTTCGAGTCCAACAGGTTTATTTGGAAGCATTAGCTATTGAGGTGCTGCCCCTCCATCAGGTGGTTGTCAACCTGATGAAGGAGCTGCCCTCCGAAAGCTTGTGCTTCCAAATAAACCTGTTGGACTATAACCTGGTGTTGTGTGATTTTTAACACAAAATGTGGCATGCTGTATTTAAGATTTATATTTGCAATGTCAATGACACATTTCCTTTTTGGTCAAATTGCCTTTAACTTACGTACATTTGTTTGAAATAGTTTACGTGCACATTTTTTGAGATGTTTTTGTAGGAAGTAATCTGATGCTTGAATGCTTAAGTGAAGGTTACACTTAGCAAGTGAACTTAGGTGAACTCCCATAGGAAATTACATCAGTTAGGCTTTGTATACAACAAATTGGTGGGGGGAGGGGGGTGCAGACACAGGAAAGTTCCCATCCTTTTCTTTAAAAGAGCTTAAAACATTCCAACTGTTTATGTCAATTACAAATTGTCTTCTGTTTCCACATTGAACTACTAACCACTATCTGAAGGGGACAGCAGCCCATTCATTTTACCTTGCTTGATTTTGTAACTTTCTTCCTCTGTTTTCTGTAATGTAGAAGCTTATCCCGATCCTGCAATCAAAGCAGACGGAGTTGATTCAAAAATGAAATAGTCCAAAATGTCATCTCATAGTGTAAGATTACAATCCATTTTCAGCACTAATTAAAAATGTGGACTAATTAAGTTTACAAGATTAGACTGAAGTTTTATTCAGGCATCTGAAATTTTAATTGCTGATTCATTGTCTGCATTACTTTCACCAATGTTATAAATAAAACTCGACAACATTTCAAATTATGTCAGATTAAATGTTTCCTTGACTAAATATTTACCCCTTCCAACACCCCCAAACCCTCTTGATCCTGTACCACAAATGAGTCAAGGAAATAGAGGTCAATGCACAGATGTTTGAGATTAGGAACTTCTCTGAGATCAGATTTTATGAAGAAGATTTGTTGAACCTTTCATACTTGATAGTGATTCAAGTCTCTAGATTGCTGGATTTTGAAGGATCTTTAAATCCTAATGCATTTTGGATGACTTCTGAAGAAAACAGTCCTGAGCAATTCTGACCTATGCATAGGTACTTGGCTTGTCACTGCACCATACTTAAAGATCAGGATATCGATGGGTAGGGGTGAATATAATATTAGAAACCATTCTCTCTCAGTCTTTGGAGCTTTCTTTAGAACCACCTGCTTTGGACTAGACTTTATTTCAAGAATTTAGTGAGCAGGCTTGGTTTGCTGATTTCTTCCCAGCTACAAAAATATTTCTGTTGGTGTTATTATGAAGATTCAGAAGTACATAATTCCCCACTTTACTTGCAGGTATATAAAGAAACTCCTCTAACATTAGCATCTTCATCCTGCTGAAAGAACATAGCCAGGGCTGGAGAGAACTTTGGGATACCCAGGATGTCACATTTCTCAGAAACCGATGTCAATCGCACTATGTGTACTTCTGACACCTTTGAGCTAAACATTCTGTTACTTATAGGCATTCTGTTACTTACTATGACACTCTTGACATAACCGGCTGTCTCCAATGCCTATAAAAGAAGTTAAAAATTGCAACAGTAATTAGAAAATGACTGACTGTAAAACAAAAGGCAAGGTAAAAGGACCATAATTAGAAACATGGAGAAGTGCCATACTTTTACTGATTTCTTTGTTGCTGGCTTCAGTTATTTGTCATGTCACACTGAAACTAGACTTTTCAAACTTGGAATTCAAAATATTTCATTCATATGGCAGGAAGCCAGGATAATAACTTGCACTGACATGGCAGGCTTAATAAAGAACAAACACTTTCAATAGACTGACAGATTGGGTTAACAACAGTGGAAACTGTAGCATTTAAATCACAGTTTTAATTAAACAAAACATGCCAGGCACTTCATAAAGCAAGTAATGAATAAATTAGAAACAAAAACACCAAAAATTGCTGGCAAAGCTCAGCAGGTCTGGCAGCATCTGTGGAGAGAAATCAAAGTTAATGTTTCATGCCCAATAAAGCCATATTTTATGTCAGCAACATTAAGAACTGCCACCATTTCTTTTTTAAAACTGCAGTACGCTGTAATTAGGTATCTTGCTTTGCTTAGGCTAGATCAACTTTATTTTAAATATAGAGTCATAGAGTTGTATAGCACAGAAACTGACCCTTCGATTCAACTCATCCAGATATCCTAAATTAATTGCGTGTCACTGAACCTGAAACGTGAACCCTGATTTCTCTCCACAGATGCTGCCAGACTGGCTCAGCTTTTCCAGCTATTTCTGTTTTTATTTCTGATTTCCAGCATCTTTTGATTTTTAATGAATAAATTAGGACAGGGACATGTTTGTAGCAGAGCCAACTGAATAGAACATCAGACAAAGAAGCAGGCCAGAGTCAAAGAGTGTGGCGCTGGAAAAGCACAGCCAGTCAGGCAGCATCCAAAGAGCAGGACAGTCGATGTTTCGAGCATAAGCTTGTGCCCGAAATGTCAACTCTCTCGCTCCTCGTATGCTGCCTGACCAGCTGTGATTTTCCAGCACCACACTCATCAACTCTGATCTCTAGCATCTGCAGTTCTCACTTTCTCTGAACAAGCAGGCCCACCCAGTCTAAGGGGAAGGTTTTTAAAGTCATACTCAAAGTGGGGGGAAGAAAGTGTTTAGGCAATTAATTCCAGTGTGAATGATGGGCTGTATCAATAATGGTAGAGAGTGGTTAAGTATGTCTACATAGTGCCATGAAAAGACAGAATACCAACGAGTACTTGGGAAAAGTGGAATTCACAAAGATAGGCTTAAGGTAGGAGGGATTTGTTAATGTGAGCAAAGATTTAGCCATCAGTGCCCTGGAGGTTGGGGAACCAGTGGAGATGGCTAAGAAAGAATGGAATCAAAAACTGAAATTGCTGGAGAAACTCAACATCCTGAGATCCACACTTTGTACAGTGGTGCACTGCACTCTCGCTCTCCACCAGCACTGCCTCATACTATCTCATAGCTGGCCTGCACTGCAGTTCCACTTCATTCTCTGGCACATTCAACAGTTGAACAAGAAACGTTTTCTCTTCCTTTTAGACATTAAAGCTTTGCCAGACTCAGAGTTTCTACAGCAATTTCTGTTTTTGTTTTAGCTTTCCAGCATCCAGAGTTCTTTATTTCATTATAGAACTGAAAGATTTGTGGATCTTAATCTTGGACAGGATGGAGGCAAGACACTCCCAGGAACTTCAGTGTCTGGATTAATATTAAGCACTTCAGCTACAAATGGTAGCATGCTTTCATCAGTGCGTCATGCTTCAAGTGGCCCTTGTTAGGTTGGGGTTTGAGACCTTTATACCCTCAGGTTGTATGCTATGATACACTAATGATATCATGAACATACCTCTTAAAGATATACTGCATATGAACTCAATTGTAACAAAACACCAAGATTCCCCAAGAAATGTTACTCCATTTGAACATTTTTTTGTTTTTTTTTCAGCAGCGGAATAATCTGATTTGGAAGTGCTGGTGTTGGACTGGGGTGAACAAAGTTAAAAATCACACAATACCAGGTTAAAGTCCAACAAGTTTATTTGGAAGTACTAGCTTTTGGAATGCTGGTCCTTCATCAGGTAGCTGCGGCCTAATGAAGGAGCAGTGCTCTGAATGCTAGTGTGCTTCCAAATACACTTGTTGGACTATAACCTGGTGTCGTGCGATTTTTAACTTTGTTCACCCCAGTCCAACCCTGGCACCTCCACATCATGATTACCATAGACACCACTAACGGCTGGCTCAAAGTGCAAAGGATTTCCAAGAAGATCATACATACCGCCACAGACACTCCACGACTACCTGATGAAGGAGCAGCGCTCCAAAAGCAAGTGCTTCTAAGTAAACCTGTTGGACTATAACTTGGTGTTGCGTGCTTTTTAACTTTATAATAATCTGAGTAATCCACAAAACACCTGCAGGCCTGGGAGACTTGAAGCAACATTCAGATATTACTTTCTCCAACCATGGCGTCAGGGTTAAACTAACATAGCATTGGGCCATACAAACGCATCAAAATTGAAAAAACAAGGGCAGCTTGTTCTTGGAGGTGTGCTGCATCAGTTACCTGTCAACAAAAACCTAACCCTAACCCTAATGCTTTTGATGTACAAATGAGAATCAATAATATTAAACAATATGTGACAAGATCACAAATGTCCGATCTAGTTTTTTTCCACTTAACTACATCAGATGAAATATTCCACTCTACTGCACTGTGCACTAATGAATATGGATCAGAACTTTGCAGAGTTGGTTAATAATGTGAGTACTGCAGTGGGAAAGCAGTTACAAAATGACCACCAATTTGATGTGGTAGAAGTAATATCGCAGCCAAGCACAGTTGTATCCTGTGCTAACATCCAGAGCTACATATCTTCCAATGGAAGTTTTAGTCAACCCCTATTGCTCTGAAATCAGAAAATCCAGCACAGTCCAGAAACCAAATCTGGGATCTTCTTATTTGCACACCTCAGCAGCAACCATAAAGCAAACCATTTAGTTAACCAGAAATGTTTGATCCTGGACAAGTGTTGAATGTGCACGTTAAAAGCTAGTCATTGCAAATTTATTACTTATTGAAAATTATCTGAAGTCAAATCTATGCAAAGGAAACAATTTAATCTGGAAGTAATAATGAAGACAACATTGCCCCAATGTATTTAAATAATTGCTTTATTACCTTACTGAGATCATCAATGATATTTTGCTGTTCAATAACTTGCATTCGAAGAAGTTCATTTTCTTTTTCTTCATAACTCTGATCTAGATCATTTAAGGAGCTTGGTCGGCGTATAGTCCCCACCTTTTCCTTCTACATAGAGGGTACAATAAAAACAGATGAAAATGAAAACACATTTGAAAAAATTCTTCAAAAGTGTGGTAAACATCCTGCGTACATTTTCAATTTATTTTGTTGTGACTTTTGCCTTTCCTTTTTATGGTTTGATGGTTCACTACAATTTCCCAGTTTCAAACAGAAGTGGTGAGTCCTGATTAATTTTTTTTATGCCCTCTCCTTGAGAAAACTGAGAATGACCCACATTTAAATTAAACGTCTTAAGGTGTGTGTGGACTATGATGGTAACAGCAGAGTTACAGCCTCATATTGAGAAGTTAAAATATATTTAATAAAGGCAGTAAATGGATTGTCTGTTGATAGGACATCACCACCAAAACAACGCTTTCTGTTCCAAATGCAATACACCAATGAATTTATAAAGGTTTTGAATGCACCTCATAATGGATAAGAAAGAGACAGTTTAGTAGGATTTTTAAGATGTTGGAAATTGGAATACCCTTTAAAATGGTGTTCTCTTGTATTCCATATTTTGTATTCCATGTATAGTATGAGATCTCATTTAACTATGTTACAGTCATAACCAGCCTTCCATAAGCATAAACAAAAGATTCATTGGGTGCCAAAAATGTACTTTTGCAAATTTATTTTTATTCTTAGAAAGAATGGAAACTAACTTTCAAATGGAGGTGGGCAAGGGAACAGTGTTATCCTAGCATTATCAGTAGTTGTCCATGGTCATTCCTGGAGAGGGTTTACACAGGTGATTGACACAGCACAGACAGTCAGCACCCAAAATAATGTCTATCAACAGTGGTAGGTAGAGAGAGGGGGGGCAAGAGGATGCAGGGAAACAAGCCACCATCTTCTTAGGAGAAGACCAGGAGTTCCTCTACATTATCCCAAGGGTAGAACAAAGACTGTCTTCTTCAAAGACCACATGAAGTATGGGTGAACACCCCAGCACTTCAAAACTGCTGCTTCTCCGATTTACAGACAGCCTCAGGATTGGCGAAACATTTTCATCTGTCACAGTCACATAGTTTCTTTCTCTAAGTCACTAAAATATTATATTGAACAGTCGCTTCTTAAGAAACTCAATAAACTATCTGAAATTGATACAAATTATCAACTGCCCACATTAGATAACTGTGATTACGAATCTCCAAAATCAACAAAATCAACTGCAGCATCAGTGACTATTTCTTTGTGCAGGCTTCTCCTGGAGACGACAGAGAATGAATTGTGTTCAGATCGATATACAGGGCGTGATGGCTAGTGCTGAGGGCAGGAACACTCTTCTGTCCAGTGTCAACATCAAGCAGTCCCTCATCCAATTTAAATCTGGATTTAATGTAAAATTGCCTTAACGGGTATATAATCATTCTGGTTGTTATTCACAGAGAAATCAGAAGCAATTTTTCCTGAATGCATTTACAATGTTGCTGGATCCAATCATCAAGGGAATCTTCCTCTGTGTTTCTCAAACAGCAGCTTCAGAAAAAACACCAATCGCTGAACTGCTGTGACTTAGCCTTCTCCAGCTCAATCATCTCCATGGTTCGGCTGTGTGAAATTCAATCCAGCATCAACCTCTGCTCAATCATAGATAATCTTCCCTGAAGTTCAGTGGCCAATTTAAAATGAGTTGCAAGCACTCAAAGACAAATAATTTATGAGCAGTTGTTCCAAGTGCTGGGACTCTTGGCAGGGATCAGAGCTCTCATGAATAGTTATAAAGTCGAACACTGATTTTCTGCTCATTAATTTTGTGGGATCGAATAAAACAAGGACTCTTGGGCTGGAATTTGCCAACTTTTGAGCTTTTCTCCATAATGTATAGAATTATTTCCTTTAGTTTTTACAATTTTTGTTCATTGTTATTTAACTAAGTCTGATCTATATCCCTTAAAGCAACATCCAACTGTCATCCTATTGCTGAGGTATTTTTGTGCTCTGACCTTTTCCAGAAATTGAAAGTGCTTTTGGCCAGAGTTGATTGTGCAGAAAAGTCTTTGAGAAGAATGGCTTTGAGTGTGTCAATGAGCTTTCCTGATGGAATTTACACAGCTTTAATTCCAATTTTCTTTCATAATTTGCTCAGGTTAGGATAAATCCAAAATGTCTCTGTTTGTAAGATCTATGGGCAAGTGAATGTACAAAATTTATATCATTTTGTTGATCAGATCATTAAACCTGATAATTAAGGAGGAACTTAAAAAGGCAAAGAACTCGAAGGAAGATGGATTAAGTAGCTTTTCACTGGTACCTATGAGTTAGTGCTGTAAACCAGCTGTTAAAAGAAGAAGGGATAATAGTTTTACCTGGGGGGAGGTTGCAGGAAAGGGGGGCACAGATACTTGCCAAACACTAAAAACTGGCTGTGATGCAGGCTATGCTGCAAGTCAGTGATCAATTTAACACTCGATTTCTGAAAAAAGAATCTGCCTGCTGATATGATGAGTCACTGTCACAGACAATGTCATGACAATCATGGCCATTGTAGACTTCACTTTAATCAATCTGCTCAGGTTTATTACAATCTGGAGGTGACGATATTGGACTGGGTTGGACAAAGTCAAAAATCACAGAGCAAGTTACAGACCAACGGGTTTATTCGGAAATACAAGCTTTCGGAGCGCTGCTCCTTCATGATATAGTGCCTGATGAAGGAGCAACGCTCTGAAAAGTAGTCATAGAAAGCATGCTATAGCATGGAAACAGACAATTCGATCCAACCCATCCATGCCGACCAGATATCCCAACCGAATCTAGTCCCACCTGCCAGCACCCGGCCCATATCCCTTCAAACCCTTCCTATTCATATACCCATCCAAATGCCTCTTAAATTGCATTTGTACCAGCTTCCACCACTTCCTCTGGCAGCTCATTCCATACCTGTACTACCCTCTGTGTGAAAAGGTTGCCTCTTAGGTCTCTTTTATATCCTTCCCCTCTCACCCTAAACCTATGCCCTCTAGTTCTGGACTCCCCGACCCCAGGGAAAAGACTTTGCCTATTTACCCTATCCATGCCCCTTCATAATTTTGTAAACCTCTATAAGGTCACCCCTCAGCCTCCGACACTCCAAGGAAAACAGCCGCAGCCTGTTCAGCCTCTCCCTATAGCTCAAATCCCCCAACTGTGGCAACATCCTTGTAAATCTTTTCTGAACTCTTTCAAGTTTCACAACATCTTTACGATAGGAAGGAGACCAGAATTTCACTCAATATTCCAACAGTGGCCTGACCAATGTCATGTACAGCCACAACATGACCTCCCAACTCCTGTACTGAATACTCTGACCAATAAAGGAAAGCATACCAAATGCCTTCTTCACTATCCTATCTACCTGCGAATCCACTTTCAAGGAGCTATGAACCTGCTCTCCAAGGTCTCTTTGTTCAGCAACACTGCCTAGGACCTTACCATTGAGTGTATAAGTAGTGTTTTCAAATAAACCTGTTGGACTATAATGTAGTGTAGAGGCTGGTACAATATCTACATTTAAGAGGCATTTGGATGGGTATATGAATAGGAAGGGTTTGGAGGGATATGGGCTGGGTTGGGTGGGGATATCTTGTTGGCATGAACGGATTGGACCGAAGGGTCTGTTTCCATGCTGTACATCTCTATGACTCTATGACCAGATTTGTGATGACACACCTCTAAAACAGCACTTCAACCTGAGCCTTCCAGGTCAAAGCTAGGGACAATGTCACTGCACCGCAACAGCCCTACCAAGTTCATTGTAACATGAGAATTTCCATAGGCATATCCATGTAAGATTTTTCAGTGTCATGCTTGGGTCATGTACAGATGTAGCGCACAATAGATAGGGGAAAGCACTCATTGTGACCAGAACTGCTGCTCTGCTCCATATTTCACTCATTTGGAGCACTGAAGTGCAGACATTTTAAAACAAATTGTGAATAAAAGCATAATTATCTTGCCTAAGGGAATTTAATATTATTTTTCAATCATCTAAAAAGAAAAGGAAATGATTCATTTTGGAAAGAAAATGAATTTGCCACTTGTGCTGCATTTCAGACAGTTCTTCCCTCACTAATGCCCCTTTAGGGTTTGATGTGTCACCATTTGGAAACTGTGTTAAGGCTTAATTTAAAAGCTCCTGCTCCTAATTATTTAAGACCATTAGAATAATTGAAACTCCTTTGGGAGACTGAATCACAATATAGCACTAAATCAGTACTGAAGAGAATTAAGGGAACATTCAACTCTGTTTATCATTGGTTACAAGATCAATAACTTATAAATTCTATCCTTAACCAGTTATGGAATATTGCAGACTTAACTGGTTCAAAGGCCATGGAACAAATGTATTCAGTATAGACCCAAACCATGGAAAGCCATTTGGCTTCATGTTGATGTCCTACTCTATTGTCAGAGTGCATTTTGCAAATCAGAGCGTTATGGCATGGATATTGACCTTTTCACAAGTTACAATTAGAAGCACATCTACCTCTATTTTTGGGGTGGCATGGTGGCTCAGTGGTTAGCATCCACCTTGGCATACACCTGGCAGAAAATCTCACCTGGACCCTCAACACCAGCTCCTTAGCCAAGAAAACTCAGCAGCATCTCTACTTTCTGCGCAGGCTAAGGAAAGCCCACCTTCCACCACCCCCCCATCATCCTCACCACATTCTACAGAGGGTTCATGGAGAATAGCCTGAGCTGCCGCATCACTGCCTGGTTCGGATTGTAAGACCTTACAACGGATAGTGAGGACAGCTGAGAAGATCATCAGCGTCTCTCTTTCCTCCATTACAGACATTTATTCCACATGCTGCATCCGAAAGGCTAACAATATTGTGGAAACCCCAGACATCCCTCACTCAAACTCTTCTCCCTCCTGCTGTCTGGCAGAAGATATTGGAGCATTCGGGTCTCTCACAGCCAGACTGTGCAACAGTTTCTTCCCCTGAGCTATCAGGCTCCTTAACACAGTTTGATCGGACTCTTTCCAATCTGAAATTCTTTGCATGACTTTGAATTATTATTATTATTATTAATAATTATTATTTATCATTCTCCTATTACACTGGAACGTGTATGTTTTGCACTTTTTATGCCGTGTATGATTGTGTAGTCTGTGCTGTCCATGTAGCACCCTCGGCTCTGGAAGAATGCTGTCTCGTTTTTACTGTATCCATTGTATATGGTAGAAATGACAAATAAAAAGCTACTCTGCTCTTGATTTGGAGATGCCGGTGCCGGACTGGGTGTACAAAGTTAAAAATCACATAATACCAGGTTATAGTCCAACAGGTTTAATTGGAAGCACTAGCTTTCAGGGTGCTGCTCCTTCATCAGGTAGTTGTGGAGTATAAGATTGAAAGACATAGGAGTTATAGCAAAAGTTTACAGTATGACATAACCCATGCGGATGGCCTCAACTGGGACGTTGGGTTCATGTCACACTACAGGTGACCCTTTTGTACTCTATCACACACACACACACACACACATATATATATATATTTATACACACACTCACACAGATCCTCTCCATATGCTAACATATACACCACACACTCTCACCCTCTCACTGACATCTCCCCCTTTACACTTACACACACAGACAGTCATAACCAACGCCTCCCACCCCCTGTCCCCCCTACACACACCCACAATCTCACACACATATACAAGTTTGTGGGGTGAATTTGCATTTGCAGAATCACATTTTATTTTGCTCAAAAACTATATGCATCCATGTAAGATTCTGTAAACCTGTTTTTTAGATTAGAATCAGTCTGACCATTGTGACACAGACAGTCTCACACAGGGCACCTCACACCTTCAATGCATTTTCTGGGCTGAGATGACATTAATTGTTAAAGTTTACTTAAGAATGTAACTTTTAAAAAGGTTTTGCAATTTACACATGAAAGAACTAAAACCAACATGGTCATTCTAAAAGATGAGAGACTTAACAAACAATCCAGGTCTTTTTGAATACATAATTTCAGTTACATCACACTGAAGATAAATTTGCTATAAATTCTGTGTCTTACAATCTTTACTCAACAACCACCTGATGAAGGAGCAGCACTCCGAAAGCTAGTGCTTCCAAATAAATCTGTTGGACTATAACCTGGTGCTGTGTGATTTTTAGCTACTCTACTCAAGCACTGCTGCCTCACAGCGCCAGGGACCCGGGTTCGATTTCAGCCTAGGGCGACAGTCTGTATGGAATTTGTATATTCTCCCCGTGTCTGCATGGGTTCCCTCCAAGTGCTCCAGTTTCCTCCCACAGTCCAAAGATGTGCAGGTTAGGTGAATTGGCCATCATAAATTGCCCATAGTGTTCAGGAATGTGTAGGTTAGGTGCATTAGTCAGGGGAAATGTAGAGTAATAGGGTAGGAGGAATGGGTCAGGGTGGCTTTCTCTTCAGAGGGTCAGTGTGGACTTGTTGGGCCAAAGGGCTTGTTTCCAGACTGTAGGGATTCTAATTCTAACTCAGGCTTCCAGTATCACTCTGTAAAGATTTCAAAGTGTACTCGAAATGTATTGAGCGCTTTTATTTTTGAAAAAAAATTTAGAATAAAGCTTCAGGATTAAAATTTATGGTTTGTGACATAAAGAAGCATTCTATACAAAGAATAAATTAAACAACCCGCTGCAGGAGCAGGCTCTATAAATATCCCTATCCTCATTGATGGAGGAGCCCAGCACATAAGTGCAAAAGTGGGCGGCACGGTGGCACAGTGGTTAGCACTGTTGCCTCACAGCGCCAGAGCCCTGGGTTCAATTCCCGCCTCAGGTGACTGACTGTGTGGAGTTTGCACATTCTCCCCGTGTCTGCGTGGGTTCGCTCCGGTCTTCTCCCACACTCCAAAAATGTGCAGGTTAGGTGAATTGACCACGCTAAATTGCCCATAGTGTTAGATGTAGGGGAATGGGTCTGGGTGGGTGCGCTTCGGTGGGTCGATGTGGACTTGTTGGGCCGAAGGGCCTGTTTCCACACTGTAAGTAATCTAATCTAATCTAATAAGGTTGATTCATTCGCAACGATCTTTAGTCAGAAGTGCTGAGTGGATGATCCATCTCGGCCTCCTCCAGTGGTCCCCAGCATCACAGAATCCAGTCTTCAGTCAATTCGATTTATTCCATGTGTATTAAGAAACAATTGGAGGCCCTGGATGCTGCAAAGGCTATGGGCCCTGACAACATTCCAGCAATAATACTGAAAACGTGGGCTCTATAACTTGCTGCTCCCCTCACCAAGCTGTTCCAGTGCAGTTACAACATTGACATCCATCCAACAATGTGGAAAATTACCCAGTTATGACCTGTACATAAAAAGCAGGACAAATCCAACCTATTCAGTTACCACCCCATCTTGATCATCAATAAAGTGATGGAAGGTGGCATCAGCATTGCTAATAAGCAGCACAGGCACAATGATGCCTAGTTTGGGTTTCACCAGGGCCATTATGAAAAATAAACAGCATGAAAGCATGGGAAGGGTTAAAGCATGAAGACCACTGGCAATCTGTGGTCTGTGAAAGGCAGAATGGGATAAGAATATTGGAATACTCTTACACCAATGAGCAGAGTAAGGTTAAGGCCGAAAGGTCACTATGGTGAGATGAGATAACAGTTAGTAGAGGTAGTTTTCCTGTTAAGAGTTATTATGACAGGATTGGGACTATAAATATTTGGGACATGACATTAAAATAGCTAATTAATAGTTAGTAGAGTCAGCTTGAAGACTATTGTAATGGATGGGATAGGTAAGTATCTATCATGACAGGTTAGTCTGGAATGGAAGATCACTGCAGCAGAGGTAATAATAAATATCTAATCATGACATTAGGAAAATATTAAGTAGGGTCTGGAATAAAGACCATTGTTGCAAAGAGGTGCTAATAAATATCTAACCATGACATTAGAATAACATTAAGTAGAATGTACAACTAAAGAGATAATGGGAACTAACATCATTGGTTTATTGTGCAGCCAGAGTGAGGTACTTTGATTAATATAGTTGGACATGCTGAGAAGCTAACAGGAACATGATAAAAAAAACATAAAAATCCACAGACCCTGAGGTTCGTGGGCATTCGAGAATCTGCTTTCTCAGTGTCATGGTTTTTTGTTTGCAAATAAAAGACCTTCTTCTTGAAGAACTCTCTGCGCCTCCTGGTGATTCTCTATATTTTCTCCACGACACTACTCAGCTCCTGACCTCATTATACCTTTGCTTCAAGCATGGACAAAAGAGCTGAATTCCAGAGGTGAGCTGACAGGTCTTAAACATCAGTTGCATTTGGCTGAGTGTGACATCAAGCAAAACCTGAATCAATGGATATCCGAGGGCAAACTCTTCGGTGGTTGGAGTCATACCTGGCACATAGGAAGATGATTGTGGTTGTTGGAAGTCATTCACTTCAGCAACAGGCTATCTCTGCAGGAGTTCCTCAGGGTGGTGTCCTAGGCCCAACCATCTTCAGCTGCTTCATTAATGACCTTCCCACCATCATAAGGTCAGCAGTGGGGACGTTCACTGATTACTATACAATGCTCAGCACCACTCACAACTCCTCAGATACTGAAGCAGCTCAAATGCAACAAGATCTGGATTGGGCTGACAATTGACAAGTGAGATTTTCAGCACACAAATGCTAGGCTACGACAATCACAAATAAGAGACAATCTAATCACAGCCAGTTGACATTCAATGGAGTTACCAGCACTGAATCCGCCACTGTCAACATCCTGGTGATGACCATTGACCAGAAACTCAAATGGAATTGTCACACAAAAACAGGAGCTACAGGACCACGTCAGAGGATAGGAATATTGCGGTTAGAACCCACCTCCTGACTCGCCAAAGCCTGTCTGTCATCTACTAGGCACAAGTCAGGAATGTGATGGAATATTCCCCACTTGCCTGGATAGGTGCAGCTCCAACAACACTCAAGAAGCTTGACATCATCCAGGACAAAGCAGTCTGTTTGACTGGCACCGTACTCACAAGCATCCACTCTCTCCATTACCGATGCTTAGTAGCAGCAGTGCATACTATCTATAATATGCACTGCAGAAATTTACCCAAGATCCTCAGACAGTATAATAGACAATAGGTGCAGGAGTAGGCTATTCTGCCCTTCGAGCCTGCACCACCATTCAATATGATCATGGTTGATCATCCTTAATCAGTATCCCGTTCCTGCCTTATCTCCATAACCCTTGATTCCACTATCCTTGAGAGCTCTATCCAACTCTTTCTTAAATGAATCCAGAGACTGGGCCTCCACTGCCCTCTGGGGCAGAGCATTCCACACAGCCACCACTCTCTGGGTGAAGACGTTTCTCCTCATCTCTGTCCTAAATGGTCTACCCTGTATTTTTAAGCTGTGTCCTCTAGTTCGGCACTCACCCATCAGCGGCAACATGTTTCCTGCATCCAGAGTGTCCAATCCTTTAATAATCTTATATGTCTCAATCAGATCCCCTCTTAGTCTTCTAAACTCAATGGTATACAAGCCCAGTCGCTCCAGTCTTTCTGCGTAAGGTAGTCCCGCCATTCCAGGAAATGACCTCGTGAACCTACGCTGCACTCCCTCAACAGCCAGAATGTCTTTCCTCAAATTTGGAGACTAGAACTGCACACAATACTCCAGGTGTGGTCTCACCAGGGCCCTGTAAGCTGCAGAAGAACCTCTTTGCTTCTATACCCAATCCCTCTTGTTATGAAGGCCAGCATGATATTAGCCTTCTTCACTACCTGCTGTTCCTGCATGCTTACCTTCATTGACTGGTGTACAAGAACACCCAGATTTCTTTGTACTGCCCCTTTACCTAAATTGATTCCATTTAGGTAGTAATCTGCCTTCCTGCTCTTGCCACCAAAGTGGATAGCCATACATTTATCCACATTAAACTGCATCTGCCATGTATCTTCCCACTCACCTAACCTGTCCAGGTCACCCTGCAATCTCCTAACATCCTCCTCACATTTCACCCTGCCACCCAGCTTTGTATCATCAGCAAATTTGCTAATGTTATTACTAATACCATCTTCTATATCATTAATATATATTGTAAAAAGCTGTGGTCCCAGCACTGATCCCTGCGGTACCCCACTGGTCACTGCCTGCCATTCCAAAATGGAGCTGTTTATCACTACTCTTTGTTTCCTGTCAGCCAACCAACTTTCAATCCAAGTCAGTACTTTGCCCCCAATACCATGCGCCCTAATTTTGCTCACTAACCTCCTATGTGGGACTTTATCAAAAGCTTTCTGAAAATCCAGATACACTACATCTACTGGATCTCCCTCATCCATCTTCAGAGTTACATCCTCAAAAAATTCCAGAAGATTAGTCATGCATGATTTCCCCTTCATAAATCCATGCTGACTCTTAACTATCCTGTTACTACTATCCAGATGTGTCGTAATTTCATCCTTTATAACAGACTCCTTCCAAACCCACAACCATTTCCATCTGGAAGGACAAGGACAACAGATACGTGAGAACCCCACCACCTTCAGGTCCCCCCTCCAAGCAACTCACCATCCTGGCTTAGAAATATATCACCATTCCTTCACTGTCATGGGTCAAATCCCTGGAACTCCCCCCCTTAAGGCATTGTGGGTCAACCCACAGGAGGTACTCTGCAGCGGCTCAAGAAGGCAGCAAACCACCACCTTCTCAAGGGCAACTAGGGACGGGCAATAAATGCTGACCAGCCAACGACACTCGTATCTCACAAATGAATAACAAGTAATAAATAGCTGAATTAGACAACTAAACAAATTGAAGTTTGATTTGGTGAAGGAATATGTTGAATAAAGAAGATTTCTAGCCACTCCTGTTATTTTTCATTTGTGGGACAGTTTTTGGGATGCCTGGGAGGTTCAGTTCAGGAACAAGAGAGTAGAACAGATAACTTTTAAGTTATTAATAAGAAATTGATTATAAGGACCTGCTTTATAAGTAGAAGAGTAGACTTGGCGTTTAGATATTCAGTGAAAAAGGACATGCTTAAGGCAAGCCCTGAGATTAATCACTTTGGAATCTTTTGAAGTTCATCCGATGTATACCAACAGCAGATTCACTGTTTTACTGTTTAATGGCAAGTATTGCATTTAGTCACTTTATGCTCTGTGTTAATTTATTTAATATGAACAACATATGTACACATTTGGAATAAGGTTTGCTCTAGTCTTGAAGCATCACAGGCACAAAGTAACATTTGTAAAAAATACAGATACATAGGGGACTTCATGTAGTGTCTGTTTTTTTCTCTTAATATTAATGGGTGAAAGATCATTTGAATTCCCAAGATGCACTTCAGTTGTATGAAACTGAAAAAATACTACTATAGTTGTAAACATATCCTTAACAGTACAAAGAATACTGGTCAATAGTCCCGATGTGCACTTATTAATCTCTTGCTGTAGGCTATGGTGGTTTGGTAACTTGTCTTTTATGGATTTGTGCCTTAGGCAATTCTCTTTGGTCTCAATAAAGCACATGGTGGGGGTTGTATAGGTGGACGGGGCATTGGGCAAATCAATTCATGACATAGTTATCTTCAACCAGACACCATTGTTGTACCATATAACACTTATAAAAATCCTTAACTCGAACAGCTATATCAGAAACCACAGCCAGACTCTACATGCTGGAAGTAAAAAAAATTCAGCTTTCAATTTTCATCCCTGAGGGAGAGATGATGTGCAGTCTGGAGAACTGAGGGCAGAGGGAAGTAGAAAACTTGGAAGACAGTCATATTCAAGGTTAAACTGAAGTGACAGGAAGCAGGAACTTTTCTGAGTCCACCAACACTCTGTCAGATTCCTTTGTGACCATTCGATCCTGAAGAGGGTTTGAACAGTTTCTGGCAATGTGCTGTTCAAGATGGCGACAGAGTAGCGCTGCATTCGAGCTCCTGGTCTGGGGCTTGTCCACCTCTGTCTATTTTGTTTGTTTGTTTGTTTTCCTTTTCAGTTTTGCTGGATTTTTTTTCTTCCCGAAAAGCCTTTTCTGGCATCATCAGCAAGGTGGGTGGTGGCCCAGTCTCCTGAGCATGTGCGTCAGTGACAGCAACACAGTTGGCTCCTCCAACATTAGAGCCATGGAAACACATCGGGAGAAAGCAAGCCCATTGGTGGGAAGAGAGTGAGCCCAGCGCAGGGGTTAGGGAGACAGCCCAGTGTGGAGGGAGATAGTGAGCCCAGCGCAGGGGATAGAGAGACAGCCCAGTGGAGGGAGAGAGTGAGCCCACCACAGGGGGTGGAGAGACAGCCCAGTGTGGAGGGCGAGAGTGAGCCCAGTGCAGGGGATAGAGAGACAGCCCAGTGTGGAGGGAGAGAGTGAGCCCAGTGCAGGGAGTAGAGAGACAGCCAAGTGGAGGGAGATAGTGAGCCCAGCACAGAGGTTAGAGAGACAGTCCGGTGCAGAGGGAGAGAGGCCAGTGGAGGGGGAGAGTGAGCCCAACGCAGGGGGTAAAGGGACAACCCAGTGCAGAGGGAGAGAGTGAGCCCAGCGCAGGTGTAGAGGGATAGCCCAGTGCAGAGGGAGAGGGACAGCCCACTGCAGAGGGGGAGAGTGAGCCCAGCGCAGGGGGTGGAGAGACAGCCCAGTGCAGAGGGAGAGAGTGAGCCCAGTGCAAGGGGATAGAGAGACAGCCCAGTGCGGAGGAGAGAGATAGCCCAGTGGAGGGAGAGAGTGAGCCCAGTGGAGGGAGACAGTGAGCCTAGTGCAGGGGGTAGAGAGACAGCCGAGTGGAGGGAGAGAGTGAGCCCAGTGCAGGGGGTAGAGAGACAGCCCAGTGAGGAGGGAGAGAGACAGCCTAGTGGAGGGGGTAAAGAGACAGCTCAGAGCAGGGGGTAGAAAGACAGCCCAGTGCGGAGGGAGAGAGATAGCCCAGTGGAGATGGAGAAAGTGAGCCCAGCGCAGGGGGAGAGAGTGAGTCCAGTACAGAGTGGTGGGGTGTGGAGGGGAGACAGTGAGCCCAGCATAGGGAGAGAGCGTGAACCCTGTATGGGGGGGAGAGAGAGAGAGAGAGAGAAAGCCCAGGGTGTGAAAGTGAGTCCAGCGCAGGGAGAAAGAGTGTGTGGGTGGGGGGCATTCAGATACTAAAGTTGTGAAATTAAATAATGATTCTTTGAGGCTTTAAGTGCCTTAGCAGAAAAAGAAGTGCTGCTCTTTAAGGTTGCATTGTGATTTGTTAGAATATTTGAGCAGGTCCAGGATAGAAATGTTAGTGTGAGAGCGAGATAGTTTATTGAAAGGGCAAGCAACTGGGAGGTCGGGGCATTCCTCCAGGGGGAGCTGGAGTATTCTGTTCTATTTGCTGCTCACAGTGCAGTCTTCTCTTATTTGGTGAGATCAAATACAAACCAGTCTGTGGACCATCTCCCCTCTGTTGATAGGAATGACAAAATATCTTCTAAAATTTGATAGACTAGGTAACTTCATTAAATACGAAAATGATCCAGATAGGCAATGGGTAATATTCGAGTGAGAATGCTTGCATTAAAACAGTTATATATACCTTTTGCATCAATAACAAGGTGTTAAAGTCTCATAAGGTAGGCCATTTCAGGCTGAGAAAGTGTTTCTTTACTCGGAGGCTGGTGAACCTATAGAATTCTTTACTACAAAAGGCTGTGAAAACCAAGTCAAGTGAACATACTTAAGAAAGAAATGGTGAAATTTCTAGACATGTCAAGAGGTATAGGGAGAGAACAGGAGCACGGTGAAATAAAGGACAGTGTCGAATGGTAGAGCAGGCTCAGTGAGCAGAAAGGCCTACTTCTGTTCCGATTCTGTATATCCATTGTAAATAAAAAGGCATAATAATGCACAATGTTATTGATAGAAAAAGTATTCATTTTTTAATCATCTGAGAGAAATTTACAGCTATATTAAACATATTGTATAATTGATAATACATGTTCTACATAGCTTGTTTAGGAAACAACTATTCATGTACAAGGTCATTGGTATATGATGTACTTTTCCAATGTAGGTACCTCATGCTCCAAATTTGGCAGGAAATGCTGATAATATTGTTCACTGCTGGGATTACCAGCAATTCTAAGTGTTAAAATGCTAGGGTCTCTCAGTAGATTGGTGAGAAGAGGCCAAGAATTGACTTCAAGAGTCGTGACAGAGATGATCTGATGGGAGAAAACAACTGGCAGCAATCTCTTTTAAAACAAGCATCTCTCCACTTGCTAAATGGAAGACAAACAATCCTTTAGTAATCTCTTAAAACTGTCAATCAAACTGTCTGCTCTTCCCTCCACTGAAATAAGTGAACCTGGAGCTTTTGAAACTTGATTAACCATCCTTAATGGGTTCAGCTATCATAACAAACCAGTACAGCTCACAGACAAAGAAGTCTATTCAAATTGCATAAACAGATAGCTTTTCTTTTCCAAGCTGCTACATCAGATGGCCTGTCAATCAATGCACGCCAGCAGATGTCATTTTTTTTCTCTAAATGAAAGGTGCAGACAGTTATTTTTTTCAAATTTAAAAGGCTAAGACTTCCAATAAAGACATTTCAAGTACACAAACAGTATTTGCTTCACTTTTGAAAATAACACAATTTTAAATGAGAAAACTTCTCTAATGTTTCTCAACACCTACCCAATGCTGGTGAATATGGTGGTCAACATGATTGATCGAATAACAAAACAGATTACTTAAAATGCAGTATCGAACTACTGAGACAAAAGCGTTTTTTGTTGTGTATTTTAAAGTTTGTGAATGAAAGAACTCCAGCAGGTGACTGGTTTACTTGGGACTGTGAGGTAGTGAGAACCACATATTCTTACCAAAGCTGGCCCAATTAATCTAAGTTTCTGGGGAGGGGAATGACTAGATTACTAACTCCTCAAGCCATCTAAGGCAGGAGTGCTGCTTTTGGCACCCTTATCCCATGTCCGCAGATGTAGTCAGAAACATGAATTTGTGCTCCAGCTCAAATCAGTCTGATTTGCTAAAAGTCCAGGCTGTTGTTTCAGGCTGAGAGATAGGAAGCAAGGAATGATGGCAGACCGATGTTTCTCTGACTAGAAGACTTTTTCTCATCAGGTTCTGCACGGCTTGGTGCTGGGCCCTGGCAGTTTGCATAGTAAATTAGTGATCTGGACGTAAATGTAGGAGGTATGATCAAGAAGTGTGAGACGAAAATCAGCTGGGTAATAAATAATGAGGAGGATAAACATAAGTACAGGATGGACTGGTCAGGTAGGCAAAAAAGTAGGATATGGAATTCACCTCCAAAAAAGTATGGAACAATGCACTTGGGGATGGCTAACAAAGCAAGTGATTCCATTATAAATGCTTGGAAGCTGCAATATACTCAGGTTAGGAGAGATCTTATCCACATATCCCTGAAGGCAACAGCACAGGTGGTTATGAATGGATTACTTGCCTTTTTTTAAGACTTGCCTTTGTTAGCTGAGGAATAGAATACATGATAAAGTGCTTTTGCTGGAATTGTATAAAATACTGCTTTGCCATAACTGCAGATCTGCATGTAGTTTTGGTCACAAGATTATCAGAAAGGTGTGATTGCATAAGAGAGGATGCAGAGGTGATTTATCAGGATTCTGTCTGCATGGAGCACTGATGCATTAACAGGTATGGCACAACATGGCAAGGGGGAGTGTGGATTGTGTGAGCATGTAGGTAGCTGCAGAATGAGCAAATACCAAGAGAACAGCCTTGTCTATTCCATGAGTTGGGTCTCTGAATGTGCACACAAAGTATCCCAGCTGCAGCCTTCTCCGTACTATTTGCCCCTGCACTCTGCAATGCATTTCTTTGCCTTGTGAATGGCCTGCCAGTGTGTCAGAGAGGTGCCACGATGGGGTGGCAGATGCTGACTGCCTACATGCGCTGATATAGGAATGTATGTGTGAGTGCCCGTGGATTGTGGCCTGTGGCATTGCTGTCCAGTGTGCACAATATGCAGACAGCTGAATCTGCACGGTACACGCTCTGGTTTCCTTATCGGATTTTCCTGATGTGTAACTTGTTTCAAGAGTTTGGTAGGGTGGGAGTCTGTATACTAATGAGGCAAGTTGTGGCATTAAAGCAAGCATTAGTCCCCGTCAAATGGCATCTCAAAACTGTCCAGCAAGAAGCTTGGCATGTCGTTTCTGAAAAGCATACAAGATGGAGGAAAACCATCCTGATGTTGAGATGAGCCTCGCCAACCTGTCTTCCCATTCTGCCACACATCTCACCATAGTTCATGTCACCCACACACCTATAAAATTCTGCCCTTTAACTTAATTCTTCTGATAAAGAGGACATGTGACCCTCGTTCTCAAAATACATTACTGTCAAATTTTGCTTTCTGCACACAAAATAAAATCTCAGAACAGCTGAATCACTATGGCAATGTTTAAGATGAATAATATTGCTGATTTAACAATGTTGGTTTAAAAGCACTTGCCCTGTCACTGTGAATTTATTTGCAGCACATATCCCTGAAGCTGAACAGACTCCTGGACCTATCACTGTTGCTTGGTCATCACTTAAAGATGATTTATAATCATTGCTGGTAGGCTATAAATATTTGCCTTTGGATACCACAGTACAAAAGTCATGTACAATCAAAGGATATTTTATTCATTCAGGCAGAAGGTAGTTACAAGACAAAGAGGGCTGCTGGTGTTGTGCATGTTGGCAACAAATTTTTCATCCATAATAGAGAAAAACGTTATTTCTTTCTTAATCAAATTTAAAGCACATATTCCTCATTTATACTTACATAATGCATTACTATATTGGTGTTTCTTTATGTGTCCTTTTGTGACAGAGATGAGGAGAAATGTCGTCTCTCAGAGGGTTGTGTGATTTTGGAACTCGGCCGCAGAAGATGACGGGGCCAAGGTATTTGAATATGTTTGAGGTCGAGGTGAATGGATGCTTGTTAACAATAGAATTGAAGGTTATCAGTGGGAGATGGGAATGTGGAATTTGTCATCCTAACAGGTCAGCCATAATTTTGTTAAATGGTGAAACAAGTTCAAGGGGCCAAATGGCCTATTCTTGCTCCTGATTTATATGCTTGCATGTTTTTACTAACCTGCCGAAACTTAGCAGGTATTAATCTAACTCATGTCAATGTAGAAATTCCAACAGCATGCCACAATGCAGATGTTTGCAACAAAAAATTCACAATTGGGATTCATTATTGTTCAAAACAAAAATGACTGAGTATCAGCATTCAACTTTAACTTCAATGCCAAGAAATGATTAAAAAGATCGCTGTACTGGTGCTGGTTATCCAATAAAATTCTGGTTAGATCCTGTTGGGAGGATAGCAGATCGGGCCACCTCACCTTAGAAAGAATATGTTGGCCTTGGCTGGAGTACAATGTAACTTAACAAGAACGATGCCTGGGCTTCATGGGTTAGGTTATGAGGAGTAATTACACAAATTAGCCATGTTTTTTTTTCAAATTTAGAAGCTGAAGAGGTGATTTATCAAAATCTTCAAGATATTCAGAGGAAAGGCAGAGTAGACAAAGATAAATTATGTCCACTGGTTAGAGATGCTGGAACTAAGAAATGGGTGGTAGATGTTTGGAACTCTCTTCCACAAAGGACAGTGGATGCTGGATCAGTTGTGAATTTTAAATCTGAGGTAGATAAAGTTTTGTTAAACAAAGGTATTAAGGGATATAGGCCAAAGATAGGGATATGCAGTTAGGCCCCAGATCAACCATGATCTTATTGAATGGCAGAACACAGCACTGAATCTATGGTTCTCCTCTTCCTATAATTTCCACTTCCTTCAATGACAAATTGCCATATTAGCTCAATCTATAACTAAATTTTCATCTGATGAGTATTCTTTGCTCCAGTCCTACTGGAGTTCCATTCTGCACCTCCCGCATTGGAACATTAATGACTATGTTGATGCTAACTCCTGCTTTCACTGAGACTTATATTTCTAATTTGATCCCCTTTATGCCCTCATATGGCCCATCCCTGTCTCTTCTTTTCAGTCCTTTTGAATTTTTATCTACATTCCAGAAATTAGTCAACAATTAATATCTACAATAAACCCAGGGATTCCACAACTATATTTACTTGGGACAACTGGCCAACTTGCTGCCTCCCTCTAACCCCTGCAATCTGCAAAAATGACCAGGGGGTGAGGTGGAGACAAATTCTGAACTCATCCACATCCATTTCTGGCCCAGCCCTCTGACAGATCCAGACAGCTTCATTTTCAACAGTACATTGGATGCAGAGGGCATGGTCTTCATTGTCTTGCTTGATCCTCCTCTCTGCCTTTCCCATGCCTAGGGCTGTACATTTGCTGCTGTAAACTATGATCCTCATTTGTACTTCTTCCTAAGTCTGTGTACCTTAATCCTAGATCTAGATGTTATCATGCTTGTGATCAGCTGCACTCACAATGCTTCCTGTAATTCATCACCCCACCCCATGGCTCCATGATCAGTTTCAGGATGTTTCCCATTCATAGCTTTGATGTGGGTTTGGTAGACTTATTGCCGACTTAACATTGGTCAAGTGGGAAAATCCATTTTGAACTAGACTATAGCCTGGTGCCCACAGCACCTATGGATTCTGACAATAGGCTCCTTTTAATATGGAAACTGGTTCCAATGGTATAGAAAACATTCTCATTTCCCTAGCTCTCTAAAGTTGCAGCAGGTGTTCAACTCTTGGGTGTACAATGAAAATGTTTTGACCACTGCCCCTCCAACATCCAAGGTGGCAACTGTGACTTACTTTGTATGACAGCTCTGGCCTGATTTTCAGTTCATGATGAATTGGTGCTGGGTTGGAATATTCAACTGACAAATTTAAAAGAATCAGTGTTGTCCAAATACAAGTTGCCTCTTCATCACCAGAACGTGCAAACATGCTAAATTGGTCACTCTCCTGAACGCCAAGATTCACACCATGTGACACACTGCTGTGATTGACTGTCTATATTCCTGCAGGTTTTATCACATGGTCTCTAGCTTAACTGACCCAAGTGGTGAAAATGCCCTTAATCTTCATCTCCAACATTTTTGCAACTAGCGACAAGAGATTTTCAAAGAAAGAGAAATCAATTTTTTTTAAAAATTAATATTATTTTACTAATGTCCAGGAGATTAATTTCCAGAGATTACAAGTCAATTGTGAAGATCACCAACCTCAGTAACATTGAAGCCTTCAAAATAGCAGCTGGCAAAGAGAACATGCAATTCTTCAGCAATGCTGACTATCGAAGGATTAATGAAGTGAATTCTTTTTTTTCATACTATTGTCCTTTTGTTTGATCATTCATAATAAATAATGTTAGTAGAAAGAACATAAAGCAAGCAGAGGACGATGCTGAAATATGGACTGGATAGTTGGAGACATTTTAATGATTTATAAACAGAGAAAATCTCAATTAGCAAGTGAACAAATGTACATTTTGGTTGGTTGAGGGTTCAAAAAATAGGTTCTTTCTGCTGTAATTGCCATTTATTAATATGAAAAGGGCATTGAAATGCCCTGCAGTAATTCTGTTAACCAATCACTCGACTTTATTCTGCCAGAATCATTTGCGTCTGGCAACTTTGTGGCTTTATCTGTTGGTAAGCATTACTGACAGGGATAGAACATATTAAAGACAGGGTAAACGACTATGCAGTGGATGATCCCAGTGTTTGTGGTTTAAATGTGTACAATACTTCTAATTCATGAGAAAATACAACACAGCTCCCACCTGATAAAGAATGGAATTTGTATGACAACCTACCATTCTTAGATTTTCCTGTGTGAGAAATTTGAGTTTATTTTCCATACGGCGTAGGGCATGGCTCATTTCTTCATTTTTCCTACTAAGGCGTCTCTTTTTGTCTAGGAGAGGTTTGTACTGACTTTCTGCTTCACGTAAACGCTTGAGCTGAAATAAAAATATATCAGAAGAATTAATCTGAACAGTCACTGACTTGGAACTCAAAGGCCTGAGCTTCAGCAATGAAAATACTGGCGTGAACAGTGTAATATGCAAATTCCCCCCAGATCCACCCTCCTCCTATTTATCTCTCCAACCCCGAGGCTCCCAGCCTCATTCCTGATGAACGGCTTTTGCCTGAAACGTCAATTTTCCTGCTCCTCGGATGCTGCCTGACATGCTGTGCTTTTTTAGCACCATACTCTCAACTCATACGCAAATTGTCAGGCTAACGTTCCCTGTTCAAATAAAAACTACATTAATAGAACTGTTACTGACCACAAACTTTAATCAAAAACCAAAATCTCTAACTAGATCATTTATCTACAAATTGAAATAAAAACAAGGATGGTATTTTCCATCCCTGTTTTCATTCATTTGTATGGGTTGTAAACCTGCATTTATTTAAATTATTGAAAGTATTTTGCTTTAAAATATATATGCAATATTGTCCTAAATACATGCAGTGTTTACTTACAATATCAATCCTTGCATATGATATATAACAGATCATTTTAATAATTTATTATATATATAAAAAGTTGGCAAGTCTTGTTACAGCTGTATAAAATTTTAATTAGGCCAAATTTAAGATATTGCATGCAGTTCTGCTCGTCACAGCAGCAGAAGGATTTGGATGCTTTGAATGGGGTGCAGAGGAAGTTGACCAGAATATTACCTGATCAGAAAGGTTTTAGTTATGAGAAGAGGTTGGCTCATTCTGGATTGTTTTCAAAGAAGGAGGCTGAGGGGTGACCTGATAGAAGTCTACAAAATTATGAAAGGCATAGAGAGGGTAGAAAGGTCAACTACAAGAGGGCACAGGTTCATTGTGGGGTTAAGGGATGAGTTTAGGGAAGAAGTGCAAGGAAATTTTCTCCCAGAGGGTGGTGGGTGCCTGGAATGCACTGCCAGTGGAGGTGGCGGAAACAGGCATGTTAGCAACATTTCAGGCATATCTTGATAGATGCATGAACGTACGAAAAACAGGGATAGAAACTGCATACAGTCAGTCCATAGTGGGTCTACATTAGGATGAGGAATCGGCTTGGTGGGCAGAAGGGCCTGTTCCTGTGTTGTATTTTATTATATATTTAAAATAAGTATATTGCAATATTCTTTCTTAAATTACACTAACAACTCCCATACTAGATTTTGTAATTAGGAAACCCCATTTTAAAACAGCCAACACTTATCTACATGATATATTATTGCTGTGCTGTGTTTCAAATCTGCAATATTAAAAGGTTTGTTGTGTACTTAAGCTCCAAACTCAACACTGGGATTGGTATGGTATCTTAGCACCAGGATATGGTGCAACTAAGCAGTTCCAAATGTTATATACAGTTGCCTAAATCCCCATACTTCTAACTGAGAAGTAAGATACTCCTCTGGACTCAAATTCATCTCGAAGGGCATAATTTTTGTGCTATTTCAAAAGGTCTCTGTGCCACATACTCAATAAATCAGGTTTCAACTTACTCCTTATTCTGTAGAACTTGTTTTTAATTCATTCATGGGATAAAGGCATCACTAGCTGGGCCAGCATTTATTGCCCATCCCAGACAGCAGTTAAGATTCAACCACATTTCTGGATCTGGAGTCACATGTAGGCCAGACCCAGGTAAGGATAGCAGTTTCCTCCCTTAAAGGACATTAGTGAACCATGGTTCCATGGTCATCATGAGACTCTTAATCTCAAAATTTTACTGAATCCAGAATTTATTGAGGGTGGCACGGTGGCTCAGTGGTTAGCACTGGTGCCTCACAGCACTAGGGTCCCAGATTCAATTCCAGTCTAGGGCGACTGTCTGTGTAGAGTTTGCACATTCTCCCCGTGTCTGTGTGGGTTTCCTCCCACAAGTCCAAAGATGTGTAGGTCAGGTGATTTGGACATGCTAAATTGCCCACATTGTTAGGTGCATTAGCCAGAGGGAAATGGGACTGGGTGGGTTACTCTTCGGAGGGTCGGTGTGGACTTGTTGGGCTGAAGGGCCTGTTTCCACACTGTAGGGAATCTAATCTAATCTAATCTAATCAAACTCCACCATCTGCTGTGGCAGGATTTGAACCCAGGTCCCTGGAACGTTATCTGGATCCGCAGATTAGCAGAACAGCAATAATATCATTAGACCACTGCATCCCCCAAACTCTATGTCCCAAAGCCAGTCAGGTGGACTGCTTTGCCCTAGCTGGTGTTGAGCCTTTTGATTACTGTTGCAACTGTGCCTAACCTGCCGATACGATATTACACCTCTGATTTATACTTATAGGTAATGGGGAGGTTAGAGAAGTTAGAAATGCGCCACACTCTGATTTTATTGTGTAGCCATAGACTTTATGTGGCTCATTTCCAGTGGAGTTTTTGGTTGATTCAATGCACCCTGTTCAGCTGGCATATTAGATTAGATTACTTACAGTGTGGACTGTGGGAGGAAACCGGAGCACCCGGAGGAAACCCACGCAGACACGGGAAGAACGTGCAAACTCCACACAGTCAGTCGCCTGAGTCGGGAATTGAACCCGGGTCTCAGGCGCTGTGAGGCAGCAGTGCTAACCACTGTGCCACCGTGCCGCCCACCATGATTCTTCCATGATCCCAAACAATGAAGGTTTGGTTATTCTGTTTTATAAAGTTCATTGTTGCAGCAATTCTACACAGAAAAAGTGACATGATCCTTTGTACTAAGTTGTATTTCTACTGTTTTTCTGTTCTTTACTTTTGGGTTTAGGTTACCCAAGAAACCTTGAAATTGGACTCAAAGATAGATTAGGATGTAAAGGACAAATAAATTATAGAAGCAAAATAAAGATTTAATGGATTAAAGTAGAAAATGAATGTTCTTGGGGTGTGGCAAGAAATATTCAACATATGCATTTTCTAGATTAAGCCATGTGTGACTCAGGACTAAAATGGTAAGGTCAAGTCACCACAGTTGATAAAGTTGCTTTCTCTTTCGAGAGAGACAGACAACTGGTGATAGGTTAACCTGAAGGACAGCACACCTCAGGCAAGGGAAAAGGTTGAGAAGGAAAGTCCTTCATGGTGACCTCAGCTAGAGTAGTAAGGTGAACCCAATCTGCTGGCATCACTCTGTATAACAAACCAGCTGTCCAACCAACTGAGCTAACAAACTCCCTGAATTGTCAAGTCCTTGTAGAGCACCATTTGTTTTGGTTTGTGTTCCTGAATCACATATTACAATTATATAATTTGACAAAGGCAAGCAGAAATACTGCAGTATATTTCAGCATAAATTATAACAGCATGAGCTAAGACCCATTAAAAAAAAGAGTAAAGAAGCTTACAAAGAAGATTGCAGTGTTGGACTTCTCACTTGTACATTAAACTTGCAAACATCTTAAATTTGTAAATCTCTAGTAAATTCATACGGCAAAATTTAATGGAGGTGACAGTGATTTAGTCTGCACATTGCAGAACCATTGGGAGTCCCATGATGATCTTCATCAGGCACTTACCTGGACAGCACTGAGTGACACTTTGAATTAAGGCTCAGAAAGGTAGATGTCCCACCCAGAAGATCTGCAAATCAATCAGACGCTAACAGTTCTCCTGTACAGTACAATGCCAGCAGCATCATTGGTGTGTACCGGTATTGCACTCAGCTTACTGAGGGACGTCCTAAGAGGTAAGGGAAGGGACAAGGCAGTGGGGAGGGATGGGATTCCCAGGGAGGAATTTATTATCCAGGAAGAACAAGGCGGCCAAAACAAGAGGGGGATTTGTCTTCCTGTGGGCTCCCTTTCCCAATGCCCGGCACAGAGTATCTTTGGAAAAGGGATGCTCCACCACCACTGAAGGCCATGGACGAAGCCAAAAGGTTCCCCAACCCAGCACACTTCAATTTAAAGATCAGTGGCAGTGCAATGAGGCCTTTATGTGCCTCCTAAGTATCCAGTTAATGGCTTCAATTGGTCTCCATGTGGGAAGGCCATCCGAGAGTGTTCATGCCTGGTTTGGATTGGAGTAGGGGAGACAGCAGTGTGATCTTGATTCCATATCTTCCTCCCCAACCTGTCCCTCTTCCCAGCACTGCACCCATCTGAGCTTTCCTCTGCCTACACCACCGCGCACCTTGTTTGATGAAATGTGATCTACGAATGGGACAGGATGTGAACTCAAACTCCACCCTTCATCTACTCTATGAATTTCAATTGCTGCAAAACCCAGGAAGATCCAGGAATTAGGAGGGAAGAGAAAGAAACCTACTCTGGAAAAGAAATATGAACAGTTAATGTGAATTTAGCCATGCGTTGTTTTGCAAAAGACTACAGAGAAACAAAAAAAACTCAATGAATATCTTCAATTGTTGAATTGTATGCTTTTGCAATGGATTGTTGTAATTACTGTAAATGGGATGACTAACAGTGATGTCAGCCATGACTCATCTCTAGTTTTTGAAAACAAAGGCTTGGCTTCAAGTCCCACTCCTGGGTTTGAGCACATACTAACCAAAGCTGACATTCCATGCTGTATTAGGAGAGCTCTGCAATATCATCCTGCAGATGAGACATTAAGATGAGGAGCCATTTAGCAGGTGGATGTAAATGATCTCCTGATACTATTTTGAAGAAAAGCATGTGAACTGCATCCTGACCAATATCTATCAATCAATTGACACCACAAAAAATAGATTGTATGATCATTAACACAACGTTAACTACACTACTAATTTTATAAGTGTTGGTAGTCTGTGATGGTGGCACAACCAAGCTAGAAATATTTAACAACTCTTAAAGATTTATCATTCGGTGGGGACAAAATGAAAGGTGGTCAAGGTTGTGTTGTGTACCTGATGTTAAATTGAGTCTTCGATTTTTTAAAATTCTTCTGATTTCTCTGGCTTCCCTCCTCCCATTATCACTCTGGGTCCCACATCAGTGTCTCCACTCCAGATCTTTTCAGGTCCTCTCCTCCCACTGTCCAACTTCTATCATCTCCAGGTTCCCAGCACAATCTCAAAGCCTGACCACGTTAGGCTCCCCCATCAATGGCCCAAGCTGCTCCACAAAGTATGTGGAATGTCTCCCCTCTTCTTTCCTCTCTGCTTTTCAGCTGGATCCAGAGAGTATCTCAATCTAGTTGCAGCCAGGCAAATGGAGTTCAAGAATGAAAATTAGTTCCTGTCAACCTGAGGGAAACTCACTCTTCCAGAGTATATGATCACACAACCTCCCCGTCAGCTTCTCGTAAACATGCTTCCAAGAGTAAAGGATGTGATAAAACAAAACTGCCCTTACACTCTCTGGTCAGAGATCATGCTGGGGGTCCAATATTAACGGGTCAATATTTTGTATTTATTTCTCCATCTATTTGAACCTGGCCATATTAGTGGGCCTAATAACCTGAATAACCTTTCTCAATTGAAACGTTTATGGCTCAAAAGTGTAATGTTGACATATATCCTCAAATCCAACAATTTTCACGTCTCACCTAAAGAGTCAGATTTCATCTGTTAATAATTTTCATATAAAGTTGTCATGAGTACAAAATTTGCAAATTATTACTGGCAAACATTATTGGCAAAGGTAATATTTCAAAACTCTGACTTGTTGATGTGGAATTTCATGAAAAGAACTGATGCTCACTTTACAAACTATATCCCAGCTGATCTAAGATTATATTACCTCTGTATGAACATTGGTCTGACAGGAGGAAAAATGCTACTGTTGCAACAATGTGATCGGTACAGGTCTGATGGCAATAGTTCAGGAGATAGATCAATAATCAATGTAATCAGAAGTGCTTACAAGTTCATTTCTTTCTTCAGACAGCAGAGCATTTCGGTCTTCTAGTTTTCTGATGATTGCACTTAATTCAGCAATTTTAAGTTGGAATCGCCGAGTATCCCTTTCGTCCAGCTGCTGTTCCTGAAACATAGATCAACTGCAAATAACTGAACATCAACATAACCACGCATGTCTGACCGACCACAACCAAAGAGACTGAAGGCTTTGTCATAGCTATTCAATTAAAAGTAGATCTTTTTGTGCCTGTGTATTATCATGTAAACTATGCTCTTATATGATGGGTTGAACATTCAAGCAAATTGGCTTAGGCCCAATGAAGGAAATAACAAATGAGGTACAGAAAAACAATACAGGAAATGCAGTGATATTGTACTCTTGACATTAGCGCTCCAATTTTTGAGTGATTTCCAAAGGTATAATGCTACCTCAAGACAATTTTTGTTTAATTAAGTGAAATACAAAACATGAGACTATACATGTATTATGACAGTTGAAAAATATAATTGTGCTATTACAGAAAGGGACAATGTGGTTGGCAGTAGCTGCAGGTAGTGACAGTGGGTGGGCTGAGAAAGTGTTAGAATGCTCATTAATATTTTAATACATCAGATATGATGGCATTTAAGCAAATGTTGCAATAAATTATTTACATTGGAAGCCCCAGTTAGTCATTTTTGTTTCTTTGTGTCGTGGAATCAAAATTCACAATGTAACAGATCACATTTCAAGCAGGTTCATCTTCTGCCAATTATTTCCCATACCATTATTTGTTATACTCTGCAGCACACTTAAAAAAAAGCAAAAAGCCGTTGAGAGCATGCAGATGGATGATTTTCTGAGCTAGTAATCCTTAAACCTTAGTTAACGTGTGCAATGATTCCTCATTCAATAGGTGCAGGAGAGGCTTCGCATCATATCACTATAGATTGTGCTTCGTTATATTTCCATTCCATGTGCTAAGAAAACCAAGAACCAGTGGAAAAAGAATCTTGATGAGAGTCAACAATGGCAAAAAAAGTCAAAGTATGTTTACAGACATGCGAGTTTGTCTTAAAAGTAAGCAGCAGTTTGTATCATTAGCAAATTAAGGTCAAAGCATAAGAGTGGCATAGTTACATAGAATGGTGGTTAAAAGCATTGCCTTTGTCAATACAATGTTACTAACTGCACAGCCCTGAAGATGTAAGTGCCCTAAGTAGGAATGGAGATTCCTAATTATTGTACAATATTAGAAAGTGAGAGACATTGAAGCAAGATCAGGGCTGGGGAATGTGTGACTGGTGCCAAATTCAATAAACTATACTCAATGCCTCCTTTCTGGAAGTGCTTAAATCGTATGAAGCAATATTTCAAAACACTACTATTAGTTGGTTGTAGAAGAACAAGCAAGCTGCAACGCGAATAAATCTGTGTCCTCAAACAGATCAAAATTTAAAAATATTAGACTAAAGCACTAATTCTATTTCAATAATGCCAAATATTTGGCTTCAATGTAAAGAATTTGTATGCAAGGAATGATGTAATGTGATAGTATTGCTTAAGTATTACCAAGAAAGCAGCAGGTATTAATATGCCCCTCATCAAGATTTTGTTACAGAGTGTGTTGAATCGGGCAGTTATATACCATGTGAAATTGCTTACAGGGAATCCTGAATGATCTGAGGCGTCTCCTGCACCACATGCGCAAGGAAGTTCCCTTTTCGGGCTACTCAGATGTCGTTTTTCCCATGCTTCAGCCTCTTTGACCTGGGTAAGTTGTTCATCTAAAGCCTCTTTTTGAAGCTGGAGTCTCTGAGCATGCCCAGCCTGAGCCCCCAGCTCTTTTTCCAGCACGTAGACTGCTCTGTCTTTAAATTTTATCTCATCCATCTACAATGAGAACAAAACACAATCACACATGCATGCATTTTATTTCATCGGTTGGCGTAAGACAATTCTTCTGCCGAGCTAAAACTCAAGGGAGAGGAGTAGTGACTGGGTATTTATTGAGTCTTGAGGCCAAGTAATGTAATTTTATATAAAAACATTCTGAGTGTACCATTCCTTCATTATTTGTAAGTCATTTTAGTCATCTCCTGTTGCTTTTATGCAATTTCAGTTAGTCGGTCTATAATCACAAAAGAAGTCTGGATGAAAAGCATTCCTTTATTCTAACTGGTCTCATCCTTCCAGAATAATAAGTCCATAAGCTAATATGTAGATTTTTTTTAGAAAAAATATTTCTACCATCATTTAAAATGTTTTATGGCATTCACAGTTGAATCTTATAACTTATTCATAAATCACAACTGCAATATAGTTTTTGGAAGAAACTATAAAGTTCTGTAAGCAATAACCTCACGTAAACTAGATCTTTATCAAAAGCTGTTCTGAGCAAAGGCAATCAAGCAAATCTGATGATATCCTTTACATTTTGAAGTAAGACATATTGATCTGCAAAGGAAAATGGCAATGTATAGGATCCGTTCTTTTTTGACTGCATTATACCAGTTTTTGTTCAATTAGTTCAGAATAACTGAAGGGTTTAGTTACATCTCGTCGTGCTGAAAATGAATTAATTGTTCTTGATTTTATTTTTTCGCAACTGATGATTGTTCTGTCAATCATGGTATGCTTAAAGCCTTGCATATACGAATGGCTGGTCCTTATCCCAACCCTGAAAGAAAGTCCTTGTAGCAGCTGTCATGCTTGGTTTCCTCAGTGAATATTTATTTTTTTAACATAGCAGAATTCATGTAGAACATTTTGAAAGGTGCCTGTCATTTTCACAGCTAAGTTCAGTATAGTGCTATATGAGTGCTAATGTAAAGCGATTTAACTATGTACTGTAGTGAAGCCCAGCATCTGAGCCATATTGACTTCAGGCCAACAACCTCTCCACTTTAGATATCAGATCTATATAGAAGCCCATCATTATATCTATGAGTCTCCTACGTGCTTGGTCAAGGATACATATTCCCTGCCAGTTCCGCATTCCCCTTAAAAACTTAACACATTGTTTGGGCATGTTTGGCAAGAGCCAAATATTAGGAATTCCCAAGTTTGCACAGTGGTATTGCTTAAAAATGTGTTGCCGGAAAAGCGCAGCAGGTCAGGCAGCATCAAAGGAGCAGGAGAATCGACGTTTCGGGCATAAGCCCTTCTTCAGAAACGTCGATTCTCCTGCTCCTTTGATGTTGCCTAACCTGCTGCGCTTTTCCAGCAACACATTTTTAAGCTCTGATCTCCAGCATCTGCAGTCCTCACTTTCTCCCAATGGTATTGCTGCAGAGTAGCAAATACAATATTGCAGCTTCTTAATTCTTTCTTACCCACGTTACCCATTATTCAATGAGTACCATTGCTAGTTATCATCAAAAAACTGGAAGAATCTGAAGTCCCGTTGTTGGGTCTAGACTCCAGATCTCATTAACAATACAGCTGGCCGGTCAATCGTCAACAATGTATTGGAACACTCCACATCCAACTAGATCATTGGTAACAAAAACAGAAATTGCTCAAAAAGGTTAGCAGGTCTGGCAACATCTGTTGACCCCAGATCAAAATTTTAAAATATTAGACTAAAGCACTAATTCTATTTACTCTGATTTCTCTCCACAGATGCTGTCAGACCTGCTAGCTTTTCCAGCAATTTCTGTTTTGTTTCTGATTTACAGCATCTGCAGTTTTATCAGTTTTAGTTCATTGGTGAGCTTGTCATGAAGGACTCTGTTATGTAGCCAATTAATACTATGACTCTACTAATTATTCCACTAAAGCAAATACTCACTAAATGGCCATTAGACAATGGATGAGAGCTGGTTGGGATCCTTGCTAGGCAGACTGCAGATGTAAAAAGCTCTTGACAAGGGCATGATAAGCAACTCAACATAAATGTGCAGCTAATGAGAGGAATAGATAAAGTCAATAGCCAGAGACTTTTCTGCAGTGCAGGATTGACTGGTACAAGAAGTCTTAGTTTGAAGATATTAGGCGGAAGGTATAAAGGATATGTCAAAGGCAGATTCTTTATGCAGAGAGTTGTGAATGTATGGAATGTGTTGCCCTCTGTGGTGGTGGAAGCAGTCATTGGGGACATTTAAGTGACTGCTGGACATGCACATGGATAGCAATGAGTTGAGGGGTGCGTAGGTTAAGTTACTATATCTTACATTAGGATTAAATCTCAGCACAACACGGTGGGCCAAAGGGCCTGTTCTGTGCTGTACTTTTCTATGTTCTGTGTTCTATTCCATCATCATTCCAGTTACACAACAGACACCTTCCATTTTGAATAAGGTTCTAATAGTTGAAAGCATGGAGCTGTAGAACCACTGCTTGCTTCATAGGAAGTGTAAGTCCTCAATGACTGTGATATTCATTACTTACTCAACCCACATAGAATTGTTACAATGCAGAATGTGGTCATTTGGCATAGCATGTCCAAACCATTCTCCAAATGAACAACTCACTTTGTGCTATTTTCCCACCCTCATCTTGTACATTATTCCTTTCAGATAATAGCCAAGAGTGTGATGCTGGAAAAGCACAGCAGTTCAGCAGCATCCGAGGAGCAGGAGAGTTGACGTGTCGGGCATGAACCCTTCATCAAGAATGAGGTTGTCAAGGGCAGGTAACAGACCTGCATGAGGTGTCCAGGTGGCTGGAGTGTGTTGGAGGTGAGAGAAGAGGTCCTTGGTGGGTGGGTGGGAGTCTTTATTGAAAGATTGGGCCCAGAGGTGGCGGAAGAAATGTTCAATGTTGCAACACATGTCAAATTCATCATTCGGGAGCATAGAGGGATGAAGGTGAGGCCTTTGCTGAGGACTAAATGTTCATCCTCAGTAAGGGGGAGGCCTGGGGGAATAGTAAAAACACAGCAGGGCTGGGAGCTAGGACCTGGGGTGGGGATGGGGACAGAGACTGCCACTGGAGTGGGCGTGCTTATGGGGTCAGATGTGACATCACCAACGGAACTGATGTTCACCATGAGGGTGGAGTTGTGGCCTAAGCGGGCGGTGCCTACAGGCGCAGAAGTGATGTAACGTGTGACATCAGTATGTCGCCAGTTGAGTTCCGGTGACTGACATCACTGGTGGCAGAAGTGATGCCAGTGATGTAGTCATCGATGTTCCAGTGAGTGACGTCTCTGGGGGCGGAGGTGGCTGCAGTGGTGCCAGCTGTGGGGTCGGAAGTGACATGCAGAGTTGGTATCGCGGAGCCAGCGGTGGTGGATCTTGCAGCCGATGCTCAGATAATAGCTGACTTCCTCACTGAATAGGTAAAAATGAGGACTGCAGATGCTGGAAACCAGAGTCTAGATTAGACTGGTGCTGGAAAAGCACAGCAGGTCATGCAGCATCCGAGGAGCAGGAAAATCAACGCTTTGGGCAAAAGTCCTTCATCATGAATAGATGAAGGGCTATTGCCTGAAACATCGATTTTCCTGCTCCTCAGATGCTGCCTGACTTTCCTCACTGAATACTTCAACTGAACCCACCTCCAGCACACTCTCAGGCAATGCACTCCAGACCATAGCCATTTGCTGCATGGAAAGGTTTTTTACTCATGTTGCTTTTGCTTCTTTTACTAATTACTTTCAATCTGCCCCCTCTTGTTCTTGATCCTTACTTCCTTATTCGGTCTGACCCCTCACGATTTTGAATACAGTCATCAAATTTTCTGTCAGCCTTCTGTTCTCCTGCACTTTACCTTCATAATTGAAGTTGCTCATACCTTAAGCTATATTTTTGAATCTGTTCTGCATTCTCTATGTTTACAGATCAATGTCCTTATCTGTGCGCAATACTCCAGATGAAATTGAATCTGTGTTTTTTAAGAAAGTTCAACAAAACCTCATTACTCTTGTATTGTTTGTCCCTATTGATAAGACTTAGGGTACTGTACACTTTAGTAAAAACAATCTGTTCTGTCATCTTCAATGAGTTATGCACATACAAGGGTCACCAGACCTGAAACATTAACTCTGTTTTCTCTTCACAGATGCTAACAGAATTGCTGAGCTTTTCCAACAAGCTCTGTTTTGGTGATATGCACATATGCTCCTGCATCCCCTCTGGAGTTGAATTCTTTATATTGTTTCTTCATGTTCTTCTTACCAAAGTGAAAAACTTCACAGTTTTCCACATTGAACTGCACCTCATGCCCACCAATTTCACCAAACTGTTTATATGTCCTTTTGAAGTTCTGTACCATACTCCTCATAACTTACAATACCTTCAGGTTATGGTAAACTTTGAAATTGTGTCAGTACACAAAGATCTAGGTCAGTAATAAATGAAAAAAATAGCAAGAGTTCCAAACTTACTGATGGGGAACTCCATACCACACATTCTTCCAGCCAATGAAACATCCATTTAGCACTTGCCCTTATTTCCTGTTAATCTGCTAATTCTTTATCTATGCTGTTATTGTTCTTCTTATTCCATGAACTATAATTTAGTCCAAATGTCCATTGTGCCTTTCAAAAGTCCGTGGACACAGCATTAATATGTTTCCCTTGTCAACCCTCAAATCTCTTCAACGTCTCCAACAAATTAGTTCAACATGATTTTCCCTTAAGAAATTCATGCTGGATTTCTTTAGTTAATGCACATTTGCCTAAGTGGAATTCATTTTTCCTAAATGCTTACGGGGAAACTTTTAGAAACATCATAAACCAACTGACCTATAGCTACTGGGCATATCTTTGTACCTTTCGTTTTAAAGACAAAGGTGTAATGTTTGCAATTCTCCAGTCTTCTGGCATCTTCCAGCTAATTACTTTGATAAGTTGTCCTATTTGACTCTAGTTCCCTCATCAATTATACAACTGTTATCTGATTTTAGTAAGTCCTACACAAACCAGGTGTGACAGCAACCAAGTTGGATTAATTCTATGCTGCTTATCAAGACTTTCATTTATGTCCTTGTCCCATATCATCATGGGGCAGGACATGTTAGCAAAGAGGGGAGTTGAAAATTCAACCTAAGCATGAGCCCTTCATCAGTAGGTAGCATTCTCGTTCATTCAGAGGCCACAAAACCAATGCTCTGATTTTACTGTGGGACAAGTCGAGGAGGCAAGGCAAGGCCCGGCCCCAAGTCTACCACAGATGGAATGGGAATTGAGTCTTGTTGTTAATCTTCATCTGAACCACATACTATCTCACTACTTAATTGTACTGCTACTCTCTGAATTATCTTACTAACTTGCAAGTTATGGATAGCCAGCAGTCAAATGAGTGTACTAGCTCTTTGCTGAGCTGAATTTAATGTAATAGTGTAAGTTTAAATCTAAATATGATAAGTACTAAGTTATATCATGACATCACATTGTTTCGTGCATGTTTAAGCAAATCAAATAAACAAGACTTCTTCAGCAATGGCACAAGAAACTGTTCCCACGGGAACAGTTACCAGTTAAATCCTGTTTACTAACTTAGCATTTTATTTGTTGTCATTATTTAAATGTAGTCTTGTGATTTCTCAGCATTTAAGTTGAAGTTATCAGTATACAATAGTTGTTTTGTACATTTAGAAAAATGTCTTAACGAATTCATGCATTCGCTTTTGGATCAGTTTAGCTTACTACTGCTGATTTATGGTAAAATATCTTAATGACCCCAAATGAACTGGCCACACCTATAGTTTGATTACTTCTTAGCATTTGTAATGAAAGTGGAGATTATTGTACTTCCCAGAAACACAAACTTGAACCTATTGAAAGACCACAATCTAGGTTACACTTTTGTTGGATAGACATTGACTCAGATCAGTTCCTGTATCTTCAGGTCCCTTCAGTAATTATTTATTGCATTTTTACAATTAATTTTTGATAAAAATATGCCATGTTCAAATGGCAAGGAAGTCATGTAAAGTCAAATGCTTATTGCTTCTTAGTTATCCTTTAGATTATAACTTTCAACAGCTGTCATACTTATTTTGACCATTTCATCAGCAGATACAGAGAGAATTTTCTCTTTTAAATACTACAAGGATATGAACTATTCCAGCCAAGTAGTCGATGTTATTATTTATCCGCCAGGTACTGCTTCTATTCAACATCTTGCTTTTCTTAGGTGCATGACAAAGTTGTGAGAATCAAACAATTTAACTCATATAATTGTATGTCACTTTTAAAGTAATTCATGTTGTAACAAACAAAAATACATTCAAGAAAGAGAGACAGAATGGGTTTTGGGTGTACATTTGGTTTCAGCTGCTTCTGTAAATATTTCTCAGTATAGCAAGAAAAAGAGGAATGCTCATACTTGCCTGTCAATCACTGAGTAAATGGGCTAGATTTTCAGTGTGGATGGCTTACAGATGCGCACACCATGTAAATGGGCTGCCTACCCAAAGACAACAGCAGAATATCTGAACTGTTTTGGCAGTGAGCCCCACTTATTTTTCATTGTTAATCTACCCATGAGTTTTCAGCAGTGAGGAGCAGAATGCTGAATTGAAGAGCAAAATCTGGTGTCCAATCACAAGTCAAATACAATTCTTTTCCCCCATTGCCACAATGATCACACTTTCCAAGTGCATCATTGAATATAAAGTGCATTGGGAAAGCCTGAGACTGTGATCAGCGCTGCACAAATGCTAGCCTTTCCTTTCACATTAATCAGCATTGCTGCTGGTTGTTTTTGGAAGGCAACATATCACAAGCAAGAATATAATGCCAGAAAGCCATCTCGACCTGACTGGACTGATAGCGACCAAGATGTTGTGGTCTACCATCTAGCCTTCTCAAAGTCTGTGTGAAATTCTACCTGGCATTCATCTGCCCATTCTGCCAGCCTACCTATGTCTTACTGCAACAATTGTTATCATCGTCAGTGTTGACAACACCTTCACAATCTGTACTCTAGCATCCAAGTCAACAAATTGTCCAATTTATAAACTACATATTTGTCATTCTTTTTGAGTTGGGTGCAAGAAAAGATAACATCTCGATATGATCTAATATCAATGCGACACTAATATTGCACCTTTCAAATTTAATAAATTCTGTATTTTGTGTAAAGACTGCACAGTATCCCTATTTGGAACAATAACTTGAAAATCCCCCACCTACAGAGTTAACAATATTCATGGATTCTAGACTCATAGATTTGTGACCTTGATTCTGCACAAAGGCCTACATTTAATGAAAAATACCTGTGCTGAACACACAGAAAACATCTTAAATGAAACACTGGAGATAAGTCCAATATCAAGACATGAACCACCTTCAATCATATTATTTGCATTCGGACATATACATTCTGACCTTCACTTTGAAGTATCTTTCATTCATTGTGAATTTCATTTGACATGAACAAATCCATTTGATAGGAAGAAAATGAAGTTTATTTATTTTATAGCACTTTTTGGCGTTGATATCTTATGGGTGAACCCTCTCTTGTATTACCTTTGCGAGTTATGTTTATTACATCAGTTGAATATTGAACAATGCAAAAATTGTTTTAATATGCTTTCTATATCTTTCCATACTGCTTTGTATTCAGTGATAAATCTTGCAACTTCCTTTCTGTGCAATCTCAACCATATATATTTTTATCAATATAAAACAAATGTTTTTAGTTTTTCATTAAAATGTCAAGAATTTTTCAGTCAGCTTAAAACTCTTAATAGTTTGCAAAACTAATGAATTTAAAAACAAATTATTTACAATCCAGTAAATAACATTCAAAAAAGTCTTGTACAGCAGAAACTGTGTAAAGGAACATTCCTCTAATTTTTAATGATATTAGTGCATAGAAATGATTAAACAGTCACCTGGAGCATTTGAGTATTAATCTCCAACCCATCTCTCTAGCTATCCCCATGGTGTACTAAGTATTTTTAACGTTTGAGCTGTGGACTTAAAAATACGAAAAGATATTGCTTTAAACCAAAGGACTGTGGAATTAATGAACATTCAAGAGTCTCTTTAGACCACTGTCCTGATTCATTCTGTCCTCAACAGGTATACATAATGGCGCCTTACTGATTGCTAAAATAGATCTGGGGATGAGGGATGGAGGGAGAGACTCAGCCTTGAATTGTCTCAATTCCTTTTGATGGTATAAATCAATGATATGGACCAGACCACCTCAAAATGTTTTAAGAAGGTAGCCTAGACCCTAACTTTCCTTATCTTAAAGGTAGATGTGAAGTGCCATGTTCCAGAATCTATGTGACTGTCAAACTATTTGATGTTCAGCAAAACACAGTTTATTTAAATACTACAGTTAAAACATTAACAAAAGAAAGAGGAATTTAGAAAAACCTAACTATTGGAAAACTTAACCAAATAATAGATGCAGTAACTACTGTTCCAAGATTGTAACATGCTATAAATACACCCCTTGGCAAAAAGGCAAATTCAGACACAGATTCTCACATGCAGTTCTCCAATCCAGGAGGATAAAAAGCATCGTGAAGTTTCGGAAAAAGTAGCAGCTAGGTATCATTCACTGAAGCTTTGAGACCTGCTTCTTACATTACTGAAAGTTAAAACAGAACTAGAAAGCCTGGTCTGTGAGAGCTTGTCACACCCAGGTTGCTTCTATTGTTCCAACATTGAAACAAAAACCTCAAGGCCTCACAAGTTGTTTATTCAAGTCATCTTCAGTAGCTAGTCCATCACTTCTGTCTTACAACCTCTCTTTAAAAAAAGGAGAAAATAATCTTTTAAAGTGACAGCATTACCACAATGAATAGATAACAGTATAAACATTTACAATGCAATATCTCACAATACCTTTCTGAACTTTAGGAGATTCAGAATCTATTCATTTCAACTCAGAAACAACCATCTCCAAGATGTGAATACTTTGAGCCTTTTTCTCAGTAAAACAATCTTAGTTTTGCTTTATTTTTAGAAGTCAAACCACCGAAGATTACTGTCAAACAGACTAGAGACTAAGTCACACAACCTCCAACATTTGAGCTAAATTTAAAGGTACAGTCACCAAACAAAATAATCTTATAAACCTCACAATTGTGAGGAACTGGGCTGAGCAGTCTTGTCTGAGCAGGAAGTGGTGAAAGAGTACACGGCCAGAAGGCTGTCAGACAGGATCAGGTAAGTGATAACTCTTGCGGACAGAGTGATACCCAAAACAAATCGTGCAACTATGGATTGATCCACAAGGAAAGTCACAAATCATTTTAAGGCTTTTTATTTTCAAGTTTCTGTAAACCCCAACTCATTTTTCTGCAACATTAGCCTGACAAAATGCCCTGCAACTTCCAGCAGCTCACTTGAATACAATATATAAACATGAAGAAGGATCCTGGCAGTTTTGGGCAGATATTCTTGTTGCCTGCACTCACTGTACATCAAAGCCTTAGCTACGAATATAAAAATGTGTTTCAATCTGATTTTGATTGAATCCATAAGGCATAAGACATAAAATTATTTAATCACTGATACAGCAATCAATGTATGGGCTGTCACCCAAAAGCTGACTGGGACTGCAAGGGGAGACAGTGACTCATACAGTACAGAAGAGGATCTGCAGCCCATTGAATCTTACTGCCACTCCACCTGCACTAATTCCACTTTCCCACATTAGGACTCCAGTGAGACAGAAAAAGTAACAGTGAAGACAGGAGAAAGTGAAACGAGAAACAGGACAGAGAACAGTGATGAGGGAACAGAGAACAAGGGCAGCAAAAGGATTGGATATTGGCTAGGAAGAGGCAGCAACAGGTTTACCACCTTTGGTTCCAGTTAGGGTGGGTGCACAATGATGATATCAAGATACTAACTTGCATTTCAAATATATTGGCAGGAGATACAATGTCAGATCCCAAGCCACCAGTTCCTGGCGTAGTAACCAACATGGCTTCTTACAAAATGCTCAACCACTGTACGTGTGCATGCTGTGAGTAGGATTGAAAGCACCCCTGAACAGTTTTTTTCAAATGTTACAATCTGTCATATATTATATTTAAACTTCAATCAGAATTTCCTTCCAGTACATGGCAAAGCTGATTGCAAACCTATAGATCAAATCATTCCAGATTTCAAATTGGCTCACAAAGTTTAAAAATAGGATTATGTTAAGCCACCAAAGGTAGGACGGAGAATGGCTTTTAAATTCAGTGAGATTATTGAGTCAACAGAAAATTAAGAGGAGAATCTCATCATAATTGAATTGCATGTTTGTCAATCAGGGAGAACTTACTCTTTTGTGGATAATAAAAGGGCAACAAAGGAAATAAAAACCTGCTGCCACATTCTATTAAAGATTAGATTACCGACAGTATGGAAACTGGCCCTTTGACCCAACACATCCACACCGACCCTACGAGTAACTCACCCAGACCCATTCCCCTACCCTGACTAATGCAGCTAACGCTATAGGTCAATTCACCTGGCCTGCACATCTTTGGACTGTGGGAGGAAACCGGAGCATCCGGAGAAGTATTACCTCAACTGGTTAACAACAATATATACTGTTAAGTTAAAATTGTGTTAAGATGGGGAAGACATGGCTGGCCATTGTTACAGCTTCATTTCTGAAGTTAGGGTTATGATGTTGAATAAACAGCTTGTCTGTTTTGTTTATATGCATTTTATTGAGATTTTATAACTCTAACTTGAACTCTTGGGGATTAAAACTTCAACTCTTTAAAATAATCTACTGTTGCCAAGCAACAGGATAGGGGTAAAAACAATGACTGCAGATGCTGGAAACCAGATTCTGGATTAGTGGTGCTGGAAGAGCACAGCAGTTCAAGCAGCATCCAAGGAGCAGCGAAAGTGGGGGTGGGGAGAAAGTAGCATAGAGTACAATGGGTGAGTGGGGGAGGGGATGAAGGTGATAAGTCAGGGAGGAGAGGGTGGAGTGGATAGGTGGAAAAGGAGATAGGCAGGTAGGACAAGTCTGGACAAGTCATGGGGACAGTGCTGAGCTGGAAGTTTGGAACTAGGGTTAGGTGAGGGAAGGGGAAATGAGGAAACTGTTGAAGTCCACATTGATGCCCTGGGGTTGAAGTGTTCTGAGGCGGAAGATGTGGCGTTCTTCCTCCAGGTGTCTGGTGGTGAGGGAGCGGCAGTGAAGGAGGCCCAGGACCTCCATGTTCTCGGCAGAGTGGGAGGGGGAGTTGAAATGCTGGGCCACAGACCAGTGTGGTTGATTGGTGCGGGTGTCTCGGAGATGTTCCCTAAAGCGCTCTGCTAGGAGGCACCCAGTCTCCCCAATGTAAGTCTAGTAATACAGGGAAAGGACAGCAATCCATAAAAAAAGTGTGCTGTTTCCCAGAGTGTGAGGGACTACTGGAAACTGGGTTTGCTGAACTTGTGTATTTGCTTTGAAATTAAACTAGTTGCGAGTTTAATTTGCAATTTGTTTTAGGTGACTTGAAAAGGACACCGGATGAAAGGAATAAACATCCAGTGACCTTCTGGTTAGTTTGCTGAAAGAAATCCTGTTTCCGCTGAGTCTGAATGTAGAGCTTGCATGCAGAGATAATGGTAACTCTTCACTGAGGTTTGGGTGTTTGTAATCATATTGCTGAAAAAAAGGGAGAGAATGAGCCTGAATCCTTTTCTGATATCTTTACAAACTTTTGTCTTGGCTTCTATAATTTAGTTCATTTCTTTTCTTGTTTAATAACCATTTTAAAAGTACACTGATCTTCACAATTAAGATAAAACAGAGTGAGGGTCTAACAAGGTAGGGCTTCACATTGGGGTCTGACATGTCCAGTATGGACATCATCTGGGATTACAGCTTTCTGTAAATAACTCTCACAAAATAGTTTTAGCCTGTGTATCAGGGCTTAGCATTTCATTCATTCCTTATGAAATTGCCAATCACAAATGGGATTAATAATGAAAGCTGGACACATTACTACATTAAAGGTGAATTGTCTTACATTACAAGACCAAGTCAGAAGTCACACGACACCAGTTATGGGCTAACAGATTTATTTGAAATCACAAGCTTTCACAGTGCTGCTCCTTTACCTGGTGATTTGTAACTTCTGACTTTGCCAACTTCAGTCCAACACCAGCACCTCCTCATTATTAAAATATCAAGGAATGCAGGCTGAAACTATTTGTAGGATTTATTTACAATATGTATTATAAAATTTGCCATTTCACAGGGAACATAACAGGAAGTATTGTGAAAAGTCCTGACCATAATAATTCTCATTCGGGATCATTAAGTGGTTTTCAATATCACTTTCCCCTTCCTTTGTATTATAGACTGATTTACCTTCTTTCAGTCCATCTCCTTGGATACCATAGACTTGCTTGGCAAGGAGTAAAAGCCTGTCAGGGTCAGGAGAACTTCACCAGTAGAAGAATGCTTTGATCAACATTGTGTCATATGCCACAATAACACAGAAACAATAATAGCCATAAAAAAAACGCAATATCAAGAAATTATGCAACAATTTAAAAAGATAAAATTGAATTCCATAAACTTAAAGAAACACTTTCGAGATAAAGCTTGTGCTTTGGGTTCAATTCAGAAATTGAGGCCAAAATGCAATTGTCTGTTGCACAATGCCTCTTAAGGTCCAAGTTTTTGCTGAAACACTGTTAATAATCACTAACCTAAACTTTTGCATTTACAAGAGCAATCAGGCACTGGAATGGAACACGATTATAGTTTTAATAATCTTTTCATCAGCAAGTATTTAACAGTGATAAAAACAAGGACTGTAAGAATACAGGAACATGAGTAGACCATTCAGCCTGTGTAACTTCCTCCACTATTCAATATGGTCATGGCTAATCCTCCAGTTCACTATCTTTTCCCCATATTAAAACCATGTCCCTTTACATCATTGGTATTTAGCAATATGTCAATTTCTACTTTCAACATATACAACGACTGAGCTTACGAAGCTTTCAGGGATAAATAATCCAAAAGACCAAAAAAATACATTTATTCTGATCTTCGTCCTAAAAAGCTTTCCTGTTCTTGGGAAATATTGTCCCCTGGTTCTGAATTTCCCAATCAGAGGTAATATTTCCCCTGGCATGTTTATCATTTTAAATATGTCATAAATTTCAATGAGGTCACCTCTCATTATTTGAAATTCTAAAGAATACAAGTCCAGCTTCCCCAATTATATTTTATTTGTGCATGGGATGTGACTTCGCCGACTGATTATTGCCTATCCGTAGTTGCTCTTGGAAAGGTAGTGATGAGTTGCCTTCAAAGCTACTGCAGTTCATGTAGTATAGGTATACTTACAATGCAAAGAGGTTCCAGGACTTTGGCCCAAAGGTATGGAATTATGGTGATATGTTTCAAGTCAAAATGGTGAGCGGTTTGCAGGGGAACATGCAGTAATGTGCTGCCATTGTCCTTCCAGATGGTAGTCGTCATTGGTTTGGAAGATGATGTCTACATATCTTCATAAAATAGTACCGCCACTCCAGTAGCAAGTCTGATAAATATCCATTGGAATTGGGACCAAAAATGCATACAATATTCCAGATGTGATCTAACAATTGAACCAAGACTTGGCTGCTCCAGCACTCAAATCCTCCTGTGATACAGGCTAAAATGCCATTAGACCTCCTAACTGTCTGTTGTACCTGCATGTTAGTCTACTAGCCATACTACCATACATCAAGAGCATTTCCGAACTGACAGCCAGATTACTGCGACCACTCAGACTCATAACTGCACACAAACCAACAGCCACTCTCAGGCAACAACTCACTAGAATGGGAAGGACCCGATACCCAGCATGAGCAAAACCAATGTAGTGTACAAAATCCCATGCAAGGACTGCACAAAACACTGCATAGGACAAACAGGAAGACAGCTAACGATCCGCATCCATGAACACCAACTAGCCACGAAACAACACGACCAGCTATCCTTAGTAGCCACACACGCAGATAACAAGCAACATGAATTCAACTGGGACAATACTACTATTATAGGACAAGCCAAACAGAGAACAGCCAGAGAATTCCTAGAAGCATGGCACTCATCCACAGATTCAATCAATAGGCACAATGATCTGGACTCAATATACCAGCCACTGCAGCGGATAGCTGGAACTGACAACCGGAAACGGCAGATTCAAACCACTACAAATGACAGAGGAAAGATCACAGAAGCGCTTCACAGGAGGCTCCCAAGCACTGAGGATGTTACCTAGACAGGGGACAAAACGTCCGCAACACAAATTCCCAGCTCGGCGAACAGAACCACAACAACGAGCACCCGAGCTTCAAATCTTCTCCCAAACTTTGAAGTTGTGAAGTCACTGGTGAGCCGACCTCTGGAATCAAGGTGAATGAGTTGAATGCCTATAACTGCTGGGCTTGGACTCAGCATGAACACAGGTATGTAATGGCCATGGGTATGTAATGAATGGGTGTGGGGGGGCTGTGGGGGAGGGTAACATTTGTTTTGTGGAGAAATGGTCACAGGAATCTGGAGGCCATAGTGCAGGTAGCAAAGTTCTCAGTGAGCTCCCTTTCCAAATATGCAATCCCTTGATCCCTGCAACTGCAACCCATCCATATAGCGACAGGCTGATCTGCAACTGGGTTAAAACCACAAGCAGTACGACCAGACTCTAAAGCAGTTATTCATTATTCACTTAAAGCGTGCAATTAGTGTTGGGGAGGGAAGATCGACTATGGCCATTTTTGAACTTAACGCCAGCGGAAGTGGGCTTCAGATATGCCACCTTGCCGACTAATCACATTGTTTTCCTGCCTCCAAGCTCATCACCCATGCAACCAGAAGATTCCATTCATTAACTCCATTTCTCTCACTACAGATGCTGCTAGAACTATATAGAACTATTTTCTAATTATAACATCACAAAATGCTAGAATCCTCAGCTGATCTGGCAGCATCTCTGTTAACTCTGCGCTACAGACGCTGCTAGAACAGCTAAGGAGTTCTCGCATTTTCTGATGTTATAATTAGAAACTGGTTCGGTATAGTGTTGGTTATTCAGAATCTGGTTACTTAAGGATAAACTAGACACTATTAAAAATGCACTTTTTGTGATTAAATCCATTTATCAGCTGAATTAAATGCTCAAGCTGATTATCTATCATCAAAGAATACTTCTTTTAGCAAAACATCTTCTTAACATAATTATGTTCTAAAATACTGCCTAATTCTGCTGATTCAAGGCAGATTTTATATGAGAAAATGATAATTAAATGCATTTGAGTCAAAACTTATAAATATCATTTCTCAAAGCAGTACAATTTTGAGGGCAATTTATCCCAGAATTAGATTGTACTCCAGGCAGAAACCAGCCCCTTCCTATCCTACTACCATATAAACACTATTCTACTCAGTAGGTTGTGGAGTACTTTTATTTGGGTGTTCATTAATCTCCTTTAAAAAGAAAGCACAAATTGCATATACATCTCCAGGCCTTGCAGGTCTGGTATTCCAGAATGGAAGAACAAATAAAAATCTTGATGAACCTACTTAGATATGATAACTGATCAAATGCATAGATTTTCATTTTATGAGTGAATGCTGCTTGAAAGGTTATCCTCTGGTGATTTCTGATCAGTAAAACAATGTTTTCCTCTATATTTGCTTACATGAACAGCATGCTTCAGTTTGAGCACTTCATAATTTTGTATTCAGCTGACATTACATCAAAATAGTATCCATCTTTACAATCAATATTTGCTTAAATACATACTTAATTTAAAGGTCAAGCAGAAATCCAAATCTTTTATAAAAGCATTCAAATTACCTTTAAGAATTTTTTGTCATTTTGCATTACCTGAGCCACATAACTATATTACTGGTTTGACAAAGCAGTCTGAAAGCTTCTCATCAATAATTTGACTTCAGGGTCAATTTTCAAACTCTGCTACAGACATGTTATACAAGTTACCAAGATTTAGAAAGGATTTATACTTCTGCCTCTTTTCATGTTTGCTTTTACAAATGCCTTTTCATTTAGCAATTCAAAATCCAAGCACAGTGCCAATGAACCACGTCTTTTTTTTAAAAAATCTCTTTCCTCTCACCTTAAAAATGTGCTCCCTGGTCTTGAAATCCCCCATCTTAGAGAAAAGACAACTACCATTAACCCTATTTATACCCCTCATTATTTTATGAACTTCTATAAGGTCACCACTCAATCTCCTCTGCTCCAGTGAAAAAAGTCCCAGCCTTCCTCCCACAGTCCAAAGATGTGCAGGTCAAGTGAATTGGCCATGCTAAATTGCCCGTAGTGTTAGGTAAGGGGTAAATGTAGGGGTATGGGTGGGTTGCGCTTCGGCGGGTCGGTGTGGAGTGGGCGGCACGGTGGCACAGTGGTTAGCACTGTTGCCTCACAGCGCCAGAGACCTGGGTTCAATTCCCGACTCAGGCGACTGACTGTGTGGAGTTTTGCGCGTTCTCCCCGTGTCTGCGTGGGTTTCCTCCGGGTGCTCCGGTTTCCTCCCACAGTCCAAAGATGTGCGGGTCAGGTGAATTGGCCATGCTAAATTGCCCGTAGTGTTAGGTAAGGGGTAAATGTAAGGGTATGGGTGGGTTGCGCTTCGGCGGGTCGGTGTGGACTTGTTGGGCCGAAGGGCCTGTTTCCACACTGTAAGTAATCTAATCTAATCTATCCAGCCTTTCTTTGTAATTCAAACCTTCCATTACCCAGCAACATCCGGGTAAATCTCTTCTGAACCTTCTCCAGCTTCTATCCTTCCTATAACTGGGAAACCAGAACTGGACACAGTCATCTGGAATGTATTGCCTGAAAAGGTTGTGGAAGCAGATTTGATAGTTAGGTTCAAAAAGGAATTGGGTGTACAATATACTGGAACAGAAGAATAAGCAGGGCTATGAAGAAAGGTCAGGGCAGTGTAACCAGTTGGATAGCTCTTTCAAAGAATTGGCACAGACACAATGAGCTGAATAATTTCTTTCTGAGTCGTAAGATTCTGTGAGATTAAGGTGATTGGTCAAATTCTAAAAGGTGGTGAAGCTGACATTTCTGCAAAGAGTAAGGGGGAGACAGTGGTTCATTGGCACTGTGCTTGGATTTTGATGCTGATCTTTGATCATAAAGATGGATACTATTTTGATGTAATGAATACAAAATTATGAAGTGCTCAGTCTTAACCTCAAAATGACTCAAATCCTTTACTGTCCTCATAGATTCCTACAGGCCATTTGACACAAGTCCACACCGACCCTCCAAAGAGTAACCCACCCAGACTCATTCCCTCCATCCTGTTACTCAACATTTACCCCTGAATGATTCACTTAATATACACATCTCTGAACACTATGGGCAATTTATATGGCCAATTCACCTGGCCTGCACATCTTTAGATTGCCATGATGTGGCAGCAAACCAGAGCACCCAAAGGAAACCCACACAAGACATGGGGAGAACATGTGAACTCCACATAGGCAGTCGCCCGAGGCTGGAATCGAACCCAGGTCCCTGGCGCTGGGAGAGAGCAGTGCTAACCACTGAGTCACCTTGCTGCCCCAAGATGAGTCCTGACCCAGATCACATTCCAGTTTATTCCTCCATTAAGATCAGCAGAGGAATTCTGTCAAATGTGGAACATTTCCCTTAATTGAGAAGACACCATGCATCTAAGGCAGATATTGATCTGGAAATTCAATGACAGTGACATCTGCGCAGATACTAAGGTCCTTCTGTATAAGGCAGTCATCTTTCCAGCTCTTCTATTTCACTCTGCAACTTGGACTACGTATCAATGCCACTTCAATACGCTTGAGAAATACCATTAATGCAGTTGGAAATGGTTTCTCCACATCACTTGGGAGTACAGGTGTACTAACATCATTGTCTTTGAAGCAGCTCATAGCACCAGTTTCAAGGCCATGATCATCCAAAACTAACTCTGCTGGGCTGACCAATGATTAGGATGCCTAAGTTCTGACTACAAAAGCAACCTTCTTGGTCCTTGGTCAATGCTTTGGGGTGGCATGGTGGCATGGTGGCTTAGTAGTTAGCACTGCTGTCTCACAGCACACAGGATAGTATCCAGGGATGTGCAGGCCATGTGGATTAGCCATGGGAAATGCAGAGTTAGAGGGATAGCATAGGGGTGGGTCAGGGTGGGATGCTCTTCAGTGAGTCAGTATGGACTCAATGGGCTGAATGGCCTGCTTCCATACTGTAGAGATTCTATGATTCTATCGAGAAGATGACAAAGGAAGATTTTTAAAGACTCACTCAAGACATACCTCAAGAAATAAAATACAGACATCAACACACAGGAGACATGGTTCAGAGAAAACCAACTTGGTGGAAACTCCTGAATGAAGGGACACAAATTCTTTGAGAACACCCGTCAGCAAGAGGAAGTATACAAAAGGAATTGCAGAAAGGAATGCCAATGATCTCAAGGTCAAGGACCAATTACGCTTTCTGGAAACACTTGCCAAATGTGTGGATGGAAACATGGTTCTAGCATCAGACTCATCAGACACACAAAGACTAACACAACACATGACCAGTGACATGGAATTTCCCTGGTGCCCAATCATACTTGCTAACAACATCATGATAGTGAGTACAAAGAGTAGAGATTATATTGTGGGGAGGAAGGTGAATTCTCATGAAGGTGCAAAATGTAATTTAATTGGTCAGAATTTATGTTAGAGTGTTTTATAAGAAAAATAGTGACCTTAATTTTGCAGCAAATGATGAAGTGATGGTGTTGCTCCTGACCTCAAAAATAGCAACCTACCGTTTTAGTAATCGTCAAGGCATGGATTTCACCTTTCCTGGTGTTAATCTCATTCCAGTGCCAACTATAAAGGATCTTTTCAAAAACTCCCTCAAGTCTGGCGAAAGCCTGTTTATTTTCCCTCACTATTTGCTGTAAACTGCCACTTCTAATCCATAAGGCAGCGACTTCGTGGGTTATGAACTGTCGTTCTGTGCCTTCTGCAAGCCAGTAAAAGTACTTGGAGAAGCAAGTATAAGAGTTCAATTTATCTCTCACCCTACCCATAATAATAACTTTTAATGAAAAGTCATAGTTGTCTTTTTTAAACTTCAAATAATTTAGGACCACCACTTCAATATAACACTGAAGGAGTGATGAACTGTTGAAAGTGACAGCTTTTGAAGTGGATTGTAAACAGATTGTTGTTCCAGTAAGCATTAAAGTCGTGGCTATGTTTGGGCACAGACCACATTTCATTACTTTGCTTTGCAACAAATATCACTTTCAGCGGAATTTTCTCAGCAAGGCTAAATCCAAATTCAGACTGCATGCCAGTTCTGAACTCACAACCATGAGGAGGGTGGGAAAAGGCATCAATCTTTTCAAAGGTGACCTTTTTACACTAAAACATGTGATTACTATTTGTGCTACACATTGAGACCCCTTCCCAAGTAGTTGGAAATAATTTTCCTTAGCCAAGGGCCTTATGATGGGTACGCTAACCTCTGCTGGTGGCAATGGGGGTGGGGTTGGGGGATGGGCAACCCTTATCACTGACTGCTCCCTGTTTGGATGACCGAGCTCTGGCTCTGAGGACCCTGCCTTCCCTTGGGAGACAACATGAAGGCTGCCTCCGTGGAGCTGGTGGTTTCCTCACAGAATGGGCTGGCCATTGGTATTTGGTCCTCAAATTCGTAACCTCCTCCAATCAGTCACCAGCTAAAATCCTTTCAGTTCCAATGCTTGTAAATTAGCCCAATAGTCATAGAACATTACAGCGCAGTACAGACCCTTCAGCCCTCAATGATGCGCTGAACTGTGGAACCAATCTGAAATCTGTTTATCCTACACTATTCCATTTTCATACATATGATTATCCAATGACCATTTAAATACCCTTAAAATCGTAAGTCTACTACTGTTGCAGGCAGTGCTTTCCATGCCCCTACTACACTCTGAGTAAAGAAACTACCTCTGACATCTGTCCTATATCTATAACCCCTCAATTTAAAGCTATGTATCCTCATGCTAGTCATCACCAACTGAGGAAAAAGGCTCCCACTGTCCACCCTATCTAACCCTCTGATTATCTTATATGTCTCAATTAAGTCACCTCCCAACCTTCTTCTCTCTAACAAAAACAGCCTCAAGTCCCTCAGCCTTTCCTCATAAGACCTTCCCTCCATACCAGGCAACATCCGAGTAAATCTCTTCTGCACCCTTTCCAAAGCTTCCACATCCCTCCTATAATGCGGTGATTCTGTCAGTCTAACTATGTCAGGCCGTTGCGTGACTAGTCTGTGAGACAGCTCTCCCAATTTTGGCACTAACCCCCAGATATTAGTGAAGAGGACTTTGAACGGTTGATTGGGCTGTTTCTGTCATTGTCTTTTCCAGTGACCAGGTTGATGTCTTAGTGGTCTGTCCAGTTTCATTTCTCTGTTGAGACTTTGTAGCAATTAGTACAACTGCTTCGGCCATTTCAGAAGTTAGTTAAGAGTCCTGTGATTCTGGAATCACATAGGCCATGTCAGGCGAAGATGGCAGATTTCGTTCTCTGAGGAACATTACTGAGCCAGATATATTTTTCCAATGACTGACACAGCTGAAAGACAATGTCTCAGGCACCACTATCAAATTCCCTGGATATGCAATTCTGGTCTCCTTCCCGTTGGAGGAATGTTGTGAAACTTGAAAGGCTTAAGGAAAGATTTATAAAGATGTTGCCAGGGTTGGCAGATTTGAGCTACAGGGTGACCTTATAGGGGTTTATAAATCATGAGTGGCATGGATAGGATAAACAGCTAAAGTATTTTCCCTGAGGTGGGGGAGTCCAGAACCTAGAGGACATAGGTTTAGAGTCAGAGGGGAAAGATATAAAAGGGACCTAAGGTGCAACTTTTTCAGATAGAGAGTGGTGTGTATGTGGAATGAGCTGCCAAAGAAAGTGGTGGAGGCTGGTTCAATTATAGCATTTAAAAGACATTTGCATGGGTATGTGAATAGGAAGGGTTTAATGCTGGCAAATGGGACTAGATTAGGTTAGGATAGCTGGTCAGCATGGACAAGTTGGACCAAAGGGTCTGTTTCCGTGCTGTATATCTTTATGACTATGACTCTATGACCAGAACTGTACGCAACACTCAAATTGCGACCACACCAGAGTTTTGTACAGCTCCCGCATGACCTTGTGGCTCCAAAACTCAATCCCTCTACCAATAAAAGCTAACACATTGTATGTCTTCCTAACAACCCTATCTATCTGAGTGGGAACTTTCAGGGAATATATGTACATGGACACCGAGAGCTCTCTGCACATCTACACTACCAAGAATCTTACCATTGAGATTGGACTGTGCTGGGATGTGATTAATCAGAGCAAAAAGTTGTAACAGATTATGAAAATTATTCCTTAATGATTTAGAAATTTTTAAAAAATAAAATCAGAGTTCATTCATTTGGCAAAGGAAAAAAAATCTTCGAGAAGAAAGTGAGGTCTGCAGATGCTGGAGATCAGAGCTGAAAATGTGTTGCTGGAAAAGCGCAACAGGTCAGGCAGCATCCAAGAAACAGGAAATTTGATGTTACGGGCATAAGGAATCTGATGAATTTCCTGTTCCTTGGATGCTGCCTGACCTGCTGCGCTTTTCCAGCAACACATATTCAGCAAAGGAAAGAAAAAGCCTTACCAAACTCTAATGCTCGAGGTCACTAGTACCTTTTCGAAACATCTCTATCATATCATCTGCGTCTTTTAAATAAGGTACTGATGGCAAAGTATCATACATCTACACTGTAGGTTGCCACAATCTCATAATAGACAACTTTTATTTTTTAAGAAGATCAACTGGATCCGAGAAGGTGAATTCTAATCTTAAGAAACAGTTGCGTTGCAAAGAAGACATCAGAATCCAAACCTCTCAGTGTGTTGTTAGTTTGAAGGATGTTGACCTTTACCTGTGCTGCAAATGTGTTGCTGGTCAAAGCACAGCAGGCCAGGCAGCATCTCAGGAATACAGAATTCGACGTTTCGAGGTCTCAGCCTGCTCCTGCCCCACCGAACTCATCTCCCAATACCTCGACACGGTCCTGTCCCCTTTAGTCCAAGAACTCCCCACCTACGTTCGGGACACCACCCACGCCCTCCACCTCCTCCAGGATTTTCGCTTCCCCGGTCCCCAACGCCTTATTTTCACTATGGACATCCAGTCCCTGTACACCTCCATCCCCCATCACGAAGGACTCAAAGCCCTCCGCTTCTTCCTTTCCCGCCGCACCAACCAGTACCCTTCCACTGACACCCTCCTTCGACTGACTGAACTGGTCCTCACCCTGAATAACTTCTCTTTTCAATCCTCCCACTTCCTCCAAACTAAAGGAGTTGCCATGGGCACCCGCATGGGCCCCAGCTATGCCTGCCTCTTCGTAGGATATGTGGAACAGTCCATCTTCCGCAACTACACTGGCACCACCCCCCACCTTTTCCTCCGCTACATCGATGACTGTATCGGCGCTGCCTCGTGCTCCCACGAGGAGGTTGAACAGTTCATCAACTTTACTAACACCTTCCATCCCGACCTGAAATTCACCTGGACTGTCTCAGACTCCTCCCTCCCCTTCCTAGACCTTTCCATTTCTATCTCGGGCGACCGACTCAACACAGACATCTATTATAAACCGACTGACTCCCACAGCTACCTGGACAAACCTCCTCCCACCCTGCCCCCTGTAAAAACGCCATCCCATATTCCCAATTCCTTCGTCTCTGCCGCATCTGCTCCCAGGAGGACCAATTCCAACACCGCACAGCCCAGATGGCCTCCTTCTTCAAGGACCGCAGATTCCCCCCAGACGTGATCGACGATGCCCTCCACCGCATCTCCTCCACTTCCCGCTCCTCCGCCCTTGAGCCCCGCTCCTCCAACCGCCACCAAGACAGAACCCCACTGGTTCTCACCTACCACCCCACCAACCTCCGCATACAACGTATCATCCACCGCCATTTCCGCCACCTCCAAACGGACCCCACCACCAAGGATATATTTCCCTCCCCTCCCCTATCAGCGTTCCGCAAGGACCACTCCCTTCGTGACTCCCTCGTCAGATCCACACCCCCCACCAACCCAACCTCCACCCCCGGCACCTTCCCCTGCAACCACAGGAAATGTAAAACTTGCGCCCACACCTCCACACTCACTTCCCTCCAAGGCCCCAAGGGATCCTTCCATATCCGCCACAAGTTCACCTGTACCTCCACACACATCATCTATTGCATCCGCTGCACCCGATGTGGCCTCCTCTATATTGGTGAGACAGGCCGCTTACTTGCGGAACGCTTCAGAGAACACCTCCAGGCCGCCCGAACCAACCAACCCAATCACCCCGTGGCTCAACACTTTAACTCTCCCTCCCACTCCACCGAGGACATGCAGGTCCTTGGACTCCTCCACCGGCAGAACACAACTACACGACGGCTGGAGGAGGAGCGCCTCATCTTCCGCCTGGGAACCCTCCAACCACAAGGTATGAATTCAGATTTCTCCAGTTTCCTCATTTCCCCTCCCCCCACCTTGTCTCAGTCGGTTCCCTCAACTCAGCACCGCCCTCCTAACCTGCAATCCTCTTCCTGACCTCTCCGCCCCCACCCCACTCCGACCTATCACCCTCACCTTGACCTCCTTCCACCTATCCCACCTCCATCGCCCCTCCCCCTAGTCCCTCCTCCCTACCTTTTATCTTAGCCTGCTTGGCTCTCTCTCTCTTATTCCTGATGAAGGGCTTATGCTCGAAACGTCGAATTCTCTATTCCTGAGATGCTGCCTGGCCTGCTGTGCTTTGACCAGCAACACATTTGCAGCTGTGATCTCCAGCATCTGCAGACCTCATTTTTTACTCGAAGACTTTACCTGTGCTCATGAGTCTGCAGCTGGTTCAGCTTTTTTAATCATATAATTATTGAGATCACATACATAGGATTTTTTGATTCTTTGGATTCACTCCCATTGTCTCTCACCATGAGGATATTGTTATTGTGGCATGGACAATAGTACCACCCCTGAACTGGGATGGAAGAATTTTGCTCAAACTCTGTAACTTTCTGCTGAGGTGTTTAAGATAAATGTTGCTTTTTTGTTGCTAGGTACCTTAATCATCTTTGCTGTAACATTATTTAGAATAGGAATCTCTACCAGAGGATTATGCTTTCTTTTCATAGAATTATTACTCATGTAATTGATTTCTGTTCAACAAGGTTTCCCATGGGAGACTGATGAGCAAGGTGAGATCTCATGGAATACAGGGAGAACTAGCCAGTTGGATACAGAACTGGCTCGAAGGTAGAACACAGAGGGTGGTGGGGGAGGGTTGTTTTTCCAAATGGAGGCTTGTGACCAGTGGAGTGCCATAAGGATCAGTGCTGGGTCCACTACTTTTCATCATTTATATAAATGATTTGGATGCTAGCATAAGAGGTATAGTTAGTAAGTTTGCAGATGACACCAAAATTGGAGGTGTAGTGGACAATGAAGAAGGTTATCTCAGATCACAACGGGATCTTGATCAGATGGGCCAATGGGCTGAGGAGTGGGAGATGAAGTTTAACTTAGATAAATGTGAGATGCTGTATTTTGGGAAAACAAATCTTATCAGGACTTATACACTTAATGATAAGGTCCTAGGGAGTGTTGCTGAACAAAGAGTCCTTGGAATGCAGGTTCATAGCTCCTTGAAAGTAGACTCACTGGTAGATAGGATAGTGAAGAAGGCGTTTGGTATGCTTTCCTTTATTGGTCAGAGTATTGAGTACAGGAGTTGGGAGGTCATGTTGTGGCTGTACAGAACATTTGTTCGGCCACTGTTGGAATACTGAGTGCAATTCTGGTCTCCTTCCTATTGGAAAGATGTTGTGGAACTTGAAAGAGTTCAGAAAAGATTTACAAGGATGTTGCCAGGGTTGGGGGATTTGAGCGATAGGGAGAGGCTGAATAGGCTGGGGCTGTTTTCCCTGGAGCGTCAGGAGTTCAGGGGTGACCTAATTGAGATTTATAAAATCATGAGGGGCATGGATAGGGTAAATATACAAAGTCTTTTCCTGGGATGGGGAGTCCATAACCGGAGGGCATAGGTTTAGGGTGAGAGGGGAATGATATAAAAGAGACCTAAGGGGCAACTTTTTCATGCAGAGGGTGGTGCGTATATGGAATGAGCTCTCAGAGGAAGTGGTGGAGTCTAGTACAATTGCAACATTTAAAAGGTATTTGGATGGGTATATGAATAGGAAGGATTTAGAGGGATATAGGCCAGGTGCTGGCAAATGGAACGAGATTAGTTTGTGAAACAGGATTGAAGATTGATGAGGGCAAAGCAGTAGACGTGATCTATATAGACTTCAGTAAAGCGTTCAATAAGGTTCCCCATGGGAGATTGATCAGCAAGGTTAGATCTCACGGAATACAGGGAGAACTAGCCATTTGGGTAGAGAACTGGCTCAAAGGTAGAAGGCAGAGGGTGGTGGTGGAGGGTTGTTTTTCTGATTGGAGGTCTGTGACCAGTGAAGTACCATAAGGATCGATGCTGGGTCCTGTATTTCTTGTCATTTACATAAATGATTTGGATGCAAGCATAAGAGGTACAGTTAGTAAGTTTGCAGATGACACCAAAATTGGAGGTGTAATGGACAGCGAAGAGGGTTACCTCAGATCTGGACCAGATGGGCCAGTGGGCTGAAAAGTGGCAGATGAAGTTTAATTCAGAAAAATGCGAGGTGCTGCATTTTGGGAAAGCAAATGTTAGCAGGACTTATATACTTTATGGTAAGGTCCTAGGGAGTGTTGCTGAATAAAGAGACCTTGGAGTGCGGGTTCATAGCTCCTTGAAAGTGGAGTCACTGGTAGATAGGATAGTGAAGAAGGCGTTTGGTATGCTTTCCTTTATTGGTCAGAGTATTGAGTACAGGAGTTGGGAGGTCATGTTGCGGCTGTGCAGAACATTTGTTCGGCCACTGTTGGAATACTGAGTGCAATTCTGGTCTCCTTCCTATTGGAAAGATGTTGTGGAACTTGAAAGAGTTCAGAAAATATTTACAAGAATGTTGCCAGGGTTGGAGGATTTGAGTTATAGGGAGAGGCTGAACAGGCTTGGGCTGTTTTCCCTGGAGCATTGGAGGCTGAGGGGTGACCTTATAAAGGCTTACAAAATTATGGGGGGCCCGGATAGGATAAATAGACAAAGTCTTTTCTCTGGGGTCAGGGAGTCCAGAACTAGAGGGTGTAGGTTTAGGGTGAGAGGAGAAATATATAAAAGAGACCTAAGGGGCAACTTTTTCACATAGAGGGTGGTATGCTTATGGAATGAGCTGCCAGAGGAAGTGGTGGAGACTGGTACAATTGCAACATTTAAGAGGCATTTGGATGCGTATATGAATTGGAAGGGTTTGGAGGGATATGGGCCGGGTGCTGGCAGGTGGGACTAGATTGGAATGGGATATCTGGTCGGCATGGACGGGTTGGACTGAAGTGTCTATTTCCATGCTGTACATCTCTATGACTGTATGATATCTGGTCGGCATGGACGAGTTGGACTGAAGAGTGTGTTTCCGCGCTGTATATCTCTAAAACTCTTTGACTCTAAATGCTGTTGGCACATATATTTCTTTAACAATCCTTTTATACAATTTGGAAAATACACATTGTCTTATTATCTTTGATAATGAGATCCAATTATGTTCACTCTTCAGCAGAGCTATCTTAGAAATTTATAATATGTGCTTGTCATCATCTGGCTAAAACTTGTCAAAAAGACCATTGGGAAGATAATAATATTCTCAGGTGATTCCTCTCTATAAGCATATTTTGGGTCTGTCTTCCTCTATTTTAAGGTAAGAGAGATGATCTGAGAAGAACACCTGATCCAAGATAGTCCTACGAAGCGATTAGGAATAAAATTCACTTCAACCTGCTCCAACACAGCTCCTCATCATAGTCAATTATCACTGTTACCATCAGAATGTCACAACCGAGAACATCAATACAAGGGTTTACTCATGCACAGGACCCCTGTCAGAAATGATGTGAATTATAATCTATGATAAAGACGAAGCTTACTGCTTTTGAACAGTCAAGTTTTCTGAATTACTAACCTGCACTTTTTCCCAGAAGACATTCACTATTTACAATGTATCAAAGTTTTCAGGTACTTTTGTTCCAGAATGTTCAAGAAAATGTTTCAAGCATAAAGACATTACTGAATAACGATAAAGGAATTTGAATGCCATGTTGGACTCGTAAAAGCTTGTCCAACTACGATGTGTAAGGCTAGTAATATTAATGGTAATATTAACGGATGAACATTTGGATCTTGTGCGTGATATTCCTTTGGGTAAACCACTTACTTCAAATAAATGAAGTGATACTGGGGGAGAGATTCATTAGCAGAATGGTATTATACAATCATATCTCAAATCACTGAGGCAGACAATGCTGCAGGCTATTACCTGCAAGGTCCACACAGCATTCCTGACTGACAGAATGAACAATCTTGTATGGGCTATGTAGACCATGTATGTAATTGCTGCAGTGCTGCTGCTTTGTGAGATTGAGTTAAATCTGAACAGTGCTATGAAAATTAATTTCTCTTCCATCTTGAGTTAGCATTAATTAAATATTTAAAACTTTTGCTCATAATCCTCAGATTTGAACAAAAAGATGCTGGGAATATTTAATAGGTTTGTCAATCTCTATTCGTCTCACCACAGATTCTGCCAGATGTGGAGTGTAGTTCCAGAATTTCCTGTTTTTTTTATATTTCAAATTTTCATCATCTGCAGTATTTTGCTTTTCCTTGCACTTGATCCGAGGAAAAGAGAGTGCTGTGACGATTGAGGCATAAAGCCAGCATTGGTGGGATTTGTATTGCATGGTAATGGTTTATTGAGCAGTAATTTAACTCAATTTGTGCAAAATAACTAAGAAGCGGCTTCAACTGTACATTATCCTAATGAGGCTCAAATGAAAGCTGTGATTGCCACTGTGTGAAGTGAATTGTGCAACATTCTGCTTTGAATGGAGCAGCATAACTACTTCTGCATGAGTGCAGCAGCCATTACCAGCATACTGGATGTGCTGGAGGAAGAGGAGCTGGCCAAAAGGGATCAGTATGTGCACATCACAGCACCTGGGCTATCAGGGCCAACTATTCGTCCAAGTTGCAGTTCCAGTTACAAAACAATCAAATTCTCAAAGGTGTATGAACTATAAAGAGATTCTGGATGAGACTTGCAAGGTCATAGAAATTATCAATATTGAACTGTTAACCATGGCAGAAGTGAAATTAGTACGAAATTTTATTTCATATAGTTCTTTCAGATAACTGCAGGAGATCTGCAAAGATCAGCAAGGCTTAACTGATTATCAACATTTGTAATGTCCACAAATGCTGTGTTTTGACCCTTTTTTAAAAGAAACTACATTTAGTACTTGGCAGTAGCAATTTTTTTTTCTTCCCTTCATGGAAAGTGGCCATTACTGATAAGGCTAGAATTTATCATTCATTCCTCCTTGCACTTGAGCTAAGTGGCTTGACACACCATTTCTGGGGGCAGGAAAAATTCAATCACAATATTGCAGGTCTGGAACCACATGAATGCGAGACCAGGTAAGAATGACAGATTTCTTTCCCTAAACAGCATCAATGAACAAGATAGGTTTTTAAAACAATTGATGGTTGTTTCACATTACCATTATTGAGACCAGCTTCCAATTCCAGATGTGCTAATTCAATTCAAATTTTTCCAGGTGTTGTAGTAGGATTTGAACCTTTGTCAAAAAACATTAGCCAGGATCTTTGAATTACTAGTCCAGTGACTTACCATGATGCTGCCATCTATTCCCTATCTCAAAATAAATGGCAAACTAGAGTCTGTATGTTAGACGGCACTCTCTTAAAACATGTGGCTTTTCAAGGGTACATTAGTGGCATTTAATGTGGTTACAAAAGCACTGAAGCAATATCCTTTGGCATCCAACAATTAACAGAAAGAACTCATGCTCAAAGGAAATCCAAATGGACTTGGACTCACTAGCAAAAGGTTCTATATATAACTACAGGTTTTGAAGGGCATTCTAACGCATTAAGGGAATTAGGGTCTGTTCAACAACTCTGCAAGGCAACAAACTGAATGATTCATTTGATCAATGGGCTATATAGAGGCAATGCAGTAAGAACATTAATACCTGGCCCCTACTATCAATCATACAAGTCAAATGAAAGATGATTGAATGGACATATGCACTGTGGTGACAGGCAGTGGACAGAATGGATTCATACTGAACAACAAAGCCACAGAGACAGGTATACATCAAGTGGCTGAGAAACAGCCATGAGTGGTGACCATATGGTTAACCAAACAGCAATCGGAATCAGTATTGAATTTACACAATATTATTTCTGGTCTGTTAACTTCTCATCCCAAGACACCATTGGATGTTTTGCCATTTAATATGTTCAAGGTTAAGTTAGAACAAAAAGAGGGTTAAGGGTTTTGGGATGTAGTTTGGGAAACAGAGAAGTGGAATTCAGGCTACAATCAGGTCAGCCATGATCTTCTCAAATGGCAGAGCAGGCTCAAAGAACTGAATGGTCTATTCTTACCCATAACTCCTGTGTTGTTTGGAGATGTTTCAGACTTCAGCTCTGTGAATCTCTGGTTAGGCTACAATACATGAGCAGTTCTGGGCACTGCACCATGAGTATATATTGGTTTTGGAGGGAACAGAATATAGATTTAACAGAAAAATACCTGAGCTCTGAGGGCTAAATTGCATGGCGAGAATGCACAATGTTTGTAAAACCCTAGAACTTAGATATTTAAATCTGATTCAATCAAATTTTTCAAGCTATTAACTGGGGACAAATAAAGTTGTTAAATATTGCGTGTTGTGGAGTCTAGACCTGGCAAGCATAGCCGAGATTCAGACCTTTCAGGAGTGAATTTGAAAATGCTTCTTCACGACAAGGGTAGTTGAAGTTTTGAATTCTCTTCTTCAAATGGCAATAGATGTCAGATCACTTAGTACATGTGAACCTGACATTGATAGATTTTGTTCATTCAAGTTATTAAGATATGGGACAAAGGCAGGTGATATATGGAGTTAGGTTGTAGATTAGCCATGTCATTGAATCATGAATAGGGTCAAGAGGCCCACTCCAACATTCTTCTCTTGTTCATTCTTTCTCCCCAATCTTATTTTACAACTTAAACAGATTGCAAAGCTTCAATTTATTTGTTGTGATTTTATTTAACAAGATTGATAATGCTGCTCCTCCCCATAGATGTTCACCAGAATCTATCTGATTTACCACCTTGCGAGTGTTGCCTAATTGGAAGACATAGGTTTAGATTCACCCTCAGGATGTTCTTATGATTCATGGAGCCAAGTAATTGTACATGCTGTTTGTCTTTAACTATGCTGCTTGTGTGCCAGGAATAACCTGCCCTACGCAGCAGTAAATGCCTGTGTGCTTTGCTTGTCAGCTGCCTGAGGACATGTGATAGCTGGCTCCTTTACAGCCACCTGTCTGCTCTCTGAGATTTTCATGCAGCTTGCTGTTAATGGCTGTTTTTTTGAGGTTAGACAAGTATCTCTGTGAAAAAAGACCCCTATTGTTCCACATCTTCTAAAGCTTGCCAAAGGATAAATCCGATTGTGTTTCCAACCATATACAGCTTGCAAATTGTTGTATTTTAACCCCAACACCTTAATTACCAGATTGAGTATTTCTCAGAGATAACTATGCTGGTACTCTCTCTGATGAAGATTCTCCGAAGATACCACTGATGCCACTAGTTGCACAACAGAAGGCTACAGAACAGGCGCTCATTGCACTGTAATCCAAAGCCTGGAGTTAAACATCAAACTATCCAATTCACTCTGCAACAAATTCATCAGGCCTTACCAATTTCAGGAACTCTGTTGCGTTGCTGGCCCTGTGAGGTCAGAATACTGACAGATTTATGGGCATGATTGATGTGCAGGTCAGGTGAATTGGCCATGCTAAATTGCCCGTAGTGTTAGGTGCATTAGGGAAATGGGACTGGGTGGGTTACTCTTTGGAAGGTCAGTGTGGACTTGTTGGACCGAAGGGCCTGTTTCCACACTGTAGGAAATCTAATCTAAATGATTTTTCGCTCCATTCAGTGGCAGCATATTCTATGGTCATCATCTCTGTCTGTCCTATCTTTCATAACTGACTCAACCTGTGTCGTCTCCTCTAGATTTCTAATGCTATCTCAATGGTTTCCATCTAAACATGTGCTTTGCTTCATGTTTTGGTCATGACTCAGGCGAATTATTTCAGTTTCCAAATTAGTATCTTACTGTTTCTAAGACTCTATAATAAAAAGAGAAAACGTATACAGAGTAATGCACACTTAGAACTAGATTAGGTTAGATTCCCTACAATGTGGTAATAGGCCCTTCGGCCCAACAAGTCCACACCGACCCTCTGATTAATGCACCTAACACTATGGGTAATTTAGTATGGCCAATCCACCTGACCTGCAGATCTATGGGCTGTGGGAGGAAACCCAGGCAGAATGTGCAAACTCCGCACAGACAGTCACCCAAGGCTGGAATCAAACCTGGATCTCTGGCTCTGTGAGACTGCAGTGCTAACTGCTGAGTCACTGTGTCCGTGGTTACAAGAAAGCCTCCTGTACAGTTCTCCCTTGACTGATAAGCCAGCACAAGATTAGAGTGGTGCTGGAAAAGCACAGCAGGTCAGGCAGCATCCAAAGAGCAGGAAATATGATGTTTCAGGCATGAGGCTGGGAGCCTCAGAGGTGGAGAGATAAATGGGAGGGGGTTGGGACTGGGGGGAAGGTAGCTGAGAGTGCAATAGGTGGATGGAGATGGGGGTGAAGGTGATAGGTCGGAGAGGAGGTTGGGGCAGATAGGTAGGAAGGAAAATTGACAGGCGGGATAGGTCATGAGGGCTGTGCTGAGCTGAGCTGTAAGGTTGGAACTGGGGTAAGATGGGGGGAGGGGAAATGAAGAAACTGGTCAAGTCCACATTGATGTCATGGGGTTGAAGGGTCTTGAGGTGGAAAATGAGGCATTCTTCCTCCAGACGTTGGGTGGTAAGGGAATGGCAATGGAGGAGGCCCAGGACCTGCATGTCCTTGGCAGAGTGGGAGGGGGAGTTGAAATGTTCAGCCACAGGGTGATTGGATTGATAGATGCGGGTGTCCCAGAGATGTGGTCTAAAGCTCTCTGCGAGAGTGCGTCAGTACTGATGAACCAGTACTCCTAACATATTGAACAATATTGCTGAGGATGGCAAGGGTGCAAAATGTTCGCTGGTGGGGGATTTCATTGTCACCACCTAGGGTGGCTTGGCAGCAGTACTACTGATCAAGTTGGTCAAGCTGCTAGATTGGTGACGGAACCAACAAGAGGGGAAAACATACTTGACTTCACCCTTACCAATCTGCCAGCTGCAGGTGCATCTGTCCATGACAGTATCAGTAAGAGTGACCACCGCACAGTCCTTGAGGAAATGAAGTCCCGCCTTCACATTGTAAATACCCTTCAGCGTATTGTGTGGTAGTATCAATGTGTTGAATGGGTATCCATGAGGTGCTGTGGGCCATCAACAGCAGTAGAATTGTATTTCAGCCCAACCTGTAATCTCATGCCCAGCATATTCTCCTCTCAACCACTACCATCAAGCCAGGAGATCAATCCTAGCTCAAAAGAGAGTGCAAGAAAGCTTGCCAGGAGCAGCACCAGGAATACCCAAAGTCAAATTTGGAATGCAACAATGGGATTATTTGTGGTCCAGGCAACATAAGCAGCAAGTCATACACAGAGCTAAGCAATTCCACAAAAATAACTTGCCGCTGCTCCTAGCATGCAACAATAACCTGCTCACTGACATCCAGTTTGGGTTCCAGCAGACCACTTAACTCCTGATGTCATTACAGCTTCAGTTCAAACACAGAAAAAAAGAGTTGAATTCCAGAGGTGAGGTGGGAATTGCAGCTCTAGATATCAAGGTCGCATTTGATTGAGTGCGGCATCAAGAAGCCCTAGAAAAACTGGAATCAATGGGAATTAGGGGGCAAACTCTCCTCTGGTTGAAGTCATTCCTGGCACATGGGAAGATGGTTGTGGTTGTTGGAGGTCAGTCAGCTCAGCTTCTGAACATCTCTGCATGAGTTGGGCTGTCATGTCGCCACTGTATAGGATATTGGTTTGGCTACTTTTAGAATACTGCGTTCAATTCTGGTCTCCCTGCTATAGGAAAGATGTTGTTAAATTTGAAAGGGTGCAGAAAAGATTTACAAGGATGTTGCCAGGATTGGAGAGTTTGAGCTGTAGGGAGAGGCTGATATGACTGGGGCTATTTTCCCTGGAGCTAAGGGGTGACCTTAAAGAGGTTTATAAAATCATAAAGGACATGGATAGTGTGAATAACCAAGGTACTTTTTCTCCAGAGTAGGAGAGTCCAAAAGTAAAGGGCATAGGTTTAAGATGACAGTGGAAAGATTTAAAGGGACCTTAGGGACAATCTTTGCATGCAGAGGGTGATGTGGGTATGGAATGAGCTGCCAGAGGAAGTAGTGGAGACTGGTACAATTACAACATTTGAAAGACATCTGGATGGGTATATGAATAGGAAGAGTTTAGAGGGATATGAGCCAGGTGCTGGCAAATGAGACTAGATTAACTTAGGATATCTGGTCGGCATGGATGAGTTGGACTATATGATCTGTTTCCATGCTGTACAACTCTATGACTTTATCTGGGCAATATTCAGGCTTGGGCTGAGAAATGGCAAGTAGCATTCACACCATATAAGTGCCAAGCAATGACCAGTTCCAATAAGAGACAATCTCAGTATCATTCTTTGATTTTCAATAGAGTTACCATCACTGAATCCCCCACTATCAACATCCTAGGGGTTATCATTGACCCAAAACCCAAATGGACTTGCTGTATAAATACAGTGGCAACAAAAACAGGTCAGAGACTAGGAATAATAGCGAGTAATTCACCTCTTGACTCCCCAAAGCCTGTTCATCATCTACAATGCACAAGTCAGGAGTGTGATGGAACACTCTCCACTTGCCTGAATGTGTGAAACAAGAAGCTTGACATGATCCAGGACAAAGCAGTCTGCTAGACAGACACCATATCTACAAAGATTCATTCCCTCATCTATCAACATTTTGAAATAGCAGTGTGTAATCTCTACAAGATGGACAGCAGAAATTCACCAAAAATCATTAGACAGCACCTTCCAAACTCACAGCCACTTCCATCTAAAAGAACAAAGGCAGCACCAGCTGTAAATTCCCCTCCAAGCCACTTCCCTTCCTGACTTGGAAATACAAAGCTGTTCCTTCAAATTTCCTGGGTCAAAATCCTGGAATGACCTCCTAAACTCATTGTGGGTCAATCTACTGGACATGGACTGCAGCGGTTCAAGAAGGCAGCTCACCACCACCTTCTCAAGGACATCTAAGAATGGCAAGAAATGCTGTCCAGCAGTGACATTCCAATGATTGAATTAAAAAATAAGTATAATTGTACAAACTATTGGAAATTCAATTGTTTCTGTCACTTTATGGATGATACAGGTGATTTTACACCCATTGTGTGACAGCACCGGTTCTGGGGCACTGATTTTTGTTCAAGTCAGCTTTTTCCTGCTTAAAAAATAACCAGCCTCACCAAATGAGCCACTAATATGTTGTAATTAGTTCAGGGTACAGCACATTACAGATACCCTTCAATATAATTCAACATGAATAACAATGTCTTGGTAGTAAATTTCTAATACGATTAACATTGTAAGTTAAACATGAACAATTCAATCTTTTCCCCCCAAATCTCTTTCTGGGAATATTTGACAATCTGCATTATTTACATTAGTATTGAATGATCAGCAGAATCTTGGATAAATTTTAACTACCTGGGCAAGACTTTGTTTTTTTTTCTCACTGTGGTGTCTGTCTGAAAAGGGGGAAACAGTTATACTCAGGGGATGGGTTGTATTGTTTTGTGCAATTGTGTTCTTCTCTCGCCATTATATTTGCACATGTGAGTACAACAGCAAATCTTAAGGACAGGTTCTGCCCCCAACAAGGTTTCCTGTTTTCCAATGCACAGACGCCATATATAAAATACATCTGGATAGCACTTCACTCTCTGCAAGCCAGGGGCAACCTCGATTAGTCACCTCGACCCCTTCATAACCCTGAAGATGCCTGATACCAGATGGAAAGTGCTTCACACTTCAGCAATGCCTTGCTAGAAATTCTCCAGCAGACCATCAGGAAGCAAATTAAAGTCCTATTTCTATGGGATGGCAGCTGCAGGCTACCCCAACTGACAAAAATAACCTGGAATGAGGCCACATATGTGGTGACTCAAGAGGACCTGAGGCCAGTGCCAGGAGAGGGTGAATGATACCAGTCTGCCTCCATTACACCATTATCCTACAACTATATTTATTTATAAATACACATCAGTCTTAGTTTCATATCTCCATTCTGACCAGACCCCTTTTTAATTGCTTTCCATGTGTGGGAGATGGCTAACATGACATTTACTGCATAATTGTCACTTTGGTATTCTCTGTATCCTTGATTTTCTCTTCATCTCACGGAGAAAATATTACCAGAAATTAATGCTGATTACTGTGGAGTCCAAAGCTTCTTTTTTCTTGCAATATTAGCATTTAAATGTTGAAAATGTTGATACAATATGTCTCTAGTTACCACTTTAATGTGCTTTTCATTTTAAGGGTTTGCTCATCCACATTATTTAATTTTTGCACAAAAGCAGCATACTTCACATCTGGGTTGGCTCACTTTATACACATTAACATATTCCCAAATCATTTTCTGAGTGACTCAGCAGAATCTTTGTCAGTGTCATGATCAACTCTTTAGCTGAATGCTGCATGTAAAGCATTCAATGTCACTGAAAGTAAATTTGTGTGTTAAAGTTTCAGAATAAAAACATTTGCTTCATTTAAACAGATACTCTGTACTGAATATTTTAAGAGTATATTATATGAACAGAAAAATGTCAGGAAATACAGATTCTTCCCAAGACAAATGTTATAGAAGGTGTCTGTTGGACATTATTATATCAATTCCATTTAAATTTGTCTGGATGTTGACTCCCTCATGTCCAGAATTAACATGTTTTGCCACCGGGTTTCTTATACTATTTGAAAATGAATGATCAATTCTTGATCTTTCAAACTCAAGGCTAAATACTTGAAGGAGCTGATTACTGTCTTGCTCCATGTATGAGACTGCCATGAAGAGCTTATTAAATGCTCTACAGTTAAGTTCTAGACTGCTTCTGGGTGTCATAGAGTCCCTCTTGTGCAGAAACAGATAATTCAACTCATCAAATCTGCACCAACCCTCCAAAGAACGCTTTCCCTAACCCCATATTCACCAGGGCTAACCCATCTAGCCTGCACATCCTGGGGTAACTTAGCACAGCTGATCCACTTAACCGGTACATCTTTGGATGGTGAAAGGAAATTAGAGCACCCAGAGGAAACCCATGCAGACAGAAAGAGAATGTGCAAACTTCATGCAGACAGTTGCTCCCAAGTTGGAATTGAACCTGGATCCCTGGAGCTATGAGGCAGCAATGCTAACCACTGAGCCATTGTGTCTCTTGGCATATCTAAAGGCAAATTGCATAAAATATTGGGTAACCCACCATTCTAGTCATTGCAGTGATTTTGCTGTATTCTACTGCCTGCGTTCCTTTAATAAATTGGACATCAAATCTACCTTCTAAATGTCAATATAAAATGTGACAAAAGCCAAAGAGTACAATATATCATTACTGCTGAGTCCATGCCCAGAAGGTCTGCAATGTTTGTTTAACGAAGCATGTTCAAATGTTTTGTGCGAATGTGTTCAAAGTCATATTATTTTGCTGGGTCGAACTGAAGGTAACTGAAGGACACACATAGCATTTCAAGAGCATTATGACAGATTTACAGGCCAATTAAAATTCAAGTGAATCAACACTTTCCTCTTAGAAATAAATTTAAAATGATATTCTACATTGTACTGTCATAACAGTGTAGAATCAATATAACACTGAATGGATTTTTACAGGTGGCATTTTTTCATTATAGTGAGCAATTTATAGACAATAATTGTTCAATAAATAATGTAAATAGAAGTAATTGTTATAAAAATACATTATAAAAAGTCAGCCTGGTTTCATGTGTATCACTTTTGTCTGTGGCAGTAAATTGTGGGTTCATTGCAACACAGTTTTCTTTTAAGAAATGAAGCTAATGATTTAATTCAAATAGATTTGGGGTTTATTTTAAATCTTGTTAAGGGTATAGATTTTTTTGAGCAAATAAGATCAAGGCCAAGGGGAGAGTATGAATTAAGGATAGGCTTCGAAGCGAGTGGCATCTCACAGGACTCTGTTTTGGAAACATTTCTATAAATTGCATTCATCAATACTTTGTATTGAGGGCTTGGAAGTATTTTGATGATGACATACATCTGGAGGGACAGTGAGTCGCTTTGGGAACCAAAGAAAATTATAGGTAATATTAATATAGTGGTAAAATGGACAAAAGAAGTAATAGATGGACTGTAATGTCAATTTATATGAGGTATAAAAGTAATGATTAGGCTTGAATGGAATAAAAGAAAAATGAAACATCACAGGGATCTAGAGAGTTCAAGTTCACAAGAGGGAAAAGCATTCAGTGGACCAGGCCCCAAAAATTCATACTGAAATTAATGACAAAATGTAGCAAACATAGAAGTCAAGGTCCAATGTTAAGGCTATGAAACCTCAGTAAGTCCATGTTTGCTGTATAATGTGCCATTTTAGGCTCCACATTAGAGGAAGTAATAGAGAGAGTATAGTGCAGTTTCACTGGAATATTTTTTGGATTGAAGAAATACAAATGTGAAGGAAGATTGAGAGACTGGTAATGTTTTCATTTGAGGATTAATCTAATCTGTTCAATCATATGAAGCGATGGGACTGTGTAAAGGGAAAGAGACTAGTTCTAGTAATAGAAGGGTCAAGTGATTAGGAACTGAACTGGTCCTCACTCTGAACAACTCCTCTTCCCAATCCTCCCACTTCCTCCAAACCAAAGGAGTAGCCATGGCACCCGCATGGGCCCCAGCTATGCCTGCCTCTTCGTAGGATATGTGGAACAGTCCATCGTCCGCAGCTACACTGGCACCACCCCCCACCTTTTCCTCCGCTACATCAATGATTGTATCTGAGCTGCCTCGTGCTCCCACAAGGAGGTTGAACAGTTCATCCACTTTACCAACACCTTCCACCCCGACCTCAAATTTACCTGGACTGTCTCAGACTCCTCCCTCCCCTTCCTAGACCTCTCCATTTCTATCTCGGGCGACCGAATCAACACGGACATTTACTATAAACCAACCGACTCCCACAACTACCTGGACTACACATCCTCCCACCTTGCCCCCTGTAAAAACACCATCCCATATTCCCAATTCCTTCGTCTCCGCCGCATCTGCTCCAAGGAGGACCAGTTCCAATACCGAACAACCCAGATGGCCTCCTTCTTCAAAGACCGCAATTTCCCCCCAGACTTGATCGACGATGCTCTCCACCACATTTCCTCCACTTCCCGCTCCTCCTCCCTTGAGCCCCGCCCCTCCAATCGCCAGCAGGACAGAACCCCACTGGTCCTCACCTACCACCCCAACAACCTCCATATACATCGTATCATCCATCATCATTTTTGCCACCTCCAAACAGACCCCACCACCAGGGATATATTTTCCTCCCCACCCCTATCAGCGTTCGAAAAGACCACTCCCTCCGTGACTCCCTTGTCAGGTCCACACCCTCCACCAACCCAACCTCCATTCTCGGCACCTTCCCCTGCAACCGTAAGAAATGCAAAACTTGCGCCCACACCTCCCCCCTTACTTTCCTCCAAGGCCCCAAGGGATCCTTCCATATCCACCACAAATTCACCTGCACCTCCACACACATCATTTACTGCATCCGCTGCACCCGATGTGGCCTCCTCTATATTGGGGAGACAAGCCGCCTCCTTGGAGAAAGTTTCAGAGAATACCTCTGGGACACCTGGACCAACCAACCCAACCACCCCGTGGCTCAACACGTCAACTCCCCCTCCCACTCCACCAAGGACACGCAGGTCTTTGGACTCCTCCATCGCCAGACAATAGCAACACGACGGCTGGAGGAAGAGCGCCTCATCTTTTGCCTAGGAACCCTCCAACCACAAGGGATGAACTCAGATTTCTCCAGTTTCCTCATTTCCCCTCCCCCCACCTTGTCTCAGTCCCAACCCTTGAACTCAGCACCGCCTTCGTAACCTGCAATCTTCTTCCTGACCTCTCTGCCCCACCCCCACTCCGGGCTATCACCCTCACCTTAACCTCCTTCCACCTATCGCATTTCCAACGCCCCTCCCCCAATTCCCTCCTTCCTACCTTTTATCTTAGCCAGCTTGGCACATTTTCCTCATTCCTGAAGAAGGGCTCTTGCCCGAAATGTCGATTCTCCTGCTCCTTGGATGCTGCCTGATCTGCTGCGCTCTTCCAGCAACACATTTTCAGCTCTGATCTCCAACATCTGCAGTCCTCACTTTCTCCTTAATTATCTGCAGGACAACCTCCAAATAGACAATTGGCCAAATGGCTGTTGCAAGTAAGAATTACAAACAATCTACATGTAATATCAGGGATAATGTTATGACAAAATGATTATTCCCAGCCATAGAATGGTTTGGAAAGATCACATTTGGCTAATACAGTATGTTGAGTCCTTCCCATGGTATTGGCATTTATAAATAGTCCAATCACCATCTATCTATTGGAATATGGAGCTTCAAAATTAAAGGTCAATTTATAGGTTCTCTTAAAATTGGTGTTAAGCCTGACTGAGGACGCACATTGGAAATCAAGCTCCACTATTCCCAGAGTCATCACAAAAGTGAAAGATGTTAAAAAGTATGCAAATTCTCCAATCTTCCTATATTTTGGATCCACATTGACAGAAAGCATCAAGCAGATTTCTGTACTTAATAAGAATTGTGATTTTTTAAAAAATGAATAGATTCTAACTTTAGATAAACAGTTATGAACTGAAGATATATAACTACTAGTTAAAACTCTAACCCATGTATAATCTCCCCCTCTACACACATTCACACAATACAAAAACATGGTATTATGGGTGGAGGGAAAGACTGGAAAAGCAGGGGCGTGTTCCCTGTCCATAGGGTTTCATGAGATGATCGTTTTGCTGATCTGGACACTGCTTCTTGACTGTCCTTCTCCCGGTGTCTTTCACTGGAGGTTCAGGGTGACTGATTCATTCTTACAATGTCTCAACTTATTAACTAAAAGTTACAGCTTTACAGTAACTGATGAGTAGAAATAAACAGCTACATACAAGCTTGAGATGCTTTTTTTATTGCAGAGAGAGGAAACAGCTTCTTGCCATTCAGAGGTCCGATGTCTTCTGACTCGAACATTTACACCCTGGAGCTGTTCTGGCTCCTGAGAGAGAATCACATTGGTGGTGGCAAATAGAAGGCCTTTGTCATTGGTCTGTAGTCTAGTGACCAGTTATCAATCAGCTACCTGTTGCCAGCTAAAGATCCATCGTACACAACTGCCCTGATTCCACCTTCTCTGTAACCAGACTTTACCCATTGCTTAAATCACCAAATATGTAAAGAACACTTACACAGAGTATTAGGTAACTTGCCTTTGAAAAGGGCAGCAATTCTTCAACATCCTTGACTTTTAAACCAATTCTTAAGTCTTTTTCCTATTTGAGTCCACAATCAAAAATAGGATATAAATAAGAAGATACAGTCTTCATATTAGTTACTTGTATGCTTAGCTGCACACTTGATGGTGATACTGGTGGAAACAAGAGGGAGTCAAGTCTTCTTTTTAATGTAAAAACTAAAGAAAATCAGTAACAGAAAAAAGTTGGATCACAAAAGTGCAGGCAGACTTGAAGAAAATTATTAAAATGTATATTTTTAAAAAATTTACAAAAACACAAGAGGCCCAGTGACAACAACACTGTACTGTGAACAGTTATGACAATTATGTACATAGTTCACAGTATCACATAAGTGTAATTCATGTCACTTAAGAAAAATGTTAAAGCAAAATTGAAAAGGTATAGATTTACTCTGGTCAGTCATTTCTGCTTAACTACCATTCACCTTTCACTCTTGTCCATGTTGGTCTACATTGGTTCATGGTCAGGCAAAGCTTCAATTTAAATTCTCATCCTTGTTTCTAAATTAAGAACATAAGAGATAGGAGCAGAAATTAGGCCATTCAGCCCATTAAGTCTGCTCCACCATTCAATCATGGATGATAGGTTTCTCAACCGCATTCTTCACTTTCTCCTTGTAACCCTTGATCTCCTTGATACAAGAGAACCAATCTATCTCAGTCTTAAATATACTCCTTGACCTGGCCTCCACAGCTTTCTGTGGCAATGAATTCCATAGATTCACCGCTCTCTGGCTGAAGAAGTTTCTCTTTTTCTCCATTCTAAAAGGTCTTCCCTTTACACTAAGGTTACACCCACGGGTCCTAGTCTCTCCAAGCAATAGAAACATCTTCCCAAGATCTACTCTGTCCAGGCCATTCAGTATTTTCAGTATATTTCAAATAGATTCCCCCCTACACCCCCTCCATCCTTCTAAACCCCATTGAGTATAAACCCAAAGTCTTCAAACATTCCTCATATGTTAAGCTTTTCATTCCTTGGACTATTCTCGTGAACCTCCTCTGAATACACTTCAGGGCCCAAAACTATACACAATACTCTGAATGTGTTCTGACCAGAGCCTTATAAAGCCTCAGGAGTACATCCCCACTATTACATTCAATTCCTCTCAAAATAAATGTCATCATTGCATTTGCCTTCCTAACTCCTGACTCAACCTGCAAGTTTACCTTGAGAGAATCCTGGACTAGAACTCCCAAGTTTCTTTGCACTTCAGAATTTTGAATTTTCTCATCATTTAGAAAATAGTCTATGCTTCTATTATTCCTACCAAAGTGCATGACCTCACACTTTCCCACATTGTAATCCATCTTCCACTTCTTTGTCCCTTCCCCTAACCTGTCCAAATCCTTCTGCAGCCTCACCATCTCCTCAACATGACCTGTCCTTCTATGTATCTTTGTATCATCTGCAAATTTAGCCAGAATGCCCTCAGTTCTTTCATCTAGATCGTTAATGTATAAAGTGAAAAGTTGTGGTCCCAACATTGAGCCTTGCAGAACACCACTTGTCACTGGCTGCCATCCCGGGAAAGACCCTTTCATTCCCACTCTCTGCTTTCTGCCAGCTAGCTAAGTTTCTATCCATGCTAGCACCTTCCCTTTGACACCAGGGGCCCTTATCGTACTCAGTAGCTTCCCATGCGGCAACTTGCCAAAGGCTTTCTTGAGGTCCAGATAACATCCAGTTGGCTTTCCTTGGTCTAACCTGCTCATTACTTCTTCAAAGAATTCTAGCAGCTTTGTCAGGCATGACGTCCCCTTGATGAAATCATGCTGACTTTGCCCTATTTTACCGTACACTTCCAAGTATTCCGAAATCTCATCCTTCACAATGGATTCCAGGATCTTAGCCATGATGAAGGTTAGGCTATTTGGTTTGTAATTTTCCATTTTTTGTCTTACTCTCTTTTGTCACGTTAGCGATTTTCCAATCCTCTGGGACCCTCCCTGATTTTAGTGATTCCTGAAAGATCACCACTAATGCTTCCGCTATCTCTCCAGCTATCTCCCTTAGACCTCTGGGTTGTAGTCCACCTGGTCCAAGTGATTTATTCACCTTCAGGCCAGACAGTTTTTCTAGCATCTTCTCCTTAGTGATGGCCACCATACTCAGCTCTGTCCCCTCACTCTCTTGAATGTTTCAGTTATTACTGCGAAGTATTATTGCAAAGTAACTATTCAGTTCCCCAGCCATTTCTACGCTAACCTTTTCCAAACACTCTGTCCTATTCGTGTCTGTGCTGGGATTTTAATAACCCGAGTTCTGCATTCTTACCTCCTCCTTCAATTCTGATTTTCTAATTTCCCCGATAATTGAGCACACCCCACCCCGATAATTAGTTTAAAGCCATGTCTACAGCCCTAGTTATGTGATTCACTAGGACTCGAATCCCAGCACGGTTCAGATGAAGGCCATCCCATCGGAACAGGCTCCCTCTTCCCCAGTACTTGTGCTAACGTCCCATGAATTCAACCCATTTCTCCCACATCAATCTTTGAGCCATGCATTTACCTGTTTAATCTTATTGACCCTGTGCCAATTAGCTCATGGCTCAGGTAGCAATTCAGAATTATTACCTTTTTGATTCTGCTTTTTAAATTTAGCTCCTAGCTGTTCATACTCCCGTAGCAGAACTTCTGCCTCAGTTTTATTTATGTCATTGGTACCTACATGGACCATGATCACTGGATCTTTACCCTCCTACTCCAAGTTCCTCTACAGCCCAGATGAGATACCCAATCCCAAACACCAGGCAGTCAAGACAACCTTTGGGACTCTTGATCCTGGACACAGAGAACAGTGTCTATGTCTCTAACTATATTATGTCCAATTACAACAACATTTCCTTTCTTGCCCCTCACTTGAATGGCTCCCTGCACCAGGGTGCTGCAGTTAGTTGGCTCATCCTCTCTGCAGTCCCCAATCCCGTCCACAAAGGGACCAAAACTCTTGAACCTGTTGGACAAAAATAGGGACTGAGGCTGCTGCAACTCTACCTCCAGGTTCCCTCTATTTACCTCACTCACAGCCAAACGCTCTTGTCCCTGACCAATGGCTGAATTTGAGTTAGTCTTAGGTATGTGACTTCCTCCTGAAACACAGCGTCCAGATAACTCTCCCTTCCCTGATGTGTCACAATGTTTGAAGCTCAGACCCCAGCTCCTTCCTGATGAAGGGCTTTTGCCCGAAATGTCAATTCTCCTACTCCTCAGATGCTGCCTGACCTGCTCTGCTTTTCCAGCACCACACTCTCGGACTCTATAATCTCCAGCATATGCAGTCCTCACTTTCATCCAAGTTATTGACTCTGAGCCAGAGTTCTTCTAGCAACCAATATTTCCTACAGACATGATCACTGGGAACCACAATGGGGTTCACCAGCTCCCAACATCAAGCAGAAACAACACATCATCTGACCATCCATCCTTATTTTATTTAATAGCTTTGAATGTAGTTCTCTAAATTTTTAACTGTTTTTTATCCCTGCTTATGCAAGTTGTAACCAATAAATTAATGAGATTCAATTTAACACGGATTCAAATTTAGCAGACCCATTATTAGCCAATCAAGTCACAGCCTTCCTGTGACATCACTTTTCAGTTTCTGCCCGGTCCTTGATATCAGGCCCATGAATTCAGGCTCAAACATCAAAAACTCTCACTGCCTTTATTCCTGATGAAGGACTTTTCCCGAAACATCGATTTCGCTGCTCGTTGGATGCTGCCTGAACTGCTGTGCTCTTCCAGCACCACTGATCCAGAATCAGGCCCATGATGGTCTACTCTTTAGTGCAGGTCTGAAAATGTGTTGCTGGAAAAGTGCAGCAGGTCTTATAGTATCCAAGGAGCAGGAGAATCAATGTTTCGGGCATGAGCCCTTCTTCAGGAATGGTGCAGGTGCAGGTGACTGATTCCAGACTGTAATATATGAGCAGAAGAGATGCCTCTCCCCCTCTGTCACCCTCTGCTGGATGCCTTCCATATGCCTGTAACCCAGTCCCTTCCTCTAACTCTACAACTCTACTGTGCTTTTCATTGCTCTATCACTGGCAGCCAAGAATTTCCCCACCTGGGTTCATGAAGATCGAGAATTCTCCCCCTAGTCCTTAGCATCTTCAAATTTCCCCTCCTTCTTTACGATGCTGTTAAAAATCTGCTTCTGTGATCAAGCTTTTCATCACTCAATATTTCCTTGGGGCTGCTTAATATTCTTTCCCCTCTCTATGGCTTGAAGTCAGGGGCCTAGTAAAATGCAACCAGTGACATGTCTGCAGTCTACCCACCTATGCCTGTCATCTCTGAAATTTTACAGGTGGTTGGGGCTTGCGCTTCTGACTCTAATCAGAACTTTTAGCAGTCAATTAATAGTCACTTCAGGTCCTCAACATGCCAACGGTGATATCTTATGCAAGGTGAGAAAGGCCCACACAATTCAGGAAGCACTGGCACTTTTAGCTATTCAGGCTACTGTTGGGCAAGGTTGTGGAATTTCCACTGGGGGACCTCTCCCCCCAATTAGATTATTCCTCCCTTCTAAGCCTCCACCCAGTCTCTTGAAGAGCCCACAGCTGCCAATCCTGTCACACTTACTCTACCAATCCAGTTCATGGATGGTAATTCAGTATTAAGGAAAACAACACAAGAATACAACATAGTGATCTGTAGTGATTTTTCTTTAAAAAATGAAGATGGAGATATGAACTTGAAAGTCACTGGAAAAACCCTCAAATAAGATTTGAAGTATGGTAGAAGTTACATTTACACTGGACCCTAGAAAAAAAACTACACAAATGTTGCTGGCTAAACAGTGAGGACTTAATTTGCGAACTGGCCACGTCAGTGATTTCTGTAGACAGTGAATCAGTTCTGAGTTGGACTGTAGAAGCTATCAGGTCATTGAGAGTAGCTCAGGTGCTATTCCCCAAAAGAAAGACATGTGGATAATGGCGTTGGTTATAGCTTGAATGCCCAAAGCTTTTCTCTTGAAAAGAGAAAATGGTCATAAAGGATGGAAGAAAATATGAAGCCTTTGCAGCTAGAAAATATCACTGACAAGCATTACGTGTATTGGAGCAGTAGCCATGATGCAGAACACAAGAAAGTTGTGTGGGGCCTGTGCTGTACTCTACCTTGAGTGAAGCTATGCCATTTGTGCCTATCATGTGGTACAAAAAGGACTCTCAGTTCATTTTTGTAATAAAATCTGGTTCTAGAGTTAAAACCAAGGTTACGATAGGAGACAACCAAACAAAAGGTATGTACAGCTTACTGCAGCAACAGCAGAGATTGTATCAGACATCTGCATAAATGCATGAGATTATCAATAAAATAATCAGGCAAGGTGATAATTCAAAGTGAAAGAACCTTCAACCAGAAGAGATAAAGGCTTTCCACGTTATGACTATTACACATTGTGTAGACAAATTCAAACCGTTAGAAGCTGTTGCCATCATTAACATCATATGCCCAAACAAAGTTGGTAAATATACACTCAAAACTAAAGTCAACATGGAGCTAGTGAAAGCACCCTCAAGTGGACCCCAATTCGTACCTTTAAATGGACTCCACCACCACAGATATATTTCCCTTCCCACCTCTATCCGCTTTCCGTAAAGACCGTTCCCTCCTATCTGGCCAGGTCCACGACCCCCAACAACCCACCCTCCCCTCCTTGTACCTTCCCCTGCCATCACAGGAATTGCAAAACCTGTGCCCACATCTCCTCCCTCACCTCCAACGAAGGCCCCAAAGGAGCATTTCACATCCATCAAAGTTTCTCCTGCACTTCCACACATATCATTTATTGTATCCGCTGCTCCCGATGCGGTCTCTTCTATATTGGGGAGACTGGACGCCTTCTTGCAGAGCACTTTAGAGAACATCTCCAGGACACCCGCACCAATCAACCCCACTGCCCCGTTGCTGAACATTTCAACTCCCCCTCCCACTCTGCCGAGGACATGCAGGTCCTGAGCCTCCTCCATTGCCACTCCCTCACCACCCGATGCCTGGAGAAGAACGCCTCATCTTCTGCCGCGGGACCCTTACACCCCAGGGCATCAATGTGGATTTCACCAGTTTCCTCATTTCCCCTCCTCCCCACCTTACCCCAGTTCCAACCTTCCAGCCCAGCACCACCTTCATGACCTGTCCCACCTGTCAATCTTCCTTCCCACCTATCCATTCCACTCTCCTCTCCGACCTATCACTTTCATCCCCACTTCCATCCACCTACTGCACTCTGAGCTACCTTCTCCACAGCCCCAACCTCTCCCATTTAACTCTCCACCCCCCAAGGCTCCCAGCCTCATTCCTGATGAAGGGCTCCTGCCTGAAACGTCGATTCTCCTGCTCCTCGGATGCTGCCTGACCCGCTGTGCTTTTCCAGCAACACACTCACGACAAGCATCCTATCAATCAGATCCCTGAAGGATGTATACCTAGATCAATGGCATACAACCTACAACATTAATTTTAATTATGCCCATCCCTTACATTGGGGCATTCATAATGAAATGCAGTTTTGGCGAATCTCCATGGAAACAACACATATTCTACCTGACATTTATGATTAGATCAACAACAAGAGCTCTGCCAGTGTATACAGAACTCAACATTGAACTACGCTCAAAATCACCAAAGTGCTAACTATAACAAAAGAGATCAAGAATACTACATTAAGTTTTTCCAAACTCATAACAAAAATATCCAGACAGATTTGACACCACAAGAAATTTCAAATGAGATACTGTACGGCATCGCAGAAAGATGCAAATCTGTTACTCGGCCCTCCCAGAATGTACAGTATTCAGATTTAAGAGAAAAATAACAGCAAGTTGGATGATACAGAATGGTAATTACACATTGTGTACATCAGCACACACAGAACAGTATGGCCCTACTATATACTACATGCCTGCTGAAGAAAAATGGCACAATCGAAGTACATCACTATTCAAGACATCGAAATCTTTCCCTAAAGTGATCCCTTCACAAAATTCCTACCACAAAAGAACCTCAAACTTACAATTATTTGCCAGTTGGATCCCAGCATTGATACTGATCAGCTCACTTGAGAAACAAATCCACAAAATCACGACATTCAGAACACCATTTGAAAGATTTTGCTTTCATAGACTAGCTTTCAGTTTATCTGCCATTCAGGATTTGTTCCAGCAACACATGGACAGAGTAAGTGAAAATAATCCCAGATGTGGGTATATTCCCAATGATATTGCAGTGGCAGACAAATAACAAAGAACAACACACCCAAAATCTACAATAAAACAAATGCTGATGCTGAAAATATGAAACGGAAATAGAAATTGCTGGAGAAACTCAGCAGATCTAGCAGCATCTGTGAGAAGAAAACTGTTAATATTTTGATTCCGGTGACTCGTCAACAGAACTATCAAACAGGCTGAATGGTCAATGGCTGCTCCTTGTTTGTCTGTAATGCCCCACACTCTGGAACATAGATTCGAGTCCAGGACAAAGCAGTCTGCTTCCTTGGCACCACATCCAGAAGCATCCACTCACTCCACCACTCAGTAACAGCAGTGCATACTATTCACAAGATGCACTGCAGAAATTCACCAAAGATCCTTACGCAGCCTCTTCCAAACCCATGACTACTTTTATCTAGAAGGATAATGGTAGCAGATCAATGGGAGCACCACCACTTGCAAGTTTCCCTCCAAGTCAATCACCATCCTGACTTGGAAATTTATTGTGTCTCTTCACTGTTGCTGGGTCAAAATTCTTGAGTTCCCTTTCTTTGTGCATTGTGGGTCAACCCACAGAAAATGGACTGTAGTTGTTCAAGAAGGCAGCTCACCAACATCTTCTCAAGGGCAATTAGAGACATGCAATACATGCTGTATAGTTTGTGACACTCACAAGTGAAAAGAAAAGGTCAATGTTTTCATTGGCACTACCAAACATGGAACAGTGTTGATTATGGGAAGACACTGGTGAATCAGTGAGATGGGTTCAACAAACTGGTCTGTCCATAATGGCTGTGGGAATGCTACAATTGGTCTCACCATGTCCATACTTGTCCATTACCTGGTAGCTACTGCTGGGCAGTGTGCATGTATGAACATGAATTAAGAACAGAAGTACACCTTTATCTTTTAAGTTATGCTTGGTTGCAACTTCAAGAGGCATTTGTAGTAAATCATTCTAAGCTCTTATAACCATAAGTAATACAATAATTTCTGACTTTTCCCTTAATTTATCAGGGTATAATTATATTTTATGTATTCTTGTTATTGATTTACCAACAACAGAAAATACTCTTTCACGATTGACTCTCAAAACCTTTAGTCATCTCAAAGACATTGACCGGATTCCTTTGACATCAATGATATATTCACTTGCCAAAAATCCTAACTTTCAGGTATTTCTTTATTGTCACATTAATTATCATTGCAATGCAAATGACCAGCAAGGCGGCCTTTGTGTGGAGCGGCAGGAGATGGGGGAGATACTAAACGAGTATTCTGCATCAGTGTTCATTTTGGAAAAGGACATGTAAAATATAGAATGTAGCGAAATAGGTGACATCTCGAAAAATGTCTATATTACAGAGGAGGAAGTGCTGGATGTCTTGAAATGCATAAAAGTGGTTAAAGCACCAGGACCTGATCAGTTGTACCCTAGAACTCTGTGGAAAGCTCAAGAAGTGACTGCTGAGCCTCTTGCTGAGATATTTGTATCATCGATAGTCACAGGTGAGGTGCCAGAAGACTGGAGGTTGGCTAACATGGTGCCAACTGTTTAAGAAGGGTGATAAGGACAAGCCAGGGAACTACAGACCAGTGATCCTGACCTCGGTGGCTGGCAAGTTGTTGGAGGGAATCCTGAGGGACAGGATGTACATGTATTTGGAAAGGCAAGGACTGATCAGGCATAGTCAACATGGCTTTATACATGGGAAATCATGTCTCACAAACTTGATAGAGTATTTTGAAGAAGTAGCAAAGAGGATTGATGAGGGCGAGCAGTAGGTGTGATCTATATGGACCTCAGTGACGCGTTCAACAAGGTTCCCCATGGGAGACTGGTAAGCAAGGTTATGTTCCCCATGTAAGACTGGTGAGACCTCATGAAATACAGGGAGAACTAGTCATTTGGATACAGAACTGGCTCAAAAGTAGAAGACAGAGGGTGGTGGTGGAGGGTTGTTTTTCAGACTGGAGGCCTATGACCAGTGGAATGCCATAAGGATTGTTGCTTTGGCAGATGACACCAAAATTGGAGGAGTAATGGCCAGCAAAGAAGGTTAGCTCAGATTACAACAGGATCTTGATCAGATGGGCCAATGGGCTGAGAGGTGACAGTTGGAGTTTCAATCAGATAAATGCGAGGTGCTGCATTTTGGGAAAGCAAACCTCAGATGGACTGATAGGCTTAATGGTAAGGTCCTAGGGAGTGTTGCTGAACAAAGAGACCTTGGTGTGCAGGTTCATAGCTCCTAGAAAGTGGAGTCGCAGGTAGATAGGATAGTGAAGAAGGCGTTTGGTATGCTTTCCTTTATTGGTCAGAGTATTGAGTACAGGAGTTGGGAGGTCATGTTGTGGCTGTACTGGACATTGGTTAGGCGACTTTCGGAATATTGCATGCAACTCCAGACTCCTTCCTATCAGAAAGATGTTGTGAGACTTGAAAGGGTTCAGAAAAGATCTACAAGGATGTTGCCAGGGTTGGAAGATTTGAGCTATAGGGAGGAGGTTGAATAGGCTGGGACTGTTTTCCCCAGAACGTCGCAGGCTGAGGGGTGACCTTATAGAAGTTTACAAAATTATGAGGGGCATGGAAGGGATAAATAAACAAAGTCTTTTCCCTGGGGTGGGGGAGCACAGAACTAGAGGCTATAGGTTTAAAGTGAGAGGGAAAAGATATAAAAGAGACCTAAGGGGCAACATTTTCACTCAGAGGGTGGTACATATATGGAATGAGCTGCTAGAGGAAGTGGTGGAGGCTGGTACAATTACAAAATTTCAAAAGCATCTGGATGGGTATATGAATAGGAAGGGTTTGGAGGGATATGGACCGGGTGCTGGCAGGTGGGACTAGATTGGGTTCGGATAACTGGTCGGCCGTGGGTGGGTTCCATACTGTACATCTCTATGACTCTAATTGAAATTGTACACTTTCCATGGCTTGCATTGCACATCACACCGCAATTATGGCTGAACCAATATCTTAAACAAACTCAGCAAGACTTTATTGCTTCTGTATTTAAATCCTCTATAACATTCAGTATTTTCATCCATTTAAATAAGGTCAATAACTGAAATTCAAAAATTAAGAAGGGATAAAGTCTATTGATACAGACAAAATCAAAATAGCAAGCTCCTGAGGATATTTTGCAATCTGCTGTATCTAGCAGATTTCTGACACCCATAGCTGCCATCTTAAATTTTATTGAGGAGGAGAAGTGGGGTCAGGTTTTTCATAGCGTTACTGCCTGAACAAGCACTTCAGATTCAGGTTGTGACATTATGAAAGTCACAGCCACACCACATAAATCCAGGGTAATGACTATCTTCAACATGAGAAAATCTAACTTTTGCCCCATGATATTCGATGGCATTGCCCTCGTTGAAACCGCATTACCAATATTCCAGGGGTCACCAATGATCAGAAACTGAACTAGATTAGTCATATAAATATTGTAGATTTAACAGCATGTCAGGAGCTTGGAATACTTCAGCAAGGAACTCACATCCTGGCTCCCCAAAGCCTGTCCACCATCTACAAGGCACAAGTCAGGATTTATGGAATGTTAAGACCATAAAACCATAAGACGGAGGAGCAGAAATTAGGCCATTTAGCCCATCAAGTCTGCTCTGTCATTCAATCATGGCTGATTAGTTTCTCAACCCCTTTCTCCTGCTTTCTCCCCATAACCTTTGATCTCCTTGATACTCGAGAACCAATCTATCTCAGTTTTAAATATACTCAGTGACCTGGCTTCCATAGACTTCTGTGGCAATGAATTCCATAGATTCACCACTCTCTAGCTGAAGAAGTTCCTCCTAATCTCCATTCTCAAAGGTCTTCCCTTTACTGTCAGGCTATGCCCTCGGGTCCTAGTCTTTTCTACTAACAGAAACATCTTCCAAACATCATCTCAGTCCAGGCCATTCAGTATTCTTTATGTATCAACTAGATCACACCCACCATCCTTCTAAACTCCATCGAATATAGACCCAGAATCCTCAACCATTCTTCATATGTTAACTCCAAATGAGCCCAATTGTCTAAATGAGTGCAGCTGTAACAACACCATCCAGGACAAAGAGGCTACTTGACTGGCACAACATCCACAAATGCCCACTGACTCCACCACCAATATTCAGTAGCAGTAGACTACAACACTTACAAGATGCTGTGCAGAAATTCACTAAAGGTCCTTAGATAGCAACTCCCAAACCCACTATTACCTCAAAGGACATTGGCAGCAGATTCACGGGAACAACATCTCCTGCAAGTTCCCAGAGCCACTCACCATGCTGACTTGGAAATATATCATCCTTCCCTAAGTGTGGTGAGATTAAAATCTCTGTAGTTCCCTTCCTAACAGCAATGTGAGTCTACCTACAGTAAATGGACTGCAGTGGTTCACCACCTTCGCAAGCTTTGTACTTCAGTGACAGCTTCCATCTTAACATACGAGGAACGGCTGAGGATCCTGGGATTGTATTCATTGGAGTTTAGAAGATTGAGGGGAGACTTAATGGAAACTTACAAGATAATACATGGCTTGGAAAGGGTGGACGCCAGGAAATTGTTTCCGTTAGGCGAGGAGACTAGGACCCGTGGAGACAGCCTTAGAATTAGAGGGGGTAAATTCAGAACAGAAATGCGGAGACATTTCTTCAGCCAAAGAGTGGTGGGCCTGTGGAATTCATTGCCGCAGAGTGCAGTGGAGGCCGGGACGCTAAATGTCTTCAAGGCAGAGATTGATAGATTCTTGATGTCACGAGGAATTAAGGGCTACGGGGACAATGCTGGTAAGTGGAGTTGAAATGCCCATCAGCCATGATTGAATGGCGGAGTGGACTCAATGGGCCGAATGGCCTTACTTCCACTCCTATGTCTTATGGTCTTATCTTCCACCAGATTATTAGCATAAGTCACTAAGATGTACATCCCCAATGGAACAGGCAAACCACTATGATTCTGAAAACAACTGCGTTTCATGGAGTTCAATGGCAGCTGGAAATCTTAATAAGAATTTCAGCATCTTTATCAATAAACAGAGATACTTAAGCAGTAACTACTAGCTTCAGAAAATGTCATTAGGTAATTTAAAAAAACGTTTTAACAGCAGCAATGGTCGTATTTGCAAACTAATGGTTTAACAGTACAAACCATGCATTATGAGCTAAATTATAGCATGACAGAGGTTTAAATGAAAAACATTAATAGAAAGTCATTGAGAAATGTGATTTGTGGAGACACATACGTATTGTCTTTTTAGAGTTAGAAAGTTTTTGCCTAATTTAGATGTATTTTACCCTCTAACAGGTAAGTCACTTGTACTTGACAAATAACATGATTTAAAAGTAACATGCTTTACTCTGCTTGAATGGTTCATACACTAATATAGCTGGTGGCAAGTTGCTGACACTGGAATTACACAAACAACATCAACTTCAACTCTTGCACAATATGATGGTACATTGTTCCACTAAATTACTTGTGAAAACTGAGATTGAAAGAATGGGTTCTGCCAAGTGCAGCACTGTGACAATTTCATTCCAAATGTTTCAGTGAGAAGTTATGATGAGGTGAAATTCTCCTTTCTCAATTGAATACATAAATCCTACAGCCCAGCCAAAGAATCATTCAGATCAAACTGGCATTCATGCTGTTTCCCCAGCAAACAGAGCGAACAGGATGACAAAGTTTCAAATTATGAGATGTTAGAACTAATAATGGAAACAGTCACCTGATGAATCTTGGCTTGGGCCAGCATTTTGCAGAGGCAGCAAAACTCCTGGGGCTAAAAGCTGGAGGGAGGGGTAAACATGCTCCGGTAGGTGGCATTTTACCTGAACCAGCCAATTATCACCAGGTCTGCCGTCTCTGTTAAAGAGCTGCAACCTCAGTCACCTGGAGGGTAAGCGTACAACAACAGCTGATTCCCCTCAAGAGGAGGAGAAATGGACTTGTGCATGGTAGTCCAGAAGATGGGGGAGGCATTGCTAAAGGGAAGCTGGTAGTGATGGGTGGGGGGGGGGGGGGGGGAGGGATGGTAGCAGGGGCCTCTTTAGTCGAGTCATAAGTGCCAAAAGTTTGAGGCTCACCCCATGTAATGATCACTGAATCACAGTTATAGAATCATTGAAGGCTTACCCACAGATTGAGGCCTTTCAGCCCACTGTGTCGGCACTGGTTCTTCAAATGAGCATCATTACTTAATACCAACCACTGCTTTTTACTCCTAATCCTTACATATTATTTCTATCCAATTAGTGATCCAATCTGTAATGGTGTCTCAATTGTATATATCTGTACCACACTTTCAGGCAACGCAGTCCATATCTTAATTACTCACTGCGTGAAAAAGTTTTTACTCACATCATATTTGCTTCTTTTGCAATTCCCTTTAAATCAACGCCCTTTCATTCTTGTTCCTTTTACAAGTTTCTCCCTATCCACTCTATCCATTCAGCTTGTGATTTTAAAAAGCTCTAATAAACCTGCTCTTAGGCTCTTCTCTACAAAGACAACTCTCTTAATTCTTTCAATCTCTCCTCATTTCTGTAGTTTCCTAAATCTGGAACCATTCTCATAAATTACTTCTGCACTCTTTCCACGATGTTCACATCGTTCCAATGATAGGGTGCCCAGAACTATACACAATCCTTCAGCTCAGGTCCATCAAGCGTATTGGGAGGCTACCTCTTGGGAGGTTATACCCGATGGTCTTAGCAAGTGGTGTTGGGCATCCACTGGGAAAATATCCCTGGAAAAGGGAAGTGCAGATATCAGACTGGAGAACTACAACTTCAAAACAATGAGCTAAAGCAACAAACCTTCACATTGGGAGAAATGTTTTATTTCCTCGAACAAACAGTTAATATATAAAATTGGACTCAGAACAATCTTTAAAATTTTGCCATAATTTCTGCTCAGGCAGTAATACAACTCAGGAAAATCTTTGCTGGCAATTGTCAATTAGAGTCATCGAGAAGTACAGCAGGGAAACAGATCCTTTGGTCCAACTCGTCCATGCCAACCAGATCTCCTATATAAAATCTAGTATTTGGTCCATATCTCTCTAACCTTCCTATTCATATACCCATCCAGATGGCTTTTAAACGTTATAATTATGTAAGGTATTTGCAGTTGGATTGAATGTATTTTCTGTTACTTTTTTTAAGTGGAATGGATGGAAAGAGCTTTATCTTCAAGCTCATAAATTTTAGAATCCGGAAAGATAAAGGTGCAATCCCTTTGGTAGCAGCTTGTACACAAATATCTCTGAAAGACTACTGAAACTGGATAGTATCAAGTGCTGTTTAGAAATAATAGCAAGAGAAGTGAATATCCATTGATGCTATATCTCCATTAATAAAAAATATTACCTGTCCCACAGTATGAGTCATATTCTCCCATGGAAAAATGAAAAGTTAGGGTCCTCCAGAGACCACAGATTTCTTAGATGCAAATTTCTGGAAAAGAAGATGGAGCCCCACAAAGTCAGATGCCCATTCCTTCATATTGTAGTGGCAATCCCGACACCTCTCAGTGGTAAGGAGGGAAATGAACTGAAGGCACAGCGGAGGAAGCAATGTGTAGCATTTCTGTAGCATGCAGACTGGAGGGCACCTTAAAGTTGGTGATTAGAGCTTGAGCTGAGATCTTTGATGTTTTATCTTTTTAATACAATTTCCTATGAAATGATTATTTATTCTGGTTACATACCCTGACAACCAATGAATGTTAAACTGCTTATACAATTATAAAATTGCAGTGTAGTTACCTACACTGTAACAGTCATCAGTCTCTTTCATTGTGTAAGAGCTGTTCTCTGATTCTCAAATAATTCAAATATAACAATTAACTAATCATGTACTGATTTATTTTACTCTCAGGTATATAATTTTTCTGCTGTCGGTGTGCAATTTAATTTGTAGGGCCGTGACTAAAATTTGTGCAAAGCAGCATATTAGCAACCAATAAAACATACAACCAGAGCTATGACCAGAATGGTCACTTCCAAATTTGCATCAGAGTCAAAAGTTTAATTTTTAGTGAATTTGAGTATGCTCACATCATACTGAAAGATTCTAAATGCACAATTAAAGACAAATTAAAATCTAAATTGGAGAAAGGACAATTTTGATAGTATTAGGCAAGAACTTTCAAAGTTGATTGGGGGCAGATGTTCACAGATAAAGGGGCGGCTGGAAAATGGGAAGTCTTCAGAAATGAGATAATGAGAATCCAGAGAAAGTATATTCCTGTCAGGGTGAAAGGAAAGGCTGGTAGGTATAGGGAATGCTGAATAACTAAAGAAATTGAGGGTTTGGTTAAGAAAAAGAAAGAGCATATGTCAGCTATAGACAGGATAGATCGAGTGAATCCTTAGAGAAGGATAGAGGCAGTAAGAGTGTACTTACGAGGGAAATCAGGAGGGCAAAAAGAGATAGCTTTAGCAAATAGAATTAAAGAGAATCCAAAGGGTTTTTACAAATACATTAAGGACAAAAGGGTAACTAGGGAGAGAATAGGGCCCCTCAAAGGTCAGCAAGGCAGCCTTTGTGTGGAGCCGCTGAAAATGGGGGAGATACTAAACGAGTATTTTGCATCAGTATTTACTGTGGAAAAGGACATGGAAGATATAGAATGTAGGGAAATACATGATGACATCTTGAAAAATGTCCATATTATAGAGGAGGAAGTGCTGGATGTCTTGAAACGCATAAAAGTGGATAAATCCCCGGGATCTGATCAGGTGTACTCTAGAACTCTTTGGGAAGCTAGGGAAGTGATTGCTGGGCCCCTTGCTGAGATATTTGTACCATTGATAGTAACAGGTGAGGTTGGCTAACATAGCCGGAAGACTGGAGGTTGGTTAACATAGTGCCACTGTTTAATAAAGTTGGGAAGGACAAGCCAGGGAACTATAGACCAGTGAGTCTGATGTCAGTGGCGGGCAAGTTGTTGGAGGAATCCTGAGGGATAGGATGTACATGTATTTGGAAGGGCAAGGACTGATTAGGGATAGTCAACATGGCTTTGTGCGTGGGAAATCATGTCTCACAAATTTGGTTGAGTTTTTTGAATAAGTAACACAGAGGATTGATGAGAGCAGAGCGGTAGATGTGATCTATACGGACTACAGTAAGCCATTCAACAAGGTTCCCCATGGGAAACCGGTGAGCAAGGTTACATCTCACGGAATACAGGGAGAACTAGTCATTTGGATACAAAACTGGCTGAAAGGTAGAAGACAAAGGGTGGTGGTGGAGGGTTGTTTTTCAGATTGGAGGTCTGTGACCAGTGGAGTACCACAAGGATTGGTGCTGGGTCCTCTACATTTCGTCATTTATATAAATGATTTGGATGTGAGCAAAAGAGGTACAGTTAGTAAGTTTGCAGATGACACCAAAGTTGGAGGTGTAGTGGACAGCGAAGTGGGTTACCTCAGATTACAACAGGATCTTGTTCAAATGGGCCAATGGGCTGAGAAGTGGCAGATGGAGTTTAATTCAAATAAATGCAAGCTGCTGCATTTTGGGGAAGCAAATCTTAGCAGGACTTATACACTTAATGGTTAGGCCCTCGGGAGTGTTGCTGAACAAAGAGACTTTGGAGTGTAGGTTCATAGCTCCTTGAAAGTGGAGTCGCAGGTAGATGGGATAGTGAAGAAGGCATTTGGTATGCTTTTCTTTATTGGTCAGTGTATTAAGTACAGGAGTTGGGAGGTCATGTTGCAGCTGTACAGGGCTTGGTTAGGCCACTGTTGGAATATTGCATGCAATTCTGGTCTCCTTTCTATCGGAGAGATGTTGTGAAACTTGAAAGGGTTCAGAAAAGATTTACAAGGATGTTGTCAGGGTTGGAGAATTTGAGTTATACGGAAAGGCTGAACAGGCTGGGGCTGTTTTCCCTGGAGCGTTGGAGACTGAGGGGTGAGCTTATAGAGGTTTACAAAATTATGAGGGCCATGGATAGGGTAAATTGACAAAGTCTTTTCTCTGGGGTGGGTGAGGGCATAGGTTTAGGGTGAGAAGGGAAAGGGGCAACTTTTTCATGCAGAGGGTGGTATATGTATGGAATGAGCTGCCAGAGGAAGTGATGGAGGCTGGTACAATTGCAACATTTAAAAGGCATTTGGATGGGTAAATGAATAGGAAGGCTTTGAAGGGATATGGGCTGGGTGCTGGTGGATGGGACTAGATTGGGTTGGGATATCTGGTCAGCATAGACGGGTTGGACGGAAGGGTCTGTTTCCTTGCTGTATATCTCTATGACTCTACGACTCTAAGTGCTGGAAACAAACATGTTCATCACTTTGTGCTGCTGATCTAGGTTAAGCATGAGTTTTAAGACAATGGTTTCATACAGCAATATTTATTGATAGTTGAGATGCATTAAAAGTTCCCACATTAAATGATTCTATTCTCTCAGTAACAGTCAGATCACACAATCATAAGGGCAGCAGCAGGCCATTCACCCATCAAGCCTGCTCTGTCATTCAAGAAGCTCACCGCTGATCTAACTGTGGTCTTAATTCCACTTTCCTGCCTACAAGCCATTATTTCTGATTCACTTAGATCATAAACCTGTCTAACCTAACTTTTAAGGGCTAGACTTTCCAAGGTAGATGTTAATGCAATGTAGATTTGATTAGCACGTGGGACCCTGCAGAATCCCCAGACTCTAGGAAACTGAAGATTCCACTGGGTAATTCTTCTATGCCTGGAATCGTCCAAAAGTCATAGACTTCAGAAAGTTCTGCTGAAATTAAGTAAAATAATTCCTTCGGAAATGTTACTTACATAATTGAACTGCTGAGTAACTAAGAAACTGACCCCAAACTTAGTCCACACACCAATCTCATCAATGTCCTGTATATTTCGAGCATAGCTTCCCGACTATAATATTCCATTTCCCTTGCATTAAAGATATACGTTGCATTTGCCTTTCTAATTACTTGTTCCTGCACGTTAACCTTTTGTAATCCATTTACAAGGACATTCAAATCCCTCTTTGCCAGGTATTCGCAGTTTTCGTTACTAAGCAATATCCTGATTTTTTTTTTCTATTCTTCCTGCCAAAATGGAGAACCTCATAATTTCCTACATTACACTCCATCTGACAAAATATTTCCCAGTAACTTAACATTTCTCAAACCCTTTTGCATATCTTTCTAATCTTCTCCCAACTCGTTTTCCAATTCATCTTCATATTATTAAGAGATATCTTTTTAAATCGGAATGCAGACTGGTTATACCTTTTATAGATATGTTAAAGTGCTGGAGATTCACAACTTGAGTAAATTTTTTAATTCTCACTGACACAGGCAGAGTTTTTTTAAGGAAAAGTTTAAAAGGCTGGAGATTTAAACAACTTCACAGCTTTACAGTTCTACAGACTTTATCTGCCTTTCATGAGCCTGCACTCCTCCTCCATAAATGTGTTATTCCCTGTTACAAAATAAGGCCCTTGATACAATGAAAATGGGATTTGATTAAATATGGGTGAGGCTTCAGGACCCAGGTCCTTCCTGTTATTTCTAATGGTCTACGTAACCTCCATCCCCCCTTGAAAATCTAGCCCTCTTTTTTATCTTCTTACTTTGTCTTCTTAAATAGATTCTGGGAATGGTTGGAATTAAGCCAGTAATTGTACAGGGTCTTTGCATTCATTTTTGTTTTACAAAAATAGTTTAGCTGAGGGAAATACAGTGTTTCTTTTCTTTTTTGGTAAAAACATAGAATGCTAGATGAAATGAGGCACTCAAAAATGAGCTGTGATCAGATGCTGTCAAATATTGTTGCAAACGATTGTATCTGACACTAAATATCAATATTATCGAGGAACTACTTTCCATGTGGAAAGCAAAGAAATTTTACATCTCTTCCAGCTCCCTCATTTCAGTAATGAGATTGTACAAAAATCACATCTAACCACAGATGACCCTGAGAAGTTTTTACATTAACAGGAACATTCATACAGCTATAAACTGTCATTTAAAATAATCCGTGTAAATCACGTTGAGTTCCTACTTTCAAGCTTTAAAAACTTTAGACAGTTATGCAATAGTAAGCATGTCAACTTACTTCCTTTTGGCAATGTTGTAAATTCTAGTGCCCAGTAAATGGTCATTGACATTCACTTCTATCGACGAGGATCATTGGCAGATGAATACAGAGGCAGAAATCCCCAGCCCAGAAGGTTAATAGAGTAATTGGAACGAGGCCAGCTAGGTGGACCTCATAGACTCTGAACTCCGTGATTGGGACTGTTAACCTGGTCCAAACAGGGAGTCCTGGCTGACAGATTTAAACAGGAATGTCAAAGGTTCTGTTCACTCTAGGAACAGGCTCTGACCTAACTGCATCAGTGTCATGGACTATGAACATTCAAATAAAGGATGACTAGGTAACAGGATAACAGCCTTTGTGGAGGTATTTCAGTTAGCATTTGTGCAAAGCAGAGATATGGAAAGAGTAAATGGAATGGCAGAATATGTAACACAGAAGCAGATCATTTGGCATCATTGCTTTACTCTGTTTTCTACACTGCACCCAAATCTCCTTCCATTCCTTGTAACTTTTTAAACATGTCTCCCTTGTGTGTTTATTTAGCTTCTGCATGAATGAGTGTATGGATTCACATTGCCACTTGATGGCACTTGCAATCCTGAAAAAAGATACATTTTGTCAATGCTTTTCATCATGCATTCATCAGGACAATTCATACAAATACAAATTCAAGAGGAAGGTCAAAATTTATAGTGCATGAAAGGAGTTTGTTGATTGATTAGCAAATGGACTCAGAGCAGTTGCTACAGACAGTATGCCATGAAAACTGATTGACAGTTAACGGCCAAGGTTTTTAAAATGTTAAATGAGGCTGCTTGACTAATTTGTCACAATATTGCCCTATGAAATGAAACAGCAAATGGCTGTCACCTACATTGTTGAGTTAAACAGGGCTTTGAATTTTTAGGATTATCCAAAGACAGAGTCACAGCTAATGCTGGAGACTGAGTTGCAAGTTTTGCAAGTGCTTTGCTTGTTTTGAACAGCCAAAGGGAAGTGCATAGAGACACAAGATGACATCACAATGGCACTTAAATGCATAAAGTTTCACCCCAATTAGTCCTTGGTAACAACAACAAGCTTCTTATCACTCTTTGGGTGAAGGCATTTCCCTTGAATTCCTCATTGGAGTTTTAGTAGTTCTGCTTGAATGTAGATGTGCTGTGGAGGAGCTGGTATTGGACTGAGGTGGACTAAATCCCAGAACACCAGATTGGAGTCCAACAGGGTTTATTTGGAAGTACTAGCTTTTGGAGTGTTGCTCCTTCATCAGGCAGCTGTGGAGCAAGATCATAAGACACAGAATTTATCACAAAATATTATAGTGTCATGCAACTGAAATTATATATTGAATAAATCTAGATTGGTGTTAAATCTTTTATAATGGGTTACAAGTTTCAGTTCATTAATATGTAAATCCCAGAACTTCTTTTAAGTCACATTCTCGAGATAACTTAAGCTTTTATAACAATAGATAACATTGTCAGCTCTGACAATGCATTAAAGGTGTGAGGTTAGAGTCTGTCTGTACCCCAAACTTGAGTCAGACTGGTTCTATTTCCAAAGTAGGAATTTATAAAATGTTTTATGGATGACTACCAGCAGATTGTGTGCTCTTTGAGCAAAATAGAATGTTTCTACAAATCCAATTCTGCAAATGCAAATTTACCCCTAGACTTCTTGTCCAGACCTTCCCAGGAGTGGAGAAACTACACCATATTCTTCATAGCCTGCAACACATTATTGATGTGGATGAGCACCTCACCAAAACATTCCCCACTTCTCACCATTAAACATCCATCAAACCTTAAACAGACCATTGTTTGCAGCAAACTGCCCAGCCTTCAGGACAACATCAACTACAACACCATACAACCCTGTCATAGCAACCACTGCAAGACCTGTCAGAGTGTCAACATAGGGGTGGGCATTACACATGGGGACACCACCCACTGTGTACACAGCAGGTACTCATGTTATTCCACCAAAGTTGTCTATCTCATACACTGCAGGTAAGGATGCCTCGGGGCATGGTACATTGGTGAGACCAAGCAGGCGCTACAACAATGGACGAATGGATACCGTGTAACAATTGCCAGACAGGGATGTTCCCTCCCAGTCGAGGAACACTTAGTGGTCCAGGAGACTCAGCCTCAGATTTTCGGGTGACCATCCTCCAAGATGGACTTCAGGATACTCAGCAACGCTGTAGATGAGAGAGGCTGATAACAAGTTCAGTAGCCATAAGGATGGCCTCAACTGGGACCTTGGGTTCATGTCACACTACAGGTGACCCCACTACAATATATAATCTCACACACACACACAAGTACACATACACACATACTCTTAAATACTCACGCAGACCCTCTTTCATACACGTTCTCTCTCACACAAACATATACACATCCACGCACACACCCTCTCACAGGCTTAAACTCCATAGACTCATGTGCACACTCTACCAAGCATGTACACACGCAAACAAACACACTCTCCCATGCACTCAGTCACACACTCACATGCACACAATCTCTCTCTCTTTCTTTCTCTCTCTCTTTCTCTTTCTCTCTCATGCACAGACATACACATATAAGTCTATGGGGTGAATTTGAATTTGCAGAACTGTATTTGCAGATACATTCTATTTTGCTCAAAAAGCACACAACCTGTTGGCAGTCAATCCATGTAACATTTTATAAATTCCTACTTTGGAAATAGAACCAGTCTGACTCATGATTGGAATATAGATCGACTCTATATGCACTTTCCGAGCTGAGATGTCACCCTGTCTTATATAAAACCTTAAGTTATCTCGAGGACATGGCTTAAAATAAGTTCTAGGATTTACATATTAATGAACTGAAATGTGCAACCCATTCTAAAAGATGAAAGACTTAACAGCAATCTAGGTTTTTTTCAATATATCATTTCAGTTGCAAGATACTGTAATCTTTTGCTATAAATTCTGTGTCTTATGATCCTGCTCCACAGCTACGTGATGAAGGAGCGCAGCAGGTCAGGCAGCATCCAAGGAGCAGGAGAATCGACGTTACGGGCATGAAGGGCTCATGCCTGAAATGTCGATTCTCCTGCGCCTTGGATGCTGCCTGACCTGCTGCGCTTTTCCAGCAATACATTTTTAAGCTCTGACCCCCAGCATCTGTAGTCCTCACTTTCTCCTACGTGATGAAGGAGCAATGCTCTGAAAGCTAGTACTTCCAAATAAATCTATTGGACTATAATCTGGCGTTGTGTGATTTTTAACTGAATGTAAATGTTGACATCGCAGACTAGCATTCATTTATTACAAATGTGGTTAAAATATGCTATTGAACAGACAAACTGCTTTTGTGATGTTGATTATGGAATTGATATCAACCAGGATGTCTTGAAAAAATGCCATGTTTTTATTCAAAGTAGTGTTGTAGCATCTTTTACATTCATCCGAATAGGCAGATGAGTTTTGGAGTTTTAGTATCTTATCTAAAAAAAACACTTCCAACGGTGCAGTGCTCCGTTAGTACTTGTGCTGGAACAGTAGCCTTTATTTTAATGTTGTCATGCCCTACAGGGGGACTTAAACCCAGGAACTTGTAGTTCAGAGATGGTAATGCTGTCAACTGAGCCAGAACTAGTCTCCCCGATTGACTTCCTCAATGAGTGTACAAGTTCTCTTGAAAGCCCAATTCAACGTCAATTCAAAGCAGAATGAGACTCTTTCCTGTGTTTTTGAGTCAGGAGTTGATTTGATATTCAGCCTGCATTTACGCTACAATGGTAGCAACTGGTGCCAGTTAGTAGTCATGTAAATATGTCTTTTGACATCCAAACAAAAGGTTAAACTCTTCAAACACACTGCCTGAGAAATGAAAGTGGGGTACATAACTCAGGAGAATGTATTTTTTATCCTCTGATTATCTCTCTTAAATTCTCCTTTCTGAAGGTACTTACATACGGATGCGGTTCAACAGGAACCGTCCTTGGATTTCACCAAGGGAGACATTCCTCACATTAGTGAGTCACTCAACTTTAAGAGCATCAAAGCAGAAAGGGATATAAACTTCTCTTAACATTCACATGCAAAATCCTTTCAGCAGAATCACCGAATCACACAACATAGAAAGAGGCCATTCAGCCTATTCTGTCCACGTTACTTTTATTATCTTTCAAAACCTAAGCCTGGAGCTGGATGCAAGTACTGTCTATGGAAACTCACCCTGCTATGTCCACATAGCCTGACAATTATCTTCACTCCGTTGGCTATGTAAAAGCCTTGCTGAATTTTCTTTCAATCACTTGCCCCAAGACATTGAGGCTAATTGCAGTCCTCTGTTGTCATCCCATCTGATATTAGCCAACTCTACAGATAAATTAGCACACAAATTGGTCCTACTTTGGCAATTTCTTAAACAGTACTCTGGAAGGAAAGTATGTGTTTAGTGGCTTCTGTGTTTGATGTGGCTGATTTATACTTCAACATCCCAGTTTTTTATTACTTATTGATTGTACCATCTATTCAAAGCTCTCTGTTACCCCTTTAATCAACGTGACCTGCCAAAGAACTGTTATCTATTAGCCAGTTGTTTCTTACAAACTAATTACATGATAAAGATAATCACTTCCAAAAATATGTTTGGACAGAAATAAAAGAAGTACAACCTTTGTTTCATGTTATTTAACTCAATCAATCAATTTTATGGTCAAGTTATTGGATTGTATGCAGGCTCTTTGTTCACTGTGGAGACTCCGGATGGTGCTCCGGTAGATTATTTAGCCATCTTGGCCAACGCTCAACATGTCAATTCTTTCATGATGCTGCACTTTATGGAACAGTTCTTCACAGTTACTCTCCCAGAATGGATACATTTCACACTGAGATCTCTCCCTCACTCACTCTTTATTAAATCAAAAGTATCCGTCAGTTCCATGACCAATGTAGAAATCAATGTTTTTTGCTTACCTCAGAATCACCTTCAGAAAAGTGTTACTTTTATTATTTATCAAAACCTAGACCTGGAGTTTCCATCAACTCTTTGATTTTATTTACCTAATCTGGTACGCAGCAGAAGGAATGTGCGGGTGATCAAGTATGTTGGATTCCTCCTCACCTTTGCACTCGTTCTGTTATTCACAGTTCAGTGAAAGAGTCTGCTAAAGGCAGCAGTAACCAAGTGGAACAATCAAACAATCCATAATCTATCATTATGCTTCATTTACTTAGGATCATCATCAACCAGGTAGGAAACTGACAATCTCAGTTGTAGAAGATAACTTGAAGCTAGAGGGAATTTTAAAATTATTATTTGTCAACAGGATATATGTGATATTAGCAAGATCACAATTACTGCCTGACAGAATTTTTTTTTGAACTATTATAATCTTTGTGGTGATGTAGTTAGAGAATTTAAGAATTTAGTACAGCAATCAAAGAAATTAGATATCCAACTGAAATCAAAGCAGCTAAATTCAAGGTTTACAGGCACTGTTAATACTATACTATTATTTAATCTTCCTTTCCTTTTTGTTGTTGTCATCTGGTTTACTGTCTTGATTTGGGCAATTTGCTGATGGTCTACCATTTACCTACTGCAACCATATGCAGAACAATCTCGATTATCCGAATGGAACAGGCAGGGAGTATTTTGTTTGGAGAACTGTTTATTCGGATAACTGATTGCTCGAATAACGGATAATGTTTTTACGGGACCTTGAGATCTTGTTCGGATAATCCGAAATTTGAATAATTGACGTTCGGATAACCAGGGTTGTTCTGTATATTTTCCTTCCTTCACAATAGCACCAGGCCTGTAAGGAGAGTGGTCCATGACAAATTGGAGTCACATGTGCTGATTGCACCAATTACAAAATGAGTCAAAATCTAAATTTGTCCCAAAAGCCAGGATTCAGTCTGTTGAAAAACAGCCAAGCTTTGAACTGCAAAGAATTTGGCAGTTGAAAAGAAGATTCAGTGAAAACTGCTTGCAACCAAGTCAGACATTACAGCAGAAAGCTTTGTTGTAAAATTAACAAAGTAGAAGTAATCATATCAGATGGTAACTTACGATGCCCAAGAATTTATTAATCAAGAGGGCTCAAGTTGGCAGAAATTAGTGCCCTTAGACATGGACCACTTAAAAGCCATTGGAAAACAGAGGGAGAACCCCAATAAGGTAATGAGACAGAAGTTCTTCAGAATGCTGGCTAAGTAATTTGAATTCGGTCAAGCCAAAGCAGAAATTGAATCTGTACCAGACAGGGTTACTTTAGCACAAATAGAGATGGGAAAGAAACTGGAAATTAAATCAGAGATTAAGGTTCAGAGGAAAAGGGAACAAAAGCAAGACAGAGGAAATGAGCTGAAAAGACAGTTTCAAAGACATGCAGAGAAATGGAGCTGGAGCTCCAAGCCTGAGAAAGTAAAAAATACAGGATTTCCAGTTATATAAATTGAAGTTGGAGCTACAAGCACAGAGAGAGAGAGAGAGAGAGACAGGCAGACAGAGACCAAAGTGACTAAAAATAATCTCACTCTGCCTAATAACAGTCAAAATCAAAACAATCTCTGAAACAGGCCATGAAATCGGAAGATTTTCCTAACATGTTCCCAAGTTCAAATAGGGAGATGTCATATCCTTCTTTAAGAGTAGTAGTTCAGCTGCATTTAATCCAAGAAATGCTCTGGCCCAAGAACTGATGATGGTTGAGAGTCAGTTAACAGACAAACACAAGAAACGCATTACACCCTATTCCCTGAAGTAGCTGCTGGTTTCAAACAGACTGTGGGGGCTGTATAATTCCAGCCAGTGAAGCCTGGCTTCATAGATCTTTTAGTTTTACTTTCACTGAAACTTAATAACACAAAACTCTAACCTTCCTTCAACTATAGAACTGAGGTTTATTATTAAAAAGATGAAAATGAAAGAAAAGCCATTTAGAAATTAATGCAGTTAGACATACCATAAAGCATTAAAAAAAAGTCACAGATAAATTACTGATCTGAAACAAGACCAAGAGCGCTGCAGCAGGTCTGGCAGCATCTCTGGAGAGGAAGACAGATGTAACAGTTCAAGTCCAGTTAGCTTTTGTCAGAACCATGACTTATTTGTCTGCTACATTATTAGTAGAGTTCAGTGGTGAGGAAATCATAGATTGTGATTGTAACAGAAGTCCAAATCTAAAAGCAATTTAAACAGTTGTAAAAATGGGAAAAAGAAAAGGAAAGAATTTCGCAATAAAACTTAATTGAAAAGTTTAAGGGCAAGCTGTATTGATTTAACCATTTGTGCATGTAAAGGAAAAGGAAAGTGCATGTCTTCTCTTTTCCTTCCACTGTGCAATTCTGTGAAAAAGAATGAAACTATTATTTCTATTATTTCTAGTGAAGAGAAAGAGATGTCATAAATCTGTAATTGTAACATTTTATGTTTTGTGTGAAGGCAAATCTGTCTTTTTAGAAATAGATATAGAATTCTATAAAATAGTTTCTCAGGAGTCACGTCACATGCTTTGTTGATTCAGGACAGCAATAAAACATCAGCAGCCTGTCTTATCTCCACCAAAACAAAATTGTGCAAACCTTGATGAATCATTGTTCAACAAAGCAAAGTCAACTTTTTGGAATTATCTGTGGAGTCCTCCACATCTCCTGTTTTCCCAGAAGCTTTAAATTTCTAAATTTAAGAATAAACCATTGTGCTGTCTATGCATTAATCAAATTCTAAACATCTGCCTTTGTGATTGATACTGAGTTAACAAATCAGTCTGTCTGCTTTTTTTTGGCTATAATTCATCAACAAGGATAGTTATCTGACTTCTGAGGAGCTCCTCTGCAGGATTCTGTGTTAATTTTTAGAAAGCAAGATTAGCCTTTATTGCAAAAATGGATAACATCACAGTTATAAATTTGTGACATTTTGGGGAGTTGAGAGTGTGGTGCTGGAAAAGCATTGCAGTCAGGCAGCATCCGAGGAGCAGGAGAATCGACGTTTCAGGCATTAGCCAATCAGAATCATGAGAGTGGAATGATCTGAGCCCCAAAATTCTCCATAGCCATTGCCAACATGAGCTGCAGATTCTTGGAGACATGGCCTTGCCCTCATTGCTTCTCCTCCTCATGCCTGAGAAAGAAGATTTGATTTCGGTGCAACCCACTGAGCTAGGAAATGGTGATTGTCTACGGAAGCAAACATCTTGTCCTTTGTCATAGGAAAACAAGCTGGGCCTCACAGACTTGTTGGCAAGCAAGATTCAGAACAGGTCACATGAGCTCCTCTACAACTTCATTTTACCTTAAATTAAATGGACTGCTCAAAAACCTAATTAGCTTATCAACCTAGTATTTGCAATGCAATAATGATTGGTGATTAGCAAAATAAAATCAATGGCGACATGAGGGCCAACTTCTTTACATTCTGAGTTGATAGGATTTGGAAAGCAATGTCTAAGCATGTGACGTAGGCAGGTTTAAGATTTTTCAATAAATTTATTATGAGAGAAAATTTTCAGGGCTACAAAGAAATAACAAAGAAATGGAACAAGCAGGGCGGCACAGTGGCTCAGTGGTTAGCACTGCTGCCTCACAGCACCAGGTTCAATTCCAGCCTCAGGCGGCTGTCTGTGTGGAGTTTGCACATTCTCCCTGTGTCTGTGTGGCTTTCCTCCGGGTGCTCCGGTTTCCTCCCACAGTCCAAAAGATGTGCAGATCAGCTAAATTGCCCATAGTGTTAGGTCAATTAGGCAGAGGGAAATGGGTCTGGGTGGGTTACTCTTCGGAGGATCGGTGTGGACTGGATGGGCCGAAGGGCCTGTTTCCCCACTGTAAGAAATCTAATCTAATCTAAAGTGGATAACTCCTTCAGAGAGCAAAGAGGTCAACTGAGCTACTTCTACATATAACCATGTTTTGATTTTATGATTCATTAAAAGTTTATTGAAAGCTTTAATGAAAATTGATTTGATATTCACAAATTTAGCAGTAGAACAACTGGGTTTTCACTATTGACTCAGTAAGTTGTGTGGCATCTTTTGTTGAAAAAACAGAAGAAAGAATATCACAGAATCAATTTCTAATTAAATTTGCCTCCAAAGAAATATATTTCAAATTGGTGCGTTTTTTTCAGCATTACCATCACTGTTCGATAAGTAGCAAACTTGCCATACATGCTGCTGTATCCATGTGATCCAACCATTCCGGAAAATTATGTTAGGGAAATCTCAGATTATAGGCCGAATGGTAAATGACCAATTTCAAGTTACTATTAATTAATATTAGCAAAATAGGCAAGAGAACAGTGAACTATCAAAGATAATGAAAATAAAGCAAAAACAGATGAAGAAGATTTTGTTTGAACACATAGAGTTGTATAACATGGGAAAAGACCCTTCGGTCCAATCATTCCATGCCAAACATAATCCCAAACTGAACTAGTCCCACCTAGAGACAAAAAAAACTGCAGATACTGGAATCCAAGACAAGCAGGAGGCTGGGAGAACACAGCAAACCAGGCAACATCAGGAGGTGGAGAAGTCAATGTTTTGGGTGTAACTCTTCTTCCGGCCTGATGTTGAAAAATTAATAAAGTAAAACAAGGTTTTCAAAGATGTTTCATGCATCATTCTACCTGCCGAGATCAATAAAGGAACATGGTTTCATTCTATTCATGGTTGGTTATTAGGAAGTTTAGAGGATTCATTTGAGTTATTCTGTATTTGATACAAATGTCATGCTCAATTAAATGGGTTTATTCAATTATAGCTGAAAGCATGGTGCTGTAAAAATTTTGAAATGGAACAAAGTTCAGTCAAGCTGTGCTGTTATACTTCTGGCTGTGTTGTTTTTCCCTAAGCTTGATGATTTATAATGAAGCAGTTATATATGACTTTGTCTAATTTTGTGAAATAATGTTGAGCTGTCAAGACTTAATGAGGATGAAATTCTGAGATTGCTAGTTAAACAGGACTATCAGCAAATCCCTAGGAAATACCTTACTAAACCTTCTCCCTTTCCAATGCCCCTTCAAGGCTTGAAACTTGTTGTGACATCTCAGGCAGAATTGTGCGAGCAGGGATGGGGAGGGCACATGACAGCAGGAGATGGCGTGGGAAGTGGAAGAGTTCTGCAGCAGCCCTGGCTGTATCAGAGTTCGTGACCCCAACATTTCAACTCACAATCCCATAAGGGGTGTCCTGAATCCTCCCTCACTGGGATGCCTGATTTCAGAAAATGGTGCAGACTTGGTTAAGACCTTGTTATGTCTCAGTCATTTCCAAGAATTTCTTTATTGACCTGCAATAACAGAACTTTCATCGACCTGTAATGGCAGCTACTTATGCTGCATGAGTGGAATGATTGGCAATTCCTGATGAAGAGCTTTTGCCTGAAATATCGATTTGCCTACTCCACGGATGCTGCCTGACCTGCTGTGCTTTTCCAGCACCACACTCTTGATTTTGATTAGCAATTTCCACAGGGTTGGATGTGGGCCCTGTTACAATTGATCTTGTCGTTCTGTTTGCACCATGCATCTCATATGTGTGAAATTTCTTCTCCTTTTAGGTCAATTCATGTACACTATTATTCTTTCAGATCACACCTTAAAAGAATCCTGACACACCCTATTCCCTTGTTCCAGATGGAAAAAGACACAACTTGTAAAAAGCCACAGGATAAAACTATCTGCAGCCTTAGAAGGGATTGGTACATCAAGCTAAGAGAGCAAATGCCTCCAGTAAAAGTCAACCTCATGTAAAGGTTGACCCCCTGTTGTTGGCCACAAAATCGGGAACTTTCCATACATCTTGCGTAAAAGTCAACTCTCATTCTTCACAGATAACTGGTCAACATTTGTGAGGAAAGGTCTTATCCTGTGCATAAATGTTACAGCTACAATGTTTTAGATTAGATTACTTACAGTATGGAAACAGCCCCTTCGGCCCAACAAGTCCACACCGACCCTCCAAAGTGCAACCCACCGAGATCCATTCCCCTACATTCATCCCTTCACCTAACACTGTAGACAATTTAGCATGGCCAATTCAACTAACCTGCACATTTTTTGGACTGTGGGAGGAAACCGGAGCACCCGGAGGAAACCCATGCAGACACGGGGAGAATGTGCAAACTCCATGCAGACAGTTGCCTGAGGCTGGAATTGAACCCAGGTCTCTGGCGCTGAGGCAGCAGAGCTAACCACTGTGCCACCGTGCCTCCCTTGATCAGTGAGATTGTACAAGAGTCAAATGTCTGATTTTTTAAATCAGAAATAAAAGCTTAAAATGTTTGTTTGAAAAACTAAAACAACAGTAGACGAGAGAAAACGGAGTGAAATGGAAGAATTTGGCGCGAAAGTTTAAGACGCATCAGGTCAGAGTCAGATGACAACCTCCCTTTGTGTGCAGCTCAGTTGAGCTCAGTTCCCCTCTAGCATATGGAATATAGCCATATACCTAGTTGAGGTTTTTGATACTACTTCTTCATTTTGTGTAAAGATATCCTCCAGAAAAACCAAAAAATATACATCGGTGTTTAAAGAGAAAGCTATCAAAGTTGCAGTGAAGACAAGTAACTATGTAGCAGCCACTGCTGTAATTCATTGAGTTTTTTTCTTTATTTGTTTAGAAATCAATTGGGCTTCTGCTAATGATACAGTATTTTGGATTGTGACATAAATTTCAATCCCTAAAAACTAGTATCCATGTCATAAATTTAACCTTAAAATATAGGCTAAAATATTTGATTTTTAGACAAGTACATACCTCTTACCAAAGAAATTGATTAAAAAAAAGGATATGCACCATGGAGCCAATTAATTAAGTCTCATTTCTCTCTACATCCTTCAATGTTGTCTCATTTTGTGTAGGAACACAATAGCAAACAGAACTGAACAATGGTAGATGGGAGAGCTTGCTGAATAATGGGCTGTTGAGATCTATATGTGTATAAGGTTGGCAAATATAACTGCAGGCTAGGATTCTGCTCTGTGTGAGCAAGGTTTTAGAATAGAGATAGTGCATGCTTTGCAAATCCACCATTACTTTATGCCAGCATGCTAATAGATCAGATTAGTTTCGGTCAGTGACTGCTCTATACACAAATCAATTTGATTAGACAATGTTAGAATAATCACTAGTTGTCACTTGAAGTTCCATTATTCAGAGAGACTTTAGGTCTCCTTCACACTGAGTCTGTATTTTGCTATATGAATTATGAAAGGTCATTTCTGGTACAACAGTCAGCAAGAAATTCTGGGACACCTGAGGCATCTGAAGTTACTAACTGGCATAGTTGCAAACCATTTCTATTTGACAAATAATTAAGTAAAGGTAGCGATTTTAATTAAATCCAAGAGAACTACTGAATTAAATCATCACTTTGTTTCAAATCGTATCTTCTCCACAATAGTAACATCATGCAAGAGCTTAGTTAAGCATATGCATTGCACAGAAATCTATCCACTTTTTAACTTTTTAACTTTTGAGCTGGTGAGCTTGGGATAAAGCATGATTGTTGCCCTAAGGCACTGGCTGGCTGAATGGAATCCTTGGTTCCTTGATACTCGCTCTTCCATGGATGGACTTCAATACAATGGTCTTTGGCTTGTTTTCTGGGGAAACTCACAGCTATTAGCATTTATAGCTACAGAGGATAGTACTGAATCTAGTCATTAAAATTTGCCCAGAGATAGACATCTGTAAAATGTGATACAAGAATGTAATAGAAGAATGGACAAGCAATCTTAATTCTAATTAAAACTAATTCTTGAAATCTGAGTGCTGTTCCTGTCCACAAAACCCAATGTCCTGTGTGACACTCATGGGTCAACCTGTCCCATTAGAAATCCCAATGTCCACAAAACAATTTCAACTGCTTATGTGAATTTGTGAAATTGTCATTTAACACTGAGTTGACACTACAGTGCCTCAGTTCGTGTCTCTCAACATCATTGTCTGTACTAGAATCAAGGTATCATATCAGAACAAGGAAATAATTCACAAATTTAGCATAGAGACTGAAGTATATCAATATACATTAGTCTAGTTGAGAAGATTTATACATTTCCAGATCAAAGTGATCGCAAACACATTAGCCTTGTCTTTTGCATAGCTTTCTGGGCTCCACCGTCATTAACCTCCGTATACAGCGTATCATCCGCCGTCATTTCCGCCACCTCCAAACGGAGCCCACCACCAGGGATATATTTCCCTCCCCTCCCCTATCAGCGTTCCACAAAGACCACTCCCTTCGTGACTCCCTCGTCAGGTCCACACCCCCTACCAACCCAACCTCCACTCCCGGCACCTTCCCCTGCAACCGCAGGAAATGCAAAACTTGTGCCCACACCTCCTCCCTTACTTCTCTCCAAGGCCCCAAGGGATCCTTCCATATCCGCCACAAATTCACCTGCAACTCCACACACATCATCTATTGCATCCGCTGCACCCGATGTGGCCTCCTCTATATCGGGGAGACGGGCCGCCTACTTGCGGAATGCTTCAGGGAACACCTCTGGGACGCCCGGACCAACCAACCCAACCACCCCGTGACTCAACACTTTAACTCTCCCTCCCACTCCACCGAGGACATGCAGGTCCTTGGACTCCTCCATCGCCAAAACATAACAACATGACGGTTGGAGGAAGAGCGCCTCATCTTCCGCCTGGGAACCCTCCAACCACAAGGGATGAACTCAGATTTCTCCAGTTTCCTCATTTCCCCTCCCCCCACCTTGTCTCAGTCGATTCCCTCGAACTCAGCACCACCCTCCTAACCTGCAATTTTCTTCCTGACCTCTCCGCCCCCACCCCACTCTGGCCTATCACCCTCACCTTGACCTCCTTCCACCTATCACATCTCCATCGCCCCTCCCCCAAGTCCCTCCTCCCTACCTTTTATCTTAGATTAGATTAGACTTACAGTGTGGAAACAGGCCCTTCGGCCCAACAAGTCCACACCGACCCGCCGAAGCGCAACCCACCCATACCCCCACATTTACCCCCCACCTAACACTACGGGCAATTTAGCTTGGCCAATTCACCTGACCCGCACATCTTTGGACTGTGGGAGGAAACCGGAGCACCCGGAGGAAACCCACGCAGACACGGGGAGAACGTGCAAACTCCACACAGTCAGTCGCCTGAGTCGGGAATTGAACCCGGGTCTACAGGCGCTGTGAGGCAGCAGTGCTAACCACTGTGCCACCGTGCCGCCCACACGGGCTCTGGCCCGAAACGTCGAATTTCCTGTTCCTTGGATGCTGCCTGACCTGCTGTGCTTTAACCAGCAACATATTTTCAGCTCTGATCTCCAGCATCTGCAGACCTCACTTTTTACTCCACCGTCATTAAGGATAGGAATGCTCACTGAACGTCCTTCTCCAGTATCTTCAATGGCAAGGACAGTATTTATGTGTGGGTTCGGTGCATTAGTCAGGGTTAAATATAGGATAATAGGGTAGAGGAATGGGTCTGGGTGGGTTACTCGTTGGAAGGGAGATGTGGACTTGTTGGGCCAAAGGGCCTGTTTCCACACTGTAGAGAATTCTAGGATTCTATTCCCCATGCATAATTCCGTGTCTAACAAACTTGATTGAGTTTTTGAGGCAGTAATCAAAAATATTGATGAGTGGTAGATGTTGTTTACATGGACCTTAGTAAAGCCTTTGACAGGGTTCTACCTGGTAGACCAATTAGCAAATTGAGATCACATCGGATTCAGGGTGAGCCTGTCAACTGGATACAAAATTGACTTGATGGCCAGAGACAGAGGGTGGTGGTGGAGGGTTGTTTTTCAGACTAGAGGCCTGTGACGAGCGGGAGTTCCACAGGAATCAGTGGTGGGTCCAATTTTGTTTGTCATTTATCTAAGTATTTGGATGAGAATGTAAGGGGCATGGTTAGCAAGTTTGCGGATGACTCCAAAATTGGTGGAATAGTGGACAGTGAAGAAGGTTATCTAAGGTGACAAAGGGTTCTAGATCAACTAGGTCAATGGGCTGAGGAGTGGAAGACAGAATTTAATTTGGTAAAACAAACAAGGGCAGGACATATTCAATTTTCAGTAGGGCTCTTGCTGGTCTTGTAGAACAGTGACCTACGGGTTCAGGTACATAATTCCTTGAAATTTGCACACTTGACTTCATTGCTAAGACCTTTGAGTTTAGAAGGTGGGACACCATATTGAGGTTGTAAAAGATGTTGGTATGGCTTGTTCTGGAATACTATGCGCAGCTTTGATGCCCTGCTATAGGAAGGATATTATTAAATTGGAGAGGATTCAGAAAAGATTTACCAGGATGTTGCCAAGAATGGAGGGCTTGAGTCATCGAAAGAGGTTGGGATCTTTTTCACTGGAGAATAGAAAGTTGAGGGGTGACCTTATAGAGATTTCTAATATCGTGAGGGACATACATAAGTTGAATAGCAAGTCTTTTCCCTAGGCTAGGGGATTTCAAAACTAAGGGCATATATTTAAGGTGAGAGGCAAACATTTTAAAAAGGACATGCAGAGCGACTTTCTGTTACCAGAGTGTGTTCATACATGGAATAAGCTGTGAGAGGAAATAATGGATGCAGGTAAGTTATAAAGTTTAAAAGAAATTTGGATAATTACATGAATAGGGAAGGTTTGGAGGGATAGGGGTCAAACACAGGTAAGCAGGACTAGTTTAGTTTGGGAACATGGTTGGCGTCAACTAGTTGGGCTGAAGGGTCTGTTTCTGTGCTGTATAACTCCCTGATTCTTTTCTGAAGGTGATGCTGAACTACCTTTTTAAGCCAAAGGAGTCTGTGTGGCATAGGTATACCTGCAGTGTTGTTGAAAAGGGAGTTCCAGGATTTTGACTGAATGATACTGAAAGAATTTTTAAGTGAGAATGGTGAGTGACTTGGAAGGGTACTTGGAGATGATGATGGCCCCTTGTGTCTGTAGTCCTTGTCCTTTATCATGGTAGAAGGCAAAGCACCTGTCAATGATTGGGTTTAAAAGACTATACTGAAGAACTCCAGCAACATATCTTGGTGCTGAGGTGATTCAATTCCAATAATCACAACAAACTTCTACTGTACTGGGTATGACATCAGCTGGTAAAACGTTTTTCTCCAATTCCCATTGACATTAATTTTACCAGGTCCCTTGATGTCACACAAACAATCAACTGTTGCGTTGACATTGAGGGCAGTCACACTCACTCCTCCTCAGGAATCCACCTGTATTTGGATGAAGATTGAAGACTGAACTGAGCTTTGGATCTGAGTGTCTTTGGTGGAACTCAAATATCAAAAGCAGGTTATGGGTCAGTAAGTCACACTCAATAGCACTGTTAGTGACTCCTTAATCACTTTCGTGATGTTCAAGATGAGAGTGATGAAAGTGTGACGGTCACATTGGATTGGCTTTTTTTCAGACAGGAAGAGCATGGGTAATTTTCCACCTTGTCAGATAGATTGTGGTACTGCAGCTGTACTCTAATAACCCAGCTAGAAGCATGTCTAGTTCGAGAGCGAGAGTCTTCTGTAATATAGCCAGAATGTTGTCAGGGTCCACGGTCTTTGCAGTACTTGGTGTGTTCAGTGACTTTTTGGTATCAAATTAAGTCAGTCAAATTTGTGAAAAACTATCCTCTGTGATAGTGGTGATTATAAGGCAGAGGCTGAAATGATTTGACCATTTCTGGCTAAAAGTGGTTAAAAGACACAGAGTCATAGTCATAGAGATATACGGCATGGAAACAGATCCTTCGGTACATCCCGTCCATGCCAACCAGATATCCCAACCCAATCTAGTCCCACCTGCCAGCACCTGGCCTATATCCTTCCAAACCCTTCCTATTCATATATCCATCCAAATGCCTTTTAAATGTTGCAATTATACCAGCCTCCACCATTTCCTCTGGTAGCTCATTCCATATATGTACCACCCTCTGTGTGAAAAAGTTGTCCCTTATCAGCCTTGTCTTTTGTACACACTTCCTGGGCTGCACCATTACCGATAATTGAGGTGCTCACTGAATCTGCTCTTCTGGTTAGGTTTTCAATTTTCCACCATGAAGTGGGCCCGAAGTGAACTCATGGCCGTGGCAGAGTTGAGTTTGGGCCAGTGCAGTACCAGGCAGCATTGCTGGTGTCTGCATAGGCGAGGCCCAGTGAGGATTCATAGCAATGGGAGTGTCAGTGGAGGTGAGACGACGTCAAAGAGTGATGACTTTCCTTCTAGCAGCAGCATGGCAAAGAGGACTCATGCCTGTCCACTAGGCCTATGGCCCATGGCAGAGCACTTAACAAGAAGGAATGTAAAGTTGAACACTTTTTCTTTATTTTTCTGCCTTTATATTCAATGTTTAGTTTATTTTTCTGTGGTTTAAGATTGCACCGGAGAGTGGTGACACAATACAACACTTCTCACTGTACTTGGTAACAAAATCTATGTGACAATAAATAAATGAAATCAAATTGAATCATTGGATCTGCCCTGAATCTATTCAATTTAGTACATTGGTCATATCATACAACATGGTGGAAGCTGCCCTCAGAGTGAACAGTGTTTGTCTACATAAGGATTGTGCAGTCACTACTACCAATTCCATCATCATCCAATCCTCTAAAATCATTTACTTAGCATAGAGTCATGGAGTCATAGTCATACAGCACAGCAACTTTCAGCTCAACCATCCACGCCAACCAGGTTTCCTGAACTGAAGTAGTCCCATTTGCCAGCATTTGACCCATATCCCTCGAAACCTTTCTTAGCCATGTACTTGTCCAAATCTCTTAAATTTTGTAATTGTACTTGCCTCTACACCTTCCTCTGGCAGCTCTTTCTGCATTAGATCCACCATCCCTCAGGTCACTTTTAAATCATTCCCCCTCACCTTAAATCTATGCCCTCTCATTTTGGACTCCCCTACCCTGAGGAAATGACCTTGGTTGTATTCATCTTATCTATGCTCTTCAAAATGTTATAAACCTCTGTTAGGTCACCCCTCAGCCTCCTACATTACAGGGAAGTCCCAGCCTATTCATCCCCACCTTGTAACCCAAACCTTCCAGTCTCAGCAATATAGAATCACAGAATGCATACAGTGTGGAAGCAGGCCATTCAGCTCATCGAACCCATACCAACCCTCTGAAGAGCATTCCACCCAGACCCACCCTTCTATCCTTTCTATGCATTTTCTATGCACCTTGCCTGCACATCTCTGGACACCATGGGCAATTTTACATGGCCAATCCACCTAACCTGCACATCTTTGGACTATGGGAGGAAACTGGAGCACCTGGAGGGTGGCCACACAGACAAGGGGAGAATGTACAAACTCCACACATACAGTCACCCAAGGCTGGAATAGAACCTGTGTCACTGGTGGTGTGAGGCAGCAGTGCTGAGCACGATGCTGCCCATCCCTGAAAATCCTTGCTTTGCATCTTTTCAGTTTAATAACATCCTTCCTACAGCAAGATGACCAGACTTGTACTGTAAAAGAGCACCAGGGATGCCAGACATATTATAAGCAGTTGATTGATAAAATGATCGGAAATTTTAATTTTTTAATTAAATGTAGTCAATCCAAGAAGACTGAAACAGAACGCGATAGAGATGTAAACAAGCACGGGATGCTCGAGAAAATCAACAGCTCTGGCAGTATCCCTGGAGAGAGAAACAAGAGTTAACATTTTAAGTCCTATTTGACCCTTCTTCAGAATGGTTGATTAAAGCTGGGTAATGTAATTCCAGCTAAGTCACTAAATTTAAAAAAAAATTCTGAAATAAAATTACGTTTGCTCAAAACCTTGTAGAACTTGAAAGTTCCTTGGTTGCAGCATGCAATTCAACTAGCATTTAATAATTTAAGATTTGATCATTTTGATTTGACTAGATTTGACAACTTAATTACCACGGTTAAAGGCAAATCTAGTACAGCATTACATGTACATCATTCAGCAGTCTGACCGCCATTCTAAGAGAAAAGGACTGCTTCTCATGTACAGAAGGGCATGTTATAAATGTGTGTGCTTTCAGCAGTTCCTCGTAAATTGTATCTTTGAATTTGGAGAAATATGTCTGGTTGAGGCTAGAAGGAAGGATAACAGTTAATTATTTTACTTAATGGCATAGCTGTGTGGTATCCCTTTGAAGTTCAGGCTTTGCAATTATCCCGATATCTGAGGTCCTGGGCATCTGAGCAGCAGTATATGGCCAAATTCTTTGATAGTCTAATGATAAAAGTGTGAGGAAAAGGCAAGTCAATCTTTATTAATTACTTTGGCATTTAGCCTATTTTAGCAACTGTAACTCATATCACACATTCCAATTTTGATTTTAATTATTCTAGGGTAACTATGCAATGTTTGAAAAATGCTTGTTATCGTAGTATTCCAATAGTATTCCCTGCATTACTCTGAAAAAAACTAACATGTCTAATGGAAGTTTCCTGACATTGTTTTTAATTCCAGCTGCACATCAAATGAGTGGCAGGTTCCACTACCCAAACAATTTCCTTTCAAATGCTGATTTATTTAAAAATCAACTTCAGTAGCCACCAAGAGATAAGCTTTACAATCAGTCATTCCAAGCAAAATACAAAATATGGTGCAAATAACTAACTTACTGGAGTTCTTCGATGAGCTGTACACAGACTTTCAAAAGGCGTTAATGACAGTGCCACACTACAGACTGGACAATGATAGCTCATGGAATTAAAGAGTCACTAACAATGTGGATATAAAATTGGCTGAGTAGTATGGAACAGAGAGTAAGAGACAAGGATGTATTTCCGGTTAGGCGAATAAGAAGATGAGGAGGCTCACAGGAGAGAGATTCAGCAACAAGCACATAGTGTCCACCTGCTTTCCCATTGCTGACTCCCACAATCAAGCACTATGGCTTTAAATAAGTCACCCCTCCAGGGGCTTGTAAGTACCATACTGCCTGCATGGTGAGCCCAGCACATGTGGTTGAGTTAATGTAACGGACTGTGGGACAGACCTGCATGTGTAATTGCTGAAATATACACAGACATCGTTTTCAAATATCTGGATTCTTATCTTTATGCAAATTATCACACTCTTATTCCAGCACCAATCGTTTCTAGATAAGACCCATATGAGAGAAAAGTATTTCAACATGTGTATGTTATTACCTTCTAGATATGTCATTTTAACATCAAACCTGATCTATTGCATTTAGTGACTGGAGTGTTGAAGCTGCATTAGTTATTAACTTACTTTGACTAATGGTGCTGATCTTGTCTAATTCACTTGCCTTATCATTACTCTTGACTGAATTAAGTTATGTCCAATATTGTCCAGTATAGACAATATCAAAAATGATAAAGCTGTATATTTTTTTCAAATAGTCACAATAGTTATTAATATGGCTGACAACACATCATGTGACCTTGGCAATATTGGCTTCAGACTGACCTGAAATTCAATCAAATATCAAATTAGACTATGAACAATCACAACCATTCTGGGAATTAAGGTTGAGCAAAATATTCCTTGGTAAATATTCAGATTTATATTTCATAGTTAGCCATTCTCTTTGTTACACTGTCAATTGGTGCCATGCAGCACTCTGTGGGACACTATGAATTATTGGTAGGATCGTGCAACTCTTCAAAGTGAACTGCAGTCCTTTATGGTACAACCTAAAGGTTATTTTTTTAAGTAAATAAAAAGTTATAACTTGTTCGGAACTAAATCTCATAAAACTGTGGGTTAAAAGATGTATATTGTTTAGTTAAATGCTATTGCAAACCTCAGGTATAGGGTCAAGGATTTATTGCAGCAAATCTCACACTTACCATCATTTAAAATAATCTTTATATTGAACTTGCTGATAAAACACATGTTTACCAGCAGTATTTACAAGGTTAAGAAATCGATACGTACCAGCCGACGAATCTCCCTTTCACAGTCTCTTTTTATCCTGGAGATTTCCTCTTGATGGAGGTGGTACACACTTCTTATCTCTGCAGCCTTCATCTTGTCAGCATGAACAGCCTGACTTAATGCTTCCTCCACATGTTTTTTAGCTCCCTTCAAATCAGAGATTTCTTGTTGCAGTTTGATTTTCTCAACCTCAAATACTTTCTTGGCCTCTTCTTTAGCTTCATTATAAAGCATTGTTTTAACTTTGTCAGCAGCTCCATCACGCAAGGCGTTAACAAGTGCCTGAAGTCTCTGGTTCTCATTGTCTTTTATTTTGATGATTCGGAGAAGCTCACCTTCATGCTGCCGTAACAGACTCTCTCGCACAGTCTGGAGTTCTTTCATTTTTTCTTCGTGCAGCTTGGCTTTGAGTTCAGTTACTACCACAGTGTGCTTATGCTGCTCCTGCTCCCTGATCAGCTTTCCTTCTTGATTTTTTTCTCGTTCCAACTTGGCAACCTGAAGAACACAGCACAATGAAACCCACGTGTATTTTCAGATTAAGTCTTCAAACACAAAACTAAGTAGCTGTGTGCTCTTTACTGTAGCTTTATTCCTGAATAACCTAACTGTTATGTCTCTATTTGCGTATAGAAAGGAAATAAGGCAAACTAATTCCAACCGAGGGAATGTTATAAACATGGTCATGATTTCACAATGCTTATTGTAATCAAGACAACTGCTTTCAATTTTTAAAAACTTAAATGTGTTGATTTATGTAAGTAACAACGTTTTACACTGAAAAATACCATTGATAAGAAAATATTCCTAGAATTTTAAGTTATCCCAACATAGTAGGATGAGCAATGTGACTATTTTTCTATTGAGAATTTTCTAATGAGATTATTGGAATTTACACAATTTTTTTAACCTCTAAAAAAAAACATTTTCTTATTTTCCCATCTTTCTTAATGTCATCACCTGTCCTAAGCTGCCAGATGACAAAGTAATATATTGTGAACCTAATTGAATGCTTTCAAGAAATACAAGATCAGTCCTTGATAAAACGGAGCGTTTCATAGAATAAACATTAATTAGATATTAATCTGCACATTTCAACTTGAAAACAATTGCATTACAGCAGTCTGGAAGTAGAATTTGTAATGGTGTGGGGAGGAGAATGGGCTAGAACTTCAGATAACTTCAAGAAAGACCAGCTGATGCAGAACAGCAGAAATTGTCCAGCAAATTCCGAAGATTTGCAACTCACAGCTTATCTTGTAATTCCCTGAACTTGTTGATCTAAATAGGATAGTTGGTCAACACAGTCATTTTTTTTTCCCAGCTAAATGAGAGACAAATTTATTTAAACTACTGGAAATGAAATGTGATGGCTTTCATTATTTGGCCTCCTTTATGATTTTATATATTTTTGTTAACCTTTTTAAATGTTTTCTTAAAGATTTTTTCATAACACAATCAATTAATGACATTTTATTGCTCTGAAGTCATTACACACAACATTACACACATCTACTAGCACATGAAATGGCTGTCTTTTCATTTCTGGTCTTCCTTAATGCTTGTAAACTGCATTCTCATTCTACAATTAAACGGTTACATTAGTCTGAGAAATTAATTAAATTTGATAGCAATTTACATATAACCTGTTGTTTACCCCCTGTTGAAGTCAATGGTCCCAATCATTCAATCAGATTTCAGCTGCTCTGTCATTAGCTCAGGCTTCCAGCTAGTAACAGTCAAAAATATCAACTGGTTTAGATAAGCTGATCAGTTATTATACAGCGACTTACATTGTTCATCAGATTGAATTGTCTAATGGGGAAGATGCAGTTAGGCAACTGTGTTTGATTCCATTCAATTTAAAATATCACACACATTGAACGCCCACCCTCCCCCCTCACCTCCATCCAAGACCCCAAAGGATCCTTCCACAACCACCCCCTGCGCTTCCGCACATCATTTATTATATCTGTTGCTCCAGATGCGGTCCCCTCTACATTGAGGAGATAGGATGCCTATTTGCAGAGCGGTTCAGAGAACATCTCCGGGACACCCGCACCAATCAACCCCACCGCCCCATGGCCGAATACTTCAATGCCCCCTCCTAGGTCCTAGGCTTCCTCCATTGCCACTCCTGTGCCAACCAATGCCTGTCTTACCTGTCCATATTTCTTCACACCTATCCGCTCCAGCCTCCCCTCTGACCTATCACCTTCACCCCCACCTTCATCTACCTATCCCACTCTCAGTTACCTTCTCCCCAGCCTCACCCCCCTCTCATTTATCTCACGATCCCCTTGGCTTGCAGCCTCATTCCTGATGAAGGGCATTTGCCTGGAACATCGACTCTCCTGCTCCTCAGATGCTGCCTGACCTGCTGTGCTTTTCAAGCACCATATTCTCAACTTACATCTCCAGCATCTGAAGTCCTCGCTTTAGTGAAGCCATTTTGAAATTTTGGTCAACCTTCAAGAGGAAGGATGTTATTAATCTTGAGATGTTGCAGAAAAGATTCACAAGAATGTTGTCAGGACTGGCGGGTTTGAGCTGTAGGGAGAGGCTGAATAGGCTAAGGCTTTTTTCCCAGAGCATTAAAGGTTGAGGGGTGACCTTATAGAGGTTTATAAAATCATGAAGGACATGTATAAGGTGAGTAGCCATGGTCCTTTTCCTCAGTCAGGGGAGTCCAAAACTAGAGGGCATAGGTTTAAGGTGAGTGGGGAAAGATTTACAAAGAACCTGAGCAGTAACTTTTTCATGCAGAGGATGGTGTGTGTATGGAAAGAGGAAGTGATAGAGGCTGGTACAATTACAAAGGTTAAAAGACATCTGGATGGTATATGAATAGGAAAGGTTTACAGGCATATGGACCAAGTGCTGGCAAATGGGTCTCAGTCAGTTTGGGATGTCTGGTCGGCACAAATGAGTTGGACCGAAGGGTCTATTTCCGTACGGTATGACTCTGTAACCATATGGCACAGACATTACAACAACAAATGAAGAAAGGGACAGCATAGTGGCTCAGTGGTTAGCACTGCTACCTCACAGCATCGGGGACCAATTTTCGATTCCACCCTCAAATGACTGTTGGGTGTTTATATGTTCTCCTCAGATTTCCTCCAGTTCCCTCTCAAAGTCCAAAGAGGTGCGGGTTAGGTGGACCGGCCATGCTAAATTGCCTTTAGTGTGAGGTATGGGCAGACTAGGTGAGGTAGCCATGGGAACTGCAGGGATAGGTTATGGGGGATGGGTTCTGGATGGGACACTCTTTGGAGGATCAGTACGGTCTAAATGGCTGCTTCAACACTGGAGGGATTCTATTCCAAAAAGAGCTTTTGCATCAAATATCTCTTCCTGTATGATTTTCGATCGTGTACATTATGCCTTCACATTGTGCTTGTGAAATGATGAATTCCTTACTTTAGCAAATTTATACCGTGGTGCAGAGCTAAATCTAGGTGAACAGTCATGTCCACTGCAATTTTTTTTATTCCTTCGTAAGATGTGGGCATCACCCTGGCGTATCCCTAACTGCCCTAGAACTGAATGGTTTATTAGACCATTGCAGAGGGCAGTTAAGAGTGAACTACATTGCTGGGAATGGGGACTAAACCAGATAAAAGTAGCAGATTCTCTTCCTTGAATGGCATTTGTGAAGCAGACAGATATTTAACAACGATCACTAACAGTTGTCATGGTCACCATTACTGAGACTGGTTTTATATTCCCGATTATACAGATTGATTTTAAATTCCACTGGTTGCCATGCCAGGATTTGAACCCACTTCATCAGAACATTTATCTGATCCTCTAGAATATTACTCTAGTGACAGCGTCATGTGGCATCTCCTCCCAAAGGTGCAGCATTAAAAGAAAAATGTAACATGAAATCAAGGATTAGTGATGAAGTTAATTTGAGATTGGGTTTGAAAAATGCCGTAAGTGGAAAGGAAAATGGTTTGAGTATGCATAAATCTACTTCTATAATCCTGAAATAAAAATCAAACTACGTCAATTATTTTTATGCTTCTCTCTGTTTCTGAAAAGGAATTTGGAATGTCATGTGTTCTGTCATGTTTAAGGGCACTTAAAACTTTCAAATGTACAGGAAGGCTTCCAGACTTATATTTTTCTCTGCATGTTGATATCCTTATTGTTTGAAGATAAATAGTGATGATCAAAGATTATCCTTATGGTCTATTGCCCTGACATGGATAACTTTCACACCATTATGAGGTGGATGCATCAGTTGACCTCAATTCATCCCAGTGTTAACTAATTCCTGAGGATGGGATCATCCCTAATGCTGTGAGAGTCCATTATTATAAATATAATTGAAGAACTTCATTTCAATTTGAGACTGTTCCACAGCTTTTGTAAAGATCTGGAAAAAATAAACGGACTCCCTGTTATTTCCTACAATTTGATTTGCAATATATGTTATGCCACGTTATCAGTGTCTCTTTTATATATACAGATAGAAATAATTTTTCCTGCTGATGTTTGCAGTGACTTGTTTACATTTCAAAAAGTAAAAATGCATATTGAGGAGTGAGTCAGGATAAAACTATGGAGGAGTCATTACAGATTCATCCAAACAAGCATTAAGAAAATTGTCAAATCACCGTACATCACAAGGAGCAGTTCCAAAGCTATTAGCTTCTGGCCTAATTTAAGCATGCAGTTTATCAAAGAATATGCCTAGATTAGGATACAATACACAAACCATTTTGTGTTCTGGGGAGATTAGCAGGAGGTGTTGCTGTAAAACTGAGTGATCACAAACAAGGGGAAAGATTTAATCAGCATTCCAAGTTTTAAAAATAACACTATCAAAGATGAGAGCAAAACATAGCTTGCAAAAATCAAGTGTGGCAAAGTGCAATGGAGACATGAGTTGAGAAAAGAATTTCTGTGAAATATCACACTTAGTACAAATCATGTAAATGCTTTACACCAAAGGGACAGACTAGTACAGTATCCACTTCCTTGCTTGAGTCTGGCAAAGTGGAAGTGAGACTGGAGGAGGCAGGTGTGAAAAGGATTACACTGCTTAATTCTCCAGGGTATTCATTTCAGAACATTGTTCTGCCCAGAGGTTGCAGCAAGACTGATGTAATACCCACAGAACTTGGAATACATTTGAGGAGAAACCCCTTCATTTCAGAAATCTGACCATGTAAAACAATCTTCTCATGTCATGGATGGCCCAAGATTACGTGCCACAAAAGATGTGTCAACTTCATCCACATTTCTAGCTCATCCACATCAAAGATAATCAGCTTTTCCATAACATTTTATAGACACCTAAACAGAAGCAAGGTACATACTTCAACTGCTCCTTGTAGTTAACACCATGGAATCATCCAAAGAATTCACACCTCAAATTAGTTGCTGCATTTTCTGTTTTTACACAATATGCTTTTGTATTCACATTTTTTTTTGCCATTGCTTAGTTATAATGTGTGTAGTCAGCTGGACGACCTGATGGGAGTGGGAGTTGTACTGTGGAAGTACATAACTAGATTAACGCTACATGGAGTAGCAGGTTAATCTAATATTTTATCCTGACATTAGCTTGGAGGAGAAATTGCAGGTGGTAGCATTCCCATGTGTCTACTTTCCTTGTCCTTTTAAGTGTGACAGGTTGCAGGTTTCAGGTAATGTTTGAGTGTTTTGCCAATTTGCTGCTGTGCATTTGACAAATGGTATACAGACCTGCCCCTGCTCTAGTGGTGGGGGTTGGGCGGGGTAGGGAGGAGTGGAGTTGAATGTTTAAGTTGGTGAATAGGGAGCCAATCAAGTATGATGCTCTGTCATGTCGAGTGCAGGTTTCAGATCTGATGGCTGGACTTTGGTTGGATTGTTCCGTCTGTATGTGCAGAGTACTGCAGTGGCTTGCAATTGCCTTCTAGAGGATGGCTGCCAAGCAACTCTTCTACACTTCCCTCCCACTATCAGGACTGGAAGGATCTACGGGCTGAAAATTAATTCGGCCATGCCATGAATGCACCTTCTATGGTCAATAAGAGATTCTGGCCAAGAGGCAGGGACACTGCCCAATGTGGCATAAGGCCTGCCCGTTTCACACAAATACACAAAAAATATTAGCAAGTGGGAGATCAAATTTGTCATCTGTAAAACCAGGACATGTCAAACTAGGAGTTTATGGATGTTCTTCTTAGGCAACAGAAATGAGCAGGTAAAAATAACATTTCATTCAAGTCAGATTAATTAAGCAATACTACTGTTGGCTGACTAAGAGTATTTTACACATAAGAATATCAAAGCCACCTGAATGTTTCACCTCTGAGAACTTTAATAAATTTCAAAATGTACACACATTCCATTTGGGTACTCTAAGTTTTCAACATTCAATATAAGCAACATTGGCATTTATTGAAGCAGCATATATCTACAATTTTACCTTGGACCTGATTCCCTCAGATTTAATAGCCATGTTAGGGGCGGAGCTGCAAAATGAGATACATCGACACCACTCACAAAAGGGATCAAGTGATGAGATTAGTGAGACCCCAATCTGGAAATATTCAGCAGGTCAGTGAGCATCTTTGAAGAGAAACAGAGTTAACCTTCCAAGTTGGCATCCTTTCATCAGAACTGAAGGGAGTTGTTAAAGTAAGAAATGTTACGCCAGTGGTAGTGGGTTGAGGGCTGGAGGATCAAAAGGGAAGATCTGGTGTATGATGGAGATTGCTAGATAAGGGTTGCAGAGTTCTAAAAGAGTCAATGCTGTGGAATGCCTTAAGTACTAATGGAATTAGTACATGCTCGATGGGAATACAGTTCAGGATCTTGAAGAGATAAGACCAATCATCTGAAGCTTCCTTACAGATTCTGTAGCAATGTCCATGATATTAATGTCACTTGTAAATAGTTGCTATTGTACAATAAACTATACTTCACTTAAAACAAGAGCCTCTTTTCATTAGACTCGTAAATGTGTTTTCTCCACTACACTAGACCAAGCAGGACCCCACCCTAGCCTGGAACAGGATGGTGATGGCAAATCTACCTATTCGATTTAAATCTACCTGATGGAGAGCTCACAAAATATGTACCAATGGCTGATGCAATGTAGCTTTATACAATGCAGGCATTGTTGGAGGTCTGAAGATTTCTTAAAGCAAATTCCACAATCGGAAACGCTGGACTTTGAAGGGCCCAGACAGAAGATAACATCACAGTGAGTTTCAACAAGGACACAGCCTGCAGTTAATGGAGAAAGCATTTCAGGGATGGTAAGAGACATGTTGCAACAGAAGAGTGTTCAGAGATCCCTGGACTGGAGTAGTAGTTACAGATTACAGTTACAGGACAGATACAGATTGCATTGATTAGATTACTTACAGTGTAGAAACAAGCCCTTCGACCCAACAAGTCCACACCGACCCGCCGAAGCGCAACCCACCCATACCCCTACATTTACCCCTTACCTAACACTACAGGCAATTTAGCATGGCCAATTCAAAGGCCAATTCTTTGGACTGTGGGAGGAAACCGGAGCACCTGGAGGAAACCCGCGCAGACACGGGGAGAACGTGCAAACTCCACACAGTCAGTCACCTGAGGCGGGAATTGAACACAGTGCTAACCACTGTGCCACCGTGCCGCCCACTCCACCGTGCCGCCCATTGAGTCCTCATGGTCTGTAGGATTGGGCTCAAATCAGGGTTCAGCCACAGAGCAAACTGACATCAGAGGCTCCGTGAGTAAAGGTAAAAACCTTGCTGGGTAAAGGAAAACTTTTTTTAAAAATAGTGCAGATATATAGATTGGGAAAACAAAATGCAAGAGAACTATTGCAGTTCAGATTGTCATCACAACAAGCGAGCAGCAGTAAGGAAAATTAAGGGCCACAAATGAAATGTAAAATGAGGTCACAGCTGAGGAAACGTCACAAAGCCAGAGCAAAAGCAATAAATGTGGCATTTTAGAAGGTGAAACAGACAAGATCTAACAGAAGAAGAAAGTTAGGAAACTGCTAATCCTGCAGAAGAGGTAGGTGATCTATTATCAAATTGGGTTAAAGGCAGGAAGTATTTATACAAACTAAAGACTACAGTTCATCTAGGAAAATCTGTTAAATTAACAGGATTCACAACCTAAAGCAGTAAATAGTGGGACTCATTTACTGATTAGAGTGGAAATCATTTATTAAAGCTGAAGGTAGTGAGATTCATTCAGTAAAGCTATCACTTATTAAGGCCATGATTGCTGGGATTTATCTAGAAAGGTCACAAGGTGGGAGTCCTCCACTATGACCACAAAAATGTGGGAAAACCTCCAACACAGCAGTACACAGCATTGATGCATTCCAAAATTATATGCATTTTAAGTGAGAAAAAGAAATAACTAAGTCAGAAAGACATGGCATCTGAAGTAGTATTGCCAGGAGATTTAATTTCAGAGGTGAGCCAAATAGAACATGGAGTTTTACATCTTGGAGGAAACAATTCTGAAGATTAGATTACTTACAGTGTGGAAACAGGCCCTTCAGCCCAACAAGTCCACACCGGACCGCCGAAGCGCAACTCACCCATACCCCTTACCTAACACTATGGGCAATTTAGCATGGCCAATTCACCTGACCCGCACATCTTTGGACTGTGGGAGGAAACTAGAGCACCCGGAGGAAACCCACGCAGACACAGGGAGAACGTGCAAACTCCAGACAGTCAGTCGCCTGAGTCGGGAATTGAACCCGGGTCTCAGACGCTGTGAGACAGCAGTGCTAACCACTGTGCCACCACCATGCCGCCCACATATAGAACTGCATCCAAATTAGATCCTGAATCAGAAGCTGAACAAGTTATTTCAATGCTAAATACAATTAGAACTATGAGGCTACAGCTTGCCATTGATTAAAAAAAGCAATGAATCCTTTTGAAGAAGTATTGAAATCCTTTGACGGTTACTTTATCCTCAGAATAAGTAAAAATCTTGAAACAGCAAAGTTTACCAGAACAATTCAGCTTCCAGGGTAATCCATTGAATATTCCATTCATGATCTGCGCAGATTAGTGGCAAAATTCGACTAACATGATTTCAATTGGGTTGTTGATAGAACTGCTGATGAATTTTCATCACATTTGACTTCAGAGAAAACTATTCAAGTGGTGACTGATACAAAAAACTGAAGCTTCATAAGTCAATGTTAAAAGAAGATCAACCTTATCATGGGAGATGAACAGAATCCAGTCGGTTCTTTTGTGCAAAACCACAAAAGATACATGCAAAAAAAAGGGAGAAGTGTGCGAGTTAGGCATAGGCAGGGGAGCTTTGAGTAACCTCAAGTTAAGGAGGGAAGTACTAGAGAGGACAGTCAGGACTGTATTACAACAGTCAAGTCCACAGATAACAAAGGTGTGAATGTGGGATTTAGCAGCAGATCAGTGAGGAAGGACAGAGTCAAGTGATGTTACTGAGATAGAAATAAGCAATCTTATGAATGATGTGAATATTGGGCAGGAAGCTCATCCTGGGCTCGAATAGAACACAAATTGTGACAACTCCAGTTTAGCCTCAGACAGCTACCAAGGCACAGTCAGCAAGGGAATAGAGGTTGTGATAGGTACAGTGAACAATGGCTTTTTTCTACCAGACTTTAATGAGAGGAAAATTCTACTCATCCAGCACTAGATGTTGGAGGGATGTTCCTCTCCCTATAGCTCAACTCCTCCAACCCTGGCAACATCCTTGTAAATCTTTTCTGAACCTTTTCAAGTTTCACAACATCCTTCCTATAGGAGAGGGATGAATATTAAACACAATATTCCAAAAGTGGCCAAACCAGTGTCCTGTACAGCCGCAACATAATCTCCCAACTCCTGTACTTAATGTTCTGATCAATAAAAGGAAAACATACTAAATGCCTTCTTCATTATCCTATCGACCTAAGATTCCAGTTTCAAGGAACAATGAACCTGCACTCAGTGGTCTCTTTTTTCAGCAACACTCCCCTGGACCTAACCATTAAGTGTATAAGTCTTACCCTGATTTGCCTTTCCAAACTGCAGTCCCTCACATTTAACTAAATTAAACTCCATCTGCCATTCCGTGGCCCATTGGCCCATCTGATCAAGATCCCGTTGTACTCAGAGGTAACCTTCTTCACTATCCACTACAACTCCAATTTTGGTGTCATCTGCAAACTTACTAAGTATACCTCCTATGTTCACATCGAAATCATATATATAAATGACAAAAAGCATTGGATGCAGCACCGATCCTCGTGGCATACCACTGGTCACAGGCCTCCAGTTTGAAATCAACCCTCCACCCTCTGTCTCCTAACTTCGAGCCAGTTCTGTACACAAATGGCTAGATATAACCTTGCTGACCAGTCTACCATGAGGAACCTTGTTGAACGCCTTACTGAAGTCCGTATAGATCATGTCCACTGCTCTGTCCTCATCAATCCTCTTCACTACTTCTTTAAAATTTTAATCAAGTTAGTTTCACATGACTTCCCACACACAAAGCCATGGTGACTATCCCTAATCAGTCCTTTCCTTTCCAAATACATGCAAATCCTGTCCATCAGGATTCTCTTCAACAACTTGCTCACCAATATCAGGCTCACCAGTCTATAGTTCCCTGGCTTTTCCTTACCACCCTTCTTAAATAGTGACACCATGTTAGCCAACCTCCAGTCTTCCAGCACCTCACCTGTGACTATTGATGATCTAAATATCTCAGCAAGGGGCCAAGCAATCGCTTCCATTGCTTTCCACAGAGTTCTAGGGCACATGTGATCAGGGTTCAGAAAAGATTTACAAGGATGTTGCTAGGATTGGAGCATTTGAGCTATAGGTACAGGCTGAATAGGTTGGGGCTGATTTCCCTGGAGCGTTAGAGGCTGAGGGGTAACCTTATAGCGGTTTATAATATCACAACAAGCATGAATAGGATAAATAGACAAGGTCTTTTCCTGAGGTGGGGGAGTCCAGAACTCGAGGGCATAGGTTTAGAGTGAGAGTGAAAGATTTAAAAGGGACCTAAGGGACAACTTTAAAACTTTTATACGTTACAAAACATCCAGCACCTCCTCCTCTGTAATATAGGACATTTTCCAAGATGTCACCATCTATTTCCCCACATTTTGTATCTTCCATGTCCTTTTCCACAGTAAATACTGATGCAAAATACTCATTTAGTATCTCCACCATCTCCTGTGGTTTCACACATAGGCTGCCTTGTTGATCTTTGAGGGGTCCTATTCTCTCCCTAGTTACCCTTTTGTCCTTAAGTGTATTTATATAATCCCTTGGAATTCTCCTTAATACTATTTGTCAAAGCTATCACATGTCCCCTTTTTGCCCTCCAGATTTCCTTCTTAAGTATACTCCTACTGCCTTTATACTCTTCTTAGGATTCACTCAATCTCTGTTGTCTATATCTGACATATGCTTCCTTATTTTTCTTGACCAAAACCTCAATTTCTCTAGTCATTCAGCATTCCCTACACCCACTAGCCTTGCCTTTCACCCGAACAGGAATATACTATCTTTGGACTCTTAGTATCTCATTTTTGAAGGCTTCCCATTTTCCAGCCATGCCTCTATCTGCGAACATCCACCCACAATCAGCTTTTGAAAGTTCTTGTCTAATACTGTCCTGCTACACTAGCTGCCTGACATAGGAGACCTGTTGGACTATAACCTGGTGTCGTGTGATTTTTAACTTTGTCCATCCCAGTCCAACACCGGCACCTCCAAATCATGACCTTCAAAATGGGCCTTCTTCCAACTTAGAACTTAAACTTTTATATCCAGTCTCTCCTTTTCAATCATTATTTTAGAATTATGGTCACTGGCTCCATACAGCTTCCCCAGTTGACACATCAGTCACTTGCTCTGCCTTGTTTCCCAAGAGTAGGCCAAGTTTTGCACCTTTTCTCGTCAGTATATCCACATACTGAATCAGGAAATTTTCTTGTACTCACTTAACAAATTCCGCTCCATCTAAACCCTTAACACTATGGCAGTTCCTGTCAATGTTTGGAAAGTTAAAATCCCCTACCATAACCAACCTATTATTCTTAGAGATAACTAAATCTTTTTACAATTTCATTTCTCAAATTCCCACTGAGTATTGGGGGTCCATAGTGCAATCCCAATAAGGTGATCAACCCTTTCGTATTTCTCAGTTCCACCAAATAACTTCCCTGGACTTATTCCCAGGAACATCCTCCCTAAGTACAGCTATAATGTTATCCTTTATCAAAAACACCACACCCCCTCCTCTCTTGCCCCCCTCTCTATCCTTCCCATAACACAATTACAGAGAAATTATCTGGCTGCAAAGAGTTGGTTAAAAATGGAAGCGAGCAAGTGCAATCCCAATGATGATGGAGCGGTCTTGGAATAGAATTCTGTGTCTCGAAGAGAATAAGACTTTTTCATTACTTTGAGAAAAGAGCAGGGACAGAGGTTTCATTGGGTGATTGTTTCAAGGAGCTGATATCGGCATGATAGGCCAAATGGTCTCATTTCTGTGTTGCATGATTCTATAAATTATTTTACAGTGAAAGCCAGTGACGCTTGCTGCTCTTGTTCAATGAAGCTTTCTCCTGGGCCTCCTCAACTGTATCAAAATGGTGTGACAGCACTCCGGCATTGGGCTCATACAGTTGTTATGTCCTTACAAACATGATGCCTATGCCCTGACTGTACCAATTAGCTTTGTATTAATTCATTTTTAACTGTTGCACCTCAATTTTCATTTGGTCAGAGAGCATCTCTACCATGGCAAATATGCTAGAAGGCATCAGGAGTCACATTCCTGCCCCTGAACCAGGCCCCTCTCATTTACATAGGGATGGGATTAAGTGTGGGCTATGGTTCATGCATGCATAGATCCCCCAGGCAGCTGGCCAATTAAATATTCATTTGTCTGCACAGAAATGGGATTTTAGAGTCCCTGATGCCTACAACCCAAAGATCAAAGCAGGTAACAGCAGGTTTATTCCCAGTGTATTTCTTCTGCTTAGTCAGTTCATCCCTTTGGACAGCTTAGGTGCCCCAGTGAATGTGGTCTCAGAATGCCTTGGACATGGGGGTCAGGGATTCTTTTGGAGAGGGCAGGGCATATACATGTTTTGGGGATGGTCACAGACATTTGAGATGGTTAACTGTGGAGAAGATTGTGCAAATTGTGCATGAACACTTTGGAACTTGTATGAGTGTCCCGAAGTCTCAAAGTCTGAGATTACCATTGGCTAGAAACTGAACTGTACCATCCATATGAGTGTAACTACAAGGACAGGTCAGAGGCTCGGCATTCTCTGTGAATAATTCACCTCCTGAATCTTCAAACTCTGCCCATTATCCACAAGACACAGATCAGGAGTGTGACAGAATATAACTCCCACCCCCCACCCTACTCCCCATCCTCTCTCGTTTGGGTGAGTGTAACTCCAACAATACTCAAGAAGCTCTATACCATTCAGGTCAAAGCAACCCACTTGATTGTCAACTATTTAACATCTTTACAATCTCTGCAGCTGACACACTGGGACAGAAATAAGTACCGTTTATAGAATAATAGCAACAATTTATGAGGCTCCTTGACAGCATCTTACAAACCTTTGACCTCTACTACATAGAAGGGCAAGTGCAGCAGTAACATGGGAACTCCCCATCCACACGTTCCCCTCCTTGTGCCCACGGAACTATGTTGCTGTTCCTGCTCTGTCAATGAATCAAAATCCCTTCCCAACAGCAGTGGTTCAAAAGGGTAGCTCACCAAAACCACCTCCAGAATAATTAGGGATAGGAGTGATCTCTTGTGCAGTCAGGAAAATCCACACGAGACCATAAGATATAGGAGTGGAAGTAAGGCTATTCGGCCCATCGAGTCCACTCCGCCATTCAATTATGGCTGATGGGCATTTCAACTCCACTTACCAGCATTCTCCCCGTAGCCCTTAATTCCTTGTGACATCAAGAATTTATCAATCTCTGCCTTGACGACATTTAGCGTCCCGGCCTCCACTGCACTCTGCGGCAATGAATTCCACAGGCCCACCACTCTCTGGCTGAAGAAATGTTTCCGCATTTCTGTTCTGAATTTACCCCCTCTAATTCTCAGGCTGTGTCCACGGCTCCTAGTCTCCTCGCCTAACGGAAACAATTTCCTAGCGTCCACCCTTTCCAAGCCATGTATTATCTTGTAATACCTGCAAGCCTATTAGTATCAATTGCCATTTTGAAAGGTTCATTAAAGTCAGGACACATCATGCAGGCATAGGTTGGCATAGTCAGTCTGAGGAGCCATGAAACATGGATCACACATAGGGGTGGGTACAGGGTTATATACTGGCAAGGGTGGGGGGTTAAAATGAGGCAGTAAGAATAGGAGGGATGTTTACTATCTTTATATTTACTTTTAAACCTTACATCCGAGTGCAGGAGCTCTCAGGCAGGCTTTCTGCCAGGAATCACCTCCTGGCAGTCAACAAGTAAACTATGGATTCCCTCTCACGTGAAGCGCATGGGCTCTCAATCTGCAATAATTTCTGCATGTCCAAAGTCATGGAAATGGAGGAGTTGTGTTTGCTGATGGCCAGCCGCCAACCTCCTCCACAAAAGCCCTTGCTTGTGGCTATCATGGTGCATCGTCCCCCACAAACTCCACCATACAAACCCCTCCCCTTTCTCCCACCCAGGACCTTTAGTACTTGTTGAGCCCCATCCTGGGAGTTCAGGTAATGCTGTATCAGCAGATCCAGGGCATCTATCACGGCACTGCCAAGCGCTGGAGCTGCTAATTCTCTCTGATTGAGGCAGCCAGGGTACTGAACCTGGGTGGAAGGCCCATCAGGAACCATTAGCAGGAACAAGATCTGACAGACTTCCTTTTAGGAGTCACCATGGGTGCTCCGACACTTCTGCAGATAGGGTACAAAGTACTGACCATAACAAAAACATTCCCCTCTCTGCCCATTGTGTCTCGAGATGCATCTAGATGCTAATTTGAAAGTTTAGCAGAAGTGATTCAAGAAAATTAAAACGTTGTTGTCAATTTAAGAGAATACTATTGCCAATTAAAATTAATTTGAAAATTAGCTGACATAATTTAAATTGAGTTAACATGTTGCATGTGATTCTGCATTTGATTTGTGAACTGTATAATTTTTCCTCCATCTTCTTAGCAGAATATCATTGCCTCACTGTATCCTTTATATCTAATCCTCATTACCTCTGCCACATAAGGTGAGTATAGGTAATGTTGTGCCTTTAAATCTGCCTATCTGTTTTTAAACAACATATCTCAAGATCTAATGAATGATGTTTACAGAACTTGGTGCACAGATATGGTACGGCATAAGGAAAACACATTGGCAAGGGTACAAATCCAAATATGGATCCAGATCCTGGTATTGTTTATGAAGAATTTGCTAACATTGGGAGATGGGGTGAATTGTTTTTTTTTCCTCTAAAAACAAATCACAGATTGTTTTATTTCGAATATTGTTGGATATTTTGCAATGTTGCAGATTGGTCGAGTACTATGATGAAATTTGTCACAGCTGTCAAAGTGTGAGCAGAGTTTTCAGAGCAGGTTTTTGGATGTGGATTGGGCTGAAGCCTCTTCAGTAAGATGAAAATTCCAAGTAAAAATAAGATTTTTTTCCCCCAGTTTGTAGCTCCAGAGCACAAACCAGGTAACAAAAATCCTCAAGGAAGAACTGTATGATTGTATGATGTCACAGTAAAACAGGGATATAAGCTCTTCTGTGTACCCTCTTGTTCAATTTTGTCATTCCCAGTAAACACATTCAATCAAAGAGAGTTCCTAGTTCAGATCATTTGTGGTATTGAAAGTCCTCATTTCTTAATCTCACTTGTGGTATATAGTATGAACTTTATCTTGAAGTTTAATTTAGCTGTTATACAACATAGAGGCAGAGAGTCAGAGAGATGTACAGCAAAAACAGCCCCTGTTTAGCCTCTCCCTATAGCTCAAATCCTCCAACTCTGGCAACATCCTTGTAAATCTTTTCTGAACCCTTTCAAGTTTCACAACATCTTTCCGGCAGGCAGGAGACCAGAATTGCACACAATATTCCAACAGTGGCCCAACCAATGTCCTGCACTCCTGTACTCAATACTCTGACCAATAAAGGAAAGCATACCAAACGCCTTCTTCACTCTACAACATTGAATAAAAAGTGAAAAGCTGATGTGGCACTTGTTGATGTGGCACTTTATTGATTTCAGATTAACAGTACTTTAGTTTAAGAGTGTTCTGGTACCTCAATCCGGACAATGTGGCATAAAAATCTGTACTAAATGGGAAAATCTTAAACTAAGTTCCTGGTTAATGCTGATTCAGCCAATCATTGCAGCATAGTTGACTTCAGGGTTCTTTGACTAATGAGAGGAAAAAAATGAGTCAAGGCACCTGCTCCTGACTCAAATCTAATAACCTGTCTTGGAAACTATATACCCTCGAAATGTTTCATTAATTTGTTGGATATCAGTATTGCTGTCAAGGTGAGCATTTAGTGTTCATTCCTAATTGCCTGTAAGGAAATGCTAATGGACTGCCTTCTAGAATTGCTGCAATCCAAATGGTGTAGGTACATCAATGATGCTTTTAGGGAGGTAGTTCCAAGATTTTAACCCATTGAAGAAGGAATGATGATTAATTTCCAAATTGGGTTCTCATGTGATTTAGATGCTATTGGTGATACTCTCATGCATAGATTGCCCTATCCTTCTACCTTGTAAAGATGTTACTGAAAGAGACTTGGAAAGTTGCTGTAGATTTTATTAACTGGCCCCACTGCCAGCACTGTGCAATGCCAGTGGTGGAAGGAATGAATATTTAAGTTGATGAATGATGGGTCAGTTAAATGAGCTGGTTTATCCTGGGTGTTTCTGAGTTTTTTGAAAGTTGTCAAAGTTCTGTGTGAACTTTGTCTCTACGAGAACTATACAATGATCACTCCTGCCAGTACTGCCATGGAAAAATAAATCTGCATCAGGTAGTTTGATAAGAATGCAGCCAACTGGGTTTTTCCTTCATGTTGGTTCTCGCTCCATCTGCCTCAAGACCAGTCTGGCAGCATTGACCTCTAGGACTCAACCACAATACTCTTACTGACAAGACATTGAGGAGGTACACCAGCGTTCATTCTATGCCTATACTACATCAATCTTTCTTCCTCATGGTGGCAATATGCAAAATGGAAAAGCATTGATTGACTAACTTAAAGAGGGTGGTATGTGGTAATCAGCAGGAGGCTTCCTTGCCTATGCTTTGATCTGATGGTATGAGACTTCATGGCACTCAGCATCAATGTCAAACATTCCCGAGGAACTCTTTCCCAACAATGTGCTGCAGGGGAAGGTTTAGGGTGGTGGTGTTTCATTAATGGAATTGAATGTACTCAGAAGTAGTGATGGAGGAATCTGGTACATTGGTTAAAGCTTATGATTCTTTAAGTACCATTGTGCCAGGCTATTGTTTCACTATTTGGGAATAGCTGACCAAATTTTGGCGAGGTGCCCAAGGAGGAATTTGCAAACTTGACTGGACTGGGTACCTTTGTGGTGTCTGGTGCCTCATTGTTGCCATTTGATCCATAAGTTTTGTCATCTTTCTTGAGTTTCCTGAAGTGGATTGTGACAGCTGAATGGTTTGCTATGGCATTTCAGAGGACAACTGAAGTTAAAGATAGATCAGACACAGAGGGATGTTAAAGAGCCAGATCAGATTTACAACAATCCATTGGTTTCACAATCACAATTACAAATGTTAACTTTTTATTCTAGAATGTCTTTTCATTTAATTCACTTAATTTAAATTTCTGCAGTTGCTACTGCGGGATTTGAACTCACATCTTCAAATCAGTCATCTTAGTTTAGAATTATTAGTCCAGCCACATGTGCGCCAGCCTTGGGAACACTCTAGTATCACCTCACTACACCAAAGCTGATGGTTCTGCAAGGTCTCTTTCCCCATCTCACCATCAAAGAAAGTAGGCAGATACTTCAGAGACAAACTGAATAGCGTCAATTTGTTTATGGGAATTATTCGAAGACCTTTGACTTCTGAAATTTCCCAGAATTACAACATATTAATATTTTATTTAAATGCTCTTGTAACCCTTGATTGACAACACTGGATTTCTGTATAACGTATGTGAAAAGAACCCACGATCCAATGGTAGAACTGATTAAAACTGATGATTTAAGCATCATGGAATTTTCTATTTATTGCAAGTATTTTGTGCAACGAGCTTGAACGTTTTGTCTAGCCAATAGATTGTTATTTGCAGCAAAAATACAGTTTGTTAATTCTTGCCTGGATGCATATTATATTTGCAAAATATCCCATTCAATGTGTGACAAGTGTCCTGCGCTGTTGCTAGATTCAGTGCTAATTTCTTTTACTAATAATAATTATTAGGAAGAGGAAAGTGCACACCTTACTCTTTTCTTGTTGAAGTTCAATTTGAATGTCAGTCAGTTTGGCCCTGAGCTCTTCATTGGCAGCTTGCAAAGCAGCTAAGGCATCAGGCTTGTCTCCCTTAGCTCGAACGGCAGCACCCTTCTTTGACATTGTGTGCTGCTGTGTTCCGGAGGGCAAAAACCCAGACAGAGAACTCTCCGTTCCAAAGCTGGAGACTTCTCTTTCCCCTTGCCTTTCATCTACATTTTCACTTCCACCTTTAAAAGAAAGACAAAACAAGGCATGTCAGGTTTTATCCATTCAATGGAGCTTTCAGCTTCAAAATTGAATTTGAATGGATCAGCAGTTCTTGCTGGCAAATGCAGACATTATTATTTGCGACAACAATGCAGAGGTATAACAAAATTAGATCTCCCTAATAATAATTCTGTGAACAGCAGAAGTAAGTGGCTTCAAAATCACTGATTTTACCTGCCCAACGCTTTAGAAAATACAGCATTAAAAATGGGGCTTATAGCTTCAAATGCTGTATCAATATACAATTTAGAATTCAGCTGCAGTTAATGTTGAAACATGGCAGCACACTGAAACACATGCAGTGAACACTTGTTAATACAGACACAGTTACACAGAGGTTCCTCTATTTATTTATTGCAATCTTGGTGTAACAGCAACAGAATATCTAGGTGAATGTTAATTTTCCAAGGATTTTGAATTTCTTCAGCTTGTTGAGCAGAAGAATCTCAGTGGCTAAGATGTAGCCTCCATGTGAACTGGAGAAGTTGCCAGATTCAATTACAGAGGTACAATTTGATTCAAATAATGATGTTGGAAATATGAGTTTACAACTTTCAGTCTCATTTTAATTCTACTTCCTGAAATAAATGATGACAGGTTCTGCATTGGCTCTGGTACAGTATTTCAGATGGAGAGTGCAAACATTGAAGTCACACCTGACTCTGTTAATCTATGTTCAGTGTGTCTTCCTCAACATTCACACAGCTGTTTTCCCAAAGCAATACATTCATTTAATGGTGTGAAAGTCATACTAGTTTCTCAGTGAAACCTAGTTTAATGCATAGGCAGGGTTTTCATGAATGTGCTAAACTGTGATGTAGGATAATACCAACACCGTGGGTTTCATCCCCATATCAATTGTAGTTGTTCATGTGGAGGCCTCATCTTTCCCCATGTTTGCAAAAAACAGCACCACCAAATATATACAGCTAATTCTGTGGTGAGACAGATGTATTGTCCTTTGTGGATTGTAATTTATTACTTATAACTCCTCAGCTGTGAACTTCCTCAGGGGTTCTCTGTCTGTGGCCATAACAGCCAAAGCAAATCCCATGTACATATGGAGATTGAGCTTCCACTAAAGGTATGAGTTGTTGGCAAATGACAGGCAGCAGCAGGTGATCACCTGGGATCAAGGACGCCAGAGGCAGAGGTCCCACCTGTGGAGAGCTACTAGCATCTGCGGCTGGTCAATCATCTAAGGCCTGGGATCATCAATGGACTCCAAGACAAAGCTGGGGGATGGTGGGAGAGGGTGTCATAGGTGGGGAGGGGAGCTGTGGTGCTGTGGAGAAGAAAGGGCATGAGTAAGGAAAGGCAGGGCTCTCATTAGCGAAATCCCTTTGGCATTGCTGGGTTCCTCTGTTAGCCACTGAATGCAGGGGCCACGCCTGGGAGACTCTAAACAAGTCTGTGAGGATGTATTAGCTTTCCCCATGGCAATCCCTTTGTCACATGCTGGGCTATTACAAGCTGTGGCAGGGTGAGAGCTACTAGGTGGGTAAAGTGGGCATTAACCACCCCTTAAGGGCTTCAATTGGTGGCAATGTGGAAAGCTATCCACAGTCTTTCCTGCCATGGACCTAAGGTAGAGGCAGGAAGTTGGAGGGGTCCCTAATTGCTACTACAAATAGTAGCAAACTGTACCACAAAACTCACCACAGAGAAAGCCATAAGATTGTACTCATGATGGCCAGTCAAGAGAATCCCTAAGGGAGTTCATTCGATTCATTTTAGAGCAACTGCAAGATTTAGACACATGATATTTTCAACAGCCTAATGGATAAAATGTCCAAAACTACCACCAATCAGAAAAAATTGAATATTTTCCCTTCATTTTTTACTTTCAATCTTAATCAACTTTGAGCTCGGTTTCATTAACACCGTCTTGATAACAACATTTTCCATGTACAAGGCCTTCACTGCTGACAGACAGAAACAATATTGACAGGTTTTGTGTTGACTCTGAAGCAACATTTCAAAAGTGGAATGTGAATAATATTAAAGTCACACTTCATGCTGTTGATCCACATTGAGTTTGACTCCCTCAATGTTTACACCGCACTTGTTTTCCCAAAGCAATGTATTCATTAGATGGAATGAAATTCAAATGCAGTTGTGCTTGAGGTGGTGATAGAAATGAGGCAGTTTCTGCATCAACCTCTTCATTCCACCTGACTTCACTGATGTTATGATCCCCATAGAGATGGATAATTCTTAAAAAGGAAAGAACTCTCCAGTAAACAATGAAAAGTATCAAATGACTGGATTTCACATTTTAAGATTTTTCCTAAAAGGTTTAACATAAATCAATCGCTGATTAACAGGCAAATAATCCATTGATGAATATAAAAAGGTAAGTTTTGCATTGATTAACATAACCAAAATATATCTGAAGAAACTCTTTCACTGTGTACCACACTTCTAATAAATATGTAACATTATAGGAATAAATTATTCCACATTCTCCCACAGGTTCACCATTCCATCCAGGACTCACTTCTCCATGGGTGGCACAGTGGCTCATAACACCAGAGACCTGGGGTTCAATTCCAGCCTTCATTGGCTAGCTATGTGGGTGGGGAAGTAGGATGCTTTTTGGAGGGTTGATGTGGGCTGAATGGCCTCTACTTGCACTGTAGGATTCTATGATTTTACAATTTCCCGTATCATTCTGCTCAAGTTAAACTTTCCTGGATATAACCACCACTAGCAGGGTAGAACTTGGCAACTCTCTTCCTTCCGTGGTCTCTTTAACATCCTACTGGTTCCTTCCTTTTGAACAGAAGGTAAACTTTCATCAGAATCCTGCTCAGTTGATAGTACAAAAGACTCCATCTAATTCCCCAGAGATTTTGCCTGAGTACCTTTAATTTTGATCAAAGTATCTTGCTATAGTTTTTTTCATAGCAACTTCCAACATTTTTCCAATGACAGATATTAGGCCACTTGTTGTCTATCTTCCTTCCTTTTTGAATAAAAGGATCACATTTGTAATCTTCCAATTTTTCTCAAATCTATGGAGCTCTGGAAAATTAAAATCCATGCACCATTTATCTCACTAATCACATCTTTTTAAGCGCCTTTCCAAAGCAACTCTTTGAACCCCTTTTCAGAATGTTCTATCTCACCTAAGTCTTAAATAAAAGTGGACATTTTAAAATGTGATTGATCTATAAACCTCAGCGTCCATGGCAAGTATTATTGCAATATTAAAATTAACCAATCAAAATCTGATGATCAAGTGACAGTTGGCATTGTTATAAAACCCTGATTATTAACATGATGACGTCACTGGTAAGTGGGCTAATCAGGCTATCACCATGAACAGATTGTTTTATTAACATCGCATGTAAAATATAATTTTAGTAAAACATTCTCAATAAAAAAAGATTCATATTTGAGTTTTGGCATTTCATCTGTCATTCCATTCTTTGTTTTGAAAGTTTATTGTACGCTAATAATCCCTTAGTCTGATAAAATGGATAAGTACGTACTATGTGCCATGAGAAGATGGGGAAATGATGACCTAATGGCAATGTCACTGGGCTATTAATCCAGAGACCCATGTAATATTTTGGGACCATGGGTTCAATTCTTGTCACAGCAGATGGTATTATTTGAATTTAATGTTTTTAAAAATCTGGAATTAAGAGTTTAATTGTGATCATTGTTGATTGTCAGGAGAAGCCCCAAACCATCTGATTCACTCATGTCGTTTAGGGAACTGCTACCCTTGCCTGCTCTGGCCTACATGTTGCTGTTGGTAATGTTACCAAAACAGTTAGCAAGGTGGCTGATTCTTAACTCAACGAGGGATGGGCAACAAATGCTGACCTAGCTAGCGGTGTCCTCAGCCTGTGAGTGAATAAAAACAAGTGGCAATCACTAACAAAGGACCCCACTTCAGAACCCAGAAAGAATTGAGAGGACAAGTTTCTTCTCTTCACATCTTCCTCCTCCACTTCACTCAGCAACATATGCGCATATCTCTCACAATCTGGTCACGGTACTGGAGAAGCCAATGACTAACACTTGAGTCATTTTACTCCTTGCCTGGAGGAGGAAGAATTTTATCAGATATCTGTTATGAAGGTGGGCAGCAGTGGATCTGGAAAGGTCAAATAAAGCATTTTTGGTCTCATGCTGAACTGCCTCCTGAAATGGCTCAGCAAGGCAGTTAATTGTGTCAAGCCATGACAAAGTTAAAAGAAAGGAGTGAAACTAGACAGATCATTTGGCATTGACCATGTTACTGCTAATACAGTACAACCACAGAAAACATTGCCTTATCAACTTTACAAAGTCCTCCTCCCCAACATCTAGGGGCTTGTGTCAACTTGGGGCGCCATTACCATCCTGGATGATGTTCTGTCTCACCAGCAGGATACGCCCAACCTAGTGGAGATGGCCATTGCCTTGAGCTTACTTGCTTCATACCAGCCCAAGCCCAAGGTGGTACACATCCAAATGTGGGCAAAGAACCCTCCTGCTTATTATCTAACACCCCCCTGTCAGTACCTCAGCTGAAGTGCTACTGCATATTGAACAACCCTCACTTCAAGGAAGCACTAAACGTGGCAAGGACACAGACACAGACACAGACTTACTCCAACTGGAGGTCTTTAATGTCCACCATTAAAAGTGGCTCGGCAGTACCACTGCTGATTAAGCTGCAGATAATGAAGGAACCAACAAGATAGAATAACTACTTTACATCGTCCTCACCATTCTGCCTGCCACAGATGAACCTATCTATGACAGTATTGCCATAGGTGACCACCCTGAAGTACTTGTAGAGACAAAGTCTCATCTTGATAATGGAATAACTTTCATTGTGTGTTTGCACTGTGATAAATAGGACAGGTATTGAACAGATCTATAACTCAAGACTGAGCATTCATGAAACACAGTGGGGCATCTGCAGGAGAAAAATTATACTCAACCATAATCTCAGTCTCAAGGCCTGACCTATCCCCGACTCTACCATTACCATCAAGCCAGGGGATCAGCCTTGGTTCAACAAAGGCTCCAGGAGTGAAGACCAAGTACAGCACCACACATACCTAAAAGTGAGGTGTCAATCTGGTGAAGTAACAACTCAGGATTACTTGCGTGTTCAATAGCCTAAGCAGCGAGATATGGGCAACACTAAACAATCCTATAATCAATGGATCAGACTGAAGTTCTGCAGTCCTGCCACATCTAGTCGTGAATGGGGTGGTGGACAATTAAACAATTCAGTGAAGGAGGAGGCTCCACAAATATCCCCATCCTCAATGAGAGAAGAGCCAAGCACATCAGTATAACTATAAGGCTAAAGCATTCACAGCAATCATCAGCCAAAAGTCCCAAGTGGATGATCCACTTCAACCTGCTTTTGTGGTCCACAACATCACAGACAACAGACTTCAACCAATTTTATTTACACCATGTGATATCAAGAAACAGATGAGGGCACTGGAAACTGCACTTTAGACCTCAACAATTTCCAGCAAAGTACTAAGCACTTGTGTTCCAGAACTCGTAATCCCCTTGCCAAGCTATTCCATTACAACTAAAAAAAAGTATTTGCCCATCAATGTAAAACATTGCCTGTGTAAATCCTGTATACAGAAAGCAGGGTTAATATAAACTAGCCAACAACCATCCTATCAGTCTATACTTGAACATCAGCAAATTGATGGATGGGGTCATCATCAGTGCTATGACATGGCTCTGATAAAGGAATAACCCACTCACTAAGTCTCAGTTTGGGTTCATCCAGCGCCTCCATCTCAAGAACAGAAATAGGATGATACTTACTCAATATTCAGCACCATTTGTGACACCTCAGATTCTGAAACAGCCCATGTCCAAATGCAGCAAGAAATATCCAGGGTGAGGTTATAGAAAGCAAGTAGCATTCATAAGCTCAAGGCAATGGCCATCTCCAATAATGGAGAATGTGATCATTGACCCTTAACGTTCAATGACATTACCATTACTGAAACCCAACTATCAATGGGGGTATCAGTGACCAGATATTGAACTGGACCAGTCATATGAATAGAATGACTGGAATAACAGGTTAAAAGCTTGAAATTTTGCAATGAGTAACATCCATTCTCCCAAAGCCTGTCCAAACATCTACAAAGCACAAGGCAAAAGTGTGTTGGAATATTCTCCCCTTACTTGGATGACACTCAAAGTTCAACACCATTAAGGCACTCAGCTACCACCTTCAGCATTCGATTCCTTCTCCTTCAAAACACAGTGGCATCAAAGTGTACAAAATATCTTGACTCACCAAGGTTCCTCTGACAGAACCTTCCAAGCCTGCAATCTCTACCACCTGGAATGACAAAGGCAGCAGAAGCATGGAAATGTACCATCTCAAAGTTCTCTTTCAAACCACACACCATCTGACTTTGGAATCGCATCCATGTTCCTTCACAGTTGCTGGTTCAGAATAGTGGGCCTCCCTTCCTAATAGCTCTGTTATTGTCCCCACACCTCAAGAACTGTTGCAACTCAAAATGCAGATCAAGACAACCTTCTCCAGGGCAGATAATGATGGGTAGTAAGTTCGGGCCTAGCCAGTGACACCCACAACCCATGAAATAAAAACATCACAATTACATCATGGTGTATGAACATACAAATGTAACTGCCATTTTGGAGTTCAATGCTGCAGCTAATACTGCCTCCTAACCACGCAAAGCCTCAACACATGTAAAGCACCAGGAAAAAGCTCTTCACCAAGACTACTTAGAAGAATTATAAAGTACTTACAGGTTAATTATTGATGGATTTCTATTGGCTATTGCTATAATTGCATCTGTACTTGGTGCTTTCCATAGCAGAGTTAGAGACATAAAAATCTGAAGATGATGGAATCAAAATGGACAAGTAGGAGGCCGGAAGAACACAGCCCACCAGGCAGCATCAGGAGGTGGAGAAGTCTGAAATTTTGTGTATAAGCCTTCTTCAGGAATGGACATGGGGTCAGGAGGGTTGCAGATAAAGAGAGGTGACAGGGGAAGGGTTATATCAGATATAAAACAGCAAAGTTGTTTGTTGAGCTTGTGGATTCCGCGGCGGAAATAGAAGAGTAGAAGTCCTCTACATGCTTTGGAAAAGCCTGACCTCCAGGTCACCGCCCATTTCGATTCCCCTTCCCACTCCCTCGCTGACATGTCCATTGCCAGAGTGAATCAGACCACAAATCGGAGGAACACCACCTCATTTTCCATCTGGACAGCCTACAGCCCGGAGGACTCAACATTGAGTTCTCCAATTTCAAACCATCTTCCCATCCATCCCCCGACACCCTTCCCATCCCCTCCCCCTCCCTTCCATCCATCCAACTGACCCCTCCTTCCAGTGACCAAGCCAATTTATTCCTTCTACAGCAGAGTTGCATGATTGGAGAATGAATGCTGACATCTTAAGGGAGCTCACTCCAGGTTATATCCCAGACTTCAACAGCAGAATCCAAGCTCGGTGGTGAACTTGCACAATGCTTGCTTTGAGCCCTGTGTGGGGCTAATTGTGGATCCTTGGGTAACTCACTCATTGCTTATGATACAGATGTCATTAAAAATAGCACTGCTTAAATATTGCTGCCACACAATCCCAATTTATACAGATACACGTGATTTGATTTGGCCTCTGAATTTAATCCGAGGAAATACCACGCCTTGCAAGTACACAAAAATGAGAAGAAGTGCAACACTCAACAAAATGTAAATAAGTCAATAAAGTTAAAAGAACAAATCAAAGAAAAGAATGGAGCATTAGATCGAGGCAGCGTTTTCATACAGGAATGTAGACTATATACCTTAACTAAAAGGTGATAATGAAGAAGGAGGAATCGGTTTCCTGGTTCAAGACAAGGGTGTAGCTTTAGCCAAAATCATTAGACCGTCAAGGACACTCCTGTCTACAATGTAAAGCACATGCCTTTACATTGTCATAGCTGCAGTGATAACAAAATTTGGCAGTGGGGAAATAAGCAGAGTCAGGGATTATTCGATCTAAGCAAGAACAGGGTTTTGTGTACATGTTATCCCTATTAATGAAAAAATGAAATAACTTTTGCAAGCCATTAATTGCACTAGCAAGGTTTAGTATTTTTATAATGTGAAAGCTGCACAAAAAAAAAACTGATGCAATCAATGTCCACAGTATCCATGAACAGAAAGCACTTGAAAAGATACTTGGAGTATCATGAGCCACGTTGGCTATGTGATGAAAATCAAGTCTCACGCTCACAAAATCATCACAAATGTGAAAATTAGATTAATCTACCAAATTGCGCACTTCAATGTAACTGTCTCATTCAGATTTAAAGAGTATGCTTACATGTTTTTTTCAGAAACAAGAAGAAAACTGATTCTTGTGATCAAACGGTTTACAGTCGATGGAAAGAAAGAAACATTAATGTTAATTTGGACTTTCAAAAAAAAAACATGCACAGTATGAGGCCTGCATTTATTGTCTATCCCTAATTGGCCGGAGGACAGATGAGAATCAACCACATTGCTTTGGGTCTGGAGTTCACATCTAGGCCAGACCAGGTAAGGATTGCAGGAATTCCTTTCCTAAAGGTCAGTAGTGAACTAAGGGGGTTTTCTCTTGATTATCATTAGACATTTAATTCCAATTTTTTTATTGGATTTAAATTCCACCATCTGCAGTAGTGGGATTTGAAATCAGGTCCCCAAATCATTACCTGAATCATTGGAATTAACAGCCCAGCGTTAATATCATTAGGTCATCACCTCCCCAACTTTACAATGTCAACTTTGCACTTTTAAAAAGATGTTCACACACACACAAACAGACAGCAAAAGACACAACACAAGATACATGTACTGTGGGTCAGGAAGGAAAAACAAGTCAGTAAAGGTCAGTCCTGGCATCAGGCTAGATTACAAATATCAATGAGTTGTTTTCTTTTGCCTTTCTTATGACCCTTCCAATTCTTTGCTAATGACACAAGGTTGTGGATACACAGATTCTCAGAGTTTCATTCACTGGTTGAGGACTTGTCCTTTCCGAACCTCTAAAGGTTTTATTCCTTGCTTTCTTCTTTCAATTGGAGAATTTGCAGCAAATGCAATTTACAGAGAAACTGTGAGATTTTCTGCTATTCTCCATACTGGAGGGAGAGACAAAGATTTAGACCCTTTCTCCTTGCGGGCTAGAAGCTTCTGTTTCTTAACCACATAAACAGATTATGGTTTCCTGCACAGGGAATAATTAAATGGTTGCTGAGCCCTCCTGAACCGATAACTGATTCCAATTGAAAATTAACCAAAAGCTGCGGCTGAGCAACACTGAGCCTCACCCAGCCAGGCAGTGCCATTCTGTTTGAAGAGACACAACTCAAAATGCGTTTTCGTAGCTTGTTTTTAAAACTGCAAGTATCTTCTCACATTGTGTCCTTGGTTTAAAGGCATATTTTTTCCAATTTTAGTCCACAGTCCAAAATAAAAGTGTTTTTCTTTAAAAGAGGATGAGCAAAGTATCTGGGCCTGAGGTGTGAGTACTCATCAATACAATCTTTGACCCAAGAGCGATGATGTCGCTCTCAATTATACTTTGTAAATCATTGATTAGATACTGCAATACATCAAGCCTTACTTGAGCTGAATACATTTTGGTCACAGTCACAAACAAGGGCCAAATGTAGAACCTCTAAATATTAAGGTTTATCACAAAGAAATTTATTACTTACACCAGGCCAGTCATGCCTGATGTCTAACCACAAGCAATTCACAATACTCCAAGTGATGTACTGTTTTGATATCTGAGCTGATGTATTCTTGTTCTGCCACCACTGCCTGCTCAGGTTGCAGTTGTGGCTATCTGAAAGGGAGAAAGGAGCAAGGGTAAGATTATGCTGGGAATTAGAAAAAAACAAGAGGTATATGCTTACCTCGTGTGAAGCTGGTAAATCAGAACAGCATGTGGGATGAGGAACCAACAGGTGTATAAAGGATTAGATATAATGAAACCACCATTTCACTGCCCATGGTCCTAGTCCTGATGTGTCCCACCAGTAGCACCCACTGACTCTGGTGGGCTGCCCTGACGTGTTGAAAAGCAGGGACTCCATCAGTGAGTTTGATACAATCATTTGGGTATTTTGGCTGTCATGGTCGAATATCTAACAATACAGGTGCACCTTGAGAATGTGGCTGTGAGACTTTCAGCAGTGCCACATATGTAAGGGTTAAGGCTATAAACACCAATAGGAGTTGTAATTGATCAAGATTGTTGGTAGGAAGATGATCGAGGTGTAGTTCCCTGAGCAACATGTGAGCCGAGTAGTGCAACTGATGGCAGATGAATTCACTAAGCTTGGCCACACATGAATGGCCATTGAACTTTTTGCTGCCTCATTCAGCCCTATAGCTTTGGCCACCGCTTCACTCTCATGTTATCTAAAGTGCCTCCTGGCTCTCTTTTGATATAGAACATAAATTATTTGCCCCTCTCCATTGGACCGCAGAGTGCAGCAACCGAAAGTTTTGGAGAATATTCTTTCCTATATTTAACACATGGCTGGTCCAAGCACTTCTGGGTAAAACCCCAGCCTCAGTGTACCTCTCATGAAAACAGTCAAGACTGGCTTGATGCAGAGCAGGCTAGCATTAAATCATGCCACCCTGACACGGTCAGGACACAAGTTACCCAAGGACAGGCTTCGTGCTAGCGGCATGTAGCAATCAGGACGTGATGGGACAACATGTTGACTGTGCACTTCCAGCATCACATCAAACTGATGCAGAATAATTCTGCATCATCAGCTCTATTGCCTACTTGCTGAGTCCTCATAATGGCACTTAACAGATATTAACTGTATTTTGCTTGCATTCATGAAACAGCATGCAAAACAATTTAGTGCATCTACTCAGAAAGAATTCCTTCTGTTGGTTGTAAATTGTTGCAAAGATTTGACTCCTGATTGCTTGTCCATGCTGACCAAATATCCTAAATTAATCTAGTCCCATTTGCCAGCACTTGGCCCATATGGTTCTAAAACCTTTCTGTTCATACACCCATCTAGATGCCTTTTAAATGTTGCAATTGTACCAGCCTCCACTACTTCCTCTAGCAGCTCATACCATCAACGCACCACCCTCTGTGAGGAAAAGTTGCCCCTTAGGTCCATTTTAAATCTTTCCCCTCTCACTCTAAATCTATGCCTTCTAGTTCTGGACTCCCACACCCCAGGGAAAATACCTTGTCTATTTACCTTATCCATGCCCTTCATGATTTTATAAACCTCTATATGGTCACCCCTCAGCCTCAGACACTCTAGGGAAAACAGCTCTAGCCTATTCAGCATCTCCCTGTAGCTCAAATCCTCCAACCCTGGCAACATTCTTGTAAATCTTTTCTGAACACTTTCAAGTTTCACAATATCCTTTCTATAGGAAAGAGACCAGAGTTGCACACAATATTCCAAATGTGGCCTAACTAACGTCCTGTACAGCCACAACATGACCTGCCAACTCCGATCCTCAATGCTCAGACCAATAAAGGAAAGCATTCTAAATGCCTTGTGGGTTTGTTTTCATGCAGTACATCTCTGTAACTCTATAACTTTAGTTTAGTTTCCAGCAATACAAGATCAGGTAATCTTTCGCAGGTTCAACTGAAGCTCCCCGCCAAGAGTTATGATAGAGGTAAAATATGGAATATCAAGCTTTAATTTCCTCCATCTAATTGGTATACCGGAGACACCTCATGGATTTAAATGTTTTCTTTTTGATCAAAGAAGAAAAATGAATCTGAAATAACTAGTAGTTAACTGACCACAGACTGAGGCAGTTTTGGAAATCCCATGTGAAGTAAACAAAGCCATCTGCAGTGAAATTGTTTTTTATTCTCAAAAACATCAACCATCAAAACTACGTAACTGAGTCAATGTCAAAAAATTCACACTTCTTGTTCTAATTTACGTGTGCGTGATAATTTTATGTTTTGGGAAATAAAAGGCTCACTAAGCCAGTTAGCCAGCAAGGATAAAAAAATGGAACTAAACTCAAGAAAACACACTGGATTATATTTCAACAGCTGCTTTTGAGCAGCAGAGCACAGAGGAGAACAAGCAAATGTGACAAAAGCTTGAACTCCCTCTGACCCTGTATCTCCCACCATCTCAGAAGACCGTGAGAGTGGAAAAAGGCAAACTGTGAACGCAACCATTCACTGAGAACTGAGAGACATCTACAAATTCCACTAGTGCTGAGGATACAAAGCAACCATTAAACAACTATGGTCATAAGTAAAGAATCTAACACCTCAAGCCTTTTAATTGTGTAATAGTTATTCTCTCTGCCATGCCAGCTGCTCCCTTTTAAACTTATCGCCTGTTTAGGTCTCTGCTTGATGATTTGTTTTCTTTATTCTTTTTTCTCAAGGTTAGTAACTAGTGACACTCCTCATTCTTTCACTCAAGATGACCTTGGTAATTGGCTTCTTCATTTTCTACGAAGTATACCTTCGCTTTCCACGGTTTCGGTTACCTGCGGTTTACTGTGGCACGAACACATTACAAGGAACGTTCCAGAACCAGACACCGGGGGATGCTGGGAGGATAGGTTTTCCAGTTAAATGAATGTATTCGCTCCTATCCGCGGTTTGGGGCTTCCACGATAGGTCTTGGAAAGTATCCCTTGCGGGTATGGGGTGAATACTTTATTTTAAATGGAGTGTGACAGTTGTGTGCTAAAACAAAATTTTTAAAAACTTGCTGGGACCAACTGAGAGGGGGTTAAAAAGATGGGTGCTAATACCCCCTGCTGACTTGATTGTAATTATTCGCAGAAGCTTTCCTCCTAAGTTGTTTTTTCTGCTGTGTAACTAGAGTACATTATAATGTACTTTCTGCCCTCTCACCAGGCCATGACAAAATGTTTTACGGCATCCAATATTTTTTGGTTGGGTCTGGAGGCACAAACTGTCATGATTGTTAAAATCCGCATTCCCAAAACAAAGGACTTAAATGTATATTTCAGATTCTAGAAATATGCTGTTTTCCAATCATTGTTCAATAAAGCAGAATTCAGAAAGAAACAATTGCCAGCCATCTGTGAACAGAAACTGGGTGGTTCAATGCTGTAAGAGACAATGCTAATGATAATAATAGGTTTGTGCTCTGCTTTTTAAAATATTTGTGTCTCCAATGAACACCAACATAAAGCCAGGGAACATAGCATTTGAGGCAACAACAGCTACATTCTTCTGCAGCAGTTATGCTGAGTGTTTGTACTGTAGTGCTCATTCTATGTTTTTCATTCCAATGAAGTGTATGAAAATTTCCTTATGATTACAAAAACAAGCAATACTTAGGAAATAGTCCATTCCTGATACTTTAAAACAACTGTGACTCCGCAGTTATTTAAAGGTGGAACTGATGTGTAGAAGCAAAGTCTTGAGCAAGTTATTTCTAAGTACAAATGCAGAAGGCATAGTTGTCTCACTGTAAGAATGTGATAATCCTTTCTTTTCCACAGCAGTCAAAAATCTTCTTTGTGAAATAGTATGCAGCTTACATGAAGACAGAAGTGAGTATAAAATACCCTATGATGCAGATTCTGAGGCTTTAATACACAAGTTCAAGCTTAACTAAAAGGAGGTTCAACCAAACATTTTACTGGACAAACTAAAAAAGAGAATGCATTTTTGAGAGGTAATTGAAAGTTGGATAGCCAAAGCTCATTCCAGTACTAATGTGACACAATGGTTCCGATAATATCCCATATATCACACAAATAGATTCTCCTTTAAACTGGTTCTAGGCTGTCATTATGGGTATCTTTCTTGTAAAAATATTAAAATCATTTGTTCAGTTTTGAACATTATACATGAGTAGTGCAAGGTGCCTACAACACTTTATACATCAGGTTTATTAAATTTCAGCAATGTTTCCATACCTATTTCATTCAGTAAAGGTTTTCCTTCTAGTCCAATGAGTTCTTAATACTTTTAACAGTGTTCATGTAGTTAATGAAAAATAAATTGGGATGAAGTCAGTAGGATTTCACTTAGGAAGAAATAATGAGAACATCCATAATAAACAAGATTGGCCTATATTGTCATGCAATAATAATTAAGTATTCTCAATAGAAGAGGCTAGACACAGTAAATAATTGTTTGGTGGCATTACAGTAGAATGTGTTTCAGCTCTAATGCACCATGTCATTCCCTGGTATATACAGCTGTCTGACTGTATTTTCTCACACAGCACATTTCTGACATAATTATTGTAACGAAGATGGTGAATGTTATGTGGCCCTGAGGTGTCAAAGCAAAAAAAAACAAGAATTTAATGTCATATATTTTATATATTTAAAAATAAATGTGCAAAGTCAATTTGAATTATAATCAGAAGACTGACAAACAGTGAAAAACAAATTTTACATAATGGCTGGATGAAGCATGCATTCCAATTACCTGATATGTTGTGGAAGGGCCAATTAATTTTAATTTAAATAAAACATGTCGCAGCCAGCATTCTATGTTCACTGATTGAAAGGGGAGGAAATTTGATTGGGTGGGCACTACATAAAAGTAGCTTGCAGCTTCTTAAATTGAGAGTTTCATCAATGGTGGCTGGATTGGGAATTATTGAAACACCAGGCGGCATGATAATTAGTTTTCCTCCAGCAACCATGAAACCAACATGGTCATTCTAAAAGATGAGAGACTTAACAAACAATCCAGGTCTTTTTCAATATATAATTTCAGTTACATCTTACTATAAACTTTTGCTATAAATACAGTGTCTTACAATCTTATGCTTTACAACCACCTGATGAAGGAGCGGCGCTCCGAAAGCTAGTGCTTCCAAATAAACTTATTGGACTATAACCTGGTGTTGTGTGATTTCAAACTTTGTACACCCCAGATCAACACCAGTATCTCCAAATCATCCTTGACCTCACCACTACCAAGGAGACACTTTACAGGATATATGCAACAGCAAGGAAATCCATACTTTCCCTCCCATTCAATTTAATCAACAACAATGGAGAGGATGGACTACACAAGACAATGACAATAACATTGTTCCATGGACCTGGGTGTAATGCAGGAGACTGACTGATAGCTGAGTTCTGGGTCCCTTGTCTTCCTTTTCAAATTCACTTAAGTGGCACAAACACCACAACCTCATGTAATGCCAGTTATCTGCTCCCATATACTCTTGTCATTACATACTAACTATTTACCTCTTTGTATTTTCTAGGCAATTTGAGCCATTGAGCATCGTAAACTGAGAAAGGTAAGATTCACAAAGATGAACACGCTCTTAACTTTCCAAGCACACAAGTTAATATTGCACATGGTAGAGATGAGTTGGAGAGGTCTCCATGGAGTGATTCACTGTGCACCAGTGAGTGGGAGCAGGTACTAGGCAAAAGGGCCACCCAGGAAACAGATGACTGGAAGATTTACTCAGAATCGAGCTCTGCTGAAAATGACAGAGCTCCAGACCTTAAAGGCAAACTCTTTAAAGGCAAATGCTGAAAGAAATAGACTGCCAGTTAACAAACTGCTACCACATGTTGAAGAGTGTGGAACAACCCACTACCAACTTGCGTAAAGTTCTCACACAGAGCTTCAGCATTCAGCTCTCAAGAACGGAGCACACAAATATCTTCATTGAGCCTTCATTGTAGGAATCTGCAAGGATAGCATCCCTCTGGATGCTCACATTAGGGGATGCAGGCTCTGAGCTCGATGTTCTTCATGTAATTGGTCAGGGGATTGAATGGACAGTGCTTAAATTGCTTGAGACAGGGCGTCCTAAAGTCAGCATCAGGACCGTAAAGGGAATCACAAGCTAACATTTTGGGTCGTGAGCTCTGAGGCATCAATAGCTGTGGAGCTGACAAGTTTATAGCAGTTATACCCTTGTCCTCCCATACTAATGGTTCCACTGCGGGGTCCACAACCATTTTCAAATTTTGAAATGTGTCAAAGAGAGGAAAGATTTGGCAAGCACTGGCTTGAGGACTTCAATCACCTTCTTAGTAAGGGCTGTAGTCAAACCATGGATCTGAGTGTCATGGTGTTTGGCTGCTGAATGTGGCTTTCTGAGAGGAATCATAAGCTGAATGTGCAAAGAATAGTCTCTGGCCCTGAGCATCCAGTCTTTCACTTGTCATTCAGAGTCAGAGTGGGAACTGGAAGATTGACAGAATACAAGACTGTCATGACAGTTGACACAAAAAAAGGCACAGAGCTACATGCAGCTCTGCTGGTGATCACATAGTAATAGTACAGTAACAAAGGAATCAATAGCTGTGGAGCTGACAAGGTTATAGCAGTTGTCTCATTGAGATCTTATGAAAGAATTTCAGGTGACATGCTGCAGTCATTGAAACTCTGGATGTGGGGCCTCTACAATGTATTCAAACTGAGGGCCCTACTCTGCTACTGTGTGTCCACAGAAAAAATATAATCTGCTTGTTCCAGCAAACAGCTTCAGTCAGCAGTTCAATGCAAGCATGAACCATGGACTTTTATTTTACTGATTCAACTTTTGCAATCTGGAAGGGGCCTGAGGCAAAGAAGTTCAGAGTTGGTGCTCTTGACTGGAACTGGCAATGCTGTGCTAGCTGTGGTGATTAGTTGAAGGCCTCAAGATAACAGCATTGCAACAGCCTTTGTAGAGAGGCACTGCCTTGTTATGTGCTACTTTTCAGAGAACTGCTTATCCTGGGGCTAGACATTTTGCTGGGAGAGTAAAAATTCCTTTCAACGTGAATCCCACAAGTTGTATTTCCAGAAGCTGTACAACTGCTTGTTCCTTCTTCCTGTTGCTGTTCTTCCCTCTTTCAGGGAGAGAAGAATTGCTACAAGGACACCCAGGAAGACAAATATGAATTGCCAGAAGGTATGTAAACTTTCGGGAAATATGTAGGCACTATTTTAAGCATTTTAAAATTATCTAAATACCAGAAAAGTACACAAATACGAAGAAAATGTCTTCAAACTTTTACATGTTTCAGCAAAGACCTTTTAGACAACTGCCACTGCATCTCAGAGACCTGCTGTCTGTCTTCTTGCAATCAGAAAAACTTATGACTTCCTTAAAGTGGTTTGCTTCATCGCCTCACAAGAGCTCTTTTTGTTCCACTTTCTGTATATAGCTGCTTTCTCTTTGTATGTGCATCAAGGAACTGATCACTTTCACTCCCCAGCTTATAGCCCGTTCTTGTTTACCAGTCTTGAGACTTCATTGTCTCTAAATATCTTTCTTGCTCAGACTGCATCTGGTCAAATGTGTGATTATTTTAATTATCAAAGAAAATCACAATTGGTCAATTTACAATTTTTGAAAACTTCTTTCCAAAGTCCTTTTCAAAGATTCTTAAAATGCATCAACAATTCCACATACATTTTAAACAGATTATAGATTTCCCTTATTGTACTACCTCCAGGTGGAAGGTCAGCATACAATTAGTCTGCAATGCATAATTTTCAATGATTTAACTCTCCCTAGTCCCTCATAATCAGTGTAAGTGAAATGAGAATTAGCCAAAAAAAAAACCCCACAATATGCGACATATGAATCATAGTCTTTATTTGGTTCATTGTGTTCTGAATGTTATGGACATAGGATGGATCAGAATCAGCTCCTAGCATTCAAAGGTTATTTTTCTGCTACAACCAGCAGATCAATATCATTGAATATTCAACATTCCGCAGGGATCTTGTTATTTATTGTAATCAGATTAAAATTTTCCAGAAAATCTAGACAGAACAGTAAAAATTGTTTTTTTAGGCACTCCATGTGCATAATTTCAGTTTTTCTGCTATACACGAACACATTGAAGATGGGATTTTATACATTTGGCAATAAAATTCAGACCATTCCAATTCACTTAGTATTGATTAATTCTTGGGAACAGTGTGAGTCTTGTGCGTCAGCTTTCAGCAAAATCAGTACAAAGTTTCACAAATAGCCAATGACAGATAACATAGAAGCAAAATATTAAATATTACAAATTTCCTCATTATGATGACAATACAATCAAAAGAAAATAGGGCATAACAAAGTCAATTTTCATTCAAAGAGTTAATATGTAAGATTCCGCAAAGGACCTGTCATGTTTCTACAAACACTCAACAATAATGAAACTGAAGCATTCTCTATATGTTCAGAAATAACTAAATAACAGATTCTACTTTTCAAACGAAAATCAACAATGGCATTGTTGGCATCAAATCAGCCTCCTCCACACTGTACCACAATATCTGTCCCACCTGTATTACAGCTGTCAGCATCCACTTCATCCACCCTCAACTCATCTGTTTCTATGAAGTAACACTCCATCTCTTAATGTTCTCAAAATGCTTTCTTCCTCTGTTCTCTGCTTACCTCTCACAAAAATCCTGCTCAAATCTCTCAGCCCAGCTTCAACACCAAGACAATTAGATCAACCTTACATAACATCCCCAATGAGCAGCACTCACTGTATGGATGTGTAATACAGACATTTTTCCCAATCTGCTCTCTCAATGGAACTGACACTGGGTGAGATTAAGCATTCCAGTTGTAAAACAGCTAGTGTATTTGTAAGAAGGACTTCACTTCACAGTATAACATAATCACCTATAGATTGTGTTTTATACTCTAGCCTTCCATGGGATGTCAGAATCACTGACAGGACCTGCATTTGTTGTTCATGCACTTGAATTAAATGGCTAGCTGAGCCATTTCAGGGAGCAGGTAAGAGTCAACCACATTGTGTGCGTTTGGAGTCACATACAGTCCACACCGATAAGGATGACAGACATATTTCCCTGAAGTGCTAAACCCAATGGGTTTAATAACTAGTGCGGATAGTTTCATGGTCATCATTACTGAGAGTCACTTTATCATTCAAACAGCTACAAGGGTGGAATTTGAACCACTACCATCAGACACTCATCCAAGTCTCTGCCTGACTAGTCCAGTGACATTAAAACTATGTTAGTATCTCTGAGAGCCAAATGTAAATGATTAAAAACATAGCTTCCTCCTCCCCTTCTTCTTTGTCATCGATCTGCTGCCCTTCAAATGCATCACTGGTCCAGCTTCAAGTGGATGCTAATGATACCCAACAGTATTTATGCTCCACTTGCTTCACCTTCAATGCCTTTTGAGCTGTCAAACTTTTTACATTCCATCAAATCATAATTAGTCAAAATATAACGTGTATGTCAAAAGACCAAAGCCAATGCTTTTCTATTCCACAATAAAGTTCTCCCCTTTAGCCTCTGACTGACTTCAGCCTCCACCCGATTACTGGATTCTGATTGAACCAAACTATGTAATCTTGTCTTCATATTCAATTTAAAACAGGATAAGGAGTAAGGCAAAGGAGGTTCTCTGTCCTGCTAAGGATGTGTATGTCTTGCAACATGGCTGTATGACCGAAGTACAAGATTTGCTAGTTAACGCCATTACCATATGGTAGCCGCAGAATGCTGTTCTGTATGTTTTTCAGTTGGCTCTGTAACGGCTCAGAAAAATGAATGAAATAATTTATTCATGATTTTTCCCTGGCTTTGTGCTTTATCCTGTCATACTCTGGTCACAGATGTTCGTCATAACTCAGTACATGCGTGGCTTGCAGAGAAGTTATTGGAGAGGGAATTGATAAAGCCATTGCTCTTCTCTGACTGGTTTGACATCCCTGCTGAAGAGTGCAAGCTGACATTTGGGGATAGATTTCAAGGGTTTTCCCATTTATCTGTCAAAATTTGTTTACAGCATTTTTACAAAGTTTCACAAATGCTACAGTAGGTGAGCAGAAGAACCTCCATGTATATTCACCCTTTCTGCTTTTACAGCCTGTAGAGAAGCTGACAGTTCAGTTACACTTTCCCATTTGACATCAATGTATGTACCAATGAAAATTGAAATGAGCAAATATCTACCCCTAGAGACCATTGGCCGACGACCGTTTGTGAATACAATTGTACATATGAGAAAGTAATCCCATTCAAGGAGGCTTGAAAGGATGCTGCTGTAAACAATATGAGAAATAAATCACACAATTACATCAGCTTATAAAATGGCAGTGATAAATTCCTTTTTAGATTATTGTTAATTCCTAACTAATTATTGTATATATTTCGTAATATTTATAATCGGCTATTCCAATAATATTTTGTCGTTCTCACGCGGTGGGTTGAATTGTATAGACTTTTTGGCTAAGTATAAATCACATCGGGTTTGATGGAGTAATTCTCACTGTGAGGCTGAATGGGTGTTTTCAGCATGTCTTACAAAACCCGCTGCGTTAATTTGCATTTTAGTACTTAAGGCAGGTATCATATCAGTTTTCTGTTCCATTTTACTGTGCTCCACTCCCAGAGCAACTTGCCACTCATTAGAGATCCAGAAAATGACTGTCCACCCACTGTATTTAAAGAACTGTTGTGCGCCCAGACTCATACCATTGGTCTGGAGCTGCTCTATGCTGTTCCTAACATTCTCCCTGCTTTGTGGGCTTGGCTCTGGATGTCCTACTGGACAAGGAGTTGCACAAATGGGATTTCTTCGCCCCCACCAGATCAGCAGTAAAGGCCATGACTACAGGCCACGCCAACCTGATCCAAAGGTGCCACCCATCATGGAGTGATCTCATCCATCTGGGGAAATGCTCCCTCCCATTCATCTCTCCAATACCCCACACTCTCTCTACTACTGCAACCACCTCCCACCAAAGCTACCATTTTCACTATTTCCTGGAACACCGTACCTCACTCACTTCTATGACATCAACGCTCAAGAGTACCAACCCTGGATGCCCTCTGCGCTGCCTACTCCCTTGCTCAGGACAGCTTCCCATCTGCACTAAAACCCATGATAATGCTAACCACTTTCAACTCTTGCCCAAAACCTACCTCTATCCCATTCCAGGAGGAAAACAGCCTACAATTGGACAGAAGGAGTGAGGATGGGTCGTGTGTTGCCTGACATTTTCTTCCTCACCGCTATACTGACAGCATCCTGACTTTTTTCTGTCCTAAGTGACTGATTAACTGTGTCTAAGTCCCTGAACCAGTATCAGAGGCGACCATTGACTTTCTGTTCTGGTACCTTTGAGCAAAGGTCTTTCCCCTTAACTGGACTGAGGTCTGCTGAGATTGGTGAAAAGTTTCATGGTTTTGTGCCTGTGCTACACGGCACAGCAAGACAGCAGTAATGTGAGACCAGTATCTCCAGCTGAAGGAGCGCCGTGCAAAAAAGCAAGGCAAGGCATGAAATGCAATGCAGGGATGATGAGGAGGTGCTGGTGTTGGACTGAGCATTGTGTGATGATTAATGCAGGGATCCTGTGAGCATCCAGGTAAACTCAAAGCGAGTGAGCACTACAACAGTGAACAAAGAGCTCAAAGATGCTGCTTTGTCCAGTCCATGAACCAGGTACTGTGAACTGTGCAGTGTTCTTGCTGCAGCATTACAATGAGACACAGAAATAAACTTTGATGCTTTAAGAACAGTTCACATTACAGAAGAGGAAGTTCAGGAGGTCTTAGAGAGAATGTAAATGTGGGTGAATCACCGGAACCTGATCGAATATATCCCAGAACATTATGGGAAGTAAGAGATGAAATGACGAGACACCTTGCAGAGATATTTGCATCATCTATAATGATGGGTAAGGTGCCTGAAGACTAGGGGGTGGCTAATGTTGTACCTTTGTTTAAGAAAGGTTGTAAGGAAAAACTGGGGAACTATAGACTTGTGAGCCTGACCTCGGTTGTGGGTAAATTGTTGAAGATGATTATAAAAGAAAGGATTAGGGACAGTCAGCCTGGTTTTGTGTGAGGAAAATCAAGTCTCACAAACTTGATTGAGATGTTTGAGGAAGCTACCAAAAAGACTGATGATGGTACAACAGTAGACATTATTTATTTGGGTTTTAGTAAAGCCTTTGGCAATGTTCTACATGGTAGACTAATCAGTAAAGTTAGGTCACATGGGATTCAGCGTGATCGTGTCAATTGATATATAATTGGCTTAACAGCAGGAGACAGAGCACAATGGTGGAGGGTTGCTTATCGGATTGGAGGCCTGTGACCAGTGGTGTTCCGCAGGGATCGGTTCTGGGTTTTTTTGTTTGTCATTTATACAAATGATTTCAATGAGAATATAGAAGGCATAGTTATTAAGTTTGTGGACAAAACCAAAAATAGTAGGCAGTGAAGACAGTTTTCTAAGATTACAAACAGATTTGATCAAATGAGTCAATGGGCTGAACAATGGCAGATGGTGTTCAATCTGGATAAATGCACAGTATTACATTTTGGTATAACAAAGAAGGGTAGGGCTTATACAATTAGTGGTAGGGTCATGGTTAGTGTTTGTAGAACAGAGAGACCTAGGGTGCAGGTACATAATTCTTTGAAGTTTGCATCACATTTAAATAGGGTGGCTCGAAAGGCATTCGCCACCCTTGTCTTCATTGTTCAGTCCTTGGAGTATTGGAGTTGGGATGTCATGTTGAGGTTGTACAAGACATTGGTGAGGCCTCTTCTGGAATACTTCTGGATATTATTAAGCTGGAGAGGGTTCAGAAGAGATTTACGAGGATGTTGCCAGGAATGGAATGTACAGAAAGGCTGGGACTGTTTTCACTGGAACGCAGAAGGGTAAGAGGCGATCTGATAGAAGTTTATAAAATAATGAGGTGCCGATAGAGTTAATGGTAGTTGTGTTTTCCCTAGGATGGGGATTTCAAGACTAGAGGGTGTATTTTTAAGGTGAGAGGAAACAGATTTAAAAAAGATATACGAGGCAAATTTTTTACACAGAGGGTGGTTCACAGGTGGAATGAACTTCCTGAGGAAGTGGTGGATGTGGGTACAATCACAACATTCAATAGACATTTGGATAGATACATGAATAGGAAAGGCTCGGAGGGAAATGGACTAGGAGCAGGCAGGTGGGGCTAGTTTAATTTGGGACGATATTCAGCATGGACTGGTAGGACCAAAGAGTCTGTTTCCAGTTTGTATGACTATATGCCAGTTACTAGTGATCATTAACTGAAGTGCAGAAGAGCCCTATAAGTTGAGTGAACATGTGCCATGAGGATTCCTATAGACTGGAACATGTCAGGTGCCAAAGTCCATGGCTGTAGGGTGCATCTGGCTGAGCCAAGAATCCATGCCGATTTTCAATGGCAGAATCTTATCAAGCTCTGAGTAGCAATTGGGAGCTCATCATTACTTTTTGAAAATCTTCCCAAACCCAGAAAACTGTACAAAATGTGGTGAGATGATTTCAATGCTGAAATCGGACTCACCGAACATGTCACTCAGTTTCACTGTTCACCTCTCCACAGCCCATGTAACTCAAAGCCTCAAAAGATTCTGCCCATTCTTAGTGCCCATACTTCATCAAATTTTATTTGGTCATTTCTGAAGGAGAAGATGCTGACAACAGGAAACCTCCGCCTTTAATTGCATCTTCATCTTGGGTGCACCATGGACACTAGGAATTACATTTTAAATTTATATGAGACCTTAGAAGTATTCGTTTCTGTTGCAGTGAGTTCAGTGCCTCTTTCACATGTAACATTTAAATCGATTTCTTGGTATCAATTGAGGTGTAATTGCTTTGAGGTTCCCAGAAATGCCCACAGCAGGGTTGCCCATCAGGACCACTGACATTAAACTCAATCCACACAGTATATAAACTACATAGCACAGTAGTTTAAAAAAAATCTTAGATATTAAATATTGGAACAGATAACAATTCTTAGGAGCAAAAGTAACTGGAAATGTTTCCTGTTCTAAGAACGTACATTTTGGAAGGTCGAAACATCTGTGTTGTAAGTATTAGCAAAAAAACTCTGATTAATGCATCAGCTCAGGATTGACCACTCTTAGAATTGTGTCATAGTTTTTACATATATATTTCTGAAGTGTAACAAATGATAAGGGCCACTTTCCAATGTCTGCAAAACTAGAAACAATGGTAAACAAAGATGATACAGTGATGGCAGTGCCACCAAAGAAACCTTTGTTAAAAGTCATGTTTTATCATTAAGTTCAGACAAGTTTGCTATTTATACACCATGTTGTGATGGTGAAGATGCCCAGAAAATGCAATTCAGTTTCAAAATAGTGTCTAGGTTATATGTAAGTGATTAGCTCATGGTGTGTCATTTTGTAAAGTAGCTAGGCATACTGTTATGCCACAGGCTGTTTGATTCCAGTGTTGTCACCTTAGGGCTCAATATTTCAGCTCATGCTGGCTCTTCATCCTGGACGAATACGTATTCAGCAGCAAGAAGGATCATCCACCAGTACCACTTGAAGAGATCATTAAAAGCCTACCAGCTGTATGGCAACCTGCTGACTGATTGCTACTGGAGATTGCTGTGATTTCAGATGTGTTTGGTAGTTCCTAGAGTTTAAAGTTTGGAAAAGCTATTGGGAGTGTCCAATATTGTGCAATAATAAAGCTCTCACTCCTGTTAAATGAAATCCAAAGAAAAACAATTGAATAAAAATTGGTAAAGTATTGATGGAGTCTTGACAAATATTCCAAGATGTTACATTATATGGTTCAAAATTCCTCTTCAATCGCAGTAATTAGTTGATCACCAGCAGCAGGTGAACATCAAAGATTGAGTATGGCTTCAAGTAGTGCTTGAAATCTTGAATGATTTGATTACTCCTATTCAGCTTGGCTGTATTTGGAGTGCTATCCAGCAAGATGCCAGGAAGCATCTTCAACGAGCAATAACAGTTTAAGCAATTGTCAGTGAGTCTCTTAGTGATCATTCAACCACCAGTTATTAGCATAACCTTTAACTCCTTTACTAAGATGATTATTTGCACCAAACAAAAGTTAAATGACTGTTGCTAATTAAGATCCAATATTGACCACTTAACATTTTTAAATATTAGAAGGAAATAGCATCTTAACTCTTTAAGTGTTGTTTATCAGCATATAAAACCTACAGTTAGATATCATGTTTTTAACATAGCAGTAATTGTGGTTGGTTATGGATCTTAAATATAACCAGCTCATTCTCGAAGAAACTAGATTAACAGGGGGTAGGATAGAAATGGTCGGGATGAAGGCATTAAGGAGGGATGCAGCTTTCAAAGATACTTCTACTTAGGGCAGTATGTTTCAACTTGGAGAAAGTGAGGACGGCAGATGCTGGAGATCAGAGTCAAAAAGTGTGGCACTGGAAAAACGCAGCCAGTCTGGCAGTATCCAAGCAGCAGGAGAATTGACGTTTCGGGCATAAGCTCTTCATCAGGAATGCAGAGCTGATGAAGAGCTTATGCTCGAAACGTCGACCCTCTTGCTGTTCGGATGCTGTCTGACCAGCTGTGTTTTTCTGGCGCCACACATGGGCGGCACGGTGGCACAGTGGTTAGCACTGCTGCCTCACAGCGCCTGTAGACCCGGGTTCAATTCCCGACTCAGGCGACTGACTGTGTGGAGTTTGCACGTTCTCCCCGTGTCTGCGTGGGTTTCCTCCGGGTGCTCCGGTTTCCTCCCACAGTCACAAAGATGTGCGGGTCAGGTGAATTGGCCGAGCTAAATTGCCCATAGTGTTAGGTAAGGGGTAAATGTAGGGCTATGGGTGGATTGCGCTTCGGCGGGTCGGTGTGGACTTGTTGGGCCGAAGGGCCTGTTTCCACACTGTAAGTCTAATCTAATCTAATCACACTCTTTGACTCACAGTCTTTTTCAAGGTTGTGAAATGAAACTGAAAGATTTGGACATTGAGAACAAAGATCAACAGATTCAATAAGCTACAATTGTGATCGAACACAGGCAGCTGTGAGCAATCTATTTAAACACACATGATTAGTTTGCTATGAAGCAGTGATCTTAAAATTTTCATTTCCAGGTAATGTGTTTTGCCTTTTGTATGGCATAAATCAAACAATTTGCTGCACAATAAATGGTTTAGTCACAACCATAATTGGCATTAGATTCAGGTTTTCTTATGAGTACGATAAAGTACAGTCCAGGAGCTCAGTCAAAGATATTTTTAATCAACCTGTCCAGATATCTTGTGACACTCTGGAATAGGTGCACCTTGAACCTAGGTCTTTGAACTAAATGCTGAAAATGAAAAGAACGTAGTATTTATAGAGCATCTTTTATATACTCACAGCATCTAAAGTGCTTCTTGAACCCAAGTCTTCTGGCCCAAAAAGAGGGACGTGACCACTTTGGGACAAGCACCCAATAAGCATGGTTGTAGGGAGGCTTTGAAAGGCAACTTTAAAAAGTTGGAATGGTTTAAAGAGAGAATTTCAGCAGATTTGACCAAGACAGCTGAAAGTGCTTTCACCTCGGATTTGTTTAGGATTTTCACTGTCAATGATCTTCATTGCATGCGTAATAAACTGGCAGAGTGGATTGCTGACAATCTGATTTTCCTTGGAATCAACGGACTGATCGTGCAACAGGTTCTATAACAGGCAGGCAATCCCCATCACCAGGCAACTGCTTATTCAGAGGAAATTAGGCTTCACTCCATTGAGTTACTGCATTAGGAGATGGAAATATAAATTCATAGCTGTCTTGTTCATGTAAGTGATTACTACCAGCTGTAAGCATCTGAATAAATAGTTGTTAAGTCTACCATGGGGAACTGAAGCAGTTAGGATTGATCACCAAGCAATCTAAGACCTCAATAACTGTTCCATCAATGTCCTTTAAAAGACTATAAGATTATTTTATTCTGGCTACGTCCTGCAGGGGGCTGCAGTATTTGGCATGAACAAGCCATTAGGAAAATGGCCATAAGGTGGAATCATAGTAAGAATGATTTCAGGAAACACCTCTTATCCTGACCATTCCATGTCCCTGCCCTGCCCACAGTGCAACCACAATTCTGCCCCAGTGTTCTAAAACCAGTTTGTGATTTATAGCCTTATTAAAAGAGAAAGAAAATATGACATTTTCAACTTGACATAGTAAAATAGGAGGTCGGGTATTTTTGCCACGAAAATGAACAATAATGAATGATTTTTTTTCCAAATCAAAGAGGAACAAAGGAAGTTTGGTACACTATTCATTAAGGTGTTGTGTAGATAAGACGATAAATGGGATTTGGGGATTCTCATTTGAATTGAATGCAGAAAACGAAAGGAAGTAATATTTATAGAACATCCTTCATATGCTCACAGCATCCAAAGTGCTTCACAGCAGATGAATCATTTTTGAGTTGTTTCATTATAATTGAGGCAAACATAACAGTCAATTATGCACAGCAAGTTGCTACAAATGACAAAGTGACCAGTTAATCTGTTTTGGTGATGTTCGACATCCCACCGACCATCTGTGCTCTTTTGTTAAATAAATGGTTGTACTGTTACACTTCCAACATGAATGTGATATTTTGTGATTTATAATAAGGTTGATTCCTGTATGAGGAGCTAATAATCTATTTTAGCAATATATAAGGTGGGGATTATCTATTTCAATTCAAACAATTTATATGGACATCTATTCCAGAAGAATGCACAATTTCACTTTGCAGTGCCAGTAGAATTGCTGGGAAAGATATGCTTTAAATAACAGACTGAATTAGAAAACTGCAAACCTGGGTTTAGATTGCGCTGATATTCATGGGAGTTATGTCTTGTCTTCATGCCCAGTGGGGATGCATCAACAGAGCAAAATTGCTCATAACTCAAGATTAAATGGCAGTAAATTGTTGGTCCTATTCAAGAGAAACTATTAAATATCTGACGTGAAAAATGGAAATGTCACACTGGTATTGCTCAGACTGGTCTCCTGAGGCTGGAGTTAAAGCATACCAAGTGAAGATGCTTCATCCCAAATTCAACCAATGTGTTTCTTAATCTAAGCAGCGCCTTAAGGTGGTGTTTGTTAATTTAAATAATATCTCTCATCCTGATCAATAAAAGTATATATTTTAATGATAATTTTGCCTCACATTCAACACAATAGAAAGCTCATCAGAATTTTGTCAAAACAAGATTGAGACTTATATTTCATTTGTTAAACTACTTAGGATACTCTGATGAAATTTGCCTATTTGTAGGAACATTGCAACACTCAACCTATTGATTTTAGCTGTGCAAAAAATAGGAAGAGTTCTACAATTGGCAGCAAATTTGCTTCACTGAATTACTGCCCAGCATTTAAAATGAAATTTTATCCAATTGTCTCCAGTCCATCCAGCAAGTATTTTGGTTAATCCAGGAAAGTTTTCACATGGACAATAAAGGAGCCAAGCAGCAGGAAAACTGACATTTCAGGCAAATGCTCTTCATCAGGAATGAGGCTGGGAGACTCAGGGGTGGTCCTTTTGACAGCTCTGTTAACAGTTCCAATAAGTTTAATAGTTCCAACGAAATGATGAATGTTGATATGCACCTTTAACTGTCCCAAAGTGCACTTGACCTCTCCCACTGACATGTGCGCTCCTGCATGTGCGCTCCTATTGAGAACCTTACCCCCTCAGGGATGGCATAATGCAAGCTATAGCCTTGATTCCCATGAACATGAATTGAAAATCATTGAAGCCTTCTCACAATTTTAGGATATACCCTCAGCCTTGGCACAAAACATCCTGGAAATTAGAATTTTCATTGTGGACTGTGGGAGGGTTGGGAGTGGGATGGTGAAAGTAACAGAAATGGCAAAATGACCTGGAAGGAGAATGTGGAAGATATGGAATGCAGAAGCAGACTGGGCAGAAAGCCTGCCTTGGTGCATCAGCACTTTATGAAATATTTTCCAAAGAAGTGGCAAGGGCCAAACAATAGCCATCCAGCTCTCACCATTCACAACCCCTTACATCCTCACATGGGCACATTCTATCTAATGCCTTAATTCCAAACACCCATAGCCCCTCATGTTGCTCTGACTAACTGATATTCCTCTCCCTACACTCCCATGACCCCTCATAGCCTCCATTCCAACCTTCTGTCAACTCATACTAACCTATGAACGCCACCCCCACTGTGATAATGAAATATTATTAAAACAATCACACAGCACTGACCCTTTAATGATAACCCTGAGGCTTATGTCAACTGATAGTGTGAAATAGAAAGTACTGATCATTGCAACATCGCTGACAGATTTCTAAATATTAGAAGGGCAGGAGTCTTGAATGCCTTGACAGCTCCTTTTAACAAGGTGAAAGTGAGGACTGCAGATGCTGGAGATTAGAGTCATGAGTGTGGTGCAGGAAAAGCACGGCAGGTCAAGCAGCATCCAAGCAGCAGGAAAATTGACATTTCGGGCAAAAGCCCTTCATCAAGAATGATGCTGGAAGCATTGGGGGTGCTCCTTTTGACAGCTCTGTTAACAGTTCCAATGAGTTTAGTAGTTCAAACAAAACGATGAACATTTGACAAACATTGATATGCACCTGTAACTGTCCCAAACGGCATCTGACCTCTCCCACTGACATCCACATGAGAATTTCATATGATATTTCAGTGGGCTTCACTTCATATGAAGTTGAAAAATACTGTCCTCTTGACAACATTATATAGATTCACTCTAAAGGAAAATCAATCACTGTAGGTAAATAAGTTGTACATACTTAACCAACATCCTGGCTGACTTGCCATCTCCCTGCTGGGGGGGGCTGTTGGGAAACTGTGATCATTGCACTTATCGTCCCTTGTCTATCAAAAGCCGAGTGCCTCCATTTTGGGAGCTTCTTGAAATAATCTTCCCAGGCATTTGTTGGAAACAGCAGTATCCAAAGCCCATTCAAATCAATTGGATCAATTGAACAACAATATAATTCTGAAATGTCAATGAATGAAGAGTCTGTCTTATTCAGATAGTTGGCCCCACGCATCCCCCAAGGAGATTGCTGCAGCCCACTCAGGAATAAGTTAAAAAGAAACAGGTTTGTAAAAATTTGTTTCTGTGGAGTCAGGAGGACCGACAGAAATTATCCCCACAATGTCTATCCTTTCACAGTAATCCCCTGCCCTACTACATTTTCGCAAATACAAATTATTTTTCTACTTCCCATCCATCTTCTGTCTCCGTGCCCAGAGTTAAACAGCACTTGCAAGTAACTTATTTCTGCAGTTCGGTGTTGGAATCCTGCATCCCAGTTGATCAGTGAGTTATTTCAAACGTGCAAACAGCTTGCTAACAGAATGGTTACAAGGTACAGCCATAAATATAGGACATAATTGAATATACTTTCAAATATCTGGAATCATAATTGTATCCCAGTGTTCTGGCCTCAGCAGGATAGGATCTTTCATAAAAAAAATGCCATTACACAAAAAAAACACATTCTGAATGACTGAACAATAATAAACATATTCTGAAACACTTCCGTTTTCAACATCGCCCACAAGAAGACAATTCATATGGCAGACAGTGATAGTTTCACCAGTGGCATGAGTGATAAATTGATTTGTGCTGGAGTCTCTGCAGCCATATACATTCCTTAACGTATAGAATTAGAGTTCACCTTTCCTATTATAATGGTGTTGAATACCGACTGAACCATGTTTCTCAATATCAAGGAATATAAGCAGGGGACTGGCAACATCTCCTATACCCAAACTGCTTTGCTACCAGCTTGAATATTTTGGCTACTAGCTTTTTGAATTTTTACAACTTTTCAGCATTTACACAATAAAATTTATCTCCAGCCTCTCAAAGGGTTGTTGAAAAACTTGTCACTGTTAGAAAATAGGATGGTGGAAAGAGACAAGCAGACAGCTTCATAAAGGTTATCAAATCTTCAGGGTTCCCAGGGAATCTCCAGAATGTAAGGGCTATTCTCCAGGACAAAACTACAACCAATGACAGGGACAATAGACATTATTTTCTGTGTTTGTTTTCTTTGAATACTTTGATAAGTAACTATCAAAATGCTGGAGATGGAGAAAGAAAATGGTTGTTTCGTTATTCTCAACAACCATTCAATTGAGCATTGAAGTTTATATTCATGTTCCAATTGGTTGTGAGAAGGTGGTGCATCATGACCTTGAGCATGTCTATTGTCCAAAAGCAGTTTGTGAGAGGAGGTCAAGGAATCCCCCAGGAATAAACCTTGTTCTGTCACTCCATTAAATCGTGGTTGACCTGTACATTGAATCCATTTACGCTCTCTTTCCTCTAACTTCATTAATATTCTTACCTCAGAATTTTTTAAATTCTGTTGTGGGACGTGGGTGTCATTGCATTTATTTGCCCATCCCTAGTTGCCCTTGAGAAGGTGATGGTGAGGTGCCTTCTCGAACTGTTGAAGTCCATGTGTTCTAGGTAGACCCACTATGTGATTAGGGAGGGAATTCTAGGATTTTGACCCAGCAACAGTGAAGGAACAGTGATATAATTCCAAGTCAGGATGATGAGTGGTTTGTAAGGGAACTTGCAGGTGATGGTATTCCAAAGTATCTGCTGCCCTTGTCCTTCAAGGAAATGGTTGTGGCATTGGAAGGTGTTCTCTAAGGATCTTTGGAGGATTTCTGCAGTTGTCCTTGAAGATAGTGCACAATGTTGTTACTGAGTGTCAGGGGTGGAGGGTGTGAATGCTTCTGGATGTGGTGTAAATCACGTGGACTGCTTTGTCCTGAATGGTGTCAAGTTTCATTAGTGTTGTTGGAGGTGCAGTCATCCAGGCAAGTGGGGAGTATTGCATCACACTCCTGACTTGTGCCTTGTAGATGTTGGACTGGCATTGGGGAGTCAGGAGCTGAGCTATTCACTGCAGGATTCCTAACCTCTGACCTGCTCTTGTTGTCACTGTATTTGTATGGTGAGTCCAGTTGGTAACTACATTTCTCAGTCATAAAATCAGAATGGGGCAGAGAGGCAATTAGCCCATCAAAACCAGACTGACGTTGAAAGCTTTGAATTGTCCACCAGCATCTACAGCCTTTTGGGGAAAGAGAGTTCCAGATTTTCACAATACATTTTTGTGAAAAAAAGTGCTTCCTGATTCCATTTCAGTGAAGTTCAGTTCAATACTAAAATTAATTCTTTGCCATTTTTGTAGTTAATCAAAGGGCCAACAAGCAACATTTGCACAATAATAACATACAATAATAACATAACACAATAATAACATAACTTTTGCTCAGGTTGGGTTCCACCAAGGCCACTCAGCTCCTAACCTCTTTATAGAATTGGTGTAGACATGGACAAAAGTGGAACTTAACTGGAGAAATCAGGATAGTTACCCTTAACATCAACGCATCATTTGACTGCATGGAATCAAGAAAATAATCAAAACTGAAATCAATGGAAATCAGGGGAAAACTCTATACTGAATATCCCTCTACCCATAGAGTCAGTGAGTGATGCAGCATGGAAACGGACCCTTTGGTCCAACTCATCCATTCCAACCAAACTAAACTACTCTCACTTCCTTGTGTTTGACCTATATCACTCCAAATCTTTCTTAATCACGTACTTATTCAATGTCTTTGAAATATTCAACATGTACCAGCATCTACCACTTCCTCTTGCAGTTAATTCCACATACAAACAAACAATCTCTGTCTGAAAAAAGATGTCCCTCGAGTCCCTTTTAAATCTTTCTCCTCTCAACTTAAGAATATGCCCTCCTAGTTTTGAACTCCCCTACCCTAAAGAAAAGACCTTCGTTAGTCACCTTATCTATGTCCCTCATGATTTTATAAGTTCCCCTCTCAACCTCCCATGCTCCAGTGAAAAAAGCCCCAGTCAATCCAGCTTCTCCTTATAACACAAAATCTCCAGTCCAGGCAACATCATGGTAAATCGTTTCTACACCCTCTCCAGGCTAATAATATCCTTCCCATAGCAGGGCAAGCAGAACTGTACATAGTACCCCAAAAGAGGCTTCACTAAACAAGATTGTTGTGATTGTTGGAGGACAGTTATTTCTCACTGCTGGAGTTCCTCAATGTAGTATGCTAGGCCCAATTATCTTCAGTTGTTGCACCAGTGATCACTATTCTAACATGTAAGGTCAGGAGTGAGGATTTCACTGTGATCGTACATTGTTCAACATCATTTGCCACTTTTCAGACACTGAAGTAGTCTAAGTCCAGATGCAATGAAACCTGGACAACATTCAGGTTTGGGGTGAAAAGTGGCAATTAACATTTATGTCACACAAGTGCCAGACAATGACCATCTTCAGTAAGAGTGACCCCAACTATCATCCCCTGACATTCAATGGTATTACCATCACTGAATTCCCCGAAATCAACATAATGGGGATTACCAATGAGCAGAAACTGCAGTAGGCCAGCTATATAAATACTGTGGCTATAAGAGGAAATCAGAGGCTAGAAGTTCTATCATAAGTAATTTATCTTTATTCCCCAAAGCATATCCATAGTTTACAAGACACAAGTCAGGAATGTGATGAAATACTCTCCAACGGCTTGGATCAGTGCCATGCCAAAAACACTTAAGAAGCTCAAAGTCATTCAGGATATAGCAACCTTCATGATTGGCACCCTAACCAACACCAACCCTAATCAACATTCACCGTCTCCACTACAGCAGCAACAGTGTGCACCATATACAAATTGGTCTGCAACAATTCACCAATACTCCTTAGATAGCACCTTCCAAATGCACAATAGCTACCATCTAGAAGGACAAGTACAGCAGATATGTAAGAACCCCATCATCAGCAAGTTCCCCTCCAAGCCACTCACCAACCTGATTTGGAAATATATTCCTGTTCCTTTACTGTTGCTGGATTCAAATCCTGACCCTCGCTTCCTCCGAGCACTGGAACAGTACCTGCACCACAACAACTGTAGTAGTTCAAAAGGCAGCTCACCATCAGCTTCTCCAAGATCATTAGAGATGGGTAACAAATGCTGGCTTAGCTAGTGATATAGACATCCCATAAATTTAAAAAATGTGATCAGCATGTAGCTGTAGTAATGAGGGACTATCACAGGTGCCATCTTTCAGACGAAACATGAAGCCACAGACCCATCTACTTCCACAGGTGGATGCAAAGGCTTTAACATCCTCTATATCAGAATCTCTCCTGAGTCCAGGCCAAATTTAATCCCTCCACACACTAAAACTAACTGCTGAAAATTAAAACGTGTGCGTGGTATCACTGCAACTGCAGGGAAGCACTCACTGCACAACCAGTCACCATTCCTGTGGCATCAGATTTTTAAAAGCTGCTTTAATTACCTCCATCACCTCTCTCACCCATAATTCCATCACCATCTCATTAAACAACGTACCTGTTGCCTGTTTCTATTTAATGCACTCAGCTTTAGATTTTGCCCTGTTTTGGATGTTTGTCAATCGCTGCTCCCACCTCCTTTACTCACCACTCCACTCATCAAACACGTGCTGCCTCTCTTGTTTACCCTCTCACTGCCCCAACCCTTGAGCTATTTCAAACCCACCCACTGGCCTGCTCACTGGGCAAAGTTAGGTGGTGAGTGGAGTGGAAAATAGGGAGGTAAAAACGAGTGCAGATGCTGGAAATCAGAGTCTAGATTAGAGTGGTGCAGGAAAAGTACAGCAGGTCGGGCAGCATCAGAGGAGCAGGAAAATCGACGTTTCGGGCAAAAGCTTTTCTTCAGGAATATTCCTCATGAAGGACTTTTGCCCGAAACGTCGATTTTCCTGCTCCTCCGATGCTGCCTGACTAGTTGTGCTTTTCCAGCACTACTCTCATCTGGAAAACAGGGAGAATGAGTAAAGTGGAGAATGGGGCTCAGTGATGATCACACAACAAGGATACCAGTGACTCAACTTCACGTCTCAGCGCCATGTCAAGAGTTTCTCCAGAAACGAAATAAATAATACATTTCTGTTTACAGGTGAACATCGTGTATAAATTGAACACATCATTTTTACATGACACTCTTCATGTTACAATTATTTACAGTCTTAATTTATTTATGAGTTCTCTTCAAAAGTAGCTCACTGACTGTAAAAACCCATTAAACATCCTGAATTTGCTAAAGACTAGGTACATGCAATTGCTTTCTTTATTCTTTTATCTGAAGTGATATCTGCATCAAGATATTAATACTGTAAACTCCAAAGAAATTCCACATCAATTTTTTTTTAAAATCTGATTTACTGGATTACATTTTAGAATTTCTTGGAAAATTTAACCAATTTATTTCAAATCCAGAGAAGTTTTAGTGAAAAAAAAGAATCAAACTAGGTCACAAATCTCAGTACAGATGGGTGGATTGGGATCCCATCTTCTATAGGAAGCCATATTTCTCCCAGCACAACAGTCGTCTTCTAGGTGTATACCTTCACTACATTCCTCCAAGACAGCGTAGGTACTGCTGGAACTTCATTCATCACTCAGGCTTTCTGGCCTTACTTAACATCATTGACGACCAGACTTGTAAGATTGGTGACATCAAGATAGGTAGAAAAGTGAGTTGTTCAGGAGAGGTATAGAGCCTTCTAAAGGGTTTAGACCAGTTAAATGAGCAGGAAAAAAAGGCTGGCGGATGGGGTATAATATGGGAAATGTGAACTTGGCCTTTTTGGTAGGAAGCGTAGAAAAGCAAGATGCTATTTGAATGAAGAAAAATTTGAGTGGTGTTCAGTGGTACGTCAGGGTCTCTGGATTGGTGCTCAATGGAAATTAGAAGGATGAGGGAGGTTCTGGTAGAAACTTACAGAATAATAAGAGGCCTGGATAGAGTGGACATATAGAAGAAGTTTCCACTAGTAGAAGAGCCAAGAATCTGAGGGCATGGCCTCAGAGTGAATGGATGACCCTTTAGAACTGAGATGAGGAGGCATTTCTTCTACCAGAGGATAGTGAATCCATGGAATTCATTGCCTCAGCGGCCTGTGGAGGCCATGTCATTGAGTTTCATTGAGATAGATTGGTTCTTGATTAATAAGAGGATCTATGATTATGGGAAGAAGGCAAGAGAATGGAGTTGAGAAATATATCATCCAAGATCAAATGGCAGTACATACATGAAAGGCTGAATGGTCTAAATCTGCTCCTAAACTTTCATCTGGTGTATTGATAAATCAATCACAAATGTTAATATTCAAGCAGTCCAAGCGGTTGGGAGTGCAAGTAGAATATTGTTATTAAAGGCCGGGAAATCGAATGTAAGAATAGGGAGGTTTATCTGCAGCTGTACAAGGCCTTGGTGTGCTCTCAACTGCAGTACTGAGCACAGCTTTGAAAAATTGATATAATTTAATTAAGGGCAGTTCAGAGAAGTTCAATCGATTTATTCATGGGATTAAGGGCTTATCATAAAACAGGCCCCTACACTATTTAGAGTTTAGAAGAATAAGAGGTAATCTTATTGAAATGTAAAAACAATAGATCCTGAAGAGACATGATGTTGAAAAAATTAGGGGTAATAAATAATAATTTAAAAACTAAAAATACTTAATGAGATTGACATTTATTGCATAAGTCTTATCAGCAGAGAAATTGTTTTCTCTCTCGTCTTGGAAATACAGATAAACAACCAAATGAACATATAAACTAGGAGCAGGAGTAGGCCATCAGACCCTAGAAAACCTGTTGTCGGTTAATAAAGTCGAAAAAAATAATGGCGGATCTGATCGCCCCACATTCTTCCCGTCCACTCCTCCCCAATTACCTTTCACCCCTTACTTATCAGGAATCCATCTATTTCTACCTTCAGCTATTCAAAGACTGATACTGCGCCTTTTGAAGAAGAAAATTTCAAAGAATCTGTATTTAGTGAAAGTAATTCTCATCTGTATCTTCCAGAACAATCTCAGTTTCTAAGCGGTCTGCTCAGTGCAGTTGCCCTGGTTTGCTGACATATTCCAACCTTGAAGTGAAAAAACAATAGTTTTCCTATTATAATTGTCAACTTCTGTCAGACAGTGTTGTTGGCAGATGTGCAAGAAACAGCCCCACATAAGCAAGGTCAGTTGGAACAAAGGGAAACCTGAATATAAATTTTAAATTTCAAAGTTTAAAACAAATTCAAACATTTTTAAATGCATTGTTGTTATGTTACTATGCAAGACTTTTTTTGATTCCTACTCATACTAAGACTATAGTATTATTTAACTAATGGAAAAATCACCAGTTATGTTGATACTTAATATCCCTTGTGACTTAATTTCCATTTCTATCCTTCACATCAGTTTAAAAACATGATTAAAAATGCTATCAGGTGCCTATCATCACATGAACAGTTTCTTTAAATACATGTCCAATAGGATAATGCCATTTTCCATCTTCTGTTTATATAATTAACAGGAACACAGCCTGCTCACCGACCTCTTAGAGCATTTTAAATTGCTTGAATCAAGATTAGGTTTGTGTGGGCAAACCTAAATAAATCAATAATTGTTCAGGATCCAACATCAGTCTTGACCATCAGAGAACTGCTGTCTGCCAACACTGCACTTAAACAATGTGCAAAGAAGCAGGATGTTACACAAAGGGAAGATTGCCCGGGTGGAAACAATATTGAAAAACTGGGTGGGTCAGCATGCACCATTTGTACAAAAAGCTGCCTTTTTTAGGATTTACATTAGCAGAAAAATATCAGGCATGTTGTTTTGCACATATGCCTCTGACTTGTACAATTGTTCCAATACTTGACAGACAGTACATCTGGATAGAGACCCAGAAAAATCTATTATATTGTTTAAGACTGAAGGACAATGATCATGTTTGCATTGCTACCTGATGTTTCTCCCTGCTATAATGAAGATATATTAAACAGAATACAATTGTAATGTAATTCACTTGTGGCGCTTTTTGTAAAACAAATGTTGCAATATTTTATCTTGCAAATAACTGATTCGTTTTTCTTCAGACACTCTAGATTTATGATAAAGATGCCCTGGAGAACCATGCAAGAAACATTAAATGCAGAGAGCTTTCTATACTTTATTTGCACTATACCTTGGAGGATTGTTGTAGCATGTATCGCCACAATGAAAAAATATTTGGTTTAATCTATTCCTCGAATATTCCTCGAATATTCTGAATTGAGATATTTTACAGATTTGCAGCCATCATTACAGATATGCAGGTAAACAATTTAGCAGCTGTCGAATGAAGTTAACGATGCACATATTTTAAGTTTAATGTGAAAGAACTGATATTCACTTCAATTAGAAGTTATGGTATACTACAGTGTTAAAACGAATACTGAGTAAAAATCAAATCTTTATTTGAAAGCAATGTGAATTCAACATGAGAAACCCATTTGTAAAGATTTTGTTTCATTCTACCTTCAAACTACTTCAAGGACTTGATGTATTGTGAATGCCAGCTTTAAACCTTTAAAAATGTTTAAAAACATGCATTTAAACTGCAAAAAAAAAGGATTTTACACAAATGGATTCAACATATGCACACTAATAAAGAACTTAGGCTGTATAATTCCAAGGCAAACAGTTGGTTAAACCTGTCCTTTGGGAAAAAAAACTGTGAGCACAGTATTTCTTTTCATATGTGCGTCTTCATCTTTATCTGCTCTACCATTGGTTCATTCACATTTCCAGTACAACACCAGGGCGAGAGACAAAATATCAGTAGGATTGTTAAAATATATTAGCCTGAGTTTTTCACTGGCCATGCAGTCCATATTCTAGCAAAGACAGGAGTTGCACATTGGGGACCTCATAGCAGACTTGAAAGGAATTGCCGGGGAAACCGAAGATTCTGCTGAACAATGTAGAAAAATCTGAAGCCATCCACTTTGGTAGGGGAAATAGATGCACAGAGTGTTTCTTAACAGATAAAACGTTGGAAAACGTGGATGTAAAAGGGACCTAGGTATCCTTGTTGATAATCACTGAGGGCTAATATGCAGGTGCAAGCAAGCTGTTAGGAAAGCTAATGAATGTAAGCCTTCATTGCAGTTGGTTAGACCACAACTGGAGTATCGTCTGAATTTTTTTTTCTCCTCACAAAAGGTATCATCAGCATAGAGGGAGTGTCATGAGTGTTCATTAGACTTGTTTCTAGCATGACAGGATTGTCCAATCAAGAGCAATTGGGTAAAAAGTCTGCATTCTCTCGTGTTTCAAAGAACAAGACATGATCTCATTCAAACTTACAAGATACCTAATGTGATAGACAAGGTAATATGCAGATAGAATGTTTCTCCTGACTGGTGAAACATTTTAGCCACTTAAATACCTTTTGGTAACACAATGGTTCACTCATCTATGGAAAATGTATTTACCATATTAATGAGCATAAAGGACTGATAAATATTGAACCATGTATAAAAGTAGAATTGTGTACTAACTTTGTCAATTATAATGATTTTTAAAAAGATGTCCATTCACTTTGCTCAGTATTTCCAAGATTAGTGATCATTTACATATCTGTTCCTCACTTTTTTTTAAGAATTTTTTTTTCCAGAAAAAAGTCCAATCCTGCTGTCCTTGTGACAAACTCCAGAACTTAAGATCTAATATATTTATAAATAAATTACATAAACCTCACTTTGCACTTTGGTATTTTCAGTAAGAATGCAGGACTGTTTATCATACAAAAAAAAACAAAGGGAGGTCTCAGAATTTAGGAATGATGTGTTCCTATACTGGGTTGGTTTACAGAGCTAGCACATTGATGGTAAGTTTTAGATTTATCATAATTAGGGACAATTCCAAACATATACCTTACATGGGTTAAATATATTACAAAAACAAATATACTTGGTAGGCAATCATGCTGAACAGTGCCTTAACTCTTGGCCAGAATTTCCATGTTTGAATCACATTTCATGGCTTTATGTCTTTGCAAGATGCACTCATATTATGACATTTATAGATAAATTTACAGGCTGATAATCAGTCAAGCAATAAGAGCAAGAGAGTTTTGTCAGCCATTTTCTTTATTTCAAAAATATACCTATTTCATAAACATATCTTTATTTACATACAGTCACTTAAGGAGCTCAGTTATGAAGAAATAAGCATTGGAGTTCGACTGTATCCAGCAAACAAACACAAGACACTTGTTTCTTGGACAAGATTCTACTTACGTACATTTGAGGTACCAAGAAATCTGATAAATAAATGGACCCACATTTAACATTGGCAGAAAGACCTTAACCTTTCCCCATTGTGCCTTTAGTACATTCCTCAGTGCATAGTCCTGGACCTTGGAATGTGCCGGGCTGCAACACTCGGTTGGGATCAACACTGGAAGACCAACAAGTTGCAGACAGACCAAAGAGCTTATTCACCGAGTTGATGGTCCTCCAGGCACAGTCGATGTTTGTCTTGGTGTGTATTCCAGGGAACAGACTGGAGAGTACAGAGGCCTGCATCACGAATCCTTTTGGGTGAACCTCAGCACAACAACTGCACCTTTCTGCAGACTTCCTCTGCAAAGGCCCATTCCAGAAAGGGATATGTGACAGTCTCTATCACCACCATAGCCGCTTTGAAGGCAATCAGTCTAGGCATAAAAGGATCTGCAATAATAATCATGCATCTCTATGCCAAGCATAACCATAGTCCAATCCAAGAGAAGTCCATGATCACCAATGCGTTCTAAAGGCATGGTACCTGAAGAGAGAGGGAGTGTACTTTATGTGTTTCATATTTAAGTCACATTAGACTTCAAAAGTGATATTACTGCCGAGATCCTGAAATGCTGCCTGCTGTCACCTGTTACAGTGAAGGCAGATTATACTAAATAGGAAACAATTTTCAGTCAAAAGCTATGCAATCAATGCCTGAGATATGGGTTGGCATCTTTATAAATTGATACGAGACGAACAGCTAGCTAGATCTATTTACAGTGTCTGAAATATTTTCCACATTTATGACAAACAACAATATTACCGATATTTGACATAGCAACTTTAAAAGATATATGAAATAGATTTCATTTTATATTGTTTCTACATCTACACTATTTCACTTGTATCTATTGGTATATTTCAAACTGATTTTAAATATAGTAAACTGAAGGCCTTGAATTACTCATTCAAAACAAATTATTGTCTAAAGAAACGTATGGATGAAAAAGCAAATCTGGTGGTGAAATTATTTTGTTGAAATTATTTTGTTGTGCTTTTCATCAGCCCCTGAAGACTAAATGATAAAACAATGTAACATTTCACATCTCAAAGGAGCTGATTCTTGGACTAAATTTATTTTAGATAAGTGAGCCATAGGAGGGTTTGTGTTTGTGTCACTTTGTAAGAAGGACTCTAGTCCCCTAATACAACAATGGCAATTTATATTTATGTAGCATCTTTGATACAACCAAACTTCCCAATGTGCTCATGGAGCATTATGAAACAAATATGACACTGAGCCCACAAGGAAATATCAGGTCAGATAGTCAAGAACTTGGGAAAAATGCTAGGTTTTAAGAAGGATCTTAAAAGGAAGAAAGTGGGGTAGAGAAGTGGAGATTGTACGGCTTAGAGCTGAGACACTTGAACGTGGGAATGCTTGAGAGTCCAGAATTATAGCACCAGTGCAGGTATCTTGAAGGCTTAAGGGACTGGAGAAATTATAGACGTAGGAAAGGGTGAGGCAACAAGGAAATGAATTGTAAAATCAAGATATTACTTGACAAGAAGATAAATAATTCGGATTGTAAATACCGTAAGCTCGACATAGCTTAACAGGAAGAGGTTCTGAAATTCTTCTGATTCTGGCAATCTTTATAAGTTCCTGGAGTTTGTTTGACAGCTTGTAAGGAGTGGAGCTTGCATCAACCTTTTCAAACTAGGCAGAGAGTGGTGATATTCCTAGTGAGATTAGGTAATCAGAAGCTGTTCCGATTGGGACAGTGCTATGTTTAGGACAGAGAGTCCTAATCATGTTTTCCCAAATGCAGTATTTTGTTGTTTGTTTAAAAAAAACAGCAAGGATCCTAAAATCAATGTTCCTCCTTCGCAAACCGCACCCTCATCCACTGCCCCTCACTCACAACTTACTGCGTCAACAAATTGTTTCTCAGAGTGAAGACAAAAGCTCTAAAAGTAATTCTTTCAGAAGCCAATTCTGTACAACTATTAGAAATGCATTTATATATTTATGGACTATGAGAAACTTGAATATGGAACTGTTTGGACAATAGTTGAAAAGAATTTGTGATAACTTATATTTCCAAAAAAATTACATGGGTCTAAGAGAAGTGTTTGTGCAAAGAATGTCCAACAAAGCTTTTAAGAAACGATAAGAGATAGGTTTATGGCTCACTTATTGAAAAAAAATTAGATCTGTGCTGAAGGTTGCCTCGCAGCAACCAATGCTATTTTCAGTAAAAATCCAAACATGACAGTGAGAAGAAAGCTGGCAGAAAGGAAAATAACTCTTTCAGTTTCCTCTCTCTCTCTTTCTCTCTCTGAGTAAAAGACAAACCCTTAAAAGAAAACCAGCTGAGGTGATATCTCACTGTTCGTTCCCAGGAAATGCTTCAAAAGATCAAGACATAAGTAACTCTTGCCTCTTCCTGAACTCTAAAAGCTGAATTGTTCACTGAATACAAGGACCTGTGTCTGACTGATCTTTCCCTAAAACTGAGAGTCTTCCACCACTCTGAGGCTGAAAACAACTTGATCTCATCAACAGAATTGAGAGACGTCAACTCATTCTTACCTTTTAGTTTGGAATCTTGATGCAGTAATTTCCATCTATTTTTTTCCCTGCCCATGTTGTCTCTGTAGAGTTGTGATGATTTGTCAGGTCTGTGTATGAATGCATGTGTCAATGATTAAGGGGAATATAATTGAACTCTGCATTGTCGTTTGGTTAAGAACCAGTTTTGGAATTATGGTATGTATGTGTCATTTGAGCATTTTCTTTGGTTTTATACCAATATACCAAATTGCAAATTCTTTGAAATATTTTAAGCAAATATAGTTGTTTATCGCTTGATGCTATAACCTTTAACAAAAAGAGTACACTGAACTAAGTATTGTCCCAAAAAATGTCTTGAGGGGAGCGATCCTTTGCTATTTGTAGTGAAACCATAGGTATGTTGTTTACACTCATGTATGTATATTACTATAGACAACAGATAGAGCCATGCCTTTTTAACAATTTGCAGTGCATCAGGAATAGAAATCTACTTCAATGGCAGCCAGCATATTTAGCAAATCTGGCTAATCCACATAAAATTCCCCTCAGCCTAAAGCAATTGCTTTCAGCCTCACTACCTGAAGTCGAAAATAACAACCCATAAAAGTTGAATTAGACAGGATAGATAACATCGATTGTTACTGATGCTAATCTAGATCATTACGTGACAAACGATAAAGGATAGAGCGAATAGGAAGGCACTTTTACCATTAGTAGAGAGTTCAATAACCAGGAGGCATTGATTTATGATGAGAGTTAGAAGGTATTGAGGAGCTTTATTTTCACTCAGAGGATGGTGGAAGTATGGAACTCGCTGCCTGAAAGGTTGGTCAGAAACGCAGGTAATATTTAACTAGAGTATTTAGATATTCATTGGTGTTGCCATTGGCTCCAGGGCTATTTGGCAAAAGCTGAAAATGGGATTAGTGTAGCTAGATCTTTGCTGACCAGCATGGACTCAATGGGCCCAATAGCCTGATTCTGTGCTGCAACCATTTATGAGTCAATTCACATTTAAAAAGGGACATAAACGAGTGAGTGCATAACTTAAGGAAAAGAAAAGTTAAGTAATCAAGAGATTAAGAATATTTAACAGAAAATAGGGTGCAAGTATAACGTTACATGGTTGACAAAAGCAAAATGGAAAATTTTGGGAGTGATAATACCCATTCAACGCATTGAGTCAAGCAGAGCTGTCACCAATGAAACAACGTACCAGGAATAATGTCCTGCATTTTTGAATAAGGTGCTGTAAATTGTCTTGCCTTAAATAGATTAATGAGGTCATGTCTGGAATATCACAAGCAGTCTCAGATACCTTTCCAGTTAAAAAGTATTTGATGAACTGCAGAGCTTTTGGCAAAATGTGGAAGGATAATTCTAGAATTTAATAATCAACAGTACCAGAAAACTTACAGTAAACAACCTTGTTCATTTAAGAAATACGTACACCACTGTTGAATATTTGACAAAGAAAATAATCAAAAAGAACAGAAGCTTATTCTTTGAAAACTGTTTAGAGAAAACTGTCTATACAGTCACTGCCACAAATTCTCTGCAAATATTCTATTTCATTTGAATAGTGAGCTGACACTTCAAAATGATGGCAGCAAACAACTGATAGTATAAATTACAGGCACTTATTAAAGTTTAACAGCTAACATTTGGTTTAAATAAATTTCTTCCTGTAAAGTAATAGCGTATAATTCACATGCTTCCTCAATCTTCCTATTTTGCATTGCTTGTTCTACATTTTCATGGTTTTCTCTCCACTTGCCTTTAAAATTGAGATTTTCTTTTTTAACTCCATTCACAGTTGTTGGCAATGCTCAGCAGCCACCCAAGTGGCCATTATTTACATGTGACCAACATTCTAAAGAGACAAGTCTACAGATTGTGTAATCTTGGAAAACAGCCTCAACTGCCAGGGATGCCGATCAGAATGTTGGAATGTACGCTCCATGAATTTTAGTTATTCAATTTCCCAACAGCAATACCACCCAGCAAATGGGACATCCCACCATCCAACACAAACTCATTCCTGTCCTAATGTGTATCCATACCAGCAAACATTGCAACAGGGATCAATCAACATCAGTTAGGTTAGGTCCTGTGCTTGTTTGTTTTCCCATATTACCTCAAGTTGTTGAGGTTAATTGTACTTTTATAGGTTTTACATAAGCTGAGACTGAAATCTCAGCAATGAGAACCTGGTGCTTTCACTGCAGGTTAACTTACTGTCAAGTCATTTCCCAAATATAGAGTCTCAACCACTAGAAGCAGCTCTCAGCTATTTACATGTATGGGCCAGTGTGGCCTTCAGAATTTCCTTTAATAATGAATGCAGATGCATTAAGTACACTCTATGCAGTTGTGTTTTAGTTTATTAAAGGGTACATCTCTTCTAAGTCTAGAATTATTAAAACTCTATAATATAGAGATTGCCAACACTGTTCCAATATTAAACACTTAAATCTAAGACAATGTTTGGTATGAAACAAACGCATGCATATTGTTTGTGCTTATAAACACAGAATGTATTGACAGTTTACTACTGAGTTACAGAAAATGTGTATATATATCTAAGGCAGAAAAATCAGACGCCTACATTTGTATTCATACAATGAAGGCATTGTTCAAAGTACAGCATGCATTTATACAGCTGATTTAATATGGTAAAATGTTCCAACAAGCTCCATAAAAGCATTATCAGAGTAAAGTCCACTTTTACAACAATACAGCACAGAACAGGCCCTTCGGCCCTTGATGGAGGACAGCCTCATTTGTAACATTACTACCATAATAATTGGCATGGATTCAGAATAGACCTAGCAGTTCAAAACTCAGCATTCATGAGACAATCAACAGATTATATTCTAATTTGCATTTTTGATTTTTTTTAAACCACAATTACATTCTGTATTGTAAAAAACCAATTGTGCAAGTTTGGAACTCCCAGAAGACTTGGAACTTGGTCCAATGTCCACAAAACACCAGAATACCCAAAAATGAAATGTCAGCCTGAAGGCACAGTATGAGACGACACGCATGTTAAAACAGCAAAAGTAAGGTGTGTTAGACAGGGGTTATGTCAGATCTTCTCAAAACTCACTTGGGGTTATGAGAGCCCACGACCATTCGTTCAGATCAAAGTTTTCCATTCAGTCATAATTGATGGTGGATATTTAAAACTTACCAAAAGAGGAGCCTTCACAAACATCCCCATCTTCAGTACTAGGGGAGCACAAAACATAAGTGCATTCGCAACTATCTTCAAGCAGAAGTGTCAGGTGGATGTCCCATTTAAGCCTTCCCTTGAAGTTTTCCCCAACGCAGGTCTGTCTTCAGTCAATTTATTTTACTCCAAAATGACATGAAGACACTAGATATAAAAAAAGTCCATGGGTCTACTTGGCCTTAGTATTGAAGGCTCAAGCACCATGACTGTTCACTTCCCTAACTCAGCTGCTCCAGTACAGATACAACACTGACATCTGCCCAAAGTGGAAAATCATCCAGATACTACCTTGCCATAAAAATCAGACAGAATGAGTTTGACGAAAGGCTTCAGTATTGGTCTACTGTTGCAACATGATGGATGGAGTCATCAACAGAGCTATCAATTGATTTATACACAGTAATAACTTGCTCACTGAACCTTGGTATAGATCATAGAACATTACAGGGCAGTACAGACCCTTCGGCCCCTGATGTTGCACTAACCTGTGAAACCAATCTGAAGCCCATCTAATCTACACTATTCCACTTTTGTCCATATGCCTATTCAATAACCACTTAAATGCCCTTAAGGTTGGCGAGTCTACTACTGTTGCAGGCAGTGCGTTCCACGCCCCTGCTACTCTGAGTTAAAAAACTACCTCTGACATCTGTTCTATATCCATGGGTGGCACAGTGGCTCAGTGGCTAGCACTACTGCCTGACAGTGCCAGGTACCAAGGTATGATTCCCACATCGGGCTACTGTCTGTGTGGAGTTTGCACATTCTCCCATTGCCTATGTGGGTTTCCTCTGGGTACTCTAGTTTCCTTCCACAATCCAGGTCAGATGAATTGACTACGCTAAATTGCCCATAGTGTTAGGCACATTATTCAGGGGTAAATATAGGTTAGGGGAATGGGCCTGGGTAGTTTACCCAGAGGGTTGGTGTGGACTTGTTGGGCCAAGTGGTTTGTTTCCATACTGTAGGGAATCTAATCTAATTTATCACCCCTCAATTTAACATTATGTCACCTCATGCTATCCATCATCATCCGAGGAAAAAGGTTCTCATTGTCCAACCTACATAACCCTCTGATTATCTTATGTTTCAATTAAGTCACCTGTCAACCTTCTTCTCACTATTGAAAACAGCCTCAAGACTCTCAGCCTTTCTTCATAAGACCTTCCCTTCAAACCCAGCAACAGGTGAGTAAATCTCCTCTGAATCTTTTCTAGAGCTTCCACATCCTTCCTATAATGCAATGACCAGAAATGTACACAATACTCCAAGTGTGGCCACACCAGAGCTTTGTACAGCTGCAGCATGACCTCATGGTTCAGAAACTCAATCCCTCTACCAATAAAAGCTAACACACTATACACCTTCTTAACAACCTTATCAACCTGGGTGGCAACTTTCAAGGATCTATGTACCTGGACAGTGAGATCTCTCTGCTCATCTACATTACTAAGAATCTTACCATTATTCTGCATTCCTCTTACTCCTTCCAAAGTGAATCAACTCACACTTTTCTGCATTTGCCACCTCTCAGCCCAGTTTTGCAGCTTACCTATGTCTCTCTGTAACTGGCAACATCTTTTGTCACTATCCTCAACTCTACCGACCTTAGTGTCATCTGCAAATTTACTAACCCATACTTCTATGCCTTCATCCAGATTATTTATAAAAATGACCAACAACAGTGGACCCAAAACAGATCCTTGCCATACCCCACTAACAACTGAACTCCAAGATGAATAGTTCCCATCATCACCACTTCTCTCAGCTAGCCACTTTCTGATCCAAATCACTAAATCACTCTCAATCCCATGCCTCTGTATTTTGTGTAATAGTCTACCATGGGGAAACTTATCAAATGCCTTACTGAAATCCATATACACCACATCAACTGCTTTACCCTCACCCACCTGTTTGGTCACCATCTCAAAGAACTCAATAAAGGTTTGTGAGGCACAACCTATCCTACACAAAACCATGTTGACTATCCCTAATCAACTTTTCCTTTCTGGATGATGATAAATCCTACCCCTCATAACCTTTTCCAACACTTTACCCACAATCAAAGTAAGGCTCACTGTTCTACAATTACCAGGGCTGTCTCTACTCCCCTTCTTGAAGAAGGGGATAACATTTGTGATCCTCCAGTCTTCTGGCACTATTCCTGTAGCCAATGACGACATGAAGATCAAAGCCAAAGGCTCTGCAATCTTCCTAGAGAATCCAAGGATAAATCCCATCCTGCCCAGGGGACTTATCTATTTTCACACTTTTCAGAATTGCTAACACCTCCCCCTTATGAACCTCAATCCTATCTAGTCCAGTACCCTATATCTCAGTATTCTTCTCAACCATATTGTCTTTTTCTAGTGTGAATACTGATGAAAAGTATTCATTTAGTGCTTCCCCTATCTCCTCTGACCCCACGCAAATTCCCCACTACTACCCTTGATTGACCCTAATCTTATTCCAATCATTCTTTTATCCCTGATAAACCTATAGAAAGCCCTAGGGGTTTCCTTGATCCTATCTGCCAATGACTTCCATGTCCATTCCTGACTCTTCTTAGTTCTCTTTAGATCTTTCCTGGCTAACTTGTAACTCTCAAGCATCCTAACATGTGCATGGAGAAAACTGCTGGAAATCAGAGCTTAGGTGAGGCCATAAAATCAAGGTAGCAATTGATCCAGTATGGTACCAAGCAACCTGAGCAAAATTAAAGTCATTAGGCATCCAGAAAAGCCTTTCCACGTGTCATACTCAAAAGGGAACATGCTTGTAGTTGTTTGAGACTAATAATCTTCAGTTCTGGAACAACTCTGCAGTTCCTCAGGGTAGTGTCCAAGACCTAACCATCTGCAGCTGCTTCTTCAATGACTTTCTCTCTCCTGAACTCCCTCCCCTCAACATCATAGAGGTTGACATTGATCAGAAACTGAACTGGACTAACTAAAGATGTATTATGTGCACAAGAAGTGGTCAGAGGCTGGCAATTCTGCAGTGAACAACCCACCTCCTGCCTCTCCAATGCCTCCGTCCAGGAGTGTGATAGAATACTCCACATTTGCCTGGATATGTGCAGCTCCACCACTGAGGAAGCTCTATAGCATCCAAGAGAAAAGAGTCTATCTGAAAAATTAGCATGTGGAGGACACCATCTCTCGGGACATCTTAAGGTACCATTGTCTTGCTGTCATTCAGCGATAGCAACAATATTTGTAGATTTGTTTCTCTGCCATGCTCATCATTCCTGTAACACTCACTTGCCTGAATCTTGTGCTTCTTGGTTCACAGCCTGTGCCTACTCTTTATCTTTTAGCTGCGTGCAGGCTAGAGAACATTCTGTACCATAGTACTGCCATGTAGTATTACCAGTCAAATCCCTCCACCCCCAAAACATAAACTTTCAACAACACCACTATGCCCTTGGCACCCAGTTCTCTTTGGCACATCCTGCCCAGTCAACAGCAAAATGACACAGGATAATTCAAATGCTGACTGCCATGTCTACCCTTTCATCATCAGATGGACAGGGCACCTCCTTCCTAGAGCAGTACCCAAACTTTGCCCAACCATTGCATCTTTTTTCCCATTGACCCTCCCAAACTATTTTCACTCTACTTGGAGGCCCTGTGCTGTAATTCATCCACTAACCTTCATTTCATGAGAAGGACAAATTCTGAAGTCCATGTAGAAATCAAACTCACCATGATCATGGCTTTTTTTCAGTTATAATACCCCAACCACCCCCCCCCTCCCCCCTCCCCCAACAGTGGTAGTGCTATTTCCTGGTTATGTTTTTTTTTAAATGATACACTCCACTCCCTGCGGTGCCCACCTTTCCCTGAAAATTCTCCTGGGTACTTTTTTTCTTCTTATTTACCCCCATACTACTGCCTACCTGCAGTAATGCTTATATTTTCCTCAGCACCCATGTTGTGTGTGTGCAGGTATGAAACACAGTGAAAGACAACAGGAGATGATCATGGCTTTTATGAAGTGTTGGGTTTTCTTGATTGGACGGAACCTAATGTGGACTGGACACTTCATTCAATGAGTTATATTTTTAATGAGATGAAAATACATACAGATAGGCTCCCCTGTACCTCCAGTCAAAATGGTTGGCCTTCCTTTTAAGGTTAGAGAATTTAACCACAAATATTTAGCTTCCATCAAGTTTCTGAATTTTGGACTCTCACCCAATTAAGCACCCCCATTCGCTATTGGGTTCTGTCAATTAATCCATTCAGACTGAACAGCAGTATGGTGGTTCAGTGGTTAGCATTGCTGCCTCAGTGCCGGGGATCCAGGATTGATTCCAGCCTCAGATAACTGTGTGTTATCCTCGTTTCTACCAGCTGCTCTGGTTTCCTCGCACAGTCCAAAGATGTGCAGGTGGACTGGCTAAATTGTCCAATGGTGTACAGGCTAAGTAGATTAGCCATGGGAAATGGGGGATTAGGATAGGGGGTTAGATCTGGAAGGGGATGCTCTTTGGAGGGTAGTTGCCTCCTTTTGCACTGTGGAGATTCTATGATGAGATTCAACAATGAGGGGATACATTTCTCAGATCAGTCCCTTCTTGCCTCTGACTTAATCATAAGAGACTTATCTGCCATAGGGAGGCTGACACACAATCTCTCCCATCATTATGGGCCTGATTGCCAGGTTTTTCATCATGAAGTGCAGAGTTAAGTTCTGCCCATTAAGTCAAAGAAACAAAAGTTTGGTGGAAGAATAAATTTTATGGAGTGTCTTAAAGGAGGTTTGGGAATGAATTGCTGAATTTAGGGTATAGGTACCTAAAAGCATAACCATCATTTATTGAGTGATTAGAATAGGAGATGCACAGGATGTCTGCATGAAATAAAAAATTGCAGCTCCTCTTTCTACACTAAAGTGATAACTCCATCCACATCTGCTGTGCCATAGATTTTCCCCCATGGAATGATAAATTTTTAAACTAATAATCAGGATAGCTTTTAGGGTAATAATATTTATTTTAAAGCAGCTTTCTCACTTATACAATATGTAAGTAGGCAAAGATGGAAGCCGAAAAGTTCAGAAACATTTTTTAAGGGGAAGCAAGTTACATGCTGAACAACATTACAATAAGATGAAGCTGAGATGATAACTGCAAACCATGTTATAGATTTATGATAAACAATAGGCTTCTTGCTGACTGAAGGTATCAGATCTTTTTTCACTGTCAACTTTGCAATTGGCAGTTTGCTGCTTGTGGAATGACAGGTAACATTTGGTGACATTAATTCTGGAAATGGTTATGAAAACATTATTTCAGGAGTAAGGTAAACAAAATGAAAGCAGGCAGCAGCTGCATCATCCTCGCTCAGTTTGGAAACAGCGATTATAACCTGTTATCACAAAATCATTTTACATTCAAAAATAAGTGTTCTAAATGTGGTGCATGATTGTTGTATTTAGCAAGTTTTCTGTTTTAATGCGCCAGTACATGCGATGTATTCATTTGGAATGCAATAGTGACATTGTCACGACTCAATCATAATAGTTCTATATTCAAAGTGGATAAAACAAGCAAAGCTTGTTCATAATCACAGAAGTTAAGTTCCCATATTAAATATATGGCATTAAGCATTTCACTTACTAACATACCCTGCAGTAAATCTTTTCCAAAATGCCTATATACAATCTAAATCCCACAGCATGATAATTGTTTTCACACGGATTTGCATAAAATGATTTACAATTGTGTTAACACAGCTTTTTCAGTGCAGGGATTAGAATGCAGTGAAAGGCTTGAGCTTGCCTATGGGAATGGCATTGGTTGGAGGTTACTTGACTGTCTAATAGCAATGGCCTCTCATTTCTCTTGAACATGTACATTCTCATCAATAATTACATTTGTCACACATAAATTATTTACCATTAAGCCAGTTGACTCTTGAAAATTCATGAAAATGAAACTGGCTTTTCTGTGTTTTCATTTAAAAATGCAGGATATTGCCTTTTTTTTAAGAAATGGAAATCCTTGTATTGAAATGTTCCACTATAAACATTAACAATCCTGTGAACCTGTAGGCAGTCATACATTATTAACTACTCTCACATTTCAGGGGTTCAAGTAGCTTGGCCTGGAAGAGACTTTTGGTTTAAATTATAACATCATCAGCCGCAAGCTTGTGTGCATTTCACAGGCAATTTTTTCAAAGTTTACTTGAAGAAACAAGTTGGAGCTGCTGAAACTACAGAGAAGTAGAATAGCTTAATGGGTGTCTAATAGGTTATCCGTATCCATTTGGGACAAAACATGCATTAGAATTACATCCCACTACTTCTGGTGAGTATTCATATCAGGCCATTTTTCATGCATATTTGGCATGAGGTTGTCTGTCTGTAAACATTTAAGAGTCTGGTAACTAGTTTGATTGACAGCTCAGATGGCCAATTCACTGATAATGAGAGCTGTGAGAGAGTTACAAATCATGTTTTGGCCTTTCTGTTCAACAAAGCCATAGAGAAGCATTTGGTCAATGACCAATTTAAACTATCAGGGAAGCCAGGCCTGCAGAAGGTAGGCGGCTGCCTCGAGTTTAGAGTTATATAACATTATAACACTTATATTCATATAATGTTTAGAATGACCATAATTATTATGAGTGCATTTGCCTACTGTTGAAGATAGGAAACCATACTTCCTTGCATTCTGTACAACATCAGCTAGTTGTGTCACTTGTCAAGTAATGCAGAGCCCAAGCTCATGTCCTGGGGATATGGGTTCGAATTTGACCATTGGAACTGGAGGAACTTTTTTTTAATCTAGAATTAAAGATGCTAGTCTAATAGCAGCCAATAATAAAGACATAGTTTCACTAATGTTCCTACTTTAAAGAATGAAAGCTGTTGTTCTTACCTGATCTAGCCTACATGTAACTCTACACACACAGCAATGTGATTGACTCCTGTTTGTTGGACATAAATACCTACATCTCTTGAGAAAAATTTAAAAATTGTGAAAATAAATCAAAGTAAGGCAAGCCTTAACAAAAAATAATACACTGTTCATTCATTTAGATTAGAAAATAAAGCTTTTTAAATAGGTGACATCGTGGCTCAGTGAGCACTGCAGTCTCACAGCACCAGGGACCTTGGTTTGATTCAACCATGGGTGACTGTCTGTGTGGAGTTTGCACATCCTCCCTCCGGCTTCATTGGTTTCTGCCGGGTGCTCCGGTTTCCTTCCACAGTCCAAAGGTGCACAGGCTAACTGCATTGGCCATGCTAAATTTGCCCAATGGAGTGCAGGCTAAGTGGGTTCGTCATGATAAGTGTGGGGTTGGGTGGGTCAGGGTAGGAGGCTCTTTGGAGCACCCAAAGGAAACCCATGCAGACACATGGAGAATGTGCAGACTCCACACAGACAGTTGCCCGAGGCTGGAATCGAACCTGGGACCCTGGTGCTGTGAGACAGCACTGCTAACCACTGAGCCACCTGTTTCACTGATGTGTCAGATCTTGGAGGGTTGAGATATTGGACATAAGGAGATTCAGGTCTCTGGTTTACAAAATGGACTATGTTATTAAATAACAAGAGATAAGGGATGAGAGGGGATGAATTTTAAAGGGGAGGTATTGATCAAAAAGGTGTTCAGCACCTCACCAACCTAAAACAGGATACCCCACAGGGATAATATGTGGTGAGTGGCCTTATCAAACTGAAAATGGGACTTTCAGCTCACTCAATCTGAGTGGTCCGCAGCTAAATTGGCCCAGTAGCTCTTGAACACCGTGGTGGCCATTGCTGGTACTACAAGCAATCTGAACTGAAAGGAAGGTGGATACCAGACTGCATGGCAAGGCCAGGGATTTTAGTCAAGGGATCGAGGATAATTGTGAAGAGGAAGAAGATGCTTGGAAAATTGTGATTTAAAGGCTGGGTTGGAAGCACAGTGGAGGTGATACTATTTTTCTGGAGGGTGCCCCCAGTGGCCAGAGGTGAACCGTTGTTCATTCTCACATTTTAACAAAGCTGTTAGGGATGCAAGCCATTCACCTTTATTCCACCTTCCCACACTCAATGTATCATGGTTTTGGAGGGGAATGCGTTCCTTAAGTGACCTTTAACTAGCAGTGTAAAGTCGGGGGGGAAAGGTGGTAACTCAGGGATCAGGAGAAGACAATGTACAGGCCATCTTCTTTATTTTCTGTGTTTCTCCAGTAAGTTCTAAAACTCCCCAGAGGTGAACTCACAATCAAGAGGGATAGGAAGTCACTTACAGGGATGATTAATAATGTTGACCCAAGATTGTAATACTGATATCCATTTTACAAAGGGACAAGCATTAACTGTGCTGATCCACTGGCCAATTTGCTGCTGCTGGGAAGCTAAAGTTAATTAAATACTACTTCAATTTCTTGATATTGTAGAAATGTGAAAACTATTCTACGCAAGAGACGTAAGAAAACAAAGAACTGCGGATGCTTGAAATCTGAAACAAAAACAGAAATAACTGGAGAATCTCAGCAGGTCTGGCAGCATCTGTAGAGAGAAAGCAGAGCTAATGATTCAGGTCCAGTGACCCTTCTTCAGAACTGATTGTAGCTTGACAAAGATTGGCATTTATGCTGAAGAGAGGTCAGTAATTGGGTAGACAAAAGAACTGATAATGGTGAGCCGGGAGACAGAAAAGCTGCTAATGGGTTGGCTCCGGTGAAAGCAGCCAACGTGATAGGAAGGAATAGAAGAAGATGCTTAGACCCTAAAGACGTAAAGCAGCTGACAGTAAATACTAAAACAAAGGAGGCCATAAGACTGAGGCTTGTGTATGTGCTCGTATATAATTGAGCAATGTATTTCTTGGTACCTACAAAAGCATGAGTGGATGGGTACTGACAGCTAAAAACAAAAGAGTAAGGCTCTTTGTTTAGAAATCCACAGTATTGCAACAAATTCATCTCTGTTTTAAAATTGTGGTTTGACGAAAGCAGAGAGCGAAAGTGATTAGCATGCTACCTTGCCGCAGGAGTATTACAGAGACAGGAAAATGTTCCCCACTGTCTTTCAATTTCTGGAGTACACAGACAGCAGATTAAATATAATGTCTTGATTTTTTTTAAAATGTGCTTCTAAATTTGGCTCGTGAAAGGGAACAACCACCTTACCAAGGCACGATGGCTCAGTGGTTAGCACTGCTCCTCTCACAGCACCAGAGGTACATGTTTGACTCCAATCTCAGACGACTGTCTGTGTGGAGTTTGCACATGCCAAGGTTAACTGAGGCAAGAGCAAGGCCATGCTCTTCAGGAACTGGGCCGACCAATCCTCGATCCACTTCACCGTGAAGGTGAAGGTGCTGGGTATTTGGTTCGGGGGGGCTGGGGCATGCGCCAAGTCTTGGGAGGAGCATATCAGCAAAGTGAGGCAGAAACTGGGCAGATGGAAGCTACGGCCGCACTCCATCGCGGGAAAACACCTGGTCATCAGGTGTGAGGCACTGTCATTGCTGTTATACATGGCACAGGTCTGGCCTATTCCCAGAATCTGTGCCGCTGCAGTCATCTGGGCCATCTTTCAGTTTATATGGAGATCAAAGATGGACCAGGTCCGAAGGGACTCGATGTATAAAGATCTGGGCAATGTGGGAAAACATACCCTCACCCTGATGGTCACCTTTGTGTGTGGCTGCATCAAGCTGTGCGGGGATCCCCGGTACGCAAACACCAAGTGTCACTACGTACTGAGGTTCTACCTGTCCCCAGTGTTGCGAAGCATGGACCTGGCCTCGCTGCCGTGGAATGCTCCGAGTAGTTGGACTGTTCCGTATCACCTGTCCTTTGTGGAGAAGTTTATGAAGAAAAACACCTTTGACCACAAGTCCATCAGGAAGTGGTCAACACGTAGTGTCCTTGAGACCCTTTGGGAAAAGGAGAGGGTGGCTCCTATTGAGCGGTTCCCTGGGCAGACTGTCAAAGCCATTTGGCAGAATGCCTCATCACCAGAACTTTCCAACAAGCACCAAGACATGGCTTGGCTGGTGGCGAGAAGGGCTCTGCCTGTGAGATCCTTTATGCACGCCCAGACTCTCAGCTGCATCGCACGCTGCCCTCGAAGCAGCTGCAGGCGTGGAACGAGACTGTCATACACCTTCTTCTGGAATGTGCCGATGCAGAAGAAGTCTGGAGAGGAATGCAATGGTGTTTGTCGAGGTTCGTCCCAAGCAGCGCCATGACACAGGACTCCGTGCTCTACGGTCTGTTCCCCGGGACGCACACCGAGACGAACATCAACTGTGCCTGGAGGATCATCAACTCGGTGAAAGAGGCTCTCTGGGCGGTCCAAAACCTCTTCATCTTCCAGCTGAAGGAGTTGACCCCGACTGAGTGTTGAAGATTGGCACATTCCGAGGTCCAGGACTACGTATTGAGGGACGCGCTGAAGCTTGGGGCAGCTGCCGCCAAGGCGCGGTGGGGAAAGACCACCATGTAACATCTGCCTGCATAAGCACAGGGGTCCAACGCAGTAAGGGGGCTCCGCTGACCCCCCAGCCAAATATGTGGGTGGTAATCGTACAGACCTATATATCTGAATGATTACTCTGTCTCTGTATGCAAAGAAATGGAATGTTTACTTATGTATGGCATGACCAATTGTACAGATCATCAAAATAATTTACGAATAAAGTATGTTTTGGAAATAAAAAAAAGTGTGGAGTTTGCACATTCTCCCTGAGTCCATGTGGGTTTCCTCTGGGTGCTCTGGTTTCCTCCCACAGGTCAAGTGAATTGCTTGCTCTCGAGGCTAATTTGAATGTTTGCACATTAACAGATGCAGGCTACCTTTAAGCAGTACAGGTTAGCTTTAGAATGTACTCGCATAGTAAAAGCCTGAGCTTCTTGGCCACTTGCTGAGAGGCATGGACACACATCAACATGTGTATTGCTGACAATGTGCAGCTACCATGCAAATCAACAAACAGCATTAAGTTTATACGCTGCTTGCACTGGAAGCAAGTGGGTGAGAATATTAAAACCAGATTGTGACATCCATTTTTGAGCTTGGACCAATTTTGCAGCTTGTAAGCTTTATTGCCTGGATTATTGCATGAATTCAACTGAAGCTATGAGCAAGAGATTCCCAATAGATGATCAACATCCCTTAAAAGCAGTTTAAAACTCCATAAAAAGTATTGATTATGCAAAAGTACAGCCTACATTTTCATTTCCTATCAAAGAATCTGCTAGGTGTTGATAAATGACTTTAAATTTGTCGATAATAAAATCTAGAAGTATCAGAACATAGATTGCAGATATGTTTGCTCTTCCTTATATTGTATTAGTTCTTTCAATAATATAGGAATCTTGATTGTCAGAAATTGTTCAAATTATATAAAGAGCAGATCAAATCAATTATTCATTGATGATTGAATTGGTTTAATTCTTTGTCATATTTATTTCAAAATTACAAGTGTAGCACCTCCAGTTGATGACTTCGCTTTTGTAATTTTCTGTCATCAAAATAAATGTATTTATAGTGGCTATGATTATGAGGCTTCCAATTGTATGTGCGTCAGAATTGAGGCATCCTAAATTAGCAAGGAGATTTATAAAGGACCTTGTGAATAAGCAATCAAATACAGAGGATTTTACAAAAATGTATGTTTAAATGGAATGGATTCAAGTAGGATAATTATGTTGTACCAACTTGTACCAAATTGCAAAACCAGAGAGCAATTTCTACATATTTCATTGGATCAATGAAATTAGGACACTAAACCTGAGTTAACGGTTTAAATCCCACTTGCTTAAAGTCAGGGACTTTTTTTCATTTAACTTTAATAAAAAGGAGGAAAGCAAAGAGAACATGGTTTCTGGATAAAACACCACTGCTGGTATGACATGGTCTGAGTGTTTCCTCTATGTTAGCTCTTGTAACGTCAACCAGAGTGTTCTGTGCTTACTATTGTTCTGCAACTACAACAATTATAAAGCAACTGAAGGGAAGGTGGATATTTTTATACTGTAGGGATGTCATGTGTCAGAACCATCACTGATTTTTCATTGTCTACTGGCTATTAACACAATCAATACCTGGGAAATGGTCTGAAACAGAATTTACATTTCAGCAAATGGAGATGTTGAATGGTAATTGAGGCCTCAGGAATAGACCATCGCAATATCGGGGCAGGAACAAAATTGACGTTGTCTTTTATTTAACTCCATTTCCTGGGAGAAGAGTTTAGCTGTTGGGAACACAGCAAGAAGATTTGAAAGCTCTCTCTCTAACCACTCTCACACCACCTTGTGAAGCCCAAAAAGTATAAGGCTGAGATAAAAGTATTGCTACCTGTCCAAATGAACTAAAAGGTGACCGTGATCAATGCTTCCAGAAAAGCAACCAAGGAGTCCACACCAGTGCCTGTGAAACAAAGCATCGTGAAAACAATTTAAAGTAATCTGACTGGTTTTGTTATTTCCTTTTATTTAGATCCTAACTGTGTTTTGTCTGTCTGACTTTTGCATGAATGGGAGCTGAAAACAAAAGTTGTTTGTTTAAAGCAGAGATGTAAATTAGATGACCATGCTGTTTAAATTTTTTCTCTGTTAAAAGTTATTATATATTTAATAAACCATTAAATCTTTTGTTTAAGATGCAAAACCGATGTCTGGAATTAATTATTCACAAAATCTGGGATTGGTTATTCAAAAGTCATGTTAGGAACCATTGTGTAACTATTGATGGTCTTTGAAGATTTTAATTTTAATTTTAATTTTCCAGAGGCTAATTCAGTCCTGCTGTCTGTCCCCATGTTGTCATACATATAACTGTCTTAAAGTTACACTGCATGTCAGAGTCATAGGGATGTATAGCACGGAAACAGACCCCTTGATCCAACTCATCTATGCTGACTAGATATCCAAACTTAATCTATGTCCCATTTGCCAGCACTTGGCCCATATCCCTCTAAATCCTTCCTATTCACATATCCATCCAGATGCCTTTTAAATGTTGTAATTGGACCAGCCTTCACCACTTCCTCTGGCTTATCATTCCAAACATGTACCACCCTCTGCGTGAAAAGGTTGCCCCTTAAGACTCTTGTGACCCAAAATGCAGCACTTTGCACTTATCTAAATTAAACTCCATCTGCCACTCCTTAGCTCAGTGGCCCATCTGATCAAGATCCCTTTGTACTCTGAGGTAACCTTTTTTGCTGTCCTCTACACCTCCAATTTTAGTGTCATCTGCAAACCTACTAACTGTATTCATATCCAAATCGTTTATATAAATAACGAAAAGCAGTGGACCCAGCACCGATCCTTGTGGCACACCATTGATCACAGGCCTCCAGTCTGAAAAGCAATCCTCCACCACCACTCTCTGTCTTTTACCTTCCAGCCAGTTCTGTATCCAATTCTGTATTCTGTTCTCCTTGTATTCCATGAGATATATCCAGTTTACCAGGAGGAATCTGGTCGAGCACCTTACTAAAATCCATATAGAACATGTCTACTGCTCTGTCCTCATCAATCCTCTTTGTTACTCTTCAAAAAACTCAATCAAGTTCATGACACATGATTTCCCACACAAAGCTATGTTGACGATACCTAATTAGTCCTTGCCTTACCAAGTGCATATAATTCCTGTCCCTCAGGATTCCCACCAAAAAATTGCCCACCATAGATGTCAGGATCACTGGTTTATAGTTCCCTGACTTTTCCTTATCACCTTCCTAACCTTACCACGTTAGCCAACCTCCAGTCTTCCAGCACCTCACCTGTGTCTATTGATGATAAAAATATCTCAGCAAGGGGCCCAGAAATCACTTCCCTAGCTTCCCATAGAATTCTTGACTACACCTTAGATTATATTGCCTACAGTGAGGAGACAGGTCATTTGGCCCAACAGTCCACATTGACTGTCCAATGAGTAACCCACCCAGCCCCATTCCCCTATGCTACATTTACCCCTGACTAATGCCCCTAACACTGTGGGCAATTTAGCATGGCCAATTCACCTGACCTGCACATCTTTGGATTGTGCCAGGAAACTGGAGCACCCGAAGGGAAACCACACAGACGCAGGGAAAATGTGCAAACTCCACACAGACAGTCACCTGAGGCAGGAATTGAACTTAAGTCCTTGGCACTTAGGCAGCAGTGCTAAGCACTGAGTCACTGTGCCACCCCTCTGATCAAGTCCTGGGGATTTATCCACTTTTATGCACTTCAAGACATCCAGCACCACCACATCTAATATGGACAGTTTTAAAGATGTCAACATTTATTTCCCCACATTCTATACTTTCCATGTCCTTCTCCACAGTAAATACTGAAGGAAAATACTTGTTTAGTATTTCCCCCATTTCCTGTGGCTCCACATATAGGCTGTCTTGCTGATCTTTGAGGAGTCCAATTCTCTCCCTAGTTACATTTTGTCCTTAACATTTTTTTTAAAAATCCCTTTGAATTCTCCTTAAACTTTGGCAAATAGGTATGTCATGTCCCTTTTTTACCCTCCTGGTTTCCCTCTTAAGTATACTCCAACATCTTTATACTCTGATTCACTCAATCTCTGCTGTTTATACCTGACATATACTTCCTTCTTTTTCATGACCAACCCTCAATTTCTCAGTCATCCAGCATTCCCTCCAATTAGTACCCTCGCCTTTCACCCCAACAGGAACATACTGTCTCTGGACTGTCATTATCTCATTTTTGAAGGCTTCCCATTTTTTCTGCTGTTCCTGGAAACATTTATAGAAAGCTCTGCCTAATACCATCAAATTGGTCTTCCTCCAATTTAGAACTTCAGCTTTTAGATCCAGTCTAACCTTTTCCATCACTATTTTAAAACTAATAGAATTATGATCGCTGGCCCCAAAGTGCTCCCCCACTGACATCTCAGTCACATGCCCTGCCTTATTTCCCAAGAGTAGGTCAGGTTTTGCAGCTTCTCTGTTACGTACATCCGCACACACTAAATCAGAACATTTTCTTGTACACACTTAACAAATTCCTCTCCATTTAAACCCTTAACACAATGGCAATTCCAGTCTATGTTTGGAAAGATAAAATCCCCTACCATAAATCATCCTATTATTCTTGCAGGTGACTGAGATCTCCTTATAAATTTGTTTCTCAAATCTTCCACTGACTATTGGGGAGGTCTATATTACAGTCCCAGTAAGGTGATCATAACTTTCCTATTTCAGTTCCACCCAAATAAACTCCCTGGACGTATTCCCAGGAATAACCTCTTTATGTACAGCCGTAATGCGATCCTTTATCAAAAACACTACTCCCCCTCTTCTCTTGCCCCCGCCCCCCCTTTCTATCCTTCCTATAGTATTTGTATACTGGAACATTAAGCTGCCAGTCCTCTCCATCCTTGAGCTACGTGTCTGTAATTGCAGATATTCCAGTCCTATGTTCCTAACCATGTCCCTAGTTCATCTGCCTTTCCTGTTAGGCCTCTTGCATTGATGTAAATGTAACTTAAATTATCAGTCCTATCTTGTTCTCTGCTTTGTTCCTGACTGTTTGACTTGCTCCTTTTCTCAACTGGATCTCTTTCCTCACTATTTCCCTGGGTCCCACACCAATGATCCAAAAATGTGAACCCCCCCCCTCCTCAGCCACGCATTCATCAGCTCTATCCTCCTATTCCTACTCTCACTGGCTCATAGCACTGGGAGAAATCCAGATATGACTACCTTCAACACCCTCCTTTTTAAATTCCTGCCCAACTATCTATATTCTCCCTTCAGAATCTCATCCTTTCCCTTTCCTATGTCATTAGTTCCAATGTCTATAACAACTTTTTGCTAGTCTCTCTCCCCTTTGAGAACATTTTGCACCCTCTCAGAGTTATCCTTGATTCTGGCACGAGGGAGGCGACACACCATTCCTACTTCACACTGCCGGCTGCAGAAATGTCTGTCTGCGCTTCTGACTGGAGAGTCTCCGAATGCAATCGATCGCTTCGAACCCGACATACACCTCATTACATTAGAGCCATTCTAAGTACCAGAAACTTGGCTGTTTGTGCTACATTCCCCTGAGAGTCCATCGCCCCCTACATTTTCCAAAACAGCATACTTGTTTGAAATGGGGATAGCCACAGGAGACTCCTGCACTACCTGCCTATCCCTCCTACCTATCCTGGAGTTAACCCATCTACCCAACTGTATATGCAGCTTTTCTCCCTTCCTATGACTGTCATCCCTCACACCCCCAGCTCTTGTAAATTACGTATTGCCTCTAACTGCTGCTCCAACCGATCCATGCGATCCGATAGGATTCAAAACCAAAGACACTTCCTGAAGACATAATCATCAGTAACATGGAAACTCTCCCTAAACACCGACATCCGATATCCGACAGGAACAGCATATCACTCTACTAAAGGCCATCTTTGCTCCTAAAAAATCTACAGACCCAGAAAATAGCATCACCTTGTTGCTCTAAAACAAAACACTGCTCCAGGCTAGCTTAATACTTATGGCTTATATTTTTAAAATTAAACAAGAGATAGATCTCAATAAAACATATAACTAGCAAGGTTACACTTAAATACTCTGCACTTATCTGTTCCAGTGCTGTGAGCTCTCCCACACAAGGTACCTCCAAGGTCAGCTGTGAATTTGGTTAATTTTTCCTAGGCGCACTCTGATGTCCACAGATACTTGAATTCAAACAGCAAAGACAGTAACTGTGCAGATTCACTGCTGTGTCAGGCAGAAATATAGGTATCCTTCTCTGACCATGTGGTTAATGCCTTTGTCTGTCTTCCACCTTTTTAAAGTGCCGTTGTTTTGATCTTTTGTCCCCTAAATTTCCAAACCAATGCAATAGCATAGGAAACTGTTAGGGTAGCATGGTGGCTCAGTGGTCAGCATTGCTGCCTCACAGCACCAGGAACCTGGGTTCAATTCCTGCCTTGGACAACTGTCTGTGTGGAGTTCCACATTCTCCCAGTGTCTATGAGGGTTTCCTCCAGGTGCTCTGCTTTCCTCCCACAATCCAAAGATGTGCAGATCAGGTGAATTGGCCACGCTAAATTGCCCATAGTGTTAAATGCTTTAGTCAGTGGTAAATATAGGGTAGGGGAATGGGGCTGGGTGGGTTACTCTTCGGAAAAGTTGGTGTGGACATATTGGGCTGAAGGGCCTGTTTTCATACAGTAGGAAATCTAATCTAAAAGAGTAATTGCTGCTCCTGGAATTCGAGGAAGTTACCTCCAACACCTAAAATACCTCAAAAAACAGAGCCACAATTGTTTTCTGTCATGAGTAGATTAGACTTTTTAACACAATGGAGTACAAATCAAGTTTTGTACCCAAAAGTAACCCAAAATATTACAGTATTGGTTTGAAAATACCTATATTTTGCACGGCAGAATTAATGTATCTGGTGACCTGCTGCACAAAACATATTACAGTACACATACAGAGTTTCAGTATATCCTCTTTGCAATTTTAAGCATTATTTTGGAGAAATATTAATTCTGTTCTCTCCAGAGATGCTATGTTGCCTGTTGAGTACTTCTAACATTTTTGAACTGTTTCAAATTCACAATATCTGCATTTCGATTAAATTTGTCTAACTACAGCTTTTCTGACACATATAGAAAACGCACTCCGAAACAAGATGAGGTGCAATTAATAGATAATTCAATTTGGGCATTAGAAGAGATGACAGAAATTGTCCTTGTTTTCACTCTGACTCTTGTCATTTGATAATGGCTGTCTCCTGAAGCTTGGTCATACCGATCTGAAGTTGCTCATTTTCTTTTTAAGGCGATTGAAGTAAAAAGAAAAGTTCTTAAATGATGTTGTGCATGATCATCACAGAAAAGCTACAGCTTCCACTGCGTTCAGATATATGGAAGATTCTGATTATATAATGTGAAGACTTGCTGGTTTCATCATTACCTATGTTCTCCCATAAGCAAAACAACCGGTAAGTAAAAATAAATGGGGAAAAAAGAATTACTGCTGGAGATCAGCCCATTCTGATCTTCAGATAGATCCAGATATAAATGTCCAGTGTTAATACCAGAAGCAGTCAGGAGCCAGGTTAAAGCATTAACCTGTTCTATTTAAATAGTCCTCACCACCAACAATGATGAGCTATCCAGCCAATGAAGAGTTATTGCAGATGGCCTAGCCATTTCTCACCTCATTGCACTTGTATTATTGCTGAATACAAATACACTGTGTTAGCCCATAACCTGAGGTGCAATTCAACACTGCTGAGTGTTGAAATGTAAGGATCTTTCAGCACAGCACGTAAATATGTTTTGTAAATACCTCAGCAAGACTGCAAGTTTGCTCATGCTACTAAAAAATACAGTTATTCCTGTTAAATGGCAGCAAGATATGTTTTCATTAACCTGAAGTAATGCACACCCATATTGTTGATTCTTTTCTGGCAGCATCATGCTGTATAAATGTCAGCAAATGGCTTACTAACTGCTGTCTGTACAAAATTACCAAAATCAATAAAAATTTCCATATAAAATTTTACTATTACAGATGATAGCCAGTGTCAAATGAGAGATGGTGGTGCTATCTGAGCTAAAAGATTAAAATCAGCCCTACAATTATTCTGAGGAACCCTTAATCCATAACTAATATACTATGAAAAATGGAAAAATAAAATGGCTACATCATTTAAATTTGGTGCATGCATTTTCAAACTGTGCAGATAAAACAATCCCCCCTCCTGTTGGTTGCCATGTCACAGACCCAGTCTAACACATTGTCTAATTATACTTATTTAATTTCTGGATTTCTTTTCTTTTGAATTTGAGATTCATTATGAGATTTGAATCTGGGTCCCTGGATTACTAAACTTGCTATAATACCACTATGGTATTGCCTCCTTCAGCACTTAGCAACTATTACATTTCAGTAAATGAACCCAAACATTGTGTTTTTGAAAAGATATGGATAGTTTACTTAATACCGTGTGAAAAATAATGTCACAGAAAATGTTGATCTAGAATCATAGAATAGTAACAATACAGAAAGCCATTCAGCCCATGTGTCCTTGTCAACTCACTGTAAGAGCAGCTCAATTACTCCCGTTCAACCACCGTTCCCCCTTTATCAGCATCTTTTTCACTCCAGATAATTATCCTGGTGTTGTTTGAAATTTGTTTCCATCACCTCTCATTCCACATCCTAACCACTCCCTGCATAAGAAACTTTTTTTTACCCCTCATGTGGCAGTTACATCTTTATCCAATCACCTCCATCTGTGCCCTACGATTCTTCAGCCCTCTACCCGCTGAAACAGTTTCTCCTTATTGGCTCTGTCCAGACCCCTCAGAATTTTTCTGCCATATCTCCTTAAGATTTCCTTTTGGCCAAATAGACCCACCCCAACTTGGCCAATCTATCCACATAAAAAATGCGAAGAGGAATTGAACCAACTAACCCCCGCCTTTTGACATTCAATGGTGTTATTATCACTGAATCCCACAATATCAACATCCTGGGGGTAGGGGTAGGGGTGGGGATGGATTTTGTTAAACGATTGAGTAGAAACTCAACTATACTTGTCATATAAACACAGTGGCTTCAATAGAAGGTCACAGGCTTGGAATACTTTGGCAAGTAACTAGCTTGCTGGCTCCTTAAAGCTTGTCCACATACACACTGACAATCCCCACGCCCCCCATCTTGTGCATACTCACCTCCATCCAAGGAGACAATGGTGATCATCAAAGAGAAGATAATGAAGGAAAATCTATTTAGTATCGACAGAGGAGTTGATGGCATAATAGTAATATCACGACTTATAATCCATAACACCAGAAAACAGGTTTGACTCCCACCATGGCAGATGGTAGACTTGAATTCAATAAAAACAAAGCTGGAATGAAAGGCTAGCACCATGGTGACCACATAATCACTACTGAATGTTGTAAAAACTACTTGGTTCATTAAATGTCTTTTAGGGAAAGAAATTTGTTGTCTGTCTAGTCTATTCCACATGTGACTCCAGAACCAGTGACCCATTAATTCAGAGATTACCAACTTTGTGGTTCTACTTCATAATTTGGCCCCTAGCAGCTCATATTCTCTCAGCAGAAACTCTTTTTCTATCTGCCTACATTGACAGTACTTTGTGTGGACCACAACAACTGGATTCTTCCCCTCCACTCCAAATTCCATTGCAGCCCAGATAACATATCTTCAAGCAGGATCCAGGCAGGCACCATAGGATTTGGGACTCTCAATCCTGGCCAAAGAGAACATTGTCTATTCCCCGATTATACTATCCCCGATTACAATTACTTGAATCTTTTCTCTCTCTCCCCTTGCTAATTTTCTCCATCCACATATTTATCACATCAATCTAACCATGCACCTACTAAACATGCAAGGGGAAGATGTGATTAGATATCCAGCCAGAGCAAATTACATCATTTTTATAGTGCAAGTACATTCTCCACTACATTTTGCTTTACTGCATCCCAACTTTGACTCTATGCGTCATCGAGATGTACAGCATGGGAACAGACCTTTTTGTCCAACTCGTCCAGTCTGACCAGATATCCCAACCTAATCTTGTCCCATTTGCCAGCACCTGGCCCATATCCCTCTAAACTCTTCCTATTTATATATGCATTCAGATGCCTTTTAAATGTTATGATTGTGCCAGCCTCTACTACTTTCTCTGGCAGCTCATTCCATACATACACCATCTTCAGCATGAAAAAGATGCCCTCTCACCCTAAACCTATGTCCTCTAGTTCTGGAATCCCCACCCCAGGGAAAAGACCTTGACTATTTACTCTGTCCATATCCCTCATGATTTTATAAACCTCTGTAAAGATCACCCCTCAGCCTCCGACGCTCCAGGAAAAGCAGCCCCAGTCTATTCAGCCTCTATTCATACCTCAAATTCTCCAAACCTAGCATCATCCCTGTAAATCTTTTCTGAACCCTTTCAAATTCCACAACATCCTTCCAATAGGAGGGAGACCAGAATTGCACACAATGGTCCAAAAGTGGCTAAACCAATGTCCTGTACAGCCGCAACATAATCCTCCAACTCCTGTACTCAGTGTTCCAACCAATAAAGGAAAGCATACCAAACGCTTTGTCAAATACCTGCCACAAAGTTGTTGTTTCTGTCAATTCCACAAGCCATTAAATATTAAAATACAACTGAAAAAAAGCTTTTCTTCAGACACCCATGAGACCAAAGCACAAAAATATCTCATTTCAAACTGTCACAGTATTGTATGTAAGTTTGCTCACTGAGCTGGAAGGTTCATTTTCAGAGTTTCGTCATCATACAAGGTAACATCTTCAATGAACATCCGGATGAAGCACTGGTGGTGTAGCCCGCTTTCTATTTGTGTGCTTGGGTTTCCTTGGGTTGGGATTGTCATTTCCTGTGGTGACATCATTCCCTATGATGATGTCATTTCCTGTTGTTTTTCTCAGGGGTTGGTAAATGGTATCCAAGTCAATGTGTTTGTTGATAGAATTCTGGTTGGAATGCCATGCTTCTAGGAAGTCTTGTGCATGTCTCTGTTTGGCTTGTCCTAGGATGAATGTGTTGTCCCAGTCAAAGTGGTGTCCTTCCTCATCCATATGTAATGATACTAATGAGAGTGGGTCTCATTCCAACTACATTGGATGAACAGCCAGAAAACTAGCCCCCAGGATACATGAACATCAAGTAGCCACAAAAAGGCATGACCCACTCTCAGGTAAGAAAAAGATAAGAAAAACATCCAGATCTCAAAGTCTAAGTCTTATCTCTATGAAGATGTTTACAACTACTAATGCAGGCCCCCTGACCTAGCCAAGGCCTGAAATCTCAGTCAGCCTGCAAGTCTTACAATTGGTTACTGGGAGGAATAATGTTCTTGCCACCAATGTCCTTGATCACTGGAGGATCTTTGCCTCTGCTGCCGGCCCGGTATGCCAGGAGGATGTCTTTGCCAATGCCTCCAAATCGCTGGGAGGAGCAGCATCTGCCACCACCTCTGACCGACGGGAGGCAGCCACAATTCCGCGTGAAGCCCACTCTTGTTGTTGTGCCAATGCCACCAATTAACCCACCACAAAAGACTTTAAAGCGAAAGGAAAACAAGAATAAAAATCTGAAAGATAAAAAAGAAAAAGACCAGAAGTTAAGAAAGAAAGACAGCAGATGGGAGCAGACAAGCTCTGGGCTAGGGGCCCGCACCATACTCCACAACCATCTGTTTCAAAAGCTTATTAATGCTGCAAGCCTCAATCCACATCTCACAACTTGAACATACTGCCAGTTCTTCAACAATCCTAACCACATCACCCAACCAGATTTCATCATGCTCACTGACACACTTTTCTCTGCTTTGCGAGAAAAGATAGCATACACTTAACAGGACGTACCTGGAGTTAGTCCAGAGGGGTCAAGTGATTCTGCATAATCTAACCACGAGGGAGGTGACAGAACAGAGAAACTTAGGAGCAGGAGTAGGCCATTCAATCTTTTGAGCCTGCTCTTCCATTCAATAAAATCATCTTTTATCTGATCGTGGTCATGATATCACTTTTCTTTCTAAAGCCCACATAACCCTTGGGCTTATTATCTAGCAAAAATCTATCTCATTTTGTCTTGAATAAATCCAAACACCCAGCCTCCACTGCTCACAGGTAAAGAAAAGTCCACAGAATAACAATCCGCAAATAATAAAAAATCTCTTTATTGTTGTCTTAAAAACACCTCAATGTTAAAATGGGTACCCTCGTTCCAGTTACCCTCACAAGCCTGTTATTCACACTGTCAAGTCCATTCAAGACCTATGTTTTGAGAAGACAACTTGTTCTTGTGAACTCCAGTCAGTGCGTTTCCAATTACTCCAACCTTTCTTCATAAGATTAAGCCTTCCATCTGCCTTGAACTGCCTCTAACACATCAGTATCTTTTATCAAGTAAGCAGACCCAAACAGTATGCAGCACTCCAAATTCAGTCTCACCAAGTCACTGTGCAGCTGCAGTAAAACTTCACCACTTCTGCATTCCATTTCCCCTTGCAATAAATGTCAATACACCATGTGCCTTTCTGACTACTTGCTATACCTCATAAAAGCTTTTTGAGATTGCTACCATTATGAGAAAGGTAGACAAGCAGGAGGTTGGCAGAACACAGCAAGCCATGCACCATCAGGAGGTGAGGAAGTCAGTGTTTTGGGTGTAACCCTTATTCAGGTTCTGAAGGAGGGTTACACCCAAAACATCGACGTCTTCTCGCCTCCTGCTTGTCTACCTTGGATTCATGCAGCTGCAGTTTTTTTTGGTCTCTAACCATCATGAGAAAGGCCAGTGCTCAGATTGTGGCCAGCGTAGAGCTATGGCCAAGAAAGCTGACCATATTCACATGCCTAATGCTTCTTTATACATCCTACCTCCCCCATCATTGACCCCTTTCCCACTGAGAAACTGTTAATGGTATAATCAAACATTTACTTTCTCCACTCCATATCACAAATGTGACCACACCCCACTTTTGTTTTAAATATCCAAGAACTGCAAACCATTCATTCAGCAGAGAAAAAGCAAGAGACCATGAAGCCGATGACATATCTTCACAGTTACAGACACCAACTCAGATACCGGCAACTGCGGAACTGAAAGAACATCATAGAGACAGGTCAGTACACAGTTGAACGAAGCACAAATACACTGCAGTTAGTCTGGAACTATGTTTAGTTCTACTGCAGATCGCTTTCATGAGCCAGTTTACAGATGAAGAGTGATGAATATAATGCTTAGTGTTTTGGGATGCCTGCCAAAAAGCTTATCTTCAATGTCAAGGAGGAATTCAGTACTAATTTTGTTACGGGCTGTTGCAGAGACTAGATTCTGTCCTTTCCAACATGCTGCCTTCATCACTCAGAAGGCCAGTACACAACAGAGTACTGGGATTGCTGAGGCACTGCCCCAGGGCTGTAACGGTGGGTCCACGAAGCACAAACCTGCTTTTCTCCCTCAGGATGATAGGTTTCAGATTCCTAGCACTGCCACACTGCTCATGATGTGGAGGAGCCGGTGTTGGACTAGGGTGGACAAAGCTAAAAATCACAACTCCAGGTTATAGTCCAATAGATTTATTTGGAAGAACTAGCTTTCGGAGTGCTGCTCCTTCATCAGGTGGTTGTGGAGCAGGACCATAAGACATAAAATTTATTCCAAAAGATTACAATGTCTTGCAACTGAAATGATTTATTGAACAAACCTAGATTGCTGTTTCAGAATGGGTTGAAGGCTTCGGTTCATTAATATGGAAATCCCAGAACTTTTTTTAAAGTCGCATTCTCAGGATAACTTAAGCTTTCATAACAACAGGTAACATCTCAGCTCAGACAATGCATTAAAGGTGTGAGGTTAGAGTCTGTCTGTATCCCAATCTTGAGTCAGACTGGTTCTAATTCCAAACTGGAATTTATAAAATATGACATGGATTGACTGCATGCAAATTGTGCACTTTTTGAGCAAAATAGAATGTAAATACAACTCTGCAAATTTGTTTGCAGACAAGTGTTCTGGGGATCCAGATTCCCAACCTTTCATGCTGAATTTAAATTCAATTAATAAAAAGCTAGATATTAAAGGCTAGTCCTCAGTAATGCTAACCATGACGTCATTATGGATTGCAATCTAGTTCACCAAAGTCTTTCATGGTCTGCTCGCCATGTGACTTGAAACTCACAGATGCGTTGACTCTTAAAATATCCTAGCAAGCCCCTACAAAAACTATATCAGTATTAATCATTGCTGAATGGTGCATCCTTCTCAAAGGGGCCAAATGGTCTACTCATGCTCTTAACTCCTAAATCTTTAGTAATGGACTAGATAGTCAGTAGATAACCCTTAACTTCCAAAAGCCATCCTCTGGTTTGCTCAAGATGGCTAAAATTTAGAGAGGACTGTTTCAAAATGAGTACATTGTACCTGCTGCCAGGATATCAGGCAATGGCCTATATTATTCACTGCATGTAGTTCCAAGCACAGTGGAATGTGTATTTAATGAATGAGACAGTGACCTATAGGAAAGCCAAGATTTTCTACAAACCTTTCTACTCATATTGCCTGCTTCTCTCTGCAAACAAGAAATCAGGGGAATCTGTCTCTCTTTCTTTACAAATGCCAAAATACTCTACAATCTACAATTGTTGCTTAGGCCTTCAGCAGCAGTTCCAAATAAGCCAAATGCATAAATGTTCAGAGTGATGGTCACTTGGACAGGCAAAGGCAATCCAGTCCTTGCTTTCTGGTGAGCTTGCTTTGTAGCTTAAGCATGGACAAATATTCATGACAATCTCTTCAGAAAAGGGAAGGCTGCTCATGTACTATTGTTCCTTACTGAAGTTCAAGTACATTTCAAATTCCAAGGTGCTGTCCGAACACCCTCTGTAGATATGGGCCATCTGTTGAGAGCCCTTCTCTCCCATGTTCCTCCGTCTTCTAGCGGATTGTTCTACTCTACAATGACTCTGCTCATTCTTCCATTCCTGATGCTTTCCAAAAGGCAAACCCAATAGTTATCCCATATCTGGGAAAAAATGAGATGTAGAGAGCCTTTACATCAAGAGAAAATGACTCCAGCACCTGTTACATTACCATTACGGGCCTGTGGATTATAGTAAATTTAATCCAAAGGAAAGCATCAGACACAGAATTTGCACAAAATTGCAGAAACATCCGGAAAAAATAAACCAATGACTAAGCCAAAAACTGATTATCACTTTAAGTAGTGCTAATAGATATTCCATTACAAACACAGATGTGCAGCAGGGAAACAAACCCTTCGGTCCAACTCGTCCATGCCAACCAGATATCCCAACCTAATCTGGTCTCATTTGCCAGCACTTGGCCCATATCTCTTTAAACTCTTCCTATTCATATGCCCATCCAGATGCCTTTTAAATGTTGCAATTGTACTAGCCTCCACCACTTCCTCTGGCAGCTCATTCCATACACGTACCACTGTCTGTGTGAAAATGTTGCCCCTCAGGTCCCTTTTAAATCTTTCCCCTCTCACTTTAAACCTATGCCTTCCAGACCTGGATTCCTCCACCCCAGGCAGAAAGACCTTTCCTATTTAACCTCACCATGCCCCTCTATAAGGTCACCCCTAAAGCTCTGACGCACCAGGAAAAACAGCCTCCATCTATTCAGCCTCTCCTTATAGCTCAAATCCTCCAACCCTGGCAACACCCTTGTAAATCTTTTCTAAACCCTTTCAAGTTTCACAATATCCTTCTGATAGGAAGGAAACCAGAATTGCATATAATATTCCAAAACTGGTCTAACCAACGTCCTGTACAGCTGCAACATAACTTTCCAACTCCTGTACTCAATGCTCTGACTAATAAAGGAAAGCATACCAAATGCTGCCTTCTCTATTCTATCCACCTGCGACTCTACTTTCAAGGAGCTATGAATCTGCACTCCAAGGTCTCTTTGTTCAGCAATAACCCCCAGAACCTTTCCATAATGTGCATAAGTCCTGCCCGGATTTGCCTTTACAAAATGCAGCACCTCATATTTATCCAAACTAAACTCATTTGCCATTCCTTGGCCCATTGGGGTCTGAGGTTACCTTCTTCGCTGTCCACTACACCTCCAATTTTGGTGTCATCTATTAACTTATTAATCATACATCCTATGTTCACATCCAAATCATTTACATAAATTATGAAAAGCAGTGGATCCAGCGCCGATCCCTGTGGAACACCACTGGTCACAGGCCTCCAATCTGAAAAGCAACCCTCCGTCTCCTACCTTTGAGCCAGTTCTGCATCTAAGTGGCTAGTTCTCCCTGTATTCCATGTGATCTAACCTTGCTAACCAGTCTACCTTGAGGAACCTTGTCAAACACCTTACTGAAGTCCAGATAGACCATATCCTCCACTCAGATCTCATCATCCCTCTTTGTTCCTTCTTCAAAGATTCAATTAAGTTTGTGAGACTTGTTTTCCCACATACAAATCCATACTGACTATCTCTAAACAGTCTTTGCCTTTCCAAATACATGTAAATCCTGTTCCCCAGGATTCCTTCAAACAACTTGCCCACCACCAACGTCAGGCTCACTGGTTTATAGTTCCCTGGCTTTTCCTTACCACCATTCTTAAACAATGGCACCACGTTAGCCAACTTCCAGTCTTACGGCACTTCACCTGTGACTATCGATGATACAAATATCTCAGCAAGGGGCCCAGCAGTCAGTTCCCTAGCTACCCACAAGGTTCTAGGGTACACCAGATCATGTCTCAGGGATTTATCCACTTTTATGTGTTTTAAGCCATCCAGCAACTCTTCCTCTGTACATTTTTCAAGATGTCGCTATTTATTTCCGCACATTCTCTATCCACATCCTTCTCCACAGTAAACACTGATGAAAATACTCATTTAGTATCTCCCCATCTCCTGCAGTTACACACATAGGCTGCCTTGCTGATCTTGAAGGAGTCCTATTCTCTCCCTAGTTACCTTTTTATCCTAAAATGTATACTAAAAAATCCCTTCAGATTCTCCTTAACCCTATTTGTCAAAGCTATCTCATGTCCCCTTTTTGCCCTCCTGATTTGCCTCTTAAGTATACTCCTACTAGCTTTATACTCTAATAATATTCACTTGATCTCTGCTATCTATACTGGACAAATGCTTCCTTCATTTTCTTAACCAAAACCTCAATTTCTCTAGCGATCCATCATTCTTTACACCTGCCAGTCTTGCCCTTTATCCTAAGAGGAACATACTGTCTCTGGAGTGTCGTTATCTCATTTCTGAAGGCTTCCCATTTTCCAGCTGCTTCTTTACCTGCAAACATCCTACTCCAATCACCTTCTGAACGGTTTTGCCGAACATTGTCAAAATTAGCCATCCTTCAATTTAGAACCTCAACTTGTAGGTCTTGTCTATCCTTTTCCATCACTGCTTTAAAACTAATAGAACTGTGGTCACTGGCCCCAAAATGCTCCCCAACTGACACCTTGGTCACCTGCCCTGCCTTACTTCCCAAGAGTCGGTCAAGTTTTGCATCTCCTCTAGTAGGTACATCCACATACTGAATCAGAAAATTTTCTTGGACACACTTAACACTATGACAGTACCAGTCTATGTTTGGAAAGTTTAAATCCCTTACCATAACCACTCTATTATTCTTACAGGTAACTGAAATCCCCTTACAAATTTGTTTCTCAATTTCCTGCTGACTATTAGAGGGTCTATAATACAATCCAGTAAGGTGATCATCCCTTTCTTATTTCTCAGTTCCACCCAAATGAATTCCCTAGATGTGTTCCCAGGAATATCCTCCCTAAGTACAGACGTAATGTTATCCCTGATCAAAAACGCTAATCCCTTAACTCATATCCACCTTTCTAACTTTCCTATAGCATCGATACCCTGGAACATTAAGCTGACAGTTCTGCCCATCCTGAGCCACGTGTCTATAATTGCTATGATATTCCAGTCCCACGGAGGCCTGTTAATGTTGTGGTTAGCTGTGCAAGGTTACATCTGGAAAATGCAGCCTTAAAGTAACAGTACTATAATTAAGTCAGCATGTGTGTTGATTGATGTACTGATTTCCTTGCCCTACATACTGATGTTAATTAGATGTGCACAAATGTACATTTACGAATAATGGGATCCAGCATATTTCCCATAAATGTGTGCACATACTACAGATGCCAGTTTCAAAGCTAAGGTGACTAGTAGCACCTGAAGTACAAGTAATACAGCACCTTATTTTACACAAATTATGCCACAGTCAGAGTTACAGAAGCTAATGATTGTGGCTAGAGCATTGCAGTTCTTTGTACAATCTGGAAAGCTGGTGGATCTTCATGGGAGCATTGAGAGGAGTGAGACTGATGATCTGAGACAGTACTAAGGTGCATGACTTTCAACAAATAGGGAAACTGATGCATAGGGTGGCAGTTAAATTGAATAAAATGGTTTTTTTTGAGGAGTCGTGTTAACATTTTTGAAGGAAATCCTGGGGGAAATGGGATTTTTAAAGGATGGCAGCTGCATCTAAGCAAATTACACATCACAGGTGATTGATTCTATTGTTAAGTGAGAAGATATGATATATAGTTTGATTTCATTCCTTCAACTATCACTTCATCAAAAACAGAATATATCAACTTTTGCTGACAAGAGTCTTTGAAAAGGGACTGAAGAATTGATACATTTTTAACCTTAGATCACTTGCAATATTAAAGATCATCTTCAGGGAATAGGGCAATTCATGTTTCTAAGTCATGATTACATTTTGAAACTGCAAAGCCTCACAGCTCATGTGGCCATTTTGGGTTGTTAATTCTCCACCAATCTAAGGTGGTGTGCTTTGTATTCTTAAATATTTCATGATTCAGTGACCATATTAACGCATAGAAAGTTGCAACATTTTGCAAAATTTCCTTAAGTTAGAGTAGGCCATTCTGGTGAAAACAGTTTCCTTATAATCCTGGCCTCAAAGTTGGAGTTCTGATAAATAGTTTGCACCAAGACATACTAAGTTGTCTTTTCTCTTCCTAGATGTTGACCAGCCTGCTGTACATTTTTAGCAAGTTCTGTTTTTATTTCAGATTTCCAACATTTGCAGTAATTGCATATTTATAAGCAGAATACCCAGCTTCTTGATCACTTTTTATTCATTTACCTGTCCGTCATTCTTCAGTCAGCTTTTAGAAAAATTAGATAGTTACTTTTTTTGTACATATTAAGACTTCTTTGCTGATCCATGAAAAATTCACACAGTCAATAATGTTTTGTAATAATGTTCGATAAATTGTTAGTATTTGAAACATTTGAAGAGTAGGGAGTATTGCTGCTATAAGTCTGGTTCTTATTTTTAAATATGACGACTCACTCAACTGTACCATTCCAGTTTCAAATGGGCCTGTTTAAATAAAGGTGTGACAGCACACACACACATAAAAGCCTCACTAAAAGATGTTGGCGCTCATGACTTCTACATTAACTCACTGTATCTTGATAGGCTGTAGTTTATCGTCAGAATTAGAACTCAGGAAGCACAAGACAGAAGGTTTGGTCCTAATGATTTGACTTGATTCCTGCTGGTTTACTGGTTTGTTGACGGTCATTTAATTCTTGGTAGTCTAGCAATAAAGTACATGTATGACTGAAGTTCTACTTTCATATCTTTGGTCATTTGTGGTTGAGGGTTTATCTAATTCCTATTCTTCTAGTGGGATAGATTATGTGCTCTGTCTCAGAGAGACAATTACTTCCAATGGTTTTACATTCTAACTTCATTAATGCACCAGTATTCAAAGCTAAAAGTAAAATGAACTCAAATAACAATCCCCAGAGAATAATAGATAAAGCCGCCCTATTCAACCTTCCGCTATTGTTTGTGAAAGCCATTAGCTGTCTGGATTTAGGCCTTCTTCTTTTATCTTGTTAATTTACAGCTGCTAAAAAATGCAGCAAGTCGAAATAGTATTTTCTGGATACGCGATTTTGTTGATGGTAATGTAAAACCAGAAAACATATATAATAATAGATTTTATCAAATCTCAGAGATATTATTTACCAATTGCTGTCAAGTTAATGAGGTTGATCAGGAGATTTATGGAGGAATTTCCCAGAGGAGGTCATTCACATATTGGTAATCCTTGTACTGTATACTTTAACCCGGTCATGTACTCAAGGGAGTAGAGCTTAAACAAACGACAGCTACATTTGATAACCCCAAAAATGGATGTGGGGATCACGATACGTGACTACCCTATGGCCACTCAGTATAATGCAGGCAGCACATCAATCATATGCTGCCTGCTCATTACGATGATTGTTACTTGCAGCCAATGCTGACTAGACTATTCTTTGGTTGCATACATAAGAGGGAGCACAAAATAATAACATGATAGCATTTCTTCATTACTTGAAGCTAGCTTGCAGTGCTTAAAGCCAGCTTGTATTGGATCTTTTGGAGGTACTGAGAATACTGTGCTGTGCAACAATTAATTCTAGCTGTCTGTGTGAAAGAGCATGTACCAAAGTTGCCTGATGCTGCAATAGAGGCCTTAAGGCAACATGTGGGAATAAGGAGAGATTTCCTGTGTCCAATTTTTGCACGAGGCTATCTAAACACATGAAGTAATGGGAATAATGACCCTTCCTCTGAACAAACATGAAGTAGTAACTTCTTTTTTTCTCTCTCTCTCTCCAAATATTGTCTGAGTATTTCCAGCATTTTCAGTCATAGGACCACATCATTTTATTTGTGCACCGTGACTGAAAATTAGAAAAATAGGCACTGCCTTTAAAAAGGAAGAATGCAGAAGTTGTTTCCAACTTGAAAAAAACCAAGTGATGCTAACTGATGCATGTGTGGCAATGTTATGCTTGAGGACATTAAGTCTGAATGAAATGGTACCATTTTGTTATGAGATCAGGAGGAAACATCATGGTGACAACTCTGAATGTCAGTTTGCCGTTTAGCACAGACTTTGCGGGAAATAAGAACAGAAAAGTAAAAGAATCTCCAGAAATCTGCTGCACAAGGATTTCTTTTTGCAAAGTTACTGTCTCCTATTGTGTCAAACAAGCAGAAAAACTACCTTCAAAGATGGTGAGAAAAATAATTCTAAAACTGAAAGGAAAAGAAAGACTGTGTCCAAACAGCAAACCAGACAAACAAAAATCATACCTCTGCTGTGCAGAAAATATTGTGGCATCACTGAAAAATCGAAAGGATTTTGAAACCAATCCTTCCTTTATCTATGGAATTCACTGCCACAGAAGGCTGTGGGGGTCATGTCATCGTGGATATTTAAGTCAGAGATAGATAAGTTCTTAACTGTAAAAGGGGATCAAGCGTTACAGGATGAAAGCAGGAGAATGGGGTTGAAATGGGGAGAATAATCATGATTGAATGGTTGAGCAGACTCGATGGGCTGAATGGCCTAATTTCTGCTCCTATGTTTTATGGTCTATCCAGTTTTTGAGCTTTGGACTGGTGACACAGAGCTCTGTTTCCCTGACTTTTTTCTCCAATTCATAAAATTTATGTCTTGTCAGTTTTTCTTGGGATGTCTCCATGTGTGGGAAGGTAATTTAAAAATGGGAAAGGTTTAAATTGCCAAGCCATAAAATGGCAATTCATTTTTCTGCTATTGGTTAAAAAAGTCAGTTCGGGTACAATAGTTATTTTCTTATTCTTGTTTTTAGTGAATTTTATTTAACTTGAAATTGACAGTCAAATAAATTAGTTATTTTGGTAGTTCAATTATGTGTTCACTTTTGTGACTATTCTTTGAACAATGAAGTGTAATACCAATATAGTATCAAAAGTGAATCAAATATTGCAGATTTCCAACATTGCTTTCACTTCTCTCACAATGCATCAGTCAGTTTAGCTATACTCTTGATCATATACCCCTCAAGGATTGAATCAATCTGGTTCCTTTTAACACAAATGTTTTCTGTGGTAACCAGCAGCAAATCTCCATCTGAGCACAAAATGTTCTTTAAAACATTGATTTATGTTATGCAAGCGGCTGGTGCATCTCGAGACACAGAAATGAAAGAAAAGAAAATGAATTAATCTTCCTACAATACAGAAGTAAGTAAATCATGGTCCTGCTGTGTTCCTCCACCACTTTTTGTTTCCGATCTCCAGCGATCGCAGTTCTTAGTTTCATTTTAGTATTTCTGATGATACAATTAAATAGTTCTGGAATAATTTGAAAATAGACTTTTATATATTGTTTTCATCTTTCACCTCCAATGCAAAATTTAAATAACTTGTCAACTTCTGGGTTCCTTGTTATTGTTGTGTAATAATCAAATCAAAATACAGAGGAGCCTCGATTATCCGAATATCAATTATCCAAATTTTGGATTATCTGAAGGAGATCTCAAGGTCCTGAGAGAAACATTACATCAAAGACATGTTTCCAACACTGATCGCGTCTTTTGTTTACAATGGTTAAAAATGAACTCGGCTCACTGAAATGTTGCTGAGAACAGTCCTGGACATCAATAGAGCCCAGGCACCATCGCCAAATGACTGACTGCCCACCCTCTCTTTCCCCACACTTTCCCTGGAGTTCTACACAGGGGTAGAAAACCTCCCCCCCCCCTTCCCAGATAATCTCTCCAACATTGTCCTGTAAGGGCAAAGATGGAACTTGTCAAAACATTGCAGTGCCAAAGACAACAGCAGTCTTACTGTTGGTGTCCAGTCTGGCTGCAACGGCAAGGGATGGGGATGGGGGGGCGTGGAAAGTGGGAGGGGGCAGACGGGTGGGGCAGGTTTCGACAGGGTTCGGGGAGTGGGTGCGGACTGGGGGCGGGTTTGGACAGGGTTGGAGGGTAGATGGTGGGGGGGGTGCAGATGGGTGTGTGGTTGGATGAGATGGGGAGGTGGGAGCTCACGCGCAGTGTGCTGCTGCCTAGTCTCCTGAACGGGGAGCAGATTTAGCAAGTGCCCACTGTGTCAATCCCTTTGAACTAGTTGGGGCGGGGGTTGGGAGGCTTCAGCAATGCTGCAGGTCCTTTATACACAAAAAAGTGTGTCTCTGCTCAGAAACAAACCCTGAGACAGAGAGAGGGAGCAAGGCAGGCAGAGCGAGGAAAAAGGAAACTTCAGAAAACTCCGAGCCCCAGAGTCAAGGCATTGAATCAATTAACCGCATAATCAATTAGCTGAACGAAATAGTGCCCACCCATCCCGTTTGGATAATTGAGGTTCCTCTGTGTAGACTCTAGAGCTGTAACTTGGTGTGGAGACATGACAGCAAGTCACAAACAAAATGCACCAAGCTGCTACTCAAATCAGGTTCAGACTGAAGGAGTTGGGTGAGAGAGATAGCTAAAATGAAAATCTTTGAAATTGACAGTGCCAAGAGGTGTAGCAAAGTAAAGCAACTGAGATGATTATTTCAAGTCTCTGGAGTTATGATGGCTAAAGGCTACCCACCAATGGCAGAGCAAAGCGAGAGGCACAAGACTTGAGAGTTAAGCACAGATTCTGGAATGGAGGAGGCTGATAATTAGTGTTGAATGGGTAGCCCTAAATTTATATAAGACCACATAGGACCAGATCGTGCTGCAGCAGGCACCTTGTGGCATGATCATTAGGCAGACCGATAATTGTCCACATGGATTTTTTCCTTATTCTTTCACCGAGTGTGGACGTTGCTGGCAGATTTCCATTAAAACAAAAGACCTTGTTTTATTTCAGAGCATAATGAAGAGTCAGTCGTAGTGTGATGGGTCCGGAGTTGCATGCAGACCATATCAGGTAAAGGTAGCAGTTGTCCTTACCTAGTAATCAGTATAGCTGATGTGGTCAGCATTGCTGATGCAGCTATCCTAACTAGCTTTATATTCTGTACCTGCTCCTATTTCTTGGGTTTAGTATCATAAGTTATGTTCTGCTATCCTTATCTGGCTTGGTGTGCATATGAAAGCAAACCCATAGCAATGTGGCTGACTCTTATGTGGAATGCAACAAATCAGCCATTCACAATTCACAGAATCTCTCCTCCTCTCCAAAATGATGCTGTGACATGAATAGAAGCATTCATCTTCCACACACAATGACTTCAGGAAGCTCTGCACCCATTATTCAAAGAGAGTTTCAGCAAAGATACGGGTGAGTGAAGAAAAGAGATGGCCAACTTTCCAGATGTAAAAGTAGATACTTTAACGAAGCACAGTTCAGCTTCGAGTTTGGACGCTGATGTTGGACATTGAGTGTGTGTAAATTTCCAGAAAGGAAGATAGCTCAGGTGGTTAGGACACAAGATTTGTCGAAACTCAACAGCTTGAATCAGGCATTATCCAACATTAAGTTGTCCAATTCTCAGAGTCATTTGTGATTTATTAGCAAACAAGCAACTTGGTTTCTCTTGCTGCCTTTCCACTTTACCTCAGGACTTTAACATGCAGGCAACTGTTTACAATCCAAAAGCAGGCACTCCATAGGACATTGCTTTGAAGCACTAACATCATGCAGCATTGACTAACCCTAAGTCTCCATGGAACTCTCCTCTTAAAGAATCAATGCTCACAGCATAAAATACCATCCTCCTGCCTGTGACTGCTGCCAATTGACAGCTTCCTCCAAGCAATTAGAATTGGTCACATTTGAAATAAGAAATTTGAAAACAAAAGTTAATGACTCAAGAGCAGCAATCATCTATAAGAGAATGTCAGACATTTATTGTGTTAAGAGAACTCATGATTTTGGCCATTTGTTTGATTTCTCAAGACTGCAGCGCAAATAGATTCTCAGGGTAGCAATGTAGCTACTCTGTTAAACAAAAGCATGCCCAAAGTCTTGGGAAGTAGGTAAACTGCTGATAAACAACCAGCCAAACTCTTCTGTGATACTGCGTCATACTTATAATCAGAAATATTTCTTTTAAGACCTACTTACATCAGCAAACCAGCTCCTGGTCTGTCCAGGTGTCAGATCTGAAGGTCAGGACTGGGCTTGGTTCCAGGAATCTCAGGGGCAAAAACTGAGAAAAGAGCGTACAGCCAGTGAATCAAGAAGGTGGTGTTCTGATGGCTGGGATGGGAGAACTGGTTTGCATTCATTAAACGTAGTCCTGAGTAAAGCACTCCAACATCTCCAGGCTTCACACTCAGTCTCATTTGGGTCAGTGAAACCAGACCTCTAAATACAATCAACTTTGGTTTCAGTTGGCTCAATGCAATGCAATCTCAAAGTTTGCCTTAGACAGGCATGAGGTTCCTTACTTATGGGCAAAAGGACTAAAACTGGTTTCAGATGTAAACCTGGATGCCAATTTCTGTTTCTTTGCTGATATGGTGGAAGTCAAGCTTGTGCCTGGCTATACACATGCTTGCTACTGGGAGCCCACAGGCTGCTAGCACTTAAGATAACGGGTCATGCATAGACAGTCAGAGATTGGAATGTTTCACTGTAACTGGGTCTGGAGACAGAAACTAGGCAAAGTTAAGACATAATTGTGGAATTATCCAAAAAGGAAAAAGGAAAGAAATTGGCTTTAGGTAATTCCAGCTGAATAATTGCTCCAGTGTAGAGACAGTGGGCCACGGACTTCCTTCTGTGTTGTAATTGCTTTTGAATTTGTGATGATGCAGCAGTCAAAGTCAAGGTTTTTTTTAAAACCACTTTATATATTAGGCATGAAAAGCTTTTAAATACAAACTCAGATCAAGCACAATGCTCATTCTGTGATAAATAAAGATATTTCAAAGGACAAACCATAATGTTTCTCCTTTCTCGTTACTAATCACCAGCCGCAACTTGGAGTATCTTTCATCAAGAAACGGTTAAACCCACTCAATCCTCAGCACCCCTGATTTTTAAGTTCAATTTAAACTGCTGCAGTAAGTCAGAGCTGATAGTAATCGGAGTACATACCCTTTAAAACGCACAATGAAATGCTACTCAACTTCTCTAGCCCAGAACAAGAACTATGTAACTTAGTGAATTTCATTCCTACCTATGCAGTTGCTGTTTATTCCACACCTTTTCCAAATAAATGTATCTCATTCTCATTTCAATTTTAGGCATACAGAAAAGGAATATGTCATTGACCTTGTTTTGCCATTTGAAAAGATTATAGCTGATTTGTAACAGAGCTCTATATCCCTCAATATCTTTGCTGCACAGAAATTTATCATTCTCAGATATAAAATTGACAGTTGATTCAGCATCAACTGCTGCTTGCAGAAGAACATTCCAAATTTCTACTACTTTGAGTGCAGAATTAACTCCCAACTAAAGAACCTGAAAGCTCTGGCTCTAAAGTTTTCGATATAGCCTTAGTCCTACATTTCCCAATCAGATAAAAAATGTTCTTCTATTTATCTTAGCAGATCACCTTAAGATCATTCCAGGCATTATAACTCTAGTTAGTGTAACCTCTCTTTGTAATTTCAAATCATTCCGTTCAAAATAATTTGTAATTCCTCCAAACCATATATTCTGACTAATGTGCAACAAAGTACAGCACTGAGCACAAGTATATTGAATTGAACAGTATTCCAGCAATGATCTCGTTAGGGTTTTGTTTAGCTGTAACATAACTTCTACTCCTCCCGAAGTAGCAGAAAATAGACACAAATACGAGCCAGGACAGACCACCAATGCTTCACCAGAGGCGCACTGACGATATCACCCAGTAAGATGGCGTAAAGTCTGCAGAAAAGCACATCGGCTTCATAAACGAATACACAACCTCCTGCCAACATTCAATTAATCTTTTGACTATTTTCTATAATGTGGACCACTTAACTCTGCCTGATATGATTCCAACTTTTCACCATTCTATCCTCTTTGTCTACATTGAAATACACTTGCCATTTTTCCAATTCATGTTTTCATTACTGTTTCCAATTACCTACTATGTTATCTTCATTTCATCAGCAAACTTGAAGAGATGAGTTTCTATTTTATGATGTATGCCGTTAATAAGTATTGACTATTCCAGGCTCGAAGCTGATTCTCGTAGAATGTCACAAGTCACACCCTACTACAGTACTCAAATTACCTGCCAATAAGCTTGCCTCTCTGACTCTTATTTCTCAGCCTATTTCTTCAATTCAATGTGCTACACCATTATGAGACATTATCAAATGCCATCTGGATTAGTAGATATATGTCATCTATTATTTTAGCCTCTTCAAAACATTAAATCCGATTTGCGAAGACTTGGCCTACTCTTTACAAATCCATGCTGGCACTCCCTGATAAGCCATTTAATCTTTCCACCAGTTTCAAAAGGTGCTGTCACACTTTCCTTCGCTATACATTCTAGAAATTTCCTGCCAATATGTTAGTGTAACTGGTCTACAATTTGGTTTCTCTCTCTAACTTTTCCTAAGGTGCAGTGTCATGTGAAATTATACAACTTAATGTTAAGGTTTCTGAATCAAAAGAACTTCGGAAGTTTATAATCTGCAATGTTGACCTACTACCTTTATTTCCCTGGAAACCATCTGGTCCTGGGGATTTAAAAGTCTGAGTTTGTAAGTACTGAAACTGCTTTGCAGAAAAACATTTGAAATAATAAAAAATCAATGGTATACGACCTAAATCCACAGAGAATAGTTAAAGTGAGAATCAGCATGTAAAATTTGCTTGGTCATTACAGCTTCAGTCATTTGTCCAGGAAGGAATCTACACAAAACAGAAATCTTAAACATTACTAAAAAGGGTGGAATCTTCTGAATGATGTGAGTTATGATCAGACATTTGGGAGAATCATGAGGGGTCAATCAATGTTTTTTCTCAATGTCAGGCATAACAAGTCGCATTTCTAACTAAGTTCTGGATGTCAAGTCAAGATTCTCGCTAGCAAGCAGGGAAAAGCATGTAAAGAGGGATTATCACTCTCCTTATTACTTAATCTCATCTCAGTAATATGCATTCTCGTATTCTACATTCACCAGATCGAAACTAGTATCTAGCAATTGCAACTTGTTGCTTATTCCTCTGAACCTCCATCTTGGAAACCCAATATAATGTCGCAGGGCATGCTCCATGGCATCCTTTGAATGCAATGCCCCCTCAGCCAGAGCTAACAGACAGGCATAACATTTCTGTCTTTGTGTCTGTGCTAAAATGTAAGTCAAGACAAAAGTAATCAGCAACCTTCAATCAAAGGGGTAGACACGTTACTGTGGAACACCTTGCTATGTCAATCTCACACCTGTGCCATATACTAACAGTGTACGTGGCAAACACGCTGAATGTACTTCAACCCAATTCCCATGTCTCAAAGTCTAAAAGGATTCATCTTCAGTCATGTTAAGGGAGACAGTCTTCATCAGGAGTTCCATCACAGTTAGTTAAGGACAATGTTCCTCTATCGGGCTAGGCATTAGGTGTAGTCATTTGACTGCTCTTGACATTCAGGGTCAGGGTCTTATCCTTATGGACGTGCGCAGCCAAAATCTGGACCAGTTTGGGCTCATTTTACTATACTGTGGGCTGTTTTCTATTAGAATTGATAGAAAGGGGGGAACTGGGTTAGATAAAATTGGTATATCTGTCAGCGCTTGTGCAGGTAAAGGAAAAAAAGCCCCAGAATGACAAGGTGCATTTCAAATAGGATGCAGGTACCACAGATCCCAGGATATGAATTGATGAAAATGATGCTTAGGCAAAATGTAAGATTTGACAAGCTAAATGAAGACATTAAGACTTCCCAACAATAAGCACAATACTAATTATTGTGATGTAACATTAAAGAGAATACTTTAAGAAAGCTGCATATGGGTGGAACATTTGACTTTGGAGGGCACTGTGACTGAGCCGACTATGTTTCCAAATGATATTCACATATATGTACTTCTAGCAAAGGTCTTTGGGTTACATTCAGGAAGGGAACCAAGTATTTGCCTTCTTAACATTGCCACATTACAAGCTGAGCTATTGCCAGAGCTGGTCAGCAATGGAACTGACATTTTAATACACTTACATAATGTAACAATCTAATCTACATTATATTCTGCATAGGCATGCAGTGGTAAGATTTCAATGTTTCAGGAACATTGAGAACAGGTGGAATGAAGACCGGCAATGCCACAAAAGTAGAACAAGGCACTTTTGGTGATGGAATGAGTTGAGGTGACCTTCTTGGCTCAGGGACATAAATGAATTCATCTGGCTTAGAAATATATTTTGGATCTAACATAATATTAAGCTAGAGAAAAGTTTGGCTCACTGAAGACACAATAGTTTCTTTGGTGCTGGTCTCTCCAGTGCCCTTTTTTCTCCAGCAGGAATAAGTCAACCATCCCAACAACGTGACAAAATAAACATATTTCTAACTTTCGATCTAACGTCTGTTTTTTGCAATTTTCAAGAACACCTCAGTATAGTTACTCTGCACCCTTATCAGAAACAGGAAAAGTCTCATTGTTCAATATAACTATTATTAGGACCCAGGACACTATTTTTAATACAGTTAGGCGCAGTCAAAATACAGAGCAGGGAGTGGCCAAAAATCAGCACCCATTGCAAGGTTTGATAGAGGATACCCTTGGAATAATTACTAATTTGATGGTTTTTAATCTGTAATTCATCCCCCTTCCACATTTTCATCTCTTATACCATAAGCACTAATCTCCCCTCTAATCAATTGCCAGGACCTAGGTTTCTTACATCCACACAAAACACTAAGCTGCCTCTCAGCTTTGGAATCTCTGGCAGCTCACTAGTTGAACACAAATAGGAGACGATCATTAAGAGATTTTGGGGCTCTCAATAGTGACATCCAGCAGGCATTGCACCCAGTGAACTCAGATGACAAATCTGACCACAATGTCATACAAACGATTGAAGCAGATAACTGTCACTTGACAGAATGGAATATAAAGCTCTATCACCAGCATATAGATAGAATCTGACCATAAAATCACAATATAATTAAGAAGGAGCATGTTTATTCCTCTATCTTCTTTCATCTATTCAAATTACACCATCAAGAAGAAATACATAGACAAAGAGGTTTGAGCTGAGAACCAAAAGGTAACTCATGGTGATCAGTGAAGCGAGGAAGCACCCTTAAGGCTTGTAATCACGCTATTGGAATGCACGCTAATTAGGAACTGGTGTAGGCCATTCGGCCCCTCAAACCTATACTGCCATCCAAAAGGCTAAGACTGATCTGATTGTGGCCTCAGCAATTCATTCCCAACTACCCTCAATAACCTTGACTTTCCCTTGTCAATCAAGAAAATACCTACTTGTGCCTAATTATGAAGAGGGAGGAACAGAAACCAGTGAGTAACAACAGAAATATGGATTGATTAGAGGTATTAGGATAACATGACAAATTGTGTTAAGGCAATGGAAAGGCCAAGAACTAAATGGAACAGCTAGTTCAGTTGGCTAGATGGCTGGTTTGTAATGCAGAGTGACACCAACCTCACGAGTTCAATTCATTTACTGGCTGAGGTCACCATAAAGGTCCCACCTTGTCAATGTCAGCCTTCACCTAAGACATGATGACTCTTAGGTTAAACTCATCACCGGTTGTCTCTCTAATGAAACAGCAGCTCTAATGTTATAGAGTCATAGAGATGTTCAGCATGGAAACAGATCCTTCGGTCCAACTGTCCATGCTGACCAGATATCCCAATCTAGTCCTACCTGCCAGCATCTGGCCCATATCCCTCCAAACCTTTCTTATTCATATACCCATCCAAATGCCTCTTAAATGATGCAATTGTACCAACCTCCACCACTTCTTCTGGCAGCTCATTCCATACACGTACCACCCTCTTTGTGAAAAAGTTGCCCCGTAGGTCTCTTTTATACCTTACCCCTCTCACCCAAAACCTATGCCCTCTAGTTCTGGACTCCCCAACCCCAGGGAAAAGACTTTGCTTATTTATCCTAACCATGCCCCTCAATTTTGTATGCCTCTATCAGGGACTATGGTAACTTCATCTTTACGTATAAACTACCCAATGTAGAGATTCTGACTTGGCTGCAAATGTTTGTACATTATTATTGAAGAAGAAATCAAATAGCTGAAACAATCTAATTCAATGGTGGAAGGACAAACTGCATGTTTTGTAGCTTCCTGTCAATCTAGAAATCTAAAAAGCAAAAGTAATTTGGAGTTGAAGAATTAGATTAGAATATGTAAACATTATCATACAATAATCTCATAGATATCAGTAAAAAAGAATGCCATCCAAACTACAGACATTTGAACTGCTGTTAGGTAACTGTCTTGTATTATTCCTAATGTCTACTTTCTTTACAAATATGGCGATGTTGACGTTTCTTTGAATGAGCCCTAAAATATGGTCAAATATAATCAGATGATACATAAAGTAATATAGAATGTCCTTCACCTGCAACAGAACATTTCGGGAATAAAGAGAAACTGTGAATTGAAAAGCAGCAATAGTCAAGAGAAATGGAGAGTTAAATTGATTTATGCCTATAGTATAAACCAGGCTTATATGATTTCTTTTAAAACAGCTTGAGAGCACTACTTAGGCAGCATTAATGGGTTTTTTGTTTACCTCAGGATATTTTATGATTTAGCAAGGTAGACCATTGTACTTTAAGATCTAATTGAAAATTTCTAGACTTAGGGCTTTTTTAAAGATAGAGGAAATATCCATAGCTTAGGGGGAGAAACATTTTGTTGTAGTTTGATTTTTTTTTGTGGCCGTTTCTGTGAAGTCCTTGAATAGAGATGGTTGTGTACAGCAATGCTCATAACATGTGGAGAATTTTCCCAAGTTCCAAACAGAAGTGTTTGGATAAAAAGGCTCCTTAAAACATAGTATGTTTAAGTTCAGGTGTGTGATAGCTCCAGGAAGAAGCTGTACACACCTTGATTCTTGAACGTAAAAGGCACATTTACCTTAAGTGTTAGGGAAAGATTTGTTCTCTGATATGTGTGCAGTGAAAGGAGTGCTTTGGGCTACTGTACTAGGGATGTTGGGGTTCTTTGAAATTTATAAAAAGGAATGTTTTGGGATTGAGATTATACAATTACTGTGTGTTAAAAATCTTTGAATTTGTATCAAAACAAATAGTACAGTTTATTCTATGTTTATTTCTTCGGGTTTATAAATTTGTATCATCATAGAGATGTACAGCACAGAAATTGACCCTTCAGTCCAATTCGTCCATGCCAACCAGATATCCCAACCTAAATCTAGCCCCACTTGCTCTCCAATAGCCCTCCAAACCCTTCCTATTCATATACCCATTCAGACGCCTTTTAAATGTTGCAATTGTACTAGCTTCCACCACTTCCTCTGGCAGCTCATTCCATACATGCACCACTCTCTGTGTAAAAATGTTGTCCCTTTTAAGTTTTTCCACTCTCACCCTAAACACATGCCCTCCAATCCTGGACTCCCCTGCCCCGGGGAAAAGAACTTGTCTGTTTATCCTATCCATGCCCCTCAATTTTATAAACCTCAATAAGATCACCTCTCAGCCTCCAATACTCCATGGAAAAAAGCCCTAGCCTACTCAACCTCTCCCTATAGCTCAAATTCGGATTTTTTTCTGAACCTTTTCAAGTTTCACAATATCCTTCCAATAGGAAGGAGATCAGAATTGCACGCAATATTCCAAAAGTGGCCTAACCAATGTTTTGTACAACTGCAACATGACCTCCCAACTCCTGTACTTAATGCTCTGACCAATAAAGGAAAGCATACAAACTCCTTCTTCACTATTCTATCTTTCTTCACTATCCTATCTACCTGCGACTCTACTTTCAAGGAGCTATGAACCTGCACACCAAGATCTCTTTGTTCAGCAACACTCCCTAGAACCTTACCATTAAGTGTATAAATCCTGCTAAGATTTGCTTTCCCAAATGCAGCACCTCGCATTTATCTGAATTAAACTCCAACTGCCACTCCTCAGCCCATTGGCCCATCTAATCAATATCCCATTGTAATCTGAGGTAACCTTCTTCACTGTCCACTACGCCTCCAGTTGTGGTGTAATCTGCAAACTTACTAACTCTACCTCTTATTGTACCTGGAGTTGACTAGCTAGCTAAGAATGCAGCACCTTGGATGGATCATCCACTTGGCACTGCTGGCTGAAGATTGTCGCAAATGCTTCAGCATTATTTTTTGTATTGATGTGCTGGCCTTTGTTTGGGATAGCCTAGTGGTGGACCATGCCATACCAAGGATGGTGACAGTGTCTGCGACATAGTCATAGTCAGTGTTAAGCAATTGCTGACTAGTCTGTGAAACAGTTCTCCTAATTTTGGCACTATTCCCCACATGTAATGAAGGAGGACTTTGCAGGTTTTACAGGGCTATTTATACCTTGTTACCATGTACAACTTTGGTTTCCTTATTTATGAAAGGATGAAATTGCATTGGACCAGTTCAGAGGATGTTTACTAGATGAAACAGAAAGCACATCCCATAACCAAAGCTCTGATGAAGGGCTTTTTGCCCAAAACATCGATTTTCTGCTCCTCGGATGCTGCCTGACCTGCTGAGCTTTTCCAGAACCACTAAAATGATAATCAAAGGTTAGACAGGCTAGACTTGTATCTGCTGCAGTTTAAAAAGGGTAAGGAGATGACCAGATTGAAACATCGATGCAAAATGAATATTTCTTCTTTTGGGAGAATCTAGAATTAGAGGTCATTGATTCAACATAAGACTGTGCCTCATTAAAACAAAATCTGTCACATGGTGAGCTTGTTTCAGTTAGCGACCACCTCGTTAAAAACAAAATTATGATCTATAAAGACAGGTTCATGCTGGCATCCAACTTGTCCAGGAATTACATCAGCTGGGGTTGTAACACATGGAACAATAATTTATACTTTTTGTAGACTTACTTCCTAGTTTTGTGATTGCTCATGCTGGGTTTGAAATTTCAAATCTTGTCAATATTTTCCATTAAAAATTGAAAATAAAAAAATCCATACTCAATGTTAATTTGACTGTTGATTTAATATGCTTCACGCTATTGGTGTTGAGCAGTTGCACCCTCATTATGTATGAGGTGCATACACATGGAATTTTGTCACAAGCACTCAGATAATTAAGGACAAGACAGGTTATTCTGCTTATCCTAACTCATCTCTTCAAATTATGTAATCAAGAGGAAATATTGGGGACAAAAAGAGGATTCTCATTCAATCAAATTCAGACAACTGCCCTTGCCATGTAAATGATACCTGCCCAGAGAATAAATATCACCCTAGTGACCAGCAGATACCAGGGAAACAGCCAGTAACAATGTACACATGTACCAATAGGAGACCTGCACGATATCAAGGCTTTGTGCAATGTAGGTGCATGATGAATAAAGGTTGAACGTTTGGGGTTAAGATATTATTTTGTCAATGAAAGATCTTTCTTTGTGACCACCTATGTTGATTAACTTAACCGTAACTTGCAGTGTATATTTTTATTTGAAATGTGCCACGTTTGGGGAAATGCAATTATCCTTAGTTTACTGCTGGGTTCCCGTAACCATGTGACCCCTTCCTATGTGTGTGTTTTGTTTTGGTAGCTATTAAACACACATCACTTAAAACACTGATTATAGGTGGATTATTCCACCCTTTAAAGAAATAAAATACCATTTCAAAAATGCATTTCAGCATGAGATCTATGACTTACACAACAAAACATGAATCTTAAATCTATTCATCCTTATTCCTGTCTTACATAATTCCTAATTTATTCTGCCATTTTTACATTCTTGATGATTCATTTGTATTATTTTATTCAGCAATATGAACAATTTTGATATTATAAAGTTGAATTGACAAATACCACCGCATTAATGTCACATTTTGACTCTTTCATTTGTCTATTAAAGTTAAGGAATTATGGTAAGTATAGATTAGCGTTTCTTTACAATCATGACAGGCAGAGAATTAAACTTGCAAAGATCAAATACTAATCCTAAAGTTTCCTTTTCCACCATAGAACCAGTGGCTTCGATTTCTGATTCGTCATTCTCTAATTGGATTGCACCTACCTAAGACCATAAGACCATAAGATATAGGGCTGGAAGTAAGGCCATTCGGCCCATCGAGCCCACTCCGCCATTCAATCATGGCTGATGGGCATTTCAACTCCACTTACCAGCATTCTCCCCATAGCCCTTAATTCCTTGTGACATCAAGAACTTATCAATCTCTGCCTTGAAGACATTTAGCATTCCGGCCTCCACTGCACTCTGCGGCAATGAATTCCACAGGGCCACCACTCTCTGGCTGAAGAAATGTCTCCGCATTTCTGTTCTGAATTTACCCCCTCTAATTCTCAGGCTGTGTCCACGGGTCCTAGTCTCCTCGCCTAATGGAAACAATTTCCTAGCGTCCACCCTTTCCAAGCCATGTATTATCTTGTAATACCTGCAAGCCTATTAGTATCAATTGCCATTTTGAAAGGTTCATTAAAGACAGGAAGGTCAACACCAGTTCAATTATTATGATTGCCTTCAATTTCTCAAAAACTGTTTGGCATTCAGTCAACCGAAGTATCTTTGCATATTTCGGAAACAAATTGCTAAAATTACATCCCTCATTGCTGAGGTTAGGCATGAATTTCTGATAAAACCCACACATTTCCAAAAAAAATCTCATGATTCCATGTTTAGTTTTAGGAATGGAGAATTCTATCTGGGCTTTAACTGTTCTTCACAACACTTGCTTTTGCCCTGGAGTATATCATAGGTATGTTACCCTTGTGTTTGCAAATTCACACTTAGCAATGTTTATTACTAAGCAAACTAACTATAGTTGCATAAACAGGTCTTCTAGTGGCTTTATTTGTTTTTACTACAGAAGGGGGTCAGTTAGCTAGTTTGTGACATACATTTCAATTCCTGCACTGGCTAAGGTCACCATAAAAAGGTACTTCCTCCATCACCAGTCATCTCTTTCTGATGAGACTGTGGAATTGTGCCAGCTTTATTTTTACACTTTGTAATTACAGAGGATGGTAAAATCACAATCTTCTTTCAGGACAATCATTAAAACTTGAAACTCCTTTTCTTTATTGATAACTACTTCCACTTAGTATTTTCCAATGTTCTCTCCATCCCCACATCATCTGGCAGACTCCCTTAGATTTTAGACGATCACAAAATCCACCCCACCTCCATATTAGTTATGACTGCAGAAGACTCGACTGATTGCCAATCCTTAATAGCTTCAACCTCTATGTAACCAACTACCAACCTTTCAACTCACAACCACACAATATGTATCGCCTTGGCCAAATATGTGCTAATATTGCGAGTTATTCCACAATGTCAGATACTCTTATTTGAATTTTCACTGCTTTCTTCCTGCTTCAGGTCACCAAATATATTCTATATGTTTGTGACTATAGTATCTTATTTATTTTTGTCAATTCTCAAGCTCTCAAGATGACACCAAAATTGGAGGTGTAGTGAACAGCGAAGAGGGTTACCTCAGATTACAACAGGATCTGGGCCAGATGGGCCAAATGGGCTGAGAAGTGGCAGATGGAGTTTAATTCAGATAAATGCGAGGTGCTGCATTTTGGGAAAGCAAATCAGAGCAGGACTTATACACTTAATGGTAAGGTCCTAGGGAGTGTTGCTGAACAAAGAGACCTTGGAGTGCACGTTCATAGCTCCTTGAAAGTAGAGTCGCAGGTAGATAGGATAGTGAAGAAGGCGTTTGGTATGCTTTCCTTTATTGGTCAGAGTATTGAGTACAGGAGTTGGGAGGTCATGTTGCGGCTGTACAGGACATTGGTTAGGTCACTGTTGGAATATTGCGTGCAATTCTGGTCTCCTTCCTATCGGAAAGATGTTGTGAAACCTGAAAGGGTTCTGAAAAAACTTACAAGGATGTTGCCAGAGTTGGAGGATCTGAGCTACAGGGAGAAGCTATGTCTTCTGATAGCTAATTTTATTCAGCAATATAAACAATTTTGATATTATAAAGTTGAATTGACAAATACCACTGCAATAATGTCACATTTTGACTCTTTTATTTGTCTGTTAAATTTAAGGAATTATGGTAAGTATAGATCAGCGTTTCTTTACAATCATGACAGGCATAGAATTAAACTTGCAAAGATCAAATACTAATCCTAAAGGTTCCTTTTCCACCATAGAACATTTCTTTACATATTGGTTTAATTTCTTAGAAAAGTACTCCAGCAGCTTTGATTTCTGATTTGTCAGAAGTTTATAAAATCATGAGAGGCATGAATAGGATAAAGAGACAAAGCATTTTTCCCTGGGGTGGTGGAATCCAGAACTAGAGGGCATAGGTTTAATGTGAGACAGGAAAGAAATAAAAGAGACCTAAGAGGCAACATTTTCACTCAGAGGATGGTACGTGTATGGAATGTGTTGCGAGAGGAAATGGTGGAAGCTACTACAATTGCAACATTTAAAATGCATCTAGATGGGTATATTAATAGGAAGCGTTTGGAGGGATATGGGCCGGGTGCTGACAGGTGGGGCTAGATTGTGTTGGGATATCTGGTCGGCATGGACCAGTTGGACCGAAGGGTCTGTTTCTGTGCTGTACATCTCTATGACTTTATGACAGAGTTCTCAGCCACCTTGACTCCCAATATGATATTGTTGGCATCATCATATTCCATTTTTTATTCATGCTGAAAGCTCCACTTAAATCTTGGCTCTTTGTGCCTTTTGCTGCCTCTCTTAGGGCTTTACTAAAGCCTTTGACAAGGTTTCACATGGTAGACTAATAAGTAAAGTTCGGTCATGTGGGTTTCAAGGTGAGCATGTCAACTGGACACAAAACTGGATTAACAGCAGGAGATAGAGAGTGATGGTGGAGGGTTGTTTTTCAGACTGGAGGCCTGTTCCCATAGGGATCAGTGCTGGGTCCACTTTTATTTGTCATTTATATAACATGATTTAGATGAAAATTTAGGAGGCTTCGTTAGTATGTTCGCTGATGACACCAACAGTGGACAGTGAAAAAGGTTATCTAAGATTACAAAGAAATATTAATCAATTGGATCAATGTGCTGCGGAGTGGCAGATGGAGTTTATTTTGCATAAATGTGAGATAATGTATTTTGGTAAAACAAACAAGGGCACGACTTATACAACTAAAAGTTGGGCCTTGGGTAGTGTTGGAGAACAGAGGGGCCTGGAGTTCAGGTAGATAATTCTTTGAAGTTTACATCATATATAGATGGAGTAGTCAAGAAGACATTTATCATGCTTGGCTCCATTGCTCAGAACTTTGAGTATAGGAATTGGGATGTCATATTAAAGGTTGTACAGGATATTGGTGAGGCTTCTTCCAGAGTACTGTGCCCACTTCTGGTCCAGTTATAGGAAGGATATTATCAAGCTGGAGAAGGGTCAGAAGAGATTTACGAGAATGTTTCCGGGAATGGGGGCTCAAGTTATAAGGACAGGCTGGGACTTTTTTCATTGGAGCATAGGAGGTTAAGGGGTAATCATGAGGGTATAGGCAAGGTGAATGGCAGTTATCTCTTCCCTAACATAGGGGATTTCAAGATTAGGGAACAGGTTTTTATGGTGAGAGAGGAGAAAGATTTTTAAAAAGACATGGGGGAAATTTGTATTTGCACAGCTTCCAGAGGAAGTGGTGGATGTGGGCATACTTACAAAGTTTAAAAGACATTTAAATAAAGTGCATGAATATGACAGGTTTGGAGGGAATTGACCCAAAGGATCTGTTTCCATGCAGTAAATCTCTACAACTCGTAATTTCAATAGAATTCTTAGATTCTGGAAAAGTCTCAGAGGACTAGAAAACTGCCAACAACATACCTTTATTTTATAAAGGAGGAGGTTAAAAAAGGTAACAATAGGTCAGATAGTTTAGCATTTGTTATTGGGAAATGTTTAAACTTATTATAAAGGATGTAATAGCACAGCATTTAGAAATACATAATACAATCAAGCATAAAACTACCCAACTATGATGTAAAAATCATGAGGGACAAATTTATTAGAATTCTTGAAGGAGATAACAAGCACAATAGATAATCTAATGGTTGTAATACATTTGGATTTTCATGTAGCATTTAATAAGGTAGTACACATTACATTAATTAATAAAATGAGTCCATGGCATTGGAAATAGTATATTAGCATGGACAGAAGATCAGCTAACTAACAGAAGTCACAGAGTTAGCATAAGAGGGGCATTTTCAGGTTGGTATCCTGTAATTAGTGGGTGCCACAGGGATCAGTGCTGGGGCCACAATGATTTATAATATACATCAATGACTTGGATGAGGAAAGTGAATGTATTAAAGTTGAGAACAAGAAGACAGTTGGCAAGAATGACTCAGAAAGTCTGCAGAGGGATATAGATAGGTAAAGAGAAAGGGCAAAAACTTGGCAGATGAAATACAACATGAGAAAATGTGAGTTTGTGCACATTGGCAAGAGGCTTGAAGAGTTCAATTTTATTTAAATGGAGAAAAGCTGCAGAAAGCTACCTGACAGAGGAATTTGGGAATCCTCATCCATAAATCACAGAAAGCTAGCACGTAAGTTCGATGGGTGATCAGGAAGGCCAGCAGAATGTGGGCCTTTATTTCAGAGGATATTGGTATAAAAACAAGGAAACCTTGTTTATGCTTTACATGTCACTATCAAAACACAGCTAAAATACTGTGGACAGTTGTAGCCCCTTATCTAAAAGTTAATTCTTTATTAAAACTGAAATAGAACAATATACTAGGAGAAAGTGAGGACTGCAGATGCTGGAGATCAGAGTCAAAATATGTGTTGCTGGAAAAGCGCAGCTGGTCAGGCAGCATCTGAGGAGCAGGAGAGTTAACGTTTCAAGCATAAGCTCTTCATCAGTAATGTTGCTGAGAAACGTTGATTCTCCTGCTCCTCTGAAGTTGCCTAACCGTCTGCACCTTTCCAGCACTACACCTTTTGATTAGAAAGATATACTGGCATTGGAGGAAGCCTAAAGGGAGGTTCACTAGGTTGATCCTGGGTATGGAAGGTCTGTCGTGTGAGGAGAGGTTGGGTGGGTTGGGCCTGTACTCATTGGAGTTTAGAAGAATGAGAAGCAATCTTATTTAAATGTACAAGATTCTTAGGGGACTTCACACAGCTCCAGGGAGGTTATTTCTCCTTGTGGGAGAGTCGAAGACTAGAGGACATAATCTCAGACTAAGGGGTGATCCATTTAAGATAATGATGAGGAGGAATTTCTTCTTCTAGAGGACTGACCATTTGTGGAATTCTTTATCTCAGAGGGCTGTCAAGGCTGGGTCATTAAGTATATTCAAGGAGAAGGCAATTAAGGGCTATGGCAGGCAAGAGGAATTGAGGATTATAAGATTGGACATGATCATACCGAATAGCCTACCTCTGCCCCTACATCTTTTGATCTTATAGAGTCATAGAGATGTACAACACAGAATCAGACACTCCGGTCAAACTTGTCCATGCCAATCAGATATCCCAACCTAATCTAGTCCCAATTGTCAGCACTTGGCCCAAGTTCCTCTAAAACTTTTCTATTCATATACCCATCCAGATGCCTTTTAAATGTTGTAATTGTACTAGCCTCCACCACTTTCTCTGGCAGCTCATTCCACACACATACCACCCTCTGTGTGAAAAAGTTGCCTCTTGGGTCTCTTTTATATCTTTTCCCTCTCACCCTAAACTAATGCCCTCTAGTTCTGGACACTCCCACCCCAGGGAAAGGAATTTGTCTATTTATCCTATCCATGCCCCTCATGATTTTACAAATCTCTAAGACATCACCCTTCAGCCTCCAACACTCCAGGGAAAACAGCCCCTGCCTTTTCAGCCTCTCCCTGTAGGTCAAATCCTCCAACCCCGGCAACATCCTTCTAAATCTTTTCTGAATGCTTTCAAGTTTCACAACATCCTTCCAATAGAAGGAGACCAAAATTGCACACAATATTTCAACAGTGGCTTTACCAGCATCCTGTACAGCTGCAACATGACCTCCCAACTCTTATATTCAATACTCTGACCAATAAAGAAAAGCATATTAAATGCCTTCTTCACTATCCTATCTACCTGCGACTTTACTTTCAAGGAGCTATGAACCTGCACTGCAAGATTTTTTTTTTAAATTCAAAAATATACTTTATTCATGAAATATTTTGATGATCTATACAATTGGTCATGCCATACATACGTAACATTCCATTTCTTTACATACAAAGGTCGAGTAATCATTTGTATATACAGGTCTGTACGTTTACTATCCATATATTTAGCTAAGGCGGCAGCGGAGCCCACTTACTGAGTGGGACCACTGTTCTTTGGCAGGCAGATGTTACACGGTGGTCCTTCCCCACCGCGCCTTGGCGGCAGCTGCCCCAAGCTTCAGCGCATTCCTCAAAACGTAGTCCTGGACCTTGGAATATGCCAGTCTGCAACACTCAGTTGGGGTCAACTCCTTCAGCTGGAAGATGAATGGGTTTCGGACGACCCAGAGAGCGTCCTTCACCGATTTGATGATCCTCCAGGCTCAGTTGATGTTTGTCTCGGTGTGCGTCCCGGGGAACAGACCGTAGAGCACGGAGTCCCGCGTCATGGCGCTGCTCTTGACGAAGCTTGACAAACACCACTGCATTCCTCTCCAGACTTCTTCTGCATAGGCACATTCCAGAAGGAGGTGTGTGACAGTTTCATTTCCACACCCCCCCCTCAGCTGCTTCGAGGGCAACGTGCGGTGCAGCTGAGAGTCCGGGCATGCATGAAGGATCTCACAGGCAGAGCCCTTCTTGCCACCAGCCAAGCCATGTCTTGGTGCTTGTTGGAAAGTTCTGGCAATGAGGCATTCTGCCAAATGGCTTTGACAGTCTGCCCAGGGAACCGCTCAATAGGATCTGCCTTCTCCTTTTCCCGAAGGGTCTCAAGGATACTACATGCTGACCACTTCCTGATGGATTTGTGGTCAAAGGTGTTTCTCTTCATAAATTTCTCCACGAAGGACGGGTGATACAGAACAGTCCAACTACTCGGAGCGTTCCGCGGCAGCGAGGCCAGGCCCATCCTTTGCAACACCAGGGACAGGTAGAACCTCAGTACATAGTGACACTTGGTGTTTGCATACCAGGGATCCATGCACAGCTTGATGCAGCCACACACAAAGGTGGCCATCAGGGTGAGGGTGGCATTGGGTGTGTTTTTTTCCCATTGCCCAGATCTTTATACATTGAGTCCCTTCGGACCCGGTCCATCTTCAATCTCCATACAGTCTCGTCCCCTCCGCAGCCTCCCTAGGACCTCACCATTAAGCGTATAATTCCTGCTAAGATTTGCTTTCCCAAAATGCAGCACCTCACATTTATGTAAATTAAACTCCATCTGCCACTCCTCAGCCCATTGGCCCATCTGATCAAGATCCCGTTGTAATCGGAGGTAACCTTCTTTGCTGTCCACTGCACCTCCAATTTTGGTGTCATCTGCAAACTTACTAACTGTACCTCTCATGTTCATAACCAAATCATTTATGTAAATGAAGAAAAGTAGTGGACCCAGAACCAATCCTTGTGGCATTCCACTGGTCACAGGCCTCCAGTCTGAAAAACAACCCTCCACCACCACCCTGTCTTCTACCTTTGAGCCAGTTCTGTATCCAAATGGCTAGTTCTCCCTGTATTCCATGAGATCTAACCTTGCTAACCAGTGTCCCATGGGGAACCTTGTTGAATGCTTTACTGAAGTCCATATAGATCATGTCAATCGCCCTGCCCTCATCAATGCTTATAGTTGCTTTTTCAAAAAACTCAATCAAGTTCATAAGACACAATTTCCCATACACAAAACCATGTTGACTATCCCTAATCAGTCCTTGCTTCTCCAAATATGCGTAAATTCTGTCCCTCAGGATTCCCTCCAACAACCTGCCCATCACCGATGTCAAGTTCCCAAGTCTGTAGTTCCTGGTTTGCCCTTACCACTTTTCTTAAATCGTAGCACCACGTTAGCCAACTCCAGTCTTCTGGCACCACACCTGTGACTATACAATTATCTCAGCAAAAGGCCCAGCAATCATTTCCTTGGCTTCCTGCAGAGTTCTAGAGTACACCTGATCAGGTCCTGGGGATTTATCTACCTTTATGAATTTCAAGACATTCAACACTTCTTCCTCTGTAATATGGACATTTTTCAAGATGTCCCCACATTCTATATCTTTCATGTGCTTCTCCACAGTAAACACTGATGCAAAATACTCACTTAGTATCTCCCCCATCTCCTTCAGCTCCACTCAAAGGCTGCCTTGCTGATCTTATTTGCTCCCTAACTTTTGTCATTAACGTATTTGTAAAAACCCTTTGGATTCTCCTTATCTCATGTCTCCTTTTTGCCATCCTGATTTCCCTCTTAAGTATTCTCCTTCTGCCTTTATGCTGTAAGGATTCCCTCAATTTCTCCTGTCTCTACCTGACATACGCTTCCTTCTTTTTCTTAACCGAACCCTCAATTTCTCTAGTTATCAAGCATCCCTTAAACCTAACAGCCTTTCCTTTCACCCTAACAGGAATATAGAACTTTCTAGCATTTCACAATTTGTAAAATCTACCATTGAAAAACATATATTTGTGCATTGGTTCAAAACAACTATATTAATAGAAATGATGTTTTTTTTCTGTGATTAGTTGGCCTTTTTGATAACTGCAGATAACTATGTACATTTGCAAATAGAAATATGGTTCACAAAACAGAAGTCTGCATTTCATTTAAGATAGAACATAGCACATTTCCATTTAATGAAATAATTGTTTAACCTAATGCCTTATTTATTTCTTATGGAAATGAAATGCATTTAAAACTTCAGTGGATCAGAGTGACATATTTTCAGCATGCAATTATCTGATTAGAAGGTAATAATACTATAGATACTAAATTACTCTATTCATGCTTGGTCAATTGAGCAAATATCACATTGTTCATTATCTACACAATCAGGATATAACCCCTCAAAAGTCTAACACACAGTAACTTAAATTTGGGAGATTCACGTATAATCTCATTTTACCATTCCAAATCCAGCAGTGACCAGAAAAATCGAGTGCTTTATATAATGTGGCATATGGGTATCCAGCAAAAGCTTCAGCAGTGCTGTTAGGAACGGAATTAATTGCTGTCATAAAAAAAATTGCAAACACAGGATAATACTAGCATTGCAAATTTTACATCAGGCATTGCTTTATTTGTAACAGTTGCCCTTGCACATCTGTGCTACTTATTTATTATTTCAAATGAAAAGATTTCCAATATGGGGGTAGCAAGGATTTCTGAAATAACTGAAGTATGGTCTGAGGAAGCGATATGGAAAATGGGAAAGCAACAAATATAACCTGTAGCTTCTTCCATGCCCTGTTAGCTTCTTAGGCATAACATTACAGAAAAAGGTGCCATATCATGCTGGCTGTGCAGGCAAACATGGTGCTAATACTTAGCTTTCCTGGAGTTCAACATCTTTGATAATACACTAGTTTTTCGAAGAATCAGTTCTCATTTATCATTTTGTGTCAACTGCAATTATGTTATTACACCCAAATGTTGGCTTTGATTTGTTATGTTTAAAATTTTTTAACAAACATTAATAAGAACTTTAGGGTTACAATTACATCTGTATGTAAGCCTTCTTACAAAAGAGCTTTATAGTGGTGGTACAATAATCCTATTCTTCATCACCAGGCTTGAAATGCCATTCTAGAATACAAATGCCTGCTAGATCTTGAGAATATTTGTAGAGTCTTTAACTCCTACCATCCTGTCTCTGAGCGAAGCAGCTACCATCTTCTCTGATGAAAGTTACATTTAAAGAGCATTTAACTGCATTTTGCAATCCATGTAAAATCACAACCACAGCACAATATCTTCCATCGCATTTTTATGCACAACTTGAAGGAAATGTATCAATTATAAAACAAAATTACATTCCTGTTGCTTTCAATAAATAATTATATTGATCTCAGCAGTTAACAAGCAAGAGTGAGAGAAACATCGCGTCACACACAGTAACCAAGGACCATAAAAAATTGCACAATAAAATAGCAGCAATAAATATCTAATTCAATTATAATTGTCAGATAAAGTACTAGGGATGCCCTTACTAAAAACAGATACATGGTTATACATTGAAGAACCATGGCAGGTTTGACTGATCCTTCAGGTTCCGAATGTCCCACGTCTAAAAGCTGCAGTCTGCATATTAAACAGTTACCAGACGCAAGGCTTTACATCAATTACAAAACAGTGAGTGGAATGAGATTAAAATGAAATTTACAGCATCATTGAATGAGAATCTTCCATTTCAAACAGAGTTTAAATATTACCGAGCAAGAGCCCAGAAATACCTACAAATTATAAATATATAAATTTGAGACATTGACGCTATTAAAGTGATAAGACTGAAAAAAACATATGTCAACTATAACCTCTGCACATCAAATGTTTACAAAATAACGATTTCAATTCAGTTTCCTCCCTATGATAATATTAATTTCAAACAGGCCTACTCCCTTTCTGGTTCTCTTTCAAATCACTGCAGTTTACCCTACATTGGCACAACTATACAACAGTACATCCGACACATAACAATTCTGCGTACAAGGTGAAACATCTTTAGTTCAAAAATTGAATCACTAACCTTAAATGCATGTTCCAAACTATAGTGCACACCCTGCTGTACATGGTAATGTTCTAACATCTGAAGAGATGCAATTTTGTATGCATTGCTATTTATTCTCCCAAGCTATACATTGTCTTTTTTACAAATGCATTTAAAAGATATTTTTCCATGTACACAGAATAGCATTATCCAAACAGAATGATCCGTCCTGATACTTCAGGAATTTATTTAAGGCCCTCAGCCTCTCTAATATAAAAAATGCTGAAGACTCTTAATGATTCATCAAAAACCCCTCTGTGCATAATTTAAAATGAATCAAACAAGATATCTGCTTACCATGTGCACACCCCCAAGTAAAAGAATCAGGCCAGCAGAGACAGACTGAGGATGTATTTTGCAGACGGGCTGCAGCTTCTCAGTGATTCTCTCTGAGCCTTGCTCCCTCCTGGGAGAATGAGCTCATTCCAAGCTGCCAACAGCCGCCCCTCAGCCATTGCAGTGTCACTGCAGATCGTCTACTGAGTGCAGGCACGTCACCAAGGAAGATCAGCTATAAAGCCAACCCATACCAGCCCTTCTCTAATTTAAAAGCTGAATGGGATATCGTTTATTCAGTTGTCTCAAAGTAAGAAATTTAAATGGAAAAGAATCTAAGTGTACTGTTGCAAAAGATTGAAATTGGGACTCCAAAATATCCTTTGCAGCCAGAAATCATTCCCAAATCCTAAAACTGTGAAAGTATTTTATCTACTTGAGAACACAGTGAAACAAATTAGAAGGTTACCATGGCATTCCAGCCAATTGTTTTCATTCACACACTATCTTTTCTGAGGCAGGATTATATAAATGCAGAAAAGCAGAATGTTGCAGTCTGCAGCAGAGACTGTGATCACTGGCATCCTTTTAGAAAAGCTACACCAAATTGATCATGTTTAACATGACCCCCCCAAGATGCTTCCACAGATAATCCTGCTTCATAGAGGTGCAGACAGGCCATCAGTGTTAAGATTATAATTACAAAAGCTCACAATATAATTAGTCAATTAAATGAAAATTATACACATGGCATCCAATTTGATATAAATCGCAATAGGGAAGCTTTGGGGAACACTGATCCAAACCTTACCATTGCTCTAAAATTATTTCTGGAAGAAATCAGCACAATGAATCAGAGCGAAAGAAAGCTAATGTCTAAATATAGAACATGTAATTTTACTGCAAAAGATCACTGATATCATCTGCACACTTAGACGATAAGGATTAAGCAGCATTAATTTCAGTTATCCACACCTGATTCAACAGTGTCTGACTGCACAGAGCAGACATTAACTGACAGTACCTCCATGGTGTCATATTTGTGTCAAAATGCACTAGCTTAATAATTCAAAACCTGAGCCGTTCAAGATTTAGTATCAGAAGGATTATGTTATTTTCGATTTATGAAATTGTTAACCTCTAAAAGCAAACGCTGATCCTGAAAACGCAAACTAATGTGCAGACTTTACCTTTCCAAATCTTGAGATATTAAAAAACATTTGAGATATACACATACAAACACACAGAAACATTATTAATATATGGCCACTAAGCAGTCAGGAAAATGAGCTGAAGATACCAAGTCACAAGGTCTCCAGAAAAGATAGAGAAAATGTAGAGGAGCAGGATTAGCCTAAGAGGTGAAAGATAAAATAACTTCAATAATAAGAGAGAGTAAGCAAGTAGCGGCAATATTACTGGTGGCATTAAGAAACAAAATAAAGAGAAATAGAATTAAGATTGTAGTGGGGGGGGGGTTCATGTGTGGATTACCATGGCAACTGTGATGTAGTAGGCATTTAGGTAGAGAGATTAGTCAAGCACATAACAAAGGTAAAGGAGTTTTAATGAGAGATTTTAATTTTCATATGGATTGCACTAAACAGACTGGCACATGTAAAAATATAGTAAATTGTTTGAGTGTGCTTGACATAGCTTTTTTTACAATATGTCCTGGAGCCAACAAAGGGTGTGCCATATCACACTTAGTAATGAATGATGAACCTGATTTAATTAATTAAGCCTATTGATGCATGAATGTTTATCTAATAGTGATTATAATGTGATTGAATTCAATGTAGTGCCACAAAGGAAAAGTGCAAAATAGCTGTAAGATTCTTGATTTAGGTGTGGTTAACTTCAAATATACTACTCACAACAAAATGGACAAATCAGCTAATGGGTATAATGACAGAATATCAGCGGATAGAGTTAAAAAAATGCAATATGATACAGAAATGTATTTGTATTCATTCATTGGATTTGGGCATTGCTGGCTTAGCCAGCATTTGTAGCCTGTTCCAAATTGCCCTTGAGAAGTTGACAGTGAACTGCTTTCTTGAACTACTGCAATCCATGTGTCATAGGTACACCCAGAGTACTATCAAAAAGCAAGTTCCAGAATTTTGGTACAGTGACAATGAAGCAATGGTAATACAGTTCCAAGTCAGGATGGTGCATCACTTGGGGGAGAATAGCAGATAGTGGTCCTCCCAAGCATTTGCACTCCTTATCCTTCTAGATGGCAAAGATTACAGGTTTTGAAGGTGCTTTAGGAGGAGCCATGGTGAATTACTGCAGTGCATCTTGTAGGTAGTACACACCGGTGAGATTTTGCCACCAAAAAAGTGCTTTGCCTGATGCAACAATGTTCATGTTTCCTCCCGCACTATAACAAACTGGACATGAATATTGTGGAATTGAAGAATCCAATAGATATTTATTACAAACAACTACTATGTACAAGCATTATATTCATCAAACACATATGTGTCTGAACTGACATTAAACAATTAGATTCAACTGAGGAGCACACTTGCAGTGGAGCATGATGTTTCAAGGGATCTGAGGTAAGCTGGAATATGAGAACCTTTATAGCCTTGGGTCACATTTTATGATATATTGGTGATATCATGAGTATATCTCTTACAGGCATATTGAAATTCTGAGCATAAGATATTATACAACACACAGTGCTGGTAATGAGCATCATTGGGAAGGGAGTAAATGTGGGAGGTAATAGATAGGGTACCAGTCAAACAGGTTGCTTTATCTTGATTGGTGCTGAGCATCCTGAGTATTGTTGCAGTTGCACCCATCCAGGCATGTGGATAGTATTCCATTACACTTCTGACATGTACCTTGTAGATGGTGGACATAACTTGGTGAGTCAAGAGGGGAGTTACTTGTCATTAAAAGGTAAGATCACTTCATACCAAAATAAAATATAATGCTAAATTAAGAGATAAGAGAAAACTAAAGGTGAAAGCATATAAAAAATGTAAAAAAAAGAGTTCAAGTTCTGACAAATAGGGGAGATAAGAAGTACTATAATAAGTGATGACAACAAGAGTGCAAAACTGAAACATGAGCTGAACCACAAAAAATCTTATAAGAGGTAAAAGAGTGGTCAGCAGTAATGTAGCCCATTAAGACTGACAAGTGATAGTGTCAATGAAAATTGAACAATGTTGAGTAGTTGAGGAGTTCCTTTGTGTCTTCATTTGGAGTTGAGGAGAATGTCAACTGGTAAAAAATGAGGTCTGCAGATGCTGGAGATTACAGCTAAAAATGTGTTGCTGGTTAAAGCACAGCGGGTAACGTCGAATTTCCTATTCCTTGGATGCTGCCTAACCAGCAACACATTTTCAGCTGAGAATGTCAACTGGACAACCCAAGGAAATTGACATCAAATCAAGGACTCAGCAAATTAATGTAAGCAAACTGCATTAACAAAGAAAATAATAACACAAATAAGTGACAAATATCCAGGAGGAGCAGCTTTCTTTCTATTTTAAGAAGTTGGTGTGAACATTGCAGATGCCTTGATTATGATTTTCCAGACTTCTCTAGATTTGAGAACCTGTCTTTCATTTGGAGATTTACAAAAGCCATCCTACCAATTAAGAAACTTGAGAGAAGGTAATCAGGGAATTATCAACTAAATAACCAATTATCTGTTGTTGGGAAATTACTAGGGTCAATGGGCCAAATCTTCCAATTTCTGGATTGTTGGAGACCACATGAATAACTGAAGATGCAGGACAGGAGCCTGTGGAAGTCCTAATGCATGGATCTATGCAGGATATGCTCAAGTTATTTAAACTTTTGATGCAAGATTTCCTTGCTGTCCAGGATCTTTTGTAAATGTGTCCAACTCTGAGTTGGAGTCAGAGACATTGGACAATTCCACAGTACTTACAGGATAGTGAAATGTTAGAAAGATTAAAATCTGGTTTCACATGTACGTAACTACATAGATGACTCCTTAATCAGTACCTGACCATCCCACGACTCCCCAACCCAACTCTACTACTACCATCCAACTGACTAAAACCCTACCCTCCCAACCAGATCACTCCCCACCCTGACCACTGAGCTAACTGATACCCAAGTTCCAACTAACCTCTATGCAAGCACCCACCTTGCTCTAGCTACTTGCCCGAACCTGCATATCCCTTTATTTAAATAGGCAAGTGTATCTCTATTCAAAGTGGCATAAACTGAGCCAAGTTTAAACTTTTGAATAAAATCTAAGTGAACAATATTGGATTATTGCATGAATCCAGTACAAATTCAGTTATGCCTTGCTCGCATGAGCACAAAATGCTTTGTGATTATATATCAAATGTTAAAAAAAAGATTTGACAAGATAATCCTGGATTAGTCCATAATCCCTGAGTGGTTAAAGTTGCTGATTCTAGTTACTATCCATTACTTAACCTATTAAATTATTCCATAAAGGTTGTGTCATTGAATTCAGTCTGAGGGTTGCAAATATTAACATAATAATAGCTAAAGCCCAAATTTGGTATGTCTTTCACTGAAAAACCCAATGGCTAAACATAATTGTCAACTATGTTTGACATAGTGAGATTTTGCCACCAAAAATGTGTTTTACCTGATGCAACATGCCTTCATGCAATACCTGTCAAAAGCTCTATGTTTTTTCTCCTTACTGTCAAAACTGTCAAAAAATACTACCATTAGAAAACTTCACACAAATATGGTTTCATAGCTAAATGTGTTCTCAACATCATAAAACATGCAGAATAAGAAATGTCAATGTCAGCTTTTGTGTAATGTATGCCATAGGCTGTGTTGAGGGAGGATATTCCTGGAAATACATCCAGGAAAGTTATTTGGGTGGAACTGAGAAATAAGAAAGGGATGATCATCTTATTGGGTTTGTATTATAGACCCCCTAATAGACAGAGGGAAATTGAGAAATTGTAAGGAGATCTCAGCTATCTGTAAGAATAATAGGGTGGTTATGGTAGTGGATTTTAACTTTCCAAACATAGACTGGGACTGCCATATTGTTAAAGGTTTAGATGGAGAGGAATTTGTTAAGTGTGTACAAGACAATTTTCTGATTCAGTATGTGGATGTACCTACGAGAGAAGGTGCAAAACCTGACCTAGTCTTGGGAAACAAGGCAGGGCAGGTGACTGAGGTGTCAGTGGGGGAGCACTTTGGAGCCAGCGACCATAATTCTATTAGTTTTAAAATAGTGATGGAAAAGGATAGACCAGATCTATCCTTTTGAAGTTCGAAATTGGAGAAAAGCCAATTTTGACGATATTAGGCAATAACTTTTGAAAGCTGATTGGATGCAGATGTTTGCAGGTAAAGGGACAGCTGGAAAATGGGAAGCCTTCAGAAATGAAATAACGAGAATCCAGAAAAAGTATGTTCCTGTCAGGGTGAAAGGAAAGGCTGGTTGGAATAGGGAATGCTGGATGACTAAAGTAATTGAGGGTTTGGTTAAGAAAAAGAAGGAAGCATATGTAAGGTATAGACAGGATAGATCGAGTTAATCCTTAGATAGTATAAAGGAAGTAGGGGTATACTTGAGAGGGAAATCAGGAGGGCAAAACGGGGACATGAGATAGCTTTGGCAAATCGAATAATGGAGAATCCAAAGGGTTTTTACAAATACATTAAGGACAAAAGGGTAACTAAGGAGAGAATAGGCCCCCTCAAAGATCAGCAAGGCGGCCTTTGTGTGGAGCCGCAGAAAATGGGGGAGATACAAAATGAGTATTTTGCATCAGTATTTACTGTGGAAAAGGATATGGAAGATATAGACTATAGGGAAATAGATAGTCACATCTTGCAAAATGTCCAGATTACAGAGGAGGAAGTGCTGGATGCCTTAAACGGCTAAAAGTGGATAAATCCCCAGGACCTGATCAGGTGTACCCGAGAACTCTGTGGGAAGCTAGAGAAGTGATTGCTCGGTTTCTTGCTGAGATATTTGTATCATCGATAGTCACAGGTGAAGTGCCAGCAGACTGGTGGTTGGCAAATGTGGTTTCACTGTTTAAGAAGGGTGGTAAAGACAAGCCAGGGAACTATAGACCAGTGAGCCTGACCTCAGTGGTGGGTAAGTTGTTGGAGGGAATCTTGTGGGACAGGATGTACATGTATTTAGAAAAGCAAGGACTAATTAGGGACAGTCAACATGGCTTTGTGCGTGGAAAATCATGTCTCACAAACTCGCTTGAGGTTTTTGAGGAAGTAACAAAGAGGATTGATGAGGTCTGAGCAGTAGATGTGATGGACCTCAGTAAGGCGTTCGACAAGGTTCCCCATGGGAGACTGGTGAGCAAGGTTAAATCTCATGGAATACAGGGAGAACTAGCCATTTGGATACAGAACTGGCTCAAAGGTAGAAGACAGAGGTGGTGGTGGAGGGTTGTTTTTCAGACTGGAGGCCTGTGACCAGTGGAGTGCCACAAGGATCAGTGCTGGGACCTCTACTTTTTGTTGTTTACATAAATGATTTGGATGCGAGCATAAGACGTACAGTTAGTAAGTTTGCAGATGACACCAAAATTGGAGGTGTAGTGGACAGCGAAGATGGTTACCTCAGATTACAACAATGGGCAGAGATGTGGCAGATAGAGTTTAATTCAGATAAATGCGAAGTGCTGCATTTTAGGCAAGCAAATCTTAGCAGGACATATATACTTAATGGTGAGGTCCTAGGGAGTGTTGCTCAACAAAGAGACCTTGGAGGGAAGGTTCATAGCTCCTTGAAAGTGGAGTCACAGGTAGATAGGATAGTGAAGAAGGCGTTTGGCATGCTTTCCTTTATTGGTCAGAGTATTCAGTACAGGAGTTGGGAGGTCATGTTGCGGCTGTATAGGACATTAGTTAGGCCACTGTTGGAATATTGTGTGCAATTCTGGTCTCCTTCCTATCGGAAAGATGTTGTGAAACTTGAAAGGGTTCAGAAAAGATTTATAAGAATATTGCCAGGGTTGGAGGATTTGAACTATAGGGAGAGGCTGAATAGATGGAGGCTGTTTTCCCTGGAGTGTCGGAGGATGAGGGGTGACCTTATAGAGGTTACAAAATTATGAGGGCATGGATAGGATAAATACGCAAAGTCTTTTCCCTGGTGCCAGGGAGTCCAAAACTAGAGGGCATAGGTTTAGGGTGAGAGGGGAAACTTATAAAAGAGACCTAAGGGGCAACTTTTTCATGCAGAGGGTGGTACATGTACGGAATGAGCTGCCAGAGGAAGTGGTAGAGGCTGGTACAATTGCAACATTTAAGAGGCATTTGGTTGGGTATATGAATAGGAAGGGTTTGGAGGGATATGGGCCGGGTGCTGGCAGGTGGGACTAGATTGGGTAGGGATATCTGGTCAGCATGGACAGGTTGGACGGAAGGATCTGTTTCCGTGCTGTACATCTCTATGACTCTATCTTAGTATATTGAGTTTGAGGAGAATGTTTGGATTAGCTTGCTGGCAGACCACAAACTTGGACAGGGATCATCAGAGTCTGCCCAAAATGGGCATTAAATCCATGAAGCAACATGCCAATTTGCCAAGGAAGAGCTAAATCATTTTCAAATTCATGCTTAATTTGTAGGTATCCAGCAGTTTTAGCAAGGTGGGAAATCAGTTTAGCGCAGTTCCAATTGCAGTGTTGAGCTGCCACATTTTTAAGGATGAGATGAATTAAGTATTAATTGTTAAGCAAATCCAATGTTAGATGGCAGAATTACTTTTGGACATTGGGCAATGAGAATCTATCAGTACAACACAGCTTAATTGATGAAAGTTCCACTCAATTTCAGAGAAGTACTTTTACTGTAGGTTCAGTAGATTCCATAGTACATTTCCTCCATTACAACAGCTCCTATACTTCAAAAGTACTTGGTGGATTCTAAAGCTCAATAAGGTGATTCCAAAATCATGAAAGGCTCTATAAATGTAAGTTCTTTTTTTAAAAAAGATATCTCCATTACTTACAATTTTAGCATTAAATCTTTTAGTGAATTGCCTGTAATAAGCCATTTGCATTCACAAACAGTACCTCAAGGCTAGAAAATTGAAAGCAAAGAGAAGTTCCCTTACTTCACATACAACCCCCGAAGCAATATAGACCTCAATTCTTAGCAAGCTGTATTAAACATAAGCTGATCGTTCTCACTTCAAAATCATTGAAAACCGAATGAACATTGCATAACTGTTTCATGCCAACATGCTTAATCTGCTATATTTCTCTTACCAGTAAATCAAGACAGGCCAGTTAGTTAGCTAAATATCTGTCATTGAAGATATAGCATGCAGTTTGGCAAAAGGGCAACTATTGGTGTACTGTATTTTGAATAAAAAGGCATATGATAATCGTTCAGATTAAAGCTTAATACACAGGATAATTCCTATAATGAGTGTGATATAGTAGTGTGGATAGATGATTAGTTAATGAAAAGGAAACAGAGAATTGTGTTAAATGGATAATTTTCAACTTGGTGGACCATAACGCATGGATTGCTGTAAGGATCATAGCTTGGCCCTCCCCTATTTTCAGGTTTTGTTAATTGTTATTATTATGAAGATGTAGGTATACTGTACCTTTACGAGAGCTAAAAGCTAGCAGTGACAGCACCAAGTGTTCTCAACAAGATACAATGTAACATATTCTCCAGCTACTGGGGTAGCTAAGGTAACTGGTTGCCTAGAAATGACAAAACAGATTTAAATTAAGCCAATCAGTTTAAATTGTGCTCCAAAAAAAATACTAAACTCAAATCCAGTTTGAATTGAGTATATTGACAATCTTAAAAGCCAATGACACAATCCAATGCTTTGGGGGTATAAGATCAAGGAAAATTGAACAATTGAGAGGAGAACTGCCAAGCTACCAGCATGTAAAGATCATCTGAAAAATAGCTCTCTTAAAAGTAACCTTTATCAATCAGTAACCTGTGAAGCAGAATCCCCAAGAAGAAGAAAAGAAGACAGGAATTCAGAGAAAACTGAAAGCTGCCTGGTTTTGAGATAAGAAGTTTTGTTTTGTAAATCTTAAACAGGGCTTTGATCAGACTGGTATTATAGAAGGGGAAGGTAAAAGATAGGTTAGAGGAAGGACATGTAAATACTCATTAGTTAATTATTTTCTGTTATACTTTAAGAAATAAAGTTGTTAATTTTTACAGTAAATAGTTCTTGGCTCCTTGAATTTTCACAGTTTACTGCACAGGATAAATCTTTTCTGGGTTGCTGCTTTAAATTAATCAGGAATGTTTACCCGTGTTGTAACCGTTTGGGGCTTGGGTCCGTGATTTGAACTGGTTTAGACAGATTTGGGGTTACAAAAAGTCCCAGCAGATTGAAACGTTTGCAGATTAGTGTCCTAGATCTTTAAATAAAATGCAGGTGAGACAATTTGGTGATTTGCGGTTGATTAAATTGAAAGTGAGAGAAATGGCTCTTAAAATTGCTAAAGAGGTTATGGGGCTTGAAGATGATTCTCAAATTTGCCAAGAAAGTTCAGAAGGAAAGAAAAAGGCCATTCTTTTAGAATTAGCAAATAATTTAGACCTGGGTTTAACGAAGGACAAAGGTAAAGCTGAAATTGTAAGGGAATTACTCAAATACTTAGGTGTATCAGAGAAACAGAAAAGTGCGGTAGAGGTAAAAAATCTTAAATTACAATTAAGTAAAATGGAGTTCGAAGATAAACAAGTCAGAGATCTCACACTTAAATTATGTATCAGAGGTGAGGGAGGGACTAAATAAAGTAGGTGAGTTAGCTAAACAGCACCTAAAGAGGGCACAGTATAGAATGAAGCAGGTGGCAGATAAAAAGCTCTGAGACTTGGATGTTTCCCAAGGGGATAACGTATTTTACTTAACCAGTGATAGGAGATCCCTTCAAAGCCATATTTAGTGGTTCCTATCAAATTGAGAAATGTTTGATTAGAAGATTAGAATCCCTACAGTGTGGAAACAGGCCTTTCCGCCCAACAAGTCCACACTGACCCTCTGAAGAATAACCCACCCTTCTCATTTCCCTGACTAATACATCTAACACTATGGACAATTTAGTGTGGCCAATTCACCTGACCTGCACATCTTTGTACTGTGGGAGGAAACCCACACAGACAAAGGGAAATTGTAAAAACTCCACACAGACAGTCACCCAAGGCTGGAATCAAACCTGGGTCCATGGCACTGTAAAGCAGCAGTGCTAACCACTGAGCCACCATGCCACCTTAAGTCAAGCGAACTATCTAGTAAAGATGCCAGATAGAAAAAAAAAGTATCGAGTATGTCTTGCGAACACGTTGAAACCGTATTATATTAGAGAGAAAGAACTGGAGAAACAGGTGTTAGTTACTGCCCTACAGAGTGAGGAATCAAATCAAGGTGATGTGAATTTTGATGTGCTTCAAAATAGATTTTAAAAACAAAGAAGTCTTTGATGAGTGGGATAGGTTAGCAAGCTATCTGTCTCAGGAGCATAGAATGCAGTTGAAAAATTTGTTACTGCAGTATAAGGACATATGTAAGAATCAGATGAGGAGGATTACTGATATTGTACATGAACTAGATGTAGGAAATACTGCTCCAATAAAACAATACCCCCTGGATTGGTGTTGGGATTCCTGCTTTTCCAGATTTATACAAACAATTTGGAGATGGGTCTCTGAATTTGCAGATGATAGTAAGCTAGAGAGAATAGTGAATTGTGAGGATGATGCTGAATGATTTCAGAGAGACATTTCCAAGTTGTCCAAAGGACAGACACTTGGCAGATGAATTTTAATGCAGAGGAATGTGAGGTAATGCATTTTCAAAGAAGAAATACTGAGAGACACTACAGGCTCAATGGTACATCTTTGAGGGGAGTACAGGAGCAGCAGGACTTTAGGGTTCATGTGCATGATTCTTTGAAGATATTCAGGCAAGTTGAAACAGTTGTTGGAAAAACTCATAGGATCCTTGGATTTATAAATAGAGGCACAGAATGTAAAATCAAGGAAGAATTGCTACACCTGGACAAATCATTGGTCAGACCACATTTGGAATATTACATTCAGGATGCTGAAGTTCTAGAGAGAGTTTAAGGGATATTTAGATACTTTAGATACAACGGAAATCGGGCTTATTCTCCTTGGAACAGAGAAAATTCAGGAGATGAGCTTACTGAAGTGTTCAAAATTATGAACAATTTTAACAAGGTAAAGAGGAATTTTTACTTCCACTATTTGGTATATCAGTGACTAGGGCTCACAATTTCAAGACTGTCAGCAAGACAGTTAGGAGTAAGATGAGAGAAACTTCTGTAGTCAGACAATTGTTAGGATTTGGAATGTGTTGCCTGAGAGTGTGATGGTGGCAGATTCTACAGGAAGTTTCAAAAGTGAGTTGGATATATTTTGGGTAAAAACAATGACTGCAGATGCTGGAAACCAGATTCTGGATTAGTAGTGCTGGAAGAGCACAGCAGTTCAGGCAGCATCCGAGGAGCAGTAAAATCGACGTTTCAGGCAAAAGCCCTTCATCAGGAATAAAGGCAGAGAGCCTGAAGGGTGGATAATCTTTCAGGAGCCAGGACAGACTCAAAAGGTCGAATAGCTTCCTTCTGTACAGTAACATTGTATGTACTTAGTGCATTTAATGCTGTGAATAAATAATGTTCATTATAGAGAATTATTTTTACAGTTTATTTATTATGTTCCAACAGCTGATTATTGAGATTATTTCACAGGCTATGGGTAGTTTTTACCTTCATTGCTTGGCCAGTAAAGTCGTACAACCTATCCATTGTCCAACACTATTTATTTAGATTAAAATCAATGGAAAGAACATCAGGAAATTCAACAAAAGACTGCAAACAGCTGTACCATTTTACTGTCCAAAGGATGAAGGTGATAATGTACTCGGACTCCTCAACCACACACCCCACTGTTAGACGTACTCAACGATAAGCTGGAGACATTGCTCTGGCTGGGCCATGATCATCAAATACTTGACAGCTGTATAACCAAAGACTTTCTGTACAATGCTTATGAAGGGCTTATGCCCAAAATGTCAACTCTCCTGCTCCTCAAATGCTGCCTCAGCTGTGGTGCTTTTTCCAACGACACATTTTTCAAGCGTAACTGTCCAGCATCTGCAGTCCTCACTTTCTCCTTGTTATGTACAGTGAACTGGCCATTGGTCATGATTACTTGAGCATCCATACTTCTAATACAAGGCCAACACCAAACAAGATGTGAAGATGGCCGACATTGATAACTGGGAGACAATTGGCGAATGTGGGAGGAAAGAACTTTGTGGATCTACTTCTCAAATGTGAGAGCAATTGGTGAAGGTAAACGGTAGACGAGAGGAGTATCACGTAGCTTTAGCACAGCTTGTCAAAAACCTTGACAGATCACTTTATGTTGAATAATTGTGGATTTTACAGTACAGGCAGTACATTTTGCAAGCCCATTTGACTGAGGGTAATTGCAGAAGAGGTAATATATTAAACACCTATTTCTTACACATGTTGTGGAAAGGTTCACTTGTGTTCTGCAGACCACTGTCAATTGCAATTAGTTAAAGAACACTGAATATTCTGGGTACGGTAGTCAATGTGTCAACAACAATTGCACTAGTAATACCTTTGATTTGTTGCACAAAAGGCATGTGCTCTGGTGATGATCCATTTGAGCTGGACATCATCAGATATTGAATTAGCTTTATTGTTACATGTACTCAAATGAGTACAGTGAAAAGATTAGTAGTCACCACTTATCGTGCCGTGTTGGGGACAATCCTTAGTTACATAATAGAGAAATGAAAAAAAGGTTACATTACAGCTATGCACAGTATGATCATAAGTCAGAAAAAAACAAGAAGCAATGTTAAAAAGACAAACATCACAATCTCTTTCCAAAGGCTCTCTGCAGAGGACCAATGCAGGGGGCCTCCATGTGGTTGGACTGCTGGCTGCCACCAACAAAAAGAGAAAAAAGAACAGATGGAGCGGAGGAGCTCTAGCTTGAGCATCCTACTCCACTGCCACCTTACTGGATATAGCTTGCTAGGTTGGCTTTGCTGGGCTCTGACTAAAATGAATGCGATCAATGGTATTGTAACTTTAAGATCAGTCTGGAATTCTAGGTGTTGCAACTAATGGGTTTAATACCTTGTAGTAAAAAGTGAGGTCTGCAGATGCCGGAGATCAGAGCTGAAAATGTGTTACTGGTTAAAGCGCAGCAGGTCAGGCAGCATCCAAGGAACAGGAAATTCGACGTTTCGGGCAAAAGCCCTGATGAAGGGCTTTTGCCCGAAACGTCGAATTTCCTGTTCCTTGGATGCTGCCTGACCTGCTGCGCTTTAACCAGCAACACATTTTCAGCTTAATACCTTGTAGGCAAAATATGTAAATCCATGTATATTGATAGCCCCCAAAAAAAGGCCTGCTGTGTCAATTGCATGAAAGATTTTACACATTTAAGCAAAGGAGCTGTATTGACATTGAAGGCAGAATGCATGGCATGTCAAGCCTATTGTTACCTTAGCATGAGTGGACTGCACCACATTGTGCCAAATTCCTGAGTACAGCACTTCTACCACAATTATTCTTGTCATTTAGTGCATATTGCTCATTCCTTTTGGTTTACATCACTTGGAAGAAGGTAAAAGTTTCAGCTTTTCTGACTGCGTTTCTGTGGTGTGTCAAATGGGCAGACATATACCGTCTGTCTGGGGCCTATAACCTGTGATGTTGCAGATATGTCTTGACTTCATTGACATGCTTGCATGCCATGAATGGAACTTTGGAAATGTACTTGACGTTGCTCTTTGTGTAGTACTTCTTCATATGCTTTTGTGTATGTCTAGTGTGTGTCACTGGCATATTGTTTCAATTTACCTGTAAGTATCTTTCTGAGGGGTGTTTTGGCTAAATTAGCTTCAGAGAAATCTCATTCCGTATGTTTGCATTGACACCTGCCTGAGTCGCTAGTTTCATCCAGCTCTTCCCAGTATAACTTGAACTCAAATCCATGTCCAGTTAAATTAATTCAATGTTTAAATTGTTGTTCTTTAATATGGAAAATGTTGCCAGGATTTTTGCAGCCATTTCAGAAATATCAGATTTGACACTTCTTAATTCTTCATTTCAAATAAAGGAGGTTTTTCTTCGTCTTTCATTATCAGCTATTTGTTGATGGAGGAGTAAAAATTGATTTGGTAATTCAATAATTGAAATTCTGACAGAATCTCAATGGAGTGCCAATACATGCTCATGTTTGCTTTCAGTCTTTACTCTGACTTTTAAAATACCAAAAACCTGTATTGTGTAGTGCATTTTTTGGGTTATTTTGTTAATGATTTCTTTTCTTGACTGTTGCTGCTTTTAAAGTAGCAGACTTGTAGGTTGAGATGAATTGAATTGAATTGAATTTATTGTCATGGGTACCGAGGCACAGTGAAAAGCTTTGTCTTGCGAGCAATACAGGCAGATCACATAGTTAAGTAGCATAGATTAGTAATTAATAGGTATCAGCAGCAAAAACAAAAACACAGGTACAGCCAAATGTTAAGAGTTTGTGAGTTCATTCAGTATTCTAACAACAGTAGGGTAGAAACTGTTTTGAAATCAGCTTGTGCATGTGTTCAGGCTTCTGTACCTTCTCCCCAATGGTAGAGGTTGTAGAAAAACATTGCCTGGTTGGAATGGATCTTTGAGAATGCTGGCGCTTTTCCTTGACAGTGGGCCTGGTAGATGGATTCTATAGATGGGGTGTTGGCCTTTGTGGTTGTCCGGGCCAAGTTCACCACTCTCTGTAACTGTCTCCAATCTTGAATGGTACAGTTGCCATACCAGTGAGTGGTACATCCAGACAGAATGCTCTTGATGCTGCACATATAAAAGTTAGCAAGGGTATTCGCTGTCATGCCAAATCTCCTCAGCTGCCTGAGGAAGAAGAAATGTTGTTGGGCTTTTGTAACCAGTGCATCCACATGAAGAGTCCAAGAAAGCTTGATGTGGATGACATTCTGCACTCGTTCCACCTCTGTGCTGTTAAAGTGTAGGTAGGCATGAATAACATCTCGCTGAAAGTCAATAATGTGTTCCTTGGTTTTGCCGACATTGAGAACTAGGTTGTTCTCAGTGCACCATTTTTCCAGGTCTTCCATCTCCTGTCTGTACTCTGTTTTGTTGCCATCTGAGATTCGACCGACTATGGTAGTGTCATCTGCAAACTTGTAAATGGCATTAGTCTGGTATTTGGTGACACAGACATGGGTACACAGTGAGTACAGTAGGGGGTTGAGTACACACCCCTGCAGGCTCCAGTGTTGAGTGTTAGTGAGGATGAAATATTAATCCCATTGGTCACTAATTGTGGCCTGTGGGTCAGGAAACTGAGGATCCGGTTGCAGAGAGTGGGGCTTAGTCTGAGATCATTAAGTTTAGTAATCAGTCTTGAGGGGATAATACTGTTGAAGGCTGACTATAGTCAATGAGTAGGATTCTTACATAGCTGTTCTTGGTGTCAAGAAGTTCTAGGGAGGACTGTGGTGCAAGTGATATGGCATCTGTTGTGGATCTGTTGGTCCGACAGGCAAATTGGAGAGGTTCAAGAGGAGTGGGAAGGCTGGAGTTGATTCCTGAGATGCTGCCTAACCTGCTGTGCTTTGACCAGCAACACATTTGCAGAGTGGAGTTGATTAATGCCATGACCAGCCTTTCAAAGCACTTCATGACCACCGAAGTTAAGGCCACTGGGTGGTAATCATTGAGACATGCTGCATGAACCGCCTGAGGCACAAGGATGATGTAGGCCCCCTTGAAACAGGCAGGGAAAGTGGACTGCTGCAGGGAGAGGTTGAAAATGTCCGAGAAGACTTTTCATTCATTAATTCCAAAATTGATATTCATTACAAAAAAAAAGAGTAGTAACATCATGTGTGTTTTATTTTGTTATTATGCAGTTCCCAAAAAACAACTTTGCATAATTGACTGCTGTCTGGACACAGAAAAGGCCTTATTAATATAGAAAATAATATGTTCTGTGGGTTTTTGTATCTTGTTTCTAGGATTGCTTTGTTAGTTGTCTTTACATTTGCAAAGTTTCTGTATTTTAAATCGGATCAGCTGTGGCCTCCTGTTTTTAAGCGAATACTCAAAACCTGAATTCTTGTTGAGGCAAATGCCTTCAAGTTGGCAAACAATACTATTTACATTGCTATTGTATCACAGATTTACACATAATCTGTACTGTGTGCACTGATGTTACTGTATAATAAAAAATTAACTCATTAACTGAACACATGACATGGAATCGATCAAACTAGGAGCATGGCTGAAGGTGGGCGCTTTATTTCAGAAAGTAACCTGTCATGATATCATGTAACAGTCTTAAAGATACACCTTTTGTCCAGTCTGAAATGAACACAACAAAAATGTTGTTTCCAATATAGAGGTGCTGCGTCAAATCTTTAAAGACTCAAAATAAGGACTAACCACATTATGTTTCAGTGTAACTTTAAGATATTCTGATGAAAGGTCATTTACCTGAAATATTAACATTCTCTCCACAGATGTTGTCTGCTGAGTACTTCCAGCATTTTCTATTTTTCTTTCAGATTGCCATGCAAAATCTGCAATATCCTGCTTTTCAATTAATCTTAACAATAGTTAGCTATTTTTCTATAGAGCCAAGGTTAAAGAACTATGAAAATATTGTTGGCCATTTTCTAATTTCCCTCAGTACTTGTTCATATTCAGAGTGAATAAAAAATATATAAAATATTACTGCAACTGCCCCATCTAGTGGTAACAATGGCCATTTAGTGGAAATGAAGGAAAGCAGAGGTATGTACAGGTACTGTTTCATTTTTGCAAGCTCAAGAATATGAATTTAGGACTTGTGCCTTGCACACATAGGGTGAAAGAGAGTTTTGCCTTGACCTTATTTCTACATTCACAGAGATTATTTTACCTCCTCTGGTTCAGTTTATTTTGTTTCCTTGAGAAAGTTCTTATTTCATTTTGTTTTCATTTGCAGTGGATCATGATTTTATATTATCACACACTGGGTTAAGGCAAGACAGTTGAGGATTATAGAGAATGGCCTTTCAGAACAGTGCAGTTTTCATCAGTTGGGCCGGTGCTAATCCGCATTCATTCAGACGGAATCACCTTAAACAACCCTCTCCTCATACAGCTCTGCCTCTGTGGGCCCCTCCCCTTTTTCTGAGCCCCCCACCCCGGACCTTACCATCCTGAAGTCCAGTCTCTGGGTGTCCCTTAAGTCCCTCCTCTGTAGCCTCCTTCCTAAAGCCCCTGGTCTTTAAGTTTCTCTCCCTGTAGCCACTCCAATCTGAGCCCCTCTCCCTGTAGTCCATGACTCCATTTACCCCTTCCCGTGTAGACACCTCCTTCTCTGCCACCACACTACAACCCCTTCCCTTTGTGTTCCCTAAAGCACCGCCACTTTGTCTCTCTGCACTCATTATAGCCCTTTACACTGTTCCACCACAGTTCTCCTCTTTCATATAGTCCCCTCTAGGCCCTCTAAAGCAGCCATGACCTTTGTGGCCTCTCCCTCTGCCCCACCAAATGGCTCCTCCCTCTGTGCCCCATTACAGGGTCTCTGTAGCCTATATCCTCATTGTAACCCTCAGTGCCTCTATATTTCCCCTCTGTGCTCTCTATATTCCCTCTTTATCCATCATATCCTTCCATGTATCCATATCTCCCCATAACCCATAGTGTATCTATAGCCCTTTATGAATCCCTATATCCCCCTTTATCTCCATTATATCCCCCTCTGTACCCCTAAATACCATCCAAACCCCTATATCCCTGTGTCTCGATATATCTCCCTCTGTATCCAATATATTCATCTCTGTACCCCTATACGCTCTGTAATTCATTATATTCCTCTGTGCCAAGATCCACCCCCCACTGCTGTAACCATTATATCCTGCTGTATCCATAACCACCTGTATCCAGATTCCCTTTCTTATCCATTATATTCCTGTTTCCATTTCCTCCTATAGCCATCATATTCCTCCTGTACCCATTATATCCCACAGTATTCACATCCAAGTCTGTACCCCTATGCCCCCCCGTCTCCATTACATTCCTCTATGTACCCTTATATCCTTCCCTCTGTATCCATTCCACCCCTAACCCCTGATTCCCCCCACCCCCAACCCCATATTCTCCCCCACCCCGTCTCCATATCGCCACCCCACCCCCATATCCCCCCTCCACCCTCTGTCCCCATATTCCCCCCAACCCTCTGTCTCCTGTCTCCTGTCCCCCTGTCCCCATATCCCCATGTCCATATACAGAATCTCTCTATCTCCTCCCGCCCCGCCCCCACATGGTGTTCCCCGGAAGTGCGTAGCGCGACTTCAAGCAGCTCCTTCCGCTCGATGCTGATTGGCCGCCGCTGGCCCTAGGATCGGGGATCAGTTTGTTTACATCGACCGGAGCCGGAGCTGGAGGGAACTTTCCAGAACCATGAGCGAACGGCACAGTAACCAGGAGGAGATCCTGCAGGGTAAGTGATCCCGGGCTCTCGCACCGAGCGGCTTGGTGCAGATAGACACGGGGGGAGGGGGAGAGGCCCCTGACCCTGACCCTGACCCTGACCCTGACCCTGACCCTGACCCTGACCCCCCCAGCCCCAAACCCTGACCCCCCCCAGCCCCGGGGAGAGACAGGCCCCGAACCCCCAGCCCCGGGGAGAGACAGGCCCCGAACCCCCAGCCCCGGGGAGAGACAGGCCCCGAACCCTGACCCCCAGCCCCGGGGAGAGACAGGCCCCGAACCCTGACCCCCCCAGCCCCGGGGAGAGACAGGCCCCGAACCCTGACCCCCCCAGCCCCGGGGAGAGACAGGCCCCGAACCCTGACCCCCCCAGCCCCGGGGAGAGACAGGCCCCGAACCCTGACCCCCCCAGCCCCGGGGAGAGACAGGCCCCGAACCCTGACCCCCCCAGCCCCGGGGAGAGACAGGCCCCGAACCCTGACCCCCCCAGCCCCGGGGAGAGACAGGCCCCGAACCCTGACCCCCCCAGCCCCGGGGAGAGACAGGCCCCGAACCCTGACCCCCCCAGCCCCGGGGAGAGACAGGCCCCGAACCCTGACCCCCCCAGCCCCGGGGAGAGACAGGCCCCGAACCCTGACCCCCCCAGCCCCGGGGAGAGACAGGCCCCGAACCCTGACCCCCCCAGCCCCGGGGAGAGACAGGCCCCGAACCCTGACCCCCCCAGCCCCGGGGAGAGACAGGCCCCGAACCCTGACCCCCCCAGCCCCGGGGAGAGACAGGCCCCGAACCCTGACCCCCCCAGCCCCGGGGAGAGACAGGCCCCGAACCCTGACCCCCCCAGCCCCGGGGAGAGACAGGCCCCGAACCCTGACCCCCCCAGCCCCGGGGAGAGACAGGCCCCGAACCCTGACCCCCAGCCCCGGGGAGAGACAGGCCCCGAACCCTGACCCCTAGCCCCGGGGAGAGACAGGCCCCGAACCCTGACCCCCCCAGCCCCGGGGAGAGAGGCCGTGAGCCCCGAACTCTGGGTCAGTGTCTCCATTCGAGAGCGGGGGTGATGGTCAGGGATTATTGCCCGCCCGCGGCCTGCCCGGTTAGTCCCTGGGCTGAGTCTCCGTGACCTCCTTCTGTAACTAAAGCAGCTTTAGTGATGAAGATAGTGCCGCAGGATATAAACCAAATCCTCACGGCACATCCGCGGATGCCTTTCCCCCTCATTCACATGGACAAAGCGGGTTGTAAACATAGCAGCTACTGACTGTAATTACAGCTTGTCATGGAGCATATCATGTCTGGAGCTTTACTGCGGAACGCTCCTCTCATAAATAAATTTTAGTTAGTTACTCACTGATGAAGCACGCAACGTTATATGCTGCCTGTTTATTCCTTACAGAGCTATTATCTATTTTCCCCTTGATTACGATATGGTCAGTTGATGTGACGTTTAAAATGGTAGCCTAATTGTAGAAGAAAACAAGAATAGCAAAGACCAAAGCATTCCTTTGTTTTCTACTCCAGATACAATGGTCTAGATTTTCTATCCCCTCCCTGCCCTATTCATTGGGGCAAATCACTGCTACATTCAACTTACCAAGGATATGAGCTCCTGATCCCAGGTGATCTTCCTTTGGAGATAGGGTTCCCAGTCTCTGACGTGTGCCAGCCTGGGATCAGAATCTTGCTACAAAAGGCTCCAAAGCTTGCTCACCTTTGACTGGTTGCTTGTGCCAGCATGTATACCAGTCTCAGATCTCACATGGATTGATGTACACCCAGTCTTATCTTTATTCCCCAGCACCCCACTGATTCTTCAGAATGCATCCTTAGGTGCTTTCCAGCAGATTGTTGTAACTTGCAGAATGTATATGGGCAGATTTCTCATTACATGAATCAGTGGCACGTCCCAGATGTACCACCAGTGAAATTATTTTGGACAGCATGTCAGCCTGAATGAACAACACAACACCAAACAGTGTACCCTTTCAGGGTTTCAGTCCACTTTGCAATTTCCTCAGGCTTTGCCTGCACCCCTTTTCCAATCTTGCCTCAGCTTGTACAGTAAGAAATAGTCACCAGCTTCCCATGATGACCTAAACATGACTATAACTATCACCTTGTATCTTTACTGTTTGTATCTGTGGCTGCTACCTCTTGATCTTGCCTCTGACCACAAGCCAGATGGTTATTCTAGCTGTGGATGTATCAGTCTTGCTCAGACTTTGCTTCTTGCCTGCGTTAAGGTTCTTTTGGGATATCCAAAATATATGCTTATGTGATTACTGAGATTTGTATATCAACATGGATTTGAAGCAGACATGCAAATTTTATAGATGGCAATATGAACAAACTGGGATGAATGACATTATTTGTGTGATACTGTTTGATATTGTTACTTTTGTAATGCTTAAAAAGCTGATTCATGCTAACTATCGTACTACTGGAATTAATTAACCAAGGAATACATTTAGAAAATTACCCTGCCAGCGTAGCGGCTAACCTGTCAGGAACACCTTTTGGAGATGTTGTCCTTGTCCCCAAAATTTTCAATCATTAATTTTAATGCACAGATGCAGGTGCATTTTATGAGACTCAACAGCAACAGCTCAGTTTCATAATATTGCCTCTGCAGTACAAACACAGCTTATTTTGAGTAGATGTCATGGAAAAGATTGCATACAGCTTGGCTTTTAAGCACTCTGGAACCAATGTGTCACAAGAAAGTTGTCAGCTGTTTCATGGGTGTGTCAATATAAAATTTTGCATATTGATTTGGAGCTGATCACATAACTATAGTGTGTGATCCTTGTCTTAAGATGAAACTGTTATGTTTGTATGCAAATGCCACTGAGTTGGCTAGACAGGTAGTTTGAACATTGTGGAGTTATTTCCTGTATTGACTGAACTTGTCATGAAGGACTGTTGTTCTCAACCTCTTTCTTTGCCTGAGATGTGGTAATCTTTGGGTTAAAGCACCACCAGTCATTTCTCTCTAATGAAAGAGCAGGTTTGGTAAGACTATGGTGATATGACTTACAAGTGTCTACTAATTTTACGTAATACAACTGAATTGCAAAAGCAAATTTTTCTTGCATTTCTGCCATTTTTTTTTGTTTTTCATTTTGTAGTTTTTCCTTCTAACTATCTCTCTTTATCATTTCATTTACAGCCTTAGACAAGATTAACAATTGGAGGAATGTTTTTAACCTTGGTCGGCTAAACACAAGCCAGATCAACAACACATGAGTATATTTGTTTTGTATAATTCTGGTTGATTAAAATTTGTTTTGTTTGATATACTTGGCCAACGAAATGTAAAATCACTTTTTCTAAGGGATATACTCTGTTTTGGTGCACATGTATAGCAGTCAGTACTATTGATTATTGGAGAAGCATTTCAGTTTGGATCCACTTGTTTGTGCGACAGTTAGAGGGGAATGTACAGATGAGCCCTTGTATATACAAGCGTGGTTCTTCCCTCTAAAACCTTAATAAAATGGGGGTTGTGGTCCTTGGTTTTAACATTACACTGCCTACAAAGAGAGGAGTAAATAATGCTCATTTCACATCACTCTGAGGATGTCTTGGCAACTTTCAGTGCCAAAAAGATTTCCTCTCTAGGCTGAATAGGTAGATGATCTTACTTGGAAAAAGTTGATATTTGGGATGGAGGATGGTGACAAGTTCACATGACAGAAGGTACATCTGTACTACAGTTTAAATCGTAAATTGGTCATTATCAGAAAAGGCAATTTACTGTGAGTATTGGCATTAAATCAAGTAAAAGTGAGGCAAGCACCTTACTCCTCATCCCCAGAAGCATGACTTGGGACTTCCCACAACTTCCTCAGAAACAAAAGAAATGAGAGAAGTATGATCACACCAGTATGTATTACTCACAATATGAAGTTTTGTAATCAACTGCAAATTTAGAAAGTTTGCACCAATTATTTTTACACAGATAAAACTAAATTATCATTGGCTCTTTGCTGATTGATTGTCTCGTTTGATTAGTTTAGAACATCTGTTCTTTGGTAACTCAGTTTCGATGGAAACTTCTTTATCTTATGATTTTTTAAAAATGTGCACCTGAAAAGTAAACAAATGTTCAAGTGACGTATTCAATGTAATATGCTGGGTCACCGTAAGGAACAGAAATAGTCTTTGTAGTAACTGTGTGAAAGGCTCAATTCCTTCCAGTGCAGGGAAAGGGGGGCTGATCAGAGAACACATTATACATAACTTGTATAGACTATTAATCACTGAGATCAACATGTTTGGGCATGTTAAATGAAAATATTTCAACCTGTAATCTGTAAAGTATGGTAGGCTATGCAAAGCAGTGTGGCAGTTGCTTTATTTTCAGTGAGGGACTTGTGTACATAAAAGTTAATGATTACTCTGTAGAGCAGTCTGAAAGGTCTGGATGAGAAACATCCAGGAAGTACATTCCAGCCTCTTTTGCAGGAGCTACTTTTTATTTTTTAAACGTTTAATAATTGCACAAATGTGTCCTAACCTATGCCCTGAGAGTTCCTTAATCCAGATCAGCTCCAGAGATATAGGTGATAAAATTAGTGTTTATATTATTGCTTTAGGCACCAGCTGTTAAACTGGGTCTGGCTTTACTTTGCCGCTATCTAGGTTTGAAATGCTAAATTTAGATGTACCAGAAGGGTTTTCTTAAATGAAAGTTGGTGACAAAAATCTTATTACTGGCCCTGTAAATGAAAGGGGACTAAATCCGACTGCAGAGTACCCATGTTTAGGCACAACATTGCTGCTCATATATGTGAGAATGTGTGTGGGGTGTGCGTAGGCAGGGAGGGGTTGGGTTCTGAGTTTTGTGAAACGAGAGATTCAGCTGAGCGCAGGTGGTGAAAGAGTTACATTCTGAGCTTTGTGAAGCAAGAGGTTTAGCTGAGCATGACTCTGATCAGGTAAGAGTGGGGTGCTGGAGACAAGGGTGATGGGTTAACAGCATGGAGGGACAGTTATTATGTAGAGCCATTTGGCAACGTTGGAAGCATTCAGTATGAGGTCAGTTTAACAAGGTGAAAAGTATTCATTATATGAAGCCAGTTATTCATTACGTAACAACAGATGGCTTGGTCTTTGCTAGTGATGCTCTCTGATTGTAACTGTTGCCCAATTGGTGTGTTTCCTTGTTTAGGTGCTCCTCCCTGTAAAGTGACAGTATGGTTCATTGGGAGGCTGTTGTTCCAGATAAGACCATGGACTCGTGTCTCTGTGCACATGGACAGTCGTTCTCTTTCCCTCCAGGGCCCGGAAAAAAGATGAAGGAGCTAAAGCTATACTGCGTCTCTGAGTGTTTTGCTTCGACTTGGGGCTGGAGGCGGGGATGGGACGGGATGACACAACATATGGAGTCCAGGGTGCACATGGGGTGGGAGTAAAAGAGGTGGAGGAGTGGCATTGCTAATCAGGGATAGTATCACAGCTGCAGAAAGGGAGATGATCAAGGAGGGTTTGTCTATAGTCACTATGGATGGAAGTTAGAAACAGGAAAGGAGCAGTCACTTTATTGGGAGTTTTCTACAGGTTCCCCAATAGCAGCAGATTGGGAGGCAGATTTTGAAAAGCTGCAGAAGTAACCAGGTTGTTGTCACAGATGACTTTAACTTCCATAATATTGATTGTAATTTGCTTAGTTCAAATAGTTTGGATGGAGCAGTTTTGTCAGGTGCATCCAGGAAGGGTTTGTGACACAATATGTAGGTAGGTGGACTATTTAAGGTAAGTATTTAATTGGGGGAGGGGAAATTACAATGCTATTAGGTTGGAAGTGGGGTGCCTAAATTGGGAACAGATGTTCTCAGGGAAATGCATGATTGAAGTTAGGAGGTTGTTTAGAAAGCTGATAGTGCTTGAGAGGTGGGACCTGAACAAGGAGGGGCACCAATATCCTATGTAGGAGGTTTGCTAGAGTGCTTTGGGAGGGTTTAAACTAGATCACTGAGGCAAGGAAGAGATGGTAGGTTGAAAGAACCTTGGGTAACAAGGGACGTGGAACATCTCATCAAGAGGAAGAAGGAAGCTTACTTAAGGTTGAGGGAACAAGGACCAGACAGGGCTTTAGACAGTTATAAGGTAGCTAGGAATGAACTGAACAATGGACCTAAGAGAGCTAGAAGGGGGTATGAAAAAGTTTCAGCGGGTTGGATTAAGGAAACCCCTAAGGCATTCCACACTTATGTGAGGAACAAGAGGATGGCCAGTATGAGGGTAGGGGTGATCAGGAATATTGAATGAAAATTGCACGTGGAGTTGGAGGAGGAAGGGGAGATCCTTAATTAATACTTTGCTTCAGTATTTACTACTGAGAGGGACCTTTAAGTTTCTGTGGACAGCGTGAAACTGACTGATATGCTAGAACAGCTTGATGTTAGGAAGGAGTATGTGATGAAAATTTTAATAAAACTTAAGTGTAGATAAATCCCCTGGACCAGGCAGGATAGACCCTTACAGTAAGCAAGGGAAAAGATTTCTGCACCTTTGGCGATGATCTTTGCGCCCTCACAATCCACTGGAGTGGTGCCAGATGATTTGAGAGTGGTAAATGTTGTTCCCTGTTCAAGAAAGGGAATAGGGATAACCTTAGGAATTACAGACCAGTCAGTCTTGCGTCAGTGGTGAGCAAAGTGTTGGAGAGGATCCTGAGAGACAGGATTTATGATTTACTTTGAAAATCTTAGTTTGATTAGAAATAGTCAACATAGCTTTGTGAGGGGCAGGTCATTCCTCACAAATCATATTGAATTCTTTGAGGTTATAACAAAACATGTTGATGAAGGTAGAGCAGTGGATGTGGTGTACGTGAATGTTACCAAGGCATTTGATAAGGTTACCCATGGTAAGCTAATTTTGAAAGTAAGACAGCATGGGATATAAGGAAATCTGGCTGTCTGAGTACAGAATTGGCTGGCCCAGAGAAGACCGAGGGTGGTAGTAGATGGAAAGTATTCAGCCTGGAGCTCGGTGACCAGTGATGTTCTGCAGCGATCGATTTTGGGACATCTGCTTTTTGTGATTTTTATAAATGACTTGGATGAGGAAGTGGAACGGTGGATTAGTAAGTTTGTCGATGATACAATGGTTGGTGGAGTTGTGGATAGTATGGAGGGTTATTGTAGTTTGCAACGGGACGTTAACAGGATGCAGAGCTGGGCTGATAAGTGGCAGATAAAGTTCAATCTGGAAAAGTATGAAGTCATTCACTTTGGAAGGTTGAATTTCAATGCAGAATGCAGGGTTAAATGCAGGATTCTTGGCAGTGAGGAGGAACAGAGGGATCTTGGAAACCATGTTCATAGATCCCTCAAAGTTGCCACCCCAAGTTGAGAGAGTTGTTAAGAAGGCGTATGGTGTGTTGGCTTTCATTAGTGGGGATTGATTTTGAGAGCCGTGAGGTTATGCTGCAGTTGTATAGAGAGTCCTGTTTAGACCACACTTGGAATATTGTGTTCGGTTATGGTCACCTCATTATAGGAAAGATGTGGAAGCTTTAGAGAGCATGCAGAGGAGATTTACCAGGATGCTGCCTGGACTGGAGGGCATGACTCACGAAGGAAGGTTGAGAGATCTAAGGCTTTTCTCATTGGAGTGAAGAAGGATGACCGGTGACTTGATAGATGTGTACAAGATGTTGAGAGGCATAGATAGTGGATAGCCTTTTTGCCATGGTGGAAATAATTTTAAGGTAGTTGGAGGAAGGTTTAGGGGAGATGTCAAGGGTAGACTCTTTACACAGAGTGTGCTGGGTGCGTGGAATGAACTGTTGGCAGTCGTAGTAGAGTCAGATACATTAAGGACATTTAAGTGACTCTTGGGTAGGCACAAAGAAGACAATGAAAGGTATGTAGGTTAGTCTGATCTTAGAGTAGGATAAAAGGCCGGCACAACATCGAGGGTTGAAGGGCCTGTACTGTGCTATGTTCTATGTACTCCACCTTACTCCAAGACCTCTAGTACATTGTCCAAGAATTTTGATGTATTCTGTCTTTTGTCCAACTGTTCAAAGTATTGCAGCCTATATTCACTTTTTCTAAAACTCCCACCATTTTTTCCAGACTTTAGGTGGTGCTATTCACTTGAAAGGTTAGATCCCTGATGATGGTGTAACCAATGACTAGCAGTAGCTTCATGCAACAATAATTTAAAACTATAAGCTGCACTGATTTGTTACACTGTCTGCAATGCTGTAAATGGTCTTACCGCAATTTGTGTGCCTACTTCCAGAGAGGTTAGTGAATGTTGCCATCTCTACCATGTTCAGTTTATATTTCAACTGAATTGCATCCCAATATGCAGTAAGTTATTGTCTTGTGCTTTTATTTAAGCATTAAAACAAATGTTTGTTTAATAGTTAAACAAGTACAAATAAAGACACTTTTTATAGTACAAATGGTTAACAAATAAACCTTGAAAATCACCTTGTTCTATTTCTAACAAACACCCTCATCTCCCAGCTAAATTACCCTGATCTTATGAAATTCCTATCTTATTAAAATAATGATTACACTTTTTCCATTCTTTACACACAAGAATCAGTGAAATATTGCTTGCCAATCAATAGAAACTGCTATGATTTATTGGTTACATTTCATAATTTGTAAAGTCTATCTGCCTATCTCTAAGTACCTACAGGCACTGCTGCGATTTGAGTTGTTCAGGTTTGCCTACCACAATTTACTTCATTTGATGTCTCCAAAAACATTTGCTGTTTCCCAGTTCCAAGATTATTTTTAATTCTGTTGTTCTGTTATTATCAATTTTGTTCTTGACCTTAGTCTTATTTAATTTTTGATCATAATAGCATTTATTTTATTCCTTGCCTCAGTTATTTAGTTCTCTGGTAGTGTTTTTGGTCATTTGATTTCTGCTCCCAGTACTATATTGTTAATATCATCTCACGTGCCTGATTTCATTTGTTTTTTGTTTGTTTATTTTTTAATCAGCTTCAATATTATTTACTTCATAGATTCACTGGTGTGTCTACTTGCCCACCCACCAGTTCTGTGGCTTTGCTTCATTAATTGTTCTAAACCATTATATTCTGCCATTCTCCTTAGATGGACTTTGTCCCTCTCATACAGGTATTAAAGCTCATTTATAGACACTATCTATAAGTGTTCACAGATACACACTTCACATATCTTAACCTTTCCTCTAACTCTCTCTAAACATATTTCTGTAGGACATAGCATTTTCCCTTAATGGGTTCTTTGCCCGTTAAGCCTCGAACCTAGATACACAAAGAATGTGTTTTTGGTTCTTACCCATCAATTTTCCTAGGTATAAATTTCTGTTTCAGGTGGATTAAAACAAAGACATTGATTTGAATCATACAAAAATCTATACAACAAAAACTGGATAAACAATAATTTGCAATGAACTTCGACAGATAGTAACCATTTTTCAAATTTCAGACTTTGACTTGAAGGTATTAGAAAGTATGTAAAACAAAATAGAAAGGCAATTATTTTGTGCTTTTTTTCATTTCAACCTGGTGTTGATATTTGAAAACATGGGCTGGAGGTGGTGTTAGGCAAAACTTTCATGTACTTCTGCCCATTATAGGTGTTTCAATAGCTTTTCCCACATTTTCTTCCATGTTTTATATCATGCAGTTAAAGTTTAAATAGTTTATTATGCTGCTTTCTTTTCTTGACTTACATGCAGACATTTGTTTTGTCAACAATATGTTTTAATTAATATTACCACTAAAATGGCTGTGTAAGCAGTAATGCATTTGAATTGAATCTAAATTTCACTATCGTAAGACGTACAAGCACATGACAGTTTTTGTCTGTGGAAAGAGATTAGTCTTCAAATATACAGAACAGACTTGCTTTTCTCTAGATTCTAAGCATTGTGGATTATCTGGCATAGAAAATAAATAGGAAGATACTTGAAGCAGGCTTGGCAAGTTACTGGTGCATCTTGCAAGTTGTACACATTGCTGTCACTGTGTGTTAGTGGTGGAGGGTGTGAATGGTTAAGGTGATGAATGGGATACTAAATCAAATGAGCTGCTTTTTTCTGGATAATTTGAGGTCCTTAAGTATTGTTAACAGCACAATCATCGAAGCAGATGGAGAGTTTTCCATCACATTCTTGACTTGTGCCTTGTAAATGGGAGAAGAGTAGCAAAGTCTCTAAATACTATTGTTGCTGGAAATCTGAAATGAAACCAAAAGCATGCTGAAAACTCTCATCAGGGATCTTGCAGCATCTTTTGAGAGGTTGCATAGAATAGAACCATAGAATCCCTCCAATGTAGGCAGGGGCCATTCAGCCCATCGAGTTCACACTGACCTTCTGAAGAGCATCCCACCAAAACCTACCTTACAGCCCTGATTTGTCAAGGTTAATCTACCTATCTGCACATCCCTGGACCCTGTGGGCAAATTAACACTGCCATTCCACCTAATCTTTGCACTGTGGGAGGAAACCAGAACCCCTGGAGGAAACCCACATAGACATTGGGACAATGCGCAAACTCTCACTGAGACAATCGGACCCAGGTGCTGTGAGGCAGCAGTGCTAACCACTGAGCCACCATTTCAACATTAAACTTCCATCAGAATTTGAAGATTCTGCATATAATCAACTTAATAAGCAAACAGTCAGAGAGAAATGACTAGAGTGGTAAGAATAAATGATTGGTCACAAAACTTTACGTATTTGGTGAGATTTTTATGTTATTATAACAGTTAAATGTCATCATTTAATTTTGAAAGAATATGTTCACCTGATATCAAATAAATTTTATGGTCGAGAAAATAGTTGTGATATGAAATTATACTGGATGCATAAAATGTCATTGCTAATCAGAGGAGAATGGCTGGTAAGTTATACGTAATCAGCTATTCTGAAGAAGCCTGTGACTGAAAGCACTGTGGCATATTTTGACCTTGAGTTGTTTAGTTGCATAGAACAGTTGCTAGCTGTCCTTTCCAGCGAAGTGTATTAGGCTTGCAGTGGAATTCTGAAGAGGAACAAGTGTGGCATCACTTCTCTTTATTTCAACACTTCATTTATAAATATCATCAAAGTAATAGTTGCATCACCTGGCAGTTCTGAGATTGGGTGGTTTGATTTAAGTAAGCACTAAACTCTAGCTCTAACGTGACTATCACATGGGTTTAACAGGGTGTATGCAAACCAGGGAACATAATGTACTTTTAAAAGAAAAACAGGAGGGGCTATGTGTCAGCTGGTGAAGTGTGTTCTTCTATAAATTTATGTCAGAAATTCTGAGCGCAGTATTTTGTTGCTAAGTTTTTCTTTTGTTTTTGGTTAGTGAAGCATGGTGTTTGAAGTAGCTTCTTACTGGTATTAAATATAAAGTCATCTTAGTCTTACCATACCATTGGGATGATCTCCCATTAGAGAGAGAGATGACTAGTGATTTAACTGATGGTTACCATGCCTCAGTTAAGAGGCTGAGGAGATTTCTTCATGGTAACCTTAGCCAATTTTTGCCCTGGATGTAGGGTGTTTTAATAATATATGGGAAAATTGGAAGTAAGTGCTATATGCAGGTAAGTGGGTTTTTATCTCCCCATCTCATTATCATGACTTCTGGCTTTCCTGACCAATTATTAGCATCGACAGTGGCGCGAGTCTGTATGACTTTAATCTCAGCTCCAGGGGCAAAGTATGAGTTGCAGGCGAAAGTGTCGTTGTATCTGACTCTGAAGTTTCTGCACACCTGCAAAAAGATCTTTTTGTGGTTGTATGCAGTTACGTTATTGTCGAAGAGGAAGCCTTTACAGTTGACAAATATTCCTAGTTGTTTGGTTGCTATGAATGTGCAGTCAGTGGTGCCTTTCACCTTAGGGAAGCCAGCTAGAGCCACAGACCTATGGCCTTTGACATAATTAGCAAATTTGGCATTATTTTGAGTCCTTACAAACAAGACATCAGTCGCATTATGTATTTGAGTGGCTGACTGAGAGATCCTGGACATGTTTGTATGAAAACTCTGCAAAGATCTGGTGACAAAAGAATTGAGATGCTGATGATATTGACCAATTATTGATAGCACATAGGTGTAAATTTTAAGAGTGGTGAAAACTTTGTGGATCCAGATTCAGGTGTTCTGCCCTCCTTCTGATATATGAATTTTTGCAGTGAGGGGAAATTTGGTGGGGTATGATTCATACGTAAGGGAAGTCCAAACACAGAAGGGGGCCATGTGAAGCCGAGTGCAGAGATCATATAGACACTCTTTTTGCTCAACCATAGAGACTGTAACGTGACATGGGTTGACATGAGTTGGGAATGGATGAGAGTGATGTAATGTGAGTGTTAGACTGCCTAAAATTCAAGAAAAATCTTGGACGAGTTCTCAGATAACCAACATGCATCTTTTAAAAAGCCTGTCTCAACAATCAGTGTTGCTAATGGCTGGTTTCAATTTGCATCCATTGGTGACCAGTCCAAATTCATCTCAAAGCTACAGCCTTGGAGCAGAAATTGTTTCTAATGGGGCACTTTCTTCCAAGATTAGTGTGGCAAGATGGAAAATTTCTCAATTCATACAGTCCTCTTGGGGAGGAAATTCAACCTATAGTTACTAGGTTTATCAAGCTTCTTCAGAGAAGCTCATGTCTGTGGTCAATATGCTGCTATGCTGTTGCTGGTTATTTTGGCACTTATTCTAAGGCAGCAACAATTGTGATCGTCCTGAAAGAACAATCTCTGAAGATGTATAAAGATAACTTGGCAAAAAATATTTTGATGGAACCCCTTCTATTGTCCTCACTTTCTCCTAGCTCTGAATGTTTCGCATCTTTCTGAGATTGATTTAATCCCCAGAGTTGATGTCTTGTACAGAGGTCCCCCTGTATCCATGGGGGATATTTTCCAGGACCTATCGCGGAAGCCTGAAACCTCGGATAGGAACAAACCCATTTGTTTAAATGGGAAACATACCGTCCCAGCAGCATCCTGGTCCCTGGAATGTTCCCTATAATATGTTCAGGCCACGAGAAACCGCAGGTAACTGAAACCATGGAAAACGATTCAGCGAATACGGAATGCTGTTTCTTCCACAGATGAGTTTCAGGAATCTGAAGGGAAATGTTAACCTGAGTTAAACTCAAAGATGTATTGAATGATCACTATAATGAGGTTTTATGTGTTAAAAAAACACCTCCATCATGGGATCTTAAAGAGTAGGAATTCTGAGTGTGGATTCCCCCCAAAAAAAGTTTCCAATGTTTTTTGCATAGCATGTTGTTGTGTACTCTCTCTCTGTCTTTGTCTCTTCCCCTGCCATCCCCCAACCAAAAACATTTATCTGAAAGCTGCTGGATGTACATGGGCAGCATGTTGGCCATTGAATTTAATTATAGCTTGGGCAGCATTGTTTTCTGTAAACAGTGCAGTAACCATACAGGCAGTATCCACGTTGCTACACTTGTGTTTTTACACCAGCCAACCAAAATCAAATTAAAGAGACCACGCATTTAACAAATAAAGTTTTAGTGAAGGTCTAGAGCTTGGGTTGAAGTTGTTGATCAGTTCACTGAGCTGGTTGATTTTCTTGCAAATGTTTTGTCTCCCTCACAATGACAGCACTTCATCCAGAGGCTACACAGCACTGAAGATGTCACCAAGAAGGGAGATGAAATCTTTGCATGAAAATCAACCAGCTCAGCAAACCAACCAAACAACTTCAACTTAACAAATAACTTGTACAAAAAAAAAGTTGAGGGGATGTTGCACCATAATTAAAATATTTCAGGTGAGAGGGAAATAGAGCCAGAGTATGTTTATGCAGGAAATGCACTCCTACCTTAATTCTTCTACGCAAAGTTTTATATAATAAATTCCCCAAAAGATGATTTGGTTAAGCTTTCCAGCATTTTATTTGAAAGTTTTTAAATCCTTTTTTCCACCCCTGGATGCTAGTATGCACTTAATATGACTTCTGTCATTTAAAACACTTAATAGTATGCCTACCCATATGTGATTGGGTGTGGGGGGGTCACTTAGCTAAGTTGGCTGGAGACCTGATTTGCAATGCGCGTGATATTAACATCATTGATTCAGTTTCCACACTGAAGGACTAAGGTTACGTGAAGGACCCTCCATTCCAATCACCTTCTGTCATGTCTCTAATGAGAGAGTAGCCACATAGAATGATGGCAAATTTATCTTTTATCCTTTCATCTTGCATTGTTGGATGTTTTACATACATTCCGTTTCTGATGGAAAATGTTTCAAAATGGTAGAATCCATTGAATCTTCCTGTAGTTCTATTTGAATTGTTCTGCAACATGAATAAAACATTGCAAGCGTTATAGTTCATTTTTTTTTTATAAATTGTCAATTTTCCAAGAATTATCTCTCTACAGCACTAGGTGGCATACTTGTTGTACTGAAGGTAATTCCTTTACTGAAAACAACCTTAAGGCTTTCCACAACTTTGAAATGCTTTACTCAAATTGAATATGATGCTATCAAGTTCAAAAGTACCAGAGATGTACTTATTAAGAGTTATTAATCTCTGCTATTTTGCATAATAATGCAGCATGTTTGATTGGCTGTTTGCATGTTCACATTCTGATGTGGACATTTTCAGGAATTCACACTAACACACTTTGTGCTAGATAGTCATGAACACACATGAACAATCCTTTGAAATGCAGTGAAAGATGTTTTGTTACATTCTGGAGGATGTTAAAGTTTCCCTTTCACAAACTAAAGAAAGTGCCAGCTTAGATACTGGTCAAATTCGTTCTCCAGATAAGTTTGTTTCCACATCCCACTGCTCCGTTGTTCAAGCTTTGGCTCACAGCATCAGTGTGTTGGAAGTTTTACTGAGTTTGGCTCATGTTCTTTTCCATAGATTTTTTGGGTGAATCGAGAGGAAAAAGAATAATTCATCAGTCTAATGGAAAGTTGATGGGATAAGATTGATTTGAGCAGTTCAAATCGAGTGGGTAATTTCATTTGGATGGATATAATGGCCCTGTGAGATTTTACAGATATAATAAATATGGGAATGGCAACAGAGTGAGGAGAAGTGGAATGTTCTAGTGATGAATAATTGACCAAGTCTCCTGGAATGGTTTCTTTAAAGGCGTTTGACCAATTTTAGTTGAGCATGGCAAGGACAGCATTGACCCTCCTCTCCCTGATTGCACAGTTCCCAAGTAACATCAAAGCAAGTAAGATCCAAAAGGTACCAAAAGCAGGAGCTGTACTGGCCGCAAAAGCGGGAATCCCTAACACACAAATAGACAATCCATATCAAAGTAAGTTCTGTCTTTGGACAGTATGCCATCTGAAAGATGCCAAGTAGATTTTTAAAAAGAAACAGTAACCCAAGAATCTGTTTGGAGGTGCACTCTATGTTATTTATAATAAGATAGCTATTTAGTTCTGTTTATGATTGTAGGACCTTAGAGCACAAAATATTATAGTTTTCTTTTCCAAATCTCTTGCCCCATCCTAAGGACATGAACTGTTATTGAGTATTTTTCTGCACACAAGAGTGTTTAACTACAGGTAACCCAAATTGTATAAATTAATTACATTATCTCTTGCAAAAAGCTGAGAAATATGATGTGAACAAACTTCCAGAAATGCATCTGATTCACAACCCAGTATCCAACTGTGAAACACTTCAACAATCAAACTTAATTATCCGTCCAGTTAATGCCCTCACATCGCGATCTGGATCTTTAACTCTCAACGTTCAAAGTTACACATGAGCAATGAAACAAGTTGGCAATGGTATTAATTCTCCAGCAACATTGCTCAACAGCATTGGATTGTTGGGTTTTCTTTTTTTAATGTCTTGTTCTATGAGAGTGCATAATAATAGTAAGCATGCCCAAATTCAAGCTCTAGATAGATACACTTAGCACTAATTAGATAATTAGTGCGGATCATAGTTCTGATGACCTGAAATATTAACTGTATTTCTGTCCATAGCTGCCTGATCTACTGACATTTTACAACATTATGGTGCTTGTTTTTGCTGAGTTCAGTGAACTGGTATAGCTCTATAAAATTTTTCAGTTCTATCAAAAATAAAAAAAACTACACCTGATTCCAGTCAAGTTTCTTAACTGTCTGCTAGACGCAATGGCATTAAATTACAGTGCAGTGTTACCATGACTTAGTATCAACAGTCCTGTCATCCTTGTTTGCAGATAGTAGATTGATTGCCCTGACTTTAGACAACAACTTTGTTTAACTTGTTTCTTCAGTAAGCATAAATCTACTTGCATGAATCATCTTAAACTGTTGCAAATGGTAGATGTCAGTGTTGCATACCTGTTCTCTGACTGATCTCATTCTTTAACCTCTACTAACATATCTTTACTTTAACCTACAATTGGGGGTTCTCTACCCCCTTGATTAGTAGTGAACGTGTGCAGCAAATAGCCTTGCTAGTATGCAATACTCAGTGAAACTGAAAAATGCTATTCCTTAAGATCAAAAGTTAATCTGTGTGCCAGAGCAGGAGAGGATGATTTGAGACTGTCAAGAAAGTTTCGTGGAAATGTAATTCTCCCATACTTAAGATGTATTCATTTGATTGTGTTGCTTCTTCATTTCCAGATTTGGTAATTCATAGTTTGAATGCCTGTTTATTATTCTGACAGCAAAGATATAGAAAATCTTGGTACAATTCTCATTACCATCAAACCAAATGTTTAAAAATGTGGACCTGAGGAAGTGTTTGAGCAATTCATTAGATAATGCTTATTAAAATGCAAAAGCTTTGTTATTTGGTACATTTAGACATGTAGGCAGAGAAAAACGTAACTGATTATTTAACTGAGTCATTGATAGTATATTGGATTCCAGCAGAAAGTTGTCAGGTATTTGGCTTATTATGTGAAGCTTTTATGTTTGCACAGAAAAGTAGCATTTTATTCAGTCAATTTTGAACCACTGTATCTTTGTAAATTGTTGTGGTTCTGTTCACCGAGCTGGAAGTTTTTGTTGCAAACGTTTCGTCCCATGGCTAGGCGACATCATCAGTGCTCTGGAGCCTCCTGCGAAGCGCTTCTTTGATGTTTCTTCCGGTATTTATAGTGGTCTGTCCTTGCCGCTTCCGGGTGTCAGTTTCAGCTGTCCGCTGTAGTGGTTGGTATATTGGGTCCAGGTCGATGTGTTTGTTGATGGAGTTTGTGGATGAATACCATGCCTCTAGGAATTCCCTGGCTGTTCTCTGTCTGGCTTGCCCTATGATAGTAGTGTTTTCCCAGTCGAATTCATGTTGCTTGTTGTCTGAGTGTGTGGCTACTAGGGATAGCTGGTCGTGTCGTTTCGTGGCTAGTTGATGTTCATGTATGCGGATTGTTAGCTGTCTTCCTGTTTGTCCTATATAGTGTTTTGTGCAGTCCTTGCGTGGTATTTTGTAAACTACATTAGTTTTGCTCATGTTGGGTATCGGCTCCTTTGTTCTAGTAAGTTGTTGTCTGAGCGTGGCTGTTGGTTTGTGTGCTGTTATGAGTCCCAATATACCAACCACTACAGCGGACAGCTGAAACTGACACCCGGAAGCGTCAAGGACGGACCACTATAAATACCAGAAGAAACATCAAAGAAGTGCTTCGCAGGAGGCTCCAGAGCACTGATGATGTCGCCTAGCCAGGGACGAAACGTTTGCAACAAAAACTTCCAGCTCGGCGAACAGAACCACAACAACGAGCACCCGAGCTACAAATCTTCGCACAAATCTTTGTAAATTATCTGAATTATAGATAAATTATAATACAGAGTTCATGACGCGGTTTGAATGTGTTATGTTTATGCAGAGGTCAAGTCTGAGATAATTGTAATACCTAGATTGTACTACCTCCTCTCTGTACTTTAGATAGGGATCCACTTTTGAAATCCAATTTCATATAAATATATCAAAATTGTTTGAATAATATTGCATTATTTTATAACAATAGTTTCATGAAAGAATTTCAAGGTTTGAGGACAGATCGAAAGAAACTCTAAGGTAGATTGAAGGCATTTTGGTTATGTGCCTCCTGATTTGATTTATTGTTGTCACATGTTCTGAGATACAGTGAAACATATTGTTTTGCATGCTATCCAGACAAATATACCTTACATAAGTACTCCAAGGTAATAGACCAGAGCGCAGAATATAGTGTTACATCTACAGAGAAGGTGCAGGGAAAGATCACCTCTAAAATATGAGAGGTCTGATAGCAGCAGGGGCAAAAGCTGTTCTTGAATCTGGTGGCACAGTCTTTTGAAACTTTTGTATCTTCTGCTCGATGAACAAGGGTGGAAGAGCATGTAACTGCCATGGGAGGGCTTTTGATTACATTGGTTGCTTTCCTGAGCCATCAAAGTATAGGCAGAGTCAGTGGAAGGAAATCTGGTTTTCATGATGTGCGCACAGCCCAGTCCAATTTTCTGTAATTTCCTGTGGTCTTAGGCAGTGCAGTTGCCATACCAAACTGATATGCATCTGGATAAGATACTTCCTCTGGTACATCAAAAGAAAAATTGGTAAGATTTGCTTTTAAAGTTGTTGCTGAAATTAACCAGGAAGAGTGGATGCTTTTTCAGCTCACCTTTGTTATAGAAGTCTGGAATTATAGTTTATTGCATAAATTACTCCCATTAAGCTGAGTAAAACGGTTACCTGTTGAGAGCAGAGATAGTTTCTGCTCTGTGCTTATGTGGCATTTAGAGTTGGGGAAGGTAAATGGCATTGATCCCAAATTGCTATTAGGAGAGACATTAGAGAGTTTTAAGTGAAATATGAAATCTTTTGTTGCCTTTGGACTATCACTTACAGAATGGCAGCATGGCATTGCAAACTTTTGGCAATATCCCAGTCTGGAACTGCAATTAGAGTCAGTCATAGTCATAGATATGTACAGCACGGAAACAGACCCGTCAGTCCAACTCGCCTATGCTGGCCAGATGTCCTCAATAAATCTAAGTAGAGCTGACCCATTGTCTCAGCCTGCTCCTGCCCCACCGAACTCATCTCCGCATACCTGGACACGGTTCTGTCCCCTTTAGTCCAAGAACTCCCCACCTACGTTCGGGACACCACCCACGCCCTCCACCTCCTCCAGGATTTTCGCTTCCCCGGTCCCCAACGCCTTATTTTCACGATGGACATCCAGTCCCTGTACACCTCCATCCCCCATCACGAAGGACTCAAAGCCCTCCGCTTCTTCCTTTCCAGCCGCACCAACCAGTACCCTTCCACTGACACCCTCCTTCGACTGACTGAACTGGTCCTCACCCTGAATAACTTCTCTTTTCAATCCTCCCACTTCCTCCAAACTAAAGGAGTTGCCATGGGCCCCAGCTATGCCTGTCTCTTCATAGGATATGTGGAACAGTCCATCTTCCGCAACTACACTGGCACCACCCCCCACCTTTTCCTCAGCTACATCGATGACTGTATCGGCGCTGCCTCGTGCTCCCACGAGGAGGTTGAACAGTTCATCAACTTTACTAACACCTTCCATCCCGACCTCAAATTCACCTGGACTGTCTCAGACTCCTCCCTCCCCTTCCTAGACCTTTCCATCTCTATCTCAGGCGACTGACTCAACACAGACATCTACTACAAACCGACTGACTCCCACAGCTATCTGGACTACACCTCCTCCCACCCTGCCCCCTGTAAAAACTCCATCCCATATTCCCAATTCCTTCGTCTCCGCCGCATCTGCTCCCAGGAGGACCAGTTCCAACACTGCACAGCCCAGATGGCCTCCTTCTTCAAGGACCGTAGATTTCCCCCAAACGTGATCAACGATGCCCTCCACCGCATCTCCTCCACTTCCTGCTCCTCTGCCCTTGAGCCCCGCTCCTCCAACCGCCACCAGGACAGAACCCCACTGGTTCTCACCTACCACCCCACCAACCTCCGCATACAACGTATCATCTGCCGTCATTTCCGCCACCTCCAAACGGAGCCCACCACCAGGGATATATTTCCCTCCCCTCCCCTATCAGCGTTCTGCAAAGACCACTCACTTTGTGACTCCCTCATCAGGTCCACACCCCCCACCAACCCAACCTCCACTCCCGGCACCTTCCCCTGCAACCGCAGGAAATGTAAAACTTGCGCCCACACCTCCTCCCTCACTTCCCTCCAAGGCCCCAAGGGATCCTTCCACATCCGCCACAAGTTCACCTGTACCTCCACACACACCATCTATTGCAGCCGCTGCACCCGATGTGGCCTCCTCTACATTGGGGAGACGGGCCGCTTACTTGCGGAACGCTTCAGAGAACACCTCAGGGATGCCCAGACCAACCAACCCAACCACCCCGTGGCTCAACACTTTAACTCTCCCTCCCACTCCACCGAGGACATGCAGGTCCTTGGACTCCTCCACCGGCAAAACATAACAACACGACGGTTGGAGGAAGAGCGCCTCATCTTCCGCCTGGGAACCCTCCAACCACAAGGGATGAACTCGGATTTCTCCAGTTTCCTCATTTCCCCTCCCCCCACCTTGTCTCAGTCGGTTCCCTCAACTCAGCACCGCCCTCCTAACCTGCAATCTTCTTCCTAACCTCTCCGCCCCCACCCCACTCCGGCCTTGACCTCCTTCCACCTATCACGTCTCCATCGCCCCTCCCCCAGTCCCTCCTCCCTACCTTTTATCTTAGCCTGCCTGGCACCCTCTCCTCATTCCTGATGAAGGGCTTATGCCCGAAACGTCGAATTTCCTATTCCTTGGATGCTGCCTGACCTGCTGTGCTTTAACCAGCAACACATTTTCAACTCAATAAATCTAATCCCATTTGCCAGCATTTGGCCCATATCCCTCTAAACCCTTCCTTTTCATATACCCATCGAGATGCCTTTTAAATATTGTAATAGTACCAGCCTCCACCACTTTCTCTGGCAACTCATTCCATAATGCACCACCCTCTGCATGGAAAAGTTGTCCCTTAGGTCCCTTTTAAGTCTTCCCCCTCTCATCTTAAACCTATGCCATCTAGTTTGGACTCGCTCATCCCAAGGAAAAGACCTTTGTCTATTCACCATATTCATGTCCTCCATGAATTTATAAGCTTCTATAAGGTCATCCCTCAGCCTCCAGTGCTGCAAAAAAAAACCCTGGCCTATTCAGCCTCTCATAGCTCAAACCCTCCAACCATGGCAACACTTTTGTAAATCTTTGCTTAACCCTTTCAAGTTTCACAATCCTTCCTATATCCGGGAGACCAGAATTGCATGCAGTATTCCAACAGTGGCCTTACCAATGTCCTGTACAGCAGCAACAAGACATCCCAACTGCTGTAGTCAATGCACTGACCAATAAAGGTCCTTCTTTATCATTTCTTTCTGCGACTCTGCTTTCAAGAAACTATTTGTTCATGTATTTAGCCTTTCAATATGTCATTTTGTTTTTAAGCTTCCAACTACACTACTGTAAGTGACATTGCAAGTTTATTGTTATTGCCAAACTTTAAATATGTGGCTTTCTCTCTCATCATTAAGTAATCAAAAAATATCTCTCACAGTTGAGATCCCAACCCAGAATATTGTGGAGCGCATATATTAATTATATCCTTTTGAATTAAGGTGCCTGCTCAATATTCATACTCTGCCTCCTACTGCTCAGACAATTTCCTAACAAAGTAATAATTTGACTTCAGTTTCACAATCATCAACACTAGGTAACTGTTTTATGAGGAACTTCATCAACTACCTTCTGTTTATTCAAATAAAGAACCTATATTAATACTTAAGAGGCCTCTTTAAAAACTTGCATCAGACACGACCTAACCTTTACAAATCTATGCTGGCTCTCTAAATAGTAGGAAATTCTCACTCTTTCCAGATTGTTTCCATTATTTACAGAATTACAGAGCTGAATTTTATGCCAAGGTAAGCCTGTTTGCAGGCATTTTATGATCGTTTTATCTGGCTTGATGTGGAACTTTCATTCAGAGAGGAAGCCCCACCTCTGAGATTGGCTGGCAGTGCTCTTATGAGAGTAGGACTACCAGATATGGTGAACATTGCTGGAACTACAGTAGGTCCCCTGAAAAGGATGAGACAGAACAAGGTGAGTCTGGGGTATGGCTGAAGCCAGTTGTGGGCTCTAGATGGACAGGGCAGAGGTGCATAGGGAAACCTTCAGAGGGTGAGTAGCACTCTCCTTTTCCTCTTCAAACAATCTTCCCAGCTTTTACTGGCAGCCTGAGCAGTCAATGTTGGCTTTTCTAAGCACAGCAATATTGTCAGAGTTGCCTGGCACCTCCCCAGTTGTAGAAATAATAGCTATTGGAACGGACTGATGACAGACATAGTAATGTTGTCATGGTGCTCAAATGTATACCCCTGCACTCTGAAGGGACCCATAAAATTCAGGCTCTTTTCTTCTGACTTAAATTGATCAGCTATTTCTCTGCTCTGTGATTTAAAAAAAAAGCAGGACACTTTATGAATAAAAGTTCATCTTTAGATAGTAATTCAATTTGAAGAGTTTCTGAAAATATTCTTTTCTGCACTGATAGTTTGCATAATGAATATAGTGCAAGTCCTTTAAACAAAGGAGAGTTCAGTTTTTTATATTAAGACAGTTTTATTTCAATATAGTTTAATAAATTCAACTTATTCTCTTCTTTAAGCAAATTTGTAACCAAGGAATAAATTGTAATGCAAAAGTACAAAATGAATAATGATTTGCTGCATCATCTTATCTGAGCCATATTTGTAACCGCTGTTTAAGTAAAAGTGAACTGGAGGTCAGAGCGAGTCACCAGCTTATCATCTAAACATGGCGACATCATGAATAAACCTTCAGGCTACAAGAAGATGCCTTTTTAGAATACTGTAGAAATGTATTTACAGGTCCAAAGTTTATGCTAACTTAGATGCATAAACATGCATATCCTGTGTGAAATTATGTAATGTTATACAATAATGACCGACAAGACTGAAGCAAAGAAGGAAACATAAGATGAACTGGGGGAATCAGTTGTGTATCTTGTTTTTTGTAACCATTAATTGTTTAATTTTTTTTTCTTTGAGATCTCCCCTTCCCTCTGCCCCAATGTGGAACTGTTAATGGAATCCTGTTAATCCTGCATCTTATTTGTGTCATCAACCCTAGATATAACAAGACATCTGCACATTGTTGACTTTGTAAAGAGTAAAAATGAAACTTGACAACAATTGAGTTCATATACCAGAATACTGTGGGATGTCACTTAATCCCAGACTACTTAAACAGGGATTTGACAATAATTTACTTTTAATCCACTCAGGATCTTGGGTAGAGTTGCACTACAATAACAATGGCAGCAATGAAAGCAGCACACAAAATGGAGCACAGGAACAGGTTCCAGCACCCGCTTCAATCCTCAATGGGGAAATGGAAAAAATACTTCTAGATGCTCAACATGAATCAGGCCGAACCAGCTCCCGAGGAAGTTCTCACTGTGACAGGTATATGCAATACGTAATTTTGTGACAAACTTAAAGTCATGAATACATTTAGCTTATATTGTTAAATAGTTATGTTTGCAGATTGGATATTCTGTCAGCTGTGCTGAAGTGCACAATATCCAAAATGGGAAAGATGGGCTGCTCTGCTTCTAATTAGCCTTTTCACAAAATAATCATCTGTAACTTAAAATATCTTCTCTGTGCAATGTGGCAAGAAATGTGCATTGAGAGCTTGAGTCTTATATATAATGTATCTTCATGGGGTATTCCATGGAATGGTACTGCCTTGTATATTTTTAGCAAGACTTTCGTATTTTTAGGAGAAAGTGAGAACTGCAGATACTGGAGACCAGAGTTGAAAAGTGTGGTGCTGGAAAAGCGCAGCAGGCCAGGCAGCATCCGAGGAGCAGGAGAATCGACGTTTTCGGCATAAGCCCTTCTTCCTATTTTTATACTTCATTCCCTTTGAATTAAATGCCAAAATTTAATTTGCCTTCCCTATTACCAGCTAAACTTGTATACCAATTTTTTAGATTGGTCCACATGCACTCCCAAACTCCTCTGTGCTGCAATTTATTGCAATCGCCTGCTATTTAATTTCTTTATTTCTACCAAAGTGCATAACTTCATATTTTCCCAAACTATATTTCATCTGCCGAGGTTTTCCTTGCTTGCATAAACTACCTGTAAATTCTGCAGACCTTCATCTTGATATTGCTTGCAAGTTTGCCCTCAAAGTTTATCTCCTCCCCCATTACCTTTTTTGATGTTTTCTATTGGTTTTTAAACATTCCCAATCCCCTGTCTTACCAGTAATCTTTATCGTGATGTTTATTTTACAATTGCAATGTTTAAAAGGCAATTAGATGGGTATATGAATAAGAAGGATTTGGAGGGATATGGGCCGGGTGCTGGCAGGTGGGATTAGATTGGGTTGGGATATCTGGTCGGCATGGACGGGTTGGACCAAAGGGTCTGTTTCCATGCTATACGTCTCTATGACTATGACTCTATTTAATGCTATCCTTAACTTTCCTGGTTAACCATGGTTAACTTATCCCCTTCCTAGAATCACTGTTATATCTTTGTGAGCTGTGAACTATTTTCTTAAATGTCTGGCATTGTTCCCCATCTCTCTTTGCTGCTAAATTCCTTTCCTAAGCCACTTCACCCAGATGTGCTCTTATTACTTCGCTCAGCATATAGAAGGGTAAATACAGTATTATATCAGACCCAAATTCCTCATTGGTTTGAACATGGGCAAGAGGGCTGAAGTCCAGAGGTGAGGTTAGAGTAACTGCCCTTGACATCAGGGCACTTTTGACTAAGCTTGACATTAAGGAGCCTGAAGTCAATGTGAAGCTCTCCCCCTATCTCCCCAGTGCCTGGCCACGAACTGCAAGACACAAGTGAATTCTATGGCAGCATACCGTTCACTTGCCTGGATGGTTTCAGCTCTAACAACTTAAGCTTGACACCATTGAGTACAAAACATCCCACGTGATTGTCATTCCTTTCCATCACCTTGAACATCCACTCCCTTCACCATCAACACAGTGGCAGCAGTGTGGACTGTCTACACGATGCACTTCTGTGACTCACCAAGCCTCTAGTATCAGCATCTTCCAACTGTGTGACTCCTACCAACTAGGACATGTGCAGTAGATGTATAAGATCTCACAACTACTTCCAGGTTCACCTCCAAATCATACACCATCCTGGTATGGAACTGTAACACCATTCCTTCACAGTCATCGGGTCAAAATTCTGAAACTTTCAAACAGCATCATGGGTTTCTCTATATCCCAAGGACCTCAGCATTTCAAGAAGACACTTTGCTAGAATTTCTCAAAAAAAAATTAGAAGGAGCAATAGTGTTGACCTGCCGAGCGATGCCCACATCCCATGATCAAATAAAAAAAATTAAAACAAAGATTGATTTTTTTTGGGTATGAAGGGTAATAGGATAGAATAGGAAAGTGGAATTAATTCAATATCTTATTCTGCGACAGAACCGGCTAAGGGCCTACTTGTGGTTTTTAATGTTCTTACTTAGTTTATTTGCATATAATAATGAGCTCAAAATGTATCCACATTTGTATTAAATCACCTACTGGTGTAGTTTTTTTGCCCATTTACTTTAGAGTTTTCTTTGCTTCTTAATTCCTCTACCTAGCTGTTAATCGGTCAGTTCAGTATTGCTGGAGAACAAAATGAACAATTTAAGTTGAAGATTTTTTTCAATCCCCTCTTGCTTTTTATCCCATTCATTTTAAAAACTGGGTTGTTTATGTCATCTAGTCATAGATCTGTTATTTCATTCACTTTCTCCAGTGAGCTTGCGATTACAGCACTTTTCTGATGTGATGGAGCCTAGTTATAAATGGTACAAAGAAAATCTGTATGCAAATTAGGGACTTCTGCTTTTCACCTTGTGATCTTGATTTTTTTCACTCCAATCCAGTATCCACAATGATACCTTTTTATGCATCCTTTCTCTATTCAGTTCACCAGGAGGAGCTGGCACCTGTTGCTGACATCTGATAGTACTGTCTTGTTGCTTTGGGCATGCTGTTGGAGGTGCCTCAGGAGCAGCAATAAGTTATGCATAAAAGTTGATGTTGTGCCATGACAGATTAACTGTTTTCCCATGCACAGGTTTGCAAATAATTTGGAAAGTCAGCGCATCAGTATTATTGCACAGAGGGCAGATTGGACTGCTAGACCCTTGATTTTTGTTGTTGCCTTGACATGTTTCAGTGAGCTGTTTAATTTTCATATCCATGACCCATCTGTTGTTCATTTACTATTGAGTACTTGTAAATTGTGGGATTTTTGCCTAAAATTGTACCTAAGAGTCTACTAAATTTTCTACATGACACAATGTTGAAATTGTTCCACACATGCTATTTGATCATTGTCCACATATTTCCTGTATACTAAAAATTCTAATAGTTCTTCTGCAAGTAAGGAAGCTCTTTATAATTTAACAGGCAAACTAGTCAGTGTTGATCAAGTGCTGCCAGTTAGTGTGTTTTCATGGACAAGACCATAATCATGTCTCAAATTCATTCCACAACAAATGTTTTGTTTCATACTTGAACGATAAATAATAATGCAAGAAAATGGCAACCATTAGTAAATCAGTACTTGTTGCAAAGGAACTCAAAACAAAAAATGCAAAAAGGCAGCAAGAGAATATTCTGGTTTTTGCACAAGGCTGCACATCTCAGTTTAAAAAGCTAGACATTTTATGAACCCAGCGGTGTGTGGATTAATGTACTTTCCTTTTACTTCTAAGAGCTGGACTTAAGGCAATGCTAGGATAAAACTACTAAATATGGCATTAATTTGTTTAGTGTAAAATACATCACAAAAGTGTTAACAGCATTCCTCTTGGCAGTCTCAAGGATGGATTGAGTAGGTAATTCACTGAATGTACAAGTATGGACTGACATTAGAGTTGTCAGATTGTAGACTGAATTACTTTGTATGAAGTGTTTCAGACTTGACAGTAAAGTGCTTATCTGATTGTTAAATGTGGAAAATTATAAGTATTGTTTTGCTCTCAACCCTTTGTTCTTATTTTGTTCAGGCCACATGAGTCTCCAAACAGTGAGCTCGTGATGTCCTTGCAACCAAAGAGATGCATTAAGGGTTAAATTCATTAGCATCCTGCCACTTTTAGAGACAACACATACTTGCAGCAATTCCAGCATTATCAACATGGGTCTTTCTCATTGATATTGTTTGGAAGATGCAGCATGGCCATGCAAATAATGGCCTATAATGCTCTCTACTGCTGAGAAGTCTTGGTTGCAGTGCTATGCAAAGGAATTTCTTCTCCGTTAATCATTAAAGCTAGAGAAAAACAACTGAACAGGTTTAGGCTTAGTCAGTTCACCCTACTCTTGTGCTTCACAGCCACTGTTTGCTTGTCAGTACGAACAATGCCTATGAATTCATTGCTTGCTCTTTTGGAATGAGGAAAGAGATAAAAGTGGTTCAGAATTTAAGTTTAGAAACCATAAGGAAGTGGACCATCCAGCTGAACTGACTGGGCGAGCTTTAATACACATATTAAAACCATCTTACTGTGTGGCGGTGTAGGAATAATCTCACTGTTTTTGAGGTATGAGAGTGTCACGTTGTATATTGGGGACAACTAATTTTCATTAAATAATGCATTGTACTGAAATTCTTTTACAGTGAGAGTTTTATTTGTGCTCTATACTTTGTGATAATACCACCTGTATGAATCATACAGTAAACACGCCAGGTGTTGGCTGGGATGACACTTGTGCCAATTTGTAAAGTTAGTGAAAATGGAAACTTTCTGTAAATTCATTGAGAAGTGCTGCTTAGAATTTTAAAAGTTAACTTAAAGTAATTCTTTTCTATTTTGTATGGCTTCATTCATTGGGATTGGTTGAAAGTGAGTAAACAGGGCTTTCAAACAAAAGTTTCAGATATTATATAATAAAAAATAAACTCCAGCCTAAGTTACTTATGGCTCTTCTCAATGTGCCTGTCGGCAAAGCCTGTGTTCGATATAACCTTTCTAATTTGTGTATACTTTTAAGTAAAATGTACCCAGGTTAGTGATCCAATGTTTGTTTTTCTTGATGCACAAAGATTGTAAAAATCTGCTTTGGCTCCTATGAATGTATATGGATTTTTTTATGAATAAAGTATAATTTTGGAACAAACAAAACCAGCTCATGACAAAAATGCTTTAATTACAAGAGGAAATAATAAAAAAAAGTTGCAGAATGTATGCACATGATTGATAAGATATCTGCACTGTTATTTTCACCTGGATTCAAGAAGCCAAAATCTATCTCATTCTCTCCAAATTTATATAGGTTGTCCACTGTATAACACGATTAAATGTCATCTCTAGAATACGATTTCATCTTTATTTCCTGGTTGGTTAGCTGACAAATGACATCTTACCTTAATTAAATTTGCTTAAGTATCATTGCATATCATTAATACAATAAAAATCAAGAGTTTTCCTAAAGGTGTAGAATCCAACTCTCAGCAGTATCAGTGAATAGCAGGCATTCTTGAGTTGTTGAGAAAAATATTATTTGTTCCAGTAGTCATGAATGAAAGAGGACAGCTGATAGTTTTGGTATAATTTGCAATTTTGATTTGTTTCCTTTTATTGCTTGTAGCCCTCCACGTTCGTTGACTCCTCAGCAGCCTCGCTGCAATTCAGAAATAGATACACATAGCAATGGAGAGAAAAACAGCTCACAGGTATGAGAAATTGAGTAAAGTATTTGATCAATCACATGTCACATGCACCTGCAATAGAATTGTTCATGTTTTCATTGAAGGTTATTTTGATAAGATTTTAATCAATTTGTGAACTTGCAAGTAGCTAACACTGTTGACAAATAGATGATGAAGTACAGCTGACATAACCAGTAAGGCTTATAACATTCATAACTACATAATTATGTTCTTTATACTTAGTCTGTTTATTCTTTAAAAGATTATAAAGAACATTCTGCCTTTCTTGTGTTACTTCCAGGGAAAAAATTCCAGACTGCACATGATGTCTTTTAATCCTTTAAAATTTTTTTGTCATTATTTGCACAATAATAACTTAGCATTAGTATTATAAACTTAGAAAATTAATCCTCCATTCACAGTGGAAATCTGTATAATAAAATGAGTCAACTGTAGCTATAAGGAAAGTAAATTGACAGTCCTAATAAAACACAATTTGCAAAAATCACAAACATTTTGAAGATGAAGAGATGGCAAAGTGTATGATAATAGGAGCAGATAATTATAGTGAGACAATTTTGCTTGGGCCATTTTTGTTTTAAATATGAGCATTGGAATTTATAATGAAAAGCAAAGTGCACACGTTTGCAAGGTTTTTGCAAGGTGTTGCAAATATGTACTAGCTATTCAGTTGTGTTTTTAACTGTAGCCATTGCAAAAGAAGGGGTCAAAGTTAAAGAGACATTGTCATCATTAAAACTGTTAAGAGTGAGCTTAGAAAAAAGTGATCTAATGACACTAATCAGGTAAAAGTATACAGTGTCAGCACTTGCGCATGTGCTATATTGATTCTGCACAAGTTTTGCATAACCCTTATTTTTCTTTTCTCAACACCTTTTTAAAAAGTGAAATTAGGTGCATTAAATAAATTAGCCAAAAATTCAGGAGAACAGTCAACATGAAATAATCCATTATCAAGAGATAGATGAAAGGAAATATTTGTACAGAAATATGCGCCTGGATGCCTAAAAAGTTAGAACGTATAGGACTGTTGGGAGAAGATGGGGATGTGGCATTTGCACATTCTCCTGTGTCTGTGTGGGTTTCCTCCGGGTGCTCCGGTTTCCCCCCACAAGCACAATGTTGTGCAGGTCAGGTGAATTGGCCATGCTAAATTTCCCCTTGTGTTATGTGCATTAATCAGGGGTAAATATAGGTTAGGGGAATGGGTAGGTCATTCTTCAGAGGGTCAGTGTAGACTTGGGCCAAATGGCCTGTTTCATACTGTAGGGAATCTATTCTAAAAGATGGACTGAATGGATTCTTTATAAACCATTCTAATTATTAAGTTTTGCATATACTTTGAAATTATAGATTTCAAAATATGAGTAATGTATCAAATTACTTTAGGTAGAGTAGATTTTCACTCATGGGCCGTGAGTTAAGACAGGAGAAGGATGGCATTTGAGAGTACTGGATGGTAAATGTAATTCCAGTGCAAAGGATGAGGATTCAGAGAGTCAACAGTTCATAGAAGCAGGCCTTTAATTTTGAAAGGGACAGAAGCCTAGTACTAAAGTGATTTGCCCGATGGTCATTGTAATTGCATTGGAGCCTTAAATTGTCCTGGAGGGTTTGTCGTAGTCATTAAATTAAACCCATTATGAGGAGGTTAAAATAAATGGGTTAGTAAATGACTCTTTTATGTTTCATTCTGGGATACCTTGATAGCCATTTTCCAGGCATAAAATAATATGATTTGTTAGCACAATTTGTTTGACGTCAGCAAACATTACTGTTTGATACAGGCCTCAGTTGTCTAAGGTTGTTCTCCTCAAAGCTTTCGAGCAGAGAACCAGCTGTCTCATGGATCAAGATTAGTCGATAATAAAACTGATAGCAAATGACTTCTATTGAAGCGGTTTGTTTTTGAGCTTTATATAAATTTGACCTGTTTAAGATTGAAATTCCTTCATGCACTGTGGTTTTAAAAAGTTCTTCATGGATGGATCATCATTTATTTGAATTATAAATGTTTTGATTACAGCACTGTGCTGAGATCATTAATTTCTGGAGGTTGTTTAAGCCAATGAATGTTTATTAAACTGCTGCCAGGTAGTCTCGGTGTATTAGTTAACTGTACTTAACTATTGAAATGGAATTCATTATCAAAATCTGTTTTGTTGAAGTACTTCATATGGGAAGTAGTCAACATAGGAGAATCCAGGTGATTGTAGCTGCTTATAAGCTCTTTGGGTTAATTAGAAGATAACTGTATCCTCTGTAGAATTTTGACTCCAGGTTTGAAGACCTCAGCATCAAGTAGTTGTCTTTTGTTTTCAGCAGTTATTCATTTGCTTCTATAATCAAGTAACCTGAAGGTAATGAATTTATCCAAGTCTGAAAATTGTTATTTTTACAGCCGATTCTATTTTCATTATCTCTTTACTCAGTCTGAAGAAGATTATCTTGAAAGAAAGAGAGAAGTAGAAAACATAATGAAGAAAAATGCTGATTGGATCTGGGATTGGTCAAGCAGGCCTGAAAATATCCCCCCAAAGTAAGTACGCTGTTGCTTATAATTCATTATTCATCTTTTTCTGTATGTCATGCAATTGCTTTTAATAACATGATCTACAGATATACAATGAGCAAAGTTAGGACAGTCCTGGGGAGTTAACAATCCTATCTGATAGGGATGTCCAGAATTTTAAAGCATTCTAGTGAGGCCAATAATTTCTGTTAAGCAAGATGATGTTGATGGGACATAAATTTAAGATGTGGCCATAAATATCATTGACACACATTTGATTTTTAAAAAAGCCCTTTACACAGATAGTGGCTCTGCCAAAAGCTACAGAACACACAACATAAATTATTTTGAAGTAGTTTGTTAATTGCCTCAAATAGTGGGTTGGCACAGGCAGGAAAGTGAGATTACACCGGCAAGTTCCATAAGAAAATCCAGTATCTTGATGGTCCAAAAGCCTTGAGTTTTGTTATAATGTACATCATTTAGGTTACTGTCATATTTTTAACACTTTACCACTAATGAAGATATGTGTTCTGAAATAGGGAATTCCAGTTTAAACACCCAAAGCGTTCTGCCACGCTGAGTATGAGGAATACTGGAGTCATGAAAAAAGGTGGCATTTTCTCAGCTGAATTTCTGAAAGTCTTCCTACCTTCCTTGCTCATCTCCCACATGTTAGCTATTGGTTTGGGGTAAGTATTCATTCAATCTGATCATTGCTTGTTAGAGCTTGCAGAACTACATCAGGATCTATTCACTGGAGTGATCCAAATATTTTCTACTATCAAATTCAAAGTTTAATTTGGTACTCAGTAATTAAATTGTAATTGAAAAAATAATCAGTGAAGTACCCTGCCGTGATCAGCTTCTTGACTTCTTTTGGTCTGTTGGCAATGGCTGTACAACCCATCTATGTCCCATAGCAGATCTGTGGTAACCCATTCTTCAGAGTTATAATCATATTTACAGTGGATATCAAAAAACCAGTACCACATTTCTACCGTTTCATCTCTTTGCTACTAAACTGTAAAACAAAAATAAATTGGTCCTGTCAGGAAGTAATTTTCTAATATCCGTCTTCTATTTTAATTATTCATTTATAATAATGAGTTCAAATCAAAGCAGGAAAAAACGTTAACTATTTGTCAATTTCTCAAAACGTGCTCCATATTCTATATAGCTAGAAAGTTTTTGATTGCAATCATTTCTGATCATGGCTAGTGCTGTAATTACCCAGAATGCATCTAATTCTTCTATAAATTTATCATTCTTTTTAGAATCTACATAGGCAGACGCTTAAGTACCCCATCCAGTGCTGTTTAAGGATATCCAAGTGAAGGTGCATGCTTGTGATATGTGGCAGATCCTGTGAAGAAATCTTCAAAAGCAGCCATTGGCAATGGTCTGTTCGCCTTTCCTGTAGCTCCTCCCCAAGTGATAATTACAATTTCAAAGACTGTTCTTTATTGATTAGCCCCATCCCCTCTCTGCCTAGTTAGACTGTATCTATTCAAAATAATTTTCATGTACCACAAATATCATTGACATTGGGATTTAATTTTCATGGCAACCATTTCATGAGTTGTGAAATATTTTATATGGAAGTGAGACTGAATAAATGAGAAATTTTGAGTGATAAGAATAACAGTTCAACATATCGCTGAGACAGTTGGATGTGTGACAATTTTTAGGTTAATCTTCCCTCTGGGATGGATGTGTAGGCATTCATCCTGCTCTCTATATATTTCTTCAGTGTTCCATCATGGGGAAGAATTCCTTCTTTAAAACATTGTAACTGATCATGAAAAGGAGCTATTGTGTGAGATCCATTGTTATTTCTAGTGATGAAGAAAATGTAGAAAGGACAGATTTACAGTATTTAGTTAAAGCTGTGAATGAACTGAAATACATGCAATTAAAGCATGATGTAGCTGACACTTATAATTGAACTTTGGGGTGTTTGAAAAGTTGAGATTTGGCATTACATTTGAAATCATTAAATGGGACAAGATCAATAATTGAAAATTTTGTTTATGAAGTTTTTAAATCTTTTAAAAGCCAATTTATTAAGTATACTTTGTGTGTAGTTACTTGATTTAATTTCAGTGCACAATTTTTCATTGATTACACTTGTGTTTGTCTCAGTGATAAATTACAGTAAATATATCCCAAGATATGACTACATCCACAAATGTACTGGATCATATGTGAAATTTTAAAAGGTAGCTTAATACTTAATGTACTAATTAGTATGATTATAGGCTTGTTTAGACTATATGTGAAAATAACAAACCTACAGTGAAACATCTTGATCATTACATTAGGGGGTAACCCACCTGCCTGTTGGATAACTGGAGGTCCCAGAATTTCACTCCGATTCTGGTGCATTAATTCTTTAGGTAAAGATATGAAAATATATACAATGTAAATAATAAATGAAGCATTTGCAGGCTGTGTTGGCAGTGTTTCACGGAAGCATTGTCACATTAAAAAGTCTAGTAATTATAGTCCAAACCTTTTACAGCAGGCATTTATGTGCAAATGTGATTTACCCTCTCTACCAGATGCTTAGGCTGGCATGATAGCATTAATAAAATTAAAAATCACTTCAATTCCAGTTAGTTGGCCTTGAGTGGCTGCAGAGCAGAATTTGTATTTTACAGTTTTAAAGACTCCCATGAGGAGAATCAATAAAATTTCAGTGCTGCTTTTTAGGGTAGGTCAGCTTTCTTAATCTTTACTATTTTGCTAGATTAAGGCCAAAGTCATCAATGTGGTACATGGAATACATGAATAAGAAAGAAAGAGAAATTTGGAAGCATGTGGTGGTATCTTTGGTGATGCTCTTTTAAATTGTACAAACAATTGAAGTTTAAAGGCAATAAAATCTGTGAGAGTAAGACTTCTGTTACATTCAGTGCACCTGAATGAAATGTGATCTAATCATTGTTGGTTCTGTTTGAAGTAGAGTATCCAAAATGTTATTACAAAAAGCTGTGAAACTGTTGTTAATGAAAATGGATAGCATTGTTCTTTGGCTAATATAAGCAACTTTGATTTAAACAACTCTGATTTAAACATGCACATATGAAGTGGTGGGATCTGTAATTGGAAAAATACATAATTGGAATGTGATTAATGGTGCTTTCACTGTTCTTTGATTTGAACTATTGAGGTGACAAGCTAATATGTCAAATTTTGCACCATGTTATGTTGTATGTTTAATGCTTGTAATCCACATGGACATTTGTCTAATAATTTGCTTTAAATGCTTGCAACATAAAAATAAAAACATTGTATGATTATATTTCACTTAGAGTTTTTGTTAATATTGAATTAATTTTGTAACAAGTTAGACAATTCTGTTTGTCATTAGAAACGCCAGAGTTGGTGTACAAAGCTTATTGAGATCCAATCATTGAAAAACTAAAGGCACTATTACAGGGCTTAGACCATCACACTGACAGTTTTTCATTGTATAAAGACCATCCTTCCCAGATTGATAATTTCATTACTCGTATATCAAAAAAATAACCAAAGACTTTCAAGAGGCAGAATTAGATAACATATACGCAAGTTACGCAATGGCCCAGATTTTGAGGTTGAAGTAATAGTGGGTGAACAGCACTTTAAAGTGGATAACAACCATTGTGTTTTCTGGGTTAAATATGTAAATCAGTCAGTTGCTGCCCAAATGGGACCTGTTCTTATTAGAAGTTGCACTACTCCAGTATATTCACACCCTTGAAATGTATGGAACAATGCAAAAACTTTGTACTTCAGTTAATTTATTTAACCTAAAGTTAAGATTTGTTTCCCACTAGTATAACCAGGTTTTTAACAGAATATTAGGTGTGGAGTCTCAATTTCTTTAGATTTTAATTGCTATGGGAACTGTACTTTTAAAAGAAAACACCATTTTCCCAGTGAGCAACTGACAATATTTGGCAAGAATCGTGGGAAAATACAGTGGGGAAAAAAAACGGAGTCTCAGATTTGAAGAAACATATTACAATAATTATATTACAAAATAGCAGAGGCGGCAAGGTAGGAAGTGGTCAGACTCCCGGGCTAGTATGCTCCCTTTTGCGTGACTGATTCACCTTTTTTCCTCCTTTTAACTTTTGTATCAAATTAATCTTTTCTTCCTTCTGCGGCTGTGAATGTGGAGAGAGATTGTGGGGGAGCTTTGACAGCAGATCCAGTTCATTCTTCGTGGCCATGGTGGTCGCAACTTGAGCGACTGTCGCAGTGTCGGTGAATTGAGGTGTGTTGTTTTCCTCTGATGTTATGGCAGCGTCTGCAACAGAGGCACAGTGAATGACCTCTCGGGAGTTAATTTGCATGGTTGATTGGTCCTCGGAAGTTGAGATTGGGCCACAGTTCTCGTGAGTCGGAACAATGTCCTGGTCATGGTAATGGCTGGAGTATCAGCACTGATGAGGCGGCTTTGGTAAAGACAGCGTTCTGAATCCGATCAACGGCTGTGGGGGGCTGCTTCAGTGTGCTTCCCCCTCAGCGCTGCAGCCTCAGGGACAAGCTTTGACGGTTGCAGAATGTGACAGCATCCCATATCCACTTAGTAAACCGAGAAACTGGATAGAACAAGACAATGAAATTTGCCCTAAGTTTGTATGATTAATTTCTTTTAGGATTAATACAATTAAAATGGGGCCAGATTATAGTGACATATACACATTTTACTATATTTTCATGTATTTGTTTATTCTTACAAGTATAAACTCTTATTTCCCTTTAAGATTTAAATGTTTAGATAAAAATCTTGCTAATAGGCAGTGAGTACCACATTTCTATGCAGTTGTCTTATTAGCTAAGCTTGCCTTACTTATGATGAAGGGCTTATGCTCGAAACGTCGAATTCTCTATTCCTGAGATGCTGCCTGGCCTGCTGTGCTTTGACCAGCAACACGTTTGCAGCTGTAGTTTACAATTCTTCAGTACGTGGTTGAGACAGTAGATGGAGCTAATCCGAGTCTTGAAAATCACAGCTCACCACTAACTTCTCTGGGCCTTTATCTTGACCCATTCATCAACATCGCTTGACACGCTCCATGTATAATGACCAATTTTAACCCTTCGTCCACATCAGCAAATTACCAGCCTCACCAAATCATTCCATACATGCACCACTCTTTGTGAAAAAGTTGCCCCTTAAAAGGAATCTATGTCTTTCCCCTCTCACCTTAAACCTAAGCCCTCTAGTTTTGGACTTGCCCCATCCTAGGGAAAAGTCCTTGGCAATTTACCATATCCATGCACTTCATGATTTTATCAACCTCTCTAAGGTCACCCCTCAGCCTCCAAGGCTCCAGAGAAAATAGCCTATTCAGCCTCTCTCCATAGTTCAAGCCCTCCAACCCTGGCAACATACATGTGAATTTTTGAACCCTTTCAACTTTCACCACATCCTTCCTCTAGGAGGGAGGTCAGAATTGATAGAGTGCAGAAATGATGTAGAAGAATGGGAAACCTAGTTTCGAGATAAAATTGAAGATGTTGGGACCATTCTCCTTGGAAACAAGAAGGGTGGGAGATAACCTGATTGAAGTTTTAAAAATCATGGTCAGTCTCCATCAAGTAGATGGGGAGAAGTTTTTCTTGTCTGTTACAGAAAGAAATATGAGGGCATAGATTTAAAGTGCTGTGCAAGGATAAAAGAGGCAAAAGCTTTTTTAATCAGAGAGCAGTTAGGGTATGGAACACTGTCTGGAAATATGGTGGAATTCAAGAGATTAGTGGATGACTATTTGGGTAGAAATGGTGTGCAGAGATATGGGGAAAAAGGCAGGAAATTGGCATTAGATAATACAACTGGTGCAGACAGGATGGCCACTTGACATCTGACTCCATGATCTGCACAGGATACATCTCATAGCTCTTAGCTGGCTTTCTTGGTGTTCATTCACTTTCTGCTTGCTAGGATGCTCACAGCACTTCTGGTTTGCCATACCTTTTGACAAAGACAAAGGTAGGCAGTTTGTCATGTTTATCAGCACTCAACAGTCAAAGGGATAGGCATGTTGCTATATGGCTACATGCTACATCAATGTCACATCTGTAGAATGTGGCAGCAGCTTATGCACGAAACACACCATTTCTTAAAGTAAATGACCAAGAGAACAGTCCTTAATGGAGTGAAAGGGAACAATGGTTAGTCATGGGTTGCCACAACACTCATTCAAGAGGATTGTCTGATCCAGGTTGGCTGATGCTTGATAGTTGGAATGCTTGATGAAATAGAGACCTGGTGAATTTAACAATTGGCCGAACAAGGGTGCATGCACAAGTTATGTGTGGACTGAACCTGACTGTGATTGACTTGTTTTGTGCCCAAAAAACATGCAACACATGGTGATATCTACTTCATAGAGTTACTGTGTGACCAGAGTTCAGAGATCCATAATTTTTGCCATCTAGGATTTAAGGCATGGTCAGTTCTGCAGGTTAAATCTAACCTGCCTGCAGATTACAATTCAGTCAGTCAGAAAGTTGTGGAGATATTGGTTCAGGAGGTATTCCTCACAACTCAATTGGGAGGGTGTGCCACACTCAGTCTCCTGAATTTAGGCAATAAATTCATGCTGTACAGTGGAAACTAGGAAGCTCAAGTCTGGGGATGGGTTGCATTATGCTGGATGCAGAGAGTAACTAACAATGAAAAGGTGTGATATGGTATGGGATGGGATGCTCAGACAGAGTTGTGTTTGCAAGTCAATGGGTAAAAAGTAGACACTAATGGCGGAGTGATAATGGAGTGAACCAAAAGCTGAAGAGAATATTTGGGATATTGACCAGTAACTAAAAATGTTGGATGTGCACGCATAGAATGTGAAACCTGATGGAATTGACAAGGCCAGCATGACTAAAGGTTACATACAGATTGTGGGGGCTTTGACTGTCAAGTGGAGCCTGAAATTCACTCAGAATAGTGTGACTTGGTTAACCAAACCTCAATTATACAATAAGGAATGATGATAGCTGTAAGACATTCTCAGTGGATGGAATAAGTTTCCTTTTATTTTGTTCTGCAGAGTGTCATGTACATTTGCACAATATAACAGAGTTCAGTTTTGGATATTACCTGTCCTTGAATGAGTGCACATTCCTTTGTTCAGCAAACGGCTAAAATGAATCTTTAGCTCCAAAGAAGAATTTTTAATCACATTCAAAAACACGAAGTGGCCGAAAGCATGAAACTTGAGTGGATGCAAGACACTACTTCATGGCAGTCACATTACCATTGACCTCAGTGATCTCCTTCCTAAAGTGCTAAGCCCTGCTGCAGTCTTGACTAAAAGGATTGAAGACTAGCTGAAATCTGCCTCATTACAATAACCTCAATGGGATGTACAGAGATGCTGCTTAAATCTGACATGGTAGCCACAGGTCCGACAGCTAAAATAACAGTTAGTTAGACATGTGATGATTGAAAGTTTATATATATTTCCAGATGTGAATGTTTGTTTACAATAATCTGTCACTTGTGCCAACAATACATTTATTTTTCCTTGTCCGGCATGTCCATGTTCTGCAACCAGTGTGGAGGGAGTGTGCTCTGTGGTGAACCCTGCTGTCCTGGAAGATTTTGGAGGCAACCCTAGGACAGGAGGGCACGATGTAGGTTCACCCTACAAGCAGAGCTGAAAATGTGTTGCTGGAAACGCATTTCCAGCCCTTCTTCGGGCTCATGCCCGAAACGTCGATTCTCCTACTCCTTGGATGCTGCCTGATCTGCTGCACTTTTCCAGCAACACATTTTTAGCTCTCATCTCCAGCATCTGCAGTCCTCACTTTCACCCTACAAGCATACAAACAAGGCCGCTTAGCCCTGTGAGTCTGCTCCATCATTCATTAAGATCAAGGGTGGTCTGATTCTAACCTCAACATTCCTAAGTTTACTCAATTATCTTTTATCCCCTTGGTAATCAAGAATTTATCCACTCCTGCCTTAAAAATAATATTTAAGGATTCTGCATCCACTGCCCTTTTAAGGAAAGGAATTCCAATGACTCTCAACCCTTCTGAGAGAATGGTTTGTTCCTAATCTTTGTTGTAAACAGGTGACACCTTACTTTTAAATTATGACTACCTCGTTGTAGATTCTCACACAAGAGGAAACATCCTTTCCACATCCACCCACTCAGTCCCCTCAGGATCTTGCATGTTTCAATTAAGTCTTCTCTTAAATATTCTAAGCTCCAGCAGATACAGGCCTAGCCTTCCCAGCCTTTCCTCATAAGGCATAGGTATTAGTCAAATAAACTTTCTCTGAATTGCTTCCAATGCATTTATATCCTTTTGTCCACAATTGCTATCTTACTAAAACCTGTCTACCTGAAGCATAATCTTTCTACTCTTGCATTCAGTAAAATGGCAATAAAATCTTACAATCTAATGGCTTTCCTGAATATCTGCAGATTAACCTTTGGTGACTCATTCACTCAGACACCCTGATCTTTCTGCAATTCTGAACCCTGCAACCACTCAACCTAGAGATAACTTGCTTCTTTTTCATTCTTTCAGCCAAAATGGACAATTTCACACTCTCCCATATTGCAATCCTTTTGCCAGATCTTTGCCGATTCACTTATCTACATCCCTTTAAAAGCTCCTCATGTTCTTTTCACAACTCACTTTTCTACTTGTGTTATCAGCAAATTAAGCTAATACACCTTCAGTCCTCCTCTGCAAATACTCTTCCTGTTTATTCATTCATGGGATGTGGCCATCACTGGCCATTTATCGTCCATTGGTCAGTTAAGAGTCAACCACATTGCTGTGAGTCTGTAGTCACATGTGGGTCAGACCAATTAAGGATGGCAAATTTCCTTCCCTAAAAGACATTAGTGAACCAGATGGATTTTTTTCAACAATTGACCACGGTTTCATGGTCATTGGCAGATACTTAATTCCAGGTTCTTTATTGAATTCAAATTTCACTAAATCAAATTTCTCTGCTGTAACTTCCACAGGGTTGGGGATCACAGGGACGGTGGCGTAGGAAATGCCCTGGCCTCTCTGAAGAGACTTCTGAGGAGCCTGTGTTTGGTTCCAGATCTGACTGGGTGTGCTCCCACCAAACCTGTCTCCTGGAGAGGAAGCACCATCTGAGATGATGAGTCTCCTTGCCTTGCTGCTGATGCTGAGCACCAATGGCTAAAGTGATGGTCTCCAGATCCGTGTGCATTGATGGCATCTTCTGACTGACCCAGAATGAAAAATAAAATATTGTAGATGCTGGAAGTCTGAAATAAAATCAGAAAGTGCTGGAGAAGATCCACAGGTCTGGCAACATCTGTAAAGTGAGAAACAAAGTTAGCGTATTGAGTCCAAAGACGACTCTTGGTTTGAATTCTCACCCAGCTGCAGAGAGTTGCCGGTGATGTACTCACCAGAATGTTCCTGTGGCTAGTTAGGTAGATAACCTATCGGGTATAAGTCACAAAGCTACCGGAGAATACAGCATAAAGTCTTGCTGATGCATCCTACAGAGGTGGTAGAGGAGCTGATGGGGTGAGAGGCTGGCTTCTTCCAGGCCATGACTGGATGGATGCTGCATGGGTGGCTGCATCAGAAAAGAGAGGCTATCAGATTTTTGATAGGTCCAGAAGCTTGCAGAGTGCGTTACGGCTACATTTTCAGTGGTAGTAGTAGGAGGGTAGTGCAGCATGGCACAATGAGGTTTACTAGGTGACATGATAGTCTCAATCTAAAACAATGGTTAACAGTGAAGAATAAATGTGTTATATTTACCTTCTTGGGTGATCTTTAAATACAGCAATTTAAGTGATGGAGACCATAACCATTAACAGTAAAGCCGCTGAACATTTTAAAACATTTGATGTTACTGAAGTGGTATAAGCCAATGTTTGCTAATGTCACTTTAAGCAGTGACTTTTTAGCCTCTCTTGCCCAGTAGAAAGAGAGTGGCGGTTTCATTTGATTGTGGATAATTTTAAGAGTACTGAAGACTTGGATAGGCCTGCACCAAAACAACATGAGACCATGATTGCTGGCTCGTTCAACATTGAGTGGAGATGGCCTTCTAACTTTGGAAAATCAGGATTTGACAATTTTAAGGGGAGGTGTTGAAGTAACAGTTGTAATCAAAACTGTAGTCAGTTACACAGGCTCAACTGCAAGCATTATGATAGACATGTTAAATTTATTTAGAAGTTAAGTTCTAGTTATACAACTCGTGCATCTGACTGTGACAAGTCACAAATCTAAGGCAAGATCAGATAGGACAGCACAAATGAACAGCTCATCTTTCCATCTTCTCTTTCCTTTGCCTTCTCAAAGTTTTTCACCAGCTTCCCAAGATTGTTAGACCAAAGTCAGCACAGATTCCTTCTTGATTGTCAATCCACTACTAACTGCAGTGAAACCATTCCTTTATAGCATCAGGCCTGGTTTGAACATTGAGAAGACCTCACTATCATATAAAGATTCTCTTTAAATAACTTCCAAGGACATGTCAAGTTCTTCATTTAAACCATGCAGTAAAAGCCCAGTCATTTGCTTGTTCCATGTTTTCAGGCTCCAGTGAGGTCCTTACAACATCTTATGGGCTACTTCCTTTGTCAACTGCCCATATTCCTATTTGTTGCCATACCTCTTTGTTCTTGATGTTAAAAAAAGGTCTTGGTATTAACTTTAATTTCTAACATAACTAAAAGAAAAGATAAGGAGGTTAACAATCAAAAGAAGAGCCAACAGTAGCACTTCAGATGAAAAGTTCGAAGGTCATATTCCTCAAGAATCAGTGCTTTAGAGAAATTGAAACATCAATCTTAAGAACTCAAATCTAAAGCTGCCATGAATAAGGTTGGAGGAAACAATGTGGTAAGAATATGCTAGAAGTAACAATGAACAGTTAGATGATATGCAACTATGAGAACGTCAGGCAGTTGCTATGAAAAGAAAGAGATGGGGTGCTACAGGAAGTTAGTCTTCCTCTTTCATTAAATTCACAGTAGTTGCAGGACTTCTATGAGAAACAGTAACTGCCAGCAGCTTAAATTGGAAACTGGTCTCACTCCTCAAGACTTAAAGTAGAAAAGTGTCCGCACAAAAGATTACAAATAGATTTCCTATGATATTGCTTCAGTTGAATTGGAGAATACTGTTATGGTAGAAATTTAGTTGCGAATTTATTGTGATTGAATAAGATAAACTGTGTTTTATTCTTAATGGCTAACCATTGCTATAATGTTGATCCTGCAGACAGATGTCATGAGTTAGACTCTTGTGCTCCCCCATTCTCCAGCGAGAATCCACAATGCAAACTGAAGGCATTAGATGATGTTTCAGTGAGCACTGTGACAAAACACAAGTGTGAAATCAGTGATACATATTCAAGGTGCTGGGTTTCAATAAACACTGGAACAACAGATTTGGAGGTGCCAGTGTTGGACTGGGGTGTACAAAGTTAAAAATCGCAACACCAGGTTATAGTCCAACAGGTTTATTTGAAAGCACTAGCTTTCCGAGCACTGCTCCTTCATTAGGTGGTTGAAAGTGCAGCGCTCCAAAAGTTAGTGCTTCCAAATAAACCTGTTGCACTATAACCTAAGACCATAAGAAATAGGAGTGGAAGTAAGGCCATTCAGCCCGTCGAGTCCACTCCACCATTCAATCACAGCTGATTGGCATTTCAACCCCACTTACCCGCAGTCTCCCCGTATCCTTTAATTCCTTGTGAGATTAAGAATTTATCGATCTCTGCCTTGAAGACATTTAATGTCCCAGCCTCCACTGTGCTCTGTGGCAGTGAATTCCACAGGCCCAACACTGTCTGGCTGAAGAAATGTCTTCTCATTTCCGTTAAAGGCTATGCCCACAAGTCCTAGTATCCCCGCCTGACGGAAACAATTTCCCAGTCTTTCTAAGCCATGCATTATCTTGTAAGTTTCTATTAGATCTCCCCTCAACCTTTTGAACTCTAACGAATACAATCCCAGGATCCTCAGCCCTTTATCGTATGATAGTCCTACCGTTCCAGGGATCATCCGTGTGAATCTCTGCTGGACACACTCCAGTGCCAGTATGTCTTTCCTGAGGTGTGGGGCCCAAAACTGGATACATTATTCTAAATGGGGCCTAACCAGAGCTTTATAAAGTCTCAGTCTCACTGCTTTTATATTCCAACCCTCTTGAAATAAATGACAGCATTACATTTGCTTTCTTAACTACAGACTCAATCTGCAAGTCAACCTTTAGAGAATTCTGGACTAGCACTCCCAGATCCCTTTGTACTTTAGCTTTATGAATTTTCTCACTGTTTATAAAATAGTCCATGCCTGTGTTCTTTTTTCTAAAGTGAAAGATGTCATTTTTGCTCACATTGAATTTCATCAGCCATTTCTTGGACCATTCTCCTAAACTGTCTAAATCTTTCTGTCATCTCCCCACCTCCTCAGAACTACCTACCTGTCACCTAACTTCATATCATCGGCAAACTTCGCCAGAATGCCCCCCAGTCTCTTTATCCAGATCATTTATATATAAAGTGGACAGCTACAGTTGGTGTTGTGTGATTTTTAACTTGGAGCAACAGAACATTTCATGCATGTAGGTTAGAAATATTCACCTTAGAGGGAGTGCAATGTAAGCCAAATGATCCCTGGCTTTCAAAAAAAATTTTTGTTTTTACTCATTCACTGGATATGAGCATTGGTGGTTTAGACCCGTATTTCTTACCCATCTGAGTAACTATTTGGAAGGTGGTGGTGTGCAGCCTTTTGAAACTGCTGTTGTCCATTATGTGTGTCCCATAGTGCTAGTAGAAATTGAATTTTGAAGATTTGATCCAGTGATGCTGAAGGAACAACAATTAGTTGCAACTTAAGATCATGAGTGGCTTCAAGGGGATATATGGTGCTCCCATGTATCCACTGCCCTTGTCCTTCTAGATGGCAGAGGCCATGGGTTTAGAACACATTAAATGAACAGAGGTGAGTTGCTGCAGTAGATGATACACTGCCACTGTGGAGGGAGTGAGTATTAAAGATAGTGGATAACATGCCAGTCAAATGGGGTTCCTATGTATTGATTCATATTCAGCTTCTTGAGTGTTGCACTCATCCAAGTGAGTGGACATAATTCCTGACATTAGTCTTATGGATGGTGAACAGGTTTTGAGGACATGAGTTATTCACCACAGTGATCCGAGCCACTGACTATGAGAGAGGTCACAGTATTTATATAGCTGGTCCAGTTCAGTCTCTAGTCAATAGAGTAGTAACCTCTAGGATGTTGATAATGGGGTATTCAGCAATAGTAATGCCACTGAATGACATGTTGGATTCTCTATAAGTGGAGATGATCATTGCCTGGCACTTGTGCGGTATGCATGTAACATATCATTTACCAAGCCTGAATATTGTCTAGGCCTGGCTGCATAAGGCTATCCACTGCTTTAATATCTGATGAGTTCAGAATGGTGCTGAACCTTGGGTAGGCATCAGTGAACATCCCACTTCTGACCTTGTGATGGAAGGAAGGACTTTAGTAAAGTGGCTGAAGATAGTTCGGTCTAAGACACTATCCTGAGGAACGCCTGTAGACATATCCTGGGAAAATGATTGACCGCAACAACCACAACAATCTTCTCCTCTTTTCACTGTGATTCTAGTCAATGGAGAGTTATCCCCAATTCCCATTAACTCCAGTTTTGCTAGAGCTCCTTGATATCACAATTGGTCAAATCCTGCTTAGATGTCAAGAGCTGTCATTCTCATCTTACCTACAGAATTCAGTCCTACTAAATTGCTTGAATTCCAGTTAGTATGCGGAACAGTTAGGTTAGATTGAGCGAAAACTATTTATATTGGTTGTGAAGTATGGATCTGGAGATCAGATTCTAAACATCATGAAATGAACAAATGCTTCTGCCCACAAATCATGCTAGAAGCTTGGATCTTCCGCAAAGAGCTTTGTTTATGCAATTGTTAATTTAAAACTGCTGTTGATAATATCTTTGGTTAACAAGAATCTAAGTAATTAGAAACTAGTAAGAAATGTGGAGTTCGGTCATAGCCATCATTTCTTGAAACCATGACTCATTTCTGTGGGGCTGAACTTCCTACTTCTACATCAACAGAAATCAGTTTAGGAGTTTCAATCTTATAATGTGACATTGAGGTATACTTGATTGATTGATTATACAGAAATGAGTATATAAATTGACATTGAGAAATGTGTTATTTGCAGGGGATTGTCTCCTGACCTGTATGCCATTCTCAGCTATATTTCACTGTTTCGTGCCTGACCTCAATAAATATTAGCTCTGAAAATAATAGCAGTTCCCATCACGTACCTGGCTGTCACTACTTAATTGATGTTTAGGATTCCAGTGAAGTTCCTAGATGAAGTCAGAGAAATTGTTATCTACAGGCAATCCTCTGTTTGATGTACCTTACTGACTCTAAACCCTCTAGCACCATTCAGCAATGGTTTAAATTCTCTGTGGCAAACACAATAGCATTAAATTCAGAAAATCCTTGATTTTAATGAGGATGGAACTATGATAATTAGCTCTTCAATATTTTCAGCCAGCAGAGCAGTGCAAAATTCCCTGAACGTTATGGTGTGTCTGATGCATCAGTCATTCATGCCACAACTTCCGACAACTTCTGTGCCTTAATAATGCTTCCCACTGTGAGAAAATCTGAACCTTTCTACAGGCATTCGGTTTGTTCCTTTCCAGGTGATTGTTGTACCTCCAGGTTAATGACCAACAGTCATCACAACAATAAAATAACGGAGTTCCAGTTAATGTTTTTTTTTGTCCCCATGTGGCTTTCTTGTCATGTACTGCAAGTAATCTAACTCTCATTTACTGATTTAGCCAATGTGCTTACTGTGGGCACTTTTCAATCAACTTTGTCAGGCTACTACTTTCACTTCCACTTTTCTGGAGTCTGGTGATTTTTTTGTGAAGTAGGTTCAGCAATTTGTTGCTTCTGATGCAGAAAGCCTATTCGGAGGGAGTATGAATTGGAGAACTGCAACAAAAACATTGTAAACTAGTCTCCATTGCACATGTCTTGAGATCAGCTTATTTGGTAAGAGTGTGAGATTGCTGATGTTCCTCTTTTGCTTTGTTTTAAAGTAATGCATGTTTACATGTGCATTTTAACATCCTCACACCTCGCTTCCTGCAATGACTCCATTCTCCCAGTTTTTCTGTCTCCATTGCAGCTGTTCTGATGATGCCACCTTCCACAAAGTTGCCTCAGAAACATCCTTTCTCCTCAACCAAGAATTCCCCGCAACCGTGGTTGAGAGAGCCCCTACCAGTGTTCTGTCCCATCTCCTGGGTTTCAGCCCTCACCTTTCTGTTCCCTCAGTCCTTACTTATCATCCCATCTCATCAAAGCACCATAGGCCACCATTTTCATCACCTCCAGCAGGATACCATGACCAGACACACAGTCCCCTCTGGGATAGCCTAGTCCAATCTACCTCCACTCTCATACCTCCCCACATTCCCACACAATCACGTAAGGTGGAACACCTGTCCATTAACCTCCTCCCTCCTCACTATCGGAGGTTCTCTCTCACACACACCCCTTCCAGGTGAACCTACATTTCAGTCAACCTCGTCTACTGTATTCACTATTCACAATGTGGTCTCCTCCACATTGAAGAGATGAAACACACACTGAGAGATCACTTTGCAGAACATCTACGTTCTGTCAGCAACAATGACTCTGAACTTCCAGCTGCCTGCTACTTCAACACAGTCCTCTTTTGCCACACCAACATCCCTGCGGCAGGCCTGCTGCAGTGCTCCAGCAGGCCTCAGTGTCAACTTGAAGAAAAGGATCTCATCTTTCACTTGGAGACCCTGCAGCCTCAAGAACTCAACATTGAGGTCAATAAACATGTTCAATAAACTGTTGTGCACAGACAACAAATGTATTAATAGTGACATATTCAAAAGGAGAAAAATCATAGGTAACTATACACTAGTTTTGCCTTAGTTATTGAGAAAGTGTTATGTCTATCATAAAGGATGTAATAGAAGAGCTTTTAGAAATATATAATATAATCAAGAAGAATAAAAATCAGGACATGAAGAAGAAATCATGCCAGACACAGCTATTTGAAGGGAAGTCCAAATTTGAGATGTGGGAGGCTTTCAAAGATAGGTTAAAGATAGTGCAGGATAGGCATGTCCCATTGAAGGAAAGGAAGGGCAAGATTCGCGAACGGTGGATGATAGGAGAAATTGTACGACTAGCCAAGAGGTAAAGGGAAGCGTACATTAGGTCTAGGCAGCTAAGAACAGAACGGGCCCTGGAGGAATATCGGAAGAGTAGGACAAGTCTTTAACAAGGAATCAAGTGGGCTAAAAGGGGTCATGAAATAGTTTTAGTGAGCAGAATTAAAGAAAATCCCAAAAACATTTTATTCTTATATAAGAAGCAAGTGAGTAACTAGAGAAAGGAGTGGTCCGCTATAGGATAACGAAGGAAGGCTGTGTGTCGAACCTGAGCAAATGGGTGAGATTCTGAATGATTACTTTGCATCAGTGTTCACTGAGGAGAGGAACATGATAAATCTTGAGATTAGAGATAGAAGTTTGATTAGTCTGGGTCATGTTGGCATAAGTAGGGAGGATGTGTTGGGTTGGCTAGAGGTTATTAAGGTGGACAAATCCCCAGGACCGGATGGGATCTATCCCAGGTTGCTAAGGAAGGCAAGAGAGGAAATAGTTGGAGCCCTGACAGATATTGTTGTGGCATCCTTAAGTACAGGTGAGGTGCCGGAGGACTGGAGGGTTGCTCATATTGTCGCGTTGTACAAGAAGGTAAGTAGGGATATTCCGGGTAACTACTGACCAGTGAGTCTGATGTTAATGGTGGGAAAGTTGCTGGAGAAGGTACTGAGGGATAGGCAACATGGTTTTGTGCGGGGGAGATCATGCCATACCAACTTAACAGAGTTCTTCGAGGAAGTTGATAGATGAACGAAGGGCTTTGATCTCATATACATGGACTTTAATAAAGCCTTTGATAAGGTTTTCCATGGTAGACTAATGGAGAAAGTGAAGTCACATGGTGTGCAGGGTGTTCTAGCTGGGTGCATAAAGAACTGGTTGAGCAACAGGAGACAGAGAGTAGTAGTTGAAAGGAGTTTCTCGAAATAGAGAAAGGTGACTAGTGGTGTTCCACAGGGGTCAGTATTGAGGCTGTGGCAGTATTGAGGCAGTTGGTTGTAATATACATAAATTATTTGGAAGAGAGCACTGTTGGTATGATCAGCAAGTTTGCAGATGACATGAAGATTGGTGGAGTAGCAGAAAGCATAGGGGACTGACAGAGAATACAGGAGGATATAGATAGACTGGAGAGTTGGGTGGAAAAGTGGCCGGTGGTTTTCAATCCAGACAAATGTGAAGTGATGCATTTAGGCAAGTCTAATTCTAGAGCGAATTATACAATGAACGGAAGAGCCTTGGGAAAAATTGATGGGCAGAGAAATCTGGGAGTGCTGGTCCATTGTACCCTGAAGGTTGCTGCACAGGTGGATAGATTGGTCAAGAAGGCATATAGTATGCTTGCCTTCATTGGACGAGGTATTGAGTATAAGAGCTGGCCATTACCAAAAGGATGTGGATGCTTTGGAGAGGGTGCAGAGAAGGTTTACGAAGATGTTGCCTGGTATGGAAGGAGCTAGCTATGAAGAGAGGTTGAGCAGGTTAGGTTTATTTGATTAGAAAAAAAGGATATTGAGGGGGGACCTGATTGAGGTTTACAAAATCATGAAGGGTATAGACAGGGTGGATAGAAACAAGCTTTTTCCCAGGGTGAAGGATTTAATAATGAGAGGTCATTCTTTCAAGGTGAGAGGTGGAAAGTTTAAGGGGGATACACATGGCAAATACTTCACACGGAGGGTGGTGTGCATTTGGAACGCATTGCCAGCAGAGGTGGTAGAGGAAGGAACAGTAGATTTATTTAAGAAGAATCTGGACAGATGCATGAGTAGATGGGGAGCAGAGGGATACAGATGCTTAGGAATTGACTGATATGTTTAGACAGTACATTTGGATCGGCTCAGGCGAAGGGCCTGTACCTGGGCTGTAAATTTTTCTTTGTTCTATAAATTTATTAGAATTATTTGAAGTAATAAGCAGGCAAGATAGATTTCCAGAAGGCACATGTTAGGAGACTTAATAAAATAAAAGCCCATGCTGTTGGAGGTAGTATCTTAACATGGAGAGAGGATTAACTTTGGATTTAGTTTATTTGGATTTAGTAAAGCCTTGGCGAGGTTCAGTATGGTAGATTAATTAGTAAAGTTAGGTCACATGGGATTCAGGGTGATCGTGCCAATTAGCTTAACCGCAGGAACAGAATGTAATGGGGAGGGTTGCTTTTCAGACTTAAGGCCTGTGACCAGCTGTGTTCCACAGGGATCGGCTCTGGGTCCTCTTTTGTTTGTCATTTATATAAATGATTTGGATGTGAATATAGAACGCATGATTAGTAAGTTTGTTGACAACACCAGAAATTGGTGCCATAGTCGACAGTGAAGAAGATTTTCAACGACTGCAAAAGGATCTTGATCAAATGGGTCATGGGTTGAAAGATGGCAGATGAAGTTCAAACTGGATAAATGTGAGGTATTGCATTTTGGTACAACAAACAAAGGTAGGGCTTTTACAATTAATTGTAGTGCCTTGGGTAGTGTTGTCAAACAGAGGGACCTAGGGGTGCAGGAACATACTTCTTTGAAATTTTCATTACATATAGACAAGGTGATTAAAGAGATACTTGGCACCCTTGCCTTCATTGCTCACTCCTTTGAGTATAGGAGTTGGGATGTTATGTTGAGGTTGTATCGGACATTAGTGCCTCTTCTGGAATACTTTGTCCAGTTCTGGTCACCCAGTTATAGGAAGGATATTATAAAGCTGAAGAGGGTTCAGAAGAGATTTACCAGGATGTTGCTAGGTATGGAAGGTTTGAGTTATAAAGAAAGGCTTATATAAAGAAAGGCTGGGACTCTTTTCACTGAAGCACAGGAGGTGGGGAACCTTAGAAGTTTACAAAATGATGAGAAGTATAAAGAGAGTTGATGGTAGTTGTCTTTTCCCTAAGACTGGGGATTTCAAGACAAGGAAGCACTTTATTAAGGTGAGAGGAAAGAGATTTTAAAAAGACATGAGGAATTTTCTTTTTACACAGGATGGTTTGCATGTGGAATGAACTTCCTGAGGATGTGTTGGATGTGGGTACAATTACAACATTTAAAAGACATTTGGATGGATACGTGAATAGGAAAGGTTTAAATAGATATGGGCCAGGAACAGGCGGGTGGGACTAGTTTAGTTTGTGATTATGTTCAGCATGGACTGGTTGGATGGAAGAGTCAGTTTCTGTGCTGTAACAAGTTTGCTCTCAAGGTTGATATAGGCCTTAAGATGTACAAGGTCATTTCTGCTGACATGGACAGGTAGGTTGTTCACGCTTCATGCCTGCTAAAATAGAGTATTAACTTGTAAAAAGTGTTGCCCAAGTCACGTTTTACAAAACCTTATTAATTTCCACAAAGTAGAGAGAGTTGGGAATGTATTTTTTGCACGGCAACCTGTAACTAGTGGAGTACCACAGGGATCAGTGACCTGGCCATGATTATTTACACTATATATTCCTGATCTGAATGAAGGAAGTGAATGTATTATCACTCAGTTTGCAGATGACACAAATATTGGCAAGTAGCAAAATGGTCCCTCTGCAGAGGGATATAAATAGGTTAACAAGTAGGCAAAAACATGGCAGATTGAACGTAATGTGGGAAAATGTGAGGTTATGCACTTTGGCAGTAAGAGAAGAGGAGCTGAATATTATTTAAATTGAGAAAGAAAAGTGAAAAGCTACAGCACAGACAGATTTGGGAATCCCCATGTAAATCACAAAAGTTGGCATACACATACAGCAGGTAATATGGAAGGTAAATAGACTGCTGGCCTTTATCTCAAAGGGATTGCAGTTTAAGATAGGGAAGTCTTGCTAAAACTAGACAAGGCACAACAAAAAATCCACATCTGAAATACTGTGAACTGTTTTGCCCCCATTATCTCAGGAATTATATAGTAATTTCTGACAGTCACTGAGCATTCACTGAGCCTGGATTTCCATGGTAACATGTTCATGGAAACACCCAGATGTATGCATGCTGGAGCCAGCACATTGATTACTAATGTGGTGGAACCTTCCGATCTTTGATACAGTGTATTGTCACTGACAAACCTGCCTGTTAGTCCAGATATAGTCCATTATATCAACAAGCATAGGTCCTGTTCCGTCTGCAGCTGTGAAGGTACCTGACTTCTGGTGGTGAACTGAGGGCCAGTGGTCTGGACTGATACCTCTTTGATCATCTGTGGAGATGTGACAGTGATATGCTCACCCGATTGTGCTCGAGTATAATCAAGAAAGAGGTACAATGAGATGACAGCCTGTAAGCTGATGGGGGAAGCAGGAGAAAGCCTCTGAGGGATCTGTAGCTTCTTCCTCAGAGGTGGGGGAGGAGCTAATGGAGTGAGCAGTTGGAATTTTTGGAGTAGAGTTGGTATGCATGCTGTTGTTACATGAATAATAAAATCCTGAGTGCCTTAAGAATAAGTTAGCAGTTGTAATAGGAGAGCAGAGTGATAATACACAATGAAGCTTACTGGGTTGCCTGGATGTGAAGTTCACAGCATCTCCACAGGAGCTGTCTGATCTTCTCCAGCCATCTCAAGGATTTTCACCACAGAGTTGAGAACGTGAATGTAGACCACACTGCCAACCATTTTGGTTCTCATTGCTCTATTGTGTGACATTTTCTTCTGCAGAGAGACAAAAGGAGGAATTACGAGTAAAATGAAAATGGATGGAAGAATTATTCGTGGCAGTGTATTAGCAATGTGCCCAACCGATTGAGTGGGAAGCACAGAGATCAGGAAGTACTTTGAGTGGATGAGGAGAACAATTGAGTGAAGGTGCTACAAGCAATAATTGGAGTGAAGACTGTGCACTCCCTTCACCAAATTTAACAGTGACAGAATTAGAATGAATGTGAGGTAGCAGACAGAGATGGTGACACGTACCCTGGTGGAGCAGTCTGTCACTTATGTATTTCCCTTGCTGCATAAATTGGCACCAACCTTGGCTGGGTGTCTCTGGTGTTATGGCCTTCTTTGCTGGTCCCAAGGAAAGACAATGACTCACCTTTCCATCATCTTATCCACTAGCACATCCTGATGCCTCTCTCAGGAGTTGCTGCTGTTGGCAGTGTGCAAAATTGCCTTTCTGGGACAGCTCATAGACAAAACTGATCCAACTGCATGGTAGTAAAAGCAGTCCTGGTTTGAAATGTTTGAAGTGGTGCACAGTTGGGCTCGAACATGGTGCCAGAGGCATAAGCGGCATCAGGTCCCAGCAGTGATGAGCCCCTCCTTCCTCTGCTGCAGCATAATTGGATGGGAAGTGAACATAGAACCTGAAAGCAGCTTTAATGAGGTGAGGAACAAAATATTGTGTGTGAAAAGCCACCTTGGGCCAATGTGGCAAACTCTCTATGTAACTCCCCAAAAACAATACAGCCAGAAAATCAGAAAATTCAACACCATGTTTATAGGTGCGCAGGAAAGGCAGTAAAATGGTAGAGAGGGAAGATAACCTGAATAATAAAGATGAAATTGTATCAATGACAACATAGATTATGTAATTTGAGTTAAACAGACAGCAGCTTCCAGAAGCCGGAGTCATACAGTGACATGATTATCAATGTGCATGATGTTTCCTAGTGGCTGTGTGTTTACAGGAAAAATGCCCACATGTATCTGTTGCCTACTGAGGCCTCAGCTATTGTTTGTATGTATTAATGACTTCGAATTTGGGATTCAAAAGCCAAATATTGAAATTTGTTGGTAGTACAAACACAGCTGGCATTGAAGTAGTTTTGAAAAATGTCATAAAATTACAAAACGCTATTAAGTAAATGAATTTCAACACACGCAAACTTAAAACCATCCATTTGAGACTTAAAGTGAATTGAACAGAATGATTCACTATCTAAATGGTGAAAAGCTAGAAAAATGGAGGTCCGGAGAGACTTCGGGTCCCAAGTACATAAATTATTAACATAGGATACAAGGAAACAATTTTTGGTCTTAGAGTAATCAAGAATTACTAGACAGGATTGTTTGAAAATTACAGTGAGATTTCAGGAGCAAAATATGAAAGAACTTCAACATTTAAAGGAGAGCCAAATTTTGGAACTCCTTTCTTTTCTTCCTAGAGCAACTGTTAATAATGTATAAACCAGAGATTGACAAATCTTTGTTAACCGAAGTGATTTAAAAAGGGATTAATTGATAAAAGGAATTTGACCACAGGTGGGTCATGATCTTAATCAATTGTAGGATAGATGTGAGGGGCTGGTTTTGTTCATAGGCCTTCTAGTAATAAGACTTTAAACAAAGACATTTTACTATTAGCAAGATCTTTACAAATCCTATTCAATCCCCATGGGAGACTGGTTAGCAATGTTAGATCTCATGGAATACAGGGAGAACTAGCCATTTGGATACAGAACTGGCTCAAAGGTAGAAGACAAAGGGTGGTGGTGGAGGGTTGCTTTTCAGACTGGAGGCCTGTGACCAGTGGAGTACCACAAGGATCGGTGCTGGGTCCTCTACTTTTTGTCATTTACATAAATGATTTGGATGTGAGCATTAGAGGTTGGTTAGTAAGTTTTCAGATGACACCAAAATTGGAGGTGTAGTGGACACTCAGATTACAACAGGATCTTGATTAGATGGGCTAATGGGCTGAGAAGTGGCAGATGGAGTTTAATTCAGATAAATGTGAGGTGCTGCATTTTGGGAAAGCAAATCTTAGCAGGACTTATCATTAAGTGTATAAGGTCCTAGAGAGTGTTGCTGAACAAAGAGACCTTGGAGTGCAGGTTCATGGCTCCTTGAAAGTAGAATCGCAAGTAGATAGGATAGTGTAGACGACATTTGGTATGCTTTCCTTTATTGGTCAGAGTATTGAGTACAGGAGTTCAGAGGTCATGTTGCGGCTGTACAGGACATTTGGTTAGGCCACTGTTGGAATATTGTGTGCAATTCTGGTCTCCTTCCTATCGAAAAGATGTTGTGAAACTTGAAAGGGTTCAGAAAAGATTTACAAGGATGTTGCCAGGGTTGGAGGAGTTGAGCTATAGGGAGAGGCTGATCAGGCTGGGGCTGTTTTCCCTGGAGCGTCAGAGGCTGAGGGGTGACCTTAAAGAAGTTTACAAAATTATGACGGGAATAGATAGGGGAAATAAAAAAAGTATTTTCCCTGGGGTGGAGGGATGGCAGGGATTCCAGAACTAGAGGGCATGGTTTAAGGTGAGAGGGGAAAGATATAAAAGAGACCTGGGGGCAACTTTTTCATGCAGAGAGTGGTATGTGTATGGAATGAGCTGCCAGAGGAAGTAGTGGAGGCTGATACAATTGCAACATTTAAAAGGCATTTGGATGTGTATATGAATAGGAAGGATTTGGAGTAATATGGGCTGGGTACTGCCAGGTTGGACTAGATTGGGTTGGGATATCTGCTCGGCATGGATGGGTTGGACAGAAGGGTCTGTTTCTGTGCTATACATATCTCTATGACTCTGTAATTTTTGTGTTAAAATGCTAGCTCATAGTACTATAGTATAATTAAATCCCAGAAGGAAAACTGGCTTAATAGATCATTTGTATCTGCAGTTAGTGTGTTAGTTAGTCATGGAAATTCATGTCAGGCAGTGGAAATTCTTGTAAACATAATGGAACAAAAGATTTTAGATATAGAAGACAGTTAAGACAGGTCTTAACACAAACATCACAATAGAACTTTACCCTGCTTCTCAACACTATCCATTTCAGCGACTCTATCCTAGAGAAATATCAGTTCTATCTCAACTTTTAAAATCTTTACTTGTGTTTTTTTTCCGCCAGTTTCTTTCTCTTGGATTACCGAGACTGTTTTGTTCCACGTCCATTTGTAATTCTGATGGCCTAACCTTACTCAGTTCTAACATCGTGAAGACTTCTATCCATTCTTTCCTGGCTTGAAAACACTACAAACCAAGAAATCTCTTCTACAGAGATTTCTGGTCCTCCTGGGCTGACTTCTATTAGGAGAAGCTGTTATAAGTTCTCATCTGAATGCTAAGCTCTTCTGAACTGAGAGCCTGAACCATTTGCCCACCCTGGAGTCACTATTTGGCATAATGTGCTTACTCTCAATGTCATAAACTCCACAATATCAATGTTCAAGGCTGATATGGACAGATTACTCATCAGTAAGGGATTACAGGAGTAAAGGCTGGAAAGAGTTGAAGATTTTCAAATCAGCTACAATCTCATTAAATGGAGTAGATTCGATGGGCTGAATGGCCTACTTTTGCTCCTACACCTTATTGATCTGCCAAGCAGTTGACAGAAGTTGTATGTCTTATTAGAAATATTGCATTTAGGTCATTGTCAAAAGGACTTTCTGACCCCCTATTTAAAAAAATATCTTCACTGTACTCACCAAAACCCAGCTGCCTTGATTTAACAAAAAAGTCCAAATTACAGCAATGATAATACCCTTATCACAAGTTAGAAAAATAACTTTCATGGTAGAAATAAGACCCTTACCTGCTAACTTCACCTACCTATAGCCCTTGCAAATTTTCAGTGTCCTCTGCTCAATTTGCTCTACTACTTATATTATCATCTGCAAACCTTGTATTAGTAGTTGTTTCCCTTCATCCACCAAAATAGCATCATTCAACAGCTGTGCAGGAGTCTGCAAGCTGTCAGGAGATCTTAGTGAGTTTTGAGCAGATTTGTAGCTCAGCTTGAGGTTTTGGATGTTGGTTTGCTCGCTGAGCTGGAAGGTTCATTTCCAGACGTTTCGTTACCCTACTAGGTAACATCTTCAGTGGGCCTCAGGCAAAGCAATGCTGAAAAATTCCTGCTTTCTATTTATATGTTTGGTGTGACCTGGCTGTAGGTCACACACCTTTTGAATTATTATGTGGAGATCCCAGCCTCCAATGTATATGTGGTACCTATAGTTGAGCTTGCGGCTGTAAGCATCAGAGCTTCATTAGTGGCATTGCACTCTACTCCTGCCCTTGGAACTACTATGCCTGGGCAGGTAACAATTCCTGGATGTCTGAAAATAATAACATGGAAGAAGGGAAGTTGGCACAAGGCAAGGGAGGATTGGAAAGGGCTCATGGTTGCAACAATTGCCCTTTGATCATCATACCAAAAACAGTAGAATTATGACCTTTGAGGAATTGACAAAAGGATATTGGACAAGGAATAACATAATCCCCAATGTTTGGTGACAACAAATACAACAGGCTTTAACACAATTAATATCGAGATGTTGAGAGCCATCTCTTCTATTAGCCTCCAAAAATCAATGGTTATTTAGCCCCTACAAGTCTGCTCCTTCCCATTCTATTGTATGACACCTTATCCTGAAAGGTGAACAGTGGCAAAACGTGTGATGTTTTGGGTGATGTGCAGCAACAGGAGTGAGAGGGTGACTGCATTGTAATGTGTGAGGTTAAGGCTTCTGGATGTTAGCTGCAAATCTGGAATGCCAGGAACTTCTGCTGGAGGAGCAATTTAGGTTCAGTGTTTGACCAGCATGAGCCTTTGGTGACTTGAGGTTGAAGCCACATTGCCTAATCTTGTCCATCCATACATGATCAATTAGACTTTTTGTGGCACTTCCTCCTGTAAGAGCTTCTTAAAATGAAGCACTTTGGTGAAGCTTTTCTGAGGATTGGAGTCAAACTATGCTGTATTAACCCTTGCAACATTTTATCAAAATCAAAAATGCAAGCTGTCAGTAGACTGTACTTACCAGTTTCAAACCATGTGTCTGTGGCTACCATGGTGAGATTATTCCAGTTGACAGAGTTTATCAGCAATGGCAGTTAGTTAGTCACCCCAACTCCATTGGAGTTGCAAAATTTCTCAGAATCCGTTTCCTTAGGTAAATGTATGTGATAATTCTTGTACACTAAATATCAAAACTAATCAAATGGGCTGACACTGGCCAGTTCATAGCTGATGGACACTTCATTCTTAGCAGCATGAGTCAAGTCTCATGGCTGACCCAGTTGTACAGGGGTGGAGGAGAAAGAGTGGAAGAACAATGTCGATAGATTCCATAGTCTGGGAAGCAAACAAGTATTCCTGTGGCAGCAAATGTAACTCCAAGCAGCTTTGTTGCTTCTCTAGTCTCAAGGTCCAGGATATCAAGCAGCTGTTGCAGAACATCGTTCTGGGTAGGGTGAAAAGCTAGAAACCTTGGCTCACATTGGTACCAACAACTTAAATAGGAAGAGAAAGAAGTTCCTAAAAGCAGCTTTTAAGGAATTAGGAAGGAAATTAACAAGCAGGATCTCAAGAGTACTAATCTTAGGACTACTCAGCGTCATGTTCTCGTGAGCAAAGGACTAAAAAAATAGATCGATTGAACAAATGGCTGGAGGATTGGTGTGGCAGGATGAGCATCAGATTTCTGAAGCAGTAGGGAAGGTTCTGGAGCAGGTGGGACTCCTACTATCTCTCCAGGTGGGACTCCTACTATCTCTCCAGGTTGCTCTTTTAAAGGTGCGGGGCCAATATCAAGTTGCTTTTGCTGATGGACAAGGTTTAAACTAGCTTGTCTGGGGACGGAAACCTGAGTAGTTCAACTTGGAAGGATTAAAGCTCTTAACAGGATCTAGAAAAGTGGCAAGTGAATTTAGAAGGCATGCAAAAGCATTAATAGAGCATGGAACAATCTCAAAAATCAACCTGAATGTATGTCAAATTATTTAGAAGCACAAATCAAGGACATTATCTCATTGTTGTTACAGAACATGGTTGGAAAGTCATCCAGATAGGGAACTGAATATTCAAGGAAACAAGATTTATGGTGGACTTGCAAACCAGAAAGTGAGATGCTGTTGCACTGATAAGAGTTCCCATCAGCAAATATGGAAGGGAGGATTTCAAAAAGGAAGAGCAAAATGTGGAATTTGCTTGGATGGAGCTAAGAATGAGAAAGGGATACCAAATATTAGTAGGAATTGTCTCTAGGCAAAAGGCATGGCAGTGTGGGTATGGTATTAACCAGAGGATTAGAGAAGCATATAACATGGGTAATAAACTTGGGTGATATCTGTCCACATATAGACTGGGTGAGCTTCAAGAACACTAATGCTGTGGATGAGGAGTTTTTTAAAAAGAATATATTAGGGATTATTTTCTAAAGCAGCATATTGAGAAACTAACTAGAGAACATGTTACTTTTGACCTAGTACCATGGCTGATCAATGATCTAATTGTAAAGCAATCTTTACAAATGAATGACCATAATATGACAGAATTTTACATTACACTTGAAAGTGAGGTGCTTCAATTTGAAGCCAGGGTTTTAAATTTGAACAAAGTTAGTTATGAAGGTATAAGGGGTAAACTGGCTTAGATGATTGGAGAAATACATTAAAAGGTAAATGGTATGTAAGAAAAGGATAGTCTTTAAAGATTTACATTAGTTTACAGCAATTATACTTTCCTTTATAGAACAAATTCCTCAAATAGCCAACCAACTGTATCTAACAAAGCATAAATAGTAAATCAAGAGTTTTTAGAACACAAAAAGAGCACCATGAAATAAAAGCAAAAAAAAGTGAGGGATATCCCGACTTTAACAGGGAGACAATGGTCTACTCCATCAGTCATGGAATTGACATGCCTGGGGCTTGGGGTGCAGAGAGAAATAAGGAGTTAAACTGAGGATTAGTGGGAATGTAGGGAAGTCCAAAGATGATGGGGATGACTTGCCTCTTAAACCAGATTGACTTTTCTATTAAACTATATTTTATTTCCACTTAATCATAGTAGTTATGTGTAACAACCTTTACATCGTTTAATAACATTATGTGATAGGAGTTATAATTTAAAGTTGTCTAGCTGCAACATCTGTAGGAATGGAGTTCTAGATTTCTAATACACCTTGTGAAATGTTTCCAGGATTAGCTATAATTTAAGGTAATAACATTTTTCTCTGGACCTTTACCATCATGAGAAACTAAAATGGGCCTCACATGCACTCTAGAAGCAGTAGTTAAAAATCTCAGGTGTGTATAATATTTCTTACAATTCAGCATTTCTGCCACTCCTACAAAAAGACTCCTGTCCGTTACAACATGCAGGTTACTGGAACAATCCATTCATCACACCTCTCAGCTTGCCACGAGCATTCGCTTTTCATTGGAAGCGACAGGCTACAGACTAAGTGTAAATTAAATTGGCTTATTTCTACGTGAAAGTGGCTCATGGTAAGAGTTGCCAATTTTCTATCACTTGAGTCAAAGTATCAGAAATGTGACTTTGCACTGTGTAATTAACTTGTGTAGCCAAGTGAAACACGTCTGTAAACTCACTGACATACTGGCAAAGTTTGCTTTTCTTCAATTGTCTTGAGGGTTATGGTCAAACTGCCAGCTATTGCCTTAAACTAGGAACTTCCTCTTGATGCAGGAGCTATACCAAACTTTGCTTGAAGTAGTGAAATTAAATTATTTTGACATTAAAGGTGAAATAGCTTGTTTCAATGTTTCATATGTATATCATCAGTGAAGAGACAATTTTGACATGAGCAATATTACTCAAATTAAAATTTATCCTAAACAGCTTTTTAAACAAGTAAAAATTTGGGAGTTGATCCTTCTAAAAGTGAATAAATATCAGATAACTTAAATGTAAAACTTTACTGGAAAATGGATGAGAGGCTCAAACTATTACAATGGCATCAAAATCAAGCTTAAGTTTAAAAAAGATTTTAGGTGAATACTCGGAACACTTAGCATGTTGAATTAATGTTAAGCAATGGACAAAAAGAATACTGTGTTACATTAACAAAATCGGAAATGGCTGCAAAAACTCAGGAGGTCTGGCAGCATCTGTGGAGAAAAAGCGGAGTTAAAGTCGAGTCCAGTGACACTTCATCAGAACCTGTTCTGGCTAGTTGTATATGCTAGAGACAGGGGATGGCAGTTTGGTGGGTAAAGGAGTGAGGGGATAGGTGAAGACAGAACCCAGAGAGACAGCACACTTAGTCAAACAAAGTGATGGATGATAGAATGCCAGGGAAGAAGAAAAGCTGGTAATGGGGACCATACTTGGTGAAAATGGGTTGAATGTTCTGAAAACAGCTCATGTGATGACAAGGCCTTCAACGTGGAGGTGGTTAAAGGACATTGACTTCTGCCCAAGAATTAATCAACTCTATATTGAGCCCTGAAGGCTGCAGGGTTCCCAAGAAAATGAGATGCTGTTCTTCCAGCTTGTGCTTAGCCTTCACTGGAGTACTGAGTAGACAAACGTTGGCTAGGGAACACGGTGGTGTATTAAAGTGGCAGATCACTCGGAACAAGGGATCAGTTTTGCAGACAGAACATAGGTTGTTCAGTCTGTGTTTCGTTTCCCTAATGTAGAAGAGACTGCTTTTTCAGATTTCCACAGTTCTTGGTTTTATTTCATTCTGCATTTCATTATGCAAGCCAAAAAACACCATACCTTTTGAACATTTGTTATATTTAAAGCAGACCAAAGAAATATGAATACCATTTTGATTGGCTAATTGAGGAAACATGAGGTTGGTAACAAACTTTTCAAATCAAAATTTGGCTGTTGAACAAAGGCTCAAACATTGCATCGATGATGAGGTAATCCAACAGATTTTACAAAAAATATGTGCGACATATTAGACAAAGTGTATTGAGAAGTGTTCTCAAACAGATCCTGAGCAAGATCCATCCTAAGGTTATATAGGATACACAGCACAGCATGCAGGCCATTCGACCCAATAGTTCATGCTGGCGCTTATGCTCTACTTGAGTTTCATCTAAATCTACAAATCATTACCATCTAATTCCTTTTTCCTCAAAAGCTGGTCTACCTTCCACTCTAATGTGTATTTACACCACCATTCTACAGTTCCGATTTCCATTCTTCCCACACTGCAGACACAATTTTCTTTCCGATTTTTCAATGGGTGATGTATAATGACAGCCTCATGTTGGACTACTTCCCCAAACAGGAAACATTCTTTCTGTATCTACTCTATTGGAACCGTACATAATTTTAAGAAACTCTAGGTCATCTCTCAGTTTATAAATATATACCTAATCATACCGCCCACACGTTACTTGTATTATCCATATGAAATCTTCTTCAGATTCTTTCCAGTGTTTCTCTCCATCATTTTTAATGTATGTTAACCAGAACTGCAGAGTATTCCAAGTACAGTCTGACCAAGATTCAACAAGTTTAATGCTACTTGCTTTTCAATTCTAAACCAAAATAAAGTTTAGCGTTTGATTTACTTACTTTTCCAAATGGCCCAGCCATTTTATAGTGCAACTATTAGTAAAGGATGTATTTGCACTGAGGTTCCTTTGTTCTTCTGCCCCAGCTTAACTCACTCCATTTCAAGTAATCAGCAAAACCTACTGAATCTCACTGGTGTTTGGTTTTTATTTCAGATTTCTGCAATACTTGGCTTTTGTAGTAAGTGACATCCCCATTCTTACCAAAATGCATTCGCATAATTGCATTTGGTGGGCGGCACAGTGGTTAGCACTGCTGCCTCACAGTGCCAGAGACCCGGGTTCAATTCCCGACTCAGGCAACTGACTGTGTGGAGTTTGCACATTTTCCCCGTGTCTGCGTGGGTTTCCTCCGGGTGCTCCGGTTTCCTCCCACAGTCCAAAGATGTGCAGGTCAGGTGAATTGGCCAGGCTAAATTGCCCGTAGTGTTAAGTAAATGGGGTAAATGTAGGGGTATGGTTGTGTTGCGGATCGGTGTGGACTTGTTGGGCCGAAGGGCCTGTTTCCACACTAAGTAATCTAATCCAATTATCGGTGTTGAACTTCATTTGTAACTATAACTTTCATTCTGCAGGTTGACAGAAGCCCTTAGTATTGGCCATCTCCTTCAATTTGGCATCATCTATACATTTAAAAATTGCATTTTTGATTCCAAAATGAACTGTGAATTGCAGTGAACTTGTTTCATATCTCTGACCAATTTGCCACATGGGGCAAGATTGGCCAACACTGATTTACAGCAGAACCTCCAAGTTAAACCAAGGAAATTCAACTTAATTTCTTAGGGTAAAATAATTGAAAGAAGAACTTAGGACATCAGAAAAGGCTCTTTATAAAATATTTGATATGGCCTTCTGGCTGGGGAAGTTCATTCAGGAGAGATGGCAAGGAAGGTTGCTTTTTTTTCCCTGGACATACAAGTTAAGTAGCCTGAATGACTAATTTGGTATAATCCACATTAATTGTAGTACCAATGACCATTACTTTGGCTCCAAAAAGCCCAACATAATATTAGCACTTACACAAAAGTCTACAGTCCTACTTATACCCCAGGAGCAATGACTGACGGCAATAATAAAAATAATAACAATCGGTAAGCACAACAAACAGAAATAAAATGATTAGAAACAAAAAAGAACTCACTTGCTAGATTCAACTGGAGTATGCTATTTGTACTATGTATGAGTCATATAGACGATTAACAGTAATCTTAAAAAGGAATTGGATGAGCATCTCCAAAATGAATATTTGAATTTTGCCATCGCACAAAAATTGCGCAGAGGTCAACAGTATACTAGTTTCCCACTCTTTAGTGTCTGAAAATATTAAATTCATCTGGAAGAAAATTTATTAGCTTAAAAAATGGTTTAGATCATAAATTTGTTTAATACACTAACATTAACTAGACAAGATGTAGAAAATGCTTTCAAAATAAAATGCTTCACAAAAATGAACTAAAATTGTAAAAGTAAATACAAGACTTGAATATAGTTGGAGAGTTAATTACTCTGACATCTGAAACTATGAAATATCTGACATATCAATGAAATAAAGCTTCAAACATTTTTTTTGATTTCAACATAATGAGAGACCGCTACGTATAAAAATCCGGACGCATGAAATAGCTTTTGTTCAGTAAATTATGAGGCCTAAATGAAATTACATGTCGAAGTAACTAGCTCTGGAGGGATAACTACCCAGTCTGTTAATCTTGTAAGCTGAAAGATAACCAAAGCCAGCATGTTTTGATGAAAAAAGTGAAAGAACAGCCTTTTCATCCTATACTAATTTTGCCAATTTTAATTCCACCTTGACAACTTTGAAACTACAAAACTAATTACTCTCACAAATCTTGTGCCATACATTTTTAAAAAGGATCCATGTACACCTTAAAATTTAAACAGATTTTATACAAACAATTAAAATGTATTAAATAATTCTATGTATAAAAATAAAGAAAAACAATAAAAGGCACATGCAAATTACTGCTTTAGCACATTTGAACTTGTTTTGGCACCAGGTCAAACTTAATGCTCAAGTGCTAAAATGAAGCGCATTTTAAATTGAATATGGCATTATAACTCTTTTACATTAGTAATACAATGTTCCTACGTATATTTTCAAAGCATTTTAACATTCAATAAGTTAGAACACATAAGTTGTAATGAAGTATTAAGAATACCCATCCATGGACAGTAAATTCATTGCAACATTGATTCATACAGTTGTCTGTACACTTCATGCAAATAGACACAGGATCCTTTGAAATTATTGCTTTCAATTTTCTTGATTTCAATGACTTGTCAGAGTAGTTTATCATTAACACCCTTACATATTCTTGCATTACAACCTTTGAATGCCTAAACATACTGCTAGCTAATTATTTGGGATTTAATGAAAGTGTTGTACATGATATTGAATAATATTTTGACAGAAATTATAGTAAAATGTAGTTTCAAAAGCTACTTCAACAAAGCTGAAATAAATTAAAACAAGAAATTGTATATCACAAGTACTTTCTCTATTAAAGTTTGAACAGTTTCTGACAGAATACCTTAAGCATGGGGGAATAAAGAAAGAAAATCAAACTTGAAGAGGGGAAGTAACATGCTAGCTGTTCTGAAACTAAAAACATGATGGAAAGAAACAAACCAAAACTATTGTGGGAAATGAAAAGCATGCTCACTTGAATGAATGCCCGCTCAAGTTAATGTTATTGCATAAAATTAAGTGAATTTGCATCCAACTGTATTTACACAACTGGGGGTTGGAGTAGAAATAAAACCAAACTGAAGTGATGCACGAATATAAGAGCCGTTCCATTTTTTTTAAACCAAGACTGATTCTTAAATTTTGTATGAGATGCAGAGGCAGAAGAACAGAGAAATAAACAAGGTGTGATCAAAAGATAAATTAGTGCAGCGGACGCTGGAATGCGGGAAATATTCAGCAGGTCAAGCAGCATTTATTTAATATTTCAGATCAACCACCTTACATCAGAATGGAGGAAAGTTCATTGACTGGAAACATTAATTTGGTCTCTCTATAGCTCATAAATGTAGCATCAGAGTGTACAGTACAACTTTCCATTGCTCTTCTATTGTGGATGTAACATTGGAGATAATAGTTACATATTCTTTGATCTGAAGAGAACAGTCAAATAGGGCATTATCACTATGCAGTAATGAATAATCTGAAATGTATTATGAGATATACGATCACTGCTGATTTTCAGTAATGTCATAGTTTGGAAAAGCGCTCTTCAGATAGTCACTTGCAGGAAGTGTAAGACAACCCATTATCCACTCCACTTCCATTTAAATTGGTTATCTTGATAAACTGAAAAAAATGACTATAAAAATATAATTTATTTTCATAATAATGGAGTTCAGTTTTCAGCTCACTTTTGTGAAATGTTGCAAATTGAATTTCTACCATGCAACATCACTTATTCTGCTGTGCAGAAAAAGTGCATCGTGCACCACTTCATGTTAAAATCAAGTTATTTAAAGTTAGCTTTCCCAGTACACATTGCAAATTGTATCACAAAGCCACAGTACATACCTTCAGATTTAAAAACACTTTTTCATGATTTTTTTTACACCAGGAAGTGGTTATAGATACAGTGTGAGTATATGTTATTAAACAAGAAAAAAAATGACCTCTGACTCTGCTCAAAGCCCACTGAAGTATTCAAACTTAATACACTGGAGTCAAAAAGACAGAGGAGGAATGTTTACAGGCAAATTGAAGCACAGCTCATGTTCAGGAAGGTCAAAAATTACACAGCAAGGACAAACTCTGTGCCTTGTGTTTCACTTCTGGTCTTTTTTTTCATAATGCAAAGCTCAGACTTGATTAAGTAAATTGAAGCGAGCCATATGTGACCAGCACTGTCCACCCAAGTCTCCTTCTGGTGGGTTTCTCACGTTTAGGGAATCTAGGCCATGGAAAGTAATGTCTTGACTGAAGGCAAAAGTGCATCATAAGCACAAATGAACGTGTCAAATCTTCCCTTGTCGCTGCTTTAGACGTACTAATTTTGGAGAACAATATCATTATCTTCAAAGAAAGATTACTAGGTTTACCTGTGCAAAACCTGTCTTGTCCTAAACTAGGCTAATTTTAATTTACTTTGTCCTGGAATATATACAAGTTGTTAGTTGCAGCAACAGCTATGATGTTCTCTTTAGGATGCCAAGCTGTATGCAGAATCTTCTTGTTGAAGTCCAGACTATCGACACTAATTTCATCTTTTCTCCTTTTACCACCTGTACAAACCTTGCGTGGCTTCAAGATGGCACGCGGCTTACTGCTTTCCCTGGATGCTTCAAGTGTGATGTCCCGTTTGGTATTTCTATCAAACATCCGGAAGAAATTGTTGTATGAACCAGTCATGATGGCACTGTTTACAAACAAGAATGCAAATAAGTTCAACATAAATATTCAAAATACAGCATTCAAAAAGAGAGAGATTCAGAACTTCTTACTGACGCAAGGTCAGGCATTATGACAATTATTGATGTCATTATGGAAGGAAATGCCATTATTAACATTGCTACATAATTTTACTGCCAAGTTATGCAGTAAACAGGATTAGTGAACAAAGCCAAAATTTTACTAGAATTGCAATAAGCAACAGTTTGGATACCATTACATGGCATAAGAAGAATTAGCCCATTTTCCTTATGCATTTCTTGATTATAGACTGGAATTCAGTTTCATACTAATGGGGAATTCAGAATTACAGAGCAGTAGCCATGGAAAACCATTAGAACAACAGAATTCATGCAATACTGATTTTTCAATGTTGCATCTGATTATAAACAAATTTATAGCCAAGAGGGAACATTCATATAAATGGGAAAATCTTCTCAAAAGAAGGCAACCTAATATTTTGTCCACATCCAAGAACAAACAAATTGCACCACAGCAATACAAGGAATGGAGCAATTAACTTTAACTCACCAGCAACTCCAAACACAAGTACTAAAATAATTGTGTTTCAGATTAAGACAACAATAATTAGTAACAGAATTATGACACGGGGACAGTTACTAGAAGAAATTGTTAAAAGAGGCCAAAACTAATCTGTCTCTGTGTCATGCTGAGATGTGCAAATCATGGAGATTAGCTGAAAAGGATGCTGTTGATAACTTCTAAAGCTAATTTTCAATAATTTTTGAAAACTGAACTATTGGGAATGGTATGTCATTGCAATATTTCATGATTTAGAGAAGTATAACTGTGAAAGTGTTTTTTTTATTTTTCACTGCAAAACTGAGTCACCGGAGGAAACATGAAGGCATTATCTAAAAAGGAGACGCTGTCTGCACTTCAATAAGGCAGCACCTGTTCAAAACGACAGTACAAGGGAATGGGTCTCTTTATAGAACCATGTCCCTTGGTAATTCGCCTCCATGAATGACACCAAAAATAACAAGAAAGTTTAAAAAATTAGACATAAAGAACACATTTGTTTGGAAAGGAATTTACAAGTTAGAACACAGCTTAGATCTTAAAAATCTCAACATTGCATCAGATTCTTATGCTCCAAATCAGATTTTACTCCATACACAGATGAATGACAAAAGTTTCAAACTAGCTACTAATTTGGAACAAAACAGCTTTTGAGACTAACACCAATATTTCCATTCATTTAGTACCATTTCACATGCCTCAAATATCCCAAATTTCCATAGCAATGGAGGTGAATGTTTGCCAGGTTGGGTAAAGGAAGAATAATGATGAAAGTCAGGAGGGAACTCATTATTCTTCTTTCATAGACAGAATACTCACTGAATGGTTGCACACAGTTAAGTTTAACAATTCATCCAAAGAGCAGAATTTTCTTAGACAACATGAGACCCCAAATGACATTGTACGGATTGTCAACTTAACCTAACTGCTTATGAACTGAGACTTCTATCCATGCAAGATTTCTAAATAATTGACAATGAACAGCAGCACATCAATACGTAACCATTTACCTGTCTGAACCATTCCAGCAGCACTCAAACTTGTCAAAAATGCAATCATTCTCATACAGGGAACAGAGTTTGCTCCGTAGGTACTCATGCACCTGGAAAGTGGGCATCAAAAACAAAGCACAGTCAAAGGAACAGAATTCTAAACAACAAATAGTTTGAATATTGTTGATAAAAAAAATGCCAAAACTTTTTGTTTTGCACTGAAAGCAAATGCTCAAATGTCAAATTTCAAGTGTTCACAACTGTTCATACTACAGATTAAAAAGGGTGTTGATTGGTTGGCAAGTTGACTGACTGGCCAAGGTGTTGTCACTGTTTCCAGTTGTTTGTACTTACTCAACAAGTCAGGCTCCAGAATGAAATGTGGTCTGAGAAATCATTTTCTATTGTTATTTTAGTTAACGTGGTAGCCACTCACTAAAACACAAGAGTCTGCAGAGTTTCTTTAACAGAAGTTTATTATACAGAAGTCAAAAAACCCCCAAAAACCTTAAAACATTCAAATTATGCTTCAATGTAATTCCCAACACCACCTCTTCACAGCAATTCAAATTCAGATAAATTACATCAATGTTAATCCTATAAATTCTTCACTTCAGATAACTTATTTCCCTAACAGCTCCAAAAAAAATCTTTCTAGGAGAAATAATTTACTTGTTTCTAACACTAATTGGGTCTCCCTGAACAGCCATAAAAACTTTGAATTTCGAAGTTTCCTAAAGCCAAAAAACTGAAAACAAGCAAATGGCTTTCAGTGATAACTGGATGCTAAAATCTGAATCAAATAGAAAATCCTGGAGAAATGTAGTAGGCCCATCAGCATCCGTGAAGAAAGAAACAGAGTACGCACTTAAGCATCTGATGACAACTTTTCATGTATAAGAGTCATATCATACTTGTAACATTAACTGATTCTTCCTCCACATTTGCTGCCAGACCTTCTGAGTTTCTTCAGCACTTTTTGTATCTACCTTCAGTATTTAAAGTACTTGTCGTAAACCACTCCCCAGTGTAAACAATTTTCCATTAACATTCCAGCTCTCCAACACAGTGAATTAGTTCAGTGTTCTGGAAGGATTGTTTGACCCAGTTAATGAATTATAAAACATTCTTCACAAAATTAACAAACTACCATATTCCATCATTTTGAAATCCAATATTCAAAACTTTATTAAAAACTGCATGCAATACTCGAAGTGTGGTATAACTATGGCACTGCACAATCACAGTAAGATATCCCTACTTCTGAACTCAATTCCTTTTGCAAAGGTGGCCAACATACCATTTCCCATCCTAATTGCTTGCTTCACCTGTCTGTCAAATTTCATTGATTGGTGCACAAAGGCACCAAAATCCCTTTGTATATGCACATTTTGCAATACATCATTTAAATAATACTTCGTTGTTCACACAGAAGTGTATGAATTCACATTTAACTGCACCGGCCATGCTTTTGCCCACTCAACTGGTCTGAATCACCTTGAATCCTCTTCATGACTCTCAATCCCAACCCACTTTGTCATTAGCAAATGTGGAAATGTTATTTTCACTCTGTCAATCAATCTATATCAATGTATTAATCCAATCTTAAATGCTATAATTTTGCCCACTAACCTCTTTTGAGGGACTGCATCAAAACCTTCTGAAAATTCTTATGGACCACATTCATGAGTTTTTTCTTACCTATTCTACTAGTTAAATCCTCAAAAAATCTCCAGGAGATTTTGAGCATGACTTGCCTTTCACTTACCCATGCTGGTTTTGTCCAATTCCATTAATGCCTTCCAAGTGTTCTGCTAAAATGTCTTTTATAACAGATTATAGAATCTTCCTCACTACTGAGAGTCTGCAATTCTGTTTTTGTCTGCTTTTTTTAAATAGTAGGATTACATTTACCACACTCTAATCTGTAGAAATTGTGCCAAAATCCACAATGCCGACTAATGCAGCCAATATTTCCAGGGTCTTTTAGTCTCTGGGTTGCAGATAATCATTCCCTGCTGATTTGACAGCTTTTAAACCCATTAATTGTCCTTATACCATTTTCTTAAATCGGGATTTTATTTGATTTCTCCCCCTCACTAGACGTCCAAACATTTCTGGGATGATATTCTGCCCTCTTTTCTAAAGGCAGAACAAAAAGCATGTGTTCAGTTCTTCTGCCATTTCTTTGTGCTTCCCATTAAAATTACCTGAGATTCTAAATGGCAAGGACAACATTGTCTTTACTAATCTTTTTCTCTTCAAAGATTTATAAGAATTGATGTAAAAGCTTTTATGCTCCTTACAATTTTATGCTCAATCTATTTTCATCCATTTTGACTAAACCTCTTGCTGAATTCTAAAATACGCCCAATCCTTTGCAGTGCTGCTTTTTCTGGCAATTCTATATTTCTCTCCTTTGAATTTCATTCAATCCCTAAATTTATTTCGTAAACCATGGTGGAGCCCCCTTTCTCTTTTTTTTTAAAAAGTCAGAAGTCACAATACATCAGGTTTAGTCCAACAGATTTATTTAAAATCACAAGCTTTTGGAGTACTGCTCCTTCATCAGGTAAAGTGACTTCACTAATGATAAAGCAGCGTTCCAAACGTTTGTGACTTCAAATAACCTGTTGGGACTATAATCTGGTGTCGTGTGACTTCTGACCTGGTCCACCCCAGTCCAACACTGGCATCTCCACACCATTTATTTTTGCACCAGACAGGAATGAATAATTATTCCAATTCTTCGAATTCACGGCATATTCTGTAAATATTAGCCACTGTCTATCATAGTCAACCTTTCAATAAGATTCCCCAACCATTCCTTGCTAATTTACAACTCAATTTCATTAGTTCCCTTTATTTACATTCAGAACCCTAATTTTGCACTAGCCTAGTTCTTCTTTTCATCTTCAAAAGAACAATACTGTCATTTTGTGGTTGCTATTAGCCAAGGATTCTGCATAATAAGAATTTTTTTCATTTTACACAGTCCCCAGTTGAGAATAGTCAATACTCTTTTTTTAGACAAGTAAATTGAAGAACCAATCACTTACAAGTCAGGAAATTTTCCTCCACAACACCATTGCTAGCTGGTTTGTGTAATCGCTATTGAAGTCATCCAAGATTACAGTTGTATCTTTACTGAATGCATCTCTGATTTCTTGTTTAATGCCTTTCCTTACATCTCCACTACTGTGCGGGGGCTGATAGACCATAACCACCATTTTCTGCCCCTTGGTGTTTACTATCACCTCCATCCATTCAGCTTTCACATGATTTTACAAACCATTATTCTTCCACACTACTGCATGTATTTCCTCCTTCAGTGACGATGCTACCCACCTTTCTCGTTTTGTCTGTCCTTCCTAATAAATATTGAACACACCAGATGTTTAGTTCCCATTCTTGGTCTTCCATTAACCATATTGTGAATAATCTGTTCATTATTAGATGTTCATTACAGTATGGAATCAGGCGCTTCAGCCCAACAAATCCACACTGACCTTTTGAAGAGTAACCCACCCAGGCCCTACCCTACATTTACCCCTTACTAATGCACCTAGCACTATGGTCAAATTAGCATGGCCAATTCACCTGACTGCACATATTTGGATTGTGGGAGGAAACCCATACAGACATGGGGGGAATGTGCAAATTCCACACAGTCACCTGAGGCGAGAACCGAACCCGGGTCCCTGGCGCTGTGAGGCAGCAGTGCTGACTACTGAGCCACCGTGCCACCCTTCTGACAGAAAGCCTTTCAACTTGTCTTTTTTAAACCTTGCCTGTAAGTGGGGCAGTACCAAGCATCCAAAAGTCCAACTTAATAACTTACCTGGTAAGTTTCTAGTGGTCGTGTTTCCATATTAACATCCCACACCTTAACAGACAAATAATCTCGTGTCATCATGTATCGACCATTATGGCTGAACTTCACATCTGAAATTGAGGAGATGATTTCGGAAAAAAATGATCGGCTGCTTGGATCTTCTGGTTCTTCAAAAACTGCAAATTGAAGGAAAAGTTAGAAATATGTATATTCTTACCATTAATTAAATACAATTAATGCAAGATTTAAAAAAAGAGAGGGACAGCTAACTAGATGGAATGTTACAAAGAGTATCAATTGTGAGCAGTTTCAGCAAATTATTTTAAATTAAAATAACATCTCAAAGTCAAGCATCACAAAGTGCAAAAGAATATAAAAGAAATAAGAGTGTGGTACACCTTTCAGCAAAGTCCTGGCTGACGATTCGTCACCCTCACCACTCGAATGAACTGGATCTGTGCCAGGGGGTGAGGAAACTAACAAGAGTGAAAAATGATTTTACGTCCTCCTAATTCTGTCTGCATTTGTCCACAACAGTACCAGTAAGAGTGGCCATCGCAGGGGTGAAGGCCTATTCATTGATAATAGTTGCATCATGTTGTGTGGCACTATCACAGTGCAAAATGGAACAAATTTCATACTATTATCATAAAGCCAGGGATAAACTCTGGTTCAATGAGAAGTGCAAAAGGGGACTCAAGTGCACCACCAAGCATACCGAAAAATGAAGTCTCAACTTGGTGAGGATACAAAACAGGCCTAACAGCATAAGCAGCAAGTGATTAAACTAAGTAATTTCACAATCAATAGCTCAGATCTAAGTTCTGCACTCCTGCCAAATACAGTCCTGAAAGATGGACAGCAATTAAACAAATCATTGCATGAGGAAGCTCCATAAATTTTCCTTTCCTAAATGGGAAAGCCCAGTACAATATTCAGCACCATTCATGAGCTGTCAGATACTAAAGCAGTCCATTCCCAAATGCAGGCTTGGACTAAAAAGTGGCATGAAACATTCATACCACACAAACTTCAGATAATGTCTGGATGAATACAGCTCTTACAACGCTCAAGCAGCTTCGTACCAACCAGGAAAAAAGCAACTGCTTGATTGGTGCCATATTCCTCCAAACACTCATTTCCTCCACCACCAATGTTCTGTAACAACAGGGTACATCACCTACAAGATGCACTGCAAAAATTACACAACACCTTCCAAACTCTCAACCACTTCCATTTAGAAAGACAAAAGCAGCAGATATATAGGAATGCAAGTTCCCCTCCAAGCCATTCACCACTCTAACCTTGAAATATACTGCCATTCCTTCACTCGTTGAGTCTAAACCCTGGAATTCCCTCCCGAAATACTTTGTGCATTTACCCAGAACACTTATGGAGCAGTTCAAGGAGGGAGCTCATTATCACCTTCTTAGAAGGAACTAGGAACAGAAAATAAATGATAGCCCAACCAGCAATGGCCAAATCTCACCCTACAAGTGAACTAAAGACTCCACTCTCCTAGGTTAGGTTAAAAATCACAACATCAGGTTATAGTCCAACAGGTTTAACTGGAAGCACACTAGCTTTTGGAGCGCTGCTCCTTCATCAGGTGGTTGTGGAGGATACAGTTGTAAGGCACAGAATTTATAGTGTGATGTAACTGAAATTATACATTGAAAAATACCTTGATTGTCTGTACCAGATAGTGGTCTCCTTTGCTTGTAAAGGATATCCCTACCTTGGTATTCGAACAGATGAAAGACTCAACAGACAATCAGGGTATTTTTCAATGTATAATTTTAGATACATCACACTTTAAATTTTTGCTATAAATTCTGTGCCTTACAATTGCGTCCTCCACAATCACCTGATGAAGGAGCGGCACTCAGAAAGCTAGTGTGCTTCCAATTAAACCTGTTGGACTGTAGTCTGGTGTTGTGTGATTTTTAACTTTGTACACCCCAGTCCAACATCGACGTCTCCAAATCATGACTCCTAGACTAGCTCTTTTCTGAGGGTTTCAAAAGTTTGGGTCACAAGATGAGATTTTGGGGCTTGATGTTTGAAACAGAAATGACTACTGTAAAGCTTGATCAATACCCCAGAGATGCACAGCCCCTTTAAATCTTCATGGTTTCATGTTTCATGACACTGAAGCCCAATGCCTGCAACCTCGAAAAGCTTGTGACAAGTTAGCGTCCGTTTCACTTTTTGCCTTTTCATCAACTCCCTCACGAGGATGGTATCAGAGAAAGAGACTGACGGGGTGAAGGAGCTGCAAAGGCCAAAGAAAAGAGGGGTGGGAGGTGACAGGTATGTGGAGGAGGGGATTGAAGACGAATGGGATGAAGAAGCACACACAACTCATTTTACCCCTGTACTACAACTGAACTCTCGACACCACACCCTTTTCTGCCCCTTCCTCCACTAACAAATCCTGAAACCTCCAAATTTGCACACAGGGTCAAGTGGAATCGGAAGCATTAAAATTCAAATCACACCATATAAAGCACTGCCAAATCCTTTGATTTTCCATAACACCCAAATAGTTATCACTCTTGAATATATACATTAACTATATAACCACAGCATTTCAGTGTAAGAACTCCAAACATTCAGAACCATCAGAATTCTTAATCCTAAAGGTGGCTGACCCATTTCAAAAGGCTTTTGTACAGAGTTCTCCACTGGGAAGATGGAAGCGTCTCTTGGCTTTGACCCCATCAAGTCCGAGTATTTTATACTTTACAATTAGATATTTTTATTTTTCTAAACTCCAGGGTACAATTCATTCAAACTCTCTTCAAAAGAATACTCCTCCAATTCCAGAAACCAATCTGATGAATCTTTATTGAACCATTATAAGGTAGGGATATCCTTTCCAAGCAAAGGAGACCACTATCTGGTACAGACTGAGAGCGCAATAAGGCTCAAGACTGGGAGAAACTTCACATGCAGAAAAAGACTGCTTGTTCTGGCAGGGTTGATCAGATGTTCTGTCAGGTGGTATAATGTGTTGGCAGAGAACCAAAGCAGTTTTACTTCATCACAAAATAGCTGCCCACACCTTAGCATTTGCAATCCTCATCAGCTACTTGAGACCCATTCAGTTGAATAAATATGTCCACTCGAAGAAAGCAGTGATAAGCTTTCGCTATTGATATAAAAGGTGTACCTGGTTTCTGAGCAGTTAACTTTGCAACCATTTTCCTGAATAATTTTGATAGCCTATCAGACTCGCAAAAACTGTTATTCATACTTCTTGATTACAGATCATTTGGGAGTTGAGCAGACATGTGTAGCATATACCCTTCACTATAGGGAATCACATGGTCAAGAATTATTTGGCTGGAATTTGTAAACCATGCATCAGCTTTGGGGTGTATGACTTGTAGGTAGCAAACATATAATTGGTGCCTTGAAGATCCTTATGCAGTGGTTTACCTGTGGGGGAATGGGGCTAGAGGTATGTTTCAAGAACACAGCACAAATTTGTCATAGCCTCATACATAGCACATCTTCCAGAGGAACAGCTACTTTGAAATGTTGAAATACATGTTGTCGAATGCTGCTCAGAGGATACTACATGATGCACCCTTGTACCAGTAGTACAACCTGAGCTAGGAGGATCCGCTTAATGTGTTATCCTTTTTCACCAGGAGCCAAATACAAGTTCCATTGAAGAATTGAGTCCTTGCATTTCTAAGACCAAAACTGGGATTCAAGCACAAACTGCTTAATAATATGAAAAGGGATGGTGGAGAAACGAAGGTCCGGTTATACTGACAGCAAGAGAAATAAGGGATCAAATTAATGTCAGCTTTTGGCAGGGTAGCATTGTAAGTCTACGGTCATTCAGTTTGGCCAGATATTTTTGAGAAGCTAGAAAAGCTAATTTAGTAATGCTTATGTTAAGAGTGTAATAATCAGCTGGGCAAGAGAGAACAGTTAGTAGAAGTTGTATCAAAGGCAATTGTATTATTAAAAATAAAAACATTAAAAATAAAGTGGTCGTTAACAGAAGTGCTCAAGAATTGCATTGACCAAAACAAATTATACACCAAATTAAGTCCAGACATTCTTATAGATGAAGTACCTTGTTTCTAACACTTTTTCAGATGATGAATACTCACATTTTGAATGTTTGTCACACAGAGCGCCAGCACGCATATCACATAGTCGTATAGTTCCCTTACTACTACTATAGGCAAATACATTGCACTGATGTGGATGACATTCTGCTGCTGTAATAACTTCTGTCAGCTCTTCCATATTAGCAGGTTTAATATCTACAATGTCTTTGGTAATATTTAAGGAATTTTTTAAAATATAGACAAACATTTAAACATATATTTTTTAACAAGTTCAAAAGTCCAATGTAAATTGTACAGATACAAAATACATCCTCAAAACTTTAAAAAAATTGGAGGCAGGCTAGATGGGAAGGCAGGAAAATTACTAATGCTCACAACATTGGAATAATCAATGTGCATTTATTATGTTCAGAAGATAAAGAATTTATGAACAGTTAGGTTTCCAGGTACATTGCTGGTCAGGGATAAAATTAAAAGATAAACTAGACTGAATTGAAAGTGATCTTCATGCATCCACTAAGTATTGTTCTGAGAAACAAACTAGCGAATGGTTGTCACCTATTTTGCGGAACTGAAATAGGCTCAGTGTTTACATGTTCTTTTTGTCTGTAAGAAGCAGGGCATGTATGAATATAGATAGTTTCCAATACAGAAAAATTTGGCACATTGCAATCCCAACTGACAATCCTTAATTGATTATCAGTAAAATTCTTCTCACACCCAGAATTATCCAGCAAATACTATCCAATTACAGAATCACATTTAATGTTGAACCATGTGATGCAAATAATGCAAATGTGCATTGGTAAGCTTTGGTCTGCCTATCACACAAATGATTAAGGTTGTTTATGAATTTCAGGGCCAGTGTGATACTCCGTGTACAGGCCATACGTCCCAAATCAAAAAGCATACCTTTTAGGCTGTTGACAAAAGTAATTAAAACATTGATCATACCAAAGTCCACTTGCTAACCAAAGAGCACCCTACCCTCTTGCAGTATAATACTCCCCTCCCCCCCCCCCCCACCCCATGAATTGGTATTCTTGCAAATTGTCCTCAAGTGAAATGCAAAAAACTCTGAAAACTGTGCTGCTTTTTAGTAATACTCAAGTTCTGTATTAATAAACTATTTGTAACCCATATTATTCAAGACATATTAGTAACCATATTAGCAACTATATTAGTAAAATTGACAGCAGAGGGATTAACATTTAAAAGAAAATTTACACATTAGTGAATAATGATGTCAGATGCAATACTGTTCACAAATCCCAAAACTGGGATTGTATTCCTTGTATCTCATATACTAAACTCAAGGCTCTTTTATTGGGATACCACAAGTGAAAAGTATATTTGGTAAATCACAACAATACCGAATCAGTCACAATATACTGCAAAGGATTGTTGTTAAAAAAGGATACTAAAACTCCTATCTGTGATTTCTAAGTGCCACAGGTTAATTCTAAGATCATCTGCTGAAAGATAGGTTTCATTGTCACTATTTACTGAAATGGAGTTAATGTGATACGTGTGTGCATTTGCAAATATTCTTCGAGGGCTTGCTTCTACCATCAAATCCATAGGTTTCAATACTGGCACCTATTAAGCAAAAAAGAGAAAAAAATCATCTTCAAATAGAAAATTAAATATTTATACTCATTTAGCCACTTTGCATTTTAGAGTCAGAATTTCAGAAATTTGCTGGCGTCTTGCAAAGTACTTTATCACTTTCCTCAACACTCAATACTAAACTCAGGACTATTTTATTGGAATACCATAAAAGAAAATTGAAACTTTATTCATAAAATGTACTTTAAGAAAGAAAATTCAGTTTACTTTCGATGATTTTGTAACTGATATCGAGTTCATGAGTGAATCAACTTTTTGTCAAGTTTGAATTTATTCAGTCTGAATTATTAAATGTTGACAAATATGACTTAGTCCAATATGGGTATGTAAATGGGTTTAAAAAACAATTGCTCGATATTAAAAATGTTGGATTTTAATTAACTAGTTAGGAGATTTGCTCTCTGGGCTTTCATTAATCGTCAATTTTCAAACACACTTCAAAAATATCACAAATAGCAACACCCAAGTAAATCATGGATGACCACACTTCAAATCAACCCAGTTTACAAATCTCACAACACAAGGTTATAATCCAACCATCTAAAAGTTGAGAGACTTAACAAACAATCCAGGTCTTTTTCAATGTATAATTTCAGTTGCAGCACACTGTACACCTTGGCCATACATTCTGTGTCTTACACTCCACAACCTCCTGATGAAGGAGCCGCGCTCTGAAAGCTACTGCTTCCAAATAAACCTGTTGGATTATAACCTTTTGTTGTGTGATTTTTAACTTTGTACACCCCAGTCCAACACCGGACCCTCCAAATCAAATCAACCCAATTAGTACTCTCATACCCGTAATGTGGTTATTCTGACAGGATTCCTATATCTTCCGTCTTCTTCCTTCAAGTTATAGCCTTCTGCTCGTTTGTCCCTTTCACTGATCTTCCATAATTTAATAGTTTTATCTGTAAACCATAAGCAGAATTTTATATTATTTCCTGAAAATTTGTTTCCAGGACAATCTATAATTTAGTTCAAGAATTTCTTTTTCATACGGTTCAACCTGAGAATCAATGTTAATGACACGATAGTTAAAATCTCAAGCAATATCATTTTAGAAACAGTTTAATATCTTTCATCTAAAATGGATATTCATTCTGGAAGAGAGGCTTCCTTGCTGGCTGTAAAAGGACAATATGAATTTAACTTGCGTAATTTCAACTGGTTTAAAAATTAGATTGGACACACAGCATGGAAGTGTCCTTAAATCAGTGCAAATTGTCAAGAGGCCATCAAGTGGCTGGCATGAAATGGAGGAAAATTCCATCCAGTGTACTGTGCAACTGGAACTTACATTCAAGCATCCAATGCTGGCACAGCTTAATTTGACACCTTATGTATAGGCATTTGATGCGGGCCCTGGGTGGATATTTGAAATAGGAAGAGTTGATTCCATAGCACTAACAATCCTCATCCTGATAAATCCAAAAGTTGAAGTAATAAAATGCAGACCATAAACCTTGATATAATAGTCACCACAACAGTACTTTTAAAAAGTTGGAAAAGAATTATGATCAACATGTTTTTATTTAAAAGAAACAGTATTTTGTTAAATAATCTTCACAGCACCCAAATCCAGCAAAAGAAATGAAATCAAATGAGACAAAAATAGGATAATGAGCAGCATGTCAGCAATTACTAGAGAGTTGACTGAGGTACAGAAATCCTCCGACATCCAAGTCTGCCTTCTCAGGTGGACACAGGAAATTCCATTACATTATTCAAAAGAAGGATTTTCTGACAACATTATGGTCCATATTTAATACTCAACAGCGTCAAAAAAGAAACAGATCACATGATAATTATCGCATTGTTACAGCCTTTGTTATATGCAATTTGACTGTTACCTTCCGTGCAGCACAATAGTGACTGCACTTCAATTATTCTTCATTCACAGCAAAGTACTTTGAAATCTTCTAAAATCATTGAAGGTAGCATATAAATGCAACATTTCATTTCAAACATGCAAGATAATTCTACTCACTGTCATTATTTTACTGAAACTACTAATTTCTGTCAAAATTAATACCTTCAGATAGATTAAAATAAAATAATTTCTACAAGAAATTCACCTCATGTTTGAATTGTTATTTATTCAGGCCAGACTAAATAACGTTCAATATAAAATGCAAAGTTTTACCTTTGTCTTAGCAAAATTATTCAGTGATAGCATGTTATAGTTTCATCAGTGTAAACATTAAAACTGGTTGTTTTTGTTCATATCACCATGAATGCTCTCCCCTCATCTCTGAACACACTGAAGCTTTATAGGACTTGGTTCTAAATGTGTCAACAACTCTGCAATGTCTTGTACCCAATGTCGATCTTCTTCATTTGAGCACAGACAGTGTCTGTTGGTGGGTTGTTCAGGCATTATAGCGAAGTTGGATCATGTTGCTGAACACCTACCCACATACCTTCTCTTTTAAGACCACTTATTATTAAGGAGAATCCCTGGTAGATTGCTATCTTCTCTAACCTAGGGTTCCATCGATAATAATACCCAATACTTCTCCTTAGCTAAGTTAACCAATCATATATAAATTAGGAATACATGACACATATATCCTGTGTAGCACCAATTACACCAGGCCATGAATTTGTTTCATGATTGAGTAGATGAAAGTATACCGCTTCTGCTGGCAAACTAAGGTCTATAGAAATATTGCCCAAGCAGTATAAAAGACAAATATAATTATGCAAACCTGAAACTCACCATTTGTAGATAATAAGAAATGAGCAGCATTCTGTTGGGGTAACCACCTGATTTTGTTTATTTTTTCCTCAATTTCTAGACTTTTCAAATAATCAAACTCCGGTTCATGACTCTGAAAGGTACTGTAAACATTATATTCGCCTTTGTGATGAGGTCTGTTTTTACTCTACAAAAAGCAAGAAAGATTATTTGCAGTATAGTATCAAATTAGCTCTATCAATATCAATGCATATTTAGTTTGTTAAATTTACCACAAAAATTTTTCTAATGAAAAGCTCCAATTTACTGACCTTTATACTATACCTGGCTACAACATTAAGTCCAATATATCTCTACAAAGGCCTAAACAGAATACTACTATGCTAAGCAACAGTCTTTTCAAATCATTCAAAATTTCCATTTTGAAAGTTACAGAATTGAATGAAAAGGTGAATTCTCGAATTAAACTATACTTAACTCAAACAGAACATATATAGATTACTGATAGAAATTAGAAAATCAAAGAAAACATTGCAAAATACAGTAATAAATCTTCTATGAAAATTAAGCTCATGATTTTCTAGTGTATACCAACATTTTAAATTATTATTGCTATGACTGAGATGGACGCAGCCTTTCCCCAATTTCACTATTCCACAAGTCTCAAACGCAAACATTTTATCTGGTTGTGATATGGCCAAATGCATGCTTGTATTACATTAAAAACCCATCAGCCTGATGCTATTATTTCTTGCAAAACTAACTATTTAATGAAATGTCAAAACTAGTTAATATATTTTTATTTCCATCAAACTTAAAATGTTAAATTTTCTAAATAACAAAAAGCAGACAGTGCAAGGAAAACTAATTTCTCCCTGCAGATTCACCATTTTCTAGGTGGTGGTTTTGGGGGCTGAGGGTAAGGAGGAGGAAGTGATTGTAAAGCTCTTAAAGACAAAATACATTAGTGTCAGCTATTCTATGCACACACAGCCAGATGTTAATGGGATCTTTGCAATGTAGCTTGCTTAGGAAATATTATTGCTCAGTCTTCAATTCTCGTCCTGAGGAGCAACTGGGAGTTCAGGCTGAACCAGATTATACTCTGAACAATGACATTCAGAAACAGGACAGCTGGGCTGGGAAGTTTGCTTTCTTCACCAGGATGACCATCCACAGAAAAATTCAAACAAAATCTCAAATCAGAAGCTGTACCCAAAGTTGTAAACAAAGGCAGGGACTCGGTAGTTATCACAAGACTTGGGATTTTCAATGAGTTTACCTTTGTGAGGATTTTAAATAAATGTTAAACCACTTTTCACAGCTATATAAATACCCTATCTCTTGGATAGGTGACTTTTAAGCAAAGTTGGCAGGGTGCTGTCCTTCACTAAGCTGGAGATGAGCCATACATACTCAAGTGCGGTTCGAAGAGGAGGATTCCCAGATGTGAGCTACAATTTGTACCCAAAAGGGTTTGTGCCAATATAGGAGACTGCCAGCTGGGTTATTGTTAGTCTGTGATATTTTTCAGGAACAATGGATATTTTACAAGGTCTACTCCTGGTCACCATTTACCTCAATGATGTGCTAACAACAGGGAAGACCAATAAAGAGCACATAGAGAACTTGGACATAGTCCTTTTGCCCTGGGGGTGCACATTTTAGAAGGGAAAATGTGTTCCAGGTACCCTAACTATCCTATTTGGGCTACGAAGTCGACAAGAGTGGGTTACACCCATTGGAAGATAAAGTGAGGGTGATCAAAGATGCCCTGGTTCCCATGTCTGTATCAGAACTTAGGCCTTTCCTCAGGCTTGCCAATTATTATGGAAAATTCATACATAATCTTGCCTCTATTCTGGCATTTTTGCATCAACACTTAAAAAAAGTGTCAGCTTTGGAAATGGTCATGTAGCCAACCTATAGCTTTCAGGGAAATGAAGAAACAGCTATCATCCTCTAAGGTGTTAATACACTACAATCCCAAAGAAGATCTGCTAATGACATATGATGCTTCCTCACATGGCATTGGCTAGTATTAGTGGCCCACTGGACAGGAGCAATGCATGCATCCACAATTTTGGCTAATGCAGAGCGTAAACAGACCCAGAAACGTAGGTTTGGTGGTCATATTTGGAGTTAGCAAGTTTCATCAATACTTTACAGACCTAATAATTTGTAATAGCAACAGACCAAAAACCTCTGCTAGGTCTACTTAGAAGAGAGGGCAGTGCCACCCATAGCTTCAGGCCAAAATCGATACGAAGTGTATATAATTACAAGCTGGAACATTGTCCAGGAGGCCAAGTAGCAAATGTGGATACATTAAGCTGCTTTTACCTGCTGGCAGATACACCACTGGTAGTACCACCACTGAAGGGGCCAGTAATAGTTTGACATTTTCTGGACACTTCCAGTCACAGCTGACAATATCAGAATTTGATGCAGAAAGATCTAGCCTTGGCAAAACTGAAGGAAACTAAAGACCGTCACAACCAGAATGGAATCATTTTTGACCCAGACAGACCAGATCACAGCATAATTTGATGTGGAGAGCTGGTGTCGGACTGGAGTGAACAAAGTTAAAAATTACACAACACCAGGTAATTGTTCAACAGGTTTATTTGAAATCACTATTTTTTGGAGCATTGCTCCACCAGGTAATTGTGGAGCAGGACTATAAGACACAGAATTTATAGCAAAAGATTAGTGTCAAGTAACTGCAATAATATGCTGATTGTTCAAAACCTAGACTGTTCTAAAAGATGAAAAACTTAACGGGGTGGGGTTGGGGGTGGGGGGGGGGGGGGAGAAAAAGAGGCAGGAAGGGTGAAATTGCATCAGAAACACCATTGTCTAACACAAAATGAGAGAGAGAGTGAGAGTGTGAGAGAGAGAGTGTGAGAGAGAGAGGGAGAAAGAGAGAGAGAGAGAGAGAGAGAGAGAAAGAGAGAGAGAGAGAAAGAGAAAGAGAGAGAGAGAGAGAGAGAGAGAGAGAGAGAGAGAGAGAGAGAGAAAGAGAGAGAGATTTCTTTGGAGACAAAGTTTGGTGTAGGAACCATGTGATAAGCCCTGCATGGGTAAGAGGCATGGTAGACCCAAGGTCTACCATGCTTCTTGAACACATATAAAGTTTAGGTAGGTGCAATGGTCCTGAACAAACACATGGACCATATGCAAGCTACCAACTCTCAAATGGTGCTTGAGCAAAATGCGCCTGGCTTCTTGACTACTTTTCTGAATGACCTGGAACCTGTGGGATTCTCCCTCTTCATTCAGCATTGAAGGCACCTCAGAATCTCATGTGGATTTAGCAGATATTGCCGCCTTAACACCTTTACTAACTGAAGAGGAGAATGATGTTCTGGATGCAAGAGCCAAGCTACTTGCATTACGTGTCACCTGTATCAGAGGCAGAGTTGGAGGAACCTAACCCAGTGCTAAAATTCCCCAGGAGCTATAAGAACAAACTACTTTATGACCTCTGACTAAGAGGAAGTGTTTGTAACATGATCAGCCAGGTGGACCTCACAGATTACAAATTCCTTGACTGAGACTGTTAATCTGATCAAAACAGGGAACCCTGGCTGACATGTATAAACAGCAATGTCAGAGGTCCTGTTCAATGACAAATGTCTCTGAGGAAGCTGGATCAGCAATGACTCTCTAGTTGTAAATAAAACGTTTGAGTGAGTTATTTCAACTACAGCCATTAAAAAAATGAAAGCATTTTTTTAAAAATCCACTGTATTACCAAGTGTAGATAACAGAAGTACTTATTTGCTTCTATTTTCCTGTAACCCATACCATCTTGAATCTTGAGGATTCAAATGAAGTTACATTCTTGATAAAGCATCAGTAATTATATTAATGCTTCCCTTAACAGGAGCAATTTCAGTTGCTGACATTTCGGCTTTTGATTTTTTTTTCCATACAGACTAAGGGGTTATGATTAAAAGAATTTCCCTATAGCCTTGACAGAAATACACTGTAATTTGATTTAGTAGCTAGTAGTAGTCTCAGGTCGCTATTTTTTTAAAAATTATTTTTTGGTGTTTTTTTTAAATAAACTATCCCATGGTTTCTCAATGCCCAACCCACCTCTTTTTAAAACAGAACTGTACTTACTCCCAGGTCACTAGCACTGACTGTTACCTTCAAAGCTTTAGCGAAATTAGGGTTCATTGATCACAATCAGTTTCAGCCTCTGAAGGAGCTGCTTGGCCACATTACATTACATTGCCTCTCTTTTGCATTAAAGCTGCTAGTGGAATAGCAATGGTGCTGAAGTTTAGTAAAAGCTTACAAATTAAACTAGAATACCCAAGATACTCTACTTCTTGTTTAATTATTGGGGCAAAGATTTCCTGTGTGTTCTTTCGTTGGTCTTAGCAGCACTTATCATTGCCCTACTGGAAGCCCCAAATAGGTCATCCATGTTTATGCAAACTTAGCCAAGATTCATTACAAAATCAACTCAACATCATTTATAAACAGAGCTTCTACTTGTTCCAAGTCTTACTCTATACCAGTACAGATATCTTATAATGAACCTAATCAGAGATGCTATTACACACTTCTGAAGCATGTGGGACCTTAGTCTGGGCCTCCTAGCTCAAAAGGTAGGGACACCACCACTGTGCCACAAATGCCCTATATACCAGTACAAGATTAATTATATAATTAAGGATACTAGCTAACATTTGACTCATTATTGTGGGAAGTGGCTGAAGCAATTTTAACCGAAATAACATTGCGAGGCACTGGAGTAGTCTAGTGCGACTAAAGCTGGCATTCCTAGAGCGCTGGTTGTTCAAGGAACTTGCCAGCATTCTTTAATAAATCTACTTTAATAAGAAATACACACACCAACATGGTCAATAGAGTCTTTTGAGCATTAGGAAGAAACATGCCTTTGTTACTGCATTGCCTGTTGTCTACACAGAATCTGGTTGAACCATCAGACTTTGAGACACTCACAGAAATGGGGAATTATAACAACTTTGAATGGGCACAATTAGGTGGCTTTCTGATAAGTATCCAATTTCTGCTTTCACCTGGACTATCTTTCTTGACCTAAACAATAAAGACACTGCTTTATTAGAGGGGACTCTCCTGCATCAACATGCATAGTTCTGGGTGTACACACTGGTTTGTCCGTATAGACAGACTCCTTTAAATTTTGCGAATTGCCTTGCAACAGTTTGGATCCAAGTATGAAATGATGGTGTCTAATATTGTTAGCAGTTCAGTGTTAAACAACAGGATAGAAGTTGGTCAAATGTTCAGCCTCCTTCCTAGCTTATTCTCAATATCTCTTTCTTCTTCCATTGCCTTTACTATCTAATATATGTACACTTGCTTATCATCATAGCAATGGTGCTGCTTCACTGTACTGATGTGACATTTGTTGATTCTTTTTCCTGGATGTAAATCAATATACTTTACCAATTCTTCTGATTACCTTGAATAGATCACTGAATCATGCTTCCAAACGTTCATCTTGTAAAGGCAATCATACTCTCACAGTAGGGAGGGGCTGGGAAGGGAGTTGGGAAATGGGAAGGGAGGTTATTTGAAATTGGAGAACTCAATGTTGAATCATCTGGGCTGAAGGCTGTCCAGGTAGAAGGTGAGGTGCTATTCCTCCAATGTGCAGTCTGATTCGCTGTGACAATGGAGGAGACCAAGGATGTTCATGTCGGAAAGGTAATGGGAAGGCAGTGACTGGGAGATCAGGTCAGACCCTGCAGGCCCAGCTGAGATGCTCAGCAAAATATGCCGGCTTTACGTTTGGTCTCCCAATGTAGAGAAGACCACATCGGGAGCACAGATTACAGTAAGCAAGTTGGAGGAGAGGCATGTGAGGTGGGTGTGCGCAGGCAGATTTTGTATCTTTTACGGTTGCAGGGAAGGTACCTGGGGGTTTGGGTGAATTATCGGGAGAATGGCATGAACCAAGTATTGGCAAAGGGAACATCCTTGTGGAAAGCAGAGAGGGGTAAGGAGGGGAAGATGTTGTTGGTGGTGGGGTCCAACTGAAGTTGTTTGTGGTTTCAATTTAATTGCCAATGGACTTTGTGGAGTCATCGCTTAGGTCACTACACTTCAAGAAAAAATTCCTGGTACCTTTCTCTGTAACTGCTACATTTCATTGACCTCACCTGGACTTTGGTAACGGGACAAGAATTAAAAGGATGGGTATAGAGGAACTGTTCAATGGCAAAAGCAGCATCATTAACAACAGCTGCCACCTTCAAAAATTGGGGCAGCGGTTATTAGATTAGACTTACAGTGTGGAAACAGGCCCTTTGGCCCAACAAGTCCACACCGACGCGAAACCCACCCATACCCCTACCTTTACCCCTTACCTAACACTACGGGTAATTTAGCATGGCCAATTCACCTGACCTGCACATCTTTGGACTATGGGAGGAAACCGGAGCACCCGGAGGAAACCCACGCAGACACGGGGAGAACGTGCAAACTCCACACAGTCTGTCGCCTGAGTCGGGATATGAACCCGGGTCTCAGGCGCTGTGAGGCAGCAGTGCTAACCACTGTGCCACCGTGCCGCCCATCTGAAAACAGTTATGATCTGAAACAGTTAACCCCAACACTGAACACCAGAGTAAGGTGCTGAAAAGATGAGGTGGTATTCTTCAAGCTTATTCTAGATTAGTGGTGCTGGAAGAGCACAGCAGTTCAGGCAGCATCCAAGGAGCAGCGAAATCGACGTTTCGGGATTCCTGATGAAGGGCTTTTGCCCGAAACGTCGATTTCGCTGCTCCTTGGATGCTGCCTGAACTGCTGTGCTCTTCCAGCACCACTAATCCAGAATCTGGTTTCCAGCATCTGCAGTCATTGTTTTTACCTTCTTCAAGCTTATGCTGAGCTTCTTAGACGGTCAAGGACCAAGAGTAAAATGGGAGCGACTAGGAATTAAAATAAGAGACAACTGGATATTCAGAGTCCCCCTGTAGACTGAATAGGAATTGTGGAAGTGGAAATTTCCATCATGAGTGACAAAGATTGAACAAAACTGTATGCAAAAACTTGAGGAAACGTTTGGATTCCTAGCAGATAGGAAGAGTAAGAGGGTAGCTGGTTGCATCTCCCGTACGCGTTTGGTAAAGAGAGGGTTGACAGGATGTGGGACTGAGTAGATGACGAGGGAATGGGAAATGCTGAAAGTAAGGAGACTATGAAGATGGTGAAATAGGAAATCAGATCTTTTAATAAACAAAGCCTTTTATGCATGTTACTTCAGGAATGCAATATTACAAATGCCTGCTCTTTCCTAGGTAAATGGGAAGCGCCCAGAAAGATCGCTTGATATATGGTCAATGTACTTAACCAATGCCCCTCATCTGTAAATTTTCAATCTTCATAATTATCTTATAATTAATAAATTACATTTTCTCCAAAAATATCAGAGCATAAACAATATTAGAAAACAAACTGAAGAAAACGGATTTTCCATAATGTGTATAATACCACATTAAAACAAAACATCCACTTTCTATGATCTCAATCTTAGTGAAACAAACCAACAAGTTGCATTAACTCATTTTACCTTGCAGATTTTATTTATTTCTGGCAGGTATTGCACACTGGCAAGGTCCGTCATTTAACTTTTATGCAGTCACTTTTGGCAGAAAGTATCTACTGACACAGGGAAAGTTTATTGATATTACATTTATTGATATAAATAGGTAAAAAACACTCGTAGAAGATTCCTTGTATAGAATTTCCCTGGGACTCTGGTGCTGTGAGGCAGCAGTGCTAACCACTGTGCTGCCCTAATATCTACATTTCCAATCAAGCAGACTGTAAAATGTGAAATTAATGTTTTATTTGTCCTTAAAACATCTTCTCTCGTGCATGCTTCACCACAGCACTTAGTTACAATTCATCAAAACTGGTCTTTGCTGAGCAGTGGTTTTAAATGCCCAATGAAGTTTCTTGACTACTTGATTTCTTCTTAGATGCACCATTACTCTATGATGACCTCGCATGATATGTGATACAAGGAACATCTTTTAGATAAGATTGTAGATTCAATGCTACACCTGATCCATCTTGTTCATATCTAGGTGTCAAATATTTTAAGGGCTCTGGAGACTATCTTGAGATCTTAAATTTAATTCAATTCTATTTATAACAATTGTTCAAATTTCATAGAAGGTGCACATTGAAAATCATTGACCCACATCATAAAAATCAAGTTTCCGTTCATGGTGTAGAAGATGATGTTTGGATTTGCTTTAAGGGTACAGCCTACTTTCATTAAGACAGTTCTAATGGAGAAACACTATATCATCAATGCACCACTCAATCCATAAACACATTTGTTAAGTTTAGACATGAATGTTTTTCAGTTCAAACGTTAGGTTTTTAGATCAATTGGATCATCCTTAAGGACGAACCAGGCTCCTAATTAATATGCTCAAATGACCTATGATCAAAGAATGTGGTCAACCTAGCGAAATAAATTTTAATCAATTTTGCCAGGGTTTTTACAATTAACTTTCTGTGCTATGACATGATGCTGTATAAATGTTGAACTTACTTGCAGATGTATAAAGTTCAAAACAAAATGTTTCGATCTCTGCCATTTCACTAAAGAGTGACAAACCCCCGGGTCCTAACAGTTTCCATCTGACACTATTCAAAAACCTAGAGGGGCACATTAGAGATGCCTTAACTATAATATTTCAGAGTTGCCTAGATACAAGAATTGTCCATTTGGATTGCAAAACTGTACATGTCAATGCACTTTTTAAGAAGGGCAAAAGGGAATAACGGACTAGTTAGACTTTCATCGGTGGTGGGGAAATTGATGAAAGTCTACAAATCAAGAATATAGTTACTGAATACCTTGACAATTTTCAGTTAATCAGACAACCAACCTGGATTCATGACAGATAGGTCATGCCTAACAAATCTCTGATTTTTTTTGAAGTGACAATGGTGGTGGACAGGGGAATGTCAATGGATGACCGACAGAAAGCATATGATTAAGTCCCACTTAAAAGGTTTTAGAAGCCCATGGAATTCAGGGAAAATTACTGATATGGCTGGGAAATTAAGCTGTAGATGACAAAGTTGGGATAACGGTTAAGAACCCAAAGTGGTAGGATATGGCTAGTGATGTCCTACAAGGGTCTGTGTTCGGTCCTCAATTGTTCACATTCATTGTATGCTATTGTCCAAGTCTTCAACAAAGTCATATACAAATTTGGTGATGACATAAGGTTAGGCAACATTGTAGACAACGTAGATGATAGCATAAAAGTACACATATCCACATAATGTGAGAGATTATAGATTAGGTGAATGGGTAAAAGTGTGGCAGACTAAAAAAGTGTAAGGTTTGCATTTTGGGCTAAAAAGGGATAGATCAGAGTATTTTCTAGATGGTAGCAAGGAAAAAACAATAGATGTCCAAACAGATGAGGGAATAAAGATGCCTATATAGTTTTAAAATGTCATTAGCAAGTGCAGGAAATAATTAAGGCAGCAAATGGAACACTGGCCTTTATATGTACAGGGCTACATACTATAAGGATGCGGAAGTTACACTGCAACTATACAAGACCTGGGTTAGACCCCAGTTGGAATACTGTGAGGAGATTTGGACACTACACTTTAGGAAGGATATATTGGCTTTGGAGGGGGTACAATGTAGGTTTACAAGAATGACACCTGGATTTCAGGGCTTAAGTTTGAGGAGAGATTACACAAATTAGGCCTGCTTTCTCTAGAATTTAGAAAGTTAAGAGTTGATCTAAGTCAAAACATCAACAGGAAAAGATAGCTTTGACAAAGATAAATTATTTCTACTGGTTGGAGATTCTAGGATTAAGGGAATAAGTCTAAATATTTGGGCCACACCATTTAGGAGAATGTGGAGAAGTACTTCTACATACAAAGGGAGAGGTTTGGAACTCTCTTCCACAAATAGCTGAGGATGTTGGATCAATTGTTGAAATTAAGTGAGATAGGCAATTTTTCAGCGGTTTGTTGGCCCAAGGGAGAACAGCGCACGCCGTTATCGCCATTTTAAGTCTGATCATGTAAATATTGTTCTGTGAATTTTGATTTTACTTTGTGTTTACCTTCGTAATCATGGCTTCAAAGTGTAAATCTGATGCAAATGATGGTGATGCATCAAAGAAAAGGAAAACAATCACGATGGAAACAAAAAAGTGAAAATAATAAAGCTTTCAGAGAGATGAAATGCCAACAAACATTGGAAAAGCATTAGGTTATAGCCGATCAACAATCAGGCCAATTATAAATGACAAGGGGAAACTAATGGAGCGTGTAAAAGGCTCTGTCCCAATGAAAGTGACAATTATCACTCAGCAATGCAGTGGCTTAATTATCAAAATGGAAAGGCTGTTGGTAATTTGGTTAGAGGTTCAAAATCAGCGTAATATTCCTATTAGCCTTGGCCTTGTGCAAGAATGCTTTCCTTTTATTGGTCAAGAGTATTGAATACAGGAGTTGGGAGGTCATATTGTGGCTGTACAGGGCATTGGTTAGGCCACTTTTGGAATATTGTGTGCAATTCTGGTCTCCTTCCTATTGGAAGGATGTTGAGAAACTTGAGCTATAGGGAGAGGTTGGGGCTGGGGATGGGGCTGTTTTCCCTGGAGCATCAGAGGCGGAGGGGTGACTTCATAGAGGTTTATAAAATCATGAGGGGCATGGTGGGCAGCACGGTGGCACAGTGGTTAGCACTGCTGCCTCACAGCGCCAGAGACCCGGGTTCAATTCCCGCCTCAGGCGACTGACTGTGTGGAGTTTGCACGTCCTCCCCGTGTCTGCGTGGATTTCCTCCGGGTGCTCCAGTTTCCTCCCACAGTCCAAAGATGTGCAGGTCAGGTGAATTGGCCATGCTAAATTGCCCGTAGTGTTAGGTAAGGGGTAAATGTAGAGGTATGGGTGGGTTGCGCTTTGGCGGGTCGGTGTGGACTTGTTGGGCCAAAGGGCCTGTTTCCACACTGTAAGTAATCTAATCTAATCTAAATTGATAAGCTAAATAGACAAGGTCTTTTCCCTGGGATGGGGGGGGGGGGGGTCCATAACTAAAGGGCACAGGTTTATGGTGAGAGGGGAAAGATATGAGAGAGAACTAAGGAGCAACTTTTTCATACACAGGGTGGTGCATGTGTGGAATGGGCTGCCAGAGGAAGTGGTGGAGACTAGTACAATTGCAACATTTAAAAGGGTGGGTATATGAATAGGAAGGGTTTAAAAGGGATACGGGCCTGGTGCTGGCAGGTGAGACTAGATTGGTTGGGATATTTGAATTAGTGGTGCTGGAAGAGCACAGCCATTCAGGCAGCATCCGAGGAGCAGTAAAATCGATGTTTCGGGCAAAAGCCCTTCATCAGGAATAAAGGCAGAGAGCCTGAAGGGTGGAGAGATAAGCTAGAGGAGGGTGGGGGTGGGGAAAAAGTAGCATAGAGTACAATAGGTGAGTGGGGGAGGGGATGAAGGTGATAGGTCAGGGAGGAGGGTGAAGTGGATAGGTGGAAAAGAAGATAGGCAAGTAGGACAAGTCATGGGGACAGTGCTGAGCTGGAAGTTTGGAACTAGGGTGAGGTGGGGGAAGGGGAAAATGATGAAACTGTAGAAGCCCACATTGATGCCCTGGGGTTGAAGTGTTCCGAGGTGGGAGATGAGGCGTTCTTCCTCCAGGCGTCTGGTGGTGAGGGAGCGGCAGTGAAGGAGGCCCAGGACCTCCATGTCCTCAGCAGAGTGGGAGGGGGAGTTGAAATGTTGGGCCACAGGGCGGTGTGGTTGATTGGTGCGAGTGTCCTAGAGATGTTCCCTAAAGCGCTCTGCTAGGAGGCATCCAGTCTCCCCAATGTAGAGGAGACCGCATCGGGAGCAATGGATACAATAAATGATATTGGTGGATGTGGATGTGCAAGTAAAACTTTGATGGATGTGGAAGGCTCCTTTAGGGCCTTGGATGGAGGTGAGGGAGGAGGGGTGGGCGCAGGTTTTGCAATTCCTGTGGTGGCAGGGGAAGGTGCCAGGATGGGAGGGTGGGTTGTAGTGGGGCGTGGACCTGACCAGGTAGTCATGGAGGAAATAGTCTCTGCGGAAGGCGGAAAGGCGTGGGGAGGTAAATATATCCCTGGTGGTGGGGTCTTTTTGGAGGTGGCGGAAATGTCAGTGGATAATCTGGTTTATGTGAAGGTTGGTAGGGTGGAAGGTGAGCACCAGGGGCGTTCTGTCCTCGTTACGGTTGGAGGGGTGGGGTCTGAGGGCAGAGGTACGGGATGTGGAAGAGATGCGTTGGAGGCCATCTGGTAAATTGCAGTCTCTAAAGAGGGAGGCCTATCCACTCCACCCTCCTCCCTGACCTATCACCTTCATCCTTTCCCCCACTCACTTATTGTACTTTATGCCACTTTCCCCCACCCCTCTAGCCTATCTCTCCACCCTTCAGGCTCTCTGCCTTTATTCCTGATGAAGGGCTTTTGCCCGAAACGTCGATTTTACTGCTCCTCGGATGCTGCCTGAATGGCTGTGCTCTTCCAGCACCACTAATCCAGAATCTGGTTTCCAGCATCAGCAGTCATTGTTTTTACCTGGTTGGGATAGTTGGACGGGTTGGACCAAAGGGTCTGTTTCCATGCTGTACATCTCTATGACTCTAAAAGGCTCAAAGCCTTTTCATTGATTTTAAAGCTACACATGCAGCAAGTGAAGGTGCTTGTGATGAAGAATTTATTGGAAATAAGGGTTGGTTTAACCATTTCAAAGGGAGTGTAAATTTACACAATATTAAAGTGCAAGATAAAGCACTGAGTGCCAATGTTAGTGCTGCGGAGAGAGTTTCCTGAAATGTTGAATAAAATTATTGAGGGGGGAGGTGATATGCCTGAGCAAATGTTTATTGTAGATGAGACCAGCTTATTTTGGAAAAAAAATGCCTGAAAGGACATTACATTACATTTCAAAAGAGGAAAAAAATGCTCCAGGACATAAGGCATCTAAGGATAGGCTAACGTTATTGCTTGGTGGTAATGCTTCTGGGGATTGCAAGCTTAAGCCTATGCTTGTGTATCGCTCCCTAAATCAGAGGGCACTTATGAGAATCTTCGAGGCATCTCTGCCCATTATTTGGAAGGCAAACACAAAGGTTTGGGTAACAAAAGCTCTCATTGAAGATTGGTTCCTGAACATTTTTGTTCCTGCTGCTGAATGCTATTGCTTGGTCAAGCAGATTCCTTTCAAAAATCTCCTTGTACTTGACAATGCCCCCAGACATCCAAGCACTTTAGATGACCTTACCCCAATGTAAATGTCACCTTTTTACCACCCAACACCACATTACTACTTCAGCCAATGGATCAGGGAATCATAGCCTCCTTTAAGGCTTACTATCTACGCTGGACCTGCTCACAAGCAGTCAGGGCTACCCAAGATGATGCAATGACCTTAAAGGAGTCATTGGTTAAAATCTATGATGGCATCAAAAACATTGCAGGTTCATGGGAGGAAGTGAAGAATAAAGGAGTTGGGAACAAATTGAGCCCCCAATTCGCAGATGGTTTTTAAATTGTTTACAGCTGAGGACATTGCCAAAGCCAGTCAAGTTGTGGATGATATTGGTAACAATTAACTGCAGTTAGACATCAATGAAGGTGAGTGATGTCTTGGACATGCTGAAGAACTGACCAATGAGGACCTTATGGAGCTGGAGCAGCAGATGATACTATTTGAGGAAGACGACTAGGACTTGGAAACCCCAGAACCCAAGAAGTTTTTGACAAAGGAGTTGGCTGAATCTTTTCGTCTCTTTAAAAAAAGGGGGGTAAAGTTAGAGGAGCAAGATCCTAATGCAAACAGGTTCATCAAAAGTTTACCAGATACGTACCAATGGATTCAGCTGCTACAAGGCCATTTATAATGAGATAAAGAAAGGCCCTGTTCAAGCCACTCTTGATGTTTACTTTCAGAAATGACTTCAGAAGTACACCCCCACTCTCCAGCAGCAGAAACAGACCCTGACTCTCCAGCACCAAAACCATCATCCAATTAATAAAGTCATCTTTAATTATTAATTAAGGCCCCAACCGGTATGCAAGACATCAACTGGAATGAGATTAAATGTGAACATTTAATCATTATCTTTTCTAAACAGTTTAAAAAATATATGTTTTTATATCTATACACTCACAGACACATTCTCAATTATAAATACTGTGGTGTAGTTACATTTATTATATTTAAAATGTTTTCAGTAAAATATACACCAAGACAAACATTTGACTAATTGACACTACATGTGAACCGTATATAACTGTTCTGACTTACATACAAATTAGACTTACAAACAGCCTTAAAAACGGAACTCGTTCGTAGGCTGGGGAATTCCTGTAAAATACTTGAACAATCGCACTAAAAAGATTCACTGAGCTATTTAACATGGATTCATAACTTGATGACAAGTACACTATCCCCAAACTTGAAACAGTATAACTTTAAATACTCCCTGACATCACTTTGACCCTTAAGTGAACCTAAATAACATTTTAGCTATTTGTTCCAGGCACTATCAATATGCGAACACTATCTAACACTGTACAATTAAACTAATCCATGAATATTGCAAAAATAACTGTGCCTAAAGAGTGTCTTGTGAACAGTGTAATTTCCTTGATCAAACATAAGCACCTTTGACTTCGATATTCTGTGCTGATTTGTCACTTCAAATCCCTGCTGTTTTGCTTTGGACAGCTCAATATATAATGATTTTTTTGATCATGTCTAAAGCACCAGTAAACTGTTTCCCAGGCATTTCTTGTCTACTACCACCGCACCAATCCTGCTATTGACTATGACATTCAGATCTGGAAAACAAAAGCCATCATTTTCATTACTTCTGTAAGTCTTTCTGTTGCATAAACACTGGCACCCCGTATTTCAATAATCTTGAAAAGCCGCAATCATTAATTTCTCCATCCTTTCTAACACTGCAAATTAGTCTGATGGACATTGTGTACCACTGCTTATTTTCACTTCAGTAAGGATGCAACCCGTAACCACATAGCTACTTCAATATTCCACTGGTCATTAGGTACAGATTTAGAGAACATTACTGGGTAGTCACATCCTAACTACTACTCTCCATACAAGTAACTCAGATTGTGACTCTATGAAAAACAAAACTTAGTTTCCAATCTTCACCTTTGCTGCTATCATGTGAAACTTCTGACAGCCAGATACCAAAGTAGGAAACCAGAGAATAAATAGTTTACTTTATGCTGAATTTAGAATATAACATTAAGTTTTCCTTCTTCCAAACCAATACCCAGAATCTTAGAAATCTCGCATATGAGCTCAAAGTTTTTAATGCCTTCCAGCTATTGCTCCTTAACATTAATATTAATGATAGATTAATATACCATTAACAGAATTAATATATCGTTAACAGAGAAGACGCAAGTAGCATCATTTCAGAGTTGACATAATTTATGCAAGATGATCAACTGAATGCAGAAGTTAGTGTGGTAGAAATTGAGGTCACAAACAATCCCCATGGGGCTACTGAGAACGTGGGGTAAGATTTATAGCATTAGTGTACAAACTGTGATAGAATCACAAGCCTCCAACCACCGTTGATTGTGAAATTCACAATTCTGCCTTGTGAATCAAACTAGCATTATTTGCATTGCAAATGCACCAGAAGCTTCAGCTGATATCCACAGTTTTTTTTAAGATGAAACATTCTGATTAAGCATGCTTCAAGTATCATGAATTCAGTAATACATAATGTTGCAGTTGAAACCACAATTCAATATGGAAGTTTATACAAACACAAAAGCTAACACTTAAAATGCATGTTAAAGCAGCAAAGCAGGACACAAAACACTGAATAACATCATTCGCCATCTTTCTGAAGATACAACCACTTACTTTACCAGTCAACATTAACTATTGATTTTAGTTACTCAGATTGGGCTTTTGTGCCAAGTGCAAATTCAGTACCAACCTCTTGCTCCCGTTGAAAGATAACAACTCTGCCACCTTTATCCCCAGTCGCTAACAAGTCTCCAGAGTAGTTGAATTCAACAGTTGAAATGATATCCGCTGTAACAAGAGAACAGGAGAGAAAACTTAGCGCTGAATTTTTTCTTTCGAGAAAATCAGGAAATTTAAATGTTGCTGGTTTCAGGTGAAGCTTGAAAACAAATGAAAAATATCAAATGATTAGCTTCTAGTAGGAGCAAAAGAAAATTCATACTTTGGGAAATCATAAATATGCAATATTTTCCATTTAACATTGATTTTTCAACAAACTTCAGGAAATACAGATTTGTAATATTGATCTCATTTCTGTTGTGAATCTTGCTATGCGCAAATGATTAATGAACTTCTTTACGTGACAGTGACTGCTCTTCAAAGCTAAATGACTAAAGTGCTGGATCACCCTGGCACTCAAACTGAGTCAAGCAGAATCAGTTAATGACTGAAAAATACACAAAATTCTACGGATAGCTACACAAACCACTACATAAGAAAGTGATTTTTAAAAATTTAGTTTACAGATTAGAGAGATCATGTGCTTTCTTTTGTACCCAGTGTACTGGCACACTCAAAATGAACCATCCCTCTAGAAATACGGAACAATCATGTCAAGGTCATTTGGCCCATCTGGTAAGGAGGTTAAAAACCAAATGCAACAAGAGAATATGTGATGGTTAATTATTAATTAGGGTATAATTGGATAAGCAATTGACTGGGTACAACATTTGAGCCATGAGGTCTGGGTTCAAGTCCTATCTGCTCCAGAATTATGCAATAATATCTGAACAGATTAATTAGAAAATATACAACTGGGCGAGCAAATGACCTGATATAGATATTGAGTTGGGGGTGGGTGAAGGTGGTGTGGTTCAGTGGTCATGACCCTACTATGAATTAGCAGACCAGTTTCAAGTCTCATTCGCAGTAGAGGTGTACAGTAACATCTCTGAACAGGCTTATCTGAAAATATCTTGATACAGGGAGTTTAGAAGTAATCAACGTGGTTGGAGTTTGTGGTTTGAGGGAAATAAAACTGACCAGGAAAGTATTTTCTGGCCTCTAACTAACATTTAACCTTTATCATTTCACACCTATGTCAGCTGCTTCGAAACATTGAAGATGGTGAGAGCATATGGGAGATGAGAGAGGAGAATAGGTAGAGGTAAGAATACAATAAACACAAGAGTATGTCAAACATCAAGTAAACGAAAAAAAAGGCGGCTTATGCTACCTGTTTTATTAACAAATGATTTTTATTCAACATATTGATTATTTAAGTTTAATTTCTTTAATCATATAGGGATTGCATCACTCATTGACACTTATGTAATGTTTAGAAAAACATAAATCGTATAAACTCCTAGAATGTACTCTAATTAATTGCCCTTCACTAGTGGGATCCCACAACAGAACACAATCAGTAAACTGTGCAATTATAATGAAATTTCACAAAAAAATGTATGAACATTAAATAATTATTAAAATCCCATTCTTTTTAATCACTACTACAATCCCTACTACCCAGCGAACTGATTATACCCTCCAAAAGATCGATTTCACCTATTCAGACTATTAACTCCTGAAAATGAATCAAATGGTGCAATGACCACACTTTACCTTTCAATTTGTGACAACTCGTCCTCAATGTTAACTTCATGAACCAAATGTCTTTACTGCACTAATGCTTTCACAAGACAAACTGTTCTCACAATTCTGTTCATGCCCCCTTCAGCAAACGTTCACACACATACCAAGAAAAGAATAACTGAATATTTGTGCTTCACCATCAATAATTTGATCACTCAAAACAAATCAGGTAGAATATTTTGTAGTCATGTACACTATGCTTTATAGGCTCACAAAGAAAGTGATACTTTCATGAGGGTTGAGTTTAAAAGAAAAATTGCAACGTTCGCCTGAAGGCAATACCTTTTCTTAAAGGGGATTCTAACAGCATTTGTAATTTAAGTAATGAAAATAGCCTCACTTCCACCACAACTTACATGGCAGAGATTACTATCACAACTCACAACAGCAATTCATTTAATCAGATAACAACTCTCAACATGAATGCAAATACATTGCTATCTTCCTGTGCATAAGCAGGGTCTCAACTTGATATGTAGTCGAAACAAAACAATCATAAGCTGATCCAAGTGTCTTAAAATAAAATGAACTGAAGACACTCTTTCTGCAGTAATGAGAAACTCCAAAACTCTTTATGGGATAAAGAATATTTAATGAGAAACTAAGCAAAACACTTTTTTAAAAAAATGGTAAGAAAGCAACTATACTTCCCTCACTGAAATTCCACTGCTTCCCTTCCTATCACCACAGCATGGCAGCTCAGTGCTTAGCACTGCTGCTTCACAGAAACCCTGTGACTGCCTGGGTTTCCTCCATATACTCTGGTTTCCTCCCACAATCCAAAGATGTGCAGGTTCGGTGGATTGGCTATGCTAAATTATCCAGTGTCCTGGCATCTGAAGGTTAGCTGCATTAAATATGGGAATTGCAGGGTTACATGGATTATGTAGGGGCTGGGTCTGAGTGAAATGCTCTTTGGAGGGTCAGTATAGACTTGATGAGGCAAATGGCCTGTTTCCACACTTTAGGGATCCATGACCCTATCGCAGGAAATAGCAGCCTGTATTTTAAGCTCAATGTGAATGCTATCACCAAGCTTCAGTTTTCTCTCATTTCATAATTTTGTTTACTGAGAGACTGGGGTTCACTATTTGGAAGAAATTTAACTGGATTATTGGTCTTTCACTTTACGTTGTTACTGCAATTCACAAGGTCGATAAAAAGCTTGAGTGAATTTCATCATAACAAAAACATCAAAATACCCCAGTTCATGAACAATGAATAATGAAAGCATTCCACATAAAATATTCAGACAGCATTCATTTCATGGATAGGACCCCAACGCTGAACGCTCAAATCCTCATTTGGGACCACACTAAAGTCAAACTCCTGCTTTGGATTCAAATTCACAGAATATGGTATATGCAGATACAGGAGTCTCTAACTGGTGAAAATCATTTGAACTTGCTGCACTTGCATAAGCATGTACTTATAATTTGAGCCACTTCTGAGGTCCATTTCAAAACATGGTGCAGAACTTTTTATTTAAAGAGCAAGCATGGAGGTGGGCCTAAAGTCAGAAGGTACCTCTGCTTGTGAGCGGGTTGGGTTTTCCATTCGATTATGTCCTTCTCAGGTGCATTTGTGGGTAAAATTATAAATTTTATGGGCAAGAAATTGTGAAGCCCTCCCAGACCATTTGGACTTCCAATACCTGGTTGCCACGTTTAAAAGGTAACTGAAAGCACTTCATTCTCTGCAATCCAGAAGCATAACTTAATATTTGTTCATCACCCCATCACCCGAAAAGATGTCAGAGACCAGGCAAAAAGCAGCAACAAGCATTAGCCATGTCTTGGCAAGGCATCGAGAAATGAAAGCAAGTTCTTCCCCTATTAGCATTCATGACAGTCTCAAGAGAACTCATCTCTAGAGCTGCAAAAAGGTGAACGATCTGCTGTGTTCTACAAGGGTACGTACTACTAATACTCAATTTCGTATACACCAACGTGAGTAAACATTGGAAGGTTGCCATTGCAGAGGAAATGCTGCTAGGCAGCTCCATCAGATGCCTCTTGTACAATCTATTAGCGAGTTTTGAGGAGATGTGTAGCTCAGGTTGAAGTTCTGGATGTAGGTCTGCCTGCTGAGCTGAAAGGTTCGTTTTCAGACATTTCGTCACCTTATAAGGTAACATCTTCAGTGAGTCTCCAAATGAAGCCCTGGTGGTGTAGCCAGCTTTCTGTGTTTGAGTTTCCTAGAGTTGGTAATGTCATTTCCTGTGGTGACACCACTTTGCTGTTCTTTGTCGTATCCTTCCATACGGATGAGGAAGGATACCACTTCGACTGGGACAACACATCCATCCTAGGACAAGCCAAACAGAGACATGCACAAGAATTCCTACAAGCATGGCATTCCAACTGGAACTCCATCAGCAAACATGTTGACTTGGATCCCATTTACCACCCGGAAAAAAAGAACAGGAAATTATATCACCATAGGAAATGACATCACCAACCCTAGGAAACTCGAACATATAAACAGAAAGCGGACTACACCACCAGTGCTTCATTCAGAGACTCACTTAAGATGTTACCTAATATGATGTCGAAAATCTGAAAACGAACCTTCCACCTCAGCGAGCTAACCTACATTCACAATCAATCATTGCTGTGTCACATCACCGCAGTTACCAATACATCTGCAAAGGTTCACACTTAAAACATGAAAGGAACTTTAACACTCAGCAGCTTACAACATCAGATTACTGATTTTTCATTACAGTAAGGAGAATGTACATATCTGATAGCTTTTAAAAAATGTATGGGAAAAAGACAAAAATGGCCTTTTGAGTTAAGCCCTCTTTAGCAGGTTTGCTTGTATCAGCAGTAAAGCTGCCTCAGGCGTCACCCTAAAGCACAGAGTGATTTAACAACCAGCTAGCCTGTACATGACTGACACTTCTAAGGGGCTGAACAACATGGAGGGCTTCACTCCTAACACAAGCAGTGGTGATGTTCCTACCTCTGTGCCAGAAGGCCAAGGTTCACATCTCACCAGATATGGAGGTGTGCCAATAACATGTCTAAGCAGGTTGACCAGAATAACTATGTGCAAAGAAATGTTTGGTTATGAAGGAGCTAAATCCATGAAGTTTGTATGCACTGTAACTTCAATGGAGAAATCTGCACTGCCAGCTACAAGCTTCATACATAGAATCAAATTTGCATAACCATGTGCTTTTTGTTCTTGGCAAACAAAATGACACCCATAAACAAACCGCAGCAGATTGGGTGTTCGTGAGTATTCATGACATAGTAACAAATGCGAATCAGGATTCTCACTATGAGGTTGGAAAATGTCCCGCTTGAAGAATGCACTAACCTAATAGCAAAACATTAATCAGCTGTCAGGGACCTTATTTTTTCCTCATGTCCATTTAAGTTACTCCACCCTCCCTCCTAAAAGCTCTGGATAGGCACAAAAAAAACACTCCCCATACTGTTCAAATTTGAAACAAAATATTAATAAAAACAAAGACCAATTTAATGGTTCACAATAAATATATATGCATGTATTGGCTTGCCTCAGTTGTGAACATCCTGCATTCAATTTCAGGGCTAAAATTTGTAGACAAGCAGAAATTTCCTTCTGCAATATTGTTCATCAAAACAATGGAATCCATTAAGCAACATTTAAAGTATCACGGGAGAGCAAACTCCAGATTCACACTTGCTGACAGCTATGAAGCAGAATGCAAGGAGTTTAAATGGAGATTAAACATGCAGGTTTATAATACTGGCAATAACAGAATTATTTTTTCATCACTTCGTTCAAATAAATTTTCCAAATTTGATGCTTAGATAGAAGCTGAAGTCTTTTGGTAAAGTGAGAAGATAAATATAAAATGCATGCAATTCATAGACATTTTATTCTCAAAAGACCTGATGAATGCGAAGCACCTGCATGCATTTTCATTGCCTTATACAGATATTTCAACATACCCCAAGTGTGTTGAGTGCAAACAAGCCTGATCACAATATTTTGTTTACATATTTGTTGCTAGTAATCTTTACTTGCCAAAAGCCAATGATATCTACTTTGTACTACATATCCCTGGTAAACTCTTACTTACAGTAGGAACTGATACAAGAAAATTGATAAACTTATAGCTACTGGCACTAAAATTCACCAAGTAATCCAAGTAATATTATCTACATCCATGCTTATTAAAAGAATAAAGAGGATTGTTGCTACTTCAAATGATCAAAAGCAGTAGTTAAAATAAAAATCAAACTGCCAAAACGGTGAAGTTAATAAATTAATTTCAATTCCTATGTCATTTTCTGGTGAGAAGTATATCTTAAATAATTAATAAAGCAATTTGTTTTGCAGTAAGAGAAATAGGTCACATATACGAAGTCTCTCAATTCAGAGCACAACATTTTGCATTTACAACATATATTGAAAAGAGGTAAACCCATGCAACTCAAAAGCAAGTGAAAAATCATGAAAATATCAACTACCGAAAACACGATCCAAGTAAAGTTTAAATTGTAATAATACAGCTGAATGAGATTCTCTTCTGCAGACTTCCCTTTGATATGTAATTTGGGGAAGCAGCATGCTGCAGAACCTTTGGGAATGGAAGTTTAAAAATCTGCACAAAATCTTAACATATGTTTATGAATTCTCGAGATGCTAGGATTTGAATCCTTGGTATATATTTCATACCTTGATCAAAAGATGATGTTGACATCAGTGAATTAGTACCAGAGGTAGAAGTCTTAAACACCTGAGAGAAATTGCAAGGAAAGCATTTCATCTTCTGCAGTATGCAAATGCAGCTTTAATTTCCTCATTTGACACTTCCACAATCCAAATGGCTGAGCACCCTCGTCTTTTAAAAGATTTCCTTTTGCTATAGATTTTCCAGATGCCTGCATTGCATAGAACAGTCAAATGTTTTAGATCAGAAAGAATAGGCACGAGACGGATGGACTCTGCATTTAAACATGACAGCGCAGGCCTCATATGCTATTAACACATTGTATTAAGAGCTGTCCATTTCATTGCCAACAATTTAAAATAAAACCAATGCAACTGTCACCTTGATAAACAATCAAATCCTAGCTTGATATTAGAACAAATTCTTATGAATTAAGCAAAATTCAACTGCATTTGACAATAATCCAAAATGAAACCTAAATTTTACTTCATCTTGCAAGCTATTAGTATTTAAAGTGCAGCATTGATTTTCCAATTCAACTCAGCAGCATGACAGTGTCCAACATACAGTGACAATCAGTAAAACAGCCAATCAAAAGATACTAAGCATAAGCATTTTTTTGGGAATACTGCAGCGTGTTTGCTCTCAGGACATGGTAAGCAACCAAGGTCAGGTGCTCAGTAAATTATCCTTCAGCCAACCACAGTCCATTTCACAAATGCACAACCGATGAGTCAAATGATTTAAATTTTCCATTTTTAAATTTAACTACAGTGCTTATATCTGCATTTTACAACTTCTGTTGAAGTCCGCAATCAAAATGATAATAAATATTGAAAGGAAAATATAACTCTCTTTCTGAAGAGAAATCAGATATTAAAACTAGTGCATGATCACACAATCTGCTCACATTTTCTGACTTTGCTTATAAAGTGTGCGCATATGTGATCATGGCAGTGATAGGTGATTGGGTTCAGAGTGGGGATGGGAAGGAAAAGCAGAAATAGTAACTAAGCATCTTTTTCATTATCCCCCAGCTATAAGGAGGTACAGTACACCACTCAAAGTATATACACTTGAAACACTTACATCAACCGATAAAACAAAAAGCAACATCTATTTTGAGCAATTTCGAAGCTGCCAGCTGTAGTGTCAAGTGTTTTGTTTTTACTTACTCACTCACAGATCTCACTTTCTTCTCTGCTATTCAACAGCGCTGTCCATTACATGAAATTTGTTTTCAATATTTACTTGTGTTGATTAATTACTTTTCACTGACAAGGAGCAATGACACAAAGCACATCAGGTTTTGGCACGAATCTTGCTCCTCTCCACTGCATTTGAACATTTTGTCTCCTCATAAATTGATGACCATCCTTTGAGAATGTTATGCTTGAATTGCTTAAACCAAGTCTCCCCTTCCTACCACAGTACTGAAACAACAAAATCTCAAAATTACATCATTTGGGAACACACCACAAATAATATGACTTTCCTCCTCAATCTGTGTGCAGCCTTCATATGAGCGACTACATCATCCTGCTTCAAAGCCTCTCCACAATCTTTCAGCTGGTAAGGGCTGTGTTGGGCTGGCTCCATTCTTAGCCAGCTAAGTATAGCCAGTAAATTATCTGAAACAACTTCTTTCCCCACTCACCCCAATTTACCTCTGTGCTTCCCAGTATCCATCTCTAATATGATCTTCCTCTTCTGTCAATCGGGGTCAGTATGGCGAAGCTAGTTGCAATGCAGAGAGATGCCAACCAGCATGGGTTCAATTCAGCTGAGGTTACCATGAAGGACTCTCCTTCCCAACCTCTCCCCTCAGAGTTGTGGTGACCCTCAAGTTAAACCATTATCAGTTATCTCTCTGACAGAGCAGAGCCCGATGGTTGCCTGGAAAATGGTGATTTTTACCTTTAAGGCCCTACATGCACATATATGCTTTCCTTCACAAAGTAGTTATTCTCCTGTTTGAGGTTTTGATGGCAATATCTATACCAGTCCCCCAGGTCTACTTTTAGTTTCTTCCAGGAGAAAGTGCGGACTGCATATGCTAGAGATCAGAGTTGAGTATGGTGCTTGAAAAGCAGGAGCTTTTCAGGTCAGCATGTCAGGTAGCATCTGAGGTGCAGAAGAATCGACATCCTGGGCATAAGCCCTTCGTCAGGACTTCATTCCTGAGGAAGGGCATCTGCCCAAACCGTTCATTCTCCTGCTCCTCGAATGCTGCCTGACCTGCTGTGTTTTTCCAGCACAACATTTCTTAATTCCACCCAAAGTAACTAATCGTGAAGCTTATTCCCCATCATTATAGAACTAACTTTTTTTTTTACAAAAAACAACTAAGGACTTGCAAATCACATACAAACAAAGAAACGTCTGAAGTACTCAATAAGCCTGGCAGAGTTTGTGGGAAGACAATCAGAATTAACTGAAACTCGAGAGATTTTCTTTCTCCAACAATACTGTCAAGCTTGTTGAGTGCTTCTGGCATGTTCTCCTTTGCACATGACCTTTACAGGTCTACTTTGTCCTCTGAAGACCAACATCAATACGTTCTAATTATTTACATTGGGGGTTAACCAGCATCTTGAGACCTCTACCACAAAATCTTCAATGACAACCAACTTGTGACACTTATAGCATACATTTCTCTACACTAAACCTATCTTCATTTATTTTGCTTGCGAGAGAGCGCGAGAGAGAGATGGTGAAAGCAGTTAAACTTCATCCGGGAACACACCTTAATTTTCCAGCGTTTATTAGTAGCATACAATGTGCCCAAGTGTGAGCAGATATTCAATTGTCCATCAAGGTGTTGTGGTTGCTCAGCTAAATCCAGAAGGAGAACCCAGTGCTATCAGAGCACTGCTATGCACAATCCCCATGAAATTTTATGATTTCTCTTTTGTTTTTACAGAAGCAGAGTTTTCAAAACACACAATAAAAATATCCTAATTTAAAACCTTCGGAAAATTACCGAGGACATCACGTTTCAATTGCACATTTTAAGCAACAAACAAGAAAGCTGTTAGGTGCCAAGAAATACCAATACAAAAAAAACAAGAAAAATCAGAGCGGTTTTTGTTAGAACTGTGGAGATGAATTTTGAATGAGATCTTTTAAATATTTATCATCAATAGCTGTTAGGTAGAACAGATTGCTTCCAATGATCAAGAGAGCTATAAAGGCATAAATAAAAGAGTATTTCAAAAGATTTAGTACAAACAGCAAGGAATTCCAACTGTCCATATTTGCCTCCATCAATGCAATGACCCCACCACAAAGGCTGTGGTGTACTCAACTTGACTTAATGATTAGATATACCTACAATTTGTATTCAACTGCACACAAAAAAAAGGATGCATGGTTACTGCTTTGAATAAGAATGCTGCTCATATGGAGGCTAAATATTAATACAAAGTAATTAGGTCAAAGAATGCCTTGGGTTGGGACTTCTATGTAATTAAAATACAAATAAATGCTCTTAGACTTTTAAGTTGAAAAATAATGCTTTGACACTTCAAACAAAGATAACTATTCAAAGTTAGAGTCATTAATACAGATCAGAGAAATTTATTGTTACAAATACACATTATTCTGGGAGGTACAAAGAATAGGAGTGTATCCCTTGGCCCTTTGAGCCTGAACATCTGAACCTCAACATTTAGCAACTCGATAATAGGGTTTGTGTTCCCACAAAAAGGCATTTCCTCAGCCACACTTTCTTCAAAATGCCAAAGGACTCAGGTTTTTAAATGTGCAACTTATTAGTGCAAGCAAAGCAGTAAAACAGCACATCATATAATCCTATAAATAAGAATTCCAATTTCAACCCACTTATGAAATACAGTAGTATTCAAACTTAATATATTAAAATTAATCTCCTTTGGCACAAAACATGAAGAATTGAGATGAAATGTAGCATGCACATCAGGCAGAATTAAAAGTCAGCAAGATAAAACAGGCAAGAATAATTAGATAGGGAGGAAATCTGAAAAAAAAATCATTGTTTTGGGAATTGGGAGAGGACAGGAAAAGGGTGAAAAAAGAAAAATTCTTCAAGGGAGGCGGTTGTCAGGAAAGGAGAGAAAGGATGGGGTAGAAAGTGAGTGAGAAAGATGGAACCACTTTTACGGAGAGGGGATACAGTGACGAGAAAATCCCTGGTCTCATTATCTGACTTCTTCATTGGTAGTCTCTTGCTTCACTTGTCTCAGCTGAATAAGCTTCCTCATTTTCCCTTTCGTCTCAACCCTACCATTCCATAAACTCACTCAAACACTATTTATAAATGCCACTGTGCCCGTCTCACAATCAACTTTTGTGATCAACGTACTCTGTAGACAGAGGAGCGATTCAGCTATGAAGGACTAGATATGTTGAAGATGCTTTCCCTCGAGTAGAGGAGGCCAAGGGAGTAGCACCTAAATGAAGCATACTGATTGGGAGAAATCATTCCCCTTAGTAAAGGGGTCAAAGCTAAAGGGCAGAGTTTTGAGGCAAGGAGCAAAATTATTAAGGAAAAAGATGTTCATCCTCTGAAACCCTGTCTAAAAAGGGTGGGAGAGTATACAAGGTTACAGGTCAAGTGCTAGAGAATTTAATGAGAGAAGATGTGCAATGGCTAACATGGACACAGTAGATCTTTTATCATACTGTAAAACCACAAAACATGGTGCATGAAGTAAAAGTCCACTCAAGTGCCAAATTTATATTTTGTTTTAAAACAGGCAGAAGGAATTTTGTTTTTCATTTGTGGATATGGGCATTGTTGACTTGCCAGCATTTATTGTCCACCTCTAGTAGCCCTTGAGAAGATGGTGTCACACTGTTTTCTTCAACTGCTGCAGTCTACATGCAATGGGCTGACACACTGCCTTAGGGAAGGAATTCAAGGATTTTGACCCAACGACAGAAAAGGAACGGCAATATATTTCCGAGTCAGGATGGTGAGTGACTTGGAGGAGAGCTTGCAGGTGGTGGTGTTCCTTATATCTGCTGCCCTTGTTCTTCTAGATGGATGTGGTCGTAAGGTTTGGAAGATGTTGTCCAAGGATTTTTGGTGAATTTCTGCAGTGAATCTTGTAGATACTACACACTGCTGCTGATGAGCATCAGTGTTGGAAGGAGTGCATGTATTACCAATCAAGCAAGCTGCTTTGTTCTGGATGATGTCAAGCTAGTGGAGTGTTGCTGAGAACGTGCCCACCCAGATAAGTGGGGAGCATTCATCACACTCCTGACTTGTGCCTTGTAAATGATGGACAGAGTTTGGGTAGTCAGGAGATGAGTTACTTTCTGCAGTATTTCTAGCCTCTGACTTGCTCTTGTAGCCAGTGTTTGTCGGGAGTCCAGTTGAGTTTCTGGTCAATTGTAATCCCTTAGAACGTTGATCGTGGGAGATGCAGTGATGATAAATGGCAGAATGTCAACAGCTACTAGTTAGGTTGTTTCTTATTGGAGATGGTCATTGCCTATCACAAAAACTCATGAATTTAAGTTATTTTCTCACATTTCATTTCAGTGTCCTTTCTGAATACAGATTTTCCCTTCATTCCTCTGCAAATTCTGATTCCAGTGCTCATCCTTAATGCTCCCAAACCTTAGATTAAATTCCTGATTTCATGATTCATATGGTCAATCCCTTATCCACTCCCATCCCAACCAGTCTTCTGGACTTCCCACCCACAAAATAGGCCCCTTCGCATTGTTTATTGATTTACAACTGTGAAGTGTCTATCTTAGGGCCTGATTTACAGTTCTCATTTAGTACTCTTAGCAAGCTTGAATCTCCAATGTAGTGGCACATGAGTATGAATTGCATACTTTGAATACTCTCTAATCAGTATTATTTAGTTCTTACAGCCATAACACACATGGAGGAGGGCAAGTTCAATTGAGACATTCAAGACGGCATTGGACAATTATCTACAGAAAAATCAGGACAGTGACATGAAGAGGACACTTGAAAAGCTGGTACAACACAGTGGACTAAATGGTCTCCTCTGGTGCTGCGTGATAGCTTCTGGTGATAGCTGTTGGATTTACCTGTTGATTTTATTATCTGTCTTTTATCTTTCCTGGCTGTGACTCTTAGGAACTAAATATTTTCAAAAGCCAAACTAATTTTTTTTTCCAATTCTAATACATTAAATCATTAGATGGTTGAAATGCCAAAATCCTTTCTGAAAATTCAGTGTTAAGAAATCAGTTTTAGGTAAAGCTCTAAATCATACAACAAAGGCGAGGTGAAGGATCCTTTAGTGGCATACTGGGATCTCAGTGCCAAAATAATACTGCTTCTTCTATGATTGAAGTGTATCAGACAAAGTGATACTAAAACGGCCTTAGCTACTTTCGGACCATGTGATACCATTCTTCACCACCGAATTCTCATCTGCCAGCAACCTCCTCTAACCCATTCAAAGCTCCTTCTGTACATTGGGTAGCCTCTTTGAGAAGTTTGTCTTTTGTTGCAAAATGACAAATACTGGAAAAAGTTATAATAACCAACACATGCAGATTGACCTGCTCTGTGCTTTCAACGGTTATTTTTAGTTAGTTTAATCTTGAAATAATTTAGCACGTAACAAAGTACATCAGAAAACTCTGCGCTATGAATCTTTAATCATTAAAATGGAAATATGCAAAGAAACAACTTTTAATTTCAAAAACAGACAGAACATTCCTCTCAACTATGCAATTAGAATTTAGTCATTCATGGTCTTCAAATGAAGAAATATTCATGAATATTTACAGCTCAAATATTTCAGAATCTTCAAATAACTGTACATTTCAAAATATTAATTTCTCAATTCGGTGTGGAATTGAATTTGCAGCCAAAAATATGCAGCTGACTGTTTTGAAGAAAATGTACATTAGCTATATTGGTGAACTTAAGTGTAATCAATGAGTGCTTATGATAAAATAAAGTATATAATAAACTTAGATTTAAAAAGTGTGAATTCAATGAGTCTCTGGAGGAAAAAGCTCTCAAACCATGACAAAGACACATTTAGTATCAACAGACTGATATGGAGATTGCATGCTGGAATTCCCTAAACGACACACACAGGTGTGTGTGTGTGTGTGTGTGTGTGTGTGTGTGTGTATAGAGGGCGGTGTGTGTGTGTTGGTTAGCACTGCTGCCTCACAGCGCCAGGGACCTGGGTTCAATTCCCACCTCAAGCGACTGACTGTGTAGAGTTTGCACGTTCTCCCCGTGTCTGCGTGGGTTTCCTCCGGGTCCTCCGGTTTCCTCCCACAGTCAGGTGAATTGGCCATGCTAAATTGCCTGTAGTGTTAGGTAAGGGGTATATGTAGGGGTATGGGCGGGTCGGTGTGGACTTGTTGGACCGAAGGGCCTGTTTCCACACTGTAAGTAATCTAATCTAAAAAAAAAGTTAGAAATGGTCTTCAACTGCAGATGAAGATTTCCAACATGATCTTTTGCTTTTGAAACCAGCTGAGCACTGAATCATTACTGAAGTCCAATGTAACAAACATTTATTAATATCCTTAAAAAAAATTTTGATTCTCTAATGTACAAAGATTTTTTTAAAATAAAGGGTTTGAATGATTCAATTGTTTCAAAAGTGGCAATGTTTTACAATGCTTATTGGCTTTATGGAAAGTAGTTGAGGACAAGCTATAGCTGTGGTCCATTCATAGGAGAAACCAGAATGTGTTTTTGACATTTACAGCCATCTTGAATACCAGAGTTCACCATTCACTTTGATTCAGTAGGTTTCTGCATTCATGAACAAGGAAACAACATTACACACCAAACCAATACTAAAAGATATAAGCCTCAAATATTTGTAATACCAATTACCTACCATTTACAAAGCTTGCTTAAGATGCAAGTAACTGCTTTTCATGAAAATGTGTCAATTTTATTCTTTGAATGTCTGTCAGTTTCTTCTTCCGAATTGTTAAGACTTCAGGACCACTCAGGAAGTATTTGAGGGCATCTGAGCATGGGTACTCTTCAGGGAAGAGGAGTTCTAGGACTTCAGTTGGGCTGCAGTAAAAACCAAAAACCGCTGTCAAGGCCCAAGACAACCCGTGAACAATGCCACAGGAGATTGACTACAACATATATGACATTAATCACGCTTAACTGAAACATGCCCAAAAGAACTGAAGTTAATATTTGTTTAGTCATCCTTTGTATACAGATCTAATGATCATAAAAATTTAGCTCAGTGTAATTGAAATATCAGTATTCCTGAAAGAGAAAAAAAAAATCAATGTATAAAAGACAAGCTATGGAAATCCTTGGAACACAAGATCTTTTTAACAGAAAAGGCCAGATATATAACTTTTCCCACTAACACCCTAACTCTCAAAAGTTTCTCTTGCATTATTACTTTACATACAATTTTCCACGCATTTTGTTAACTTTGATAATGCAAATACAATGAAAACAGTTCCTGAAGTGTGGGTCTGCTTATAGGCTTAGTTAAATGTAATGAAAAAATCTTTTTAAGCACATTCAAGAATGGTGCCAATGGACTTTCAACTAAGAACTTATTAAAAAAATGCATTAAAACAGAAATAAATAGGAAGTATGCATCACAAATTATATTGTTTTTAAGTCAACAAATTTATCCCAAGTTACTCATTAAGTCTTCAGTTGGAAAAATGAATATTGTTTCAAATATGATACTACTTCAAAATTTAATGACAAAATACATCTTTCATATTTTGTGAATATTGAAAAGAAATGGAAACAGTCAGAGAGAGAGAGAGAGAGAGAGAGAGAGGGAGAGAGAGAGAGAGAGAGAGGGAGGGATGGGGAGGGAGAGAGACAGAGAGAGAGATTGTGACATTCATTAGAGCTGGGAAGAACTTAAGAGGTGCAATAGATTTTGAGCTTAGACGATGGGTGGAACAAAGAAAAGAAAGTTGTTAATGTGTGATATCAAGGAAGACAGAGCAATTCAAATGACAAAAAATGTTTAATCCTCTAGGATCTAAAGGAATGGTGATGGGTCAAGAATAAAAATGTATCAAGACACATCTAGAGCAAGTGCGCTACTAACTGAAAGAAATAAAATACAGAACAAACAAAGGAAGTTTACAGTCTGATATTGATGAACACAGTACTGAATGGAGAAGGCTATACATGTGTCTGAAAATCGAGGTGCAGTCCTTGAAGTTTACATTGAGCCTCAGTATGCAGAGGACTGAAACAGCAGCACTGTGAGGAAGTTGAAGAATTAGAACAGGCCACCATAAAGCTCAGAATCACATCTGCGCTCGGAACAACAATGCTTTGCAAAGCGATCAGCAAAGCTCCATTCGGTTTCCCCGTTGTTGCAGAAACTATATGAACAATAGTAGATTAAATCGTAAGAAATACATAAATTGGCGCCTGACCTGTACAGTGCATTTGGGGCCTTGGGTGACCAGAGATGGTGAAAAGGCAAGTGTTACATGTGCATTTGCAAGGAAAGGTGACGGGGGAAATGACTCAATTGGGAAGAGTTCAGCAATACCTGAAGCGTACAATTCCACAAGTATGTAACTAACTAATTAAACCACAAATAAACAATTCCTGATTGACTGCTTTTCAAGACAAAAATGTAATTCAAACCAGGTTCCATTATAAACAAGAATTGCCTATTCATTGTGAACACACATTCTTTCGCAAATCGCAAAAAAAATTATAAATTCACTATTTGACTTAATAGCCCTTTAAAACCTCAAACATACTCCCATTCACAAATAACCCAAACAGTTCTGATACAATATTATGGGCTGAGAAACAGAAAAGAAAAACACACCAAAAAAAGGTGGAGAGTTATTTAGCAGTTCTTTTGATGTGAGCAAAGATGACAAGATATTGTCTGTAGAGAAATGGATGATCTTTGATTCAATAGCCATTCAGGTTGTTCTAGATCTTTTGTCATATCAGAGTTTCTTTTTTAAAGAGTTTGTAAACAGTTTTTTCTTGTCTTTTCACTCAGTGATTCTTGGGACACTCCTTGTTTGTAGGCTGACGGATATCTGAAACAAACAGCAGCAGGATCAATCTGAAGACAGCTATTGAGGTGTTTTTCCTTTTCCTTGACTAGCCAAGACTAATAGTGCCACTTGCACAGTTGACAAGTAGGCGAAAGTGCGGACTGCAGATGCTGAAGATTAGAGTTGAGAGAGTGTGGTGCTGGAAAAGCACAGGTCAGGCAGCATCCAAGGAGGAACATCAACATTTGCCCAAGACATCGACTCTCCTGCACGGTTGACAAGTAACGGAGTCCAGGGTTCACCTGGCTAGCCCTACCGACGTGGGAGAGCCAGTACTGGTGATGTTTGTCCTTGTTAGTACCCTGGGCACTGCACCGAAGCAGCAAAATCTGCATCCAAGCCTGGCCAACAGACACAACCAACATTTTCATTTTGGAGACCCCTGGATGACCCAGGTGGAGTTCAGGCAGTATCTGGTGGCAACCTTTGCTCAGGACAATCTCTCTTGCTTCCCATAATATTATGCCATCCTGTACTATTATCTGGTCTCTCTGGGTCCAGAAAAGTTTCAGTTCTGGCAGTGACGGTCCTCTGGTTTCCTCCATCACCACCAGCTGTATGTTTTGCCAGGTCCAAAGACTGATATTGTCAGCTATGATTGCAAATGTGTCCAGAAAATGTAAAACTATATGGTCTCTGCATGGTAATACTACTGGTGATGTTTCTGCTAGTTGGAGGCAGCTCAATGCATCCGCACTTGCTACTTGGACTCCTGGAGAGTGCTCCAACTTGTAACTTTATGCACTTAGCCTGGAGCTGTTGGCTATACAGCCTTATCATTTTAAGGAGAACTGGCAAGGTATTGTGGTATGTTATTGTTACAAATTTACATCTAAAATATTGGTGGAACTTCCTGACTCCTAATATGACTGCCAAAGCTTCCTTCTCTATATGATCGTATTTACGCTTTGAATTAGCCAAAGTACTGGCTGCATAAGTTATTGGTGCTCCTTTCCGTTGTTGTTTGGGATCACAGTGTGCTAGCTGTTTCATCACTTCCCTAAAGGTTTGGCTACAAGGTCATTTCAATTACAGGTGTAAGAGTGCCAGGAAGGAGGCCAGGTTATTCAACTTTCCATAATAACACACCAGCCCAAGACAAGACTGGAGCTCTCGGAGCTGGGGCACGTTTGACTGCCCTCACTTTTAACTTCCACCAGGTGTAACCTGCTCTTGTGGACTCTGTAGCCCAAGTGGACAGTTGGGGGACCTGCAACTCATTTTACCTTCTTAGCTGTTTATTCCAGGCATGCATACGCTCAAGGATTATGTCCAAGTTCTAAGTGTTCTTTATTGGTCTTCCCAGTTATCAGCATGTCATTTAGGTAGGTGGAAACTTGGTGTAGACCTTGCAAAATGTTCACCATTGTCTGCAGTAAGTTGCACTGGCTGACAATAACCCAAGTGACAATCTTGTATACTGGCACAACCCTTATGGGTACTAATTGTAACATTCATCTGGGAATCCTCATTGAACCACAACTGCAAGTATGCATAGCTCATGTCCAGCTTTGTGAGGGTTAACCCCACTGCTGGCTTTGTGTATAGCTCCTCCATGTGAGGGTTTAGGTATTTATCCAGCTGCAAGAAATAGTTTACCATTTGTTTAACGCTCCCACAAAGGTGAACTGACCCATTGGACTTCAAAACTGATATGAGTAGTGCTGCCCATTCTGCAAACTGGATTGATTTGATGATTCATTAGCTTTCCAGCCTTCTGATCTCTGCCTCAACTTTTGCCCAAATCAAGCGGCACTGGGCAGTTTGTAGAATTGTGGAATTGCTTCCTGGTCAACATGTATGGTGGCCTTAGCTCCTTTGATAAGTCCCTTGACCTTGTGGAAATCAAAATAGGACTTCAGTCAAGCAGCCATTTTCTAATCGAGAAATGCTGCGCTAATCTAGGTGAATCTCTCTCAACCAATCTTGCCACATCAAGATTGGGTGAGTGCATTATGATAAGTGGTAACTGAACCAGCTGTTCCTTTTAAGAGATCGGAACAGAAATCGCAGTTAAGTCAGTAAAGGTTCCTTGTACAGGTTCTCAGTCTAGCCAAGGTCTTGTGCAAACTTCAGGGTTGGAATCCAGACAAATTTTGTTAAAGACTAGTTCTTCAATCACAATAGGTCATGCCAGTACCAACCTCTGTTAGAACCAGGTAGCCATTTAACCAAACTGGTTCTGATTTGGATGTTACTAGGCAATTTAACTATTCCAAACCAGATGTATGTGGACTTTCCAGGATATGTACTCTCTTGGATACTGACTTATGAGTCCTTTTTACTCGATTTAGGCTTAGTAGGACTCTATTGCTATCTCAAGTCCACATAATTACAGCAACTACAATGGCTTGCTGGCTCAGACCTTGGAAGAAAATCATAACTGTTTGGCTGAGGCTTGGCTTTGTTTTGGGATTTTGCTCTGGGCTGATCTAGAGTCCCTCTGTTCAGGACACACCGAGAGAGGCTGTGCAATTGCCTTCAGTTAAGTAGTGTTTCCCAAGCTCAGCCGGACTGACAAAGGTGTTCCCTTCCATTGGAATACCCTGCAACTCATATGCTCCCCTTGCCAAATTTACGAATAATAAAGTCAGTTGCACAGCGTGTTTGAAGTCCAACTGGACTTCAGCTAGTAGGCACTTTTGCATGATCACATCATCAATCCCACATACTAAGCAGTCCCTCAACATCTCTTTAAGGGTTAAACCAAAGTCACAGTTGTCTTTAACCCAGTCAGAAATTCTGATAAATTCCCCTGGTTCTCAAGCTGGTGAGAGAAAACAATAGCGTTTCAGAATTAGAGACGGCTTGTGGTCATAATATTCCTTAACAAAATTTGTCAACTCTTACCAGGTTTTAGTATTTGGTGCGTCAGGAAAAGTTAGGCTCCTAATAAATGAAAAAGCTGCAAATCCACAAGCTGTCAGAATCACTTGATGCTTTTCATCTGCTCCAATGTTGTGTGCCCAGAAAAAAATAACATTCTTTCTATATACTGGACCCAGTCTTCCAGGGCAGGGTTGAATAATGCTTCCCAAGTAACAGCACGATGCGAGAGATGCTTATGCCAACTCAAAGATGACTGTTGCGAGCGAGTTTCTTTGGGAACATGCTCCCACTATCATCATCACGGAAATAACTTCAGAGGTTGGTATGCCATCACCAAGTCACTATTTATTTACACATGATCAGTCTTTGATTCTGGTCCAGCTTCCTCAGAGTCAGCTGTGTCAGAATGTATGACACGCCTATCTGGCACACAGGGCTCTCTGATTGGACCAGATTAACCACTCTAATCAGGGAACTCCTATGAGGTTCACCTCGCTGACCTTGTTACAATCACTACACCATCACTTGATGTATTTTGATCTATTTAAAAAATCATATCCTGGCAAAATACCCATCAAGAGTGGCCCAATCCTCCTTAACCTCTTGCAGAATTAAATAAAACATTTTATCTTTGGAGCTGCATTTTGCCTGTGTGTTTACTGTACAGAGATGAAGTAAAACAATGGCTTGCCAATGCAGACAATTCATGGATATAAAGTCCTTTGAAAATAATGTCCCCTATTACTATTAATCTGGTGTGTGTTTAGTAACCGTTTACTTAGAAATAAAATATTTGAAGTACCAACTAGATAGACCCTATTTTCCCTCACTTTGGATTGTGATTGGAGTATAACAGCAAAAGTACAAATCATTCCAAAAAAAGGGAGTAGAGGGAACAGAAATAAAACTCAAAATGATAATATTAAGCAGCATTTTATGACAAAAGCATGGTCAATCTCTGATGAATTATGCAAAATTTACTTCTGATTCAAATGCACTCTTTACTCACAATTTTGTGGAATTTCCAGTGTTTCCTGAGGGACCTATGCACTAATGATTAAAACATTTAATCTTAATGAAAAGGGGGTTCAGCGCTCAAATGAAATTGACAACATTTTGATCCCAAAGAACAAAAGCTCTAACGGACTACCAAAGAACTAAGAAAATCCAAGATGCAAGGAACTAAATGCATAACAGCAATAAACATTTGAAAACCTCTGAGCCAGACAGGACAGAAAAGTTAAATATGGTACAGAATAAACATTTCAGCAAGTAAAGTCAAATGACTTAAGCTGCCAAAGCCATTATTTCTTTGATGGTCCTTAGGGCAACAATGCAATATGTTCGTCCTTATATTGGACAAAATATGCATCTTCCCATGGTTTAAAGAAAAATAAAATTGATCTTCTCTCATTCATTAAAGTACTACAAATATTTTGAAAAGTCCTAACCCGAAATCAAAACCTGCACAGAATCAAATAGACCCAGCAAATTATGACAAACTGTTGAATACTGGGCACTTTCACACTTTGATATGGCTGATATTCCATACAATTATTAATATACTGTACGTCGGGACTGAGCTTGGATTACTAGCAGTTTATGATGTGACAACTGTAACACATGCAAGTCAAAGTTTCTGTACTTTTGTTAACATAGGAGAGAAGTTGCAGTCGCCTACATTTTAAGTATAAACAACTTTTCTAATCATCTTAATTCACATTTCAAAATTCACTCAAATGCAAACCTGAATGAACAGCCATTACAAAAGAACATTCACTCAAATGTATAAGTTTAAACAGATGTGCACTTATGGCTCCAGTTCAACAAACGAAACTGCCTCCTTCAATTACTTACCAGGGTATGCATTCAAAACTGGAATACAGAAAGTTTGAAGTGTAATCCCATGCAAAAGATTCTCTGCTAGTCATTAATTTGCAGCTGTCTTAATGACACTTTAATACAAGACTATAACAAAGATTTTAATGGCATAAAACCCCTCAGCAATATATTCACAACTTCAATCAGACTTGATGCAATAATCTGGCGAAACAGCCTTTTAAAAATAAATAGAACATGCAATCATCACAGACTCTTTCCATGGTGAGAAACTTAATCCATAAGTAGCTGAATCAAAGATCAGAAATATTATCAAACTTAATCAGAGTGCATGCTGAGTTAACTGGTCACAGCCAAGACAAAATGGAATTTAAGACAATTATCAGGACACCTAGATCAAGGGGAAAAGAACTTGCCAAGAATCATTTCTTATAGTAGGCTTTCTGTGTGGAGATCAGGCAAGTAGAGAGTTGGATTTGACTATGATAACACATGCATAAATTATTTGCTAGGTTGGCACTTAGTGGAGAGGTTCATACCTTACCTAAATCAGTGAGACTGCAGAAGTTTATCACATTAAAAGATTCAATTACTGTAGGAAGAATGGAAACCTGTCAAAGTCAGCTTAAGAAAAAAAAATCATTTGATTAACAGTTTGTGATTATTGAAAATGTCAGTGGGAAGTTAAAACTATAATAAACAAGTTTTCAAATGCAACAGCATGATGTCATTTACCCACTGTTGTCATATGCCGTATGTTCCTTTTCCAACTGATTATATTAACTACTGCAACTTTTGCAAACTAAAAGATGTAGCAGTAGCAAATTAGATCACCTGTATGCTGAATCTTTAAAATATCTATCTGCTTTGGGATATATGTTTTTTTAAAAAAAAAACAGATACATGGTTCTGCAACATCACTGGTATTAAGGAACTTTACTACTACAACAGGGATTCACTTTTGCCACTGACCTCCCAGGTTATGAACTGCAAAGGAAATACTCGCAGCTGAGATTTTTTTTCCCCCTCCAACCCAAATTTGGAACAGTTGGCTACTTCATACAGCAAGTGTCAAATCTTGATATACAATGCGCTATTTTGTTGGGCTTTAAAGTACAGATCAGGCAGCCAATGCTAATGCTTCTACTGTGGATGCTGCAAGTTTATTTTCGTATTTTCTATTAGAATGAGAAAGTCATGGTTGACACACAAGTAGAAGAATTCCATTTGAGCTTTGCTTTTCAATGTCTTATAGACAGAGGTTGACTGTCAACATTATGTGATTGCACCGAACTCTAGCATGAAATAACTCAAGTCTAATTTTATCATTTGTGTAAGTTAACAATAGAGTTGATTCAGATCACAAACACGGCTTACATTGAATTTACGTACTAGTGTAGTGGGTCTCTTCTGTCATTCAGAGGGGAACACTCATTCTGGGAAACCATCGCTGTACTCCCTCCACAGCCAGCACATCATTCCACAGACACAGAGAGCCCAAGCTGCGCACACAATACTCCAGGGTGTGGTCTCACCCTGTATAACTGCAGCAAGACATCTCTGCTCCTGGACTGGTCTGGCAGATGGAGTAGAATGTTGGTAAATGTGAGGCTATCCAGTTTGGAAGCAAAAATAATAGGGCAGGGTATTATTTAAATTGTGAAAGACTGCAGTGTTGTTGTGCAGGCAAACTTAGGAGTGCTCATATGTGAATTGCTAAAAGTTGATTTGCAGGTGCAATAGGTAATCAGGAAGGCAAATGGAATATTGGCTTCCATTGCTCGAGGGACTGAATTTAAGAGGGAGATTCTGCTCTCCTTACTGGAGGAGGATGTACTGGTTTTGGAGGCAGTGCAGAGGACATTAACCAGGCTGATTCTGGAGATGAGGGAGTTACCCTTTGAGGAGAGATTTATTCACCTAGGACTGTATTTGCTGGAATTTAGAAGAATGAGATGGGGATCTTATAGAAAGATAAAATTATGAAAGGTATGGATAAGATAGAGGCAGGAAAGTTGTTTCTGCTGGTAGGTGAGACTAGGATTAGGGGACAGTAGATTTAGGACAGAGGCGAGGAGGAACTGCTTTTCCCAGAGAGTAGTAAATCTATGGAATTTTCCATCCAACGAAGCAGCTTCAGTAAATATATTCAAGACACAGTTGGATGGGTTTTTGCATGGAAGGGAATTTAAGGGTTACGCAGATAATGCAAGTATGAGGAGCTGAGACAATGAATAGATTAGCCATGACCTTAAATGAATGGCAGAGCAGGCTTGACTGGCCAAATGGCCTACCCCTGCTTCAATTGTGATGAAACTATGAGTAACATTAGGAAGGTATTTCAGTGCTAGTACATCCCAGCAACTGGTTGAGCAAATTAAACACTACATTCCTTCAGTTGTTCGTACCAGGCACAGCCAACAATATGTGAAAAACCCAAACTGAGACTTCTATTGTTAAATATACTTTTGAAATTGGGCAGCACTTGCTGAGAGTGCCAAGTATATATAAACAACCAATTTAAGATGATGACTCAAGCTTAGAACATTGTTCACTTATGTTTAATGGAAGCACTTGTTCATTTGCAGGCACATTTCTTTCCGCGAACAAAAAGGAACAGTTTAAACCTTGTGCCTTTTTGAATCACCAGGGAGCTTCGGAAGCTAAAATTACATATTGCTTTCTCTCTAGTTATGGTGTGCCAGCATCATATAGATTAATTCTATAGTACAAACTGATTTTTATAAATTTATTTGCTAACGGGATGTGGGCAATTACTGCACTTCATTAATTGAATAAGGGTAGTTGAGAGTCAATCATGTTTCTGTTGGTCTGAAGTCACATGTAGGACCAGGTAAAGACAGCCAATTTACTTCCCTAAAGGGCATTAGCAAACCAGACATCTTTTAATAATAGGCATGAGGCTAGCTTTTCCTTACAGATTGTTATTGAACTCAAATTTCACCATCCTCTATGATGTGATTCAAATCCATGCCCACAGGACATTAGCCTGGGGTTCTGGATTACCAATCCTGTGACTCTAATCCACTACACAATCACCTACCCATAAAGTGATTGTTTGAAATTTGGCAGTGTTTGTCCTATGAGTGAAAGTTGAAAAGTTGCAGTCAATTTGTCACCTTTTATAGCAACACAAGCTCTGCAGTATCAAACAACTATAGGTACATTGATACAAATTTTGACCATACTGAGATACTGTTACTCTATTGGAACCTCCCTCTTTTTGGATGAGACATAAACTCATGCAAGTATAAATTACAATAACAATTTGAACAGCAGGGGAGCAAGCCCAGTGGCCTGATCAAAACCCAATTTGCAATCAACATTACAAAACCCTATTTAATCATCATCACTTGCTGTCTGTGGATCCTGGTGTGTTCAAATCAGATGAAGGGTTTCCTAGTCATGGTGTGATAATCAATTAAATATTTCTGAAATTTAGTCGAAGTTTTGGGGTGTGCTAAGGTTGTGAAACAAGCAAAATAAATGTAGTTGTTTTTTTTAAAATTTGGCTGGTTTTTTTCCCCAAAAAATTCTAGATATTTTCATAATTAAATGTGGATACACATATTTACCATAGACAAGATTGTTAGGAAATATGTAGATTAATGACTGGGAAAAGAACTATAAGAAATCAAAATGTTTCCTGCCACAATTTGGCGATGAATATCTTGGTGTACAAACACAGAGGTGGTAGCTATAAAAAAAAAAGTGACTAAAGGCAGCTAGCAAGATGACTGTGAAGAGTTATTGTTAAGAGCAGAACATATAGATATTTATGGCCACAGCGCAGTGAGCCATTTACCACATTAATAGTGACATTAGAAATTAATAATATTTCACCAACTGTTTACTTCAAAAATGGTGAACTTCACAACCACATGGGTAGATCAAAACCATTATTACGAGTGGTTAAAAACCTTATAGCAACACGCTATGACCAATATCCTATAACAGACATTGGTTAGCCACTGTTGGAATAATGTGTGTAATTCTGATCTTACTATCGGAAAGATGTTGTGAAACTTGAAAGGGTTCAGAAAAGATTTACAAGGATGTTGCAAGGGTTGGAGGATTTGAGCTATAGGGAGAGGCTGAATAGGCTGGAGCTGTTTTCCCTGGAGCGTCGGAGGCTGAGGGATGACCTTATAGAGGTTCATAAATTTATGAGGGGCATGGATAGGGTAAATAGACAAGGTCTTTTCCCCAGGGTGGGGGAGCCCAAAATTAGAGGGCATAGGTTTAAGATGAGAGGGGAAAGATTTAAAAAGGGATCTAAGGGGCAACTTTTTCACACAGAGGGTGATGAGTGTATAGAATGAGCTGCCGGAGGAAGTGGTGCTGGTACAATTACACCATTTAAAATGGCATCTGGATGGGTTTATGAATAGTAAGTGTTGAGGGGGATGGGGCCTAACGCTGGCAAGTGGGACGAGAGCAGGATAGGATATGTGGCCGGCATAGACAAGTTGGACCGAAGGGTCTGTATCCGTGTTGAACATCTGAGTCTAAAAGCATTAGTGCAAAACAATAATTTTCTATTTTTTTTGTGTTCAGACGTATCGTCACATGCACCAAATATAAAGTAAATCTGGATGCAGACAGTCAGCAGAAATAAAAGGAAAATCCGATGCTTCTTTTAAAAAGTTAGCATAGATATGGAAGGAAGAATATCATCTCAAACCCACAAACTGCCAGATTTGTAGTATTTAATTTTATATTCATCATGCTGGTATTTAAAAACTTACAACCTCACATTTAAGTTCAATGCCATAACCACTCCAAATGTCAGACAAGAGATGCATTTGCTGGATTTTATAATATAGATTATACTTTTGCCATTGGACAGAAGACAAGTTGTATTGGTAGTGACAGCCCAAGTCAAGAGAAAATTTGTTCCAAATTAACAAGATCAAGTTCAAACGAACCAAGCAGCATTGCCTTTTCAGTTGACAGTAAGCATAAAAACAAAAAGGTTTCCTTTTCTAAACAGCTGAGTTCCCCACCACCCGCTTAAAACTGTTGTGAATAATGGGGATAAAAGCTCACTAATTTCTTCAGAATAAGACAGGGTTAAAAGTATCAATAAATTTGGAAAGTTTAATTCTTGTAAGCTGGAAGGTGAAGAACAGACAAACTAAGTCATGAAATTTATGAATACTGAAAGGGAAAAACCATTTTTAGACATTGAGGTGGAGAGAATTATGCCAAAGAAAAGGACTTTCTGGAGGCTGAATGACTCTTTTGAAAAGACTTTGCTTTCTTCCTACAGATGCTAACATGCCTGAAGTTCTCCAGGTAAGTTTTTACTTTGTCAAATATCTTTACAATGGTTCCCCCTTTAATAATTCTGCAAATCTTGCTCAGCAGAACAACTAGAACAGTGATAGTAACTGGTCCACAATTCTTCCTAACTGCAAAATTTTCTTCTGCTAGCTATTCTTCCGTGGCTTGCTACTTCCTGTCCAAGTGCACAAATGTAAAATTTAGTTATACATTCTACTAATGCGCAAGAATCAACCTTTGACCTTTTACACACCGTTCAAATGGAAAATTTCACCAATTTGATCACCTGTGGGGGGGGGGGGGGGGGGGTCAAGAACTAGAGGGCATAAGTTTACAGTGAGAAAGCAAAGATTCTTTTTTTAAAAAAAAGAGACCTCAGGGGCAACTTTTTCACAGAGGGTGGTAAGTGTACGGAATGAGCTACCAGAGGAAGTGGTGGAGGCTGGTACAATTGCAACATTTAAAAAGCATCTGGATAGGTATATGAATAGGAAGGGTTGAGGGGGATATGGGTCAGGTGCTGGCAGGTGAGACTAGATTGGGTTGGGATAGCTGATTGGTATGGACGAGTTGGACTGAAGGGTCTGTTTCTGTGCTGTACATCTCTATGACCTATGCAAGACACAAAAATATGGCAATTCTTCAATCTTACTTATATTTTTAAAAACGGACCATGTCCAGATGCACTGGAGGACGTTCAATTAATTCACTTAACATCTCAAAACAGGATAAGCCAGGGGTCTGCTGATTACTGGTTATCTAATAGCTAAAACCACTGATTTAAAAAAGATGAGTGCGCCATTTTGAAGGGCAATATTTCTTAGTCAGGATTTCCTGATGCACAGGGTACCTTTATATCATTTGCCTGGACAATTACAGCTTGCAGAGAACAACACTGAACACTCCGAATGGTGCCTTTCAAAACTGCAAAAACAGTAACTCCATGTGGATCTCAATGGGGATATTCATCAGGATGGTGGGAAGCAGAGAGGGGAACTTGCAGGTGGCTGTATAGTCCCCATTCATTTTCTGGAATTGTCCTATGTGGTAAAAGTCACAAATTTAGCATGTGCTATTCAAGAAAGATTTGGGAGTGCTGCAGAGCATTAACGTCGATAGTCTAATGCAGTCCTCTCCGTGCAGTTGGTGAAGGAATGGATATTAAAGTGATGAAAAAGGTGTTAATTAAGTGGGTTGCACTGTTTTGGATATGATAGGCTTCCAGAGTTTTGCCAGAACAGCACTTATTGAAGCAAACAGAGTATTCCATCACACTTGTGATTTGTCAATCACGGACAGGCTTTGTGAAATCAGGAGATGAATGACTTGAAACAAGACAACCCAGCACGACGTATTCAGTAGGTTGTGACACTTGAGAATGTGAAAGAAACTACAAATGTGAGGTCTTTCTTAAAAGGTAACAGCAAATTTTCTTCCTACCCAATGCCAGCACACAATCTTATTTAAATTTGGCTTTCCACTTAGCAGAAAAGACAGTAAACAAATTCATCCAAACAGCAACAGTTACACAACAAATTAGCTGCAATAGACTGCAAAAGAAGTTGTATATAACAAAATTACTGGAAGATTTATTAAGATTGTAACATTGTACACCACCTCAGCTTTGCTCTCAGATTAGAATCATCAAGAATACCTGAATACTTGACTTTTGTTACCTTCCACAGTAATGCACTGAAAACAGTTTTTTAAACAATGAACTTATGAATTATCATAAGTGAACTGAATAAGTTGAGAAATATTTAAAAAGCACAATAATTTCACCTTAGTCAATGTCAATTTCTATTAAACTCACTTCCATTAATGTTTCTATGCTTCACAGTGGTTAAGCAGTAAATAATGTATTGTTACAAGTTAGCAATAAAGTCATACAAATGTCAAACTTGTTCTTCAGAAAAAAAAGTGCTCATAAAGTTTTCATCTTTCAATTCAAATACTAGCTGAACAGTCCACATAAAATAGATTGCAAAGTCAGAGAAGTATCTAGCTCAGAAATCATATTACATTAAATGCATAAAAACAAATTCTAGGATTTTTGAGAAGATTTATAGCTCGGGTTGTAAGTTTGCTTGCTGACCTGGTAGGTTTATTGTCAGACAAGGTGTCACCATGCTCAGTAACATCGGTGAGCCTCCAGTGAAACACTGGTGTTTTTTCTCACTTTCTATTTGTGTTTTGGTCTGTTACGGTGGGTGATATCATTTCTGGCTTTTTTCCTCAGAGTTTGGTAAATGGGGTCCAAATCGATGTGTTTATTGATGAAGTGCCAGTTTGAATGCCATGTTTCTAGAACTTCCCATGTGTCTTTGTTTAGCTTGTCTTAGGATGGATGTGTTGTTCCAGTCGAAGTGGTATCCTTCTTAGTCTGTATGTAAGGGTACTAGTGATAGCTGGTCATGTCTTTTGGTGGTTAGTTTTCTGCCTGTCAGTCTAATGTAGTATTTGTTGCAGTCCTTGCAAGATATTTCTATATGACATTCTTTTGCTGGTTGTTGGTACAGGGGCCTTTAGGTTCATCAGTAGCAGTTTCAGTGTGTTGATAAGATTTGTGGGCTACCATGATGCCAAGGGAACAGAGTAGCTTGATCGTCATCTCAGAGATGTCTTTGATGTACGGTTGTGCGGGTAGAGTCTCTGAGTGTGTTGTCTCTTCTTGTTTTGGTTTGTGGACAGTGTTTATTGCGTATCCGTTGTATAGGTATTTTTCTTCTACTGCTCATAATTCCTGGGTGCTGCAATGTGTTGTAGCCCGTTTAAATAATGTCCTGATGTAGCTCCGTTTGTGGGTGTTGGGATGATTGCTCCTGTAGTTGAGCATTCAGGGAAGCAACACAGAGCAGATAGTGGAAAGGGAGGTCTGCAGATGCTGGAGATCAGAGTCGAGAATGTGGTGCTGGAAAAGCAGCATCCAAGGAACAGAATTGATGTTTCGGGCATAAGCCCTTTTCTGATGAAGGGCTTATGCTCGAAATGTCGATTCTCATGCTGGTCGGATGCTGCCTGACGTGCTGTGCTTTTCCAGCACCACATTCTCAACACAGAACAGATACTCAACGACAGGAGCAATCATCCCAAGACCCACAAATGGAGCTGCATCAGGCCATTATTTAAATGGGCCACAACATAGCGCAGCACCCAGGAACAATGGACAGAAGAAAAATTCCTATACAACATATTTTAGAACAATGGGCACCCAATAAGCACAGTCTGCTGATTCTGAAACAACAAACTCAAACAAGACACAACACACCCACATGACCATACAAAGACATCTCGTAGACGAGGACCAGACTACTCTGACCCCTTGGCATCATGGTACCCCCCAAACCTACCAACACACAAACTGCTACTGATGAACCTCAAGGACGCTGTACCAACAGCCAGCAAAATGAATGTCATATATAAAATACCCTAAAAAGGACAGTAACAAACATTACATTGGACAAACAAGCAGGAAACTAGCTACCAGCATACACTAGCACCAAGTAGCCACCAAAAGACATAACCAACTATGCGTATGCTAACACAGACGAAGGAGGACATAACTTCAACTGGGACAACACATCCAACTAGGACAGGCTAAGCCAGGACACGCACGCGAATTCCTAGAGGCCTGGATTTCAAACTGGCACTCCATCAATAAACACAGATTTGGACCCTATTTACCAACCTCAAAAAGAACCGGAAGTGATATCACCCAACGTAACAGAGCAAGACACATAAATATAAAGTGGGAAAGAACACCAGCGCTCCACTGGAGGCTCATTGATTATGTTACCGAGCATGATGACCAAACATCTAAAGAACAAACCTACCAGCTCAGCAAGCAAACTTACAACCACAAATTTGAGGAAGCAATTTATTAACAGTAATTTGTTCCGAGGTGCAGAGACATAAGTTAGTGATACAACTTTTGAGATTTACTATATCCAAACTCTCATTGAATTACTGCTTGGGGATTTCTGTACAGTATTGCTGATCATATGGAGTAATCATAGGTTATGTAAATCAGACTTTTTATGTGGGCTTTCAACTGATGCAATGAGTTACAACTATATATCTATTTTTAGTGATTTCTTACATTTTCCTCTTTGCCCATTACCATCAACAATAAGTAAATTATAGTATGATTAATTTCACTATTTCAAACAATGCATTCTAACTAAAATAACATCTTGTACGTCAGCACATTATCCAGTGCATGGCCACTCATCTTGCTTTTAACAACAGATTCAAACAGATCCGCAAGTTTAAAAAAAATGCATCGTAGATTTTGTTAATTTTCTTAAAGTTGTAGAAAGATCTGAAGCCTCCAATTTAAAACTATGCTTATGATGCAATATCTACCCTGCTGCAGAAAATTCTCTCTTAGTATTGTAACTTAAGTGGAATCCCACTGCTTTTGAATGAATTAATTTAGATTATCAGCTATGCATACAGGGAATAAAATGCTAAAATTACCTTAGATAATTAGGTGATTATACAACATTTGCAATAAAGCATGTTCACTGTTTTTGATGGCATTAACAGAGAGCTGCCTTATGATCAGCCTATTTGAAATATTGGACATATTTATTTGAGCACAAAAGTGCATTTGTGAAAATAGCCGCCGGCGAATAAGCGACCTTGCAGCAAAAATCTCAAACGACAAATCTATAAGATAGCCGCTTCAAAACGCTCGGCTTTCAAAATATCGTGCGGATGAAAGCGCCAGAAATTCCAAACGAGGCTATGAACACACTGAAAGCATTTGCAGCTCGACGTTTGTTCCGAGTAGCTCCCGGGAACACTGTACCTATTTTTAGCATTCCCCCCTTGGGACTGGATAAGTAGATGAGACTGGGCAGGTCACATTTCGGTTCAAATCATTTCCCCTTCCTCCTGCAACACCAAGGCCCGGTCCTGAGTCCAAGGGCGGCACACCACATCTGCGGCAGCAAGTTTCATCCTGCCCGGTGCTTGGACACAAGAGGGGAAAACCTCGGGGGTCTGTGTAGACTCTGTCAGCAGGTACAGCCCCCAGAGCACACTGAATGGGATCACAGGATGTGAGTGTGTTAGAGAGAGAGAGATGACCGGTGTGGACACGACCGCCTTCTCTCCGGGATGTAAAAACGAGGACACAGACATCACACTCCCCCCGCCCGAGGGGGTGGGGAAAGGTGAAGGGCTAATCTCTGTGCAATCCCCTCCCTCCTGACCCAGCCCCCTCACCCCCACAGGGCCCAGGGCCAAGCCGGCGCCGCTCACCTTCAGCCACATCCTCGTCCACGGCACCTTTCACCTGGGAGAAACACCACTGCAGGTCGTTAGCGCCGCCGCCGCCGACTACACCGAGTCCTGTAAAGTAAACCAAACGGAAATCATTAAAGAAGCAGCAGCAGGAGGAGGAGGAGAAGGAGGCGGCCGGGGAGTGGGAGGATCCGAACATTCCCGCCCGCCGGGATACCACTTCCTGGGGAAAGGAGACATGAGGCCTCCATCCCTTACCCTCACCACCCCACTCACCCGCCATGCCTTCCTAATGAAGGCGGTTGCACTTGCCGGCCCTCACCCCCGGGGCCGAGGCGAGCGGGGGCCCTGATCCGCCCAGCGAATCTCAGCCGCGTCCAACCGTCAGCGGGAGGCCAAGATGGCGGACATGGCGAGGCAGCATGGTGCCGCGACGTCACGGGACGCGCTCGTCATCGTCGCCGCGAGAGCGCGCACGCACGCGCTGCCAGCTCCTGAAAGGGGCAGCGTCAGAGGACACAGGCTGTACGCTTGGCGCAGTGTGCTGCCAGTCCCTTAAAGGGGCAGCACCACAGTGCACTGCAGGCTACTTAAAGGGGTAACATAAGAGTGTGCAGGAATTATGTGTTGCAAGCCCTTAATGGCAGCATCAGAGCAATAGGCACAAGGGCAGCGTATGCTGCATTGTATGCTGCAAACTCCTGGGGGTGCAGTGTCAGAGTGCACAGGAGGCACTTCCAAAAGCCCCGTGAAGTGGTAGCATCAGACTGAGGGGGCACCCATGCAGACAGCACTTACAGTATCTTGCATGCAGCCAACTTTAGGCTGCTTGGCAATGAGAACGCAATCTGTTCTTAACTGTATTGAATACTGCCAATTCACTTCTCATGAGGCAGAACTTAGAGCATTCGGTGCAGATGGCCTTTAAAGGACAGCTTTAGTAAGTGGACAGACGGGCAATGCTTTACTGTAACAGAAACAGAAAAAGCTGGAGAAACTATATTTGGCAGTGTCAGCAGAAAGAGAAATAGAGTTAACATTTTGTGATGATGCTGCTAATTTAACAAGTTTAAATTGTCTTGGGTCTTTTTTCAGAGGGTCCATAAATGCAGAGACACCATTGTCTGGTTTGAATGGGTTTTAGGACCAATTTGATTAGAGCTAACATAGTGAATTAGGCAGAAGGTTGTCAAGTTTCAGGACAAAACTTGTGTAATGAAAGGGGAGTGGCTAGGTCTCCCAGCTCAGCTTAACTGGGAGTTGGTTTGATATTAATGGTCTGGCAGTTCCATGCTGATCCTCTCTCTCTGGATCTCTCCAAGAACCTGTGTTTGATTTTACCTTTTTGTTTGGGAATGGTGCAAGTATTTGGAACAGCATCATTAAGTTGAGATAGAGTCAATTGTGTTTTTAAATAGTTATGTTATTCTAAATTCAGTTTTCTTTTGTTCATGTGTAAATAAATAGTTTTTTTAAAACAGAGTGGTTGAGCCAGTTGCATCACTCCTGGAATATCCACAATGCACCTACTCGAAACAACTAGAAAAGTTAAGGTCTGGGCTACCTTCTTGAAATGTTTTGAGGGGATCTGGCCTGGTCCACAACAATTTCAAGTCTGATATGATTCAGAACTGCACTTTCTGCATTGAACTGCCAGACTCTTAAAAGAGCAGCTTTAGGACAATTGGCACACAGGCAGCACACAAATCACTGCACTCTGCAAGTCTCTTTACGGATTACTTTGTTGAATGCAGAGAACCATTATTGTACACTATAGACTTTCCGAATTTCAAGGCAGTTTTCTTATTACTTTAAAATATCAAGGACCCAAAACCACAGTTTTTTTGAGCTGTGGATAATGTTGTTGCAAGTAAGGAACTATGTTAATGTATCAGAATAAAGTGGACTGTATCCAAAACTAGGAGATAGTGAGGACTGCAGATGCTGGAGATTCAGAGTTGAAAAGCATGGTGCTGGAAAAGCAGGTCAGGCAGCATCCAAAGAGCAGAGGAGTCAACATTTCAGGCATAAGCCCTTCATCAGAAATATATAAAATCTTGTAGCAATGGGAAGGTGAAGAATCAACTTTTGACAAGTGTAAGAAAAGTAGCCATCATCCCACCCTCCTATTAGAAAGAGACATGACTGTAGTGGTTTGATCTGGGAGTCACTTCAGTCAAGGTTAAGAGGTTAGAACCTGCATGGTAATGTCAGTTTAATGCAAGAATTGAATCCATATTGATGTTGGTATTACCATGCAGCCATCCAGTCTACTGGGCAAACCTTCAGAATCTAGAAAAAAATCCCTGTCTTTATGGATAGCATATGTGGGACAGCAGTAGAATGGTTGGAGTTGAGGTAATATGAATATTAATCCCTTTCAGAACTATTAACTTATGTAACTAAGGGCATTTGAAGGATATTATTCAGCTAGAAGACAGAAACAGGAATATACTACGGTGAACAAAGAAATGGCAGAAGAATTGAATTGGTACTTCAGATCAGTGTTCACTGGGGAAGACACAAGCAATCTCCCTGAGGTAACAATGGCTGAAGCACCTGAACTTAAGGGAATTTATATTTTCCAGGAATTGGTGTTGCAGAGACTGTTAGGTCTGAAGGTTGATAAGTCTCCGGGCCCTGCTGGTCTACATCGCACGGTACTGAAAGGGGTAGCTCAAGAAATTGTGGATGCGTTGGTGATTATTTTCCAGACTTTGATAGATTCGGGATGAGTTCCTGCGGATTGGCTAATGTTATACCACTTTTTAAGAAAGGTGGGAGAGAGAAAGCAGGAAATTATAGACCAGTTAGTCTGACCTCAGTGGTGGGAAAGATGCTGGAGTCTATTATAAAGGATGAAATTACGACACATCTGGATAGTAGTAACAGGATAGGTCAGAGTCAGCATGGATTTATGAAGGGGAAATCATGTTGACTAATCTTCAGGAATTTTTTGAGGATGTAACTCTGAAGATGGACGAGGGAGATCCAGTAGATGTAGTGTACTTGGACTTTCAGAAAGCTTTTGATAAAGTCCCACATAGGAGGTTAGTGAGCAAAATTAGGGCACATGGTATTGGGGGCAAAGTACTAACTTGGATTAAAAGTTGGTTGGCTGACAGGAAACAAAGAGTAGTGATAAATGGCTCCATTTTGGAATGGCAGGCAGTGACCGGTGGGGTACCGCAGGGATCAGTACTGGGACCGCAGCTTTTTACAATATATATTAATGATATAGAAGATGGTATTAGTAATAACATTAGCAAATTTGCTGATGATACTAAGCTGAGTGGCAGGGTGAAATGTGAGGAAGATGTTAGGAGATTACAGGGTGAGCTGGACAGGTTAGGTGAGTGGTCAGATGCATGGCAGATGCAGTTTAATGTGGATAATTGTATGGTTATCCACTTTGGTGGCAAGAACAGGAAGGCAGATTACTACCTAAATAGAATCAATTTAGGTAAAGGGGCAGTACAAAGAGATCTGGGTCTTCTTGTACACCAGTCAGTGAAGGTAAGCATGCAGGTACAGCAGGTAGTGAAGAAGGCTAATATCATGCTGGTCTTCATAACAAGAGGGTTTGAGTATAGAAGCAAAGAGGTTCTTCTGCAGCTGTACAGGGCCCTGGTGAGAACACACCTGGAGTATTGTGCGCAGTTCTGGTCTCCAAATTTGAGGAAAGACATTCTGACTATTGAGGGAGTGCAACTTAGGTTCACGAGGTCAATTCCTGGAATGGCGGGACTACCTTACGCTGAAAGACTGGAGCGACTGGGCTTGTATACCCTTGAGTTTAGAAGACCGAGAGGGGATCAAATTGAGACATATAAGATTATTAAAGGATTGGACACCCCAGATGCAGGAAACATGTTTCTGCTGATGGGTGAGTGCCGAACCAGAGGACACAGCTTAAAAATACAGGGTAGACCATTTAGGACAGAGATGAGAAGAAACCTCTTCACCCAGAGAGTGGTGGCTGTGTGGAATGCTCTGCCCCAGAGGGCAGTGGAGGCCCAGTCTCTGGATTCATTTAAGAAAGAGTTGGATAGAGCTCTCAAGGATAGTGGAATCCAGGGTTATGGAGATAAGGCAGGAACAGGATACTGATTAAGGATGATCAGCCATGATCATATTGAATGGTGGTGCAAACTCGAAGGGCAGAATAGCCTACTCCTGCACCTATTGTCTATTGTCTGTTGCCTAGAGAGGGTTCAGGAGAGACTTACCAGGATATTGGCGGGTATGGAACTTTTGAGCTACGAAGACAGACTGGAACTTTTTTCACATGGGAGATTGACAGGTGTCCTTCAAGAGGTTTATAAAATCATGAGGGGGTATAGATAGGGTTAATGGTAGTTGTCTGTTCCCTAGGATGGGAAGTTTTAAGACCACGGGGGCATATTTTTAAGGTGAGAGGAGAGAGATTTAAAAAAAAAGACATGGGGGCAAATGTTTTTCAGAGCGTGGTTCGTGTGTGGTATGAACTCTGAGGAAGTGGTGCACTTGAGCACAGTTACAATGTTTAATAAAAACACTTAGATAATTTTCTGAATAGGAAAGATTTGGATGTGTCTAGGCCAGGAGCAGGTTAATTTGGGGTTATGTTCAGCATGGACTGGTTGGACTGAAGGGTCTATTTCTGTGCTGTATGACTATGACTTGAAGGGTAAAAGATTCAAAATGCATACCGAGAGAATAGAGACCATTTTAGCTGTAATTACCATTTCAGTGTACTAATTATTAAATGCTCATTTTACATTTATGCGTACATGCACATTGGTTGAAGGTTGTAAAAGAATTTGCCCTAGTGCTTTGTGCAATCAACATTTTTATATCATGGCTGCTTTGCTGTGGTTTCATTTGCTTGTTTTTGGTTTAATTTCAAAAATTCCGTCACTTTATTTTGTAATCACAGATGGAATACATGAGTTTCATTAGGATTATTGTTGAGCTGCTAGCAAGTTGTGTTCTCTGGTCGATTAGTTTTTAAAAGTTGACATTAATGTAAGATTGATGCACTTAAGAAGAGAGGGAGGAAATATGTTTTAGGTAAAATTCCAGAACATTTTCTCACAAGATTGTGTTAGTTGCAACCCGTGACAGTTTACTTTTTCCATGTTGTTATAGAAAGAGGGAATGGATGACTGTGGTAACACCTGTGCCAGAAGGCCTGAGTTTAGGTCCCACCATTCAAAAGCTTTTTCTGGACAGTATCTCTGGACAGGTTGATTTAAAATATCTATAATAACTGTGGATGTGACATCGCAGTATTGAACTGCATTCAAAAACATTTTATAAATTCCACAGTCCTACCCAGGAACATAAGTTTCTCACACCCTTTGTCGATATAACATAGCCTGTGTTAGCCAAGATTTTCAAAACAATAGAATTTGAATCTGTACATGCAATAAGTGTGGCTTAATATTTAGTGATATCTTTATGTTCATTTTTTGATGTCCTGCCTCCAATCGAAATGGAAAATACTGACTGACCCATCTCAACATATTTTATCTTTTTTCTCCTCCCAATGGTTATAAATTTGGAAAATTCTTTGGAAGCTGGTTATTCAAGCTGCAATTACACTTTCTTAACAATGCAATTTTGATTCTCCATAGAGTCTTGAATATTGCTTGTATTCTGTATCATGCGTATATGAGTAGTACCGTGGCTACTGCAATTGCATTATTCCACCAATGTCACAGCTAATAGCAATAATAATAGAAACATTTTCCCAATATATCTTTATAATGCTATTTATTATTGTGGTACTAGCAACCACCTTAATACAAGCTCACTTTTGATCTGATCCATTGCAAAACAAGGAACTAAAATTTAGGGTGTTTGGAGAAACTCTTAATATCATAAGAACTAGGAATCGATTTGACACATCAAGTGTGTTCTGACATTCAAAGAGATCATGGCTAGGCTGATAATCCTGAACTCACCATGCAGCTTTTTCCCTATAACCCTTGATTCCCTTATTATCATCAGAGAAGAAATTCCTCCTCATCACGGCCTTAAATGGGTAACTCCTTATTCTGAGATTATACTGTCTACTCCTAGACCATCTCAAGAGGAAACAAATCAAACTCTCAAGAATCTTCTATCTTTAAGTGAGGTCACCCCTCAGTTTTTTGAACTCTAATGAGTACAGGCTCAGCCTACTCCTACTCAACCTCCCCTCATGAGAAAATCCTCCACACCAGGGATCAACCTAGTGAACTTTCTCTTGGCTTCATAACTTTCCTTAGAATACTGTGAATAGTTTTGGTCCTCTTATCTAATTGTGATCTATCTATAATTCAACAGTGTGAGTTTACTGTCAAAATTGACAGCAATAGTATGAGACAACAGTTCATCACCTTCAAGGACCAACAGATTTGGGCAATAAACACTAGTCCAGCCAGTGTTGCATACATCCATGATTGTATAGAAGAAAAAGATTTTTATACACCATTTCCTTTCAAACAAAAACCAGTATTATATTTTCCTTCTCTGTCATAATATTCAGATCCTCTTCTTCCTGCCAATGTGAATGATCTCACATTATATTCCATCTGTCAAGTTTTTGTTCACTCTCTAGTCTGACTATATCCCTTTATTAACTTTCAGAGTCAGAGTTATACATTGTAAATAATTGTGGCCCCCAACAGTGATCATTTTTTGAAATCCTCTAGTTACAGGTTACCCCACTGAAAATGTCCCCTTTATAACAATTATCTGTCTTCTATTAGTTAATCAATCAGTCTTTTATCCATGTTAATACACTTTCCCAATACAATGGGGTCTTATTAAGTAGCCTTATTTCTGGTACTTTATTAGATTTGTTTTGGAAATCCATATATATCACTAGTTCTGTTTATCTATTCAGCTTGTCACCTGCTCAAAATATTTGAAAACATTTGTCAGGCATGATTTCCACTTCTTGAAACCATACCATATTTAATAAATGCTCAGTTATTACATCCTTTAAATAGACACTAACATTTTCACAATGACAGTTGTTATGCTAATTTGCCCCTAGTTTTCTGATTTTTATTGTTTACCTCCTTCTTGGAATAAGGGTTTTACAAAGAGGATGGTGGTGGAGGATTGTTTTTCAGACTGGTGGCCCACAGTGGTATTCTACAGTAATTGATACTGGATCTACTTTTGTTTGTCATATTTACAAATGATTTGAATGAGAATATAGGAGACATGGTAAGAAAGTTTGCAGATGGCACTAAAATTGGTGGTAACATGAGGAAAGTTGGCTAAGATTACAAAGGGGTTTTGACCAGTTGGGTCATTGGGCTAAGGAACAGCAGATGAACTTAATTTGGATAAATGCAAGATACTGCATTTTGCTAAAACAAACACAGACAGGACCTATTCAGCTATTGGTAGGGCCTTCAGTAATGTAGTAGAATAGAGAGACCTAGGTGTGTAGGTACATAATTCTTTGAAATTTTGCATCATGGGTAACCAGAGTGGTTAAGAAGGTGTTTAGAATGCTTACCTTTATTACTCAGATCTTAGAGTATAGGAGTTGGGACATCATGTTGAGATTGTACAGGATGTTGGTGCGGCCTCTTCTGGAGTAGTGTGTTCTGTTCTTGTCACCCTGATATAGGAAGGATATTATAAAATTGGAGAGGGTTCAGAAAAGATTTACCAGGATGTTGCCAGGAATGGAGGGCTTGACTTATAAAAATAGGCTAAATGGGTTTTTTCTTCCCTGTGAGTCTAGAGGTTTGAGCGGTGACTTTATAGACATATATAAAATCCCAAGGGGTATAGATAAGGGTTGATAGCAAGGGTCTTTTCCTAATGGTGGAGGAGATCAAAAGTAAGGAGCATGTTTTCAAGTTGAGGAGAAAGTTTTAACAAGGACATAAGGGGAAACATTTTTACATAGTGTGGTTCGTGTGTGGAATGAGCTGCCAGAGGAAGCAATGGATGCGGGTACAGTTACAACATTTAAGCAACATATGAATAAGTAAATGAATAGGAAAGGTTTGAAGGGGTATGGGTCAAACGCAAGCAAGTGGGACTAGCTTGGGAACATGGTCATTGTGGACTGGTTGGACTGAAGGGTTTGTTTCCGTGCTGTATTATGCTCTGACTCTATGACAGTTTTCAATCCTCTGAGAGCTTTCCCAAATCTAAGAATTCTTGAAAGATTATTACCAATGCATCTACTATCTCTCGATCTACTTCCTTTAATATCCTTGGATGCAATCAGGTCCAGAGAACTTAGGTCTTTATCCTCATTAATTTCCTTAGTACTTATTGATTAGTGATATTATTGTATTTATTTACTCACCATCCCTTTTCTTCTTTATTTAGTATGTTGGAATGCTATTAGTATTTGGAATGCTATTAGTAACTTTCATCATGAAAACTAAGGCAAAATACTATTCATTTCCTCTGTAATTTCCTGGTTTCCTATTTTTATTTCCAAAATTTCATTCTGTTTTTTATGCAGCTAAAGAAGCTCTTACTATTCATTTTCACATCACTTGCTAGTTTACCATCAAAGTTTATTTTCTCCCTTCGGTTGTTTTTTAAAATTTTAATTTATCATAGGATCTCAACAATGTAGAAACAGGCCATTCAGCCCAACATGTCCACACTGACCTTCCAAAGGCCATCCCGCCCAGACTTACCTTTTCCATGCAATTTCCATGGCCAGTCCCCTAAGACACACATCCCTGGACACAATGGACGATTTAGCATGGCCAATCCACCTAACCTGCACATTTTTGGACTGTGGGAGGAAACCGATACATCCAGAGGAAACCCATGCAGACACTGGGATGATGTGCTAACTCAATAGAGAATTGAGCTCCAAGGCTAGAATTGAACCCGAGTCCCTGGTGCTGTAAGGCGGCAGTGTTAACCGCTGAGTTGCCATGTGGCCTGATATCTTCTGGCTTACCACTAATCTTTGCTATGTTGCTTTTTTTTTCCAATTTGATGTTTTTATTTTCTTGATTAACCATGGTTGTTTTACACTTTTCCTTGAAGCCTTCTTCTCTTCATTCCCCCACATCAGGGATATAACTTTACAGCGAACTATGTTCTATCTTCTTAAAAGTCTGTCTGTGTTCCTCAACTATCTCTTCTGCTAAACTCCTTTCTCAGTCCACTCCAGCCAACTCTGCCCTCATTCCCTTTCGATCAACTTTATTTAAGTTTAACACAAGCATTTCTTATTCACTTCTCACCCACAAACTGAATGCAAACTTGTAAGTTAAGATCACTGTTTCCTATGAGATCTTTTAGTCTGTGAACATTTTATAGCCTGCCTCATTACAGATGATCAGATACAAAACAGCATGTTCTCTGGTTGGATCCACAACATATTCTAGGAAACTGTCGCAAATACACTCCATGAATTCTTCATTGTGCCTACCTCTGTCAATTTGATTTTCCCAATCTACAAAAATATTAAAGTCACCAATGATTAATGTACTGTCTTTTTATGTGCCAACATTGTCTTCTGATTTATTTTCTTTTATATAAGATAGCTACTCTTCGGGACCGATAGATTACACACATCAGTGTCTTTTTCTTGTTGTTTTTACTGATCTCCACCCATGTGGATGTTATTCCTTCCCATCTGAGACAATTTCTTGCTATTCAGTGTTATATTAACAAAAGTACTTTGTTGTTCTGAGGGCCCTGTACTTGTCCAGGGACATAGTACCTCATCTGGATATGTCGTCAGGATTCACAAATGTGTGACCATCCTAATTTATAATTAATTCAAGAAGTACATAGAATTTATGATTTGTTTAAAAAATTATAACAGTTTGAAGCGCAAACTTTCAAAGTGACATATAATGATTTTTTTCCCTTCCTACACCACTAAAATGAAGGCCAGCAGTTTCTTTTCTCCCTCAGTCCAGTGTTTTGCTTCCAGCTTCTCCATATTTGCTCTGAAAATGTATTTCTCCAACTTTCTGCCTTCTTTCCTCTCCATTCATTTACCCTTATATTCTTATCCATTCTCTTCCCTTTATTCCTATCATTTCCTGCCTCTTCATTCCCCCACATTCTTTCTTTCACTGCTATCCATTCCCCTCTCCCTTCCTTGACATCCCTAGATTGAAATACATATTTCATAGTTACAACATCAAAACAGGCCATTCAGTGCAACCAGTCTATATAAATCACAATACAAACAGAAAGTGCTGGAGAAACTCGACTTGTCTGGGAGTATCTGCAAAGAGAGAAGCAGAGTTAACAGTTCAAATCCTGTGATGGATCATCAGACTATGTATATCTAAGTGTTTAGATCTATTTCAGTATTCATTTTTCAAGTAAAAGAAAACAAATAATTTCCACCTCTACTTATCCAATCTAACCTTGAATGTGATGTTGCACTAACCTCAAATATTAACCGCAGATTGAATCCCAAAGCCTCAAAACTCTTCATGCAAACAAGTTTTTCCTTCCCTTTGCTCTAAATATTTTAGATTTAATCTTGTGGCCAATGGTCAAAGGTACAAGGAACAGATTTTTTTTCACGTTCATTAGCTAATCTGTTCACAATAGAAAACTCTTCATTTGTATTTCCTCATACCGGACAATATATTAACCAATCCGTGGTGTATTTATCCTCAATATAAGCTGGCAATTCACAACTCTGTAACTGGGGGTCACAATTTAAAGATTGTCATTAAGAGAGCTTGGAGTGATATGAAACTTCCTTACTGAGAGAGTTGATAGGATTTGGAATGTGCAGTTTCCAATGAGAGTGGTGGAGGCAGGTTTCATATGAGGTTTCAAAAGAGAGCTGGAAATATGTTTGTCAGTGATGAATTTGGAGGCTTGTGGAGATAGGGCTGGAAAATTGGACTATCTGGGTAACTCTTGAGAGCTAGTAGAGACACGATGGGTCAAATGACTTCCAGCTGTACTGTAAATTCTCTTATTATGAGATTGCTTTTGATAGGGATGTGAGGCTTAGATCACTAATATCTGACAGCACTCCCTTCTCAAATTCGTTCCTCAGCCAATACCAACTGAAAGCACTGTTTGATAGACACAAAATGGATGCCATGGTTGTGAACAAAATAACAGGCTAAGTGAATGAATTGTGAAGAAGAAAAAAAATCACTTGTAGACTTTCTGAACGCAGCTCTAATGAAAGAGCCACAGTTTAATCTTCGTCTCATGAATAAGTCATGTCTCACCCAATACAGGTATTTTTCTGATGTAGTAATAAGGAACCCACAAAAGAACTGAACTGTATTAAAAAAACTAGCAATTAAGAAAAATAACAATTATCATCTATTCTTATTGCTGTGTAATTATACCAAATCATTAACTAATTCCACAGGAGCTGTTTAAAGATTTTTAACATGATTGTAGGTTGTGCCTGATGTATTAATTTGTACCAAAACACAAATCAAAAGATTATCCGTACATTTTAGGCTGGAAGAACTGTTTAGTCCACTATTGTAGTGTTCCTGTTTCTAATAAAAATTCCTATTTCCTACAGAAATCTACAACTGAATATGAATAAAAATAGAAAAGAAAAATAATTTGACATTAACTCACTTCTTGCTCTATTTCCTGCAATTACAAAATATCTCCTCCCTTCTACTTCAGAACATTGGGCCGATTTTTCACCCGGTGCCCTGCTGGTTATTATTTTTGACATGAAAAGCAGAATCAAAGTCAATGACACTAGAATGATGGTGTCCACCATCTTCCAACTATTGTTTGGTGAATTGCATTTATGGTACTTGAAATGACTCATCAAATGAAACAGCTCATGAAGAGGCCAAATCAAGAAAGTACCAATACTGGCAATTAGTCCAACTTACTCTACAAAGCCACATTGCAAAGAACAAGCTAGAACCTGATCTTTATGTGCTCTCCAAGCTTTTGTTTGTATCATACACCTACTAACCCAACCTATAATTTAAGTCTGCTGTTATAACAACGAGGACCAGTAAATTTCCAATTAATGCCTACCACATGAATGAAAGCAAATTCTCAATTATTAAACAATCATTTCTCTTCTAATTAAAAATCACACAATATCAGGTTATAGTCCAACAGATTTAATTACAAGCACTGACTTTCAGAGTGCTGATCCTTCAGGTGATTGAAGGAGCATGTTCTGAAAGCTAGTGTGCTTCCAATTAAACTTGTTGGACTATAACCTGGTGTTGTGTGATTTTTAACTTTGTACACTCCAGTCCAACACTGGCATCTCCAAATCATAACTTCTCTACTACTTATTCTGAATGGTTGTTAAAATGTTTTCCGTCAACTATTTGTACGATTCCCTTGTGAAGGATGTTAAAGAAACTGCTTTCCCTTTCAGGAAGTGAATTCTATACTGTAATGATTTGTCACCAAAGGCAGAATCTATTAGGAACCTGAATCACATGAGCTATGTCAGATTTATGGTGGTTCGAGTAAGATAACAGGTTAGGCCTATCACAAGGTTGGGAGCACCTTGCTGCATGTTTTAGACCATAACACAATAAGACACAGGAATAGAGTTAGGCTATTCAGCCCATTGAGTCTGATATGTTTATCAATCTCATTGTCATGCCTTCTCACTGTAACCCTTACCAATCAAGAGAATATTATCTCTGTCCTATGCATTTGCCAAGCAATGAGTTGAGATTCTCATCAGGCAGCAGCAAGTTGCCAATTACAGGAGATCATTGCTTGTTGGGTGCCTTATTAAAAGCACAACTCGCTTTATTCTTATTCTATTTCCCTTCTTAAAAATACGTCAAACAAGGGAGACATCAAGAATTCTCGATATGCAAGTCAGAACATGTACCTGATGAATTCAGTGCACTGCTCGATGTGACCAGCCTCCATGTTGCTCAGCACCACATAGCACCATAGGTAAAGATCAAGGAGCATCGGCTACATGCAACCTTTGTTCACTGACATTGGCATCTGACATTTGCCAGCCCCTCATTATCCCTATGCAGGCCATTTAGAAAGCACTGATCTACATTGCAGACTGTACCAGTGAGTAGTTTTGAAAGGCAGACTCAAGAACCCTTTGCCAAGACAGGCACCCAGCTCACAAATTAGACCCGAGGCTGCATCTCAAGATTACTCATTTGGTCTCTTAGCACCATCTCAGGTAGTCGAGAGTCCAGTGCTGGAAAAGCACAGCAGGTAAGGCAGCATCCAAGAAGCAGGAGAATCGACATTTCAGGCAAGAGCCCTTCATTAGGAATGACACTCATTCCTGATGAAGGGCTCTTGCTTGAAACATCGATTCTCCTGCTTCTTGGATGATGCCTGACCTGCTGTGCTTTTCCAGCACCACACTCTTGGCTCTGATTTCCAGTATCTGCAGTCCTCACTTTCTCCATCTCAGGTAGTGCCTACCTGTATGCTCACATCATCCGTACCTTGCCTTGCGATATCTGTTGGGAAGTCGGCACTCTGGTCAGAGCTAAAGACTATCGCTATTACCATGTTAGCATGCTCTTTTGTGAAGATATGCACACACAAAAACAGCTGGCTTGTCATTAAAGAACAGTCTTGGAGAGTGGAGGGTTGGGGAGGGGGACACATCTTGCTGTATAGCACATCGAGACATCAATCTCAAAGCTGCAGCATGTGCCAGCTGCCTGCTTGAAGAATACATTGCACAATTATTCTATAAAATCCCCTGTTGGAAAGTGGGTGGGGGTGAGTCTTCAGTCCGATTAAAGTGTGGATGGCGGCAGTGGGTGATGTTTGTGAGGGAGGTCCAGTAGTGATTATCACAGGCACAGTGTGCACACAGACAAGGAGCTTCTCCATGGTCAGTCAGCTGCTCGAGCCATTCAGGTTCATGGGATTTTGTCCAATTGCAGTCCATTAAGTAAGGTCATCACTTGCAGTCAGTGGAATTGTGAATCTTCTGTCATGAAGCCGCAAACACAATGGTCACAGGTTTTGTCATTCATGTGTCAAGGCTGTTTTAATCATAAGAATCATAGAAGCATTACAGTGTGGATGCAGGCTATTCGGCCCATCAAGTCCACACTGACCCTCTGAAGAGCGTCTTACCCAGACTCACCCCCAACTCTAACTCTGCAACCATGCATTTCACATGGCTAATCCAGCTAACCCACTTATCCCTGGATACTATGGGCAATTTAGCATGGCCAATCCACCTAGCCTGCACATCTTTGGACTGTGGGAAGAAATCAGAGCACCCAGAGGAAACCCACCCAGATATGGGGAGAATGTGCAAACTTCACACAAACAGTTGCCTGAGGGTGGATTCGAAACTGGGTCCCTGGCACTGTGAGGCAGAGGCACTAACCATTGCTTTTTGAAGTCAGTCAGAGGTATGAAGTGAACACAATCCTGAAATTCTATCCATGAATCATTGAGGAGAACCCAGAGTTGGGGGGCTTGTAGGGGCAGCAGGAGAATCACTGCCAAAAGGTGTGGAGATGTGAGGCTGGATTGGGAGGGGTGGAATCAAAGGCAGAGGCATGAATAGAGGTGGGGACAAGGATGGTGACAGGGGAAATTTAAGGTATGTGGGGGACATGTGAAACAGAAGTGGAGGGCATGCTAGGCTCTAGAAGGCATAAGGTTAGAAGTAAGTTATTCAGCCCATCGAGTTTACTCTGCCACTCAATGAGATCATGGCTGATCGATTAATCCTCAACTCCACTTTCTTGAGTTTTCCCCATAGCCTTTGATTCTCTTACTGATTGGAAATCTCAGCCTTCAAAATATCTAATGACCCAACCTCTATAGCCCTCTGTGGAAAACAATTCCAGAGATTCACAATCCTCTGAGAGAAGAAATTCTTCTTTACCACCGTATTCTGGGGGAATGTGGGATTTGTTGACAGTGATCACCTCTATGTTATCTTCTGGGGACAGGGGGCAGTTGCGTAGAAGAGCAATGTAGACATTGTTAATGTGTAATGTTGGGTTTTAGGGAGCAGGGAGGATATTTGGAGGGAAAGTGCAATGTGTAGGGTCTCCACAAGATAGGGATGGGTGAAAATCTGCTGTTGGTGGTAAAAGTGTACGTGGAGATTTTGGGGAGTAGAGTCCCTTACTGATGATATCCACCGTGATCTATATTCTGTGCCATCGCTTGCTATTGTCTAGATGTGAGATGTAACTGGAATCAGGATGGGACAATTCCCAGGGTGGAGTTATTGTCAGTTTTATGGATGGGTGTGCAGGATCCACATCACAAGGACATTGAAGGGGAAAAGCATGTATTTGTAAACTGCAGCTACAGCTAATATGAATGAATGAATTATTTATTGTCACTGATATCTAGGGAGATACAGTGAGAAATGTTCTGTCACCACAATCTGGTGCCATTTTAAGGGACAAAAAAAAGGAAGTACGTAAATAGAGTTCATCTTCATTGGTCAGGGTCCCAAACATGGCTCCAGGACGCAAGCAAGATCTCTGCAAGGTCCCTGTTCAAGGCCTACCCCAACTAGGAACCCCCACTGCATCACTGTAGTTGATGCTTTACTGCCAATTCCAAGAGTCCATGCATTGGGCCTACGAAGCCAGGAGTTCCCACTCTGGTCATTGCCAACACTGCTCCGGCCTCCCTGTGATATCAGGAATGTGAAGAAAAAGAGAAAAGATGATGAGGAAAGAGAGAGAGAAAGAGAATACAGCCAGCTTGGGGCAGACCGGCCTATCGTGTCTGTACTTTTATCTTGAATGTCAGGGCTCACTCGCTCTTCGATGCTGCACCATCCATTCGTTTCTGTTGCCGCTGCTGCCACACATTTTCTGGAGGCCAGGCGCAGTCACAACCTCCCCCTGATGCTGAGAGATTCCTATATGACACATCATATTAGAATCAGATGCTGTGTTTGGGAGCAGGACATGGCACAATGGATTAGGATGGCTGTTCATGTGGATATTAAGAACCAGAAATCTCCCCTGACACTGAGAGGCTCCTGTATCAAACAACATATTGGAATCAGATGCTATCATTTCTTCATCCAATTTCAATGCACTTAGAGTGAATGTGCTTCCGTATCAAATGCTGGTCAAAGGTAGATTACACCATGCCATTGGAGCCTGCAATTCCATTACTGTCATCTCAGTGATGCAGGAGTTAGTGGAAATAAACTGAAGGGATATAAATGAATCATTTCCAATGGCACTGTGTAATGAGGGGAATGTCGCTGCATCATATATCATGAAAATATGACAATGGGCTCTCCTGAATTCAATAACTTTCATGGTTGATGTAGCTCTGAGATGGGAAGGGGGTCAGAGTATGGAGGCGTTCACTTTTTGATGTAGTTTATTGGTTACTCAGCTGACGTGGCACTTTCACCAAGTTGTTACACATGCTGTGACTAGGGCTGTACTGCAGCAGATGATAGGACTTCTGAAGCTGTGGTTCTGCTGCCTGAAGCAGACTCGGTAGCCTCTGGTATAGTTCAGACAGAGTGCATTGCTCTACCTTGACATGCTATATTCAGCACAACTGAAGCAGGCAGTGAGACAGTTGTGACACATGCTGAGGAACTGAGGGAACAGGAGCAGTCTTCTGAGGAGGAAGATGAGGACATTGAGGAGGAGAAAGCTCTCCTTGTGCAAAAACTGAGCTCAGCTGTTTTGTGCACTAAGGAGCAGACAGAACCCATAGTATTAAGTGTTTGGAGCGGGCAGATTTCTTGAAATGTTCATGAGAGATTTGTATGTCAATATGTCAATGGTCCTATAAGGGCAGTGCAGAGCTGAATTTAATTCTGGGGAATAAACCTGACAGAAGTTCAAGGTGACAGTGGGGAACATTTTAGTGATAGCCACCTCAACACTGAATGTCTTAAATTTGTTATGGAAAAGTAGAAAAATTATCTGCAAAAAAAAAAGTTTTCGATTGGGGTAAGGTAGATTGAATTAAAATCAGAGAGGATATGGCATAAATAGACTGGGAAAGCTACTTGAAGGTAAACCTACAGCAGAACAGTGGGAGGTGTTCAAAACCAGGGGGAGTACAGGCCCAACATGTGCCCTTTCGGGTGAAATGTACAAGCAACAAGCCCACAGAATCCTGGATGTCCAAGAATAGTCAGGACTGAATAAAAAATAAAAGAAAGATGTATAACAAGTACAAAAGGAGCAAAACAACAGAGACCCTAGAGGCATATCAGAAGTGCAGGGGGAGCTCAAGAAAGCAATTAGGAGAACAAAGAGTGGGCATGAAAAATATTGGTGGGCAAAATTAGGGAGAATCCTACGATATTCCATGTCAAGGGGAAGAGAATAACTAGGGAAAGAATAGGACTTATTAAGGACAAGGAGGCAATCTGGTAGGACGTTGATAGAGTGTTTAATGAGTAGTTCACTTCTGTCTTGACTCAGGAGAAGTTGAATGCAAATACAGATGGACTGTGAAGTTTTTGAGCCGATTGATTGAGAGTGAAGAGTTCTTGGAGGTTTTGGCAGATCTAAAAGGGGACAAATCCCCAGGTCTGGATGAGTTGGATCCCAGGCTGTTATGAAAGATGATGGAGGAAATTACAAGAGCTCGGACCTCAGTTTTAAAAATATCTCTGGCCACAGGGAAAATGCCAGAAGACTGAAGGACAGCAAATGTCATTCCACTTTTCAAGAAAGGTGATAGAAAGACCAGTGAGCCTCACATCAGTCTTATGGAAACTATTGGAGAAAATAGTGAAGGAGAACATTAATCTCTATTGAGATAGACAAAGTTTGATCATGGATAATCAGCATGGCTTTGTTGGAGGGAGGTCATGCCTAACAAATCTGGTGGAAGTTTTCAAGGAGGTGACCAAGTGTTTGGATGAGGGTAGAGCATTTTATATGGATTTCAGCAAGACATTTGACAAGACCCACTTGGGAAACTGATAAATTTGGTGAAAGTTCGTCAGATCCAGGCTAACTTGACAAGATGAATACAAAATTGAGGATGGTGATTACAGGCTGTTTGACTGGAGCTCAGTGTGCAGTGGCATACCATAGACATCAGTGCTGGGTCCCTTATTATTTGCAATATTCTAATCTGACATAGATGAGAATATGAGAGGGACGATAAGTAAATTTGTGGATGACACAAAGATTGGCTTGTGATTGACAGGATGAAGGTGTGAGATTATAGGAGAATATACAGTCAGATTGGCAGCTCAATAGCTGATAGAATTTACCCCTGATAAACATGAGACGCTGCACTTTGGAAGAAAAACAAGGGAATACCCGATGAATGGCAAGACACTAGAAAGCTCAGAGGAACAGAGGAATCTTGGATTGCTTGCCCACAAATCCATGAACATGGCAGGACAGGTTACTTGGGATGCTTGCCTTTCTCAGTCATGGCATTGATTATAAGAGAAGGGAGGCCATATTGGAGCTGTACAAAACTTTGGTAAGGCCACAGTGGAGTACTGCGTTCATTCTGGTCTCCACACTATAAGAAGGATGTAAGTGTACCGGAGAGAGTGCAAAAAAGCTTAACCAGGATATTGTCTGGACAGGATGAAGTGTTTTAGCTATGAAAAAGATTGGATGAGCTTGAGTTGATTTTTTTGGAATAGAAAGGTTGAGGATGGAGCCTGACGGAGGTGTGTAAAATTACTGACATGGTGAATATAAGTCAACTGTTCCCCTTAGTTTGAAGGGTCACTAACAAGGCGGCATAATTTTAATGAGGAAGATTTAGAAGGGATATGAGGAAAAACCTTATCACCCAGAGGGTGATGGGCATCTGAAATGCACTGCTGGGAGGGCAATCTTACAATCTTTAAAGAATACTTGGATGATCATTTGGTGTATCATTACATTTAAGGCTCAGAGCCTAGTCCAGGAAGGTGGGACTGGTATAGGTGGTAGCATATCTTTGGTGGTATAGACCTAATGGGCCACTCTGTACTGTACGATTATATGATAGTATGATTCTAATTTGAAGGTTCTTTAATAAAAAGGCTCTTGTTTTTTCAGTGTTTCTAATACTATGAAGTTAAATTCAAGCTCCAGGCAAATACTCTGAACTTAGTTCCAGTTTTTCAAAATTGATCTTTCCATGAGATGGTCGTTTGGCAGAAAGCCTAACTCATGAGTAATCTGGCTTTGTGCTTCTTATTGGAAAACTTTGAGGAAGCTGAAAAGAAATAATAATACAACCAAACTTCAAATCGTTTCTAAAAGAATCTGGTTGGCCCTGCAACTTGCCAATTCAGAAACAGAACATTTTACAAAGATTATTTCCACAGTAAAGAAAAAGATTGGACTTTTTACAGAGTCTTCGGACTGAATTTTCCAAGTCAGATTGGGATAATTTTCAGGTCTTTATCCTATACCACAACTGCATTCCTCATGCAGCACTATTTTGAATGTAAACGCACTAACTGGGCTGGATGCAATGGCCCCTAAAATAACTCCATGAAGGCAGGTGTCACCAAGTCACCCTTTATTTACATGTGAATAGTCATGACCCTGATCCAGCTAGTGCACATCCAGCTCCTAGAGTGAACAGTACCTCTGACACTCCTGTTTATATCTGCCAGCCAGGTTGGACCAGGTTAACAGCCCCAATCAGGGAACTCATATTCTGTGTAATCCACCTAGCTGACATTGCTCCAATTACTACAGCTGCTTGTAGACCACTGCGGTAAAAGCAGATTGAAGCCATAATAGGGTCTGCTGCTGCCTTGCCAGAGAGAGCAGGGAGTATCTAGACTGCCAGACAGCAGTGTTAATGCCTAAAAAGCGCACATATGTCCAAATGAGAAGTAATGCTCAGAATCTAATGATATAAGATTCCCTGTGTCCCATTCTGCTCACCACCAAGAAATCTTTAATTCGGGCTACCTTGAACCTAACAGCTGTGCACTAATATGCACTAGACTGCTCATGTTCAATAAACTACTATAAATTGTATTCTTATCTTAGTAGTGTTCTTGTGGTGCAATGGTAGTGTCCCTATCTCTGAGCTAGAAGGCTTGGGTCACGACCCATCTGCACTGAAAGTGTGACATAATACATTTGAAGAGATTGTTTAATTTTCATTCCTTATCCTTTTGCTCCATTAACACCTCCTCAAGGAGCGTAATGGACTGTTAACAAGAATCAATTACTCCCCCCACCACCATACCTTTGAAAATTGGGACATGTCCTAGAGCTGTTAGGATGCAGAGAGACCTTCAATGATTCTTAAATCACACCCATATCTGTTCCTGACCCCACTGACATTTGAAATTCCGGCTCTTTAACTTTGAAAGCAGCCTTGTTTAATATTCAGACTTTATGTTGATTCCCCTCTCTGATTGGTTACCTTAGATTAAATAAGATTTGGCAGTATTTAGCCTTAAAGGGTTTCATACCAGCTGTTAACTATAAATTCAACTGAGTCATTCAAGAACAGAAAAGGAGAATTCCTGGGATAGTCCTGCAACAATTCTGGAGTTGTAGATGAGGGAATGTCATTAATGAAGCAGCTAAGGATTTGAATCTCGGATGTTACTTTGAGGAACTTCTGCAGCAATATCCGAGGCTTAGGAAAATGTATTCGAACAACTTCAGATATTTTCCTTTGTATTAGTTCTGACACCAGCTACTAATGTGATTTAGAAACCGATGAACATAAATGGGTGATTCAGGACAGTTTGTATATCCTGACTGGTAAAAATCTTAACTCCAACTATTCACTGTGATTTGAAATTTATTACCCCACTTAAGAAAACATTATCAAAACCAGTTTTGGAATTTTCAATTTATCTAACCTCAGCAATATTTTGCTAATTATTTAAATTTTTTGAGGCTGTATTTGATTGCATGATGCTTTGATGTCAGTATGATCAGCACAGTTATTGGCAATGCAGATGCAATTACTATGTAGCATTATAAATCACACCATAATTCCTTACAAGGAATTTGTCTACTGATATTGTATCTTATTTTCTTACTGCAAAAATGTGAAAATGTGTGCTTAGCAAGGAGGGGCACGGTGGCTCAGTGGTTAGCATTGCTGCGTCACACCATCAGGACCTGGGTTCAATTCCTGCCTTGGGTGACTGCCTGTGTGGAGTTTGCACGTTTTCCCAGTTTCTGTGTGGGTTTCTCCCATAACCCAAAGATGTGCCGGTCGGGTGAATTGGCCATGCTAAATTGCCCATAGAGTTTGGTGTATTAGTCAATGGTAAATATAGGGTAGGGGAGTGGGTCTGGGTGGTCTTGTTGGGCCGTAGAAATCAATGCTACCTAAACACCCATCTCTGCAAAAGAGAATAATGACTTTCATCAAGAAAATACTTCAAAATTACTTTTGTAACATCGAACCTCAGAATAATAGAATATTACAGCAGAGAACTCAATGATTCAGTGCTCAAAATTCCTCTGATATTCTTTCTTCCCACTTAACATAGAACATAGAACATAGAAAAATACAGCACAGTACAGGCCCTTTGGCCCTCGATGTTGTGCCGACCGAAGCCTACCTAACCTACACTAGCCCAATAACCTCCATATGCTTATCCAATGCCCGCTTGAATGACCATAAAGAGGGAGAGTCCACCACTGATACTGGCAGGGCATTCCATGAACTCACAACCCGCTGAGTAAAGAATCTACCCCTAACATCTGTCCTATACCAACCTCCCCTTAATTTAAAGCTGTGTCCCCTAGTAACAGCTGACTCCATACGCGGAAAAAGGTTCTCACTGTCAACCCTATCAAAACCCTTAATCATCTTGTACACCTCTATCAAATCTCCCCTAAACCTTCGTATCTCCAATGAGAACAGCCCCAATTGCCTCAGCCTTTCCTATACGATCTTCCTACTATGCCAGGCAACATCCTGGTAAACCTCCTCTGCACCCGCTCCAGTGCCTCCACGTCCTTCCTATAGTATGGCGACCAAAACTGCACACAATACTCCAGATGAGGCCGCACCAGAGTCTTATACAACTGCAACATGACCTCAGGACTCCGGAACTCAATTCCTCTACCAATAAAGCCCAGTACGCCATACGCCTTCGTCACAGCACTATTTACCTAGGTGGCAATTTTCAGAGATCTGTGTACATGGACACCAAGATCCCTCTGCTCATCCACACTACCAAGTAGCCTGCCATTAGCTCAGTAATCCATCTTCTTGTTACTCCTATCAAAGTGAATGACTTCACACTTAGCTACATTGAACTCCATTTGCCACCCTTCTGCCCAGCTCTGCAACTTATCTATATCCCGCTGTAACCTGCCACATCCTTCTTCGCTGTCCACCACTCCACCGACTTTCGTATCATCCGCAAACTTGCTCACCCAGCCTTCAAGCCCCTCCTCCAGGTTATTTATAAAAATAACAAACAGCAATGGTGCCAAAACAGATCCTTGTGGAACATTGCTAGTAACTGTACTCCAAGGTGAACCTTTACCATCAACTACTACCCTCTGTTTCCTTCCAGCCAGCCAATTCCTAAAGCAAATCTCTAATGCACCCTCAATGCCATACCTCCGTAATTTTTGCAGGAGCCTACCATGGGGCCTTACCTTACCTCTTCCTATTTCAACTTTAACTTAACCATTGATGCAATCTAAGTTTAACACAAAAATATTTAATCTCAAATTGTAATTAGGTGTTTCAAAGACCACCATTCAAAATGTGTTAAATCATTTCTCTGTTTATCTCCAAGGTTTGAATCCCATCATGGCAGATGTTGGAATTTGAATTTAATAGGAGGAAAAAGTGAGGTCTGCAGATGCTGGAGATCAGAGCTGAAAATGTGTTGCTGGAAAAGCGCAGCAGGTCAGGCAGCATCCAAGGAACAGGAAATTCGACGTTTCAGGCATAAGCCCTTCATCAGGAATCATTTCTGATGAAGGGCTTATGCCCGAAATGTCAAATTTCCTGTTCCTTGGATGCTGCCTGACCTGCTGCGCTTTTCCAGCAACACATTTTCAGATTTGAATTTAATGATAATAACAAAAAAAATCTGGAATTAAGAGTTTAATGATGACCACAAATCCATTGCCAATTGACAGAAAAGCCCACCTGGTTCACAAATGTCCTTTAGGGAAGGAAACTGCTATCCTTACCTGATCTGGTCTACATGTGACTCCAGGCCCACAACAATGTGGTTGATTCTTAACTGCCCTCTGGATAATTAGGGATGGGCAATAAATGCTGGCCTCAGCAGAAACACCCACATCTGTGAGTGAATAAAAAAAGGATGGGAAATATTTTTAGTTGTCATGAATATTTCACACAATTGATAAATTGGTTATATATGATTTTATTGAGGATAAAAAGGTTACCACTTTCTTTGCATCAACTAATTACTGACGCTAATGCAAAATTTTCAGGGAAAATTTCCCTCCCCTCTTCTTTTCTTCCTTCTCTCATACACAGATATATAAAAATACAAGTCCAGCCTGCACTTATCCCATTAAAGTTGCCAAAGCAAGTTTCTGGCCATATTTCACCTTTTTAATTGCATTTTAGCATGAAGGCACAATAATAGATGATACAGTTTTGGTTAGTGTGTGTTAATTATGATATTTTAATGAAATGGTCATTGGCATTTCGTCTTTAATCCACTCCCTGGTGTAAAACAGATTTGCTCTCAAATGAATTGTATTTGCTCATGAGTAAGGAGAATAGATGGGAGGAAAACAGAAGAATGAATATAAATCAAGCTGATGCACTGATGGAGGCAGCTTTTTTTTCAAAGACCACTATTCACTCTTAATATTTAAACTTATAAATTTATAAATAATTTAGCACGTTATATTAAGCTATTGTAATAAATGCATAATTTTGAGTTTTCACAAGAACAATTTAGTGGGATAGATCCATTAGCAGATCATGGCTGATACAAATTCCTTGAGACACAATTGTGTCAAAATTGAACAAGAAGACATGAAGATTTTATTATCTAAGACTGGAGTAAGTGCAATATGCTATTTGGAAGCTCATTGTGAACCAACTCCAAATGTATAAATTGATGCAAATTGCTGTTTAGTCTGTATATAAAATTGGACATCTGGAGCCTTTTCAGGGTAGAGTGTGGCAGGAGGAGTCCTGACTCCTCTGAATAATTCTATACTTGGCTTAGGTCTTCTGAATTTAATCAAACATCAGAAAATGGCTTATTATCCTTCATTAAATTAAATTGTATAAAATGAGGAAAATGTCATTAAACAAACATTTCTCCATGAAAATAGAATTTGAAAGTATTGAAGTAGAAACTAGTATATAGATGAGAAAATAGTTCAAGGCAGCCATTCATGTGGGGAGGTGTGCATTAGGGGTAATATATAGTGGCACAGCGGTTAGCACTGCTGCCTCACAGTGCCAGAGGCAGTAGGTTGATTCCAACCCTCAAGTCTGTGGGAGCTTGCACATTTTTCCCGTGTCTGCCTGGGTTTCTCCCGGATGCTCCAGTTTCCTCTCACAGTCCAAAGATATACAGGTTATGTGGATTATGGGTAGATGCAGGTATAGGGTGGGGAGAAGGTAGTTCTGGGTGGGATGCCCTTTGGAGAGGCAATACAGACTGAATGGGCCAAGCGGCTTCTATTTGCATTGTAGGGATTCTGTGATTCACTTTTGAGAGTCACACCCCATTCCACATATTTAGCTCAAACTATAGATTTGATCCTTCATTACAGCACTGAGGAACATTTATCAGATGTGCACCTTTTGGCTGAGATGTTAAACTGAGGCCTCAGCTTTATACTCATATATCACTTTTCTGGTGGGGCTATATAGAAAATGTAGTGTCTTTTCAGAGCAAACTAGGGGTACTTGCCTGCCACAAGCTAACATCTGTATTAATTGAGTGAAGCATATAGGGCATATATATATATATATATATATAGGGTATATAGCAATATGGAGCATATTGATGTATGCCACCAATAATAAAAGACTCACTATTTTTGAGGCATTGCTACTTGTTGTGTGTAATTGTGAATTCAATGAAGGGAAAGGAACCGAGTCATCCTGTTGCTCCCCATTAATGAAATTGACTGTGTTTCGGGATCTTGGAAGCAAGGCTTTTAGTTCCAAATCTGCGCCATTTTGCCCTTACTTCTTTTGGAAGCTGCAGTTTGGTGATGTATTACAAAACATTAATTATAAATTATTGTTTCCAACTCCCAAGGAGTTGTGTCAAATCCCTCACTACTGTCCAGTTTTCAATATTGACACAAACGTTCTTTAGTTTTCAGCGAACAAATGTGGGGCAATGGGACCAGGTGAAGGAAAAAAACATAAATGATGAAATGACAGGAGAGAAATCACCAACTAGGCAAAGGCTACAGATGTAATTGAATCCCAACTGCAATTTTAACTTTTACCTTGACAGGAAAGAAGTAAAGGAAGAGAGTTTATGGGTGGATCAGGCCTAAACATATAGTTTTTAACTTTACTTGGTACCATTCACTGGGACCCATAAGGAGCTATGCCCCACAATGAAATCATAGGCTTCCCTTGCCATAGGCCTCCTTGTTCCTGGCTGTGTAGTAATGTGCATAAGAAAGGCTGTGAATGCAGTTGTCATAGAGCATTGTTGAATTAAAGGGCAAACCTGAGAGTTTGGTGATATGGGAGTATGGTGAGGATGGAAAAGAGAGGCTGATTTCATTACCTAATTTCGACAGCCTCTCTGAGATCAGAAATTGAAAAACTACAGGAGGGCAATAGAGAGGGCAACTATATACTGAGAGCTGGGGAAGAAACCAGTTGATGAGTAACTGGTAAATTATTCTATTCATTTTCATATTAATAAGCAGTTTATAAAATTAAGATACCATTCCAGGTCAGCTCAACCAAATGGAATGTACATTCTGCGGTATTAGGAGTCATCTATCATAATGTATAAAAAGAACTACATATAATAATAATCAGCCTAGATTTGTACTTTGGAAATTGTGTTTAACAAACCTGTTGGAACTTTATGAGGATGTTACTAACAAAGTTGATAAAGGGGAGTCAACGGACATTAAACCACATGGAATATTCCGGTATGCATTAAGGATTTGCTAACTACTAAAAATAGAGAGTAAGAATAAGTAGGCCAGTTGCCTATTGGCAGGCTGTGAGTAATGGGGTACCACAGCGTCAGAATTGTGCTCCAACTGTTCACAGTGTCTATCAATGATTTGGACATGGGGGCTAAATGTAATATTTTCAAGTTCCCAATGACACAAAACTAGGTGGGAATGTGTTTTGTGAGGAAAAACAGCAGTTTAAAGAGGACTTGGACAGGTTAAGTGAGTGGTCAAATACATGGCAGATGGAAGAGAATATGATGCCATCCACTTTGAAGGGACAAACAAATGTGTGGAGCATTTCTTAAATGGCTAGATATTCGACAGTCTACTTGTACAAAGCAAACTAGATGCTCATGTTATAAGTCACTGAAAACTAAACACAGAGGCACAGCAAGCAATTATGAAAGCTAATAGCATGTTAGCTTTTATCACAAAAGGATCTGAGCACAGGAGTAATGAAGTATTTTTTTAATTGTATGGAGTTTTGTTTAGATTACACCTAGAGCACTCTGTGCAATTTTGCAACCCCCCAAGAAGCGGGTAATTGTCATCCAATAAAGGTCCACCAGACTTGTTCCAGGGATGTAGGACTGTCCTTTGAACAGAGATTTGCAACTGGACTTATATTTTCTTGAGTTTCATTTCCATGTTCCATCTTCTGAATGCTAACACCAGTTCTTTTTGGTCCTTTTCCTGGCTCCCTGTTGTCTAGAATTACACTTTGAATGTCTAGTCAGCTTCTGCTTTCTGTTTTCACAGAAGGGCAGCTGATTAAATGTAATTCTGCTGTAACCTGTGAGTTGAGATCTGCTGGGCCCCACTCTATTGTGATCAGGAATAGTTGGTACTTACCTCTCTGAATGGGGGCCCTATTCCTAAGCCAGGTTAAAATCTAACTGCGTATCTCTTACCAATTTGGCATTTAGAAGGTCAATTGATATTCAATAATTTTATTAATCAAAATACTTCCACATTGTGAACTGAACAGAAAATTTAAGTATTTTTTGATATTTGGGGAATGTTCGGTATCTTAGATATTAGTCTCCATGTAAATTGAAGTAAATATATTAAACTTTATTCTCGATAGCTAATTATTCATTTCTCAACATCTCTCAAGTATTAGCTATGCATGCATCACTCTGCTTAATACAACTTTACTGCACCATCTGCAGGTCAGTATTATTAGCATCGTCAGTGCTGAGGTTTATATTGTACAAAAATGTTCTATTGAAGAAGGGCAGAGTGTTAATATCCACACAAGACTAAAAAATGTCTTTGTTTAATTTGCATGACTGACAAAAGGCATGCAAAGAAATCCACATTCATATTAATTCAACACAGGACAAGACCCACAGACAATGGCTTCCTGTTTGAGTTGGATGCACAAGACTACACAAACAAACTTCATTGCCAATTGAACATATTACAAACACGCTCAAATACTAAGCATTCACATTTCAGTTTGAATAAATGTATATTGTGTGGTTAGTGCAAACTTTGATCATTTATCTTTTGGATAGAAATATACAAATAGAAGTTCTTACAGGTGCGATTATGCAAAACAAAAAAATCTGAGTGATGAACCTCAATTCTGTAGATAATCAACAGTCCAGAACTTCTGGTCTCTGAATCATCAGAGACTGAACATATGAATTTTGTGACACCCTGATTCCATGGGAATTGTCCAGGTGGACCAGAGAAGCTTCATTAGGCTGATACCAGTTATGGAGGGACTGGATTGAAGGATCTGTTTCTGTGCTGTGCATCTCGATGACTCTAAGTTGGGCCTGTGCTCCTTGGAATTTAGAAGAATGAGAGGCAACTTTATTGAAACATTTAAGATACATATGGGGTTAATGACCAGAGGGCATATTCTCAGAATATGGGATTGGAAATTTGAGATGAGGAGCAATTTCTTCTCTCAGAGGGCAGTGAATCTCTGGAATTCTTTACCAGAGAGCACTGCTGAAGATGGGACACTCAGTGTACCCAAGGTTGAGAGAGACAGATTTTTAAACAGTGAGGGCATCAAAGAATATGAGGAAAAGGCAGGAAAGTAGAGTGCAGGGGATTATGATCTCATTGAATGATGGAGCAGACTCAATGGGCAGAATGGCCTGCTTCTGCTCCTACATCTTATTGTCTTAAGTTTGAAATTCTGATGGACAATTTCTTTTCTGAGTGTTTCATAGCCTTTTAGTTTTGATATTGTTTTGCATTGTTATTCATTGAAAATAATTGTGTACAACTTTTACAAAGGAAGCCAAGCTTCTTGTTTGGCACTAGATACAGATCGTCTCAGTTGATCCTATAAAGCGATGTACTTTATACGCTCCAGCATGCTCTTAGATTTATTGAGGACATAGGAATATGACATCAGCTAACAACCCAGCTTGAACCTGCATGCATAAATAATTGTCCCTTTAGAGAATTTGGGTCAGCTGGAGTCATTGTGACTGGCTCCCAAAGCAGGCTAAAGGTAGCCACGGGCAGATAATGAGTGTGGCATTACAGAAGACCGACCTCTGTTCACTGGGATATCATCCCAGCACTTAATGATTATTGAGCCCCTTAATCCTTACCCCTCATCTTGCCCTTCTCACCTACACCTGTACTCTCCTCTACAACCATGTCGTATTTTCTATCCCCTTAATATCCCCATGCTCCTCTTAATCTTCCATACCCACTCGCTCAGTATCCACTATTGAAAGAAGTCATGAGTCTTAAAAAACAATGGGAAGTCTTTAAAATGCTCTTGGAATAAATAAATAAAATCATCCATTCAAACGTTACTTGAATAAAAATTCTTTTGGAGGCTCATGATTCTGTAAAATATTTAGCAATGCTAAAGGTTGTCGTGGTTGTGGGTATGTTCGCCAAGCTGGGAAGTTGTCCACGTGACATCTTCAGTGCTTTGGAGCCTCCTGTGAAGTACTGCTGTGCTGTGTCTTCTGGAATTTATTTGGTTCCATACAACTAAACACCACTACCAGCTGTCCCTAGTAGCCATACTAACAGATGACAGGGGCCACAAATTCGACTGGGACAACACAACACCCATAGGACAACCTAAACAAAGGACAGCCAGACAATTCCCTGGTGCTTCCAGTAACCGGATCTGGTTGTTCCTTGTAGTGGCTGGTATATTGGGTCCAGGTCAATGTGTTTGTTGATAGAGGCTGTGGATGAGTGCCATGCTTCTAGGAATTGTCTGGCTGTCCTTTGTTTAGGTTGTCCTATGAGTGTTGTGTTGTCCCAGTTGAATTTGTGGTCCCTGTCATCTGTGTGTATGGCTACTAGGGACAGCTGGTAGTGGTGTTTAGTAGCTAGTTGGTGTTTGTGGATGCAGAATGTTAGTTGTCTGCCTGTTTGCCCCATATAGTGTTTTGTGCAGTTTTTGCATGGAATCTTGTAAATTATGTTAGTCTTGCACATGATGGGTATAGGATCTTTTGTTCTGGTGAGTTGTTGTCTGAGCGTGGCTGCTGGTTTACGGGCTGTCACGAATCCCAGTGATCAGAGAAGTCAGTTTTGAGATGTTTTTTTAAATAAGATAGCATGACTAGTGAATTAGGTTGTGGCATGTCCTTGTCATGCTGTTTGTCTGTTTGGCATCGGCAGCTGATGTTGTGTGGATATCCATTCTTGGTGGATACTCTGTACAGATGTTCTTCATCTTCCTTTCATAGGTTTGGAGTGCTGCATTGTGTTGTAGCCCTTTTCAGCAGGGTCATAATGCAGCTCCTCTTGTGTGTGTTCAGGTAGTTGCTGTTGTAATTCATGACCTGGTCAGTGTGTGGCTTTTATGTACACGTTTGTGGTACATTCACCATTCTCTGTTCTTTGTCCCATCACATACAGGAATGGGAATTGATTGCTGGCTTCCTCCTCTCACCTAAATCTGATCCCCATGAGTGTGATGTCATTGATCCGGTGTGTGTTCTCAATGTCGGTTCTTTTAATGATAACAAAAGTGTCATCTATATATCTGATCCAGAGTTTCAGTTGGATTTGTGGGAGACCTCTTTGTTCCAATTTTTGCATCACCACTTATGCTATGAGCCCAGAGATGGGTGTGTCCATAGGTGATCCATTGGTCTGTTCATAATATTTGGTTGTCGAATGTGAAGTGTGTCATCAAGCATAGGTCTAATAGATTGAGTATGCAGTCCTAGTTGATAGGTTCTCCATCATGTTGTCTGTTCTGCCTGTCCAGGAGGTTGGCTTTTGTCTCTCTGGCTAGAGTTTTGTCAATTAAAGTGTACAATGCCATTACATCAAAGGAGACCATTGCTTCATCCTTGTCTATGTTTATGTTCTTGATGTTGTCTAGGAATTCCTGTGATGACTGTATGGAGTGTTTGGATCCACTGATAAGATGTCTTAGTTTTTGTTGGAGTTCTTTTGCCAGTTTATGCCATTGCATTTCCAGTACGGCTACAATATATCTAAGTGGTATGTCTGAATTGTGTACTTTGGCAAATCAGTAAAATCTTGGAATGATGTTGCTTTCTGGTTTAATCATTTGTAGGTCAATCCCTGGTTATTAATCCCTTTTTTTGAAGGTTCCAGAGTGTGTTGCTTATTCTAATGGTTAGCTGTGACGTGGAGTCAAACTCCCTCTGTAAGTACATGTCCATATCTGCAAGTAGTTTCTCAGCTTTCTGAACATATTTGGTCTTGTCTGTGATGAACCATCATTCTGCCCTTGTCCGCTGGTACTATGATTATGTTCTTGTCACCTTTGAGTGTTTTGAGTGCTCATTCACTCAAACTATCTGTATCTCTTTGCTGATTCCTCATGCCCTCATAACAGCATGCACCCTCATCAGCAAATGTGGATACAATAAACTCTGGCCCTTCCTCCAAATCATGAAGTTAGATAGGAAATAATTGAGGCTGTGGGACTTATCCATGTGGCACTCTGCTAGTTATATCTCTTCAAACTGAAAAAAAGACTCATTAATTCCGATTCTTTATCTTCTGTGTGTTAACCAATCCTCACTCCATGCTAGTACACTACATTCAATACGATGAGCTCATGCTTGATTAATCTAATTGTTTTTTAATCAATTAAAAGAGAAGAGTGAATATGGTGCTTGTTTTTTTTTTCTATGGATTTTAAGAAGGTGTTTGATAAAGTACAACATTAAAGGCATATTAAAAAGATTGAACCTCATGGAATAATGAGGATTACTGCCCAATTGGATTTGAAAAACTGGCTTGAAGACAGAAAACCACGAGTCATGGCAAATGGTTGTTTTTCAGATTGGAGGATATTGCTGTTTCTCAAGGGTCAGTGCTAGGGCCATTGCATTTTTTTTGCTATATATAAATGACTGGAATATTGGAATATAGAGTGGCTTTCAAAATGTGCCAATTTTGAATCGCAAAAAAAGGGCGACTTGGTGGCTCAGTGGTTAGCACTGCTGCCTCACAGCACCAGGGACCCAAGTTCGATCCCTGCCTTGGGCGATTGTCTGTGTGGAGTTTGCACATTCTCCCTGTGTCTGTGTGGATTTCTCCGGGTGCTCTGGTTTCCTCCCACAATCCAAAGATGTACAGGCCAGGTGAATTTGTCATGCTAAATTGCCCATAGTGTTAGGTGCATTAGTCAGGGGTAAATATAGGGTAGGGGAATGGTCTGGGTGGGTTATTCTTCGGAGGGTTGGTGTGGACTTGTTTGGCCAAATGGTTTGTTTCCATACTGTAGGGAATCTAATCTAATTATAACTACCTTGGAAGAGTGGCAAACAATGAAGATGGCACAAATTGCTTGTTAATGTCAAAGAGAAGCCAATAGATTTTACTTACAAGTGACAAGTGGAATCTAAATATGGAGAAGTGGGAAGAAGAAATTGAAATAGGCAGTAGACTTAATGGTATAGATCTAAAGGAACTGGTACAGGAATTGGTGAACTGGGGTGAATTGACCTTTGAACGTGAAGGGACATATTGAGAGTGTGGTTAGTGAAGTACTTGGGATCTTGTGTTTTATAAATTGAGGTGTTGAATACAAAGCCGTGACATTATGCCGAATCTTTAAAAAGTTCTGTTTGGACCATAATTAGAACAGTGTGTCCCATTTTCATCACCACATTTTAGGAAGATGTGAGAGTCATGAGGGGTGCAAAGTGAATGAGCAGAATTATTGGAATTCTTTCCTCGAGAGGGCTGTGGGAATTCAATCATTGAAAATGTTCAATGGGTTTCTAGATACTAATGACATCAAGTAATATGGGATAGTATGAGAAAATGGCATTGAGGATAATGATCAGTTATCATCTGGAATGGTGGAGCAGGCTTGAAGGGTTGAATGACCTAATGCTGCTGCTACTGCGTTCTGTATGAAACCTGCTGGCTGCTAATAATCCTGACTATTCATTTCTTTACTTCTCTAACTTTTTTTGACTCTTAAACATTTGATCTTAAGTATCTACACCTCAGTATCTTTGTGCCTAACAAGGTGCTGTAATGCGGCAACTGTAAACTTTTCTCTGTACTCATTTGAGTACATGTGATAATAAATTAAATTCAATTCAATGCAGCACGTACTGGTCTGAAAAAACCTGTCCATCAAATAAGAATGCCTTCCTACCACAGCCACAACTTTCACATGCAACCCCATTGCCACTAATGCACAGAGAGCATTGGATTTTTCACAATTAAATTTCATGTGTAAATACTGCGCATGAAATTAATTCCACTTTACTCATGTATGCATCATCATTATTTGTTGAGGCGAGCTTAGGCGAGCTTAATTGCAATGGCACACCTCATGGATGACACGCATTGACAGTCACAGGAAGTTAGGACCATTTCCTTCACTTTGGAAGAAGCAGAATCTTCGCTAGTATTGAATGATGTGAACATTGGCAAGAAAGTTGGGAACTTTTAATAGATAGAAAAATGAGGAGATTTTTAATGTCAAGAGCAAGAATCCAAGTGTTGAATGTTGGAATGAGATTGTCACTGGTGAGCAGTAAGAGACCTGTTTGTATGCATTTATGTACAATAACATCCTTATCATTACAACATCTGTCTCAGGTATATATAGGTTTTTATTCTCCCAGCCCCTCACACAAATACTAGATTATAACATGAAAGTCAAAGCAAATACCTGATGGTGCAGCTTGCTGCTTACTCTTCTAGATCTCCAACAGTGACCTCAGGATATGATCTATACAGACCAACAGCATGTATCTCCTTCTGCAGAAACTTAATTCCTCATTGGCACAGTGTGTTGCCAATTACCACCTGTCCAACATATTCAGAGCGAATAAAATGAACCGTGCAGGGAAAATTACAAAGTGTAACCACTTGACTGGGTGCTCAGCAGGGTTTTAAAGATGGTGCAGATGCCAGGAATCCCAGGAGGTCCTGGTAGTGGCCAGTACTTTCGCCTGTTGTCTGTGGAAGAGTACAACAAGCAGGCCACCATAGTGGCATGGTGCCCATAAAATGAAGTGAATTTAGGAAGTTGCATAAGAAAACTTGCTCAGGCTCATGGAGTGAAGTCTTCCATGAAACTTGCTAGAAATGACTTATAGGAAGCCCTTCCTGAAGAAGGGCTCATGCCCGAAACGTCGATTCTCCTGCTCCTTGGATGCTGCCTTACCTGCTGCGCTTTTCCAGCAACACATTGTCAGAAATGACTTATAGCCAATTTTCAGCCAAAGAGATTTTTGTTCATTCCTTTTTGAACATTCATATTAATGTCTTAGGTTGTACACTTGTAAATATTGCTACCCTTGTAAAATTGGTCAGCCTTTTCTCTAATGAATTGTAAAGGACATTAGTCAAGATTATATTTCATGAGAATAATTGAACTGGTATAGACTGAGTAAAGTGATGGAAGTTGTCATCAACAGCACTATCAAGCAGCACTTGCTTAGCGATAACTAGCAATGCCCAGTTTGGAATCTGCCAAGGCCACTCAGCTCTTAACCTCACCCAGAGGTGAGGTGAGAGTGACAGCCCTTGACATCAAGGTTGAATATGACTAATTGTGGCATCAAGGAGACCTGGTGAAAATGGAGACAACAGGAATTGGATGAAAGCTCTCCAATGTGAAGTGACACTTGGCACATAGGTAGATGGCTGTAGATGTTGGCGATCAGTCATCTCAACTCCAGGACTGTGCAGGAATTCCTCAGTATAGTGTCCTAGGCCCAATCACCTTTATCTACTTCATCAATGACCTCTCTCCACCATAAAGTCAGAGTTGGGAATGTTTGCTGATGATTGCATGATGTTCTGCACCATTTGCAACTCCTTGGATACTGAAACAGTCAAATTCAAATGTAGCACAATCAGGACAATATCTGTGTTTGGACAGAAAGGTGGCAAGTTACATTCACACCACACAAATGCCAGGCAAAATGCATCTCGAAAAAGAGAAAATCTAACCACTACCCCTTTACATTCAATGCCATTACATCACAGAATCCTTACCTTATAACAATGTGGGGGTTACCATTGACCAGACTCTGAACTGAGCATTTAAGTATCTGTTACAAGAGCAGATCAAAGGCTAGAAATCCTGCAATGAGTAATTCACCTCCAGACTCCTCAATGCCTGCTCACCAATCATAAGGCTTGAGGAATTGATGGAATATCCAAGACAACATCCCAGACAAAGTAGCCCATTTGATTGGCACCATATGCACAAGCATCCATTGCCCCCACCAGTGACACTCAGCAGCAGCAGTGTGTATCATTTTCAAGATGCATTGTAGAAATTCACTAAAGTTCCTTCGAAGCACCTTCAAAGCCCATAAACACCTTCAATTCGAAGGACTAGGGCAATATATACATGGGCACATTCCCATCTAAACCAGTCATCATCTGATTTGAAAATATATTGCCATTCCTTCATTGTTGCTGTTGAATGAGGGAAGGAAGGAAAGAGCAGGGGTGCCTGGAAGACAGGTAATGTAGCTCAATTATTCAAGAAGAGAGCAAGGGATAAACCAGGAAACTGCAGGCCAGTAAATCCAACCTCTGTGGTGGGAAAACTTTGGGAAGCAATTTTGAGGGACAGATTTAATTTGCATTTGGAGAAGCAGAGATTAATCAAGAACAGTCAGCATGGTTTTGTTTTAAGGAAGTCACTTGGTTGTATTTCTCAAAGAGTTGACTAGGATAATGCTTTTGATGTAGTTGGATGCCAGTAAGGCTTTTGATAAGGTCCCACATGGTAGACTGATAGCAAATGTAAGAGCCCATGGGATCCAAGGTAAATTTGATCCATAACAAGAGAGTGGCAGGAAGCAGAGGGTGATCTTTGAGGGGTGTTTTCCCAATGGAAGTCTATGTCCAGTGGAGTCTCACAGGGGTCAGCTTTGGAGCCCATACTGCTTGTGGTTTATGTAAATGATTTAGATCTGAATCTAGGAGGGTTGATCAGTATGTTGATAAACATTTGGTGGGTTTTAAATCATGGAGAGGTTAGCCTCAGACTACAAGAGGGTACAGTTAGATGGGATGATCAGTGGCAAATGGAATTCAATCTAGATAAGTGTGAAGTTAGGCAGAAGAAACAAGACAAGGGAATACACAATGAACGGTAGGACCCTGGGAAACACAATGGTTTAGAGGGACATTATTGTGCTTGTACACCAGTCCTTTAAGGTATCAGGACAGGTGAGCAAAGTGGTTAAAATAGAAAATGGTATACTTGTCTTTATTAATTGAGGCATAGAGGTTAAGAGCAGAGGTTATACTGGAACTGTATAAAATATTGATCGGGTATTGTGTGCAGCTCTGGAATGCACATTAAAGGAGGGATGTGATTGTACTGGAGAAGATTTTCCAGAATGTTGGCTGGGCTGGAGAGTTTCAATTATGAAGAGAAGCTGGACAGCCTGGGATTGTCTTCCTGAGAGCAGAGGAGATTGGGAAACGATCTGATTGAGACAGATAAAATTATGAGGGAAATGAATTGAATAGACAGGAAGAAACCTTTCCCCTCGATGGAGGAATCAATGATCTGGTGGCATTGATTTAAGGTTTAAAGGAGGTGCAAAGATAAACCTTTTCACCCAGAGTGTGGTGGGAATCTGCAACTGTACGGTAGAGGCAAACACACTGATAATATTTAAGAAGTATTTAGATATGCACTTGGGATGACAAGGCATACAAGGCTTGGCACAATTGGTGGAAAGTGGCATTGGAATATTTAGATTGTTATTTCTGACCAACACAAACATGATGGGCCAAAGGGTCTTTTTCTATGCTGTAAATCTCTATAAATCTATTCCTGTAAAATCCTGGATATCCCTTATAGACAGCATTGTGGGTCTACCAATAGCAAACCGACTTCAGTGCTTCAAGATGTCAGCGCAACCATCACCTTCTCAAGGGCAACTAGGAATGGACAATAACCGATGGCATTGCTGGTGCTGCCCACATAGCAAGAGAAACTAGGAGCAGGAGTAGGCCATTCAATCCTTCAAGTCTGCTCCACCACTCATTCTGATCATGGTTAGTCCTCTGTGTCAATGCCACATTTTGCTTTCTCTCCATACACCTTGCTGGGGTTCTTCAGCTCACACAGAGAGACTGCAATAAAACTGACCTTCTTGAAGCAGAGAAGAATCAAAGGATTGCTATGGTGCAGAAAGAGGCCATTCGGCCCATTGTGTCTGTACTAGCTCTCTAGTGAGCATGACAGCTTGATGCTATTCGCCTGCCTTTTCTCCACTACCTTTCCCTATGAGTGAATTTAAAAAAATTCTCATGATTTTGTACATGAAGAATAGTTATGTTAGGAGGATTAAATGTTAAAAAATGATAGTAGACTGTAGGTTTAATTATAAGCTTTGTAGGGTGGCATGGTGGCTCAGTGGTTAGCACTGCTACCTCACAGCACCAAGGTCCCAGGTTTGATTCCAGCCTTGGGTGACTGTCTGTGTGGAGTTTGCACTTTCTTCCCATGTCTGTGTGGGTTTCCTTCGGTACTATAGGGATGTGGGGTGTCCTTGATGAATTGGAAAATTGTGAGAGATAGCATGATGGAACTCAGACAGCAACCCACCTTGAAACTCCCCATGATTGGCAATTAGGTAACATTAACCCCAAATTTCTTATGTGCTGCTGTCTTATGCACCAGAGGGTGCCAATAATTGGGAGAAGTACTACACTTGAGTGCAAATTATATAATTCCATGTTCTAAATAAATCAGGCATCATAAATCATGGAACAATTTTTATAAATTAAAATGCTGTACTTTTGAAAAATTTGACTGTACATATAATTAGAATTTAAATAGGTATTTTAGCCATCATCTAAGAAACTATTATTCTCGTATCAAGCTTTCTTTTCCTGCAATCTGACAATTATACAATTGTACAATTCTGTTGTCACATTGTACTGAAAACCTTTCTCTAGCTTGAAAACTAATGCTGAATACTACATACAAAAACACTTAGTAGTTCTCAGTGTTTTAGGTGATAGAATGTATGGTTGCTAACGTTGAAGTGTAGATAAGATCCATTTCAAAATTATGTATTTAATGTTGGATTACATTACAGATCATCTTGTTTCATCACAATTAATGTCAGCCTAAAAGTTTGTTAGAGGTACGTGCTAAGAGGTTTTACATCAAAGTTCCTTTACCTCCTTTTTCATGGAAATTTTAATCTCTTTCAAATGAGTTAACAGCTCCATTATAAGAGTGAAGACAAAAGTCGCATGAACATGTTAGGGGCTTGAAAACTGATGCTGAGAATAATTTAACTGGTATTTAATTTTGCTTTTTTTTCCCTGTCAAGAAAGATCCTGGTTAATTACAACTCCTGATACACTCTATTAGTTTAGTTACACATGTTTGGTGATTTCTGAGTCCAATTACTCATCAGTTGCCGATGGGTTATCTGCTTACATTTTTTCCAGGGTATATTTATGTCTACTTCAGTCATCTTCTGGGAAGATAACTGTGGTTTGAAACAGACATTTATAGAATTAATCATTTGTTTTTGCCCTGCAGCATTGGTGTTTGTAATGGATTTATTGAATAAAATCTATAACGTATTAACATTTTTATTACTGACACCTGTGGGGAACTAAACTGCCCATGTCTCTTTGCACCACTGTGCCTATAACAAGATCAAATAATGTTTATAACAAGCAAAACATTTACTCAAAAACTTGTCTTAATGTGGGTGATATAAAATAAGATTTTGTGTTGTAGTTTAGCAACTCCATCCCAATCTCAATTGAATCAAACAAGACATTTCCAGAGCACAGGCTACACATTCGCTAGTGTGATCAGACAGAATTGTACTTCAAAGTTACACCCTCACAGTCCTAGGTGGCTCCAAAGCATAATGCCTGAGGGCTGGTGAAGCCTGCACCTAGGCCTCTAGAATCTGATTGTCATAAAACTCATAGAAAGGAAGAGGTACAAAACATACAAAAGTAACAGGGAAGATATAATCTTACAATGTGCAAATACCATTTTAAATGAATAAATTTGATTGGAGCCAACATTCAACAAGCAAGATAATGAGGCAGTGCTTTAATTGTAGCAGGTAATTTATTGCCCAGATTTTCACTCCAAAATAACCTACCTTACAATTTAGTGGCAAGAAAGTGCTTGTTGTAATTAGAAGGATACTTGTAATATGCAATCCAGGATTTTATACCATCTTTAGGAAACTGGATTAATTTCAGGATGCATTTATGTGAAAGATATATATTGCAGTTTCTGCAAATGCTTCTCAGTTTGAGTGACCTAACTGCTTTGCACCCAGTGAACAGTGTGGTGCATAAATACTCACAAGTGAAATGGAAGGATTCAGAATACCAGTCAGTATTAATAGGTACAGCTCAGTAATTTCCTTCCGATTGAAGTAAAGCTTGCAGAAGCAGATTTCTTGGGAATTGTGCCTGCACCTGCAGACATAAAGGCAGAGATGATGCACACTGCACCTCTAGTGTGAAAGCACTAATCTTGCTTTTCTCTTTGAATCATTACCTCTGTTTACCAAAATACACAGAAAATGTAAGGACAAGCGATTGATGTCTGTATTCTGATTTCTTGTTGGATCACCTTATACTGCAACTTTCAGAAAACTACAAATGGAAAAAGCAGGCAAAAATAATCATCAGATATGTGTGAAGCTGTGAAAAAACAAATGTAGCAAAATTGATGCAAAAACAAAAAATCGGCAAACAAAATTATGGCACTTCAACATTTCTTTAAGAATTATTTTTTTGGATTTTATGTCTGGCTTTATTTTAGTGTTAAACATTACAGCCTGCTGGAAAGTTGTGTTAATCAGAAAATCCAAATTAAACACGCAAAGGACAAGCACATCAATACACTTGTTTCATATTGGGTTTTGCGGAATAAACCATTTCTAGCGAAGACAGCTGGACAGTCCAAACTTCAGGAATTGTAAAATGGAATTTTAAGCATAAGGGTAGCAGATTTAAAACAGAGTTGAGGAGAAATTACTTCTCTCAAAAGGTCATGAATCTGTGGAATTCACTACCCTAGAGTACGGTGGATGCTGGCACACTGAGTACTTTTATAGAGGAGGTAGACAGATTTTAATCAATAATGGATTGAAAGGTTATGGAGAGCAGGCAGCAAAGTGAAGGTGAGGCTCAGGTGAGATCAGCTATGGTCATATCATATTGGCAGAATAGAGCTGACAGACTAAGTTGCTTACTTCTATTCCTCGTTTTTTTGTGAAAAGTGAAACATGGTGGAAATCTGAAACAAAAACAGCAAATGCGAGACAAACTCAGTAGGTCAGGCAGCATTTGTGGGGAGAGAAACCGTGTTAACATTTTGATCTCAATCACTCTTCTTTGGGAACTGAAAAATGATGGTTGTCATACTATTGGAAAAGGGGGAGGAGGAGCAAATGAAACAGATGTTGAGGGTGCCCAAAACAAAAGACAAAGGGTGTGCAAATAGTGGTAAAGGAAGGATTGAGATGAAAAATAGGCATTAATGATAAGTTTGACCTAGGAAGACCTGCTCCTGATCCAGCCTTATAATACTAGGTAATCTCAAATAACTTGTCTTGCGTATAATTCTCTCAATCTATTGCAGGATTAATTTTGGCAAAGTTTCCATAACAGGTTGACTTTTCATTAATTAAAATAATTTAAAGGAATGCTATAGATTATTCATTTATTTTTGTCTCAATTCAATACTTCTAATTATAACAGTTAATACACACTAGGAATATTAGTATATTTTGACATTATTTTTAATATAAAATCTACTGTTTACTAATATTCCTTTGTAGTTTAGAAGATGGGCACTTTTAAAATTATTTTTACACATTAAAGTGTTATTCAGAAACAGTAAAGCATTATTGGTTGATAAATGTGTTTAATTAAAGTTTGTGATATGGTTTTTGTGAGTCATTCATATAAATGTCACCACTGTTAACACAGATATGTTCTGTCCTTGCAATGTCCCATGGACGCAGTCATGGACATATTATCTTTAACAGGGTGTTCATATATGATAAGCTAAAACGTATATTAGTTTTGTAACATTAAAATGAGATAAAATCGTACTGAAGGATTCAATAGATTTTTATTACAATTCTTGGTATCTACATAAAGTAAAGTCACAGACACTTGCTTATCTGGGTCAAGCTAAACAACTTGAATGTAACCTGAAGCATGTTTTCCTCAATGTGTCATGCCAAGAGGGAGACTGAGATCTTTGTACTATGAGATCACATGCTACGATATCATCGAGGAGAAAGTGAGGACTGCAGATGCTGGAAATCAGAGCTGAAAATGTGTTGCTGGAAAAGCGCAGCAGGTCAGGCAGCATCCAAGGAACAGGAGAATCGATGTTTCGGGCATGAGCCCTTCTTCCTGAAGAAACGTCGATTCTCCTGCTGCTTGGATGCTGCCTGACCTGCTGCGCTTTTCCAGCAACCCATTTTCTTCTATGATATCATTACCATCTTTCTTAAAGGTATATTGCATGTTAGCTATTAGGCACATCATAACACTTTGTCCTTAACACTTCCATAAAGTTACAATGTTTGGAACAAAAAATTATTTGTCAGTTTGGAGTGATGAATAAAAGTAGTTTCAGTGTTTAAAAAAAAACTCCCTCTTGTCCAGAACCTTACAGTATTTTCATTAATAACAATTTATTATAGTTATGACATAATCTAATTGTTTTTCACCCAAGGTTACCATTTATTGAACAATGTTGACATATTAATTTACACTATGATGCAACTAAGTAAAAAGCTAAAAGAAAACATGTTTAAAAAGTCAATTATTTTCAATGTTTGCTCTGTAAAGAATATCAGATCCTGAAAAGTGAGAGTGGTTTGCAATTTGGCTATACTACAGATTAAGAGAATTAGACTGTTTATATTCAAAATCTAATCCAGTTAGGTTGGTGTTGTTTCCATTCATAATTGACTGAACTTCTTAGCAGCATCCACGGGTTAATGCTTTTAAATCTTCAAGTTATTAGCTGGAAAATTAGCTGAATATCATTGATCTTTGCACTCCTTGAATTATTTATATCCTTTGAGATCTTGCAGCAGAGAAACTTAAATGCTTTGCGTGAAACAGCCAAATGCAAGAATAATAAAGAGATGCCAGTTCAGCAGCATCAGGGTTGATTTAAAACAATGAAATAAAAGGTTTGATTCAACAGTAGCTATCTCACATTTGTGATAATGTACTCCAACTCTCTGTCTGATGCTGTATCTCAGTTACATGGCAGTCAACCCACTGATATAAAAGAACATTACTTTCCCTGTCCACACTGAATGATTGAGTTAATGTGTGTTAGCAGTGGTGCAAAAAAGTTCTTGGATTGCTCTTGCTTATGCTCTCAGGGACAGGCAAGTATTAACGAAGGAAAATAGTTCATTAGTAGTTTTAACTTTGAATTCTGATGAACTATAAGAGCAGGTTTTATTTCTGATCACCCTGTTTCTTTAAGTACCCATTATGCATTAACAACTATATTCATAGCTTAGGCTTGATTTCAAAGTGGTCCCTATGAACTGTTGTGCCATGCAGTTTCTTCATTGATGGAGAGCACATTATTTTGGTTGCTGATACTTCACTGAAGCAAGAAGAGCTGCAGTAAGCACATTTATCTTCTACATATTGTATTGGCATCAGTGCAGATGCTATAAAGAAATATACAGGATAGCTGTATATAGGCGGCAACACTGGTACTGATGGAAGCCATTGTCATCGACATTCAGAGGAGTTGAATGGCAACTAAGGGTTGTTTGGAGAAATGGGGTAAGCAGGAGGTACAGTATTTATAAAATGTCCCACTTTAACTATGGTTTTGGCTTGCTTTTAAGATTAATTGTAGATTATCATGATTTAAGTATGCCTGGAGGCAAAAAATCTGAGACTGATAAGTTTTACTGGATCATGTACACACTTTCAGTGAAGGTGTGGAGTGCACTGACTGTCATATGATAATGTGTAATAAGATGGTTCAAGCACAATGGTGAAGGGATACAACTTCTTGGGATGACATTGAAAATCTGTTGGAGGAAATACAGTGAGGGAGTGATGATAACTGTGGGAAACGAAGAATTCACAGAGTCAGCTATTATGGCGGCTATAGGAGAGTGTGATGGCCTAGTCGTATTATCACTGGTCTGTTGATCCACAGACCCCGGGAATGTTCTGGCTTTGAATCTCACCATGGCAAGTGATGGAATTTGACTTCTGTAAATATCTGGAACTAAAGGTCCAATAATTGTCAGGAAAACCCATCTGGTTTGCTACTGCCCTTTAGGGAAGGAAACTACTATTCATATCTGGCCTATGTGTGACTCCAGACCCATTGCAATGTGGTTGACTCCTATCTGCCCTCTAGGCAATAAATGCTAACCTAGCCAGCGATGCTTCATCCTGTGAATGAATATGTTCTTATTCCGATTATATAGTTTACAACATTCGGACATATTTCTAGTGAATCTGGTACTGCCACTCTCATTCTTGTTACCTTAAGGCCTTCACTTCTTCCCTGTTATGTTTTACTGAGCATGCAAGTATTAGAGAAACACTTTGCAAAATATTTTTAATATGTCCCGATATTAGTACTTGGAAATTAACACAACCCCAGATGCTAATAAAAAGAATAAAACAACTATATAGTTATTAAAGTTTGCATGTTAAAGATCAACATATGGTGCATTATGTATCAAATACATATTTATGTATCAGATAATGTTATATGTACATGAAAATCCATTTTTAAAAATATTTTATAAAATGCTATGATTTAATATATTTTTTAATCAACCTGTTCAGAGGTGTAATTTTGCATTTCTGGATTAGGTGTGAATTGTGCTCAGGCCTCCTGGGTTCTGCAAGAGTCCCAGTGCTAGTATTTTATGTACTTACCAGGTCTAATAACATTCATAAATATGCATGATGTGACACAGTTCCTTTGAATCTGATTTGACAGGTCAGTATGGGCCCTCCCTGGATTTGATCTTAGAGAGGCAGCTCACTATCATCATCATTTCCCAACCTTTGCCTGTGAAGAGAAGACCCTCTTGCATGAGAATTCTTCTGGAATACTGTGTCCAGTTCTGGGCCCCCAGTTATAGGAAAGATACAACTAAGCTGGAGAGGGTTCAGAAGATATTCACCAGGATGTTGTCAGGTATGAAAGATTTGAGTTATAAAAAAAGGCTGGATAGACTGAAGTGTAGGAGGTTGAGACGTGACCTTATACAGGTTTATAAAATCATGATGGATATAGATAGAGTTAATGGTAGTTGTCTTTTCCCTAGAATAGGGGATTTTAAAACTGGGGAAACATTTTTAAGATGAGAGGAGAGAGATTTAAAAAAGACCTAGGGGCCAATTTCTTTACACAGTGAGTGGTTCACCTGAGGAAGTGGTGGATGTGAGTACAATTACAACGTTTAAGACACTTGGATAGGTATATGGATAGGAAGGGCTTGGAGGGATACAGGCCAGAAACAGGCAGGAGGGGACTAGTTTGGTTTGTGATTATGTTCGGCATGGACTGGTTGGACCGAAGAGTTTGTTTCCATGTTGTATGATTCTATGACTCTATGATTCAGATTTCTCTCATTTCAAAGGCTGTGGAGTTGCAGATCAGGAGATTGCAAGGCTGCACTGCAGAAGGAGGGAAAGTGGTTGAAGGGTAACCAAGAGCTAAGCTGCAAAGCCAATACAAAAGAAAAGAATGGCAATAGAGGATGGGAAAGGGGAAACTGACTGGAAGAACAGTGAACTTATGAGGCAGTAGGTAGTAGTGATTCATTGAGCATGGTGGGGAGGGGGGGAGGTGAAGCTGTCTTTGGAGGATCAGTGAACATTGTGTGCAGGAAATAAAGCTGTGATTGAGTATGAGGTCATGAATGAGTCACTACAGAAATTTTCAGAACTCTGGAGAGACTGTAGATCATGGCACAAAATTGCTGCTCACAGTTATGATTTCACAATGTACTGATGTGGGTTGTTTTCTATGGAAGAAATGCTATTCCAGTATCTGCAGTGACATTTAATGTCCTTTAACGTACTACACTGCATGAGTTTATTTCTTGTGATTCCATTTGCTGATTCTGCTACACTACTTTGGACAGTGACCCATAGTTTGAGAACTGTTGTGTTAGAGGCTCCTACCTGAGTGAAACTGGAGCTTTGATTGGCAAAATAAATTGTCCAATTGAAATGAGAGTATGAATGGGGCTCAAGTCATTCAGAAATTATTTTAACTGTGTGACTATCCAATTGCATGGAAAAATTGATTTAAAATCAGTCCCATTTGCGTATCACGTCAGCTTTCCTTTAATTATTATGCTAAATACCATGCAAGCATTTCTGTCTTTGTTTATACTCTTGAAAATATTGTACAATATGTCCAGATGGACAGTTTGTGGAATCTCCACTTTCTCATCATAGAGGTTAACATCACCAATAATACTAATGTGTGCACATTGAACAAACTCGCTGCAGAACAGAGTTGCTGCAAACATAGGTAGGCCAACAGGTAAGACATCTAGATCTATGCACACTCCTTATTGTGCAAATGGGCCTCACAGTATTCCTGCAACTAATTCACCATGACCGCAAGTAAGGGACAATGTGTGAGGAATTATGCTGACAATCAATTTGAGGGCATTTACGTGCACTGGAGGCTACATATAGCAATACACAGAGCCTTGCTCTTTACAGATAGAGAGAATATGTACATGAACTGAGCCTATTTCAACTCAACAAAATAAAGTGACAGCCATTTGCTGGTTCATTTCTTAGAGAATGCCCTGACTAATCTGAATCAACCTGCCTTGTTTAAAATTTAACAAAGCCCTGCTGTTAACCATTAATCATCATTATTGGGTGCACTCTCCATAGCAATGTCTCGATCAATCAGAGTCTACTTGCCAAACAACAGTCACTGCTCATGCAGCATAAATATTGGTTTTCACAGTGAATTTGTACTCTCGCAAAATATCCTGATGGCACAAGACGAAAACCTTCAACAAAATACATCTCTTTTTCCCAGTGATAGCCAAGTGGAGTTGCTAAGAAAATGAAGCCTCGCATTCTTGAACAATGTTTTGTCTCCCTTCCCTTGTGCCAGTGATACATATTCTTAATTGATTTTCAGCAGTAATCTGGTAATACTCTTGATCATATCTCATACCAGATTAAAGAAAGTTTAATCGCTGGATTCTGGAAGGCATCTTTGCAAACTCCTTTGTGTTCAATAAAGTGATCAATGGCTTGTGAACAGTTTCAATACAGACCAGTTGGTCTAAGGTGTAATAAGAGAATTTTTTTTACATGCCCAGGGTATTGATGGAAATGTTTTTTCAATGATTACACAACTTTGTTCCTGTATGAATTCTGGAAACATAGTAGGCCACCATCCGATCCCATAATCGAATCTGATCTCAGATTGCTCCTAGATCTGTGATACATTCACCACCATATAATTGGAAGGCAAGGAATTTCATTAAAATTAGTGTATCTTTATTTGAAAAAAAAGTTTGCTATTTATACTTCATCCAAACCACCTGATCTTGTTGCAAAAATTACCCAAGAGATTTATTCAGCCAGTCTAAATGGAGTGAGTACTTTCCTACCTGGTTCAAATGGTGGAAATGTCTAGATAGCTCCCATCTTTTGCAGTTTTACCATAATCCCTATTGCCTCAACCACATGACCCAAAACATTATCCATTGTCATTGTGTGTCAACATAACATTCTGTAACTTTCTCAAACCCCACCTCACCCTGTCATCATATTGTGCTCAAGTTGATTCATAGGTGAAAATATCACCCATGTGGCATGTGATGCCTTCCGTAACTTGGAGCATATTAGACGTCATTCATTGGAAGATCTCAGGTGCGGGCATGAGGCTAAAGGACAGGTGGTTAAGACAATAACATCCAGACGATGTTGTGAGTATGGTTAGCAGCTTGACCACCTCATCCAGAGAAAACTTCCAGAAGTCATTATTCACCTTCAGTTTGGTGAGAAGTTGAGATCTATGTGTTAGCCACAGGTTGGTCTGGTAATTGGGTTAGCCTTGAAATACTTCCCCTGATACTGTCCACTGCTGTATAAGTTCTTCCCTTCTCTGTGTAAATTGCAGTGTTGGTCTTGTCTTTCACCTACTGTTTTGTACTGCTGTTGGGATTGACTTTTGCACTAACTTTCTGCTTATCTGTAGTTCTGAGGGTCTAGTCACCAATTGTCACTATCTGGTAAGATTAGCTCTACATTCAGGGAGAAAGTGAGGACTGCAGATGCTGGAGATCGAGCTGAAAATGTATTGCTGGAAAAGTGCAGCCGGTCAGGCAGCATCCAAGGAGCAGGAGAGTCGACATTTCGGGCATGAGCCCTTCTTCAGGAATATAGGTCTACATTCAGGTGAGTAAACATTGACAGGCTTTAATAAATATAATTATATGTAAAGGAAATTGATAGAAAACATCTTCTGTAACCTGACAAACATAGTCTCCACTTGCATATGATCCTACACCACTATGACATCTCTCCTTACCCACATGCAGAGCAGCTAGTTTTAATTCAAAGGTACAGTTAGACTTTACACTGTACTCAAAATACTCCTCAAATTTCCTCTAGACTCCTGTTACTTCTTTTTTTCTCATTTCTCCTTTGAATATTCGAAACACACAATTGTATTTTCCACCCAAAAACGGTCAAATGCTATTTCTTTCTGCTCCATCTTACTCTGACACTATTATCATCTGGGAAGCTCTGGATTTGTTTGAATTACCTTTCCCCCTCATATGTCTGTACTTTGACTAAACTCAAACTATTGTCTCTTTGAAGACATTTATGATTGAGCATTTTACAGCCTCTGACCTCAACATTTAGTTCAATGATAGCAAATCATCATCTCTCTCCCTTTATTGTTTTGTGTTTCATTATTGGTTTGTTTTGTTTCTCTCATTTTTCTTATTTTCTTTACTTTGCATTTGGATAGTGCTGTCCTGTATTGTGCATCTCCTCTCATGCTCACTCACTACTGCTCTTTTTGGTTTTGTGCCATGAAATCTTTTCTTGTTTAATCTTTCCTGCCCTTCACCTGATCACAGATGCTCCATTTTATTCTTCTTCATATCACCCCCTTCACTTGTACAAAATTTAACATTTCCATCTTTTTCCACCACTCTGATGTGGGTCTGAAAGGTTGACTCTGTTTTTTACCTCTCCCTAGATACCCAAGTAAATATCCAGCTGAGTATTTCCAGCATTTTCTGCTTTAATGTCGGATTCTAACATCCACAGTGTTTTATTTCACGTTGCTGTTTGTGGATCCTTGCTGTGAACAGATTGGCTGCTGTTTCCCTACATTAAGACAGTGATTACATTTCAAAACATATTTCATTAGATGTAAAGTGCTTTGGGACATGCTGAGGTTATGACAGGCACTATATAAATGCAAATTATTTTATTTCTTTCATGCTAACATTCCTCGGAGTGTTTTGCCGCCCTGCTCTTGATTCAGTGAACAGCTTGCAGGCCTCCCATTGCCTTTATTAAATGGGTGCTGAAAGCCTGCAAGCTGTTTGTTGAAGGAATCCACCACATAATGGCAAGCTGCCATTTTCCAAGACTTGCATTCCGACGTATATTTCAAGTTGATAAATTATGTGTTGTACTTGGTGCATATTTTCCCTTGCTGTTTGCTGCTGTTTACCTTCAACTCAACACAGCTTTTGGTGCACATCTCCCCAGATTGCATTTTTATTAGCAACCTGCTTATTTGTATGCCTCAAAGAATTTATGACCACAGCCCTGTCCACTGGCCCTGTGTTGAAACTGGTGTCTGAAGAAGTACCACTACCAATGGTGAGTTAGGTTTCTTAATAAAAATGTTTATGGAATGTGGGCATCAGTGGATAAGCCAGCAATTATTGCCCATGTGTAACTGTCCTGGAGAAAGTGGCAGTAAGCTTCCTTCTCAAGCTGCTGCAGTAGTTGGAATGTAGCGATGTGGGAATACAGTGCCAGGAATTCAAAATAGCAACAGTGAAAGAATGATGATTTAATTCCACAACAGGATGGAATGTGGCTTGGAGGGGACATTGCAGCTGGTGGTACTCTCCTTACATCTGCTACCCATGTCTCTAAATGGTAGAGGTTGCAGATTTGGATGGTGGTGTCTAAACAGTGTCAGTGAGTTATTACAGTGGTGCTCACAGATAGTACACAGTGCCTGCCAGTATGTGTGGGTGGCAGATGGATTGAATGTCGAAGGTGATGTATCGGGTGCTGATCAATTGGTTTGCTTTGTTCTGGATGATGTTGAACTTCTGAAGTGTTGTTGAAGCTGCACCCATCCAGGAAGATGAGGAAAATTCCATTACATTCCTGTACCATAACACCTAGGCTCAACCAATGTTGGCTTTAAATGAATGAGTAGCATGACAATTCACTTCAATGTTGACTTTAATTGCAGTAGACAATGCTCCACATTTTATCTCCAGTAGATAACACATCTTGTACTTGGATTAACCCTGGGTCACATGACATAATTCTTGCATTGAGACTCCAGACACGTGCTATGCCAGACCCAATCATCTTAAATTGCTTCATTAATAACCTTCCCTCCATTATAGTGACCTTCCCTCCCTCCACATTAGAAGTGGGATTGTTCACTGATGATTGCACAATATTCAGCAGATATTGGACAGACATTGAGGAGACGGGGGTGAGATACATACTGCAAAATGTCTAGTCTTTGAACTGCTCTTATAGTCCCTGTATTTATGTAGCTAGTCCAGTTCTGTTTCTGATGATTCGTAATGCTCAGGATGTTATGAGTTCAGTAATGGTAATGCCATTGAATGTTGAGGAATATTGGTTAGGTCCTCTCTTTTTGGAAATGATCATTGCTTGGCATTTATATGATACAAATGTTGCTTGTCAATGGTCAGCCCAAAGTTTAGTTCAGGTCTTGCTGTATATAGACACAGGTTGCTTTAGTGTCTAAAGGGGTGTTAATGGTGCTGAGTATTGTGCAATCATCCACAAACAAACCCACTTTTGATCTTATGGTGGAGGGAATGTCATTGATGAAGCAGCTGAAGGTGATTGGGTCGAGTACAGCAAATGTCTGGAGTCTCATGTGACCCTGGGCAAACCCAAATAAATGATGTGCCATCTACTGCAGATAAAATATGGAGCATTGTCTATTGCAGTTAAAGCCAATATTGAAGTGAATTGTCATGCTGCTAATTCATTAAAGCCAACATTGGTGGCATTTATCAGAGAAAACCTGCATTGATACACCAATGCATCAAGTATATTGTTCCCTTTCTGTCCCTTCTGCAGTCCTTCCAAGTGCCCAGATGAGAGTGTCATGTTGTTTCTTATGCTGACAGATGATGTCCTTGTCCACCCACCTTCTTTATCCCATCTGCCTTTTAAACTTGTATGGGGACAGATCCTGGGCTGATATTAAACAGCATGAAGAGGGCCATCAGCGTTTTCTCAAACTGATCCTCTAGTTGTCAAGCAGTGATGAGAACATTCTGTAAGTTGCATCCCAAGGTCCCAGTTGTGGCAAACAAAGTTTTGTCAAGAAAGAGTGCACCATGTCTATAATCTTTGGCAAGTGTGCCAGAGGCTGCTTTGTAATTGCCTCTGTAATTTTTATTAGGAGGGAATATAATTGAGCATTCCATATAATTGAGCACCATTTTGTAGCAAGTGTGATAGGATAATCAGGGAGCATGCAATTCACTTGTGGAAATGAGTTGGTAAAAAAAATGCCAAAGATGCATGTACTATAGAAATTCTATCTCTTTAAAACTCACCAAATTAGTATTGCTGCTTCAGGCACATAGGTTTCAAATGGGAATGATGCTGCTTATTATTTGTAGGCTGAAGTATGGGCTAAAGTGTTTGCTATATAATACAGATTTTGTAAAAAATTTAACAGACACCTGTTAGACTCTCACACTTTTGTTTTCAGTGTGACAAACCCTTTAGATATTTACACCCATGAATGATACAGTAAGGAATCAGCTTTCATAGGATTGGTCACTTCCTACAATTTTTGATTCACGTGGTTCTGATAAGAATATTTTGCTCCTTCCCAAAATTGTCACTTTCTGGAGGAGACCCACTTCCAGTAAAGATTTCAGATTTACTGAAGGGGGCAGTCTGGGAACTTCCTCCAGCCACATTCTAATGCCTTGGGCTTCCAACAAGCTGCTACTTCTCATTAAGGTGATAAGATTGAGGGGTTTTGAGGTATAAAAGACACCTTCTGAAAAATTCAAAATGACCTGTTCTTAATTCATAACAAAGGGTCCGCAGCTGTGCTGGACTGACAGGAACGAATAGCCAGTATTCATGAATTATAAGAATTATAGTAGGGTTATATTATATATGGTATTATTTGTATAAATTCTAAAAAAATACGTAGCAAAGGCAGCACAGAAGTTTCTTATCCTTCAAAGTCCAGGATCCCTTTAGATATTCCTGCACTGAAAATGACATTATTCTTACTTCCGAAGTGAAATTGTTTTGAAATTCCCAGAAGAATTATAAACAGACGTGGTAGCAAAACTGTGCCATGAAAGAACTTGAGTTTCCAAATTCTGAGGGCTGTGCATTCTTCAATCAGAAATGGTTCAGGTTCACTTTTTTCATTGGCTTAAACTGAATCATCAGGAGTTATTTCACCTCCAATAACTAGAGGCATGTCTGGTCATGTTGCGGCTGCACAGGACAGTGGTTAGGCCACTGTTGGAATATTGCATGCAATTCTGATCTCCTTCCTATCTGAAAGATGTTGTGAAACTTGAAAGGGTTCAGAAAAGATTTAGAAGGATGTTGCCAGGGTTGGAGCATTTGAGCTACAAGAGAGTCTGAACAGGATGGGCTGTTTTCCCTGGAGCATCGGAGGCTGAGGGGTGACCTTATAGGGGTTTACAAAATTATAAGGGGCATGGATAGGATAAATAGACAAAGTCTTTCCCTGGGTTGGGTGAGTCCAGAATTAGAGGGCATAGGTTTAGGGTGAGAGAGGAAAGATTTAAAAGGGACCTAAGGGGCAACTTTTTCACGCAGAGGGTGGTACATGTATGGAATGAGCTGCCAGAGGATGTAGTGGAGGCTGGTACAATTGCAACATTTAAGAGGCGTTTGGATGGGTATATGAATAGGAAGGGTTTGGAGGGATATGGGCCGGGTGCTGGCAGGTGGGATTAGATTGCGTTGGGATATCTGGTCGGCATGGACAGGTTGGACCGAAGGGTCTGTTTCTGTGCTGTACATTTCTATGACTCTATGACTCTAAACAAATGACATCACTATCCCCAAAGCCTACTGAGCTAACATTTCAATGTGTGAAAAAATGAAACCTCTTTTTAGATATAGACAGTTGAATAAACAATATTGCATCCTCTTACCAATAATGAGTACTGATAAGAAAATACTTATTTTTAGAAGCATTTACCTTGCACTCATCAGGGCATTTGCAAAAATAACAATATAAAGGGGAACAATATTCAAGACTATTAGAAAAGGGCTGATTGGTTGGCAGATGGATTGCGATTGGTTAAGTAATGCTTTGGAGAATGCATCACTTGGATGATCACTGTCAGTTAACTGCCACAGTTTGTTGAAATTTAAGGCACCTTGACTCTGGAATGAACCAGAGAATGGCTGCTGCCTACTTTGTTAAGTTCAGACAGATGTAATATGTATATCTGTTCTGTCCACAAAGAACAGGATCTTGTGTCTTAATGTATTTCAAATTTGCACAAAAAGGGAACCAAAGAAATAAATAATGTCAATGATCTTAGTTCTTCTTTCTTCAAGGTATCTTTCAACAGCTGAAATTTAAACTGAAGGAAAAGTGATTCTTTATGAAAAAAAGAAACAAAAGTATAAATTTCCAGTAACAATATATTTTACAGCCATAGGTAAGTTCTTAAAGAGATGGAATGTTACAACCTCAGAATTCATTAATCAACTTAAAAAAAAACAGAATTCTGCAATCTCTTTCAATTTCTGATAAATAATCCTTCTTTTCAGTTACACTAATTGTAAAATATAATTGTGTACAGAATTAAACAAACAACAATTTTAAACCTCATGCAGGTGGTTTTGCTATAACATGACAACTGTGTTCCTCTGCAACCTCGTGCTATCGAAAATTGTGCTCTGGAAAATTGTGACAGAAAATCACACTGTGGAAGATCGATAATAGAAAATCGTTATACCCATTCAGTAAAAAGTTCACCTGATCCAAACAGCATCCACAATTTGTCAATCGCATTATAGCCAATTTGTGCTAATGAAATGCGCATTAGAGCAAAATAGCCTGCACAAAAGTAGGCCTTGGAGTTTAAAGAATTTTTAGGTTACACAGACACTGGCTCCCAGACTTAGAAAGAACTCTGTGGCAAAGAAATTACCCCTCAATAAAATACACACCCACTCACAAATGTCAGATGCAATTTTCCTTTTCCCACAGCATTGTAAAGCTCGATAGACTTTCCAACTTCCTCTAATTATTTATATTTAAATTATGATTAAAATCAGCAAAACTTGGAAATGACAGCAGTGATCAAACTTGTCTTCTACATTATAATATAGAACTCCAGAATGGACAGCATCATCATTTTATTGGCTTTTACTGAATTTTTTTTCTGGGCTTCTGAACTCCTGACATCCCACCCTTCCACCTATTTCATTGCTCACTGAACTGTGCAAAGAGATGATTTAAATAACACAAGTTAGCTGACCTCATGCGATACAGAAAGATTGGACTATCAGTCTATAATATTGGTAGGCACATGACCAATCAGAAGTGCATGCTTATTGGATTAACTAGAGTCATAGGGCCATATAACACTGAAACCCAGACCTTTGGCCCAACATGTCCATGCAGATCAGGTTTCCTAAATGGTACTAGTCCCAGTTGTCTGATTTTGGCCCATATCCCTCTAAATCTCTCCTATCTATGTACCTATTCAAATATCTTTTAAATGTTGTAATTGTAGCTGCCCCTATCACGTCCTCTGGCAGCTCATTCCATATATGCACCCCCCTCCTGTGTGAAAAGGTTTCCCTCTAGTCCATTTTAAATCTTTGCCCTCTCAAAGTAAAGCTATTTCCTCTTGTTTGGACTCCCCTACCCTGGGGAAAATACCTTGGCTATTTACCTTATCAATGTCCCTCATGATTTTATAAACTGCCATAAGGTCACCCATCATCCTCCCATGCTCCAGGGGAAAGAAGTCCTAACCTATCCAACCTCTACTTATAGACCAAACTTTTCAGTCTTGGTAACTAAAATTGTCCTTAATATCACTGGAAGAGATAATTTTAATAAAATACCAATATTCTAGGCTGGAATTGATAACCATGATGATTCACATTTAACTTCTTGTCCTAACTTTCTCTCATTATTCCTTATTCTTTGGAAGCAGGAAGTATAAGTGAACATTCTATAGATTATGAGACCCCTAAGATGATGATGTTTGTGCTTGAATGAGTGTATGGATGCTCATGGATAATGCTGTCATGAATCATCTTCACTGGTTTGAATAACTTAACTTTAAGCTTTACTTGAGAGATTAGATGGTGGATAAAATATCTGTTTGACTTTGTTCTGGTCACAGATTCTTGCCTCACAACTGGTAGATGCGTGAACTGTCTTGTCTCTTAAATGTTAAGCTCTTAATTAATGAATTCCACTTGTATCTTTTTCAACAAGATGAAGAATAACTTTGGCATTTACCAGTATGACAAAGCTCTCTCAGACATCCAATATATACAGCCAGCTTGAAGATAATGCGACAAGACAAATTACATGCTAAAGACTTGGAAATATCAAGTTTTCTGAAGAAAAACACTGCTTTCTAGTGAAACTATTTTGCTAAACTGGATGAGAGAAAAACATTAAAGTTTGGAAGGCCAATATATTGAATATTTGTCCCCAAATTCCATAAACAATGAGGGTTGTTGAATCTTTCCTGTTAACCGTACAATCTGACTGTTTAGTGATAGATCTGTTATTTTGAAACCAACAGCAATTCCAAAGGGCTTTCTGAGGAGTGCAACAAATAGCTTTATTGACAACTCCCCCTCGCCAGACCCTAGGCAGGGAGAGAGCAATGGATAAAAACAGCAAATTTCCTAAGCAATTATAAAATGAGAGAAAGCAAAATTATAGGCCAAACGAACAGGTTTGAGGGAAGTCTCGCATAAGAAGACCAATATTGCAAAGGCAGTCAAATTTCAAAGAACAAATGACCATGATAAGTGAAAAGTTTCACCTGATAAGGGGAACAATTGTGGTAAAATAGAGAAACATAGAATCTGGGAGAAGGAAAAGGTCATTCAGTCCTTCAAGCCTGTTCTACTATTCAATATGATCATGACTTCACCTTAATGGCTATGCATTAATACCATATTTCTGCTTTCTCCCCATACCCCTTGATGCCTTTAAAATCTCACAAGTTACAGTAAATCTTCAGTATCTCTGAAATCAAGAATCACAATTTGATTACCTGTGCAAAAAAAAGTATAAACAAAATTCAACCTCTGCGGGCAAAACTTGCATATCCATGATTTTTAGCTTATTTTTAATGATTGCTGCATTAGCAAGTTTTATCATTCACAGGAGTTCTCAGGAATGGAACTCTCACTGATATGGAGGAATCACTTTATCCCTCTTTTTCTTGAATATATTCAGTGAGTTGGACTCCACAGCTTTCTGTTTAGAGAATTCCACAGAGTGAAGGTATTCTTCCTCATCAGTTCTGAATGATCTACCCTGTATCCTGACACTGTGTTTCCTGGTTCAACACTCCACAGCCAGAGATGATATCCTTTCTGTACCCAGTCTGTGCAACCCTGTTAGAATTTATATGTTTCAATCAGATCCTTTTTTATTCTTCTAAGCTCTAGTGAATTCGGGTCCAGTCAAACCAATCTCTCTTCACAGGACAGTACTGCCATTCACAGTATCAGCCAAGCGAACTTCTGTAGCTCTCTCTCTATGGCAAGTATATCCTTTCTTAGGTAGGGAGAACAAAAGCAGCACATAATATTCCAAGTATGGTCTCACCAAAGCAATCAGACATCTGAAGGCAGAAGTGGGTACTGCAGATGCTGGAGATTAGAGTGAAGATTAATGTGGTGCTGGAAAAGCACAGCAGGTTAGGCAGCATCCAAGGATCAGAAAATATCGACATTTTGGACAAAAGCTCATTCCTGATGAAGGGCTTTTAGCCACATTGTACTGTATCTGCCATGTGTTTTCCCACTCACTCAACTTGTTTAAATCACCTTGGGGTTTTGTTGCCTCCTCTTTGCAGCTTATAATTTTGTGTCATCAACAAACTTGGAAATGTTGCATTTACTTCCCTCATTAGTTCATTTATATGTATCATTAATAACTGGGATCCAAGCACAGATCCCCCTTGTGGTGTCCTTTTTGTCGCTGCCTGTTACTCAGAGAAAAAAAATTCTTTTCCCAGTCTCTGTTTCTATCTGTCAATCAATTCATTATCCATGCCAATATATCACTCCCTATTCCATGAGCTTTAACTTTTCCTACTGACCTTAACAAAAGCCTGCTGAAAATCCAAATACTTCACATCCACTGGTTTGCTCTTATCTATTCTACTAGTTACATTCTTAAAAAAAATTGTTAGGTATAATTTTTTTTTAGATTCCCTACAGTGTGGAAACAGGCCCTTCGGCCCAACAAGTCCACACTGACCCGCCGAAGCGCAACCCACCCATTCCCCTACATTTACCCCTTTACCTAACACTATGGGCAATTTAGCATAGCCAATTCACCTGACCTGCACATCTTTGTGACTGTGGGAGGAAACCGGAGCACCCGGAAGAAACCCATGCAGACACAGGGAGAATGTGCAAACTCCACACAGTCAATCGCCTGAGTCAGGAATTGAACCCGGGTCTCTGGTGCTGTGAGGCAGCAGTGCTAACCACTGTGCCACCGTGCCGCCCTATTGTTTTTCATCATCTAATTCTGGCTTATCCCATTCCATTATTGCTTTACAAATGTTCTACATAGAACATAGAACAGCACAGCAAAGGAACAGGCCCATCAGTCCTCCATGTCTGTGCTGACCATGATGCTATTCTAACCTAATCCCATCTGACTTCACACGGTCAGTATCTATCTATTCCCTGCTATTCATCTTTTGGTCTAAATGTGCCTTAAAACATTGCTATCATTTCTACTGCTACCACCTTCCCTGGCAGGTATTTCCAGGCACCACTCATCCATCACTTGGCTTGCATGTCTCCTTTCAACTGTTCCCCTCTCACATTAAACCTATGCATTTGACATTTCCACCCTGGTAAAAAGAGTCTGACTATCCACTCTGTCCATGCTCTCATAATTTTATATGCTTGTATCAGGTCATCCTCTCAGCAAAAACAATCCAAGTTTGTCCAACCTCCCCTTACAGCTAATACACTCCAATCTAGGCAAATGTCTTTTGCACCCTATCGAAAGCCTCTACATGTTTCCTACAGTGTGGTGACCAGAACTGCACACAATACTTCAAAGGTGACAAAAGTAAAGTTTTATACAGCTGCAACTTGACTTGCTAACTTTTATATTCAATGTCCCAACCAAAAGCAAGTATACTATATGCCTTCTTTACCAACTTATCCACTTGCAGGAATGATGGTGCTGTATCCTAGGATCCCTCTATATCATTGCTCTGAACTGTCCTGTCATTTACTGTATATATTCCCCTTGCATTTGACCTCTCAAAATGCATTAGCTCACATTTGTCCAGATTAAATTCCATCTGCCATTTTTCCACTAAACTTTCCAATTGATCTTTATCCTCCAGCAGCCTTTGACAACCTTTCTCACCATCCACAACTCTACCAATTTTTTGGTCATCTGCAAACTTACGAATCAGACCATGTATGTTTTTGTCCAAATCATTTATATATATTTATATTATATGCAATAGAGGTCCCAGCACTGATCCTTGCAGAAAACAACTGGCCACAGACTGTCAGTCAGAAGAATGCCCCTCCACAACTATCATCTGTCTTTTATTATCAAACCAATTTAGCGTCCAACTTACCAACTCAGAGTGGAACCCATGTGACCTATTCTTCTGGATCAGTCTACCATGAGAGAGCTAATCAAATGCATTATAAAGTCCAAGTAGATTTCATCCACTGCCCTACCCTCATCATATTCATCACTTCCTTGAAAAGCTCAATCAAATTTGTGAGATAAGACCTCTCCCACACAAAGCCATCCTGGCTTCTCCAATAAGTCCATTATTTTCCAAATGCAAATTAATCATGTTCCTCAGAATCTTCTCCAATAGTTTCTCTACCACTGGCTCACTGGTCTATAATTTCCTGGCATATCCCTGTTGCTCTTCTTAAACAAAGGAACAACATTGGATATTCTCCAATTTCATCTGTGGCTAGACAAAAATACAAAGATCTCCTTCTGGCCCCAGCAATATCCTGCATTGCTTCCCTCAGTATCCTGGGAAATGATCCCATCAGACCCTGGGGACCTACCTACAGTAATGTTTTTCACGACACCCTGCTTCTTAATAGCGACATACCTATAATGTCAGCATAACCCTTCTTAATCTTCCTTGTCCTTCTTCTTGGTGAATACTAATACAAAGTACGCATTAAGCCACCCCACCCAATCTAATTTCTTCAGTTCCTGCCTAATACTGTTAAAATCAGCTTTTCCCAAGTTTAGCAGTTTCACTTGAGGACCAGTCTAATCATTATCCATAACTATTTTACAACTTATGGAATTATGATCAGTGTTCCCAAAAAGCTTCACCACTGAAACTTCGATCAACCGCTAGTCATTTCCCAATACAAACTCTATTATGGCTCCTTCCCAGGTCAGACAATCTCAATATTGTTTCAAGATGCCCTCCTGGATGCACCTACAAATTCTGTTCCATCTAAGCCCCAGCACCTAAGGGAAGCCAAGCCAATATTGGGAGTTAAAATCACCCACTACAACAAACCTGTTGTATTTTACATTTTTCTACTTTTTTAAAATAATGGATTAGCATTTTCATGACTACTGATATTCAGATAACATGTCTGTAACTGTCTGCATTTTCTCTCCCTCCCTTTTTAAATACTAGGGTTACATTTGCCATCCTTCAATCTGTTGGAACTGTAGCAGGTCCACAGAATTTTTTTAAGTTACCCATCAATGCATCCAATATTTCCAGCGTCAGTTCCTCAATCCTCTGTGATTTAGTTCCAGCCCTAGTGATTGTCAGTTCTTAACCACATTCATTTCCCCACCACATTTCTTACTAATTTAGATTTCTGTCAATTCATCCTTCTCACTAAGATCTTTGGCTCCCTAACATTTCTGGGAGGTTATTTGTGCTTTTTGTGAAAACAGAATTTAAGTATGTGTTTAACTCTTCTGCCAATTCTTTTGATCTAAACATTATCAATGTGTTTAATTTTGTAATTATAATTTCCCAAGTTTCTGATTACAAGGTACCTCGATTTGTTTGTACTATCTTTTTTCCTTTCACATATTTATAGATACTTTTACAGTCAGTTTCTATGCTCTCTGCAATTCTACTCTCAAGACTCTATTTTTCCCTTGCAGTTGCTGAATTCTAAAAGCTCTCAGTTCTCAGGCTTGCTGTTTTTTGAGCAATTTTATATGTTTTCTGTTCGGATCTAATTCTACCTCAAATATTCTTTGTAAATCATGATTGAGTAACCTTTAATCTTTCATGTTTGTGCCAGACAGAAATGAATAATTGTTGTAATTCATGTACATTTCCTTTAAATATGAACCATTGCCTATCCCTCGTCAGTCTCCAGGATTCCTCAATTCATCCTTGCCAATTCAATTTATTTAGATTCCGGACCCTAGTTTCAGATTTGACTACTTTTCTCCCTATTTACATGAAGAATTCTACTATGCATGATTGATCTTCCGCAAGTAACCTCACAAAGGAGATTATTGGATATATTTCTTTTCAGATAAAATTAGCTCCCATATTCAGACAAGCTTTTAAAAGTTTCAAGCTTCTCAGTGAATGATGGGGAGTGTAAGTGAGATCTTGGGTGAGTGGGTGGGTGATGGATGAGTGAGCCGGCAAGTCAGTAGTCGAGTGAATGAGTGTGTGAGGGAGTGAGTAGATGAGTGAGTAGGTGGATGAATAGCTAAATGAGTGAGCAGTTAGGTTAGGTCAGGTTGGGAGTTGTCGCCAGTGAGAAAGTTAGGTTGACTGGGGTTAGCCCAGTTGGGTAGAGGAATGGGGAAGGGTTGGTTGTGATTTTCAGTTCAGTTACACTGGCTGAACGCTGTGAGAAAAGGTATCGACTGATGTAACATTTCCAGGGCAATCTAGAAGGTAAGTCACACTTATCTGGCCCAAATCTCTGAAGAGCTTAGTGTTGTTGGGTGAAATATCAAAGAGGAGTCTTGAGCTCTGTGTTCAGTCCTACAAGTGATCTTTATTCCAAGCTCTTTTACTACATGTGTGGGAGACGCCAGAGGCATGTCAAATCTGGTTTTCGTATGAGGCCCGGTTTCCCTCTTAATAACACCTCAGATCAGAGGAGAGGTCAATGACACTTAGGGACAACCTTTCATGCAGAGGGTGGTGCATGTATGGAGTGAGCTGCCAGAGGAGGTTGTGGAGGCTGGTACAAATACAATATTTCAAAGGTATCTGGATGGGAATACGAATAGGAAGGGTTTAGAGGGATATGGACCAAATGCTGGCAAATGGGACTAGATTAATTTAGTATTTCTGGTTGGCATGGATGAGTTGGACTGAAGAGTCTGTTTCCATGCTATACATCTCTATGACTCTAAGACTCCATGGTCTTATTGTTAGCCACATCCCCTAATCTAATCATCCAATCCCATAAACTCACAATCTATAATGGACAATTCAATGGACAGTCCTAAGTCCTCCCATAATCTCATGATGTTTACCAGATACATCCATCATCTGTCTTTGGGATCTTTCAATGCAGTTAATCTCCTGCCCAGCCATTGTCAGTTGTACCACATTATTTGCCAACAACCTAAATACTTGTTTCTCACTGAAGACTCTTGCAAATTCTCTACCAAATTTAGTACATAATATTAGGAAGTATATTAATTTCTACCAATTGTTGTAAAGACTTTAAAATCAAGTGATATTAGATTACTTACAATGTGGAAACAGGCCCTTCGGCCCAACAAGTCCACACCGACCCGCCAAAGCACAACCCACCCATACATTTACCCCTTACCTGACACTACGGGCAATTTAGCATGGCCCATTCACCTGACCCGCACATCTTTGGACTGTGGGAGGAAACCGGAGCACCCAGAGGAAACCCACGCAGAAACGGGGAGAACGTGCAAACTCCACACAGTCAGTCGCCTGAGGTGGGAATTGAACCCGGGTCTCAGGCGCTGTGAAGCAGCACTGCTAACCACTGTGCCACCGTGCCACCCACTATATATATATCGTGAATGTATGGTGACTACAATTCTGTGATACAGTTAATCAATTGGGAACATCACCTCTCTCACTTCAAACTGAGAGATTAAGCAAACTGTCCCTCTGACTTGCAGTTGCCATTACAACCCTTGTTATTTGCATCTGTAAGTGAGTTTTAACCAGAGTTTAGTTCTTGAGTGAATCTTTACTGTTTCCACTCTAAACACTTTCCATTATCATTTTCTTTTCTTAATAGAAAGCATTTATCTAAATTCCACTGATGAGGGTGAAATTCCATCACTTTACAATTTTACCAGGTCTTTAAATGAAACTTATTTAGATTCGGCAAATAACTAGGGGACATAACCGCATTTTCACTCTGCTGTTGTAATCTGTCTCTGGAACTCTTCCCTTGATCTTTGAATGCAAAAATCTGAACTTTCAGGTGCAGTTGTTTATCTCTCCTCTTTTGCTCTCTTAAAGGTTATCTGTTACAATATTTATGGCTCCATCTTTCCTCCCAGTGAGGGGGCATCTTTTAATGTCTACAGTTGACTGCTCGTAAAATTCAATTAAATCTCTGCATGGATGCTTTTGAGTTGCATTTCACATTACTCATACTGATATATTTATTATATAATGACAACTAACCAAATAGGCTAAATTATTGTGGGATTATGTTTTTTTTACTAAATTACAAAATTGGGACTTTGTCTTATCTAGGCCTTTCAAAAATGCCCCTTATTAAAATGCTTCTGGTTTTAGAACTGCCTGTTTGCAGATACCCAAATAAGTTCCCTTAAGTTTCTTCTCACCAGGACCCTTTCATGACCCTCATGGGAGCTTTCATTATCTTATCCAATAACATTTATGGAAGCCACAAGTCTGGCTGTGAATATTTGCTTTATGTAGCCGCCAACACCTTTCGTCCATTTTGTGTCAGGTAAAAAAAACCCAGGCGGCCATCTTGTCAACTTTAGTCATGGACTGCTATAACATTCATATCACAGACTGTTGTAGAAGGTCCAAGGAAGTGGAAATTATCCACCAGGGTTGGGCACTTGAATTAAAAGCAGAACAAAGTAAAAGTTCAAACACTCAAAAACATTTGCCTATCATTAAACTGAAAGGAGACATTATGTGTCATGTCTTCAGATTGCGGCATCGAACTGTGGATCCACTAAGTGTGGATTTACTGCAACTGCAATTCACCACGTGACCTCCCCATTCACTTTGCCAATAAAATAACCGCAGCTGAGAGAGCAAGTTCTTGCAAGTTGCAAAATTTTGGCCATTATTATAGAACCTAAAACAAAATCTGGGGCAGGCCTGACATATGTAACACCTGTAATAAAACCATTGTAGGAGCATTTGCAAAAGAAGCGTTAAGTTTTTTGATGATCCAGACCTTTCTTAATAGAGTTAAAAAAATCACACAATACCAGGTTATAGTCCAACAGGTTTACTTGGAAGCACTAGCTTTCGGAGCTCAGCTCCTTCATCAGGTGATAGTGGAGGACACAATTCTAAGGCACAGAATTTATAGCAAAAATTTACAGTTCGGTACCCATAGGGAGGGCCTCAACCGGGACCTTGGGTTCATGTCAGATTACAGGTGACCACCATTGCACTACACGCACACACACACACACACGCACACACACAAACACGGACACACATTTACACAGACATGCACACAGACACTCACACACACCCTTATGGGCACACGCACTCCCACACTCACACAGGCATCCTCTCAGAGACTTAGACCACTCTACACTCACACATATACACTCTCTCTCACAGACATTCACAACTCCCCACCCCAGATATGCACACACACTCCCACACTCACACATGCACCCCATCACAGACTTAAGACACTCTACACTCACTACACACACATATACACTCTGTCACACACTCACAACTCCCACCCCAGACAGACAGACACAAACAGACAAACAAAGACCAAAATGCACACATATATTTTGTGGGGTGAATTCGTACTTGCAGAGTTACATTGTACTTTGCTCAAAAAATGCATGAATTCATGTAAAACTCTGTTATCTCATTTTTTAGATTAGAATCAATCTAAATATCACGGCATAGACTGAAAACGCAGGGGCTAACACCTTCAACATATTGTCTAGCTAACATCCATTGTTACAGCTAACCTGAGAATGCAATTTTAAAAAAAGAAGGTTTTGTGATTTACACATGAAAGAAGTGAAACTATCATGATATTCGAATAGATGAAAGACTCAACAGACAATCAAGGTATTTTTCAATGTATAATTTCAGTCACATCACACTGTAAATTTTTGCTATAAATTCTGTGCCTTAGAATTGTGTACTCCACAACCACCTGATGAAGGAGCAGCGCTCCGAAAGCTAGTGCTTCCAATTAAACCTGTTGGACTCTAACCTGGTGTTGTGTGATTTTTAACTTTGTACACCCCAGTCCAACACAGGCATCTCCAAATAATTTCTTATTAAAAGTTTGTTTCATAGAAGCACTGCACTGAATAGGAAGCTTCAGATTAAAGACAATAGGTGGCAGTGTAGAGACATTAAAGATATCTCATCTTCCATGTTGAATGTGAAATTGCAAAGTTCCTCCCCTACATGCTAGTTATATGTTATCGAGGGAAAAAAATATCTGCTGATTACTTTAAATAATTGATAACAAAATAATACTTTAATGTGTACAGTAACACCATGGTGCATTTGCAGGTACTTAAATCAACTTCTTTCTACAATCAATTTTTCCATTTGAAATTATGAAACAAAAACCCTGCATAAAATATAGGCTCAAATCTTCCAATCAATGTCACAACAACTGTGTTCGATGCTCATCAGACTGATTACTGAACCTGATATGTTTAAATATGTCCACCTTTCAACACTACAGAAATAACTCCCCAAATGCAGGAATACACTCAAAGGGTAATGATAAAAACCAGTGCAGAAGATTCACTCCTTCATACAGCACGGGTTGATATCAGGTAAGTTTAAATGTCCAGTGTAACTATAGTGACAGGGGGGAATGAGTGAATGTGTGGAGTGATAGGGTGTATTGATGGGTGAGAAAGTAGATGAATTCAATGGGAAGGATGGCAGCTGAGTGAAGTGATAAATGGGTAGGCGAGAGGTGAGAGTGATGGCAAAGGGGTAACATAGGTTGGAAGGGTCGCAGATGATAGAGTAGTAAGTGGATAGGGTAACAGAGGGGTAGGCTGTTCGGGTGGCAGGTGGATGAGGTGAGTAGGTGGGTGAGTGATTAGGTGGATGGGGGGAGGGGGGAATCTGACAGACTATTAAGGTTGTGGACAATGGTCGCTGCTGGCAGTGCAAGCATGATATCAGTTTAAGTGTGGAACCTTCAGTGCTAGGTATGGAGGTCTTCTGTTGTGGGAGGCTAGGCACATGCTGGGGGTATGGGATTTGGGATGTGTGGGCATCTGCTGGCAAGGCTAAATGAGGAGACCATGGCAGAGGTGGAGACTGATTGGGAGGTCTTCCTCACCCAAAGTACAAGAAGCATGAGTTGCCAGGCTTTCCTCAGTCCCTGAGGCTTCTGACCTCAAAATAGGGGCTGGGCAGGAAGCAGCCCTTACATTTGTCAATTGAAAGGCAATGGAGAGAGATGGTGGGGAGGTATAGTGGAGTGCCAGCAGTATACTTGTGCACACTGATGCAGTCATCTTCAATGGTGCCATTGATGGGTAGCATGTAGATAAGAACTGGAGAGGCAGGATAGATCCATTTGGGATACTAGTCTTTAACATGTGGGAGGGAGAAGTCAATCTATTGCAGGTGATTCTCTGGCCGGGACAGGATTGTTAAGAATGGAACCAAACAAACACAGTCCCACATGACGGACGGTGTGGGGAGAAGCTGAAGTAGGATACAGTGGCCAGCTATGTTAAAGGTTGCTGATAGATTGAGAAGGATAAGCAAGGATCATTTATCTTTGCAACAGCCACATACAAAAGTTGGCTCACAATTTGCATTTTTCCCAAATCCTTTAAATCACTTTGTATGTTCTGTTTTTATAAGTTCAAAAGTTTCAGCGGTTGCTTCATGATTTTTTTTTTAAAAGAGATATAATTGAAAATGACCATTACAAAAGTTCATTGTGTGGTTTGAGATTCAAATTCCAATACAGTGATGAGGGCCTATGCTGCAGTAATTTCAATGAGATATTGTTCATGTGGTGTATTTCATATCTATCTGTGATTTGTATATCTTAATATGATTTTCTAAGAGTTTGGATTTTCAGCTAGTGGCATGTGAGTATTGATATATTTGTGTAACAGGGTTGAAAAATGAACGAGGTCAGTCTATCCTGAACTATGATTTTAAGCCAGCATATATCAGAAGACTCAAAACCTCCTGGAGTTTTAATTTAAATGTGTTTTTATGTTGAGGTTTTATCATAAAAGAGAGACAACTTTGAAAGACATTAGTTGAAAATAATCAAGGAACAATGTTAACGTAGAAGTTCCCAGAGACTGAGAAGTTTTAGAATAGTTTGAAGAAGTCTTGACTGGCTTCAGATGAAAGAATATTTTTGTTTTCTAGAAGAAGGAGATATTTCAGAGTTGTTAAGGATTGAGTTACCTCAGTGAAGGAGTTTTTTTTAAACTTCCAGACCAGGAGTATTCAGAGTCAGAGAGTCATAGAGATGTACAGCATGGAAACAGACCCTTCAGTCCAACTTGTCCATGCTGACCAAATATCCCAACCCAATCTAGTCCCACCTGCCAGCACCCGGCCCATAACCCTCCAAATCCTTCCTATTCATATACCCATCCAGATGTCTTTTAAATGTTGCAATTGTACCAGCCTCCACCACTTCCTCTGGCAGCTCATTCCATACATGTACCACCCTCTGCGTGAAAAAAGTTGCCCCTTAGGTCTCTTTTATATCTTTCCCCTCTCACCCTAAACCTATGCCCTCTAGTTCTGGATTCTCACTCAGGGAAGAGACCTTTTCCATTTATCCTATCCATTCATCTCATGATTTTATAAGCATCTATAACATCACCCCTCAGCCTCCAACGCTCCAGGGAAAACAGCCTTAGCCTATTCAACTTCTCCCTATAGCTCAAATCCTTGTAAATCAAGTTTCACAACATCCTTCCGATAGGAAGGAGACCAGAATTGCACTTAATATTCCAAAAGTGGCCTAACCAATGTCCTGTGCAGCTGTAACATGACCTCCCAACTCCTGTACTGAATACTCTGACCAAAAAAGGAAAGCATACCAAACGTCTTCTTCACTATTCTATTTACCCGTGACTCCATTTTCAAGGAGCTATGAGCCTGCACTCCAAGGTCTCTTTGTTCAACAATACTCCTTAGAACCTTACCATTAAGTGTATAAGTCCTGCTAAGATTTGCTTTCTCAAAATGCAGCAGCTCGCATTTATCTGAATTAAACTCCATCTGCCAATTCTCAGCCTATTGGCCCATCTGATCAAGATCCTGTTGTAATCTGAGATAACCTTCTTCACTGTCCACAACACCATCAATTTTGGTGTCATCTGCAAACTTACTAACTGTACCTCTTATGCTCACATCCAAATCATTTATATAGACGATGAAAAGTAGTGGAACCAGCAACGATCTTTGTGGTACTCCACTGGTCACAGGCCTCCAGTCTGAAAACCAACCCTCCACCACCATCCTCTGTCTTCTACCTCTGAGCCAGTTCTGTATCCAAATGGCTAGTTCTCCCTGTATTCCATGAGATCTAACCTTGCTAACCAGTCTCCCATGGGGAACCTTGTTGAACACCTTACTGAAGTCCAAATAGATCATGTCCATCTCACCTGTGAAAATCTAAGATTTAAGTTTTGTGATTATTCAATGGAAAAGGCTTCATTGCTCATAAGGCTGGAATTGAGATTAAGCAGTTTTAAGTCAAACAAAAGATTTGAAGGAAGGAATTTCTTTGGATTAACCGTAAAGTAATGGTTTTGGGCTGCAGATGAGATTTTGTTTGTCCATGTGTTTCGAAATCTTTCAAATTGTATTATATGTGGATAGCTTGATTTGCTTCACTTTATTTTTATTCCAAATAAGTTTTTATTCTTAAGGAATGAAAAATAATTTTAAAATGGAGGTGGGCACCCTGATGACAAGAATAACTGCCCATGATGATTGGCTGAAAGGGTTCAGACAGGTGATTGGCACAGCAGAGATTAGATATGCATTAATTTGTACTGTACTTGGATGTTATTCAATGCTCCAAAACACAAAACAAAATCCCTTTGTATCAATAGTATTAGTAAATAATATTGAAAAACTTTTTTGTCGATGTGAATATGCTAATAGGAAAGTGATCAGTACAAAGCACAGCTGTTTAAAATTCTTGCATTCATTAAGACAATACATTAGAATGAAAATATGCTGATGAATTTGGCACTATCTAGTGATCTGCAAAAATAATGGATCCTTTCTGTATTATCATTTCAGGTGCAATTAGTGACTAATTGCACAAATATGTGGTTCTGTAAATCATTGAAAGAGTTATTCTGGCTTGTCTCTCTTATGTTTAAGTACAAAGGCTATCACAGCAAAGCAGCTCTAATATGAGCAGCTGTGGATGCCATTTTTCATAGTAATTAATTCTGCATTTTAATCAGATCATTATCAGAAGAAATTATGCTTTATCCACATCAATCAGAAATACATATTAAATGCATTAACAGCTTTCACCATCCTCACATGCCAGGTCGCATTTCAAAAGTAGCAAAAGATAATGAAGAAGATGCTTTCTCCATACAGCCATTGGTGTAACTACCATGTGCAGACAAAAACAATACACGCGCAGCAAGGGTGTATTAACATAAGAAAATGTTTTCTTGAAAAAAAAGTAATGAATGCTGGAAACACTCAGCAAATGAGGGAGAATTGGAGGCATATGCAACAGAGTGCAACCTTTCATCAGAACTGAAAGAGAGATTTAACAGTTTCTAAGCAAGGTCAGAGCAAGGAACAATGGGGTATGGATGACAGGGGATCAGGTTTGAAGGTTAAAAACAAGAGAATGATCTCTGAGATGAGGTAGGATAGGAGGGTTTAAATGACAAAAGGGATGATGGTGCAGGTTGACTGGGAATATGGATAGGACTGGGGCAGAGACTGCTTCCCTTATCCTATTGTAAGACATAGCTATGACCCATAAGGGCTTCAATAGTAAATCAAGCTATATGGAAGAAATGAGAGGAGTTCAAGAGAAAGTTATTCAACGTAACAGCCAATCCAGTCAAACAGAGTAGAGTGGTGGGAAGGAAAGGAAATCTGTCCTTGCAGAGGTTGGGGGTTAAGAGACATGGACTAAGGCAAAGAAATTGTAAACAGTGATAGTGGTAGATCGCACTAAAAAGCTGTTGTCATATGTCAGAATAGACTAGACAAGAAAACAAATGGTTGAGGGAGGATGAAATAATTTCCATGGGGTAGAAACTAGCTGAAATAATGGGTCTACCCAGGTAGTTTGTTTCTGAACAGAAAGCAAAGAACCCCCTGAGGATGCTGGAGATCTGAAACAATAAAAAGAAATTGCTGGTGAAATTCAACAGAACTGGCAGCATCTGTGGGGAGAAAGCTGGGGCAACGTTTTGAGTCTGATGACTCTTTATTTTAACTGTTAATAACTCAGAAACAGTGGTATATATGCTGAAGTTGAGGTGAAGGAGAGGGTTTGTAGGGGGAGAGGTCAACCAATAGATGAAGACAGAACCTAGACAGATTTATGAAAGAGGTAGGCAGTTCAAGGGATTATTCATAGCAGGCCAGGATAGAAGAGAATCTGAATAAGAGGTAAGGAGAGCTGAGAGTAGCAGAGAGTGGACATGGTCTGCTGAAAGATTTTCCTGCTCCTCAGATGCTGCCTGACCTGCTCTGCTTTACCAGCACCACTCTAATCTTGAAAGCAAGCCATGTCATGACAGAATCAGGATTGTGGGGGTGGGCAATGAAAAATGGAAGGATGGAATAAAACTCTAAAGTTCTTGAACTCAATGTAGTCATTGAGGCTGCAGGGTTCCCAAGCAGAAAATGAGATGCCGTTCTTCGAGTTTCCAGTTGCCTGCCACTTCAACACAACACTGCATTCCTGGCTAACATTTCTGTTGCAGGCCTGCTGCAGTGTTCCAGTGAGCCTCAGTACAAGCTTGAAGAACAGCACCTCATATGCCTTGCATTTGCTTTTGTGTCTGTGGCATCTACCTCCACCTTCTAGAGCTACTGACTGGCCATGTCTTCAGGCCCTCAATGGGCCTCCTGCCCCAGGACCCTGCCTGGCAAATAATTAGGAGCATATCAGTGGACACCTTGATGATGAGCCTGAACTCAGGGCCCACATATGGTCCCAATGTCAGGCTCTTGGTGCCCGAGAGAAAGTTCAACTGTTATACCACGTTCTTTCTCCACAGATGCTACCTGACCTATTGCATATTATCAGCATTTTTCATCTTTTTAAAAATGATTTCCAGCACATGTGGTTTTTTAAACATTTCATTATGTAGCCGATGAAAAATCTGTAGGATGGCTTTAACAATTTAACTTCAAGCATCTGGAAGGGAAGGATTTGACAATGCTTTTCAGTAGATGTAACAAATGTAGGTACTGTACAGATATTAACTGAGACTTCCTGAAGTGAAGATAATTCAGAATTCCCTGATATGAAGTCAACATAGTATGTATACATTAACATTTACTAAACAGCTGAGTCACACTTCCTTCATGGCTGCAAGATTTAACTATTTGAAATTCTTACAAACACTAATGGCAAGTCTCAAGTAGCCAATATAACTGCTTAAATGAGAATAATTCAAAACAGTATTATCATTACAGGAAGAAAGTATTGATAATGAATATGCATCACATCTTACAAGTGCTGCTCACACTCTTAAAAGGAATCTCAAAAGTGGTAGAGAAGGTTCAGAAGCTTCTTTTAAAATTGACTTGCAGCCTGTGATAAAGACTCTGTTGCATTTCAGAGAAATATCTGTGGAATACAAAGGATAAAGTCAAGTTGACTCGCCTTCACTGAGGAGATTTTGTGATTTATTGATTAAGCTGCTGAATGAAGAATTTTGTGGAAGATTACAATGTTATCTCAGTGTTGAGGAAAAGGTGTCAGAAACATCCCATGCAATTGCTGCCAGAAAACCAGAGACATATGGATAGATGTTGAAAATTTCCTTGCCTTAGTGTGTTTCATATTCTTTCTGAATTCTTTTTGCTTTTCCAATCAAGGACAAGAGAAGGGTTATGAGACTGCAAAATTTATACTATAGGACATCAAAAGATGGAAAGGAGGTCAAAGGGTAGATTTGAAATTAAGTTGAAGAAAATGCAAGAACTTTGGAGTAACAATAACGGAAATATAAATTAATCTAATATAAGTAGGTTGACAGAAATTTCCAAAATGTGCACAACTGGACATTCCTACAATTCCAGCTTAATGTGGAAGCACATAATGCTGCATCTACCTTTGAAAAATGCAATGGGACAAGTGAAGTACGTTTCAACAGGAGAATATGTTGGAAAAATGATGGTATGTTTTATGTAGTTATGGAAAATGATGAAGAAAATTCAAAAGTAAAAAGATGCATCAAGAGGAGGGCTAATTTCAATAATTTAAAAGTGATTGGATAATTTGAAATCAAAGATTACATAAAACAGTAAAAGAGCAACGGGAACTTGTAAAGAAGAGAATGATGCTAATGTTACAGTAAAGGAGAATGAAGTAGGGAAATTAGATAGGATAAAAATGGATGAAGGATGGCAGCATTCAAAGGATGAACCTCACCCAGTCTGAATGGAATTCATCCCTAGGTTACTGACAGCTGACAATGACCTCGATTTTCAATAGTGCTTGGAATTGGGAATGTGCCAGAGGATGAGGGCATTGAAAATGATGCTCTCCTGTTCAAAAACATTGAAGAGGGTTAAACCCAGCATCTACAGTCAATTTGTGAACAGTGACATTCCATAGACAGCAATGTGATGATGAGCACTTTGTATTTTTCTTTCAATTGCTCAATGTTTGAAGAATAAATATTGGTCAGGAGTTCAATATGATTGTGGGCAGGTAGTCAGACTGGGTGATTGGGTTTCACTGTGTGTAATTGGGGGGGGTCAGTGTGATATGATGGGGAGAGAAAGTGAGCACTTGCAGATGTTGGAGATCAATGTCGAGAGTATGGTGCTGGAAAAACACAGCTGGTCAGGCAGCATCCGAGGAGCAGGAGAATCGACATCTCAGGCAGAAACCCTTCATCAGGAATGAGGATTCTCATCTCCTGATGAAGACCTTATGCCTGAAATGTCAATTCTCCTACTCCTTGGATGCTGCCTGACCTAATATGAAGCAAGGGTTTAGTGAGGAGGAATGAGGTTAGTGTAGATGCATGTGGGATCAGCGTGTGTGTGTGTAAGCGATTGGGAGTTAGCATGAGTGATTGGGAATTAATATGAGTGATTATAGGGTGTCTGTGTGAATGATTCGGGATGTCAAATATGGATGATTATATTGTAGGTTAGTATGAGCGATTGAGGATTAATGTGAGTGATTGAGAGTTAATGCGAGTGATTTGGGGTGTAAATGTGGATGCTTGAGAGTTAATTTGAGCAATTGTGGTGTGTCAGTGTGGGGTGTCAGTGTAATTGGTTAGGGGAGTTAGTCTGGGTGAATGTTGGGGTATTAGTTTTATAGTTGACTGTAGTTAACATATTTAATTGCTCTCATGTTTCCTTACTAACTATTATGGTAAATAAGTTAGAATCCTCTGAAGCCAACAACTCTACCTTTGATTTGAAGGATAAATGAATACAAAACCTTGGAATAAAAATGCTTAGAAATGAACACAGTTGTCATACTAGGCCTCCATTTTGAAAATCGCACATCAAGCAAGTGTGTCTTATTTACTAGTTTTATTACTTTTCTCTTTTACATAACCATCCCTTGAAATTTGAGGATTCCGAGAGGTCCTGAGGTGCGTCTTTCAGAATGTGTCCACTCTCTGACTATTCAGAAATCAGAAGGTCTTGGTCAATCTGGATGTTCAATGAAGAATAAACTTGTGCATTCTTGTTTACAAATACAGGTTCCAAAGGTGAAAAGAAATGCAGAAACAATGCAGAAGCAAGTGCCTTCCTGCGTCTAACTCCCACTGAGAACATTTGAATGCCTTCATGTAGACATTCCAACCTAAATGTTAAGGGAAATGCATTGCCATCTCCAATAAATTAAAGACAGGGGAATTAATTAGAAGTATTTGAGAAATATTAACAATAAGGGTTGTAAAAAATCTCTTTCACAGATTGGGTGTGAAATGGCAAAGGCTACCAATTTAAATAATGCTAGCCAAAATATATATCTATAGGATCCTCACATCAGGATGGGAATTAGTACCTCGCTCATCATTCTGGTAAGATAATGAAACAGTAACAGTTACAAACCATCTCACATGGAAATGAAATTGCTAGTGTAATGCTTCTGAGCTAGATGCAGAAGAACCTCTAGTTTGGTGAAAGTTGTAGTATTTTTAAAAAAGTTCTCATTGAACACAAACATCAGCAGACACCATCACTCATAAAGGTTTGGCAAATTCAAAGTCAACCCTTTCTGACAGCTTTGAGAAGCAGACAACTTTGAAGTGAAGTTCAGAATTTCTGACTTGTTTAACCAAAGGCTGTGAATGTAATAATGTGAATGTAAAGTCTAAGCACTGATGAGAATTTCAAAAATGCATGAAAATGTACCTGCTATCATTGCAACAGTAATATTTCTGCAGACAAAAATGAACCAATCACTATGATAGTGAAAGTACAGGACATAGTAATAATGTGCAAGAACTTCCCTTCCCCCCATCTTGCTCCGCCCACTACCAGCTAAAGGTTGGAAAGTAAGTCACAAATTCCCTGTGCCAGGAAGTAGGCAGAGGTAGACTTGTTTCATAATGATGACATGATAGAAATTTTAAAATTAAAGGTGAATTGATCAGTTATCAAAATTGAAAAAGAACAGGTAGGTTACGTAGGAAGTTCAAGATTAAGGGAACAAGTTTCATAATGACACATCAGGCATATTTGTTTAAAGGGGCTCTGTTAACTGTACAGCTGATTTGTAATGTAGTGTGATGCTAACCGTGTGGGTTCAATTCCGAAACTGGCTGAGTTTACCAAGAAGGACTCTCCTTTCAACCTCTCCCTCACCTGTGGCATTGTGACCCTTAGGTTAAACTTCCACCAGTTGTTTCAGTCTAATGAGGGAGCAGCTCTATGGTCTTGTAAGACAATGGCAACTTTACCTTTATTTGTTTAAAACAAAGACTGCAAGCCAGGCCTGGGTGATAAAGCAACTTCGTGGAATAGAATTAATTGACTTTTGAAAGATTCACCCTGTGAATCCCTGCAATGTGGAATCTTGTGGGGTGCCAAGGAAGTTTCAAAGAGAAAGACTTCAAATGCAAAGATGTAAGGCAACTTAGTACCTCTGCTCAGCAAGAAAATACCTCCTATGGGTTATTTTCCAGACTATGGAGAACATTTAAGAGACATGTTTGTGTTTTACGCTTCCTGGAACATTTTAAAAAAGGGGGTTAATAAAAAGACCTGCAACCTATTCTGTATGTGTTAGTGAGCTAATGTGCTAGGGTAGTCTAGTGAGCTGCGAAGGTCACAGATCGAATACTATTAAACACCTTGCATCGCGATTAAAAAGAAAAACAACTAGCTCTGAATGTTGGAAAGTATAAAGAATTTCAGGTAATCCACAAAGCCAAGACTGCTATTCGACCAAGATCAACGTAACAGGTGTCACCCAATGTCACAGAGAGCAAAGATAAACAGCAATAGCTGGAAATGAAGGTCCTGCTTGTATCCATTCTGAAGTATAAAAGAGGGTTGAATCCATATGTCTTGTTCACATTTTTACAGCTTTATTTGCTCTGATATATGGTCACAATATACCACCATTTGCATTTCTTGAACAACCCAGACACTAATCTGTGTATCTTTTTTTGGACTTGTTTCTCATTTTTCATCTGAGTGTTGAATTATTATTCCTTCTCATGTTCAGTAACTCTTAACCCCCTCTCTTTTTTTCTCAAGAGTGACTTTAAATTGACTACTTTTCAAACATATAGTCTGGCGGAAAGGTTTCAAATTGGGGAACCTCACCTCAGATTGCTCATAATCTTAAGTTAATAGTTATAGCTAGACCATTTGGGATTGAATTGATCAAACTCTTGCATAGACAAAGGGTAGTAGAAATCTGGGATTGTCTTTGACAACGAGGAATTGATACTACATGCAATGTTAATCTTAAATCTGAGATGAATGATCTTATATCTGTTCAAATGTTTAAAATGTATGAAGCAAAGATAGCTACATGGACTTTGAAAGAGGTATTACAAAGCAGAAAGATGCATTTGGTCCATCATGCAAGCACTGACTCTCCATGACTTAGTTTCCAGTTTTCTCCGTGCCCTTGTGCATTGTTTTTGGATAAATAATCATCCTCAGAAATACCTGCCTCCACTATACTTCAAGGCATTCTAGGCTGAATCACCTGTGTGAAAAGCTTTTTTTCACACTTTGCATTTGCTTCTTTTGCAAATCACTTTAAATTGTTTTCATCCTTTTACGAAAAAAAAACAGTTTTGTCCTATCTATTCTATTGAGGTCTATCATGATTTTGAAAAGTTCTATTTGATGTCCTCTTACCCTTCTCTCTAAGGAAAACAGTCCCAACCTTTCCAATCTACCTGATAATGGAGGTTTCTCACCCCTGCATACATGCACAAATCTTCTGCAGTCTCTCAGATGTGTGTTCACATCTTTCCTATAATGTTGCATCCAGAACTGTTGTCAATTCTCTACATAAAGTCTAAAACTGTCTTATACAAGTTCATTTTCATCTCCTTGCTCTTGTACGCTATGTCCTATTAATAATACCCATGACACTGTCGGAGTTAGTAACTGCTCTCACCTCCTGTCCTACTACCTTCAATTATATATGCACATACACATACACTCCCTCTAGTCCTGCACCCCTTTTGAACAATATCCTTTATGTTATATTGTCTTTCCATGCTCTTCCTGCTAAAATGCTTCTCTGCACACTTCTTGCACTGGGAATAATTGGAGATAACTACAGTTGATGTCTTGCTTAACAATTTTCCACCTACCTCCCTAAATTTTGATTGCAAGACTACATCTTCCTTCCTACGTATGTAATTGATATCAACATAGTCCATGACCTTGTCATAGTCATAGAGATGTACAGTACAGAAACAGACCCTTCGGTCTAACCTGTCCATGCCGTCCAGATATCCCAACCCAATCTAGTCCCATCTGCCAGCACTCAGTCCATTTCCCTCCAAACCCTTCCTATTCATATACTTTTCAGATGCCTTTTAAATGTTGCAATGTACTAGCCTCCACCACTTCCTCCGGCAGCTCATTCCAAACACATACCACCCTCTGCGTGAAAATGTTGCCCCTTAGGTCTCTTTTCTATCTTTCCTCTCTCACCCTAAAACTATGCCCTCTAGTTCTGGACTCCCCCAGCCCTCCAGCTGTTTACATTATTCCAGAAGCACCTCTGCAGTCTCTCTGTGACATCCTTGTTCCTCCCACCAAGGATGCGACAAACCATCCTGAAGTCACACAAAAAGGCCTATCTGTTCTCCAGCTAATGAAATCCCTAATCACAATTGCTTTGTCTTTTTTTTCCTCTCCTCAGTTGACCTGCATGTGGTGTCACAAACGTAACTCTGTTACACTCCCTTGAGGAACCAGCTTGCAAAACAGAAAATCGACTTGTGCGTGGAACCTCCGGGGACTCCTGCATTACTTACCTGTTTCTCTTGGAGTGCCCGGTGCTCACTCCTTTCCTTTCTGCCTTAAGATCCTTAAACTGTGGTGTGATCATCTCTCTGAACATGCAATCCGAATAACTCTCAGTCTTGAGGATATGCCACAATGACTTCAATTGTGGCTCAAGCTGCATTAGCTGGAGCTCAGATTTCTGCAGCTGGCAACACCCTCTCCTCATGTGGCTTTCTTGGACAATGGCAGGATCCATAACTTCCTATTCATTACAGACTGATGCAGGGAGACAGTAAAAACAGCATAAATTGTTTATAGCCCGCAAGCTCTTGCAGAAGTGCAAACATTAATGGTTAAATAATGATTCACATGATTTCCCCTCCCGCAAATAATGTTCTATTTTAGATTTTTTAAAAAAGCCATTCTTTCCTCCTTATCTGTTTCACGTATTCCTTCTTCCACCAGCACCTAAAGTATTGAGTTAATGTGGCAGATTTCCTCTACATTTAATTTGTTTCTTTCTCTATTAATTAAGTTCTGTTCACAAGAAAACAGTCAGTGGTAAAAAATGAAGGAATGTTTAGGATATCTTAGCCTGTACATTAAAACGACATACTGCAATAATTTAGTAAGATGACTGATGGCTGGTGTAAAGAAAAAATTGCTCTGAGTATTTTGAAAGCACATCTGCTGATGTGAAAGCTGAAAATCTAAATTCTTTATTTTTTAATATATCTCTAACAAACATTGAAATGGTTATCAACAGAAATTTCATTGAAGTTGCAAAGAAATGATAGTAGACCCACACAAATACAATGACATCAACTTTGTATTCTTAGAGCCTGAGACATGTTTTGTGCTAATATCTTTGTGTGTCTACTAATAACCCTTAAAATTGGATGGTACATTTCCAGAATGCCCTTGATGTCACGTCACTGTAAGTATCAAGCAGTTTTTTGGTTAGTTACAGATTCTGTATTCATTCATCATGTGCAGATAACATTTGTGAGTATAGCTGAGCTACAGGAAGATTGTATCATTATCTGATAGATGTGGTGATTGTGCAAAAGCAAAAGCAAACATACACACATGCTGTGCTATTTAAAACTTCAGGAGAGCAGTCTAGTGTAGCACTCAAACAAGCACAACGACTGTCTCCTGTGATTTACGTTCACACAATGTTACATGTGGCAGTGATTGAAATATTCCATTTTATGCACCACATCATTCCGAATACCTTTTTCCACTTTGTGAGAGATCTTGCAAGTAATTTAGCGCATGTAAATAGTGCAATATTAATTAAATTCTCAAGGGGAACAAAACCCCAAGAAGAATCATGTCAGTTTCACATTATAAGCAGGTTGTTGCTATGCAATGCACCATCTGAAGCTGCAAGTTAACTGTTTTCATTGCAGGTTAATTATACCTTATAGATTATAACTGTTACTAAAAAAAATTATGCTTTAGGTAGAGCACCCGAAGGAAATATTTAAAAACAATGGTGAAGCTTTGAAAACTTCGTGTGAAAAATATTTGAAAACCAATTCAAACAATTTGTTTAGGCCAGCTATTTGAATATCTCAAAGGTAAAATCAGTATTCGGAATAACAGCATTCCTAAATTAAGTGCACTCCAAAGAACAGTTACTGAATCACGAATAGTTATGTATTATAGCAGGAGACCAGTAGGATCCAGAAAGAATTGTAGCCTCACAATTCTAAAAATGAGAAAGGAAAGCAAAGCGACTAATGGTAAAAATCAGAAAGAAAACATCAGTAAATTCTGGAAATAAACAACATACCCACTTATATATTAAGGACATCGGTCTCGCCTGCCATTTGGAGAGCCTTCATTAAGGAAGATCCACTGAATTACATTCGCATTAGTCACTTCACCAGCAAATGAGGCAGCCAGGGAACCTACTATTCAGGAAGCCTGAAAAGGAAGCCCTTTGAGATTTTCCAGTTGGTTCCCAGGGAAAGGAGCCATCATTTAAAGGCCAATTGGTGATCAAGGGAGCAGCATTGGGAACATGGATTCCCCAAGGATTTAGAATGCCAGAAGCGCAAACTCACTCCTTGAAAAATGCTGGCTGACCATAGGTAGCCAGCTCCCCATTGCTCAAGAGCACCACTGGAAGATATGGCAGCCACTGGCAATGCATCCATGGGAGACCCAGTGTTATTGAAACCCCTGACAACAAGGGTCACAGAGAGGATGTCTCTGGCTGAGGCTTGTGGGGAGAGATGAATGGGCATAGGAATGGCTTTCAACCAGCTTCTCCCCACTACCACAGCTTCCCCCTCCCCCCTCCCCATTCCCAATGCCATATCCCTTGATCAGACATTGTGCCTTTAAATGAGGGCCCTTTTCCTTTGAAACCCACTGGTAAATCCAGAAGGGCTTCCTTTTCAGGCTTCCTGAATAACGTGTTCCCTGCCTGCCTCTGGCTGAATACTAGCCCTAATAGCTACCTTAATCCTAGCTGTAAAAGCAGCAGGAAACTCAGTGCATTAGTAAGCTGATTGGTTTTAATGAAATGACCTTTGAAAGTGATTCTGCATTTAGGTTCAGTCTTTGGTTAATAATCTTATGCCTAATCTCTCTATTTCATGGTATGTGTCACATTTAGAATAGTAATGTGCAATCATATTTAGATCTGCAGAAATTCTGCAAGCCTGAATTTCTGGATATTTGATTTCAATGCTCCAAAACATTGTCGATCTTAAGTCGAGATTTTTAGCGATGCTTATATGGGTTTCTCAGATGATCTATGGAGACATTCTTTGAGAGCTGTCTTTCCAAGACTTCCCACCCAAAATGATGAAGAACACGACTAATTTATTTGACTAAATATGGGTGAATAATTCAACTCAAAACACAGAATTACGTTCACAACATATTTCCTGTGAATTTAATCTTTGTAATTATGGGTTTGACAGACATTTCTGTGTCCCTGAAGTCCAATGATTTTAAGCGCATTAAATGAAGATCTAAAGACCAAAAGGCCAGAAAGCCAATGCAATCAATTATAGGAATTTGTATTTTTTTCAAAGAAAAAAGCCCTCAAGAAGCTGTCAGCCATTTTATAATAAGTCCATTAAATAATTTTGTTAATTTCCCAAATTTACCTAATCCTTGGTCATTTCTCCTTTCCCTTAGTTACCAAAGGAACATTTTAATTGAACTTCAGTAGAACAGATATTTCCAACTTACGCTGCTAATTTGTTTTAATGTTTTCCTTCTGTGGAGATATTCAATTCTGGTGATGGCAATGCCACAGTTAGCAAGGTATTTTAAATCCTGAAAATCTGGCAGCTTTGTCTGCTGCAAATGTTGTAAATTTGTGTATGAAAGCAATTTGTATGTTAATTTAGCAATCTGTTCAGATTCCAAGTTAGTATTTTCCAGATCAATCTCGCACAGGTTTTTAAATTTTAAAATGCATGGAGATTCTCCAAGACAACATCAGCTTTCCACTCCCTGTCCTAACCTTATTCAAGCCATGCAGAAAACAATATTTCTGTTCAAATCCTTCCCAAGTTTTCTTTTTAACCTGTTAGATCTAAATTGCCTGTAACATTCAGACAAAACCTGCATGGATCCAATTCAATATTGTTCAATGTAGCTAGAGCAACAGTATTCACCACAATTATGTTTTTGACATTTTATTGAACCAGCAGATAGATTTCATGTCAAGGCTAGATAGCCAGGTATGGACATTGTTTCACCAAAATAGAACAAACAGCACAATTTTCTTCAAAATGGGAATACCTTGGCACACAATTAAGAATTAAAATTTGATTACACACAGTTGGAGTAAATCAGGATGGTGACTATTAATTTTTTCAAGATTGCCAATAGTCTAAATTGTTGAATTGAATTGAATTAAATTGAAATAAATTTATTGTCACGTGTACTGAGCAATGCAGGCAAATCACAGAGTTATGATTTGGAGTAGCATAGATAAGTAAATAATAGGTAAACAGCAGCAAAAACAAAAACACAGGTACAGGAGAATGTTAAGAGTTTGTGAGTCCATTCAGTATTCTAACAACAGTAAGGTAGAAACTGTTTCAAATCCGGCTGGTGCGAGTGTTCAGGTTTCTGCACCCTGTTTGGCTTTGGCTGTTAATGAGCCAATTATGTTTTTGCTTAGCTACTTCCTTTTTAATAATAGCCATTTCCCCCCTTGAATGTATTTTAAAAATGTTCAGCTCCTTCCCAATCTTCACATCCACTTGGCTTCCAAATGAGTCACTTTATTTGCTCAAGGACACTATTTTCAATCATTAGCTGGAATTTATTTCTGAGATTGTTTCATTTGAAACATTTTTTGAGATTTCAGCTTATAAGTGAATAGTTTTCCATGGAGTTAGCACCTGCCTATGCACACCATAAATCAGGATAAATACTTAAGGAGCAAATTCAAAATTTGAAACAATTTTTAAAAAATACATCCAATTTAAAATAGGGGATTAAATTGTGATGCAGGCTGTTAGAGTTGCTGGTTTCATCAAATCTTATTCTGAGTCAACAAAAATAAGTTTCATAATGCATAACAGAGCCTTTAAGCTGCTAACAAAGCTCCTTAAATGATTACAATATGTTTCACTGGAGTGCATAATTTGTGCTGGGCACGAAAGTTCATAATTTGTACAAAAATGCAAGGTTCGGTAATTAATGATACCATCCACAATTTCATAAAGAATAAATTTTCAATATAGAGAAAGAAACAATGACAAGTAGAAAGCAAGATATTGAATACAAAATGCGAAAGAAGATACATCACCTTAAGAGCAGTGTGAAAATGGTTAAAATTATCATCAGAAAGCTGTGATGGTCTATGTGTACCATGAGTATTTATCATGTGTGTAGCTATATCCCATTAACGTTATTTTTGTCCTTGCTTTCTGCTGCAGGAGACTTCCACCACCCAGGAGAGCTAAAACCCACCTAGCTTTTAACCTTCTTACAATCATGAAATGCCAATACTGCCAATATGTTATTGAGTAGAGTGCTGCCCCCACCATCTTTTCTCACAAGGTCTACGGAGCCTACTTGTTCTGAAAGTGGTGGAAGAAAACCATTAGAAAGTCTAATGAGAAGAGACTTTTGCTTTCAAAGGCATAGTTTATTGCATGTTAGCAGTCTGGTACAAGTTACATTCATAAGATAGAGGGTCTCATAGCATGTGGTAGTATCTCTACATCTGGAGTAAAAAGATCTGGATTGAAGTCCAACCTGTTCCAATGGTGTGTTGTAACATGTAAGAACAGGTTGACCAAAAATTCTACAGTAATAAGATAGACTTTGTTACGAAAACTATAAGGAAACCAGATTATATCTTCCTGTAACAGCAGAAACTTTGATTAAAAAAAAAGTGGCATAAATCTGGAAAAACAATGGTGCCATTACCAATCCTTGGGGATATTGATGACAAGTCTTCCTTCAGCCCAAAAGTATACATCAAGCTTGACTCTGTTTCCTATCACTCAGTCATTTTTGTATCTAACTTGCTAATGTCCTTTTTATTCCATGAGCTGTAACGTTCTTTTGGCATCACAGTATTGAACACCTTTTGGAAATCCATGCACACCACATCAACAGAATTACCCTCAACAATTCTCTTGGCTCCCTTTTCTAAGAATTCTATCAAGTTAGTTCGACAAACTTTCCATTAAGAAATCCACTCCATCTCTTCCATTATAAGCCAATTTTTCCAAATGGCTATAAATTCAATCCTGAATGATTATTTCTAGAAGTTTCCACATCATCAAATTTAAACTGCCTGTAATGGTCAGGTTTATCCTTACCAACTTTGAACAATGTACAATGTTTGCAATTCTCCAGCTCTCCGGCACCACTTCTAAATCTAGGGAAAGTTTAAATATTAGATCTAGAGACCTTGTCTTTTCCATTCTCATTCCTTCCATACCCTTGGATGCATTTCATTGAGTCCAGCCCTGTAACAATTCTCTGATTCTGTGATTTTACCTTGGCAGATAGCTATAGATAAGTATACCATGGCACTTTTATTTTCAGCCTTGTTTTTTACTGCAAGAAACTTCCACCATCCATGCAGCGCTAAAGACATACCCCTGGAATAAAACTTCAAAGGAAGCAGTTGTTACCCAGGTCATCCTGATAAAGAAGGAAACTTGATCACAAGAGTAATTGGACATTGATAAGAAGGACGTGTTGGATTAATGAATCCAAGCAAGGAAGGTATAGTCATTGTGTGCTGAAGGACGCAAACAGCCCCTCAATACGGGAAGATATATTGACTCAGATACTCCAATCAGAGTAATAAACCTGATTTCCAACCTGATCAAATTAAAATGTAGCCACTTCCTTTTAGCTGTTTACTACCAGGTCAGGGGCCCTTTTTAATGAATCTGATCAGAAATCCAGCTGTGAGGAAAATTTTCATAGACACCACTTTGTTTTGCAGAAGCTGTATCCTGTGGTTTAAATATCCCTCAGCACAATCATCCACTTTGAAAGCTCCTTTGAAAGGATAAGAATGTAAGGTACATATGGGGTTAGTGTGCGGTCAAGCAAGGGATTAGGCTGTCAGGTGGATAGGGTGCTAAGTAAGTAGGGCATCAGTCAGTGTTGGTGTTCTTGGTGTGTATGTGTTGAAAAGTCAGTTGTTAGGGAGTGTGTCAACTTCATTAATGTTGTGTAGGCGCTTTCTCTCCCTAAAAGAAATTAACAAATTAGATGGGTTTTGATGCCCCCATCTCTAGCACTTATCAATATATCCTGTTTCTAGAAGCAAAAGAAAATAACTTGAAGCACAGTTCAATGAAACCTCATGCCATGAGATTGTTGTGGTTGTTGGAGGTCAGTCATTTCAGCTCCAGGGCATCTCCATAAGAGTCCCTCAGTGTAGTGTCCTAGGACCGATCATCTTTAGTTGCTTCATAATCTTCTGATGATTTTCCCTCCATCATGAGGTCAGAAGTGGGGATGTTTACCAATGATTTCACCATGTTCAGCACCATTTGCAATTCTTCAGATACTGAAGAGTTCAAATGCAAAAAGATTGGGACAATCTCCAGGCTTGGGCTGCAAATGGCAAATAACATTCACACCATACAAATGCCAAGCAATGACTATCTCCAATAAGAGACAATCTAACCACTGCCTCTTGACATTCAATAGTATTACCATCACTGAGTCACCCATTATCAATATTCTGGGGTTACCATTGGCCAGAAATTCAAGTGTACTTGCCAGATAACCACTATGGTTACAAGAACAGGTCAGATGCTAAGAAAACTCAGCAAATATTTCATGTCCTGACCTCCTAAAGTCTGTCCACCATCTACAAGACACATGTCAGGAGTATGATGGAATACTCCCCACTTGCCTGTATGGGTGCAGCTTCAACAACACCCAAGAAGCTTGATGCCATTCAAGGCAAAGCAGCTAGCTTGAAAGGCACCACATCCATAAACACTCACACTCTCCACCACTGACGCTCAGTAACAGAAACTTAACAAAGATCCTCAAACAACACCTTCCAAACCCACAACCACTTCCATCTAGAAGGACAAGGGCAGCAGATATACAGGAACACCATCATCTTAAAGTTTACCTCCAAAACACTCACTATCTTGACATGGAAATATATTGCCGTTCCTTCACTGTCGATGAGTTAACGTCTTGGAATTCCCTTCTTAAGAGCATTGTGGGTCGACCTTCAGCACATATCTGAAGCAGTTCAAGAAAGCAGCTCACCACCAGCTTCTCGAGGGCAACTGGGAACAGGCAATAAATGATGGACCAGCCAGCAATGCCCATATTCCAAGAGCGAATAAAAGTAAAGCTGCGTGGAAAATACAAGCAAAGGCTCAAAAGCATCAATCTTAAAGGGACTTTCAAACAGCTTTCTGGTTGGATGAGGGGGCTGGCTCACTCAGAGGGAGAGTCAGGCCTGTATGGACTGTGGGCATTGGCTCTGGGGGATGTTGTCCAGATTGGGAATGGGAGAGGTGGTCCAAGAGCTGTTGGACCTGGATTATCAGGATCCAGGGGGCGTAGTGGGTCAGGGAGGTGTAGTAGGGAGACTTTCAGATGATCAGTTAATAGTTACCCAGGAACTCTAACTTTTCCCTGTAACCATTAATTTGCTTTTATTGGAATCTTGTGACTGTCATGGGCTCCCTCACAGAGCTCTGGAGGCAGGGAAATTGCCCACAGGAATCTTAAATTTTCTGGGCAGTTCCCATAGAATCTGCTGCATCTGGGATTCAGCACGGTCCTGATGTGCAGTTCTAGAAAACACTAATCCAACAATTATCTCGCAATTGGAATGTCTAGGCTAATGCGTCCATGTATTCTGGAACCTATCTTGAAATGGGAAATATTATTTTGCAGCAAATTAAGGAACAGGGTTCAATATGGCAGTTGAGTTATGTAAAAGGTGTAAGATAAATATCAGTTTAAAAGCAAAACTAGAAATAAATAAGCCAGTATCCGCAAAATAAAGTGATCTCAAAGCTGTTTAATTGCTGTGAAAACCAAAATGGTTCACTAATGTCCTTTGAGTCTCGGATAATCAGGAAGATGCAGGGAGTCGTGGAAATACAGCTTTATCTGTACTGTTATTTCAAGTCACCAAATTACACACTTAATTAAACTTAGTTCTTCTTAACTGTAATAAAAAGTGACTGAAGGCAAAATCATTGATTTCGTTCTTTTTAAGTTTTTTTTATCACAGTGTAAAAAAGGTAATGTACCCCACCTCAAAGCCTTTTTCTGAAAACAGAAAACTTAGTACAAACACGACTCACAGGTCTATTGTAATGCTCATTAATATTTTCCTGAAAAGAGCCTCTTAACGGTGAAATACCTGCTACAACATATTGTGTGTTAATGTTGATGGAATCCTACAAGCTTTGAGACACGAGGTGTCACTTTAACAGAGTCTGAACTAACAACAGAAACACATCCTGCCATTGTAATGGTAGGCACACGCTGTTACTTCAAGGTTATCAGTACTCTGTTTGAGCTTAGAGTAGTGAATTGAAATCCCTGTATCCCTCATTAATTGCAATCCTGTTCCAACTTGTCCAGCACTGAAGCTGGTAATTATCACATTTTGGATTGCTGTTCATGGTCAAACAGAAACAACAGGGTGAGCATCTGTTGGAGAAGTATCTGAACACATTCAATCTGATTCTTCTCAACCCCATTGAGAGATGCTGCATCATCAGACATTCAGGGCTGGAGTTTTATCTTTGAGATGCCTAGTGGGAGCTGAATTTTTTTTTGACTCTTCAGACCTTGATAGAAAATGCTCTGTAAAACCAACTTTTCATTCAGGAATTGGTGGTATGAGGTGAAAAGGGATGCAGGATGGAATCAGGCATATCACAGAAGCAGATCTGAGGTGAACAGATTAAATACTGAGACAGTCATCAAAAGGCCCGTCTGAGTTCGCTGGGACTTCATCTCACTCGTTTACTTGTAATTTAGGCCCTCTAGACCTTGTCACACCCTTACCCATATTAGCTCATGCCCTCTCATCCATTCCGAATGGCTTTCATATCTTCCATACTAAATCATTGTAATTCAATTTTCATTTGACTATAATGTTACAAAATGTTTTGACAGGTACAGTTAAGGCTGCATACTCCAGTCTGTTGGAAGAACAATCTGCTGAGTTTGAAACTGTAAAAGGGACAATACTGAATGCTTACTAAATTGTGCCCGAAGCTTATCATTTAAAATTTAGGACTGCAAGATAAAAACCTTATCAGTCATTTGTGAAAGTTGGAAGGGTGAAAGAAATGTGGTGAGATCAGTGATTTAGATCACACAACTTAGAGAAAGCAAGAATGAAGATGGAAGGGAAATTTTAATCATGGAAGAATTTAGAAAGAGCATTCCTGCAAATCTTAAGACTAATTAAAAATTAGAAAAGCAGCAGTTCTGGCAAAAAATACTTGAGGGACATTGGCTAAGTGTGGTCAGGTGGACTAGTTTAGTTTGGGATTATGGTCGGTATGAACTGGTTGAATCAAAATGTCTGTTTCCATGCTATGTGACTCTGACTTGAGAAGGCACAGGTTTAAGGTAAGAGGGGAAAGATTTAAAAGGCATATGGGGGGAACCTTTTTCACACAAAGGCTGATGCATGTATGGAACAAGCTGCCAGAGGAGATGGTTGAGGTGGGTACAATGACTACATTTTAAAGACATTTGAAGAGGAACAGGGATAAGAAAGGTTGCCTGGGCCAAACGCAGGCAAATGGGACTAGTTTAGTTTAGGAAAACTTGTTAACATGAATGAATTGTTATAACTATGGTGTCTTGCATAATTACAGGTGGTGAGATGATCATTTGATATCGATAGGGAAATTGGAGGAATAGGAAATCGATGGTTGGAATAGTTATCAAATGTAGGGAACAAACAGAAGAATGCCAAAGTAATAACAGAGTAAAACTAGCACCAGGAAGTGATATAAAGTGATATAAAGAGATTAACATACTTCCATTGTATTAAGACTGGACATAATAAATGGAAATGCTGGTAGTGAAATGGGAGACTGATTATAGCACTGGCAATAACTAAGGGATATTCAGTAAAGGGGACATCAGGAAGGGAAATAAGTATTTAAACTGCCGTGTGGTGTGGAGAGAGCATGTTTCCTTGGAATGTACTAAAAATAGAGAGTTGGATCAAGACACACATCAATTAACAAGGAGAATCAGATCACAGGGGGTCTTTTTTTGTAATAATCTTATGGGACATGAGCATTACTGGCTGGTCAGCATTTATTTTCTGTCCCCAGTTGTCCTTGAGAAGATGGTGGTGAACTACCTTCTGGAAATGCTGTACTGTAGATGGATCCACTATGCCCCTAAGGAGAGAATTCCAGGATTTTTACCCAGCAACAGAGAAGAAACAGCGATAGAGTTCCAAGTCAGGATTTGTGCCTTGTAGGTGGTGGACAGACTTTGAGGAGTCGGGCATGAGTTACTCACTGCAGTATTCCTAGCCTCTGACCTACTCATGTAACCAATGTGTTTACATTGCTACGGCACAGGGTAAACTGTCCTGCTTAATTTAAACCAGCAACACTGAAAAAATTTATCCCATGCAGTAATCTCTGAAAATTTGGGGGGCCAAGAGCTATTTAAATTAAAAATTAACAACTTTATTTCTTCAAGTATAACAGAGAATAATTAACTAACAACTACTTACAACTCCTTCCTTTAACCTATCTTTTACTTTCCCCTCTACAATACTAGTCCAATAAAAATCCCGATTTAGATTTACAAAACAAAACTTCTTATCTCAAAACTAGACAGCTTTTGGTTCTTCTCTGTATTCCTGTCTTCTTTTCTTCTTTTTGGGGATTCTGCTTCACAGGTTACTGATCGATAAAGGTACCTTTAAGAGAGCTATTTTTTAGACAGTCTTTAAATGCTGGTGGCAAAGTAGTTCTCCTCCAAACTGCTCAATTTTCCCTGGTCTTATACCCCCAAAGCGTTGGATTGTGTCATTGGCTTTTAAGATTATCAATATATTCAATTCAAACTTGATTGGAGGTTGATATTTTTGGGTTATGATTTAAACTAATTCAAATCTGGTTTTGTCTCCAGGCAACCATTCACACTAACTGCTGGACCAAAAGGTTACATTATATCTTTTTTCAGAACACTTGGCACTGTCAGGTAATTCTCCTTTAACTCTCTTTTAGGTACATACACTCACATCTTCACAACAATGTGGTCAGTCCAATTGAGTTTCTGATCAATTGATCAATGGTAACCCCCAGGATGTTAATTGTGGAGGTTCAATGATAGTAACACTATTGAATGTTAAAGGTGTGGTGGCTAGGTTGTCTCTTATTGGTGATGACCATAGCCTGGCATTTGTGTGGCATGAATGTTACTTGCCACTCTTTGAATAAGAAAGCCTTTCCTCATCTCAGTCCTAAATGGTCTACCCTGTATTTTTCTGAGACTGTGCCCCCTGGTTCTAGACTCCAGAACCATGGAAAATATCTTCCCTGCATTTACTCTGTCCACCTCTGTTAGCATTTTATATGTTTCACTTCTAAACTGTAGTGAATACAGATCCAGTCCAACAATCTTTCAACATACAATAATATTGTCATCCCCAGTAATCAGCTTAGTGACTCTCCATACACTCCCTCTTTGGCAAGTATATCTTTTCTTAGGTGGGGAGACCAAAGCTGCAAGCAATAGCCCAGTGTAGTTTCAACACCCTATATTACTGCTGTAATACATCCCTACTTCTGAATTCAAATCCTTTTGCAATGAAGGCCAATATACCAATTGCCTTCCCAATTACTTGCTGTACCAGTCTGGGTACTTTCATCACCTGGTCACAAGGATATCCAGATCTCTTTGTGCATTCACACTTGCCAATATATCATCATTTAAATAATTATCTTAGTTTCCATTTGTCATAGAGTCATAGAGATGTACAGCACGGAAACAGACCCTTTGGTCCAATTCGTCCATGCCGACCAGATATCCCAACCCAATCTAGTCCCACCTGCCAGCACCTGGCCCATATCCCTCCAAGCCCTTCTTATTCATATACCCATCCAAATGCCTCTTAAATATTGCAATTGTCCCAGCGTCCATCACTTCCTCTGGCAGCTCATTCCATGTGTGAATGTACCACCCTCTGTGTAAAAACGTTACCCCTTAGGTATCTTTTATACATTTCCTCACTCACCCTAAACCTATGCCCTCTTGTTCTGGACTCCCCCAACCCAGGGAAGAGACTTTGTCTATTTATCCTATCCATGCCCCTCATGATTTTGTAAACCTCTATAAGGTCACCCCTCAGCCTCCGATACTCCAGGGAAAACAGCCCAGTCTACGCAACCTTTCCCTATAGCTCAAATCCTCCAAACCTGGCAACATCCTTGTAAATCTTTTCTGAACCCTTTCAAGTTTCAGTACATCCTTCTGATAGGAAGGAGACTAGAATTGCATGCAATATTCCATAAGTGGCCTAACCAATGTCCTGTACAGCTGCAACATGACCTCCCAACTCCTGTACTCAATGCTCTGACCAATAATGGAAAACATACCAACCACCTTTTTCACTATCCTATCTACCTGCGACTCCACTGTCAAGGAGCTATGAACCTGCACTCCAAGGTCTCTTTGTTCAGCAACACTGCCTAGAACCTTACCATTAAGTGTATAAGTCCTGCTCTGATTTGCTTTCCCAAAATGCAGCACCCCGCATTTATCTAATTTAAACTCCATCTGCACTTCTCAGCCCATTAGCCCATCTGATTTCTTAACCATGCCCTGAATTCATCTACCTTCCCTGTTAGACCTCTTGAATTGAACTTAATGCAGTTTAATTTAACAGTCCAACTTGTTTTTCGTTTTGTCCCTGCCTGCCCTCATTGTTGACTCATTAATACCTTTCTCAACTGTACCAGCCTCAGATTGATCTCTTTCCTCATTACCTCCCTGGGTCTGAGTCCCCCACCTTACTAGTTTAAATCCTCCTGAGCAGCTCTCGCAAATCTCCCTGCTAATATATTAGTTCCCTTCCAATTTAGGTGCAATCCATCCTTTTTGTATAGGTCACTTCTACCCCAGAAGAGATTCCAATGATCCAAAAATGTGAATCCGTCTTCCATACACCAGATCCTCAGCCATGCATTCATCTCTTCTATCCTCCTATTCCTGCCCTCACTAGCTCATAGCACCAGGAATAATCCAGATATTACTACTCTTGAGGACCTCCTTTTTAAGGTCCTGCCTAACTCTCTATGTTTTCCCTTCAGAATTTCATCCTTTTCCCTTCCTATGTAATTGCTTCCAATGTGCACAAATTGGTCTATTGGTCCCTCTCCCCCTTGAGAACATTCTGTACCCTCTCTGAGACACCCTTGATCCTGGCACCAGGGAGGCGACACACCATTCTGATTTTTCACTGATGGCCACAGAAACGTCTGTCTGTACCGAGGACTAGAGAGTCCCCAAACAGAATTGATCACTTGGAACCCGATGTACCCCCTTATTGCATTACAGCCAGTGTCAGTACCAGAAATATGGCTGTTCATGCTACATTCCCCTGAGAATCCATCATCCCCTACATTTTCCAAAACAGCATACTTGGTTGAAATGGGGATAGCCACAGAAGACTCCTGCACTACCTCCCTATCTCTCTTACATTTCCTGGAGGTAACCCATCTATGTGACTGTATCTGTGACTTTTCTCCCTTCGTGTAACTACCATCCAACACCTCCCCTTGCTCTTGTAAATTCCTCATTGCTTCGAACTGTCTCTCCTACCGATCTATTCGATTTATTGCAGATATAATCCTCAGTGACAAATAAACTCTCTGTAAACTCTCACATCCGACAAGAAGAGCTTATCACTCTACTAAGGCCATTTTTACTTCTTTCAATCTACAGACCCAGAAAATAGCACTGTCTTATTCCTCACAAAACACTGCTTTAGGCTAACTAAATACTCATGGCTTGTATTTTTAAGTTTAATCAAGAGACATATCTCAATAAAACATATAATCAAGAAGGAACCCATTCTACTCACTACTGCATACTTACTGTAAGACCACACTTACAAATATTCACTTATCTGTTTCTGTGCTGTGACCTCTCCTGAAAAGGTTCCTCCAAGATTAGTTGCAAATTTCATTGTTTGTTAATTTTCCCAGATGTACTCTGATCTCCAGCGATACATGAATTCAAACAGCAAAGGCAGTAACTGCGCAGGTTCACACTGATGTATACAATTTAACATTTAGCCATGTTATGCTACATCTGCCATGTGTTTAGCCACTCACTCAACCTGTCTAAATCACCTTGGTGCCTGCTTGCATCTTCATCATAGCTTGCAATCTCACACAATTTTCTGTCAAGAGCAAACAGCTTTGCATTTATCTCCCTCATTCAGGTCAATTATACACATCATGAATAGTTGAGCTCCAGGCATTGATGTTTGCCTGCCACTCCTACTCTTTCTTTTCTGTCTTTCAGCCAATTATAGATAAAGCGCTGACCAAAGCGTGAAGAGTGCATGTCCTAACTCTCAAAATGGGAGGTGGTGCTGATCATTCAGAAAATTGATATTGTTGGGGCTCTGGCTTGCATCAGGGCTCAAACATTGAAGAGATGAAATATCTTTATACAGTATCTAATTCCTTCTATGACATTGCATTTCTCCTCATTCCACAATCTCTTTTAAGATTGTGTTCCAAATTACAAACTGCAGATGACATAAGCAAGCACACCATACTTTCTCCACTTCCCTTCATAACCATAACCTTACCTTTGTGCTTTTTTCCATTCAGGTGCCCAGGAAGTGAAACCTGCTCAATCAATGGAGGAAGAGCCAAGATACCATAATGATGAAGACATCCTGTCAACGGTTTCAGACTAGAAGCTATCAAGTCTGATACGTGACAGTCTATGTAATTTAGAGGATAGCATTGAGATGAGATTCACTGTCATGAGGCACAAGTGGGCTGCAGTCTGGATAATAGCTACCAATTCACCAGAGGAAGAGGTCACTCATGACTTCTGCTGCAGAGGAATCAAAAGAGAATTTTGATCAGCTGGATGTGTACACACTGAAATGCTTGGTACATTTGGAAACCAGCCAGATAATTTATTGTTGAGGAGCATCTGAGTACCCAGCAAGAATGTGGCATAGGGCTTTGCATAGAGCTTCAAGATCATTCTTTCTAGCATGGAACTAGTAGCAAAACCCATCTGCATGTCTGCATTCCCACCATCGTACATCACCGCTGAAGGCCACTGTTGAATTTCCTTTGCCAGTCAGGAGTGGAAATTCAATCTGCTGAAAAAAAGGACCAAAGGAGCTTCCAAGAAATGACAGCAGCCTAGCAATCTGTCCTCAAACAGATTACTGGGGTTAATGTAGCTCCAGAGTGTGATGGTGGCACAAGGGGAGGGAAGCATTATCCTTCGTACCCTTTGTTTATTCCTGTCACCCAGCTGACTCAGATCACTGTTACTCATTCCAAAATGGTACTGGCCCTCTAGGCCTGGACTTGCTGTGGTCTTTCCATTCCCTCTTTCTCCTACCAATCAAATTCAGTAACTATCTATAGTTCCAAACTGAAAGGTATCAGCCTTTCACTATCCACAGGGGAACACTTGGATGACATGCAAGGAAATGCAATTATGTCTTCATGAACATAGCTGATTTAGAATGCAGACCTTATGCTAATTTTTTATTTTCTCATTGCATGCCATAGGACACTTGATGACCCATGGCAAGCAGATGGTAAGAAGGGTGGGACCTTTGGTGAATAGGAAATTATTCAGTGGTGCGACACTTGAATTAGATCTTCAAGTAAAACTGAAGTAGTAAAGATTTTTTCAGTTGCAACATCTCCACTTCTTCAACCTACTTTGCCTCCTTCTATTCATCATCTTCCTTTTCCTCCTGCTCATCTTCTGCTCCTCAGTTTTACAGCTGCTTGGAAATGCCAGCAGCTGTTTCCTCAGATTTGGCAAGCTTCCTCAGCATGTGGCAATCCCCCACAGGCAATGGAAATGTTATTTCAATATGTCAATAACCTATTCTAATAGGCTTTATTGCAGTATTTGACTCTTGTTGTCTTCCAGATGTGTATATGAGTGTGGCATGTGAACTGGATTCTGGGTTTTAAAAACAGAGACATAGATTAATATGCAAGTGCCAGACAATGATAATCTTCAACAGGAGGCAATCTCGCATCCTTAATATTAAATGCCCCACAAACAATATTTTGGGGCATACATTGATTAGCACCTTAACTGAACCAGCTATATAAATACTGTAGCAATAAGAGCAGGTCAGGGATTGTATTTCTGAGGCATGTAATTCACCTTTTGACTCCCAAAGCTGTCCATAAAGCATAACGTTCAGTTTAAGATTGGCATAGAATACACATCATTTGTTTGAACGAGTACATATCCAATACTGCCCAAGTTGCTTGAAACCATCCAGAACAAAATAGCCCACTTGACTTTTATTCCAACTTAAAACAACTTAAACCTTCATTCTGTCCAGTTCAGGCACATAGTGGCAGCAGAGCGCATTATCCACAAGGTGTATTTTGGCAACAAACCCAAACAAGTTCCAAGGACAACACCTTTCAAAGTCAGGAACTCTGTAAAGGGGTGGTACACATATGAGAAGCCCAGTATCTGCAAGTTTTCCTTTGAGTCACATATCATTCTGACTTTGAACTAGTTCACCATTCCTCCTGGTACCTGGTCAAAATTCTGAAACTCACTTCATAACAACACCTGCACCATACTAACTGCAATATTTGAACAAGGAGGTCACTGTGACCTTTCAAAGGCCATGAAAGATGGACATTAGATGCTGCCTGGGTCAGTGGAGTTGATATCCCATGAACTAATTTTTAAAAATACAGAAGCAAAGAAGCTGTGATGATTTAAAAAAAACCCCGCTGGCTTGACCTTAACTACAGTATTGTATCCAATTCTAGATACTGCTGTATCGGAAGGATATGAAAACCTCAAAGGCAATGCAAATAAGATTTAATAGAATTGTTCCTCTGATGAGGAATCTCAATTATTGTCACATAGACTGGAGATGCTGGGGTTGTTCCTAGAGAAGCGAAAGTTGAGAGGAGGTTTGGCGGATGCAAACAAAATTATGAAGAAACTGTTCCTATTGGCTGAAGGGTCAAGATCCAGAGAACACCGATTTAAGGTGTTTGAAAAAGAACCAATGGCAACATGAGGAAAAGTGATGAATCATTAACGTCTTGAATGGACTGCCTGAGAGCGTGGTGGGGACAAATCCTAAAAAGGAACTTGATAAACAACTGAAACGAGGAAAAAAAATGCAGAGATGTGGAGGAACATGAGACTGTCTTACAGAGAGTTATCATTGATATGACAGACTGAATGGTTTACTTCTGTGCTCTAACCATTCTATGAGAATACTCAAAATAAATCAGTCAGCAACTAATCCGCAAGTAGTTTTGATCACTTTAAATAATCCTGGTTGTGTGGGGGTGGTTTGTTCATGGAGGTTCACCTCATCTTTAGGAGTGCAAGATGTCGAGAGGATGTAACTGAAGCATAATGTGGCAACATTGCCTTCAAAAACATTGCATGCATAATAACCTTTTATCCATTTGGCATCAGGCACACTTTCATATTGGGCATCATTTTGGAAACTTAGGGAGTTTGACAGTGTCGAAAGTGATACAACCTATATTTGACCCCTGTGACAGCAATCTAAATTGAGGTACTGTGTTGTCACTTCATCACATTAACATTAGGCAATCACAGGACAGGATCGAGTTGGCTATTTCCTAATCATAGGTTCTGATTTATTAGCTGCCATAACAGTAAATCAGGGTATTTTATGACTATTAACTGGGAATCTAAATAAGAAGGTGCATAATCAGAAATTTCATTTGCAAGTATCGATATAGTGGAAAATATTCAGATGTGTTTTCTGTCCTTTGTGTTCACAATTATTTTCAAACCCCAGTGTCAATTTTGTTCGGAGTCTCAAAGAGGAACAAAGCTATAGCTGAGAATTGGGACTTGAATACAAAGCCATTGGACCGAAGGAATTTTTACGTGTATCGGATTCTAAAGAATCAGAAACATTTTTCATGTCCCCATATCTTAGAATCTTCATAAAATCCTATGGTTTTCTGGATTGGTTCTAATCATATTCTCCAATGAGCTTTTCACTCTGATTGATTGATTGATTGATTTATTGTTGTTACATGTACCAAGATACAATGAAAAGTGTTGTTTTGCATGTTATATTAGCGGATCATACCATACAAATTGCATTAGAGTAGCAGAACAGAGTGCAGAATATAGTGTTACAGTTGCATAGTTGGTGCAAAGAGACAGATCAGACTTTTGAGAGATCCATTTAAAAGTCTGATAACAGCAGGGAAGAAGCTACTCTTGAACCTGTTTGTAGATGCATTCAAACTTTTAGGTCTTTGATTATGTTGGATGTTTTTCTGAGGCAGTGGGAAGTACACATGAAGTCAATGGATGGAAGGCTAGTTTGCCTGATGGACTGGGCTGTGGTCATGACTCTCTGCAGCTTCTTACAGTGTTAGGAAGAGCAGTTACCATACTATGCTGTGGTACATCCAGATAGGGTGTTTTCTATGGTCCAGCTATAAAAAATTGGTGAGAGTCATTCTGAATATTTTGAATTTTCTTAGTCTTCTGAGAAAGTAGAGACATTGTTGTGCTTTCTTGACTATCATATCAATGTGGGCGGACAGAACAAATTATTGGTGCTTATCACTCTCAGGATCTTGATGTTCTTCACCATCTCCACCTCAATTCCATTGATACAGAGGTGGGAGGGGGGGTTTCCACTCCACTTCCTGAAATCAATGACCAGGCCCTTGGTTTTGCTTATGTTGATGGAGAGATTATTGTCTTTACACTATGCCACCAACCACTCATTTTCTTTCCTGTAATCTGTCTCATCGTTGTTTGACATCTGACCTACAATACTATTGTCGTCTGCAATGGAGTTGGAGTGGAATTTGGCTGCACAGCTGTGAGTATATAAGGATATACTCATAGCTGTCAGTATATAAGGGGCTGAGTACACCAGCGTTGGGGCACCAGTGTTGTCACTTATTCTTCCTGATTATGGTGTATGGGTCAGGAAGTTGAGGATCTAGTTACAGAGTGGGGAGCCAAGACCTAGGTCTCAGAGTTTAGATATGAGTTTGTTTGGAGTTATGGTGTTGAAGAAGGAACTGTAATCAATGATTAGGAGCCTGACACAGGTATCCTTGTTTTCCAGATGTTTCAGGGATGAGTACAGGGCCAGGGAGATGGCATTAGCTGTGGACCTATTATGCCGGGAGGCAAATTACAAAGAATCAAGGCAGTTTGGTAGGCTGGAGTTGATGTGAGCCAGGAGTAACGACTTGAAGCACTTCCTAATTATAGAAGTCAGAGCCACCGGATGGTTGTCATTGAGGTATGCTGCATGATTTTTCTTTGGCACTGGGATGATGGTGGTCTTCTTGAAGCAGGTGGGGACTTCAGATCTTCGTGAGGAAAGGTTGAAGATGTCTGCAAATACTCCCACCAAGCTAGTTTGCATAAGATCTGAGTGCATGGCTGGGGACTCCGTCTGGGCCAATCGCTTTCTTTCCTGGCTTTGAATAAGGTCTCCTTGGAAAGGATGAAAAACAATTCTCTCTGATAGCTGAATGGCCCCCAAGTCTTAAGCAATTAATTTTTGCTACTTTCAACTTGCTGTTGGGTTTTAATCTCACACAGAAACATAGAAAATAAGTGCAGGAGTTGGCCATTTGGCCCTTTGAGCCTGCCCCCACCATTCAATATGATCACAGTTAATCATGCAATCTCAATATTCCGTTCCTGCCCTCTCCCTATACCACTTGACATCCAGTTCCCTCTTGAGTATATCTAATGACCTGGCGCTAACAGCTTTCTGTGGGAGAGAATTTCACAGGTTCACGACTCTCTGAGTGAAGAGACCTGAATGGCTTTTCCCTTATCCTTCGACTGTGACACCTTGTTGTGGACTTCCCTAACAAAGGGGGCATTCTTCTTGCATCTAGCCTGTCCAGTGCCATCAGAATTTTATGTTTCTATGAGATCCCCCCTCATTCTTCTAAATTCCAGTGAATATAACTCAGCGCCTGAGACCCGGGTTCAATTCCCGACTCAGGCGACTGACTGTGTGGAGTTTGCACGTTCTCCCCGTGTCAGCGTGGGTTTCCTTCGGGTGCTCCGGTTTCCTCCCACAGTCCAAAGATGTGCGGGTCAGGTGAATTGGCTATGCTAAATTGCCCATAGTGTTAGGTAAGGGGTAAATGTAGGGGAATGGGTGGGTTGCGCTTCGGCGGGTCGGTGTGGACTTGTTGGGCCGAAGGGCCTGTTTCCACACTGTAAATCTAATCTAATCTAATAAGCCCAGTCAAAGTAGTCTATGCCATGTTAGTCCTGCCATCTTGGGACCCAGTCTGGTGAACCTTCACTGGAATATCCTTTCTGACGAAACTGTTCAAATGTTGATACTAATTGCCAATACATCAGTAGCTTCAGAGAGTCGGAAAAAAAAAGCTGGGGTGGTTATGGAATACAGAGTCGAGAGTGTGGTCCTGGAAAAGCGCAGCTGGTCGGGCAGCATCCGAGGAGCAAGAGGATCGACATTTCGGGCAAAAGCCCTTCATCAGTTATGGAATGCAGACTGCTTTTTAAAAAATTGTAGTTATAGCATGCTGTTGAGGCAAGACAGAAATAAATATTTCTTCCATCTAGCTTGTTCTGTACTTGCCCTTGAAAATGCCTGATTTTGCATTTGAATCTAAATATGTACACGCATGCTTCTTATTCATATGAGGCAGATCAAATCAAAGTTCACATTGACTTTTTTATACTGCTGCTTTGAACCATATCATATCTACTTGTTCAAGAAAGCCTTTCATCTTTAGTTAGACTTTAAAACAAAATAGTTTTTCTACCAGCTTCACATGGTGTACCAAATACAAAAACTGCTTCCCTGCTGTAAAATATCATGCATATTGCCTCCAGGCCCTTCCTATCAACTGTGACTTCACTTCTTCTGCACAAAACTCCTGAAGCAGCTAAAATAATAAAAGGTGCAAGTTACTACCATTCATCAGTATAGCATTGATTACAGAGAATAAGAAGTTGTCAAAGTGATCACATCAGACAAATACTGGCCTTCTTTTTCTGCCCTTCTGAAGTAAGTTCTAATGACTTAGTCTGTTCTGCCAGTTTTAAATCAAACAGGAGAACTGATTCCTGCAAAACTCATGAAAATTAGGTCATTAGAGTAGCTGGAAAATACTTTCCTTTCAATTTAACACATATCGTTGTCACTTAGGTCAAAATCCTTACGATCAGAACCTGGTTTTCTGTTTCATGGAGAAAAATTTTAATATCCACTGGAATCAATTCCTTTTAGCCCACCACTCACCCCTTTTATAATTTTTGATAACAGGCTTGGTCCCTGTGAATAGCCCCTGGGATACCCCTATCCATCAATCAGTGAACTCCCTATGAGACTTGTATAGCTTAGGGAGCATACTGAATATATTTAAATATGATCTGACATGTTCGAAGCAACAACACAAAGATCTTTGCTTAGAATTCTATGCAAGGGTCCGAAGGGTCTAGATTTTTGATTGGATGACAATTTCGCAGAATGGATGCATGTTCTTTAGAAAATACCACCAATTTTCATTCCATTAATTTCAAGGTTTGGTCTAGCAGCATTATTGCCCTGTTGGTGATTAGATTAGATTAGATTATCTACAGTGTGAAAACAGGCCCTCCAGCCCATTGAAGTCTACACAATGCATACTTGTGCTGCATATTATAGAACTTGCAGTACAAATACACACTATGGATCTGTTTCACTGTTTTACCTCCTGGAATGCAAGTAAGATGCTTTCTAACATCTTTTGAATTTATATGAACATTTCTTTCTCCTCAACTTTCACAATTTTGTTAGAAAAGCTCTAATATTCCTTTATTCTAACATTAAATTATACATTCTCCTAATGTAAATAAACACTAATAAATAGTAAAGAAATATAGATAGCCTTGTCTCCCTTGTGTTTTAGATTAGATTAGATTAGATTAGACTTACAGTGTGGAAACAGGCCCTTCGGCCCAACAAGTCCACACCGACCCGCCGAAGCGAAACCCACCCATACCCCTACATTTACCCCTTACCTAACACTACGGGCAATTTAGCATGGCCAATTCACCTGACCTGCACATCTTTGGACTGTGGGAGGAAACCGGAGCACCCGGAGGAAACCCACGCAGACACGGGGAGAACGTGCAAACTCCACACAGTCAGTCACTTTCCTTTTTGAACAACACTGCCACAAACATCCCATTTGCTCTAATGTTATTGAGTGAAATCTAAAGCTTGTGAAATATTAATGCAACTGATGGAGTCATAAGCATCTGTTCAAAAATTTACTCTCAATTCCTGTATGCACGCAAACAACTGGGTCATCAACAATAACCTGTTCTGCTTCAAGATTCATGAATATGCTTGTCCCTGTTGAAAGATGAATCCTCACTATTGTCATTGTGTTGTATCAATTATCTGGTAGATTTGCCATAACCATCCTGTTACCTGGTAAGGGCCTAGATGATCTGCTTGATATTGTGTGGGTAAAAACAATGACTGCAGATGCTGGAAACCAGAGTCTAGATCTGCCCCTCACATCATCGCTGATGTCACACGCTCAGTGACTTCTGCCCCCCCCCCCACCCCCCACTGCCATGTTTGCCACCACTTCCGCCCCCACCAACGCTACTCACCTGCATTCTGCTGACACGCCCCCCCCCCCCACAGACACCACTGTCACTATCCCCACCCCCCCACAGAACCCTGAAGGGAACACCACCCCTGCTCATGACTCTATCCCTATTCCCCCACCACCACACTCACTCCAGTTACAGGCTCCACCCCCATTCCCAGCTCCACACTCCCACCAAATCCTAGCTCCCAGCTCTGCTGAGTTTTCACCATCCCTCCAGACATCCCCCTCACTGAGGACGAACGATCAGTCCTCAGCAAAGGACTCACCTTCAACCCCCTCCGCCCATGCATCAATGAATTCAATACATGCCGTGACGTCGAACACTTCTTCCGCCGCCTTCGCCTCCGCCTCCAGGCTTACTTTCACAATCAGGACTCCCGCCCACCTTCTGAGGACCCTTCGCCCACCTCCAATACACTCCATCCACCTGGACACTCCGTGCTGGCCTATGACTCGCCTGCGACCTCCTCATTTCCAACTGCTGCCGGGAGATTAACCGCCTCAACCTGTCTACCCCCCTCCCCCACTCCCTCACCCTCACAACATGCAGCTTTCCAATCGCTCTGCTCCAATCCCGACCTTACCATCAAGCCAGCGGATAAAGGGGGCACAGTGGTCGTAGGGTGCACTGACCTCTACACCACTGAAGTCAAAAGCCAACTTGATAACACCTCTTTCTACCGCCCCCTCAACCATGATCCCACCCCCCATCACCAAACCATCATCTCCCAGACCATACAGATCCTCATCACCTCAGGAGATCGCCCACCCACAACCACTAACTTCATAGTCCGGGAACCCCGCACTGCCCCGGTTCTACCTCCTTCCCAAGATCCACAAGCTGGCCGACCCATTGTCGCAGCATACTCTTGCCCCACTGAACTCATTTCTACCTACTTCGACACTGTCCTATCCCCCTAGTCCAGGAACTCCCCACATATGTTCGAGACACCACCCACGTCCTCCACCTCCTCCAAGACTTCCATTTCCCCGGTCCTCAATGCCTCATCTTCACCATGGATATCCAATCCCTCGACACCTCCATCCGCCATGACCAGGGCTTCCAAGCCCTCCATTTCTTCCTCTCCCAACGCCTGCAACAGTACCCTTTCAACGACACTCTCATTTGTCTGGCTGAACTGGTACTCACCCTTAACAATTTCTCCTTCGAATCCTCCCGCTTCCTTCCGACCAAAGGGGTAGCCATGGGCACCCATATGGGCCCCAGCTAGGCCTGTCTCTTTGTTGGTTACGTAGAATAGTCCATCTTCCGTAATTGCACCAGCACCTTTCCCCACCTCTTCCTCCGCTAAATTGATGACTGCATTGGCGCCATCTCGTGCTCCCATGAGGAGGTTGAGCAATTTATCAACTTCACCAACACATTCCACCCTGACCTTAAATTTACTTGGACCATCTCTGACACCTCCCTCCCCTTCCTGGACCTCTCCATCTTCATTAATGATGACCGACTTGACAATGACATTATTTTACAAACCCACTGACTCCCACAGCTATCTGGATTACACCTCTTCCCACCCTACCTCCTGCAACAATGCCATCCCGTATTCCCAATTTCTCCGCCTCCGCCGTATCTGCTCCCAGGAGGACCAGTTCCTCCACAGAACACACCAGATGGCCTCCTTTTTTAGAGACCACAATTTCTCTTCCCACGTGGTTAAAGATGCCCTCCAATGCATCTCGTCCACATCCCGCACCTCCGCCCTCAGATCCCAAGCCTCCAATCGTAACAAGGACAGATCCCCCTGGTGCTCACCTTCCACCCTACCAACCTTCGCATAAACCAAATCATCCACTGACATTTCCGCCACCTCCAAACGGACCCCACCACCAGGAATATATTTCCCTCCCCACCCCTTTCCACCTTCCTCAAAGACCGTTCCCTCCATGACTACCTGGTCAGGTCCACGCCCCCCAACAATCCACCCTCCCATCCTGGCACCTTCCCCTGCCACCGCAGGAATTGCAAACCCTGTGCCCACACCTCCTCTCTCACCTCCATCCAAGGCCCTAAAGGAGCCTTCCACATCCATCAAAGTTTTACCTGCACATCCACCAATATCATTTATTGTATCCGTTGCTCCCAATGCGGTCTCCTCTACATTGGGGAGATTGGGCGCTTCCTAGCAGAGCGCTTTAGGGAACATCTCTGGGACACCCGCACCAATCAACCACACCATCATGTGGCCCTACATTTCAACTCCCCTTCCCACTCTGCTGAGGACATGGAGGTTCTGGGCCTCCTTCACTGCCCCTCCCCCCTCACCTCATCTTCCGCCTCGGAACACTTCAACCCCAGGGCATCAATGTGGACTTCAACAGTTTCCTCATTTCCCCTTCCCCCACTTCAGCCCAGGTCCAAACTTCCAGCTCAGCACTGTCCCCATGACTTGTCCTACCTGCCTATCTTCTTTTCCACCTATTCACTCCACCCTCCTCCCTAACCTATCACCTTCATCCCCTCCCCCACTCACCTATTGTACTTTATGCTACTTTCTCTCCACCCCACCCTCCTCTCACTTATCTCTCCACCCTTCAGGATCTCTGCCTGTATTCCTGATGAAGGGCTTTTGCCCAAAACGTTGATTTTACTGCTCCTCGGATGCTGCCTGAAATGCTGTGCTTTTCCAGCACCACTCTAATCTAGACCCTGGTTTCCAGCATCTGCAGTCATTGTTTTTACCTAGATTAGAGTGGTGCTGCAGAAGCACAGCAGTTCAGGCAGCATCTGAGGACCAGTAAAATCGACGTTTTGGGCAAAAGCCCTTGGGAAAGCCAAATCACTTATTTGTCTCAAGAGAAACGTATGTTGTCTTAAACAAGCTGTAGTTAGATTAGAATAGAATAGAAATAACACTCAGGTATAAGTTATACTGATGTGATGGACATTGTTACAGAGACTATGAAGAAAAGCCAGACAGTAGGTCTTACTCCTTCAAGATCCTAAGTTGTTCTCTCTTCAAATCCATATGACATCATCATAGAGGGTGGTGCTCAAGGCATCCCTCAAAATTAACTCTTCCAGAGCCTTACACCTTATGTAAGAATCATTTCCCAAATGTGTTAAAGTTTTCCCTGAACATCTTTGTTTAAATTTTTCCAAATAGCTTTAAATCTCTGCCATAGTGATGGATCAGCCCTTACGAAAGTCACAACTGATTTCCTCCCTGTGACTGTCTTAATGGCACATTATTCTTGCAAGTTCTACATTTCCAGCTCATTTCAGTCTTTGACATGGTTGATCATAATTCTGTCACTTCATTGAAGCTGAATGAAATGACCTTTATCTCATTTCAAAATTACATATCAGATGGTATTAGGAACATCTTCTGTATTGCAACAAAGTTTCTATGTGTCCCACCCCTGTAGGACGACATCACTCAGACCTCTCCACCTTTGACATTGACTCTTTTGGTGGCCCGTTGGCAAATTGGTAATGTACGAAATGTATTGTGCTTTGTACCTTGGACATCAACAGAAATGAAATATATCAGGCTCCAGTGTGAATGGGACATTATTACAAAGGTTTTGAAATGACACAAACTTTCTATTTCTGTGTAGCCACAGGCTTCACTAATAGCAGACAGCACAGAAAGTAATCAGCATACATACAATCAAATACTGAACAATTGATCACAACACAAAGAACTCTCCAATTTAAACGTTCTGCAAAAACTGGTGAAGTAGTTTTGGTCACAGTATATCCAGCCAAGTCAAAACTGAGTCTAGTGGTTTTCTTATCCATACCAACAGTTTGCAAAAGACATTTCAATTGTGTATCTAAAGTCATTGTCTCACAACTCCTGCTACAGCTCTTTGTTCTATGAAAGACAGCAATTTGTTCTCTGCCCTTTGCAGGGTCTTGGTTCAAGTACTTTCTCCACATTTTCCACATTCTAACAGTTTATGATAAAATGCAAGTACTATAAATTGACAATCAATGGGTAACAGCGGATCAGCAGGCAGCACAGGGAACCTCTACTCATGATATCTTGATAGCTCAGCACTCACTTCCTTTGCTACACTACCATCAAATGCAAATGTACTGCACCCTGTGGTTCTTTATCCACATTAATATTTCAGGCATTAATGTTGTCGATCTCTCAATCATTGCTTATACCAGTATGAATGACAATACAATACAAAGTACTGTTTGCTATTTTGTTATGCACTGTTTTACTATTGGCCTGTGAAGAAGAGAAACAATCTTCTCAGCACCTTGTCAATTTAATTCGTTCCTTTTCAGTACACAAGATGCATGGTATCCATCAGCACTTCATAAATATGATATAGAGATGGAAATTATTGTAAATGTTTTAATACATTGTGATATCATAAATCTGTTTAAAACAATGTGTCTGTGGAGATCCAAGATGGTGGTGATCCAGTAGGTCTGCCCTGCGGAGATCCAGTGTCTCGGGCAGCGCATCGTGGAGGTGGAGCAGTGGACTGTGGCTTCCAAACCCGGGACAGGTGGGGTCCAGGCCCTGGAATGGCAGGTACGAGCTTTAGTAGAGCAGGCCGACGACCTCAAAAATTGAGGCAGTCAGAAGAACATCCGTCTGATCGGGCTGCTGGAAGAGGTGGAAGAAGGCCAGCTAGTCAGTTGTTTGGAGCAATGGCTCCCACAATTTTTGAGGCTGGAAGTTGGAGTGGGCCAGGTGTGGGTCACATGGGCCCACCGGGTCGCAGTGAGCAGGCCCGGGTTGGACCAGCACTCCCGCCCAGTCCTAGTGCGACTCCAGCACTACAGAGATAAGCAAATGGTGCTGAAAACTTCCAGAGCACAGGGGAAGGATCCACAGGCCCTGATATACATGGGATCAAGAATTATGTTTTTCCAAGACTTTTCTGTGGCTGTGGTCTGCAAGAGAAAGTCCTTTGATGAGATAAAGAGGAGGATGAGGGACTTGAATATTCAGTACTCTGTAAGATATCCGGAAAAGGCAAAGGACTTCCTGGGTACCTTAAAATAGACTGGCTGGCTCAAATAATTTGGGCATTAGTGTTCACTTTGTTTTCTCTGGGGTTTGTCTGGTTTACTGGTTTGTTCTTTTATTATGTGGGGGTCCCCTTTTTCTTTTTCTTTCTCTTCTCCCCTTTCATTGTCCTTTGTTTTTCTACCATTCCCTTTTCTTTTCTTCTCCTGGTACGGGATGGGGGTGTGTGGTTTGGACAGTGGAGGGACGAGTTTTTTTTTAACCAGGATTCCCTCGGGTCAAAGTATGGATGGGACGGGCTGAATGTCCACTTCTAATTTTCTTGTTATAAGATACATGTAATTTCTTTTACTTTGCTTTGCCTGAGTTTGGGGTGTGGCTTCAGCTAGAAGGAGCCATGGAGGAGTAAGTGGGTAGTGTGAGTGCCCCCTGTGAGAAAGGGGGAAAGTCTCCTCTTATTTGATTGATATGTTGTTAGACATTTTGATTTGGTAGCTTTTGTAGTTGTATTCTCAAGTTTATACTGTTTTCAATTGGCCCGCTACAAGCAGAGTTCTTCCTCCTGGGTGGGTGGAGCACAGATGGTTCTGGAAGGCTAATAGTTCATTTAAATGGTGCACCTGGAATATTAAGGGGAGTCATTCACCGATTACGAGAAAGAAGATATTTTCAAGCCTTAGAAAAGAAAGGCTAGATGTAACCTTGCTGCAATAATCACATCAAACGAGTAAGTAACATTTAAAGTTACAGCAGGGAGGATTTGGCTTGGTGTTTTTCTCATCTTTTAATTCTAAAAGCAGAGGTGTTGCTATACTCATGCAGAAGAATATCCCATTTCAGCTGTTAGTCCAAATTAAGGACAAATATGGGTGGTTTCTGATCCTTAAAGCTTTAATACATGGAGTGGAATACAGGATTTTGCATGTGTACTACCCGCGGCACACCCACTCAAATCTTCAACAGGTGCACTTTCCAGGTTGATGGCCCTTGGATCGCATCATATGATTATAGGGGGAGACTTAACTGTCTTATGGACCACAAAGTGGATAGGATGCCTAGGGATCTTGCGGGCATATCCCTGCAATCCAGGTAACTGGTGGACCTGAACAGGTAGCTGGGGTTGGTGGATATGTGGAGATGTCTTCACCCTGAGGGTAGGGATTTCACCTTTCTCTCCAACCCACATAAATCCTACACTAGGATTGACATGCTTTTTGCTCCATTGGCCTTTTTGAATTCGGTGCTGTCCTGTAGGATTGGGAACATAGTCATTTCTGATCATGTGGCAGGTTAAGGCCAGTGGTGATGGGACAGGCTTGTGGCATTGGTGCATGGATCCTTTCCTCCTGAAGAATAACAGGTTTACTGAGTCTTGTTCATGGGAATTTAAATTTTTTGGGACATTAATTTGGGTAAGGCTAGTCCACTGGAGTTCTGGGAAACTGTCAGGGTCTATGCAAGGGATTTGATTATTTCTTACTCAGCGACTCAGAAGCAGCAGAGGGGAGAGCATCAGCTTATGCTCGAGGCCCAGCTGAAGGCAGCTGAAACAGCATACTTTGACAGACTGTCTGTGACCAAGTTGCAATAGATTACAGCCCTCAGGGCTACTCTGAATGCTGCACTCACACAGACAACAAAGAGGGAATTTTCCTTTGCAAAACAAAGGTTATTTGAGTATGGTGATAAACCAGGTAGACATCTGGTGTACCTGGCCAGAAAGAAGATTTCCCCCTAGTCAGATAATGTGCTGGTACTCTTACTTGCGATTTCAAAAAGGTTAACTTAGCATTCAGGAAATTCTACTCTGAGTTGTACCGGTTGGAGGGCTGTGAGGACAGATTGGCAAATACGGAATCCTTTTTAAAGACCTTGGACCCCCCAGGTGTAACTTCACAGCACGTGTCTCTTTCGAATGTCCCCCTGATAATCTAAGAGATACAGGAGACGGTGAGGCAGCTCCAGAGTGGTAAAGAGCCTGGCCCAGATGGATTTCAGAGCGAGTTTTATAAGGCATTTATAAACATGCTGGCTGGGCCAATGTTGGATATGTACAATTAATCGTACCATCAGGACTGCCTCCCATCCTCTCTGAGAGAAACAAATATCTCCCTTACTCTTAAGAGAGGGAAAGCCCCAGAAGACTGTACTTTGTATAGGCCCATATTGCTATTAAATGTGGATTTTAAAATTTTGCTGAAAATGCTGGCGTTGAGGTTGGAGAAGGTCTTGCCTTTCATCGTAAAGGAGGACCAGACAGGTTTTATTCAGGGTTGCAGGTCTTCTAACAATATTGCTGAAAATGTGTTGCTGGAAAAGCGCAGCAGGTCAGGCAGCATCCAAGGAACAGGAGATTCGACGTTTCGGGCTTATGCGCTTTTCCAGCAACACATTTTCAGCTCTGATCTCCAGCATCTGCAGACCTCACTTTTTCCCTTCTAACAACATTGGAAGAGTACTAAATATGGTATGCCAGCAATGGTCGATTCCAGGCTTGGTAGTCTCCTTGCATGCAGGGTAAGTATTTGACAGGGTGGTGTGGCCATACTGCTTGTATGTCCTGGAACGGTTTGGCCTTGGTGGGGTCTTTGCCAGGTGGGTGGCAGTGTTATATAATGACCCTAAAGCAGCTGTTCTCACTAATGGTATAAGTCTGACAATTTTAGAATTCACAGAGGCAGCCGACAAGGGTGTCCCCTTTCATCATTAGTATTTACATTGGTGATTGAGCCATTGGCAGAGGCCATCCAGAGGGACCCCAATATAATTGTCCCGGAGATAGGATCAGGAGGGCTTAAAATCATCCTGTATGCAGATGATGTTCTTCTCTTTCTAACTGACCCAATGATATCTGTGCCCCATTTAATACAAGTGATTGATCTATTTGGTTCTTTCTCGGGTATAAAATCAATTTTATGAAGTCAGAGGCCATGCCTGTATGGGGTTTTGTCAGAGTACCTGATCTTGGGCGTGGAATCCTATTCCTCTCAGGTGGTCACAGGGAGGTTTCTTCTATTTAGGCATTTTTATCACCCCGGCCTTTGATGAATTATATAAAGCTAACTTTGTGCAGTTGCTAGAGAAGATAAGACAGGACCTTCAGCGCTGGGAGGATCTTCCGATATCCTGGTTGGGTAGAATAGCTCTGGTCATAATGAATGTTCTTCCTCATTTATCATATCCCAGGTGAATGCTCCCTCTGATGTGCTTGGTGAGTGCTACAGAGGCTTAATGGTTGGCTCGGTTCTTTCATCTGGTGTCTTATTAAGCTTGCCAAATTGCAGCTTCTGTGTGGACTTTCCAGATTTTAAGAAATATCAATTAAGTTTCCAATTTCCTATGTGGCTGATTGACCACAGATCCTGGCAAGCCCAATCTGGTTGGACATGAAGGCCTCCCAGGCAAAATGTCCCCTCATTAATTTGTTGTTTATGGACAAGATGAGGACTGTCATGAAGCATTGCAGAAATCTGATTGGCTTTAACACGGTTAAAGCCTGGAGAATGATGCTGCAAAGTGAGGGCAATTTACAAAAAACTTCTCCGTTTACTCCCATAGTAGGAATGTTAAGGTTCTGGCTAGGATCAATGGTTTCTGGCTTTAGGCTCTGGGAGTCCAGAGGAGTTTCCTGTTTGGGAAATTTATTGGAGGGGGAGGTCATGATGTCTTTCGAGCAGTTGAGTCAGAAATATGAACTATCTTGGAAGGACCTTTTTCGTTACTTTCAGATTAGGGACTTTACAGAACAAGACTACATTAATGGTAAGTCCCTATAGGTCGGATGTGAAGAGGAGAGTACTTCAGTCCACCGGCTCTCTCGGTCAGTACCCTTTATCATTTATTAGGAGGTAGTATCTCGAAGGACATTGAGGGGCTGTGCGAGATTTGGACTAAGGAATTGAGGCTGGAGAGCTTGTCAGAGACATGGAAGGATATTTGGGAGAGCATAAGTAAGATTTAGATTTGGAGTAGGATGCAGGCTATGCAATTCATTGGGCTTATTTGGCACCAGAGATTCTTGCTAAATTTAAGATAGGAGTGTCTCCAATGTGCCCCAAATATAAAACAGATGTTAGTACTCTTACTCATGCCACAAGCTTTGTAGATATTGGGGCACTGTAGGAAGTGTATTGGAAGGGATCTTGGGAACCGAGATCTAGGTAGATCTGGCGTCACTCCTCTTGGTCTGCTGAATCTCCTCTCTTTGGACATGCATGGGAAGAAACTGTTTAGTATTCTTTCATTGTGTGCGAGGAAGAACATTCTGAGGTGTTGGGTGTCAGAAAATCCCCCAGGACTCTCGGGGTGGCATGGGTTAGTTATGGAGCACATCCCCCTGGACTTGCTCACAAGTATGGTGCACCAGAAAACAGAACTCTTCGATAGGACGTGGCTACCCTTTTTTGAACTATATAGATGTAGGCTTGTCGCCTATATTGGTCAGTGCCTTTGTGTAGTCACAAGGGCTGTATCTGGCAGGGTGGGGGCCCCTGGGAGGAGGAACTCCGAATAATACAGGTATGCCAACTGATGCTCCCGTTGAGGAGGAGCTTGGTGGTGAATGTTGTAACTTACTTTAGTTTAATTTGTCTTGGTTCAACTCGGTTTAATTTAGTTTTTTTAATTTAGTTATTTATTGAATTATAGTATGGGTGTTTTTCTCATTTTTTTTTCTTTTAAACTGACTGTGGAGTAGATTAGTAATTTATTTACTGTTATTGTTGTTATATTATAAGATTGTTATACTATTTCATAGTAATTTTATAATTTTGTAAAAACTTCAAAATTTTTTTCTCAATAAAAATATTTACCAAAAAAAAATGTCTGATTTTGCTGTGCATTGCAACCACAACAATTATCCCTCATGATTATAAGTATTGCAGTTTTACTGCCAGCATAGCTGGATTTTTGAAAAGTATGCTATTTGTTGTATAAAAGTTAATTTATCGAATGAAAAGGGTATGATTGAAAGTAACCTGTAATTGGTCAGGCTAGTTCCATTAATGGAAGACAAACTGAAATCAGACAAATGCTTATGACCTTCTGGTTGTTACCAATGCAATTGCTTATAAAAGATAGTGGGGCAAGGGAGAGTGGTTTATTGAGATTAAATCTCCCAGCCTGCATGTGAAATTTAGTATCAAGGGGGAACTAAAATCAAAGCGTTTTTCTCCAGTCCACTGCTATTTTCAAGACAGACCACTGACTCAGATAGGAACCTTGCATGCTTACATGAATTGATGTCCTATTACTTAGCTGGGATCATACAGTAGCTGTCATGTCTTACAAATGGATCCAAATGCTGAATGGAAGTTATAAAACCAGACAATCCAAGAATGTCTTCTTTCAAAAAGCTGAATGTTATGTGATCCTCTGCAGATATCCACTTGTCTCTGGCTACCATTCTGAAAAAGACCCATTTGTTCCCACTGTCTGTCTTCTGCTAGTCAACCAATCCTCTATCCATGCCAGTACCTTTCCCTAGCATCATGGGCACTTATCCTATTTAGCAGCCTCCTTGTGCAGCACCTTGTCAAAGATAGATCATACCCACTGGCTCTCCTTTGTCTAACTTGCTTGTTATCTCCTCAAAGAATTCTAACAGATCTCTCAGGCATGACCTCCCCTTGACAAAGCTGTGCTGACTCAGCCTTATTTTACCATACAGTTCCAAGTATTCTGCAATTTCATCTTTAATAATAGACTCTAAAGTCTTACCAACAACTGTCAGGCTAACTGACTTATAATTTCATGGCTTTGGGCTCCCTCCCTTCTTAAGAAGGGCTGTTACATTGGACTATTTTCCAGTCCTCTCAGACCTCCCATGATTGCAGTAATTCCTGAGAGATCACTACACAATACCTCCACAATTTCTTCAGCTATCTCCTTCAAAATCTGGGGATATAGTCCATCCTGTCTGGGTGATTTAAACATCTTCAGATAAGTAAGCGCTAAGAGGGCAAGTAAGTAATTCAGAGATTTATCCGAGGAAGTATCCGAGGAGCAGGAGAGTCAACGTTTTGAGTATAAGCCCTTCATCAGGAAAGGGTAGAGGGCTGAATGGACTATACCTGTTCCAATATTCTTTGCAAACTGTTAGATTTCACTGCATCCAGTAGGATAGCATCATCTGTGAGTTTACATTTACCGCAATAGCTAACATAGATTGGAAACAAAATTACTACAGCATATTAACAGCAACAATGGATTAATTTTGTGATTCCTATCAGTCATTCTGTGGCAGTTGAGGTGAGGCACTGGATAAATTGGGACCAGACTGATGAGGCTCTCGTTTTCAAAAGTAGTCTCAGGCAGTTACATAGTTCTATCTGGCAAAAGGAGAAGAAATGTCAGCTAATTAATTGGACTAAAATTGAGATCTGCCTGTATAATAATCCAGTAAAAAGATGAAAATGGGTTTTCAGGATTCTTACATTTTTACATATTACATCTTTGTTTCCTTTGAGGATACGGCACCCCAGGCACTTTGCATTAAAAAAAAACTCTTTAGAAGTTCCTAACCGAAAGTCTATTAATAAAGCTTAAGATGTTTGTGTTTCACGTTTATAAATTCAGAACAGAGAGAGAAATATTTTGAGGGTAGGAAGCATTTTTTAGCTACACGCCATTTCATATGTGCCATTTTAACAAAGAAAAGTATTGAATTTGTCTCCTGGGATGTCCTAACTAATTGTCTATTCTAAACCAACAGCACAGAAATAGATAACTCAATAATTATTTTGTCTTTTTTGGGATGTTGGTATACAACAATGAGCTGCTGCTTTTGAGGTCACTAAGAGTTGGGATTACACTCAAAACAAAAACATTTAATAGGCTGTGACGTAGTTTGGGACATCCAAAGTACATTAATTAAGTTTCATGAATGAAAGACTTTTACAGAAATATTAAATTATATAAAGAAACATAGAAATAGACCTTTGGTCCAACCCAGTTTCGATTCACATCTACTCAATATAAAAGTAAGCAGTTGCAGTCACACTTACTTAATCCTGTTCCTTCACCTTCTGATTCAGGAAGAATTTTTATAGAATCCCTGCAGTGCAAAAAAGACACCATTCTCCTGCCAGGCTTTTACCATGACAAAGCTACATATCCCTGGATACAGCAGGGGATTCTTAGCATGGCCAACCCACCTAACCAATACATCTATCAGATGGCAACCACACAGACATGAGTAGAGCATGTAAACTCCACACAAGCAGTTATCAAAGACTAGGATTGAACCTGGGCCACTGGTGCTGTGAGGCAGCAGTGTTAACCACTGTGCTATCCAATCAATTGCAATCATACTTCTCCATCAGAGTAGGATGCTTGTACAGTTATGCAAGTATGTTACAACAGAGACTGCATTTCCAAGTATTTAATTGTGAAGCATTTTGGGACATCCTGAGATTAAGATGTTGTATAAATGGTGCACAGCAAAAATATTTTCATTAAATTGCATTCCCATTTCTACTTAATTGTTGACCCCCGCTATCTTAACTACGTCCTTTTTTAAAAAGCCAGGCAAAGTTTTGTTTTGTTCAGCTAGCCAGTGGATTGTAATTCAGCTACAATGGAGGGACTGCAGATGCTGGAAACCAGAGTTTAGATTGGAGTGGTGCTGGAAAAGCACAGCAGGTCAGACAGCATCCGAGGAGCAGGAAAGTCGACATTTCGGGCAAAAACCCTTCATCAGAAATGGAGCTAAAAGGGCTTTTTGCCTAAACTGTCAATTTTTCTGCTCCTCGGATGCTGCCTGACCTGCTGTGCTTTTCCAGCACCACTCTAATCTAAAAACTGTTGGGAAGGCCATCAGCTTTCAGAATGCAGGAATCTAAGTAAGTTCAAATCTATCCCATCATTTTTGCCTCAGCCACTAACCCTGGAAATGAATCCCACAGATTCACAACTTCCTGTGTAAAGGCACAGCCACTAAAATATTGATTTGGAGGTGCTGGTGTTGAACTGGGGTGTACAAAGTTAAAAAATCACACAACACCAGGTTATAGTTTCCAAATAAACCTGTTAGACCTAACCTGGTGCGGGGATATTTTTAACTAAAATACTGCTTGATGAAAGAGCCCTGAACACACTTTAGGAATTCTAATCCCTTTTCTCCACATACATAGTCATAGAGAGTGTATAGCATGGAAACAGATGCTTTGGTCCAACTTATCCATGCCGACCAGATATCCTAAATTAATCTAGTCCCATTTGCCAGCATTTGGCTCATATCCCTCTAAACCTTCCTATTCATATACCCATCCAGATGCATTTTAAATGTTGTAACTGCACCAGTCTCCATTACTTCCTCTGGCAGTTCATTCCACACTCACAACAGCCTCTGTGTGAAAATGTTGCCCTTTAGGTCACTTTTAAACCTTTTCCCTCTCACCGTAAACCTGTGCCTTCTAGTTTTGGACTCCCCAACTCAGGGAAAAGACCTTATCTATTTAACCTATCGATGCCCTTCATGATTTTATAAGGGGCACTCCAGGAAAACAAAGCCCCAGCCTACTCAGCATCTTTCTGTAGCTCAAACCCCCCCAATCTTGGCAACATCCTGTAAATCTTTTCAGAATCCTTCCAAGTTTCACAACACTCTTCCCATAACAGGGAGACCTGCAAGGCCTCTTTGGGTCATGGCTGACAATGGGTTGCATCTTCCCTGTTTTAGCTTTCTCCTTCCCTGAAACAACATCACTTGTGACTGAAGAGACCAATACTGGAGTGACAGTCCTGGTCACACCTCTATGTGATCATCGATCTGCTAGAGCTGCTGCACTCCTTCCTGTGTGCCCATTTGTCTGCTGCAGCACTCATCAGGGAGACCAGATCTTTGCTATTCCAATTACAAAGTGATCATTTAAAATCTCCCAGAATACACTTTATGATATCTCTACTCAGCCCCAAAATCTAATAGCTGACTTCTTTCCTTCTTTGCATTATTTGAAGAGCTGGAATACACCTAACTTATGTAATAGGTATGTTTCATCTTTGAAATTTATTGCTTCTGTCAGTACTATTTCCCTACTTAAATATAATTTTGACAGTATGTATTCCTCTTGTTTTATTAATATTGCCACTCTGCCTTCCTTTGTAGTTTTTGTTTCTCCTCAATATATTATGCCTGATGAGGTTTGTTTTCTTCTTTTGTCCATTTTTTGGTTAGTTGGTATAACTTTGTCCACCCTTTAAGCATGGAGAAACTTAAAAAATGTGTTGCTGGAAAAGCGCAGCAGGTCAGGCAGCATCAAAGGAACAGGAGAATCGACGTTTCGGGCATAAGCCCTTCTTCAGGAATGAGGAGGGTGTGCCAAGCAGGCTAAGATAAAAGGTGGGGAGGAGGGACTTGGGGAAGGGGCACTGGGAATACGATAGGTGGAAGGAGGTTAAGGTGAGGGTGATAGGCCGTAGAGGGGGTGGGGGCAGAGAGGTCGGGAAGAAGATTGCAGGTCAAGAAGGCGCTTCTGAGTCTGAGGGTTGGGACTGAGAAAAGGTGGGGGGAGGGGAAATGAGAAAGGTGGAGAAATCTGCATTCATCCCTTGTGGTTGGAGGGTTCCTAGGCGGAAGATGAGGCGCTCTTCCTCCAGGCATCATGTTGCCATGGTCTGGCGATGGAGGAGGCCAAGGACCTGCATGTCCTTGGCGGAGTGGGAGGGGGAGTGAAAATGTTCAGCCACAGGGCGTTTGGGTTGGTTGGTGCTGGTGTCCCAGAGGTGTTCTCTGAAATGTTCCGCAAGTCTCCCCAATGTAAAGGAGGCCACATCGGGTGTAGCAGATGCAGTAAATGATGTGTGTGGAGGTGCAGGTGAATTTCTGACGGATATGGAAGGATCCTTTGGGGACTTGGAGGGAAGTGAGGAGGGAGGTGTAGGCGCAAGTTTTGCATTTCTTGCGGTTGCATGGGAAGGTGCCGGGAGTGGACGTTGGGTGGGTGGGGCGTGTGGACCTGACGAGGGAGTCACGGAGGGAGTGGTCTTTCCGGAACGCTAATAGGAGTGGGGAGGGAAATATATCCTTGGTGGTGGGATCTGTTTGGAGGTTGGTGCGATGGGAGGTGAGGACCAGTGGGGTTCTGTCCTGGTGGCGATTGGAGGGGCGGGGTTCAAGGGCGGAGGAGAGGGAAGTGGAGGAGATGCAGTGGAGAGCATCGTCAACCACGTCTGAGGGGAAATTGCGGTCTTTGAAGAAGGAGGCCATCTGGGTTGTTCGGTATTGGAATTGGTCCTCCTGGGACCAGATGTGGCGAAGGCGAAGGAATTGGAAATATGGGATGGCATTTTCATAGGGGGCAGGGTGGTAGGAGGTGTAATCTAGGTAGCTGTGGGATTTATAGTGAACGTCCGTGTTGAGTCGGTCGTCCGAGATAGAAATGGAGAGGTCTAGGAAGGGGAGAGAGGAGTCTGAGACGGTCCAGGTAAATTTGAGTTCGGGTGGAAGGTGTTAGTAAAGTGGATGCACTGTTCAACCTCCTCATGGGAGCACGAGGTAGCGCCAATACAGTCATCGATGTAGCGGAGGAAAAGATGAGGGGGTGGTGCCAGTGTAGCTGCGGAAGATGGACTGTTCCACATATCCAACGAAGAGGCAGGCATAGCTGGAGCCCATGTGGGTGCCCATGGCTACTCCTTTGGTTTGGAGGAAGTGGGAGGATTGGAAAGAGTTGTTCATAGTGAGGACCAGTTCAGTCAGTCAAAGGAGGGTGTCAGTGGAAGGGTACTGGTTGATTTGGCGGGAAATGAAGAAGCTAAGGGCTTTGAGACCTTCGTGATGGGGGATGGAGGTGTATAATAACAGAACCAGAACTGCCCTTTGATATATGGACAATTTCACAGTCATCCTCAGAGTCGCTGTATTTAGTAAAACATATCTAGCAGGGCGGCCCCTGCTTTCAGCTTCTGTGATGGCCGTTATGCAATTCACCAACTTGTAGACCATCCCTTCAAACTCCTCCACTATCTTTGGACATTTCTTAGCAGCTTCAAACAGCAGCATAGTCTAAATCAGCCAACTAACATCTGAGAGATTCAGAAAGTGAACCAACACCACACCAAGATGCCAAGATCTTTACCAATATACTGCATCAATTGCATTTTCCTCCCCTAAAGTCTGGCACTGTAGATAAAGTTATGTAAAAAATATTTAACTTTGAAAGAAAATATCCATTCCTTATTGTTAAGTTGATCAGAGCCAGAAAGCATAATGGCATCCAATCACATTCAATCAGTTACAATGTCACATGTCACAAAAAGAAGCTCATCCATTGTTTGTAGACTTTTAGTCTTTATGCACTGGTGCATAAATTTTAGCATATTAATGTATAAAATGCCAAACATCCCCAGCTGTGTAAAAGAGATAAGGAAACAAGAAAGGTTTGCTTTTTCACAATATATTATCACATCTCTCAGAAAAGTCTAACGAGTTGCAAAAGCAATCAATTACTTTGATGTACAGTGACTTGTATTATGTAGGCAAAAATTATACTGACATAATAATGAGCAAACTCTTACATATCACCTGAACATGGCTGACTGGTTGGCATTCTACTTAACATAAGCTTCCCAGAAATTACAAAATGTAAACCATAAATTAAAAAGTGCTACATTTTGTGTCTAAATATTTATTTTGATGTCGTGAGGTGCATTTTCTGTGGGAGATGAAAGAAAATAGTGTATATTTCTAGTCCACATCTAAAGTTATTGATGGGATTGGAAATGAAGGTGACTGCAGCTGTGGTTTTTCCCACTGATCAAGATTTCCACTTTCTGACCAGCCTGCGTTATTCACCTGTCCATAGATTTACACATGCTGTCCTTGGACAGTGTTGGACAGGTTCACTGACAGAAGAGATTGTTTCAGGAGGTCATCTCACCTAACTTAGCCAGTCTGGATTAACATCACAGAGACAGTCAGTGCTACTGGCTTGTACCAAATAACTAGAGATCACAGCCACACAAAACTCAATAATCTCCGAAACACCACAAGGGTGAGTGGCACCATCTTCTCACTGCTAGCTCACATTCACAGGTACTTCACTCAATTAAACAGCATCTCATGAAGTCTTCTCTTTGGACTGCAAACCTGAACATCATAAGCCTGATATGAATGTGAATGTTACTTGGCACTTGTCAGGCCAAGCCTAAACATTGTCTAGACCCTATTACATTTGAGCATGGACTGTTTCAGATTATGAGAAGTCATGAATATTGCTGAAAATCGTGCAATCTTTGGCAAGCATCCCCCCTTCTGACCTTATGATGGAGGGAAGGTCACTGATGAAGCAGCTGAAGATAATTGAGCCTAGGACACTACCCTGAGGAACTCCTACAGTGTTGGCCTGGATGTGAGATAACTGACCTCCAATAACCACTACCATCTTCCTATGTGCCAGGTGCGACTCCAACCAGCAGATACTTTGCCCCAATTCCAATTGATTCCAGTCTTGATAGGGTTCCTTGAAGCTACACTTAGGTATATGTAGCTTTGATCTAAAGGGCTATAGGATGGGGCTGAATAGGTTAGGCTGCTTTCCCTGGAGCATCAGAGGTTGAGGGGTGACCTTATAGAGACTTATAAAATCATGAAGAGCATGGATAAGGTAAATAGACAAGGTTTTTTTCCGTGGGGTGAGGATGTCCAAAGCTAGAGGGTATAGGTTTATGGTGAGAGGAGAAAGATTTAAAAAGGACCTTAGGGGCAACCTTTTCAGACAGAGTGTGATGTGTGAATGGAATGAACTGCCAGGGGAAGTGGTGGAGGCTGGTACAATTCCAACATTTAAAGGGCATCTGGTTGGATATATGAATGGGAATGGTTCAAAGGGATATGGACCAAGTGCTGGCAAAAGGGACTAGATTAGTTTGGGATATCTGGTTGGCAGAGTTGGACCAAAGGTTTTGTTCCTGTGCTGTATATCTCCATGACTCAATGACTGTCACTCTCGCTTCATCTCTCGAATTCAGGTTTTTTTTTGACCACGTTTGAACCAAGGCTGTAACGAGAACACAATCTGGGCATGACTGAGCATATTGATGAGCAGGCACTACTTGATAACATTGTTGATGACATCTTCATCACCTTATTGATGATTGACCATAGAATGATTGGGGGTAATTTGCCAGGTGGGTTTTGCCCTACCTTTTGTTTACAGGACATACCTGGGTAATTTTCCACAATTTCAGGTAGATGTCAGTGTTGTATCTGTACTGGAATAGCTTGTCTATGGGAGCGCAAAGTTCTAGAGTATATGTCTTCAGTACTATTGCCAGAATGTTGTCAGGGCCCATAGCCTTTGCAGCATCCAGTGCCTCCAACTTTTTCTTGATATCATGTGGAGTGAATCAAATTGGCTGAAGACTGGTATCTGTAATGATGGGGACCACTGGAGGAGGCCGAGATGGATTGATTGATTGCACAATTGATTTTCAGATCAATATGCAAAGTTTAGACATTACATTTGCTGCAGTGACTATCAAGCTCTGCCTGTGACCCATGAAATACCCTCAATACTTTGCATCCTTTATTCTATAGTGCTGTCTCTGCCCTGATGACCCATCAACCTCCCCTCGCCTCAGCTGAGTGCCACCATGTGACCATTCATGTTGCTGTTTTACCATCCTTAACTTCTGAGGTGCTGATAGCCTTGCTGTCTCTGCACCTTTCCCCAAATGGAAGCCAGAGGGACAATGATTTGTATTGACCTCCGATGTCCGAAACTATCCATTATTCACTCTCTCAAGCAGCTCCCAGCCCTTTATATTCAATAGTTTTCTGTGACTGTGGCCATTCACTAAGCTGTCCAAAGCAATCAGGCCAATCCCCCTTAGACCTGAGCTGCCTGCAGCCTGGACATACCAAGAACTAACCTTAAACCTCCTTCAGACTATGTGTGAAACCCTCTCTCCTCCCCTACCCTGTACAGCCCACTCTTGAAATGAGTTTTCAGACATCCTTGACTGACTGATCAGTAAGACTTGAACTGATTTTATTTTAGATTGCCTGACTGACCATGACTTAATTTCTGGATGGGTTGCTGTTGGGCCAACCTGCCTAATTGGCTGTGGACAATTCCTATCTCCTCCCTCACCAACCTAGCTCATAGACTCATGGACTGACTGTAGCAGCACCCTGGAGTGCCTTCCACATGCACTCTATAAAACATGCCTCCTGTTGTCCTTTCTCACACCACCACAGTCTTGATGCACATGCAGTGTGATTGTTGCATGTGCTGCAGCTACATGCATCGCCTCTGATGCTGATGCAACACCATGCTGTTCAGTGACATGTGTCCTTCCCCTTTTACATTGATTCTTCACTGTTTCCTAAGGACACAAGCACTTGCCTTGCCATCAGCTCTAAAGTGTCACCTGAGAGTTGTTGTCTGAATCCTCAGCCCTGAAGTGCCACTTGAGAAAGAGATGTTGGTGCATTGTTGTGCCCAGTTGGATGCAGCAATGGCCCATGCGACACTGTAAGTTTGCCAACATGAAGATGTTTATTGCTGTTGTTGCAGTTATGGTGAAGGTGAGGAGCATTGTGAAGGCTGTCATTGGATACAGTGAATGTTGTGCACTCACCTAGATTGGAGGTAGATGCCCCACATTAGCAAGTACACACTTGTATATGCTATTGGGTTTCTGAAGTATTGATTGAGCACAAGTTGATTCAGAAGAAGAAGTTAATTCGAGTCAGTAAGGAATTACTGAGATGTGACTGCTTATACATAGGCTTTTTGCCACCTTCAGTGAAGGAGGATTTAATTGCGAAAGTTTGAATGTGATTTTGGATTCTCGCCCAATGAAATTATCACCATGTCAACTATCCCGAATTAGTCCTTGCCTTTCCAAGTACATGTAAATCCTGTCCTTCAGGATTCCCTCCAACAACTTGCCCACCACCGGTGTCAGGCTCACCGGTTTACAGTTCCCTGGCTTTTCCTGACCAACTTTCTTATATAGTGGCACCACTTTAGCCATCTTCCTGTCTTCTGGCACTTTGCCTATGCTTATTGATAATACAAATTGCCAAAATACTTTTTGTTTTACCAATTCCAATTTACTTTTCATCATCAGATTTTATGTTCAATCATTATCCTCATCCATTTCTCCGTCTCTAATCACTGAATTGTACTTTATTTTATTTACACTTGGTTGGCTCTCAATTTGAGACCTGTATCTTTGCCCACACTCTCCTGCCTCACGTATGACTCTCAGATGCTGAATTTCTGACACTGATTCATTTTTTATTTCAAACGTAAGTACAAATAAATCATATTTTGACGTTACATTATTCTTCATTATTTACAAATGCACTCAAGGATCTTCTGTTTAATTTGCTGACATTTGTAAAGTGAGCCAATTGTTTCACATATAATTAAACAAAGTCAGCACTTCAACATGGGAAGATTAGATTAGATTACTTACAGTGCGGAAACAGGCCCTTCGGCCCAACAAGTCCACACCGACCCGCCGAAGCGCAACCCACCCATACCCCTACATTTACCCCTTACCTAACTCTACGAGCAATTTAGCATGGCCAATTCACCTGGCCTGCACATCTTTGGACTGTGGGAGGAAACCAGAGCACCCGGAGGAAACCCACGCAGACACGGGGAGAACGTGCAAACTCCACACAGTCAGTCGCCTGAGTTGGGAATTGAACCTGGGTCTCAGGCGCTGTGAGGCAGCAGTGCTGCCCACAATATGCTGGCACTATCCTCATTATATGTAGGGAGCTAAAGGAGCCAGCTTGGGCTTATGTGGGAAAAGAAAACCACTTACTAATCTAGCTGGGAAGTCGATTTGATTGCATGCTAACAAGTTCATTGAATGTTAGCAACTAGTTACTGACTACATTGATATGTTAGTCATTATTCTAGGAAGATAAAAATCACACAACACAGGTTATAGTCCAACAGGTTTATTTGGAAGCACTAGCTTTCGGAGTGAAGGGAGACATGACAATCAAACAAATTTAAAGGCTTTGAGCATTAATGCTCAAAGCATTCAGAACTAGGTAGACAAAATGATGGTGCAAGTCGAGGGAAATCAAGGTCAAAAGGATGTGAAGCTAGTTAGGGGGGTGCAGATGCTCAGCAGAAGTTAAAGTAACAGGACAGAGAGTTTGGTAAGGGTTAGGAATCAAACTTCAGACACAGCAGACAAAAGAACAACAATGAGAAGGGGGCAGTCAATGCAGGACTGAGGGTAGTGGACTTAAATGCACACAGTATATGAAATAAGGTAAATGAGCTTGTAGTGCACATTGAAATTGATAGTTACAATGCTTTGGGTATCACAGGGACATAGCTGCAAGTGGATCAGGGCTAGGACTAAATAGGTGATGGATTCTCAGGGGAATGTAGCACGAACAGCCATGTTTCTGGTATTGAGACTGGTTGTAATACAATGAGGGGTATGCTGGGTTCCAAGATATCAATTGTGTTAGGGGACTCTCTAGTCCAAGGCACAGACAGATGTTTCTGTGGCCAGAAGCAAAAATTCAGAATGGTGTGTTGCCTCCCTGGTGTCAGGATCAAAAATGTCTCAGAGAGGATGCAGAATGATCTCAAGGGGGAGAGAGCTCAGCAAGAGGTCATTGTTCACATTGGAACCAATGACAAAGGAAGAGAAAAGGTTGAAATGCTGAAGGGAGAATACAAAGAGTTAGGCAGGAATTTTAAAAGGAGGTCCTCGAGAGTAGTAATATCTGGATTACTCCCGGTGTTACGAGCTAGTGAGGGTAGGAATAGGAGGATAGAGCAGATGAATGCATGGCCGAGGAGCTGGTATATGGGAGAAGGATCTACATTGGAATCTCTTCTGGGTAGAAGTGACCTGTACAAGAAGGATGGATTGCACCTGAATTGGAAGGGGATTAATATGCTGGCAGGGAGATTTGCTAGAGCAGCTTGGGAGAATTTAAACTAGTAAAGTGGGGGTTGAGACCCAGGGAGACAGTGAGGAAAGAGGTCAATCTGAGACGGATACAGTTGAGAAAAGAAGTAAGCAAACAGGGCAGGCAGGGACAAAGCAGAGAACAAGGTAGGACTCATAAATTAAACTGCATTTATTTCAATGCAAGGGGCCGGAAGGCAAATGAACTCAGGGCATGGTTAGGAATATGGGACTGGGATGTCATAGCAATTACAGAAATATGGCTCAGGGATGAAGAGCACTGCTTAATGTTCCAGGATACAAATTCTACAGGAAGGACAGAAAGGGAGGCAAGAGAGAGAGTGGACTTTTTGATACGGGATAGCATTACAGCTGTATTTAGGGAGGATATTCCCTGAAATACATTCAGTGAAGTTATTTGGGTGGAACTGAGAAATAAGAAAGGGATGATCACCTTATTGGGATTGCATTATAGACCCCCAAGTAGTCAGAGTGAAATTGAGAAACAAATTTGTTAAGAGATTTCAGTTATCTGTAAGAATAATAGGGTGATCATGGTAGGGGATTTTAACTTTCCAAACATAGACTGGGTCTGCCATGGTGCTAAGGGTTTAGATGGAGAGGAATTTGTTAAGCATGTCCAAGACAGTTTCTGATTCAGTATGTGGATGTACCGACTAGAGAAGGTGTAAAACTTGACCTACTCTTGGGAAATAAGGCAGGGCAGGTGACTGAGGTGTCAGTGGGGGAGCACTTTGGAGCCAGTGACCATAGTTCTATTAGTTTTAAAATAGCGATGGAAAAAGATAGACCAAATCAAAAAGATGAAGTTCTAAATTGAAGGATGGCTAATTTTGACAGTATTAGGCAAGAATTTTCGAAAACTGATGGGAGGCAGATGTTCGCAGGTAAAAGGACGGCTGGAAAATGGGAAGCCTTCAGAAATAAGATAACTAGAGTCCAGAGACAGTATATTCCTGTCAGGGTGAAAGGAAAGGCTGGTAGGTGTAGGGAATGCTGGATGACTAAAGAAATTGAGGGTTTGGTGACAAAAAAGAAGGAAGCATTTGTCAGGTATAGACAGGATAGATTGAGTGAATCCTTAGAAGAGTATAAACGCAGTAGGAATATACTTAAGAGGGAAATCAGGAGGGCAAAAAGGGGACATGAGGTAGCTTTGGCAAATAGAGTTAAGGAAAATTGAAAGGGTTTCTACAAATACATTAAGGACAAAAGGTAACGATGAGAGAATAGGGCTCCTCAAAGATCAGCAAGGAGGCCTTTGTGTGGAGGTGCAGGAGATGGGGGAGATGCTAAACAAGTATTTTGCATCAGTGTTTACTTTGGATTAGGACATGGAAGATATAAAATGTATGGAAAGAGATGGCGACATCTTGAAAAATGTCCATATTATAGGGGAGGAAGTGCTGAATGTCTTGAAACACATAAAAGTTGATAAATCCGCAGCACTTGATCAGGTGTACCCTAGAACTCTGCGGAAGCTAGGGAACTGATTGCTGTGTCTCTTACTGCGATATTTGTATCATCGATAGTCACAGTTGTTGGAAGGTGTGGAAGGTTCCACAGGTGCTGGAAGACTGGAGGTTGGCTAACATGGTGCCACTGTTTAAGAAGGGTGGTAAAGACAAGCCAAGGAACTATAGACCAGTGAGTCTGATGTCAGTGGTGGGCAAGTTGTTGGAGGGAATCCTGAGGGACAGGTTGTACATGTATTTGGAAAGAAAATCACTGATTAGGCATAGTCAACATGGCTTTGTGCGTGGGAAATCATGTCTCACAAACTTGATTGAGTTTTTTGAAGAAGTAACAAAGAGGATTGATGAGGGCAGAGCGGTAGATGTGGTCTATATGGACTTCAGTAAAGCGTTCGATAAGGTTCCCCGTGGGAGACTGGTTAACAAGGTTAGATCTCATGGAATACAGGGAGCACTAGCCATTTGGATACAGAACTGGCTCAAAGGAAAAAGACAGAGGGTGGTGATGGATGGTTGTTTTTCAGATTGGAGACCTGTGACCAGTGGAGTGCCACAAGGATCGGTGCTGTGTCCACTACTTTTCCTCATTTACATACATAATTTGGATGTGAGCTTAAGAGGTACAGTTAGTAAGTTTCCAGATGACACCAAAATTGGTGGCGAAGTGGACAGCAAAGAAGGTTACCTTGGATTACAATGAGATCTTGATCAGATGAGCCAATGGGCTGAGGAGTGGCAGATGGAGTTTAATTCAGATAAATGTAAGGTGCTGCATTTTGGGAAAGCATATCTTAGCAGGAGTTATACACTTAGTGTTAAGATCCTGGGGAGTGTTGCTAAACAAAGAGACCTTGGAGTGCAGGTTCATAGCTCCTTGAATGTAGAATCGCAGGTGGATAGGATAGTGAAGAAGGCGTTTGGTATGCTTTCCTTTATTGGTCAGAGTATTGAGTATAGGAGTTGGGAGGTCATGTTGCGGCTGTACAAGACATTGGTGAGGCCACTTTTGCAATATTGTATGCAATTTTGGTCTCCTTCCTATCAGAAGGATGTTGTGAAACTTGAAAAGGTTCAGAAAAGATTTACAAAGATGTTGCCAGGGTTGGAGGATTTGAGCTATAGGGAGAGATTGAATAGGGTAAGGCTGTTTTCCCTGGAGCATCAGAGGCTGAGGGGTGACCTTATAGAGGTTTTAAAAAATCTTGAGGGGCATGGATATGATAGATAGACAAAGTCTTTTCCTGGAGTGGAGGAGTCCAGAACTAGAGGGCATAGGTTTAGGGTGAGAAGGGAAAGATATAAAAGAGACCTGACGTCAAACTTTTTCACACAGAGGATGGTGCATGTATCAAATGAACTGCCAGAGAAAGTGGCAAAGGCTCGTACAATTGCAACATTTAAAAGGCATTTGGATGGGTATATGAATAGGAAGGGTTTGGAGGTGCTGGCAGGTGGGACTAGATTGGGTTGGGATATCTGGTTGGCATGGGACGAGTTGGACTGAAAGATCTATTTCTGTGCTGTGCATCTCTATGACTCTATGACGGGCAGTTGGGCAGAGGGGCTGGGGTTGCCTTGTTTGTAAGAAATACAATTAAATCAATAGCAAGAAGCGATAAGATTGGAAGGTGTAGAATCTGTATGGGTAGAGTTGAAGAATTGCAATGGAATAAAGATCCTGATGGAAGTTGAGTACAAGACTCACAGTAATAGTCTAGATGTGGGGCAGAAAGTAAATCAGGAGATAAAGGCATTCAAGAAAGGCATGATTACAATAATTATGGGAGACCTCAATGTGCAGATGGAGTTGGAATATCAAGTTGGTAGCAGATCTCAAGGAGAGGCAGTCATGGCAACTCGACAAGTATTCATTTTGGAGCAGCTTGTGGTAAAACCCACTGGAGAATGGGTAATTCTGGATTTGGTGATGTGTAATGAGGCTGGCTTGATTAGGGAGCTTAGGGTGAAGGAACTGCTAATGGTCAGTAACCATAATATGATTAAATTAACCCTGCAATTTGAGAGGGAGAAGCTGGATTCAGATGTAACTGTATTACATTTGAGTAAAGGTAACTAAAAAGACATGAGGGAGCAGTTGGCCAGAGTTGATTGGAAGGGCAGCTTAGAAGGGACGACCATGGAGCAGCAATGGCAGGAGTTTCTGGCACCAATTCGAAAGGCCCAGCAGAAATTGATCTCAAGGAAGAAGAAATGTACTAACGGAAGGATGAGCCAATCTCGGCTGACAAGGCAAGTCAGGGAAAGCATGAAAGCAACAGAAAAAACATACAATATGGTGAAGATTAGTGGGAAAATAAAGGATTGGGAAGCCTTCAAAAAGCAGCAGAGGCAACTAAAATAAAACAATATTGGGGGAGAAGATGAAAAATGAGGGTAAGCTGCCTAGTAATCTAAAATAAGATTGCAAGTGTTTTCAGATATATAAAAGGTAAGAGAGAGCTAACAGTGGACATTGTACTGTTGGAAAATGAGGCTGGAGAATTAGGCATGGGGAACAGAGGAGAGATGGAGGAATTGAATAGAGGAACTGAGCTGACACTTTGCATCAGTCTTTGTAATGGAAGACACCAGTAGCATACTAGTACTTCAGAAGGGTCAGGAATCGGGGGCAGAGATGACCATCAATAAAGAGAACATGCTGGAGAAGCTGAAAGGTCTGAAGGTGGATAAAACACCCAGACTAGCTAGACTACACCCCAGAGTTCTGAAGGTGGGATGGCACAATGGCTCAGTGGCTAGCACTGCTGCCACCCAGCACCAGGGACCTGGGTTCAATTCCCCTCAGGTGATTATGTTTGTAAATTCTCCCTGTGTTTATGTGGGTTTCCTCTGGGTGCTCTGGTTTCCCCCCACAGTCCAAAGATAGGCAGTTTAGGTGGATTTGCCATACTAAATTGTTCACAGTGTCCAAGGATACACAGGTGGAGTAGCCATTGGAAATGCAGGGTTACAGAGATATGGTAGTTGGGGGGTGGGTCTGGGTGGAATACTCTTTGGAGGATCAGTGTGGTCTTGATGGGCTGAGTGGCCTGCTGGAGGGATTCTAAAAGATAGCTGAGGAGATTGTGGAAGCATTTGTGGTGAACTTCCAGGAACCACTTAGTGAGGGAGCGTTCTAGAGGACGAGTAAATGGGTAACTTAACACCCTGTTCAAGAAGTGAAGGAGGCAGAAGACATGAAATTGTGGGCCAGATAGTCTGACCTCAGTTGTTGGTAAGATTTCAGAGTCCATTATTAATTATGAGGTTGCGGAGTACGTGGAAGTATGTGATAAAATAGGGCTGAGTCAACACTGACGACTCTATTAGAATTCTTTGAAGAGGTATTGTGCAAGGAGGAAGGGAGAATCCTCATTGAAACTTAGAGAAGTTAGATAAAGAAGAGCTATTGAACATTGTCTATTTGGATTTTCAGAAAGTCTTTGACAAGGTGCCAGACTAAATAAGGCAAGACCCTGTGGTGTTCGGGGAGGTATCAGTATGGAGAGAAAATTAGTTGACTGGCAGATGGCAGAGAGTGGGGATAAAGGGATCTTTTTTCAGGATGACAGCTGATGACCACAGGAGTTCCACAGAGGTCCATTTTGGGATAATTCACAACTATTCACATTACATATTAAAGATCTAGACAAAGGAACTGAGGATGTTGTTGCTAAGTTTGCAGGTAACAGAAAGATAGGTGGAGGGACAGATAGTGTTGTGGAGACAGAAAGGTTGCAGAAGGATGTGGACAGACAAGGAGGATAGGTAAATAAGTGGCAGTTGGAATACAATGTGGGAAAGTGTAAGGTCATTAACTTTGGGAGGAAGAATAGAAGTGTCGACCATTTTGCAAATGGGGGGAAAAGACTTCCGAAATCTGAAGCATCAGGGGCCTTAGGAGTCCTGGTTCAGGATTGTCTAAAGTTGTAGGCCAGATGCAGTTTCAGTTGGCAGTTAGGAAGGCAAATGCAATTCTAGTCTTCAAAAGGGCTAGAATACAAAAGCAGGGATTTACTGCTGAGGCTGTATAAGACTCTGGTCAGACAACATTTGAAATATTGTGAGCAGCTTTATGCCTGGATGTTGCCTGGACTCAACGATCTGAGTTGGAGGGAGAGGTTGGACAAGCTTTGAGGTTTTTGCTTAGGGTATTGGAGATTGAGGAGGGACCTCATACAGTTATGTAAGATTATGAGAGGCACAGCTAGGGTGAATACATTCAGTCTTTTTCTCAAAGAATGTACTGGACTTGGAGGAGGTTTACAAGAATGATTCTGGGGATGAAAGACTTGCTATATGAGGAGTGGTTGAGGATTCTGGGTCTGCACACAATGGAGTTTCAAAGGAGGAAGGGGGAATCCTCATTGAAACTTACAGAATATTACGAGGCCTGGATAGAACGAACATGGAGAAGATGTTTCCACTTGTAGGAGAGATTTGGACCTGAGGGCAGAGCATTAGAGTAAAGGCACTACTCTTTAGAATGGATATAAGAAGGATCTTCTTCATCTAGAGGGTGGTGAATCTATGGATCATATTGGAACTGATGGCAGTGGAGCCCAAGTTACTGAGTGTATTAAAGACAGAGATGGAGAGGTTCTTGATTAGGAAGGAGATCAAGCGTTGCAGGGAGAAAGCAGAAGATTGGGGTTGAGACATTTATCAGTCATGTTTGAATGGTGGACAGACTCAGTGGGCTGAATGGCCTAATTCTGCTCCAATATTTTATGACTTTATTATCACCTGCAAATTATCTTTGGTGCCCCCCTTGTGTCACCAACATTTGCCATTTGGGAACTGTTTCATGTGTCCATGTGCATTGATAGCATTCAGTGCTACTCTCAATTAATTCCATCAATCCTTAAATAGCTCTGTTTTCTTCAGACTACTTGTTTGTTATTGAGAACTTAGGATCCTGTTAAACCTGTGTTAACTCAGCATGCTGTATTTGGTATTTCCTGTGTAGTATGAGACCTCATTTTATGGTATCACATTGGTAACTAGCCTTCTGCAAATGTAACAACTCTGTCTATGAGGAAAGAGAAGTCATAAAATTCATCAAGGTCTTGACTTGTGCCTCAGCTGACTCTATTATGAATGTAGTGTATTGCAAATAAGAAGGCTTTGGTCTTAGAGTCATCGAGACCGGCACGGAGACAGGCTCTTTGACCCAAACTGGACTATGCCAACCAAAATGCCCATCTATGTTAACCCCATTTCCCTGCACTTGGCCCATATCCTTCTAATCCTTTCCTATCCCTGTATCTATCCAAATGCCTTTTAAATGTGGTTAATGTACCTGCCTCAACCACTTCCGCTGGCAGGTCATTCATATATGTACCGCCCTCTCTGTAAAAATATTGCCCCTCAGGTTCCCTTTCATACATTCCCCTCTAACCATAAACTGATGCCCTCTAGTCCTCAATTCCCCAACCCTCAGAAAAAGACTGAGTGTATTCACCCTAGCTATGCCTCTCATAATCTTATGTACCTCTGTGAGGTCCCTCCTCAATCCCCTATACCCTAAAGAAAGACATCTGAGCTTGTCCAACCTCTCACTCTAACTCACATCGTTGAGTCCAGGCAACATCCTTGCATATTCTTCTGCACTCTTTTCAGTTTAACAGCATCCTTCCTATAACAAGGTGACCAAAACTCCATATTCCAAATGATGCCTCGCCAACATCCTGAACAACTGCAACATAACTTCCTAACTTCTATAATCAATGCCCCGACTGATGAAGGCCAGTGGTTCAAAAGCCTTCTTCACTGTCCCGTCTACCTGTGACTCCAATTTTAGAGAACTGTGAACATGAATGCCAAGATCCGTCTGTTCCATTACATTCCTTAAGGCCTTACCATTCATCATGAAACTCCTACCTTGATTTGACTTTCCAAAATGCAAGACCTCACACTTATCTATATTAAACTCATTTGCCATTTCTCAGCCCTCTTCCCCAGCTGATCAAGGTTCTCCTGCAATTTCTGAGAACCTTCCTCACTGTCCACGGTACTGCTTATTTTAGTGTCATCTGCAAACTTACTAATCTTGCCTTGAATATTTTTATCCAAATCATTGATATAGATAACAAACAGCAATGGGCCCAGCACTGACCCCTGAGGCACTCCATTAGACACAGGCCTCCAGTTTAACAAACATCCTTCCACTATTACCCTCTACCTCCTACCATCAGGTTAATTTTTTATTTAATTTGCCAGCTCCCCCTGGATTCCATGTGATCTAACCTTCTAGAGCAGCCTACCACGTGGAACCTTACCAAAGGCCTTACTGGAATCCATATAGACTACATTTACTGTCCTGCTCTTGTCAACCTTCCTGGTCACTTCATCAAAGAACTCATCTGTCATAGTTTGTGTATTTTTTTCTTTACCAAATTGCCTAATATGCCATATCTAAACTCCCGCTTCTCAACAATCTATCAAAGAATTGCAATCAGCCATCAACTGCCTATATTAGGTAGGTGTGATCACAAACGCCTGAAAATCATCAATATCCAGTCTTGCCTGAGTCTTAAACCCTGTGAAGACAAAACTATTTGTTCTTTTAGGTCTCGCCCCATTTTTCAACTTCTTGATGGTCATTTATTTTCCTATTGCTGGAGCCCCCTCCAGCCTTACAACATCTGTGAAAGTCTTGCTTCCTCTTGCACTGGCCCTTGCAAATCACCACCCCATACTTACTTTTATCCCTGCACCTAGTGAACACCACCAAAAAACAACACATACAAACAGGCTTTCTTGGATTTACAACTGACAGTCCTGACATTGGCTGTCTAATATTGTCAGGAGCTTGCTTTCTCCACTACTTCACTTCATGTATTCCTATAGCACAATCCCTTAAAACTCACATCATTATTCAAAATGTAGACCAGTCCTTCTAATAGCTCCTCCTTTGACTCTGCATCTACATTTATCTGATTACACCTCCATGAGATGCTGGATGTTCTCCTCTGCTGGTGACACTATATAAAGTCATCTCGGTGTGATAATAGATCTGTGCATATTGTTTCTCTGGCAAAGCCAATTGTAAGTTCAAACTTGAAGTCCACTTTCAGATACAATTAATGATCTCTAATTTACCAATGTTAAAATAGGTTTAAAAAATTACTGCGTTGTAAGAAAGTTTGCATGAAACATCAGTTACTTTTTATCATAACAATTGCAGTAAAATTCATATATTAATGTAACTTCTTATTTGTTGTTGCTGAATTCCTTACAATAGGCAATATTGGAATTAATTTAGAAGCTACTGAATCACCTGGCAGATGTTCTCAGACAAATAGATTGCTTTAAACAAACTGTATCTCTGCAGCATTACAGAGAGCTGGGTGTTCTTTCACTGTGGGAAACCTAGTCATTATTCATGCACTGTGAAATACACACAGATTTTGTCTGTTCCTTGTGAAGGAACCACCTTAACTGTTAGGCAATGAGCCAGCGTACTCCCTTCACACTTACAAGGTATCTTGGATGGTTCATCTATCTGATTGTATTTTTAGAATCTACTATGCCTTGTTGATCTTATTTATTGCATTGTTGCAATATTTGGTGATTTATTTGGAAAATTCAGATTTATTGCAAAACTCCAAGATGATGGTATGAAGAGACTTGAATACCTTTCAAATTGAAAGGTTCCATGTAGTTCTGCATTGGCATTAAACAAGGTTATTTATAATTGCTTTTATAATTGTTCATGGGTGCCATTAAACAGCCAGCAGTTATTGACCATTTGTAATTGTGCAGAAGATAGATAAAAGTCAAGCACATTGCTGGGGGTCTGGAGTCACATGTAGTATAGACCAGGTAAGGATGGCAGATTTCTTTCCCTATCGGAGATTTACCTATAATGCCTAAGATGTCCAATTCATATGGCATATACTTCATGTACAAGTCTTATACAGTTGCAATGAATGTTGATAAAAAACAGGAAAAAGTACTCGAGGGTCTTACAATTCCAGTGCTAAAGTTACAGATCTCAGTGTGATAAAAGACCACTCAGTATCAGAGCACTTTCTGACTTTAAGCCTTGCGGAATACAACAAGAAGCTTCTCTGGACTAGCTCAAACACTGTGAGGCTTGAGAGGCTAAGCAAGTCTGAAAGTACTTTATAGAGTTTAAAACCTGCAGCTGATATTTAGAGGGATCAATTCATTTTTTTTCACAAAAAGGAATAAGAAATTGCTGCAGCAGAAACATGTCAGTTCCACATCGACTGAAGCCTTTTGGATTTTTTTGTTTTTAACTAAAAGTGCAGCACAGTTATCCTTTTGGGTTGTTGCTGGATTTTCCTCTGCAATGAAGTGAGCATATAGCTGCATGGGAGGAGCTGTCAAAGTGCTCACTGTCTTCATCTTCCAGGAATAATAGGCAAACCAGTTCCCAGCATCAGGATAGCTGTCAAAGTAAAGCCAGCTACATTGCACTGTGTCAAGCAGCCTTCACAGGACTGTTGTTTTAAATATCAAATAGCATTATCACATTCTACTTTCCAAGCTTGACATGTGTGCTCACAATGAGCAAGACATTCCGTTCTACTGCCACATAAAATCTATATAGTCATCACTTGACTACTTAGAAAGCAACCTCCATGAATCAAGCTTAGCCATCCATCAACTCTGCACTGCATGTTCACATACTGGCAAACAAGTTTATACTCACTCCACTCTGAGCTTTGCAAACAGGAAACATCACAGAATTTTCCTGAGGGGTATAATTGAACTTATGGGAGTTGGTTTGGGGGAGTGGGGCTTGTTGGAGGGCAGTAGGCTGGTGTGCTATCCTAATTTTGAAGCTGCTGCTCCATCTGTTCAATTTTCTGGTTACCCGTGCGACTTGGTTCTGCTGCAGGTTCACTGGGGTTCCTGGTCAGGCCTGAAGCACATTCAGGACAGCTACACGGCTCTGTTTGGAATCAATCCCTGCTCTGTAGTGCCAATGTCTGGGTAGATGTCACTGCAAGAAAAGTCACCTTTGGGTTTTATATGATTTTCCACCTAGCCCCGTACAATCTTCACCTTCCAGAGGACAAGTTGAATATCAAGGCTAAGATATTCCTCAGAAGCAATGGAAGAGGATCATGAGGCAGAAATAGGTACATTCAGAACAGAGAGGTGTGAACCTGCAAATTAATGTTTAATGTTCCCGGAAGCATAACATTGCTGCATTCTCTTATACAAATTGAGGTATATGCTTCCATCAGATTTACTTAGATTGCCAAAATAGGATTTCATTGCTAAGTCAGAATACACACCATTGCAATACAATGTTTCACATTTTGGTTCATCGCATTTTCACAGTCTTATCATTTGGTCAGCTGATCACTATTTTGAACAATGAGCAAGTAACACTACAATGTGACATCGAGGTGACAAAGCACTGTGTAACATAAACCAGAATCCTCGGGAGAACTACTAAAATTGACATTGGAATCTCTCTTATACTACTGCTCTGCAATTGCTCCTGGAACTGCCACTCAAATGTTGCCTGCACATTTTTGATTCATCCAAAAATGAGAGTGATGGAATCAAAAGTGGGATTTTATTTAAAATGAGACAGATTGCAGAATGTGGCAATACAGAGGGATCTGGCTACATAAATAAGAAAAAGTCAGCGTATTGTTATAGCATGTAACTAGGAACACAAGTGGTATGCTGACCTTTATTGCAGGCAGAATGGAGTATAAATGTAGAAAAATTATGCTAAAACTGCACATGGTACTGGTGAGATCACAGGGAGAGTAATGTGCGCTGTTGTGATCACCTTATTTCGGGAAGGATATTGGAAACAGTTCAGGTGAAGGACACTAGGCTGATTCCTTGAATGAGGAGTTTCTGATGGAGGATGGTTGACCAGGTTGTCCCCATACTCATAGGAGTTTAGAGGAGTAAGAAGCAAAAATGATCTTGAGGGGGCTTGACAGGGAGATTGCTGAGAGGATGTTTCTCTCATGGGGCAGTTTAGAACTGCGGCTCATAGTTTGAAAAAATAAGGAGGTTTCTTCTTAAGAAAGAGATCAGGGTTATTTGGAGGGATAGTGAGTATACACTTGCATATTATCATCTACATATGTTAACTAGTTATTGCACCTTCCCTGAATTTGTTTTGTTTTCATAATAAACTTGGTTTTATTTTATCTTGATTTGTTTTTTTTTCTTTTTACACCTGATTATAGATAGTATATATGCATGGCCATCTCAGTAAGTGGAAAAGTACTTTTATTTTGCATTATGATCTTGCATTATGGAATAATGAGACATGTATGCCTGTGTACTCCTGCAGCCTCAATTGTAACAGAAGTGACTCCTCTGGGGAGAGTGATCAGGAGATCAACACCCACACTAGAATCAGCAAAATAGTATTCCAGAGGATTCACATGGTCAGGGCATCCAAGATCATCAACATGGCCATGCAGCTGTGACTTTATAGTCTGTAATATAATGAAGTGAAGTTTATCCCCATGAGACATGGAAGAGAGCAGCGAATGGGTCACACAAGTTGGACATCATTGATCAGTGCTGTCTACATAAGATCTTGAGCATCACATGGAGAGGCATCATCGCCAACAAGGATGTGGTAAAGAGGCTTATCAGAGATATCCATGGGACATTGTGACAGAGAGAGATGACTGATATTGGCAAGACCCATATTTTGCCTCTTTGATGTACATTGTGCCGGAGTTGTAGTCCAGCGGTTGCAAACAAGACGCATAAAGATGATTCAATGAGGTACATTTAAGGAGGATCCTTAAAGTGAGAGATTTCAAATAAGCAGGGCCGATGGTGGGAATCTTGCTGCCTATTGTCCTGTGCAGGACCAGAGGAACTAAATCCAATTCTGAGTATGTTTGCCAATCCACTTGCGGTGTGGCACAACTTCAGAAGACTGCAACAATATATTGTATTCTTTTCTTGACACTTTGGCCAGGAAAATTTGGATTAGTGACTCTCCAATCAATCTTGAGTGACGTGTTTCCTATTTCTCCTACTCACTTGTGTTAGTTGATCAACCTATACATTATTACTATGTCAATTCCTCAAAACTGAAATTTCTGTATTGAGCTTTGCATAAGGAAATGCATTTTGACCATTCTCTGGCAAAGGAACCTCTTCCAAACTCCATATTAGATTAATTAGTGACTGTCCTATATTTATGAACTCTGGTTATTGTCCCCCTAGCAAGTGAAAACATTTTATTTGCATTTAACCTATTGACTTCTGCTGTAATCATAATGATTTCTTCAGGCCACTCCTTAGTTTTCTTTTCTCAAGAGAATAGAGTCCTGTCTGTTATCTCTTTCCCAATAGGTTTAAACTCAGTTCTGGCATTATTCTAGTAACTTTCTGTTCTACCTCATTCGATGCCTCTATATTCTTTCTGTAATATGGAGTCCAGAACTGTTCAATATTCCAAAGGTGATCTAATCATGGGTCTATGCAATTTTTATGCAATTTGTCAGGTTATTGAACATTTTTCTAATTGGCACTCACATTATCTGGATGTTGCTGTTGACATTAATCCTTTGGTCCTTCTCCTACTGTATTCTTCTTCATCCAGTTTTGGACATTTCAGAGGCTTATCATCAAGCAACATTGTCTGCTTTGTTTGAATCCCTGCAGCAAAATCTCATGGTTGCCAGTAACAAAACAAGAGTCTACTCCATTCCCATCCTTCCCATCACAACATTCCCTCCACTTCACATCCCCATCTACCTCGACATGATATTCTAGAGAAGGCAAGATAAACATTCACAAAATCAGAATTGCAAATCAACTTGTCACAATAGTCACACACCCACCATAATTTTGTCCTGTTGCAACATAAAGACTTCTTCCTGAATGATGGCATGTTCAAACGTGGGATGAAATGTGCACCCAGGGCCTGAGTACTCTACACAAAATATCTGAATATGGATACACAGGCTGATAGACTCAGATAGACTGAGGCAGAACACATTTGGGTATACAGCCAAAGGAACTTAGGTTCTTGTGATCAACACTAAGAAATTTAGTTTAACAGCAATAGTAACAGGTTAACTTGAGCAGCTTCACTCCACTGTAATTTATCAACCCTGCATGAGGAGCCCTACAGCAATGTCACTGAGTAATGAGAGGTTACTCCACTTGTCACACCAAATAGGGAACATTATCTAACTTCCAATGTCAGACTGATACTTTATTTAACAAAGGTTAGATAAGGCTGGGGGAGGGTATGACATATAGAATAACCTAATTATCCCACAGCCTTTTTATCTCTTAAATGAAGTGACATAAATTTAAACCTCCTAGTGTGAATATAATTTGATTTGGCACAAATTTTTGACAGAAATTTCTTATTGTGAGTTTCATGCTGATTATATGGGGATGAAAGACATCTTAAGCTTTGTTTTATATTGGTACGTAGGTAAAGAACTCTACCTGATTTTTTTAAATGACAGATTTCTTTCCACAGTAAATTAATTATAGATTCCAGATTTAGAGCCCTTCATTGGAGTTTACAATAAAAAACTAAAAAAAATATGCAATTATTAGTTAGTAGTCATCTGAAATGGCACAGATTGGGTATCAATGACACCTCTTTTCTTTAAGCCTATTAAACACTCTCTTTAGTGATGGTCAGATACAAAACTGACCTCTCTGTGATGAAACTATTCAGAAAAGGAATTTGGTGCAGAAGAAGTTTGAAGGTATATATCTTTTAAAAAATGTTTTGTCATTCTCTGTGGGCCAGGACAAATGTGAAGGCAGAACCTGTCGTCTTTGTTTTTGAATACAAGTATTGCACCTTTCCCATCAGCTCCATTCATCTCTCTGGAGATTTGACCAGACTAATTGCCATCTTGATGTCATTTTGGACCCAAAGGGAGTTTTCAATCGGTATTGCGGCTGACACTATGACTACATCCACCTCCATAACATCATCCAACATGGCTCTCACACCCACCCTTCTGCAGCTGAAACCCCTATCCATCTCTTGACTTGACTATTGCAGCATATTCTTGACTGGCCTCCTACATTCTATCTTCTGTAAACTCGTGGTCATCCAAAACTCTGTTGTCCGTATTCTTCCTTACAGCAAGGCCCTCTCACATATCACTCCTGTGCTGCTGACCCGTGTTTGACCCCGGTCAAACAACTCAGTGATTTTAAGATTCTTAAACATGTTTTCAAATCCCTTCTACCTTTGCAAACTTATCCATAACCACACCCTCATCACATTCCAATGTCCCCCTCTGAAATAGCTGTGCTCATCTAATTCTGTACAGTTGTGCATCCACCTTTGGCAATGTGTCTCCAGCTGCTTAGGTCTGAAGCTTTGCAATTCCCTCCTTCAAACTTTCTACCTCTCTAACTCACTTGGGATCCTTAAGATACTCTGTAAAGTTCACCTTGTTGTCAAAGCTTTAGGTCAGTAACTCTAATGTTGCCTAATGAGGTTTGCTGTCTCACATTGCTTTGGATTGCTCTTATGCCTTGGGACATCCTATTTCATTAACCGGTGACAAAAATATAAATTTGCCATAATAAACTGAACCTTGAGGTTTTCCACTGATAGACATTAACATTCACCAGGCAGCAAATCATCTCTATAGCAACAGTATGAGGTTGAGGAACTATTAACTTCTGGGCCTCAATGGCAAAGTCTCCTTCTCAAAAGCAGTCAGAGACTAACACGTGGAAGGAGGCCACCAGCAGGAATTGAAGGAACAATCAACACCAGTGATAAGATGGATGAAATGTAAACATTTTAAGAAACATTTTATATATTATCAGCTAAAAGGCCCAGACAATCATATCAAGAGTATCTTTGCCATTGGCATATGTCATATGTGGTGATGAAGAAGAACCGAAAGATAGGATTGTTCACTGACTCCAACTAAATGATGTGTTATGAATCAATCAGATACTCTAGCCAATACAGTCTGGAAAACCTGGTGCCATTTAACTCTGTTACTGATCCCTAGCGTACATGATCACTTATTTTTGAAAGAGTCAAAAAAAAACTGCCGATGCTGGAATCCAAGGTAGACAAGCAGGAGGCTGGAAGGACACAAAGCCAGGCTTATATAAAAAAAGGGTTACATCCGAAACGTTCACTTCTCCACCTCCTTATGGTGCTTGGCTTTCTGTGTTCTTCCAGCCTCCAGTTTGTCTGCTTAGAGCAACAGAAAGATCATATTCCTTTTGTAAGTGTACAAAAACCTACATTACAGATGTGATATTTCAATCAATTTCAGTCTCTTGGGTTACTTATTGAAATTCTGCTTCTCTAGTAAAGAGGACTTTGCATTTGCTGGAACAGTTAGGCAGAAATTGTAAAAGAAAAGAAACAGAATAGAAATAGAGGACAAAGACCTCCCACTTTCACTTTCTTGCTTCCAGTTTGTAACACAGCACTACATCAAAATGCCTCCATTGATTTTTAGTCCCGCACCCTGTCAAAATTGATTTTTTTTATTTCACCATATCAGTAACCATTACCTCCCTCCACTATTAGTACAGCAGACAGGCATTACCTGCCCACCTTTACTGGATCCATGAGCTTCCAGGGTATTAGTTATTTATCTTTATTTTCTTTATTGGGTTATTCCATACTTTGATAGTCTATGATACAATGTTTATCTCTGAGTAAATGCCACCATTCACGGAACTATGATTTTGAATCGTTGGCCTCATTATGAACTCACTTGATGGGAGGGAAAGGATTGAAGGGTGAGTTCAATATTGAAATGGGATAAATATCTCAAACTGGATGCATATCCTCAGGTAGCAGCAAGCTGATTGTGTGTGAGAGACAGCAGGAGACTTCACTAATATAGCAACGCAGAGCTGAATCTTAAGCTTTTTGGCTAACTGTCGGTTTTGTTGGTTTCACGGTAGGTTTCTTGCCATGAGGCCTAGAGAAAGCTCTCACTGCATCTTACTAACCTCACCTCATTAATTAACTACCCCACCCTTATGGTGCCACTCTAACCCAATTCTACAGTCCTGCTATACTCGCTGTTCCCAGAATAACTGGACATCCAATGAACATCTGGAGTCCCTGGCACCCATGCCAGCTTAAAAGACCAATGTGCACCCAGACAGGCATTGGCAATCTCTTCTTGGCCCTCACCTGTAACAATGCCATAGTAACCAGAAACCCATGTGGCTGACAATCCATTGCACATACGACACCATTCTCTCATCACTGTTTAAAGATCAGGCCACAGAGTTCACTGGCTCATAGCTGCAACATGTCTAAACCACTTCTAAGTCAATGCTGCTCTTAGTCCCCAGTGTTCACTGTGGAATCATACTGTATCATTGTCCAGCAGGGGACCATCACATACCAGAAAGTAACCACACAGTTTTACTTAAACCCAGCATCAGTGAACACAAACAAATGAATAGTGGCTACAGTTTGCCTGCAAAATGCAATCCAAAAGCAGACATTTTGACCAATGACTATTTGACAGTTGATGATGATTTGCTGCAAATCAGTGACAATCAGGCCTGTCGTGACTGGTGTGCCTGAGTTCTATAATCCCAAGGCAAGCTTCATCCTCCCCTAGTATCCTTGTCCAGCTTCATGGAAGACAGCTCCCATTCCACCAGTTGCTAGGCACTCAGCACAACACCTCATTGCAAACTTCAATTGTGCAGAATACAGCTCACTGGGATGATGTGGTGTGCTCTGCTGAGACTGTACTGGAGGGACCCATTCCCTCAACTGCATCTTCAGCAACTCCATACTCTGGATCACCATAGCTCTGGTGAAAGCATGTATTATGGACCAGGCCATACCCCTCAAAATATTTTAAGAAGGTGGCCTAGACTCTAACTTTTTCTTATTCTTTCTTTAAAGGTGGATGTGAAGTACGTGTTCCTGGTGCGATGCAACTCGTCAAATCTCTCAGCTTTAAGAAAATTTATTTAAACACTACTGTTAAAATAGGAACCAAAGAAAGCCATATTTAGAATAACTATTGGAAAACTTAACCGAATACTTGTTACAATAGCTTAACTAATTAACTGGTCCAATATCATAACATCCAATAAATACACTCCTTGGCAGAAAGGTAAATTCAACGACAGATTCTTACAGGCAGGAGGGAACAATATTCAGACAGAGATTTCAGAGAATGTCAGTTAGGAATCAATTAATGAAACTTGTAATCTTTCTGGTACTCAAAACATCTTATGACTGCTACAGCTAAACAAAAACTCGGAAGCCTGAACCGGGAGAATTGGCCACTCCCCTTACATTCTACAACTGTTTTAAAAACTTTAAAGGTCTCCTCTGACTGTTGACTTAAGGCAGTCTCTCATAGCCATTTCAGCACCTCTGCCTTTACAACCTCTCTTCAAAGAAAAACAGGACATAAATAACCTTTTTAAAGTGACAGCATCGTCACAATGAACTGTATTTTATCTGTACTCTGGGGCTGGGGGTGCTGAGCAATGGTTCTAATTATCTTCCTGAAGTCAATGCTATGATCTGTGTTCTGACGCCAATCACTGTGTGTGGTACCTGGAGCGACTGCATGAGTGCACAATCTTGCAGCTTCGGGGGAATGTGAGTCATGAGCCATGATCTTCATGCGATTAAATTTACTTCTTAACCTCTTGATATAATGTATTCCATAACCTGACAATGCCACACTTGGAAAAAGTAATCCAACTGAGCTTCTGCTATTTTTAATCTCCTTCGAGCTAATCTACTAATATATAATGGAACACGTATTGAGTGTAATTAAATATGAGAGCATAAAATCTTGAGCGCATATTGTCCAGATTTGTGAGCAGTCCCTCAAAGCTACTTACCAAGAACACTGTACTGCTATTAGTTTATATATAAATTGATTAGATTCTCTACAGTATGGAAACAGGCCATTCAGCCCAACAAGTCCACACCAACCCTCTGAAGAGTAACCCACCCAGACCCTTTCCCCTAACTAATACACCTAACATTATGGGCAATTTAGCACAGCCAATTCACTTGGCCTGCGGGACGAAACCAGAGCACCCAGAGGAAATCCATGATGCGACAGGGAGAATGTGCAAACTTCACACAGTCATCTGAGGCTGGAATTGAATCTGGGTCCCTGACACTATGAGGCAGCAGTGCTAACCACTAGCCGCTGTGCTACCCCTGACCAAACAAGCAATTGACTGCACTCTGAGGTATAGCTGCAGAACATAACATCTTATCTTAAATGACAAGTTGCTTTCGAAAGATGCAGGCAATCCATAGCTCATTGGTGATGCTGGATGTTGTCATCCAAAATATTGGATCTCTTCCAACTTCTGCACTCATGACACAGCATTAGTTTTTATGTCAGTCAAGAGCCACAGCTATAGTGCCCTGGTCAGGAAAAAATGGAAACCATCTCTACTTCGATTTTTTTTGTCATATGCTATGTAGGTTATTTTAAGTTATTGAATTCACTGATATATTGATTTCATGCCCAGGTGAGGAAAAATAATCACTTTTAACATCTCCTCATTTGGTTAATCGGGTGAAGGAATTTTGATGCCTAGTGTGCAGTGATTAGGGAATTCCAGGATAGTTTTGTTTGAGTTTGTGGAATAGCGCACATTCCTATCTGAAGACACCACTGATCAAATAATCATTTCATTTGTCACCAGATTTCTTGCATATTATATACTACCTAATTTTGACAGTGTCCCTGCTGACTGTATCTATGGAAAGAGCACCCAATTCCAGCTTCTCAAAAACCACGTTGGGGAACTGGAGCTGGAGCTGGATGAACTTTGGATCATTTGGGAGGTAGAGAGGGTTATTGTGAAGAATTACAGGGAGGTACTCACACCTTAGGTATAGGAAGAAGGTAGATGGGTTATCGTCAGAAGATGGAAAGGGAACCAGCAGACAGTGCAGGGTATTCCTGTGGTCATTTGCCACAACGACAAGTATACCATTTTTGATACTGTTGGGAGGGAATGACTTAGCAGGGGTAAGCAATGGGGCACAGGTCTCCGGCACAGAGTCTATCCCTGTTGCTCAGAAGGGAAGGAGGACGAGGAGTAGAGCATTAGTCATTGGGGACTCGATAGTTAGGGGGACAGATAGGAGGTTCTGTGAGAATGAGAGAGACTCATGGTTGGTGTGTGCCTCCCAGATGCCCAGAGTTCATGATTTCTCTGATCGTGTTTTCAGGATCCTTGAGGGGAAGGGGAGCAGCCCCAAGTCGTGGTCCACGTAGGCACCAATGACATAGTTAGGAAAAGGGATGGGGATTTAAGGCTGAAATTCAGGGAGCTAGGGTGGAAGCTTAGAGCTAGAACAAACAGAGTTGTTATCTCTGATTTGTTGCCCATACCACATGCTAACGAGGTGAGGAATAGGGAGAGAGATGAATTGAACAGGTGGCTACAGGATGGTGCAGGTTGGAGGGTTTTGGACTCCTGGATAATTGGGGCTCTTTCTGGGGTAGGTGGGACCTCTACAAACAGGATAGTCTTCACCTGAGCAGGGGGGTACCAATATCCTGGGAAGATATTTGCTAATACTCTTTGGGAGGGGTTAAATTAATTCAGCAGGGGGCTGGAAACCTAAATTGTAGTTCGAGGATACACGAGATTGAGAGTAGTGAGGTCAGAACTAAGGTTTCAAGGTTGTAAGATAGCACCAGCAAGCAAGAAGATGGTTTGAAGTGTGTCTATTTCAACAGCAGGAGCATCCGGAATGAGGTGGGTGAACTTGTAGCTTGGGTTGGTATCTGGGACATCGATGTTGTGGCCAGTTCGGAGACATGGATAGAACAGAGACAGGAATGGTTGTTGCAGGTTCTGGGATTTAGATGTTTCAGTGAGAACAGGGAAGATGCTAAAAGGGGGTGGGTGGATGTTAATCAAGGACTGTATTATGATTGCAGAAAGCACATTTGAGGACTTATCTACTGAGGTAGTATGGGCTGAGGTTAGAATCAGGAAAGGAGAGGTCACACTGATGGGAGTTTTCTCTTGACCTCTGAAAAGTTCCAGAGATATAGAGAAAAGGAGAGCAAAGATGATTCTGGATAGGAGCAAGAGTTACAATGTAGTTGTTATGGGTCTTTAACTTTCCAAATATTGACTGGAAATACTATAGTTGGAGTACTTTAGATGGGTCAATTTTTGTCCAATGTGTGCAGGAAGGTTTCCTGACACAGTATGTAGACAGGCCAACAAGGGGTGAAGCCACATTGGATTTGGTACTGTGTAATGAACCTGGCCAGGTGTTAGATTTGGAGGTAGGTGAGCACTTTGGTGATAGTGACCACAATTAGGTTATGTTTACTTTAGTGATGGAAAGGAATAGGTATACACTGGAGGGCAAGAGCTACAGCTGGGGTAAAGATAATTACGATGCAATTAGGCAAGATTTAGGATGCTTAGGATCGAAAAGGAAACTGCAGGGAATGGGCACAATTGAAATGTGGAGCTTATTCAAGGAACAGCTACTGCGTGTCCTTGATACGTATGCACCGGTCAGGCAGGGAGGAAAGTGTCAAGCGAGGGAGCTGTGCTTTACTAAGGAAGTTGAATCGCTTGTCAAGGGGAAGAAGAAGGTTAACGTTAGGATGAGATGAAATTGCTCAGTTAGGGCCCTTCAGAGTTACAAGTTAGTCAGGAAAGACCTAAAGAGAAAGCTAAGAAGAGCCAGTAGGGGTCATGAGAACTCATTGGCAGATAGGATCAGGAAAAACCCTAAGGTTTTCTATAGGTATATCAGGAATAAAAGAATGGCTAGAGTAAGTTTAGTGCAGAAAATGTGTTGCTGGAAAAGTGCAGCAGGTCAAGCAGCATCCAAGGAGCAGGAGAATCGACGTTTCGGGCAAGAGCCCTTCTTCAGGAATTCAGGCTCATGCCCGAAATGTCGAATCTCCTGCTCCTTGGATGCTGCCTGACCTGTTGCGCTTTTCCAGCAACACATTTTCAGCTCTGATCTCCAGCATCTGCAGTCCTCATTTTCTCCTATGGTAAGTTTAGTGCCTATCAAGGATAGTAGTGGGAAATTATGTGTGGAGTCAGCGGAGATAGGGGAAATGCTAAATGAATATTTTCACCAGTATTCACACTAGAAAAAGACAATGTTGTCGAGGAGACTATTGGGAGACAGGCCACTACACTAGATGGGATTGAGGTTCACAGTGTGAGCAATTCTGTAAAGTGTGAACATTGATAAGTCCCCTGGGCTGGATCAGATTTACTTAGGATTCTCTGGGAAGCCAGGGAGGAGATTGCAGAGACTTTGGCTTTGATCTTTATGTCGTCATTGGTTTCAGAAATAGTGCCAGAAGACTGGAAGTTAGTAAATGTTGTCCCCTTGTTCAAGAAGGGGAGTAATTATAGAACTGTGAGCCTTATGCTGATTGTGGGTAAAGTGTTGGAAAAGACTATAAGAGATAGGATTTATAATCATCTAGAAATGAATAAGTTGATTAGGGATAGTCAACATGATTTTGTGAAGGATAAGTCAAGCCTTACAAACCTCATTGAGTGCTTTGAGAAGGAGATCAAATAGGTGGATGAGGGTAAAGTGATTGATGTGGTGTATATGGATTTCAGTAAGGTGTTTGGTAAGATTCCCCACCTTAGGCCATTGCACAATATACGGAGGCATAGGATTGAGGGTTTTTTAGCAGTTTGGATCAGAAATTGGCTAGCTGAAATAAGACAGAGAGTGGTGGTTGATGGGGAATGTTCATCCTGGCGTTCAGTTACTAGTGGTGTACCACAAGCATGTGTTTTGGGGCCATTGCTGTTTGTCAGTTTATAAATGATCTGGATGAGGATGTAGAAGTATGGGTTAGTAAATTTGCGAATGACACTAAGGTCGGTAGAATTGTGGGTAGTGCTGAAGGATGTTGTAGGTTACAGAAGGACATATATAAGCTGAAGAGCTGAGCTGAGAGGTGGCAAATGAAGTTTAATGTGGAAATGTGTGAGGTGATTCACTTTGGAAGGAGTAACGGGAATGCAGAGTACTGGGCAAATGGAACGATTCTTAGTAGTGTAGAAAAGCAGAGAGAGCTCGGTGTCTGTGTACATAAATCCCTGAAAGTTGCCACCCAGGTTGATAGGGTTGTTAAGAAGACACTTGGAGTATTGCGTACAGTTCTGGTCACCACATTATAGAAAGGATGTGGAAGCTTCGGAATGCGTTCAGAGGATGTTGCCTGGTATAGAAGGAAGATCTTATGAGGAAAGGCTGAGGGACTTGAGGGCTGTTTTCATTAGAGAGAAAGTTGAAAGCTGACTTAATTGAGATATAAGATAATCAGAGGGTTAGATAGGGTGGACAGTGAGAGCCTTTATGCTCGATAGTGATGGCTAGCATGAGGAGACATAGCTTTAATTTGAGAGGTGATAGATATAGGACAGATTTCAAGGTAGTTTCTTTACTCACGGAGTAGTAGAGGTGTGAAACGGACTGCCTGTAACAGTAGTAGACTCGACAACTTTAAGGGCATTTAAACGGTCATTTGATAAACAGATGGATGAGAATGAAATAGTGTAGGTTAGATGGGCTTCAGATTGATTTCACAGATTGGTGCAATACCGAGGGCTGAAGGGCCTGTACTGCACTGTAATGTTCCATGTTCTATAATAAAAGTTTCTTTCTAACTACTTAAAATGAGGTCAGAAGTCACGTTGCACCAGGTTATAATCCCACGGGTTTATTTGAAATTACAAGCTTTCGGAGCGCTACTCCTTTGTCAGAGGAAAGGAAGAGAAGCACACGCACAGAACTTGTAGGCAGAAAAATCAAAAAATCATAAACATAGTGTGAGTGGAGTGTTGACATGTTGAATAATAAGTCACTGTAAGTGATTAAAAGTGTCAGACAGTGTAAGTAAAGTGTTAACAGCTGAATATTAAGTGAAGGGATGAAGTATAATGTGACTAATTGAGACAGAGAGATAGTTACAAAAAATTAAAGATAAGGTGGTGTTGGAAACAAACCAGATGGTTAGAATAGCATGCTAGGTATAAGGGTCACAAACTGAGGGTCTAACCAAAGTAACAAGTAATCCAAAACTGGACAAACCAATTAAGGTAGAGAGCTTATACCACGTTATCAAGGTGATGGTGTTAACACAGGACAGTAAGGAAGATTTTGCAGGTACAGAACAGTGCGGTGGAGTTACATGAAGTGTGACATGAACCCAAGATCACAGTTGAAGCCATCTTCATTGGTATAGCACTTGGCTATCAGTTTCTGCTCAGTGATTCTACGTTGTTGTACAAGGTAATGGACATAGTGCAACAATCACCAGACAGGAATGTTCTCTCCCAGTTGGTCAAGGATACTTAGGCTCTGATCTTCGGATAAGCCTTCTCCAAGGTTGCCTTCGAGATACACCACAACGTAACCATTGAAGGAACAGTAATGCGTTTCCAAGTCCTGAGGGGAAATGATGATTTAGTGATATTGTCACTACACTGTTAATCCAAAGACCTAGTAATGTTCTGGTGGCGTGGGTTTAAATCCTGCCATAGCAGATAGTGGAATTTGAATATCTGGATTTTGGAATCAAATGATGACTATGAAACTATTGTTGAATGTTTGAAAAACTCATCTGGTTTACTAATCTCCTCCAGAGAAAGAAACTGCTATCTTTACCTGGTCATAGAGTCATAGAGATGTACAGCATGGAAACAGACCCTTCGGTCCACGCTGACCAGATATCCCAATCCAATCTAGTCCCACCTGCCAGCACCCGGCCCATATCCCTCCAAACCCTTTCTATTCATATACCCATCCAAATGCCTCTTAAATGTTGCAATTTTACGAGCCTCCTCCACATCCTTTGGCAGCTCATTCCATACACGTATCACTCTCTGCGTGATAAAGTTGCGCCTTAGGTCTCTTTTATATCTTTCCCCTCTCACCCTAAACCTATACCCTCTAGTTTTGGACTCCCAGACCCCAGGGAAAAGACTTTGTCTATTTATCCTATCCATGCCCCTCATCATTTTTTAAACCTCTATAAAGTCACCCCTCAGCCACCGACACTCCAGGGCAAACAGCACCAGCCTGTTCAACCTGTCCCTATAGCTCAAATCCTCCAACCCTGGCAATATCCTTGTAAATCATTTCTGAACCCTTTCAAGTTTCACAACATCTTTCCGTAGGAAGGAGGCCAGAATTGCACACAATATTCCAATAGTAGCCTATTCAATGTCCTGTACAGCCGCAACATGACCTCCCAACTCCTGTACTCAATACTCTGACCAATAAAGGAAAGCATACCAAACGCCTTCTTCCCTATCCTATCTACCTGCGACTCCATTTTCAAGGAGCTATGAACCTGCACTCCAAGGTCTCTTTGTTCAGCAACACTCCCTAGGACCTTAACATCAAGTGTATAAGTCCTGCTCTGATTTGCTTTCTCAAAATGCAGCAGCTTGCATTTATCTGAACTAAACTCCATCTGTCACTTCTCAGCCCATTGGCCCATCTGATCAAGATCCTGGTGTAATCTGAGGTAACCCTCTTCGCTGTCCACTACACCACCAATTTTGGTGTCATTTGCAAACTTACTAACTGTACCTCTTATGCTTGTAGCCAAATAATTTATGTAAATGACAAAAAGTAGAGGACCCAGCACCGATCCTTGTGGCACTCCACTGGTCACAGGCCTCCAATCTGAAAAACAACCCTCCACCACCACCCTCTGTCTTCTACCTTTGAGCCAGTTCTGTATCCAAATGGCTAGTTCTCCCTTTATTCCATGAGATATAACCTTGCTAATCAGTCTCCCATGGGGAACCTTGTCGAACGCCTTACTGAAGTCCATATAGATCACATCTACCACTCTGCCCACATCAATCTTCTTTGTTACTTCTTCAAAAAACTCAATCAAATTTGAGAGACATGATTTCCCACACACAAAGCCATGTTGACTATCCCTAATCAGTCCTTGTCTTTCCAAATACATGTACATCCTGTCCCTCAGGATTCCTTCCAACAACTTGCCTATCAGCGAGGTCAGGCTCACCGGTCTATAGTTTCTTGGCTTGTCTTTACTGACCTTCTTAAACAGTGGCCCACGTTTGCCAACCTCCAGTCTTCCGGCACCTCACCTGTGATTATCGATGATACAAATATCTCAGTAAGAGGCCCAGCATTCACTTCTCTAGCTTCCCACAGAGTTCTCAGGTACACCTGATCAGGTCCTGGCGATTTATCCACCTTTAACCATTTCAAGACATTCAACACTTTCTCCTCTGTAATCTGGACATTTTGTAAGATGTCACCATCTATTTCCCTGCAGTCTAAATCTTCCATATCCTTTTCCACAGTAAATACTGATGCAAAAAAATTCATTTAGTATCTCCCCCATTTTCTGTGGCTCCACACAAAGGCTGCCTTGCTGATCTTTGAGGGGCCCTATTCTCTCCCTAGTTACTCTTTTGTCCTTAATATATTTGTAAAAACCCTTTGGATTCTCCTTAATTCTATTTGCCAAAGCTATCTCATGTCCCCTTTTTGCCCTCCTGATTTCCCTCTTAAATATACTCCTACTTCCTTTATACTCTTCTAAGGATTCACTCGATCCATCCTGTCTATACCTGACATATGCTTCCTTCTTTTCTTAACCAAACCCTCAATTTCTTTAGTCATCCAGCATTCCCTATACCTGCCAGCCTTTCCTTTCACCCTGACAGGAATATACTTTCTCTGTATTCTTGTTATCTCATTTCTGAAGGCTTCCCATTTTCCAGCCATCCCTTTACCTGCGAACATCTCCCTCCAATCAGCTTTTGAAAGTTCTTGCCTAATACCGTCAAAATAGGCCTTTCTTCAATTTAGAAATTCAACTGTTAGATCTGGTCTATCCTTTTCCATCATGACTTTAAAACGAATAGAATTATGGTCGCTGGCCCTAAAGTGCTCCCCCACTGACACCCCAGTCACCTGCCCTGCCTTATTTCCCAAGAGTAGGTCAAGTTTTGCACCTTCTCTAGTCAGTATATCCACATACTGAATCAGAAAATTGTCTTGGACATGCTTAACAAATTCCTCTCCATCTAAACCCTGGCAGTCCCAGTCTATGTTTGGAAAGTTAAAATCCACTACCATAACCACCCTATTATTCTTACAGATAGCTGAGATCTCCTGACAAGTTTGTTTCTTAATTTCCCTCTGACTATTGGGGGGTCTATAATACAATCCCAATAAGATGATCATCCCTTTCTTATTTCTCAGTTCCACCCAAATAACTTCCCTGGATGTATTTCTGGGAATATCCTCCCTCAGCACAGCTGTAATGCTATCCCTTATCAAAAACTCGACTTCCCCTCCCCTCTTGCTTCCCTTTCTATCCTTCCTGTAGCATTTGTATTCTGGAACATTAAGCTGCCAGTCCTGCCCATCCCTGAGCCATGTTTCTGTAATTGCTGTGATATCTCAGTTCCATGTTCCTAACCATCTGCCTTCCCTGTTCGGCACTTTGCATTGAAATAAATGCAGTATAATTTATTTGTCCTACCTTCCCTGCCTGCCCTGACCATTTGATTCACTTCTGTTCTCAACTGTACCAGTCTCAGATTGATCTCTTTCCTCACTATATCCCTGGATCCCACCCCCCACCTGACTCGTTTAAATCCTCCTAAGCAGTTCTAGCAAATTTCCCTGCCAGTATATTAGTGCCCTTCCAATTTAGGTGCAATCCGTCCTTCTTGTACAGGTCACTTCTACCCCAAAAGAGATTCCAATGATCCAAAAATGTGAATCCTTTTCCCATACACCAGCTCCTCAGCCATGCATTCATCTGCTCTGGCCTACATGTAACCCCAGACCCACAGCAATGTGGGTGACTCTTAATTGCCCTCTGGGCAATTAAGGATGGGTAATAAATACTGTCCTAGCCAGTGACATCCTGATCCTGCAAGTTAAATTTTAAAATATCACGATGCTGAGTGTCTTGCGAGGTGATTTGCAGAGAAGGGTGTCCCCATGTACCTGCTGCTCCTGCCCTTTCAAATAGTACATACAAACATAAGAACTCAGAGATTAATTCGGCCACTCAGTCCCTTGAATCTGCTCCATTATTTAATCTACAGTGTGGTTGATGTGAATGCTCGAAGATCCTGCTTATCTTCTTATGATCTTCACTTTTTTTTAATATCAAGAATCAATTTATTTCTGCTTTAAACATATTCACCACCATTGAAGGAAGAGAGTTGCAGTTCTCGTGTCACAACACCAAGTGTTTGGTTAGCTTGAATGGCTGATTTGTAATGCAGAGTGATACCAACAGCATAAGTTCAATTCCTGCATCAATTGAGGTTATTATGAAGGGCTCTCCTTCTCAACCTCTCCCCTTGTCTGAGGCATAATGATTCTTAGGTTAAATGACCACCAGTTGCCTCCCACTCGACTGGCTTTATCTTTACCATTACATTAACAAGACACATTATAGCAAACACATTATAACTTTTGCCTTATAAATAGAGGGAAAAGTCTGGGGAATCATCAGCTGAGTAACTCACTGAGAGATATCAAACATGTGACCTGTTCTTGTAGCCACAGTATTTCTGTGACTGTTACAGTTATTGGTGGCTCACAGGACATTGATGCTGGCTGTCAAAATGAGGTTATGGGCTTCTATAATAGTAATTTAATTGAACATCAACAGGAAATGATTCAATTCAACACAGACTGCTTCAGCATCTGTGGAGTTGTGAATTGAAGTGGACATTGCTGTTATGGTCATAGTAAACATGGACTACCGATATTTAACTAATATCAAATGATTTTAATATCTGAGGCTTTCATGGACAAAAAAGATTTCTGGAGAGGATAAATACGGACCTAAAATGGCTGCTGTGATCACCTGGTCACAGATTCCAACATGTCCTAAGAGCCCATGTGGAAATCACTGAAATCCACCTCTCTAAACTTACCATTTCATCCAAAAATTGTGAAGACAAACCATTAAATCAGCATCAAGAAATCATGCATGCATGGTCAGTTCATATATTGGGTGTTGAACATTCAGTTTTGAAAGGCAATGGAGCTAGACTTGGAAATATGAAAATGGATCACCTTTCAGTTGCTTGTTTGGCAGTGCTGCAGGAGAGGATTATGGATTCATAAGAACAGAAACGGTAAGACTTGATGTCTGTCTTGCTGTTTCTAACAACCTGGGAGGTCAGTGCCCAGAGAAAAAGCAACTTAAGAAGGCAATAATTCATTGAGAATGCCAGAATTGTACACATTGAAATATTGCTGAGGACCAACACAACAGCCAAGGAGCTACAGACTCAGGTTTTACTTTTGCAATTCAAGGACTCTTGTACTAACCCACTCCCCCATCCCTTTGTCTCAACTTATTACTTGTGTTTGTGCATGCTTTTGTTGTTTTCTTTTGGATTAGTAGTAATTTTTTATTTAAGGACATCTGGTAATTGACTCTTCCATTTCTTAGCGAATACTATTTTAACTGAAGTGTCACAGTGATTGCTAAAAAGGAAATGCAAGTTATGAGCTATAAATGACTGAGAGGAGTTCAGTCGGTAGAAACCAACTTCCTTTGTCCTTGCCTGGTCACAACATTATGCAATCATCAGCAAACATTCCAATTTTTGACTCTACGTGGAGAGAAGATCATTGGTAAAACAGAATCATCAATGGTTCTCTGACACTGTAATTGGGAACTCCTGTAGCAATGTCTTGACGCTGAGATGATTGGTCATTAACAACCACAACCACCACTTTTTATGCCATGATTCCAATCAGTTTTCTCCTGATTCGCATTGATTTCAATTTTACTAGCATGCTTTGATTTTACATTGAGTCAAATAGTGCCTTGATGTCAAGCACAGTCATTTGAATCTCTGAAATTTAACTCTTTTATCTATGGATGGAGCAAAGGCTGTAAAGAGCTTGAAGTGGTCCTTGTCAGCGCTTATTGGTAACTACATGGCGATTGATTGCACAGTTGACGCCACATTCTGTCATTTTTATGATGATTGAGAGTAGATAGATGAGGAAGTAATTGACTGGATTGCAGCTGTTTTGCTTTTTGTGAACAGCACTGATGCGGACAATTTTGCAATTTGTTGGGTAGATGGCAGTGTTGTAGCTGCACTGGAATAGTTCAGCTTGAAGTGTAGCCATATCTGGAGCAAAAGAACCTTCAGCACAACAGCCAGGATGTTGTTAGAATGTCTAATGGGCTCAACTCCTTGATATTACATAAAGTAAATCAAATTGGCTGAAGACTGGCATCTGTGATGGCACAGACCTCAGGAGGAGGCTGAGATAAATCATTCACCAGGTGCTGCTGGCCAAAGATAGTTGCAAAGTTAGCATAGCTGACTGGTTGTTTGTTTTTGCCCGTGAGGCTTTTCTTATCATTATCCTGAGAATGTCATCATAATAGCCTAGCAACCAGTAAGATGGCAGGTCTTGCAACAACATGATTTGGATTTATTTCCTCATCCTTTAGATTACATTTAATTTGCACCAAGACCTACTGGAAATGCAACTTGATAACATCACAGTGATTTCATTGTCACAATGGGGACCTTGTGAACATTGACTCCAATGCAGCATATTTCCTTAACTAATTAAATTTCAGGATGAAAAGAAACATAGCAAATGATAGAGGAAAAGTGTAGAGCACCTGAGAGAAATTAGATACAGAAAGAGAAAGCGAAGAGAGGAAGAGAATAGATAAATATAGTGATAAAGAGACAGAAAGGAAAAGTAAGAAAATGATTAAAAAGTACATGCAGAAGAAGAGAGCATTGTAATCCAGTTGCATTTGATAATTGTTGTACCATCTTTAAGAGGTTTTTAGAATAGCAGGAAGTATAGATCCTTCTCTGCAATCTGTCACATTTTAGAACATAGAACATTACAGCACAGTACAGGCCCTTCAGCCCTCGATGTTGTGCCGACCAATGAACCAATCTGAAGCCCATCTAACTTATACTATTCCATTCCCGTCCACATGCCTATCCAATGACCATTTAAATGCCCTTAAAATTGGCGAGGCTACTGCTGTTGCAGGCAGTACATTCCACCCCCCTACTAATCTCTGAGTAAAGAAATTACCTCTGACATCAGTCCAATATCTATCACAATGATACATTTGATGTTAAACTATCCAACCACAAGTATCATTTCATTGCAGTGAAAAATATAGCAGTTGTCTTCCAAAAGGTCAGTTTTTGTTGTCTATATATTGCATATACAACATTTGCAATGTAAAAGCTTTCTCATGAACATTTAAAAAAAGTGAAGCTATTTAAAATTGAAGTTTGACTTAATGTAGGGCTAAAAATGACATGAAGCTTGAGAAATGTGATTAGCCCATGCCTTCTGATGTAGGGAGTGCTGAAACTTCATATTGCCTGGTCATTCAAATTATTGCAGCAAGCCTGAGCACAAGATCAAAATCATGAGGGCTAGCATGAGTTATAGCTTGCATGCGGCAAGTATGTTGCAACCTTGAAAGGGGAGGCTCATTGTAGCACTGAAGCAGATGCTGGAACTCATACTGAAGGTGATTCTAATCTGGGCAATAGTCCCACTGCATTGGAGGCTTTAGTGCAAGTGATAGAAAGCAGGATACATGTGATTGATTCCCCGTTCCACATAACATTTATAGACACAGTTAGCTATGGTGGTCAATTGACTAACCCAAAAGAAATTGATGCAATGACATAAAAAGTTCAATAATCTGACTGACTGGTTTCTCAAAGAAATCCAAATGATTCATACTTCTGAATGCCCAATCAATTTTTTGCCCTTAAAATTATGGCATTCCAACAATAAGAAGAATGTGAATGGAATAACTTCAAAAAATACTGCAAAGCCAGATAAAGAAAAGGACTAAAAATCTCGAGAACATTTCACTATCTGCTGGAATTCATTCCACAGCTTTATCTGTCCTTTTTCTGGATTGGTTTCTTGTTGAGTTTCATGTTATGGATCAAAATCATTTAGAATAATTTAGAAGTTCCTTAAGATATAATGACCTGCCCCAAATGATGGTGGCGTTTACAGCACAGATTGGGAAGTTCGAAGAACATTGCCCCCTACCCCCACCCCCACCCCGAGCTGATTTCAATGGATAAGCTCATAGTGATGTTTAAATGAAGCTAACATTAACATGAACAGGAAAAGCTGTGGAGCCAAAATGAGCAGTCACACTGTTGAATTAAGGCAAAGGGTGAAGGATTAAGGCAACTAAATGAGATAATTGACATACTGGATGCTGGACTCAACCCAGAGCTAAAGTGGCGATAGAGATGTTTATCCTGTTCTATTAAAATGCACATTTGCAATTTTTTACATTTTTGCCAAGTGAAAGTTACCACTGTTTCAAAACTGTGTCATCTTCAGATGATTGGGAAGAATCTAAAGAGCTTTGGTACACTATTTTCTACAAAGCATTTTATATTATACAATATGCATCACAATTTTAATGATAAAATTTAAATCATGTATAGCAAACTTTTATTTAGAATACATTTTTATGATATAGTATTTTTACATTCTCTTCATGCATCAGAATGTCATGGATGTAGGAAAATGAAACAGCCAAGCATAAACGGTATCTTCAGAAAGAACCTTCCCACTTTAAAACAACTGTAAAGTCTTGAAATAAGAAAAGAAAGAAAATTCAGAATGATATTGAAGCACACAAGATGTGTGGAATCATGGGGTGCTCTATTCCCTCATGGACAAGGGACAGAAGAAGTGTGCATCATTTATAACGTATGCTGCAGAAATTCTCTGAAGCACATTCCAAACCCATGATCACTGCCAAAGTCAAGGTCAGCAGATACATAGGAACACATCCACCTGCAAATCCCCTTTGAAGTCAATCACCATCCTGACTTAGAAATATATCTCCCTTTAGTATTGTGAGTTAACATGCTGGAATTCCCTCCTTAATGGCATTGTGGGTGTACCCAGCACAAGAACTGCAGTGATTCTAGAAGGCAATTCACCAGCACCTTCTCAAAGTCAACCACGGGTGGATAGGTGAGGTTAATCTAGGGAAATATACAGGCTGATTGGACTGACTGCATTATAGACATGCTATGTTACTTCATATTCTTAGATCTCGAGTAACTCTCATTTATATTTGAGAGACAGACAAATTGGAACAGTTTAGCAGTTAAATAACTTTTGTTAAAGGCAAGAAGCGGGCTTACCTTAATTATTGAAAATTATCTTATTGCTTGGTCATTTCAAAGTTCATAAAGTATTGACTCAGATTGGTGAGAAATCCAATAAATAAAAATCAAAAACTATAAATTGGAAAATGTTTTGAAGAAATTGTTAATTAAATATAATAACATTTTAAAATAGGTTGTTTTCTGACATATACACTCGTACATAAATCTACTGAGAATTGGAAGCTGCAACTTACTCATCACCAGTAAAATGTAAATGTTACATTGTTGTCGCTTGACTGTCTCATTAACACATAACAGAATCCTGTAAGTTATGCAGAGCTCTTTACACAGTCACAAAGTTAAACATGTTTGATTGCTGTCAAACCACAGAAAGTCAGGAGTGAAAGTTTTATACAAGTCTTTAAATTGTGCTAAAAATTGGTGTAAGCCTCCTTTCAGTTGCTTAGTTAAGTGCAGAAAGAAGTAGCAAGTATGATAGCTTTGTTACTATCTTGGCAGAAATCTCACTTATTATCACTGTAATGCTCCATAATGTGATTTCATGCACTTTGCTTTTACTCCAAGACTTCAGCCTCTTCACAAACATACAACATATTCCTATATCAGAAAAGTGGCAGATGGTGGGTGTCTCACTGGAGCCTTAGACAGACTTTCTTGTTTCTGTTTGATTTTATTCCCTGCAAATGCCAATGTACGTTGAGATAAAAAAAGACACTAAAGGAACCATACAAATATGGGCTTTTATTTCTTTTAGCATGGCTAGTGGCAAAACAGGTAAATAGACAATGTGATACGAACGTTATTACTGTATTAAACAAAATCAGTGACCAATATGCTGAATATCAAAGATCATGCAATGGCTTTATCATTTATCCGGGTAAAAAATGAGGTCTGCAGATGCTGGAGATCACAGCTGAAAATGTATTGCTGGTTAAAGCACAGCAGGTTAGGCAGCATCCAAGGAACAGGAAATTCGACGTTTCGGGCATAAGCCCTTCATCCTGATGAAGGGCTTATGTTCGAAACGTCGAATTTCCTGTTCCTTGGATGCTGCCTAACCTGCTGTGCTTTAACCAGCAATACATTTTCAGCTTTATCATTTATCCCCATGGATTGGAATGCCTTTCGAACAATGGGATCTCTCTTGCAGTCAAAACCTGAACGTAGCTCATTTATATAAGCGAGTTATCTCAATCTAACACAAAGATATTCTCTTTCCAATGGCACTAATAATGAAAACTGAAATATCAAATTTTGTTCTGAATTATACATGCACACACAGAGAAATGATAAACAATTACTATGTTTGGGCACAGAATTGGGCTTTGTGGTGTTGTATCAAGTATTATTTCTGAAAGACTTAATGTTCAAGAGTACATTGAACTCCAGCCAATCTGATGATGTCATACGTCTTCAGTGAGGAAAGGAGGTATCTAGCTCAAGGTGATGTGTGGGTCATCATGTCGCTGATCATCCTAAGTATTATTTTTGATGAGCCAATGTAACTTCTACCTACTGCTATCATGAAATAAATTATACCAAGTTTTGTTATGAGGAACACTTGTAGGTACTTGTGTTCCCATGTATCTGCTATCATGTTCTTTTAGATACTTGAGATTGTAAGCTTGAAAGATATTGTTTGAGGAGGCTTGATATTTAGCTGCAATGTATCTTGTATGTGTTGCAGACTGCTGCCACTATTTGTTGTTGGTGGAGAAAGTGAATGAAGCGATGAATAGATTGTTGATTAAATAGACTGTTTTGTCCTAGATGATTGAGCTTCTTTAGTGTTGTTGTAGCTCCACTATCCAGGGAGGTGATTCAGTAGGAGTAGACAGGCTGTGAGGATTACATAGTTGAGTTACTTTCTGTAAAATTCCTTGCCTCTAACCTTGCTTTTGCAACCAGAGTATTATATGAGTGATCTCGTTTCTGGTCAATACTAACCTGAGGAATATTAAGAGTGGAAGACCTAACAGTGGAAATGTGATTAAATATCAACGGATAATGCTTAGATCTCTAACTATTTGGAGTGAACACTCCCCCAGCACCCTCGCTTAACTTTACATACCTGATGAAAGTATGTCAAGCAACATGATGAACTACCACTAGCACCATTTAAAATAATTATTGACTACAGATATGTTAGTTGCTAGTTGATTTCTCTTGGCTACTGCAATGATTGCACAATTAATTAGTCCTTTCCACACATCTTCCAAGTTGCAAAATTGTGTCTACAGATGTGAAGTGGCAGATACTAAAAGAACTTCTACTAATTTCAAGGATTCTATTCTAATCAGTTTCTCCAAACATCAATATAGTAGTAGACATTCCCCTTTGAATATAACAATGAGAAAACACCATGCAGAGCAGGGCAAGTCAACATCCGAGGGAGGAGAAGGTGTAGGACACCCTTGATAGGAAACCATTCCCTTTATTTGCTACTTATGACATTCAGGGAGAAATTCTCCCTTCTGAAGCTCAGTGAGGAGCAACTTGTGTAATGTGTGAGCTTCAGTGAAGATGTCTTCATTGAAATTTGCCACTTTATTGCTACAGTCACTCTGCAACCCCTGAGCAGGCCAAGGGCAGCACCGTGAATAGCTATGACTGTAATAGTGTAATGTTTTTGCACCTGGACTTTTTCAGGCTGAAGATATTTTTAAAATCTTGTGGTTTGCCACCTAATATTGTGCAAAGGAAGTTACTGTCGCTCCCTGCAAAATAGAAAGCTAACTATGTTTAATTATCTTTTGCTAGGGGCCAACAGGTCATAGAGTCAAAGAGCTGTACAACATGAAAACAGACCCTCCAGTCCAGCTCGTCCATGCCGACCAGATGTGGTAAATAAATCCAGTCCCATTTGCCAGCATTTGGCCCATGTCCCTCTAAGCCCTTCCTGTTCATATGCCCATGCAGATACATTTTAACTGTTGTAATTGGACAGCCTCCACCACTTCCTCTGGTGGTGCATGCCATGCACACATCATCCTCTGCATGAAAACATTTAAAATGCCCCTGTTGAACCTTTCCTCTCTCACTTTAAACCGATGCCATCTAGTTTTGGACTTTACTATTCTGCGGAAAGGACCTTGGCTATTCACTCTATCTATGCCCTCCATGATTTTACAAACTTCTATAAGTTCAACCCCTCAGCCTCCAGAATAAACATGTGGCCTTGCTCATATTGCAAGCTTCCTAAAGAGTAGGGTACAGATAAAAAAAAACACAGATGTTATTTTGTGGACACTACATGTCAGCTCTATTGTACTCCAGAGGTAAAAGATTTTGTCAGAGTCTAGATTGTGTATGATCAATGGTTGTGAAATGTGCAGGTCAATGTATAATATTCTGACAACAGTGATCTGTGTGATCTGAGTGTCCTGAGTTTGAGCAACTAAGGCAAACCAAAGGATGACTATTGAATGCCAGTGAAATCACTGATGAATCTTGTATACAATCCACGTACTGAAGCACAACATGTGTATGACGAAAGACATGCTACCATATGTATGGCAATAGATCAGATAGCTGGTATAAAACAGCTGAAACAACACTTCTCCTACATGGACTAGCTTGGAGGAGTCCGTGCTGATTAGGTTTCAAGGTTTATATTGCATGTTGCACTATCTTGGCATCATAAAAGAACAGCCCTCACCATGTAAGGTGGTCAACTCAAAGGAGGGCAGAGTGAGGAAATAGTCTATTCAGCACCTCATTTGCATTAACAAATAAGTCTGAGTGTAATTCCAGCAATGGCAACTTGAATGTTTCTTCAAACATTTCACAACAATCCTCCACCCTGTCACTGACCATTACAGTGTCCACTTGGCCACATAGGCAAAATTGGAGAACCCACATTTCAAACTATAATTAAATGAAATCAATCCATTTTGTACACAAGCATAAACTAGTTATTTTGGACATTTTCTTACTGTTTGCCTTCTGGATGCTTTTGCCTGTTTTGCTGCTGTAATATATATAGTACTTTATTAGCTGCAGCTTGGTTGGTGGAAGGTTGACATGCTGAGCAAGGCACAGTGGAAGGACTTGGGGGTGATTTTCAGGTTAAAAGGTTTGGTTTAGACTGAAATCTATGAGAGGACAAATTGTTGGACTGCAATGACACCTTGCACGATCGTGGGGGCAGTGGTGGGAAATAGTATTTGATGATGTATTCATTGACCATAACCACTCATGTGAGATCATTAAACTTCTTGCAATACTGCATCCAGGTGCTCAGGACTTGACTCTTCACTTTGACCTTCACAGCTCTCAGTGCCTTTGGCATGTCTGGAGGGCTTTCCAGCCCAATGAGGAATTGGTACATCTCTCCAACATTCCATCACATCCAGAAAAACATCCAGCGCAGAGTTATATTATTTGTCCTCTACTGATGCATTTGCAAATAATGTATTGGCTTATTGAAATCATTATAATAAAGCAGCACTAAATTGATGCTTTATCTGTGCTTCAATTAATTGCACGGGTTAATCATGCAGCATATTCCTTCACTGTAATCAGGGCTATTCAATTTAGACACCCTTTGTATTTCCATCTTGAGCACTTCCCAACCTGAACCCAGGATTATAAAGGACGCTGGTCTATAGAATTATTTTTATTGAAGTTTCTTGCTAGTGGGTCACATTGAGACATTAATTAAATAGCTTCTTGTTGTGCGAAGGTTTGTAATTATGATTCTCTGCAGGGGATTAAAAATGACAAAGTCTTAAATGCCTCATAAAAATGCTGAGAATTCTTTTGGAAATACTTTTCTTTTAACCTTACTGGAATGTTGAACCATTTTATAGAAAAACTTAACCGTACTTAGTTTCCGCTATAGTTGCTAACTCAGAATCCTACTGGACTGTTTGTGTATTGGAAATGATCAAATCATCAAACTGTAAAAACACGTTGTCCCACCCTGAACACAAGAAAAAAAAAGCTACAATTTCCGAACCCGATGTGCTTATCTGATTATATGTTTCTTGTGAGTTATTCATTTTTCTAGTGCATTTGAGGATTGGGGTTTTGCACTAACCATTCTAATTATTATTCTCCAAAGTAGGTAAATTGGGAGAGAACTGTTGGTAGAACTATTTGGCTCCAGTAGGAGGGAGGCTGGGATAAACTGGGGCAGAAATAATCTCCTCAAAATGTTGGGGAACCAAGAATCTAGTGAGATGGAGAAATTGAAAGAAATGAATATTAGTAAGAAAATGAAGTTGGGGAAATTAATGGGGTTAAAGGATATAAAATCACTAGGGCTGATACTCTACAAGCCACAGTATTAAAGGAAGTAGCCTTAGAAATATTGGATACATTGGTGGTTATCTGGAGTAGTTGCTATAAGTGGGAGGTGACAAATATTATCCTATTATTTAAAACAGGAAGGAGAGAGAAACAGAGAACTACACACTGGCTGGCCCAATTTGAGTGGTGAGGAAAATGTTGGAGTCTATTATAAAAAACATGATGACAGAACATTTGGAAAGCATTAACAGGACTGGATAAAGTCAGTATGGGTTTAGGAAGGGCAAATCATGCTTAACAATCTGCCAGAGTTTTTTGAGGGTATAATTAGTAGAACAGATAAGGGAGAGCTAATGGATGTGAGGTGTTTGGATTTCCAGAACGCTTTTGACCATGTCTCTCAGAAGAAGTTAGTGGGTAAAATTAAAAGACATGAGATAGAGGCTAATATAGTGGCATGCATCAAGAATTAGTTAACAGACAAGAAACAGGGAGTTGGAATAAATGCGTTTCTTTCCAAGTGGCAGGCAGTAATTACTGGGCCCTGGCTCTTCGCTATATATAAAAGTGACCTGGATAAGGGAGTCAAATACAACAGTTCCAAGTTTGCTGATGACACAAAACTGGGTAGGATTCAGTAGTGGAGAAGATGCAAGGATGCTTCGAAGACATTTAGACAAGTTGAATGAGTGGGCAAACCCATAGCAGATGTAGCACAATGTTGCTAAATGTGAAGTTATACTCAATGGTGTTAGAAACAGAAAGGATAAGTATTATTTAAATAGTGAAATATTGAGAAGTATGGACATACAAAGGAGTGTACGCTAGTCAGTGAAAGCACCCAGACAGATACAGAAAGCAAATTGGGAAGGAAAGTAGTATATTGAAGCTCATTGCACGAAGTTTGAGTTCAGAAGTAGGAATATCTTACTGCAGTTATACAGGAGCTTAGTGAGACCGCATCTGGAATATTGCTTGCGGTTTTGGCCTCACTACTCAAGAAAGGTTATACTTGCCATAGGGAGAGGTGCAGTGAAGATTGGGGTCAACAGGATAATTATATATGGAGAGATTGATGCAGTTGGGGCTATATTCACTGGAGTTTGGAAAGATGCGAGAAAATCTGATGGAAACATAAAATTCAAACAGGATTGGACAGATTAGATGCAGGGAAGATGTTTTCCCTGTTTGTGGAGTTTAGAATCAGGGAACACAATAGAGGGTAGACCATTTAGGAGTGAGATGAAGAAAAACATCTTCACTCAAAGGATAGTGAACTTGTTGAATTATCCACCCGCAGAAGACTATGGAGGTCAAGTCACTGAATATAATCAAGAAAGATACAAAACCAGGAAAATACAAACCAGGAACAGGATTTGGCCATTCAGTTCCTCAGGCCTTATCCACCACTCAATATGATCATGACTGATCCATTATCTCAGTGTCGTGTTTCTGGTTTCTCCCCATAACCCTTTATGCCTTTAATATCTAAAATGTATCAAAGTTGCAGTGCTAGAACCTGGCAAGGTGAAAGATGTGAGGTCAGAATTTCAGTAGGAAATGGAAGTCAGGAGATCTCTCACTGTTTTGAGCCTACCTCTTACCCAGTAGTGCATGGTGCACTATTTTCAACCAGCTGAGACAGGGACATCCTGGAGTGAGGCCTACTCTGGAGGTGGCCGGGTTAAAGATGCAGTTTTTTTGGATGCAATCAGCTTAGTTCTGACATAATTGTAAAGCCTCATAATCCTCACCCTCTAAAGTCTCCCTTCACCCAGTATCCACTATAAACAGAATTCACAATCCTTTTAATAAGATTGGAAAGACGTTAAGAAGCTAATACATTTGTCAGAATAATCAAACAAAAATTGAGTATTTTGCAAAATAGGGTTAATCTTTTATCACCTCAAAAATTGTGAAAACGAGCAAACATTACTTCAACAATGATTTAATAAAAGTATCCTTTTACCAGCTCACAAATTATCAAAATCAATGAACTCACACTCCCTTAACAGCTGTGTCAACAACTTCTGCTATACAAAATAACTGAGGAGCTGGGAATCAGCCAAGCATTTAAAATGAAATTCTATTGAGCAATTGTGTCAACTGTTGCAAGTCAGCCAACCATTTATAATAGGATTCACAGTATCAACAAACTCTCCTGAGGACAACACGTTAAATCCTTTGAAGACAGATGGAATTTGAGCAATCTATTGTAAATTTGAAATGCAACCAAACAGATGACTAATTTTAACTTCAAAATAGAAGAAAGCAAGGATATAAGGTGTCAGAGCGAAAACAAAAATAAAAACTGTGAAGAATAAATTTAAGTAGGGAGGCTAGTGTATTCTGAACATTTAAGACAGCCACTTTATATTCCTCCCTAGACATAAACGTTTCATTATTGACACTTATCCTTCCCTTCTCTTTATAAGTGTAAGGGCTGCCCATGGTTCTTAACATAGAATGGTTGTCCGTGGTTTTTAGTTGACACAAAAATGGCCAAAGAAGATAGTTAGCTGAAGCAGTAATTTTCACAGTCAGAATCATGGCCTTCATACTTATAGCAACCAGATAAGATATAAAGCCTCTTGTAAAAATCACACTACATGATGTTATTATGAAGAAGCAAAAATGTAGTAACTGCTGACATAGGGACGATTTTGATAAGAGATATCTGGGAGAAGTACCACTAGAAGCCTCCCTTCACCTCACCCCACCCCCACTCCTCTCCCCATTCCCTTTCAAGCTGATTCAGAGTTTGCTATTTATTTTGGGACAGAAGGTGAAAAACTTGACTCACATGAGTTAAGATCCTTTAGGATTGTAATCACATATACAATTACAGATACACAGGCAGGTGCATTAGTAAATAATGGAGTTTTAAATGTGGTGGATATTAAGGAATTTAACTGAGTTCCTGTGGATAGACAGCCTTAGGCAGTAGGGAGAAATCCCCAGCACTATTGGAATCTGGTTGAATAAGATGCATTGTGAAAGCTAAGGATAGGGATAAGGATGTCTGATAAACATAATGAGATCATGGCAAGATCCTATTCCTTGGATGCTGCCTGACCTGCTGTGCTTTAACCAGCAACGCATTTTCAACTGTGATCTCCAGCATCTGCAGACCTCATTTTTTACCCGAAGATCTATAACTGCCCATCAACTCATCATGCAGTCACATGATTGACCTGATTGGATGTGTATGTAATCAATGAACAGCACGATCAGTTTGCAGTTGTAAACACTCAGATGGGATGAACCCATATGTAAAGAAGTTTATGTCTTTCCTTTGTTCAATGAAGAAGATTTTGAGCCCCCTGAGGTTTTCTTCCCACTGGGGTAACATCGATAAACTCTCTGTTCCTGGAGTGGACTCCAGTGTCGAGTGTTTCATTTAGTCATTCCACGCCACATGATTAGAAATGGATTTCATAGTTCTCCAGTGCAGAATAGTGCTATATCGAATAGAAAATGTACTCTAAGGCATCTGAAAACCTTCCACCTTTTAAAATACTCTTCTTTCCCTTGACAACTTGCCAGTTGCCAAAGATAGCAATGAGGTAAGCAGAGTGTTTAATGATTGCCATTCTTTTCAAATAACAGTCCAATGATCACTCATCAGATTCAGAACATTCATAACTCATGCTGTAGTTCATGATGGCTTATGAAGTTAGCATCAACTTTTGTATTTACCTTTCATTAGATTGCTGACTCCAAATTATGTTAACCTATCGTTCATGAAATCGTTGTGCTGATGCACTTCACTCCCAACACAGGCCCAGCGAAATCAAAATTGTGGAAGATCTAAAATACTCACTTCTACAATGTTGTCAACACTTCCAAGAAAGCAGAGGAGAACACCAATGCCCGGCAAGACTGTTTACTCACTTCCTTTTCCTCTCACAACTGCATGGCCAACCTTGCTCTAACTCTATTTAAAAGTTTGCTGATGACACCACCATAGTGGGTCAGATCTTAAACAAGATGACAGAGTACAGGAAAGAGATAGATAGATTAGTGGCATGGATAGATTAGAGACAACGATGTCTCCCTGAATGTTACCAAAATGAAGGAACTGGTCATCAACGTCAGGAAGCAGAGTGGAAGATGCACCCCCGACTGTATCAATGGCTCTGAGGTGGAGGTGTTTTGAGAGCATCAAGTTCCTAATAATAAATATCACCAATGATCAATCCTGGTCCCGCCATGTCAATGCTACAGTCAAGCAAGCACATCAACACATTTACTTCCTTAGAAATCTAAGGAAATACAGTATGTCCACAATGACTCTTACCAATTTTTATGGATGCACCTGAGAAAGCATCCTATCCAGATGCATCACAGCTTGGTCTGGCAAGTGCTATGCCCAAGACCAAAGGAAAACCTAGAGAGATGTGAGCACAGCCTCATCACGAATACCAGCCTCCCATCCACTGACTCCATTTACACTTCCTGCTGCCTCAGGAAAGCAGCCAACATCATCAAAGACCCCTCCCACTCCAGTTATACTCTCTTCTACCCTCTTCCATTGGGCAGAAGTTACAAAAATTTGAAAGCACGTATCAACAGATTCAAGAACAGCTTATTCCTTGTTGTTAGACTTTTTAATGGACCTCTCATATATTAGAGTTAATCTTTCTCTGCACCTTCTCTGTAGCTGTAACACTACAGTCTGCACTCAATTCTTGATGTACTTATGTAAGGTATATTTGCCTGGATAGTATGCAAAACAATAATTTTCACTGTATCTCTGTATATTTGACAATAATAAATGAAATCAAAACCAACATCAAAATTTGGGTCCAGTCCATCATTCCTGAAATTCACATCATGCCCTTTGACCCTATGTGGGGTCAGGAGAATCAAGTCCATTGAGATGTTATTGATATTAATGACAGCGCCTCAGCTGAACAATTTCTGCCTGGCCAGTGGGCAGATGTAGAAGGGCACACTGCAAGGTTGTGGGACTGGTCACAATTAGGGTTCGTCAGTATAGGGTGTTGTAGAAATTTCAGAACCAACCTTACGAATCGTGAAGTGCAAAATTTTCCTTGAGGCCAGGGGTAAAAGGGTACTTACTCTTCCTAGCCTAAGATCTGGCAAGACGTTAGGCAGATACTTCAAGTCTGCTATGGGGAAACTAAAATTCAGACCCCTCCTCTGAGATGCAGTTAAGCTAATGCATGTGACTTTTGAATGTTAATTAGACTGACTTTCATAGCAGCCTTGTTGATGGCTGTGTGTTTTTAAAATAATTTATCAAGTGAGTATGGGAATGAATTCCCCAGATATTGTAATCTTCCTGACTCTGTTGGAGAAGGGGTATAAAATTAAACCATTAATGTTTCTCATAGGTGATACACATCAACTAAAACCTATTCCTAAGAAAAGACAGTACCATGAAAGCTAACATGTTGAAAAGGTGAAGATGTCTTGAGAATTATCTATCTTTGCTGATTCTGTTTAATTGGTAATAGGTAAGGATAAGATCTTTGTACCTAGTCTGCATGAGACTTGCTTATAATCTCAGCTGAGTGACTCTGTGCTCATAAATTGTTTGTTTGCTCCCGGCTACAGCATAACCTTTCATTAAAAGGTTCCTGTCCTGGATAGGAGTTAATTAATGAAACACCATAAAAAATAAATGACTTTACAATAAAATGTTTCCCTATATAACACATCACAGGTATATAATATGTTCAGCTTACTTAGACAAAACACATCTATCACAGTTTGCTAAGTCAGTCACACTCAGAATAATTTTAATTCTGGAGGTTATAAATTCAACCTTCACAACTTACAAAATGATGTTTCCTCTTACTTGCCCCAAATTTTGCATGAACTAGCCCCAGAACAATAGGGCCCAGAAGGGCATTTCCAAATTCAGTTCCAGGCTTTGAGAGTAAGGACTGGATTCTTCTCTTTGAGCAGATTTTGACAGGGGAGGTTTTTGCCCATTCCCTGCTCTGGGGCTGATAGCTGATTCTGAAGAATCTTTGGCTCTTTTTAGATCCCAAAAGCCATTTCAATGGTTGCTTTAAGAGTGCTGCAGCAGCACCAAAGGAGGAGACAGGGAACCTTCAAGAGGCAGCAGCAACCTCAGTGTGCTCTTCACAGAGACCCCAGCCTCCTCTTGGTTAGTGCTGATGACAATGGGAGGGAGAAGGAGCCATTATATGTCCCACTCCAATCATTTCCTAATTTCAGGATTATTAACTATATTTCTTGAAGTCTATCTTTAACATGGCAGCCCTCAGAAGCAAATACTAAGTTGATAATCTTAGGAGAAACCACTGGGCCCTGGCCTCGCCTGTCTCAATGCATTCCATCCCATCATTATTTACTGACAGTGGATATATAAGGAGAAACTGAACACAAGTAATTTGGGCAGAGAAAGCCTGGTCAGACAGAAAGATGTGGCTGATTTACAGTTCAAATTTTCCACTTATTCTCTGTTTCTTTTAGGCTGAACTTGCAAAGCAAAATCCAACCTTCGTAATAATGGAATTCACAAAGCAGGTGTCTTTTATACATAGTATCTGGATAGTACCAATCCTACGTCTGGGTGGTGAAGAATGGACTTGATCTGGATCTCTAGTCAGCAAATTGCTACTTCTTCTCACTAATGCCATGTGTTCCATCAAGGGCTTCCTCCCGGAGCTTGCCAACTGACTCCCCTCCAGTATTTCCATTGCCACTTGTGACATAGTTTGCTGGAAGGTGCTGGACTAGCAGCAAAACATGTTACCCAGGATTATTGATTAGGCAGTTTACAATGTTCTCCAAATGCTGCGGTGCATTGGAAAATATGGCAGTATGGGGGAAGAATAAATCCGCAAATATAATGACCTTAAGTCTGAAGCAAAGCAGATTCCTCTGACATTATTATCTATTCTCAATGTTACTTTACCCAAACCCCTTACCCAGTTACCCCTTCACTTACCTCACACACTCACCTTTCCACAGTAGCTTCCCAGTGGTTTGAACTGAAATATGATGGAAAGTACGCTATTGAGTGAGGTTGAAAGGTTAGGGTGATGGGTGTTTGAAGGCTAGTGTGTCAGGTGGGCGAGGGGCTAATGTACCAGATTGATGTGGGGTTAAGTGTGCCAAGTGAGTGAGGGGTTACACATCCAGATAAGTGAATGATTTCCCAGGGTAGTTTGAGGGGGATTTGACTGAAGATGTTTGGCCCAATGGAAGGTATTTGTTTAAATACCAGAGGTTGAGGCAAATCTGGAGTGGTCAGGGAGGGGATGATGTCAGTGTTGGCAGTGTGGGAGAGGTGCCAGGTCCAGTGGGGGTGTGGCAGTCAGGCTAGAATGAGGATTGGTGCCAGGTTGGGACGATGGGAACTCTAGTTGGATGAGGGTATGAGGAAGTGGATCCAGAGGGGGTTTCAGTTGTGAGGAGGGTTCTCAGGTCAGGGTATGTCAGGAGTTGAAGAGTATCATTAGGGGTGTCAATAATGAGCTGTGCTGTTTAATGGTTACCCAGGAGTTAGAATGGGTTTCAATCCTCTAACCGTCTAAGTGGGTCAAGACCTTCAATACTCACCCTGAGGAGGTTGTTCAGAGGATTCCAGATGAAGAGGAATTGCTAGATGAAAATTTTGATTTGCTGCCCAAGTTGGACTCAACCGCAGTGATATTTCCACATGACAACCCTAACCTACACCACAGAAACTGTTATCTGACCACTGGAAATTCCCAGCTAATGATGTGCAAGATTGTGTGTCCTGAGCAGGGAACATGTTCCTGCTGCTACCCAATCTGACAGCTCACGGGGAGACAATGGTCTAATGGTGCTTTCGTAGCCTATTAATCCAGAAACTCAGTTCTGTGGATCCCGGTTCAAAGCTAGCTGTAGCAGATATTGGAATTTGAATTCAATAAGGAATCTAGAATTAAGGATCTGATTAGAATTGAATATCATTTATTATCACATGTACTCAAGTGTGGAAGTACAGGAGTACAATGAAAAGTTACAGTGTCGCCCCAGATGCCGCCATCTCAGGTGCAAAGTACGCAGGTACAGATCGTAGATACACAATGTAAAAATAAAAGGAAAAAGAAAGGAAGAAAGTTACATTCTTTTGTACTATTGTTCACAGTACAAGTTAGAAAAATGAGACTGAAGTTAAAAAGATATATATTGCAGTCTTTCCGTAGATCAGTGCAGGGGGCTTTCACATGTGGTCTGCCTGGACTCACAAGCTGCTGACCGCCCACATCGGTCCCAGTCCAACAACCCTCCTCCTCTGCGTGAGCCTCTAACACACTGCGTTCAGGGTGCAAGCTCTGCTCCATGCTTTCAGCCCATTCTACCTCAGGAGAGAGCAGCAGGAGGAGAAAAAGGGAAAAAAGAGATGAAAATGGGAAATAAACAGAAAGAGTGAAGGAGTCTGGTTGGACTGTCCTACTCGATTGCCATCTTGACATATGATGGTGATCATGAAACCATTGTTGATTGTTGGAAAAACCCATCTGGTTCACTGATGTTCTTCAGAGAAAGAAATCTGTCGTCCTCACCTGGTCTGGCCTGCATGTGACTCCAGACCCACAACAATGTGGTTGACTCTTAACTGTCCTCTGAGCAATTAGGGATGGGCAATAAATGCTGGCCTAGCCAGAGACACCCACATCCCATGAGTGAATTTTAAAAAAGCACCAACGCTAAACAAATTTCACAAAGTAGAAGGAGGTCCGCTCATTACAACCAGTTATTTCTGGTGCTCATGACTTAAAAGTACCAACTGGAGAACATTTTTTTAATGTTCAAAATAATAAAAATGCAAGTGATTTTCAATTACCATTATTAAGGTAAAAATAATTGCCAGCAAGGCACTGATGTTGTTCTTTCAAAAGGTCATACAAACAGAAACAAGTGTGAAAATGAGAAAACCCCATCCTGTGGACATGCAATAGATAGCTTAGGAGTAGGAATTGGCCATTCAGCCCTTTGTGCCTACATTTAATAGGATCATGGCTGTTCTGATCATAACCTTAAATATCCATTCCTTTCTACCCCAGTAACATTCCAACCTCTTGCTTGCCAAGAATCTATCCACCTTGGCCTTAAAAATATAAAGGACTTGCTGTGTCTCCAGCTTTACAGAAAATGAGATCCAAAGCCTGTTCATCAAGCTTGTTGTTACTGTTTTATCATTGTCTCTATTATGATAATTTTATTTCCTTATGGAAAATCCTGAAAAAAATTCTCTCTAAGTCCAAAAACTTGATGAGGGCGGCACGGTGGCACAGTGGTTAGCACTGCTGCCTCACAGCACCAGGGACCTGGGTTCAATTCCCGCCTCAGGCAACTGACTGTGTGTAGTTTGCACGTTCTCCCCGTGTCTGCGTGGGTTTCCTCCGGGTGCTCCGGTTTCCTCCCACAGTCCAAAGATGTGCGGGTCAGGTGAATTGGCCATGCTAAATTGCCCATAGTGTTAGGTAAGGGGTATATGCAGGGGTATGGGTGGGTTGCGCTTCGGCGGGTCGGTGTGGACTTGTTGGGCCGAAGGGCCTGTTTCCACACTGTAAGTAATCTAATCTAAAAAAAAAATTCACTGTTTGTCAACATTGACCAATTGTCATGACTGCCATTCCATGGAGTATCAGGGTTATTTATATATTAAAGAATTAGCTAAGGCATTCACAAGGTGACAAACAAGGTCATTCACATCATAGGGATATCCGAGTGGCACAGTGGCACAGTGGTTAGCACTTCACACTTCTACCTCACAGTGTCAGAGACCCGGGTTCAATTCCCGCTTCAGGCGACTGTCTGTGTGGAGTTTGCACATTCTCCCCGTGTCTGCATGGATTTCCTCCGGGTGCTATGGTTTCCTCTCACAGTCCAAAAATGTGCAGATTAGGTGAATTGGCCATGCTAAATTGCCTGTAGTGTTAGGTGTAGGGGAATGGGTCTGGGTGGGTTGCTCTTTGGAGGCTTGGTGTGGACTTGTTGGGCCAAAGGGTCTATTTCCACTGTAAGTAATCTAATATAAGTGTATCCATTGCGGTGTTCACTTGGGAAAGGTAGTCAAAGGAATGCTGCCAGTTGGCCAAAGGAATTGTATTGGCTGCAGTTTTAGCAAATAAAGAAGAAGCCTCCAGGAGATGAACAACACCCAGAATTAATTAGAAATTAAATAATCATTTACTTTAAGTAAAGTATGGAAACATTACTGATAGATTCTGAAGCGAACCTTTACATTTCTGCAGGATAAGGCAAAATTAACAGAAAGCAAGATTAAATGTTTATTTTGGTGACAAATTGGAAAAGCACACTTACTGGGATATTTTTGTAACGATTTAAATCAAGATTACAAGTTTACAAAGTAGTTCATATTTAGAACAATGATTATGTATATAGGCAAGTTGAAAAATCATCAGGACTTAAGGGAATACAACATTTTAAAATGTATTGGAGTTCTAATTACTGCCAATTTGAGACAAAAGTGCCAAATGTATTAAAATGATGTTAATCACAGTCAGGAAGATTGTGGTAAATACATTTTACTGTAGCAGTTTGGAACAGAACCTACTCTTCACCAAAATGAAAACAGAAATTTCTGAAGAAATTCAGCAGGGTCTAGCAGCATTTGTGGAGAGAAAAACAGTTAACATGTGGGTCCAGTGACTCTTTGTCAAAACAGAAAGCAGCTGGGAAAAGATGGCATTTATGCTGATGATGGGGTGGGGGTGTGGCAGTGCTGAAATGAAGGAGTGAGATGGCAAGATGGAGACAGTGCCCAGAAACAGAGAAAAGGAAGCAGAGAAGAGGATTGTTGAGAGTAAGCCAGGGAAGAAGTAAATGCTGCCTGGATGCTTAAAGGAAGTATGAATAGTTGAAAGCGCTGTGAACAAACCATGCAGAATAGGACCTGGGAATGTGGGGATGTGAATGAACATAGAGGACAGTACTGACATGGGCAGAGAATTGGTTTGCAGACAGGAAACAAAGAGTAGGAGTAAATCAGTCTTTCTTTTTTCCCAGGATCCAGGGGTCACAGGTCACAGGTCAAAGATATAGGGCAGACCATTTCAGACTGAGATGATGTGCAAACTATTCACCTGGACAATGGTGAGCCAAAGAGACTGTCTTAAAATGTCTCCTTTATATCTGTAAAAAGAACAAATTATTAACAGAAGAACTGCATCTATTATTCAGTAAAGTGGTTTGGAAAATTGATGCTAAAATTTATCAAAGTTTATGCTGAAGTTTCTGGAGGTTTACTTGGAAGCACATGCAGAACCTTCCCATTGAGAAGTGAAAATGCAAAATAACTTGGACTCAGTGGATAATGTTCAATGTTTGTAGTTGCACAGTATACACTGGCAGAAGAGACAAAGTTGGTACCTTGCAAAATTTCCGTGAGATAGGAATACTTTGGATTGCACCTTCTGTGCTGTTCCTAGGGGAAAAGGAAGACCTCCTTCTGCATCACCCCTGTTCTGCCATGTCTGGGGCAAATGTCAGAAACTATGCAGGGCCATTTCAGACTGACAAGGCCTTGTGGGGGTACACAGCAGCCCTTAAAGATGGTGTAGATATAAGGGACCTTGGGGAATTATGGATCTCTGATTATAGCAGATTGTTCTGGAAAGGATATATATTAAGATGGGGACAGAATTGGATCAAGGGACACCACAGAAATAGAGTAGACAGTTAATGAAGCAAGTTTGCTAAGATACACCAAGAAAGCCTATTTACACAGCATGCTGAAAATTCCTCCAAAAAGTTCAACATAACTTGGACTTAGTTGAAAATGTGTTGCTGGTTAAAACACAGCAGGTTAGGCAGCATCCAAGGAACAGGAGATTCGACGTTTCGGGCCAGAGCCCTTAATCAGGAATCAGGTTCTGGCCCGAAATGTCGAATCTCCTGTTCCTTGGATGCTGCCTTACCTGCTGTGCTTTAACCAGCAACACATTTTCAACTCTGATCTCCAGCATCTGCAGATCTCACTTTTTACTCAAAGATAACTTGGACTTAGCCAAAATAAAAATCAGTTTCTTTCAACCCTCTCTCGTTGTGTCTCTGTCAACCTAGAAGTCAATGTTCAGGGAAAGCCAACTTCGGATTACAACCATTCACTGAGAATTCAAGATCTACAAACTTTGCCAGCACTGCAGAATACAAGCTAACTATTGAACAACTGGCCTCAGGATTAAAATCTGATACTTCAAACGATCGAAATGCTTTAAATTGCAATTAACTTCTCACTTTTCACATACCCACCCCATGTTTTAAGCTTAATCCCTATGTTTATATGTGTATTTGATACTTTGTTTATACCACTTTTTTGGAGTTATTAGGTAATAAAATTCTGCTTTCTTTCACTCAAAAGGCAATGTAATTTAGCTTTTAAATTTTTATCTAGTTAATTATATTTTATTTGAAATGTGATAGCTGCATACCTTAAGGAAGAAATTAATTTTTTTTGTGATCAAAAGGACTATAAAAAGAGGGAGAAGCTGGTTTCCTTTGTTCCTTTGTTGTAACAAATTGAATATAGGGGTGTAATGCTATAGAATTTATTGCCTTGCACAGCATGGATTGAATAATCTAGGTTCTCTGGAAACATGGTAATATTTTGACTTTCCAGTTGTGAAAAGGATATTTTAGCTAAAGGGTTGTACATCACTTCTACAAGAATCTTGCTCATCCATCCTTGTGGTGCTCTACAAACCTGATGCTCTAATATAAGTTTGTCTTAAGGCAAAATTACTTCTGTGTCAATTTAACATGAGCTACACTTGATTTATTTTCATTCCTGAATAGTTAGGTGAATTATAAAAGTGAAAGATTCCTGCCAGTCACACCTTGTAGGTTTTAATTTAAATACTAAGGTGTGTTCTTACTTTAAACCAGATGTAAATTTATCTGAAAACAAGAAGGAGCTAGATATCGTTCTCAGGGCTAAAGGAATCAGAGGATATGGGGACAAAGCAGGAATTTGTAAGGTCACTTTCTTTTTTCTCAGATCTCCTCTAACCCATTTAGTCTTAGATATATCTGCCAAAGGATTGGATTCTTATGATCTTCCCTGCCTATGCCTCCATAATTTTGCATCTGATCCCCGCTCAGCCTTCTCTATTCCAAGGAAAACCAACCCAGCCTATATAGTTTCTCCTCATAACTGAGACTTCTCATCTCAGGCAACATCCTGGTGAATCGCCTCTGCACCCTCTCCTGTGCAATCAGATCCTTCCAATAGTATGGTGACTATACTGTATTCAGTACTCGTTCCTCAGTATTTCCTAGGCAATTACTACTCAAATCCTTCCTTTATTAGAGCTCCAAAAATGCATCATCTTGTAATTATCAGGATTAAGTTCCACTTGCCATTGCTCTGCTCAATTTACCAGCTGAACAATATCAGACTGCAGCCTGAGACCATCTCTCTCACTATCTACAACACCAATTTGTGTGCCATATGAAAATTTACTAATTATACCTTCAGCATTCACATCCAAGTCATTAATATACTTAACAAACAACAAGGGTCTCAGCACTGGTCCCTGTTTTATTTGCTAGTCACAGGTTTCCAATTCCAAAACAACCCCCCCATCTATTTGGAAGCCAATTTTTGATCCAGTTTGCCAACCCACCTTGGATCCCATGGGCCCTTGCCTTTTGGATAAGCCTTTCATGTGGGACCTACACTACTCTTCTCAGTACATTTAGTTATCTTTCAAAAGTCTCCATTAAATTAGTCAGAAAGGATCTTCCTCTAACAAATCCATGCTGACTATCCCTGATCAATCCTTGTCTTTTCAAGTGTTGATGAATCCTGTCCCTCAGAATTTTTTCCAATAGTTTTCTGAGCACTAATGTCAGACTAACTGGTCAGTAATTATCTGGCCTATCCCTGTTGCCCTGCTTGAACAAAGAAACGACATTAGCTATACACTATCTATCTGGCACTGTGGCCTGTGAGGTTTTGAATATCTCTGCCCAGCAATCTCTTCCATTGCCTCCTATAGCAACCTGGGATATACCTCACCAGGTCCTGGAGATTTATACACTGTATCATTGCTGAAACCATCTAATACCATCTCCTTATTAATCTTAACATGTACTAGAAACTCACCATTCCATCTGAAATCCCTGGCTATAAAATCTTTCTGCTCTGTGAATACAGGTGAGAAATATTCAATAAAGACCTCAACCATATCTGCTGACTCCATGCACAGATTGCCCTTTTGGTCTCTAATAGATCCCATTCTTTCCCTGGTAATCCTCTTACTCTTAATGTAGTTATAAAAGGCTTTAGTGTTTTCCTCAATCCTATCTGCCAAAGATATTTTGTGGACCCTTATTACATTCCACATTTGCCTTTTAAGTAACACCTTACATTTTCTATACATTTGAAGGGCTTTGCCTGCTTTTAATGTGCTGTACCTGAGATATGTTTCCTTCTTTTTGTTTACCAAACTTGCAATGTTCCTTGACATCCTGGGTTCCATGAACTTGTTGCCCTTTTCCTTCATTCTTAGAGGAACACACTGGGCCTGAATTCTCATGATATTACTTTTAAAAGAGTCTCATTTTTCAAATGTAGACATAGCTGTTCTCAGTTTATATTTGTATTGTCCTGTCTAATAATATTGAAATTAGCATTGTCCAATTTAGACACTTAACTTTGTGGGCAGCACGGTGGCACAGTGGTTAGCACTGCTGCCTCACAGCGCCTGAGACCCGGGTTCAATTCCCGACTCAGGCGACTGACTGTGTGGAGTTTGCACGTTCTCCCCGTGTCTGCGTGGGTTTCCTCCGGGTACTCCGGTTTCCTCCCACAGTCCAAAGCTGTGCGGGTCAGGTGAATTGGCCATGCTAAATTGCCCGTAGTGTTAAGTAAGGGGTAAATGTAGGGGTATGGGTGGGTTGCGCTTCGGCAGGTCTGTGTGGACTTGTTGGGCCGAAGGGCCTGTTTCCCCACTGTAAGTAATCTAATCTAATCTAATTTAAAAAAACTACTATCTTTATTCCTTTCCATACTGATCGTGAAGCTTACAGATTGTCCACTGAAACTTCAATCACCTGATCAACTTAATTCACCAGAATTAGGTCCAGCATTGCCCCATCAATAGTAGGGCTACCTATGTACTGGCACAAAAAGAGCTTTAAAAGTTCCATGCTGTCTAATCCTTTCACACTAAGGCAATCCCAGTTAATGATGGCAAAGTTGACATTCCCTCTAACTATAACCGTGTATCTCTCACATCTTTCTGTGATTTACTTACACACAGGCTCCTCTATCTCTCTCTGACTGTTAGGAGGCTTGTGGTATTGTCCCAGTGGAGTAAACACCCCTCTTATTTATAAGCTCTTTCCAGGTGGCCTCATTTGAAGACCTTTCTAAGACATCCTCTCTCAATAATGCAATCCCCCACCTGTCTTACATTGTCACCATCCCCTTCTCACTCACTACTGTCAGGTCTGTGAATGAATCAGAAGTAGCTATGTTTGAGGGAGGTAGGAAAGGGTCCTGTGATGAACTAGGAATGAGTTCATTATTCCTCCTTGACCAAATCATTCTAAACAATTATTGGATGAAAAACAATCAATCACCTTCAGACATGGATTCACACTCTCACCACTTTCTAGTGCTGAAATGTCAAAGGTGTGTAATATTTACAATAGTCCTTTAATTTCCAGATTCTTGAGATTGGTCATCTGTCTGTCATCTAAAACAGACAAGTATACAACTTAGGAATAGGATAGAACATTCAGCCCCTCAAGCATGCTCCACTATTCAATAAGATCATGGTTAATCTCATTACTCCATATTTCCAACTACCCCAATAGCATTGCACCCCTCATTCATCAGAAATCTAACTACTTCTGCTTTAAAATTATTCAAAGATTCTGCTGCCCTTTCCTTTTCAGGAGAGAAGTTCAGAAGGCTCACAACCATCTTGTCTCTGTCTCAGCCAATTAGAAGGATAGCATTTCTGTTCCTGATAAAATCAGAAGCTTCACTGATGCAATAAATAAAGTTTGGAGTATGAGAAACTTGACTTTATTAAATTTATGTACAGCCTTTTTGAAGAAAGTCCAACTGCGAAGTACAGTAGCTGGCAATGCAGAAGGCAAAATAACTTCTCCTAAGCAGGCTATCTTATTTTGACAAGTATTCATACTGTTTAGTATGGGCTCATCTATTCAGAAAAGTTCAGGTCAGACCTCAAGGACGATTCTTCAAAAGTAGCTATGTTCAGGTAGAAAAAAACACCAGTGATGTGCAAAGAATGAGTTAATCAAGCAGTATTTATATACAGGACATATATGATGATTCGGCTGTTAGCATCTATGCCAGGGATTGCTTTAGATCCAACTCTCCAGAACAGTCTCAATTATATAACTATTGAGGTGACAGCAACATCACAGCATACTTCAAAGGTTCATCTGCACATTCACTTAACCCTATTACTATATCGCCACCCAAATACATTTTCCATTTCCATATTTCTTCTGGAAACTTTTTTCCAAACATATCATTAACTGAAAATGTTCCCACTTAATTGAAATTGTTTTCAGCCCTGGAATCTCCCCACAATATTTGCTGTTCCAAGATTCAACTGTTGTGGCCTCACCATTCTCTCAAATCTTGTCATTTGAAATAACATAGAAAAGTGATGGTGCTATACATTGACTCAAATGATGCTTTCATTCTGAAATTAATTCATAACTTATTCCAGACGTTATGATTCTGAAAAAAATATGTTCATCTCTGGGTTTTTTTTTAGTATCGAAACTGATGGCCATTTCCCCAAAGGATACCAATTCCTTTTGACTGGACTTGGAATCATCTTATTTCTTTTATGATCTCTCATGTTAAAAAGTTCATTTGACAATGAAAACATATGAGAAACAGCTAATGGGTAGAAGTAGTCCTCTACATGAGTAGTATATTGATACATTAAGCTTTTTGCACCTTACTCATGGGTTGAGGAAGAAGACATGACTGAATCATCAGCAAGAAAGTAGAGCATTGGTTGACGTCTTCAAACGACTTGTCCAAGAAATTATTAACAAACATCTTTGCTGTTGGGACTATTGGGATCACAACTGCAGTTGACGTGAAACATCTGGAAGAGAAATACAGTGTGAGATGAGTGTGACTTTTGTCTGCTAACAGTCCTGACAGAATCCCCCAGAAAACTAGATGAAGTTGATGAATCTGCTGGACATTCATACAAAAATAGGTTATCATTCTGTCTGTTAAGTACTGTTGATGGACTTCCCAGCAAATGTGGAGTTTGTTGCTCTCTATGATTCCTCACTACGTATAAGATTTCAACATGCTCCCGTTGCTTGTCTTTGATTGAAAAAAGCTTATTGTGACTACTCTGCAGAGTAGAAGGCATTGGTACTTCCATCACAGCATAAATAACCTTTTTCTTCATTCATTTATTGACGTGAGTGTCACTGGCCAGGTCAACGTTTATTACCTGCCCCTAATTTCCCAGAGGTAGTTGTGTCAACCACATTGTTATGGATCTGGGGTAACATGGAGGCCAGACCAGGTAAGGACAGCAGTTTCTTTCCCTAAGGGACATTAGTGAACAAGATGGGCTTTTCTAACAATCTGCAATGGATTCATGAGTCATCATCAGCCTCCTAATTCCAGATACTTATTGAATTTAAATTCCACCTTCTGCCATGGCAGGATTTGAATCCGGGTCCCCAGAACATGACTAGGGCCTCAGGGTTCATAGTTTAGCAGTAACGCCACTAGCCCATCATCTCCCCCCCTAACTTATTGTATTGATCTTCAATTGTTTGTCACATAAATTAGCAGTAGGCAGAGGATTCTGCTCATCCTACTCTACAGGAAAGTCAGAAGGATTTTGAAGAACTACCTGGAGAAAGACGTTATAGAGCTTTCTTATTGAAAAGCTGAAACTGTGCCTGATAGTGGCACATTCTCTGGTTCACCCATTGGATGTTTCTTCCCTCCAGGGATTTCTAAAGAAGTAGATTTATCCTCAATGCATGATGGATGTACTTTATCATGAGGCTGACAACTCTGAGAAAAGCTGATGCAATTCTTGTCAATAAAAATATCACCCAAACTTCTCAGAACAAGGAAAAGGTAAGATAAATGTTGACAAAATCTCTTGATTCAAAAGTGTGTGCATTCCTGAAGAGATTATAATAATCCCTAAGGGAATGGAATGTAGCCACCAGTATGGAGTGTCCCATACCAATTGTAGAGGACCTCGTTGTATGCTAGCACGCTACTCAATCTGTTCTGATTCTGTAAGACATAAATAACCTCAGTAATAGCTTTACCATCTGTGGCTAAGTGTTGCTGAAAAAAAAACCTTTAACTGGAAGAGGTTTGCCTCTTTGACCTTGGATTCTGCTATCTGATGGTTAAGAGTTTATACTCGATGGTACTTTCTAAGATATCAGTTAGAACCATAATGGTTGCTCCTGAACTCAGATAATATTTAGGATTGGAATTCTTGATTTTAAGCAAACTGATCAGCTCCTGCCAATGATTTCCAGTGGACAAAGCAAGAGTCTAATTTCCATGCTCTCTACACTTTGGTTAATTTGTTTGGATTCTTCGTTAATCGTTGACTTTAAGCAATAATGTTGATCTACAAAATTAATGAAAATGACTGATTCTAAAAAAATCACTGAATCACAGAAGACGTGTAATGTGCCTACTGCTGGATAATTTTGTCACCTGTATTACAAACTGGCACCAAAAGCCAGGTCTTCCTGCCTTTTCCTCAACTTTAGATGGCTTCTTGTTGGATAGAGGGGACATTGTTCGATCTAATCAACTGAGCCCCAGAGAAGCACTGTATCACATTTCAGTTTTGCATTCTTTGCTCATCTTGCCTCACATGCTCTAAAATGAAGTCTTCTTCAGAATGCTTTTTTTTGACAATCAGGACCATTTTAAATAAAAACTATTCTTCAGTGTGCTGTAAATGTGTGAACTAACCAATCTATACACATCATTAAGAAGGTTGCTTTCCAATTCTTCCAGCTTCTGGAATCACTAGTTAAACTGATATGCTCAATAATGGGGTTCTTCGTGGGGCTAAAATAGTGGTAACCATTGCAAAAACTGACTGAAGATCTCATAAGATTTCTTTAAACTATCTGATAAGGACATCATCCACACTGGGGCCCACTGCCTATAAGAAAGTACTGGCCTAGAGCAATTGCTGCTGCTTATGGAGTCATAAGCTGTACTATCCCTGGGCAAGTGTATCTTCTGCAACTCCCAACAAAAGGCATCAAAGGCTGTGGAAGGTGTGTAGAGGTTGCTTAGCAGTAATGGACTTAAGGCCACAGTCCTCACTTCAGCTACGTTTTCAACTTAAAACACTCGGAAGTTCTTCTCAGGATTTTTGTCGTGAGGTTTTGCCTTCAGATTCTGTTGAGGAAAGCATCATCCCCACCATGGTGTCTCCAGCATGTTTTAATATTGCTTCATCTGTTAATGTAAACTCAGGGAAGACCTCAAATCATTTCTTGAAACAGTATTTGTGCGCATTGTATTTATGATGATCTAGTTGATCTGGCTGGAGCAGTTCTAGTTCCAATCATTTAGCAGAGTCTCCATCATATTACTCTATCATAATACTGTGAACAGAGAACATAAAATATTAAACACAGAACGTTATAGTGCAGTGCAGGCTCTTCGGCCTTCCATGTTGCGTCAACCTGTGAAACCAATCTGATGCCTATCTAACCTACTCAATTCCATTTGCGTCCACATGACTATCCAATGACCATTTAAATGCCCTTAAATTTGGCAAGTCTACTATTGTGTAGATTAGAGTGGTGCTGGAAAAGCACAGCAGATCAGGCAGCATCCGAGGAGCAGAAAAATCGATGTTTTGGGCAAAAGTCCTGCTCCTCGGATGCTGCCTGATCTGTTGTGCTTTTCCAGCATCACTCTAATCTAACTCTGGTTTCCAGCATCTGCAGTCCTTATTTTTACCGAGTCTACTATTGTTGCAGGCAATATGTTCCATCACCCCTACTACTCTCTGAGTAAAGAAACTACCTCTGACATCTGTCCTATATCTATCACCCCTCAATTTAAAGCTATGCCCCCTTATGCTAGCTATCACCATCTGAGGAAAAAGGGTCCCACTGTCCACCCTATTTAACCCTCTGATTACCTGCATGTCTCAATCAAGTCACCTCTCAATCTTCTTCTCTTCTGATTTAATTGATATAAAATCAGTTGTGTCACTGCATACCTCAAAGCCTCATCTGCTCATACACTGAAGCCCATCTCTTACATTGGAAAGAGCCTTTCTGGACTCCCTGTAGCAATGAATTTAGATCTTGTTAATCAACCTGTTTGAACATGTTGCGGCTCATGCTTGCAACAAATGAAACTTTAACTCTGTCCCTCTGGCCGGGGGCAGACTACCATTGTGCTACAATAGCCCTTGTAAATCAATGTATGACTGCCTTAATTGAAATAACATTTTACTTCACTGTATTTTATAGTTAGTAGTCAGCAGAGAAACAATAACCAGCACCTACACTTCCCTGACTTAAGATTTCCTGAACCTGAAACTGCAAAGTCAGATTTCAGACATTCTCTGGGTAGTAATAAGAGTAACTAATTCAATCAAAGCACAAAATAATCCATAATAACAATAAATATATGTAAACTTGTATCTTACTGAAAGATTCCAGCAGAAAATCAAGATATTTCCCAGAAGAAGCATGTGGGTGTGGGCAGTGTGTTTTTCTGCTGAATTTAATGACAGGCTGAGGTAACAAATGTTTTGACTCTTCCCTGGCTGTAGTCATTCTGCGGCTCGATTGTAGTCAGAGTTAAACTTTTGACATTTGGAAAGCAGTAAGGACACAGTCAAAACGAAGGAGGAATGAAATGGAGATCAGAAGGTTGAGATGAAGGGGGAGGGAAGATTACAAAGGCCCAGGAAGGGAAGAACAGTGGTGGGGCAAGGTGTAGAAAGCAACCATTATGCCTCTGAGGGGATCAGGGAAGGTGGGAAATTGGATAGCGGATTAGGAGAATAACGTAACATAAGCATCACAAGCAGGAATAGACAACTCAGCCTCTTCGGGAATTTAACCCACCTTTCTAATCAAACTGCTCAGACACATTATGACATACCCCTGGAACAGATGGGACTTGAACCCAATCCAGGGCAGGGACACTACCACTGTGCCACAATCATGACTGATCTGGTCTCAGTCTCTCCTTCACATTCCTACCAACTCCTCATTACCTTCAACCCATTTCTAATTAATAATTTGACAATCTGTTCCTTATACCCCAATGTGTTCTGGGGTAATGAATTCCATAGACGGACAACTCTTTGAGAGAAGTAAGTCCTCCTCATCTCTGTTTTAGATCTGCCACCCGTTAGCCAAAAACTATGACTAGATTATCTCATACGGGAAGTATCTGCTTTACAGCTACATTGCGGGTGGCACAGTGGCACAGTGGTTAGCACTGCTGCCTCACAGCGCCAGAGTCCTGGGTTTAATTCCCATCTCAGGCGGCTGACTATGTGGAGTTTGCACATTCTCCTTGGGTCTGCATGGGTTTGCTTTGGTTTCCTCCCCCAGTCCAAAGATGTGCAGGCTAGGTGAATTGGCCATGCTAAATTGTCCGTAGTGTTAGGTAAGGGGTAAATGTGGGGGTATGGGTGGTTTGTGCTTCGGCGGGTCGGTGTGGACTTATTGTGCCGAAGGGCCTGTTTCCACACTGTAAAGTAATCTAATCTTATCAATATCCTTTTAACATCTTAAATACCTCAATTAGATTTCCTCTCATACTTCTAAACTCAAGCAAATACAGACCTAATCTGCTCAATCCCCTCATTAGATGCTGATTTTGATTGGAGGGCAATGTGGAATGTGGTCCATTTGTTGCAATGGGTGAGGAGAGTTGAGGGAGAGCATGCCTTCTCCAGCATAGCTATACCAGTTCTGATAAGGCACTTATGTTCCTCAGGTTTTCCAGGCCCTGAGAAACAGCTGCTTAGTGTTAAATTTGACATGGAGGTAAAAGCTAAGTCACAAAGCTTCATTAAAATAGTTAAAGGAGGGACTTTCCGGCTGATAACAGGTTGCCTTCTCTCTGCTCCCCTGTCTGTTAAAATTGACAGCGGCTAAGTTCAAAATCGGTCGGATTCGAGGTTAGCATTACAACAGCACCAACCTGCCTGTTTTTATAACTGGAAATATCCCCAGTATATATGTTTTGAACCAAACACCTGCATTGTAGGCAACACCTCTAGTTTGTTTGAATAATGCCAAAAGAAACAAATGGGTGATAAACTAAATGCCAAAAAGAACAAGTGGAGCATATTGATTTTCAGTGACTTTGAAGGAAGAACTTGCATTCCTTTAATCATTCTTCAAATCATTGGGATCTCTTTTAAGCAATTTTGCAACTAATAGATTAAAGGCTGAGAGACAATTGTAGAGTGCAGGATATTGAGGTTGTGTGGTCCAGACAGACGTGGACCAGCTAAATATTCTGCCCTGCCAAAGGTCACATGATTCACAAGAGGACAACATTTGGTAGTCTAGGGGATGTAAATGTGAGTAACTCAGGTCTTTAAAAAGCTCCTTAGTGCAAGGTGAAAAATAATTCATTACAAATGCATCAAAATCACAGCTGTGCTAAATTACTTTTGAGATAGTTAATTTCCTGCAACATTACCTACATTGTGATTTAATTTTACCATGTCACCTACTCCTGCTTTACATTCAGGTCCTTACACTTCCAAATTTGCTTGTTACAAAACAATGTTAGCTGTCCTCATGAAATTCTCATTGTTACAATGAAGATTTCTTGTTTATTAGTTTTTTTGTATGAAGTGATGAACATATTCAACATATTCAGTACTTCTGATTTTAGTACAAATACCAGGCAGAGAAAATTATTTCCAAATGTGCAGTAAATGGCTTTAAACAATATAATAACCATTACTGACATGACTTCTAATTTGTAATAAATGCTACCTCATTATGCTATTTTAAAATTGCATTTGTCACCCCTTACTGAGGTAGCCTCCTGAAAATTGAGCCTTGCTATTTCCCGAGTCATCATGTAAGTTAAATATTTTATGAAGTATGCAAAGTTCCTTAATTTACCTAATTTCCAGATCATGATTGATAGAACACAGGAAAAGTTTGTATTGAACAAGAAATATTATTTATTACAAGTAATTAGACTCTAGGTACAGATAAATAGTGAGAAAACATCAGCATATAACACAACTAAATAAAATTGGATCCCCTTTATAAACTCTCCCCTTATAGAACTGTCCCTAACACACAGATGGACAGGCAGAGAAAATTGATCACAGGGCTAAGGGGAAGTCTGGAAAGATCGGTTCAGTAGTCTTTGTTCCTAGGTTCTGCAGTTGAGAGATCTTCATGATTCTTCTGCTGATCACCAAATTGCTTCATTTGCATTTCTCTGAATGATTGCACATGTTGAGAAGAGACACAAGGTGCCCAGTTCATTTCTAAAATAAAGTTTCTGACTTATCAGATAAAATTCATAATATGCACCAATTATTGCAGGAAAGATAAACTGATTTTCTTTAGTTTTATAGTGAGGTTTGAAGACAGAGTTTATAGAGATTGTACCCGAGCTGGGGAGAAACTGAAAACTTTTCTCTCTCTCTCTGTAACTTGTTCCCAGCTCCAAGCTGTTCAGTTATTTGGCAACAATCTCACAGTTGTTGGCAGGCAAAAAAAGACCTTGATAACTGGACACTAGTCCATAGACCAATCAATTTCTTTTCATCATCAAAAGCTGTTTCTATGCAACCTCAGCTACAAATGTTCTGCAACTCAAAATTCAATTACTATTTACTCAAATAATTGTTTACACAATGCCTGACATAGCTGTCAGGTTACTTGCTATTGAAAAAATATAGCCACTCTTTCCGATGCTGATTCTAAAATAGCTCTTTCTCATTTCAGTCCATGTTCTTTTTTTTGATAGAAGACACAAAGCAAAAATAGATATACTCTTTACAGATTGCAAACAAAACTACAACCATCCTAATGTTCTTCATTTGAGACAATAAAGCTAATTGTCCTAGCTGTGCTCCTGGACAATGGTTGGATCTACATATCAAGAAGTAAAAGGGCAGAAACTTGGATCACCAAGTCTGCATTTCTTAACATATCTCTGAGCCTTCCTGGGACTCTAAATCTAACCTGCACCTCCGTTAATGTACACTTTTAATGACTTATTGTAAAGATCGGGAAAATAATCTGTCTAGGTCACTCATTTGCTTCACCTGATCAAACATTGATGGATAGTCAGGTCAGAAACACTTTAGCAATTTCGCACCAAGGTCTCTCCACATTAGTCTCCTATTGATAAGAGTGACTGTGGGAGTTCCAGATCAGATTGAAGAATTACAGTTGAGAAATTGCCTTCCTGCTTTCTCATCAGTCCACAATTATTTAGTGTATCTTTTGTTAAAGTCAAGCCCCTCCTACCCTTTCAGGTGGGAGTAAAGAATCACCCAACTGTATTTTGAAGAAAATTAAAGGAATTATTACTAACGTCCTTGACAATTTTTATCGTTCAATCAGCATCACAAAACAAGACTATTCTGTCATTATTTGAGGGAGCCAACTGTTCACAAATTGGATACTAATTTTTTTAACATTAACAACAGTGAATATACTCCAAAAGTACTTTATTGATTGACCTTGTAAAGTTCTGTGTCACAGAATGTATTTCATAATTGCAAGTTCTTAAAAATTTCTTTCAATTGAGATCTACATGAACAAAGAGTGGAAATCCATGTAATTCAAAGGCCATGCGGGAGTAAGATATTTTGTGAGCTCTATTCCTATGATTTTCTGGTTTGGATGAAGCATAAACATCAGCCTTAATTATCTTTGTGCAAAACCAGGTAATGTTGCAATTTAACATATAATGATTAATTGGATGAATCCTGTCCCATCAACACAATTTTCTTCTTCCTCTTAGAAGTTATTTTTGGTTAGCAGACTGTTGAGAGAAAGACTTCAAATTTAAGTTACTCAACAGTAACTTCACAACTATTAAAATAACTGAAGCTTCTTTCATATTTTTCCTTTGCTGGAATAAGCTATTATGTCATTGAATGCTGCATTTAACTTGTAGTAATGTGTTCCACACCAAGACTTCATCATGTCAATTTGAAAGTTTGCCAGAATTGAGCAATATTAAGCTAGTGCAAACTTAACAACTCTGTAGGATACAGTGAATGTCTAAGAATTATAACCAGATTCCTGATGAAGGGCTTTTGACCGTAGCATTGAGTTTCCTGCTCCTCAGATGCTGCCTGACTTGCTGTGCTTTTCCACCACCACTCTGATCTAAACTCAGAACTATAACCAACAGTTCTGTTTATCTAAATATTTAGCTGTAACTTTACAAGTATATGTCTGACAAGACTTTTTGACAAAACACTGCAAAGGACCCATATTATATCTAGATGTACAGAGCTGTGTTATAAATTCTATTGTTCTATAACAACCAAATATTAATATTTTGTTTGTATGTTTACAATTTCATATTTTTATATCTAATTTGACAACCAAAGTAAAAGTTTGCATAGTTGAGTTTCTTTCTGGGGTGACTGATTGCAGCACTGACAGAACATAGAACATGAAACAATCCAGTACAGAACAGGCCCTTCAGCCCTCAATGTTGCTCCGATCTGTGACCTAAGCATCTTTGATTTATGTTGTGTTTATATTTGCAAAATACTTTACTACATAGAAGCAAACTTCCTTTTTAAGCAACCAGACACAACAACATAACAAAACCTGACAATCAAAGTAGATTTAGGCACAAGATGCTCTTAATTTCCTAGCCATTTTGCAATCACCAATGGTATTCAATGAGGATGTGCACTTTCATCAGCCCCTTGTCATCTATTCCATAAAATGAGGCAAGACACTTGGACATTGGCATTCATGACTAATACTGTACTTCGAGGAAACTTAACTGAACATCAGCCTCAATAAATACCACGGATTCTGTATATTGCATTGTATGTAAATAAACAGTATTCTAAAGATATATATTCAGGTGCCTTTACTAAATTATTTTGCACAGCAACAAAAAAGCTGCCTGTTGAAGAAAGAAAAAAACACCTGAATGCACAAAAGTAGAAACGATCATTTTGGTTCCAGCATTCAACACCTAACATAGGAAGCATCTATCAATCAGTCTGATGAATGGACTAATAACAAACCGCCACAGACGAGCAGATTACTGACCCTACATGGCACAATACTAATAATATCAAATTAGTAAATGAACATGTCATAATAAATAACAATATGTTATCCTCGATCGGATCACACTTTGACCAGAGATGGGGGAGGTGTGGGATTAGGGTCACGAGAAAACTTAAAATAGAGGATTGTTATAATTAGTGCCCTTACGCACAAATGTAGAAGATAGATTGTGCTACCGTTATAATGTTTGACAGCATCAGAATTTTTACCTTCAGCACTTGAGATCCTTCAGGCACAGTAAGTGGCAGGCAGTGTTAGTAGTTACAGAATCATTCAGTACACAATGAGGCTGTGCTGCACTGGTCAGAACAGATCACTCATGTGGCAACTTCTGTATGCCAAAAGGATATTGAACACTGAGTTTGAACAGATCCAATAGAAGCAAGGTTCACAGCAATACAAGGGCACACTCTATCACAGCTTCATCTTATTCAACAACATTTCAGACAGCTGGAGAAGCTTGATTCTGATCATAAGGTTGTGAGCAGTGGTACTTCTCAATATTGTCTAACTTGGACACCAGGAGAGTAATATTCTGAGGAAATCGTGAGACCATGAATAATATGAGAGCAGCAGTCCGTCTAATTAGAAAACATTAAAAGGAGGAAATATTCAACAATATGGAAGACTTCTTCTTAGATTTGAGGAGGCTAAGGGGTGACCTGTGAATTATTTTACAGGACTGACATAGAGAAAATGCTTCTGCTTGTGGGTGAGACCAAAACTTGGAAACATGTATACAAGATAGTCACTTAATCCAAAAGGAAATTGAGGAAAAATTTCTTAACCCAGGGAGTGGTTAGAATAGGTGAAAGCTTAGGTGCATTAAGAGGAAGGTTTATAAATAGGTGAAGGTGATTTTGAGGTGCAGTGAATAGCGTGTGTCTCTCTGAATGCAGAAGCTCCATTCTAGGACATAATGAGCAGAGAAGGTGTGCTCATAATGTAGCCAAAATAAGTTTATTATCAATCTTTAAACTCTACCAAATATGTCTTTGACAAGTAGTAAGAATGAGAACATTCACAACTTAACTCAAACTGTAGCCTCTGGTGACAGACTGGTTACCTGTTCCAGGAAAACTGGCTATGGAAACATATATAGTCATTTGATCATCTGTCTCAAATGTCACTGGACCTAAGATGGAAAGAAAAATAAAGAAAGAAAATAAAAATATGATGGAGAATATGAAGTAAAAATATGAAACGTGAGAAAATGAGAATTGAAGAAGTTGCTGATGGATGTAGATGACGAAGAATAGAGAGAGAGTCATATAGAACATGAATAAGGACATAAAGTTGTTGAGATGAAGACTTGCTTCGATTCTGTAAATTCAATGCCATTCTATGTAAAAATCTAGACCGGAGGCAGAATAAATTAGATGCTGAGTAAAGCTGTTTTTACACTGCCAAGTATGCAGGAGAGCACACTCTTCTCATATTAGCACTGACATCATCAGAATTGACATCAAGATTTATTGAACCCAAACATTCACTGACTATTATTAACTACAGTAGTGCCAGGCTCCACCCAAGGAAAGAGGAACCTCTTCCATAGATCCTGCAAGAATATGTGGTAAACTACTGGCCCCTGCCCCCACTGACTTTCATGGTCTGGAAATTGACAAACTTTTGTATTGATCCTGAGAAATCCAGGTCACAGCCTATGGCTAAACTCCCAGGAGGGCACTACCTCTGCCAATCAGCTGACCAGCAGGCCTAATTTCATTCATGCCCCTAGAGAAGGGGGTCAGGAAGTCTGCAAATCTATCTCATGATTCTTTACACATGTACTTACGCTAATGATGTGTTGCACAGGCTGCCAAGTTTCACCTTCCTTCTCTTTGGTTTCATGATGACCTTTAACAATCAATGGTCCTGGTTTCTGACCTATCCCCTTCCAGGATATTTTTTAAATGGCAAAAACATTGCATGCTCCCGAAAACTCTCATCAGTCTGGAAAGTCAGGCTCATATCCTGCAACCAAATGTTAGTTGTTTACAATATATTTAAGAGAACATTGCTGAGAAAAAGACACATTTTATGGGTGGCATGGTGGCTCAGTGGTTAGTACTACTGCCTCACAGCATCAGGGACCTGGCTTCACCTCCAGCCTCGGACGACTGTCTGTGTGGAGTTTGCATACTCTCCCCGTGTCTGTGTGGGTTTCTTCCAGGTGCTCCGGTTTCCTCTCACAATTCAAAGATGTGCAGGTTAGGTGAATTGGCCATGCTAAATTGCCCATAGTGTTCAGGGATGTGTAGGTTAGGTGCATTAGTCAGGAGTAAATACATGGTAGGGAAGTGGGTTTGGGTGAGTTACTCTTCAGAGGGTTGGTGTGAATTTGTTGGACCAAAGGGCCTGTTTCCACACTGTGGGGATTCTAATTCTAATTCTAAAAAAATTCTATTTTGTTGAAGCTTCAATGGAAGAGGGTGCTAATTAATTGCCAAATGAATTCTGGTTGAGGTATGCAATGGAGAGTGCACAAATAATGACGAATGACCGTTAACTGCCAGTATGGGTTTAAATTATAAACCTTTCAGTTTGTGGTTCACTTGCTGGTTTATTTTTAGAGGGTAATGTCCTGACCAATCAGTGTAAACCTGCCTTGTTTAAATTTAACCAAAGCCTCAGAGTTACCTGCCAATCAACATTAATTGGTGCATTTTTCACAGTAACACCTTTATCAATTAGAGTTCTCTGGACAACAAATCAACACTCTTTTCTCAAGCAGTACACATGCTTTGAATTGATATTCTGGTAAATTGTGTTGGTGAGTGCAAGAGAAAAGCATCTATCTACAAAATGTACACTTTTCCAAAAATACACAATTATGTATGACCAAATTATTTTACTTACAAGGGTCCAGAGGGGCATGAGAGCGCCACGGGTTCCCACCTCAAATGAGCATAAGCCTCCCTTCTCCAACATCTAAACTCACAAGTACTACCCGACCGTCCAAATCCCTCCACCTGGGGATGGTGAGCATTGCAAATGCTGTGAAGTCAGAGTCAATATTGCATGGAGCTGGAAAAAGCACAACAGGTCAAGCAGCATCAGAGGAGCAGGAGAGCCAACATCCCAACTGGAAACATCGACTCTCCTGTTCCTCTGATGTTGCTTGACCTGCAATGCTTTTTCCAGCTCCACGCATCCTCTACCTTCCTGATCGATAATATCACCCAACTATCACACACCATGCCTGGTCACCAAATATCGCACTCCCCCATCCTTCCTAATTACCCCTCCCCTTCCTTACTTAACAGGGGCAGTATTACAACATCGGCAACTCTCCCATTATGAATGCTACACTGTTAGTCAATTGTCTGATACTTGCTGCAACTGTAGTGGTTCTGTTCGCCGAGCTGGAAGTTTTTGTTGCAAACGTTTCGTCCCCTGGCTAGGAGACATCATCAGTGCTCTGGAGCCTCCTGCGAAGCGAGCCTACTTCGACCCTCAGGACTCATAACGGCATACAAACCAACAGCCACGCTCAGACAACAACTTACTAGAACAAAGGAGCCAATACCCAACATGAGCAAAACTAATGTAGTTTATAAAATACCATGCAAGGACTGCACAAAACACTATATAGGACAAACAGGAAGACAGCTAACAATCCGCATACATGAACACCAACTAGCCACGAAACGACACGACCAGCTATCCCTAGTAGCCACACACTCAGACAACAAGCAACATGAATTCGACTGGGAAAACACTACTATTATAGGGCAAGCCAGACAGAGAACAGCCAGGGAATTCCTAGAGGCATGGCATTCATCCACAAACTCCATCAACAAACACATCGACCTGGACCCAATATACCAACCGCTACAGCGGACAGCTGAAACTGACACCCGGAAGCGGCAAGGACAGACCACTATAAATACTGGAAGAAACATCAAAGAAGCGCTTCGCAGGAGGCTCCAGAGCACTGATGATGTCTCCTAGCTAGGGGATGAAACGTTTGCAACAAAAACTTCCAGCTCGGCGAACAGAACCACTACAACAAGCACCCGAGCTACAAATCTTCGCACAAACTTTGAACTTGCTGCAACTTCCCAGCTCAGTAAAAATATGATTCACAGCTTTCAGAATTTGCCACCATCTAAACGTTGCTTCTTCTCCCTTGCTCACAAAAGGTAAGTGTGATCTCATTTCTCAGTAAACCTGTTTGTTTCTAATCATTCATTGCACAATATTACTCGCTACTTGTCATGAATTCATCCAGAATTATCAAGGCCCACATTTCCGACCAGTTTGGAAATAAATCAAGTAGTTAAGTGCATTAGGAGCCGGTGAACAGAAAGCATCAATCCAGTCTCAACAATATCCCACTGGAAATCTGCTCAAGGGCTCTCTAGTTCAATTGTTTTAACTTTAGAGAGAGATAATATCTTTCTGGCTGTTCAGAGATTACTCGGAGAAAGTGAGGACTGCAGATGCTGGTGATCAGAGTGCTGGAAAAACACAGCCGGTCAGGCAGCATCCAAGGAGCAGGGGAGATGACATTTTAGGCATAAGCCCTTCATCAGCCCTTCACCTGATGAAGGGTTTATGCTCGAAACATTGACTCTCCTGCTCCTCGAATGCTCTCTGCCCAGCTGTGCTGTTCAGAGTTTACACAAATCTTACAATTAAGGCAGGTGATTCTGCATAACCTTGAGACAGTTGTCACTGGTAGCATTTCTTCTGATTCTACTGGACCTTTTCCTCTGCACCTGTTAAGGTTGCTCAACAAACTTTAATCAGTTTGCTGGAGTCATTAATCATTCTACTTTTAAAACAATGATGAAGAATGTCCTTTCACAGGCAGAAATCCAAAGGTGCTAGAATCACTTGGAAAGCACTTCATGGTAATCCTAAACAGATTGAAAATAAAATTCAGATGAGAATGATTTCAGGAATTATAGTTATACAAGAGTTCAAATGACCTTGTTCGGATTATCAAGTATTTCCAGTGACATTTTAAATTCACTAGAGATGGTTCTTGTTCTAAGCACATCTGGAGTTGTCACATATCTTACAACTATGATCATTTCAAATGCTAAGGACACTATTATTATTGCTGTAGTGTTTTAACTTTCATATAAATTAATGCAATGGATTTAGATAGAGCCATAGAGTCATAGAGATGTACAGCACAGAGACAGACTCTTTAGTCCAACTCATCGATGCCGACCAGATATCCCAACCTAATCTAGTCCCATTTGCTAACACTTGGCCCATATCCCTCTAAACCCTTCCTATTCATATATCCATCCAGATGCCTTTTAAATGTTGCATTTGTACCAGTCTCCACCACTTCCACTGGCAGCTCATTCCATAAACGCACCATTCTCTGTGAGAAAATGTTGCGCCTTAGGTCACTTTTATATCTTCCCCTCTCACCCTAAACTTATGCCCTCTAGCTCTGGACTCCCCCACCCCAGGGAAAAGTCTATTTATCCTATCCATGCCCCTCATGATTTTACAAACCGCTATAAGGTCACTCCTCAGCCTCCAACGCTCCAGGGAAAACAGCCCCAGCCTGTTCAGCCTCTTCCTATGGCTCAAATCCTCCAACCCTGGCAACATCCTTGTCAATCTTTTCTGAAGTTTCACAACATCCTTCCGATAGGAAGGAGGCCAAAATTGTACACAATATTCCAAAAGTGGCCTAACCAATGTTCTATACAGCCACAACATGACCTCTCAAGTCAATACTCTGACCAATAAAGGAAGGTTACAAACACTTTCTTCACTATCCTATCTACCTGCAACTCTACTTTCAAGGAGCTATGAACCTGCACTCCAAGATCTCTGTTCAGCAACAGTCCCTAGGGCCTTACCAGTAACCATATAAGTGCCGCTAAGATTTGCTTTCCCAAAATGTAGCACCTCGCATTTATCTAAATTAAACTCCATCTGCCACTCCTCAGCCCATTGGCCCATCTGATCAAGATCCTATTGAAATCTGAAGTAAGCATCTTCGCTGTTCATTACACCTCTAATTTTGGTGTCATCTGTAAACTTATTAACTGTACCTCCTATATTCACATCCAAATCATTTATATAAATGACAAAAAGTAGAGGACCCAGTACCGATCCTTGTGGCACACCACTGGTCACAGGCCTCCAGTCTGAAAAACAACCCTCTACTACCACCCTCTGTCTTCTACCCTCGAGCCAGTGCAGTATCCAAATGGCTAGTTCACCCTGCATTCCATGAGATCTAACCTTGCTCACCAATCTCCCATGGGAAACCTTGTCGAACATCTTACTGAAGTCCATATAGATCACGTCTACCGGTCTGCTCTCATCAATCCTCTTTGTTATTTCTTCAAAAATCTCAATCAAGTTCATGAGACATCATTTCCCACACACAAAGCCAAGTTGACCATCCCTAATCAGTCCTTGCCTTTCCAAATATATGTAAATCCTATCCTTCAGGATTCCCTCCAACAACTTGCTCACCACCGACATCAAGCTCACTGGTCTGGAGTTCCCGGCTTATCCTTATCACCTTTCTTAAAGAGTGGCACCATGTTAGCCAACCTCCAGTCATCCGGCACCTAACCTGTGACTATTTATGATACAAATATCACAGCAAGGGGCCCAGCAATCACTTCCCTAGCTTTCCACAGAATTCTAGAGTGCACCTGATCAAGTCCTGGGAATTTATCCACCTTTAAGACATCCAGCACCTCCTCCTCTGGAAAAATGGACATTTTTCAGGATGTCACCATCTATTTCCCTCCTTTCTATATCTTCCACCTCCTTTTCCCCCATCTGCTGGCTCCACACATGGGTCACCTTGCTGATCTTTGAGAGGCCCTATTCTTTCACTAGTTACCCGTTTGTCTTTAAAGTATTTGTAAAAACCCTTTGGATTCTCCTTAACCCTATCTGCCAAAGCTATCTCATCTCCCATTTTTGTTCTCCTGATTTCCCTCTTAAGTATACTTCTACTGCCTTTAGACCCGTCTGAGGATTCACTCGATCTGTCCTGTCAATACCTGACATATGTTGCATTCTCTTTCTTAATCAAATTCTCAATTTCTCTCATTCCCTACACCACCAGCCTTTCCTTTCACCATAACAGGAATATACTGTCTCTGGATTCTCGTTATCCAATTTCTGAAGGCTTTCCATTTTCCAGCCGTCTCTTTACCTGCGAACATCTGCTCCCAATCAGCTTTTAAAACTTTTTGTCTAATACCGTCAAAATTAGCCATCCTCAAATTTAGAACTTCAACTTTAAGATCTGATCTGTCCTTTTTCATCACTAATTTAAAACTAATAGAATTATGGTCACTGGCACCCAAGTGCTCCCCCACTGACACCTCAGTCACCTGCCCAGCCTTATTTCCCAAGAGTAGGTCAGGTTTTGCACCTTCTCTAGTAGGCACATCCACATGCTGAATCAGTAAATTCTCTTGTACACACTTAACAAATTCCTCCTCATCTAAACCCTTAACACTATGGCAGCCCCAGTATATGTATGAAAAGTTAAAATCCCCTACCATAACCATCTATTATTCTTACAGATAACTGAAATCTCCTTTCAAATTTGTTTCACAATTTCCTGCTGACTATTAAGGGGTCTGTAATACAATCCCAATAAGGTGATTATCCCTTTCTTATTTTTCAGTTCCATGCAAATATCTTCCCTGGATGTATTTCTGGGAATATCCTCCCTAAGTACAGATGTAATGCTATCCCTTATCAAAAACGCCACTCCCCCACCTCTCTTGCCTCCCTTTCTATCCTTCCTGCAGCATTTGTATCCTGGAACATTAAGCTGCCAGTCCTGCCCATCCCTGAGCCATGTTTCTGTAATTGCTGTGATATCCCAATCCCATGTTCCTAACCATGCCATGAGTTCATCTGCCTTCCCTGTTAGGCCCCTTGCATCAAAATAAATGCAGTTTAATTTATTAGTCCTACCTTGTTCTCTGCTTTGTCCCTGCCTGCCCTGACTGTTTGGCTCACTTCTTTTCTCAACTGTACCAATCTCAGATTGACCTCTTTCCTTTCCATCTCCCTGGGTCCCACCCCCCCCACCTTATGAGTTTAAATCTTCCCGAACAGTCCTAGCAAATCTCCCTGCCAGTATATTAGTCCCCTTTCGATTCAGGTGCAATCCGTCCTTCTTGTGCAGGTCACTTCAATCCCAGAAGAGATTCCAATGATCCAAAAATGTGAATCCTTCTCACATTTACCAGCTCCTCAGCCATGCATTCATCTGCTCTATCCTCTTATTCCTGCCCTCACTAGCTCATAGCACTGGGAGTAATCCAGATATTACTACCCTCAAGGACTTCCTTTTTAAATTCCTGCCTAACTCTCTGTATTCTCCCTTCAGAATCTCATCCTTTTCCCTTCTTATGTCATTGGTTCCAATGTGTACAATGACCTCCTGCTGGTCCCTCTCTTCTTTGAGAGCATTCTGCACCCTCTCTGAGACATCCTTGATCCTGGCACCAGGGAGGCAACACAAAATTTTGATTTTTCACTGCTGGTCACAGAAATGTCTGTCTGTGTCTCTGACTAGAAAGTCCCCTAACACAATTGATAGCTGGCAACCCAACATACCATTCATTACATTAGACCCAGTCTCAATACCAGCAACTTAGTTGCTTGTGCTACATTCCCCTGAGAATCCATCAGCCCTTACATTTTCCAAAACAGCATACTTGTTTGAGAGGGGATAGCCACAGGGCAGTACTGCACTACCTGCCTACTCCTCCAACTTTACGTGAAGTTAACCCATCTCTACATGATTGTATCTGCCAGCTTTTCTCCCTTGCCATAACTGCTATCCATCACATCCCCTTCCTCTTACAAATTCCTCATTGCCTCTAATTGTTGCTCCAACTGATCCATTTGATCTGATAGGATTCGCAACCAATGATATTTGTTGCAGATATAATCCTCAGTAACACATAAACGCTCGCTGAACTCCCACATCTGACAAGAAGAGCAAATCACTCTACTAAAGGCCATTTTTGCTCCTTCTAATCTACACAGCCAGAAAGTAGCACTGTCCTATTGCTCTACAAAACACTGCTGCAGGCCAACTTAATATTTATGGCTTATATTTTTAAAATGCAATCAAGAGACAGATCTCAATAAAAACATAAAATCAAGCAAGAACCGTCTCTACTCAGTATTGTAGATTTATAGAGTAAAAAATGAGGTCTGCAGATGCTGGAGATCACAGCTGCAAATGTGTTGCTGGTCAAAGCACAGCAGGCCAGGCAGCATCTCAGGAATAGAGAATTCGACGTTTCGAGCATAAGATGAAGGGCTTATGCTCGAAACGTCGAATTCTCTATTCCTGAGATGCTGCCTGGCCTGCTGTGCTTTGACCAGCAACACATTTGCAATTGTAGATTTATAGCAAGGCTACACTTAAAGTTATACACTGATCTGTTTCTGTGCTGTGATGTCTCCCAAACAGGTTCCTCCAAGATCAGTTGTGAATTTTGCTGTTTTGTTAAGTTTTCCTGGATGAACTCCAATGTTCAGCAATACATGAATTCAAACAGCAAAGGCAGTAACTTTGCAGAATCACATTACAATCCTCACTTATAGAAAACATTGACCGACTCCTGGAGATGTCATCTTTGGAGCATCCAGTAAAAATTATCGTTCAGCAACGGCAATTATTCTATACGCCACTAATAAACCATCAAACATCTGCGTGACTTTATATTAAATATATTTGCTTTATAATATAGAAGTATATGGGGCAGTTATTTATAAACATTTCATTACTCTTTCATTGCTATGTCGTATTAACACATTCATGAAAGGAAGAAAAATCACCAAGATAACCGTAAGCCATGTATAAAATGGAAGAATGCAATCCATTTCCTCCCATATTAACAACACTGAATAACTTCAATGTTTGTTGAAGAGTTATTTCGACTCAAAATATTAGTTTGCTGTCGCCATGGATGCTGCCTGACCCCCTGCAATCTCCACCATTCATTGCTTTCAGTACAGGTTCCAACATCTACAGTAAGTTGTTCCTACTTCAGTAATTGCCAAGATGAGAAATATGTGAATGTAATGCAATGCAGACATTTTGTCAGCTTGACCCAGAGGTAAAACTATTGTTCTGAGAAATTATTCTCAGAAAGTTATAAAACATAGGAAAACAGGCATTGTTCCTCATGAACCAGGATTTGGGATGAATTTAAGTATCATTTTTTTGTCTTTGTTTTTCCTTGTACAATTGCAGAGGCACCTCAATTATCTGAATCTTGATTATCTGAATATCGATTTATCAAAAGAAGATTTCAAGGTCCTGCAAAAGCGTTAGATCAAAGAGGTAAGCGTAATCAGTTTACCTGTACTGATGAGGATGTGAACACACTGGCAAAAACAAAGAAACCCAAACAGCTCAAGCTAGCAACTGGATATTTTTTTAAGTAAGGGTTGTTACACAGCCCTTTGCAAAAGTAAGCGTTTTACAATAATCCCGGCAATTTACTGGGTCGTTCATTTAAAAACAAGGCTCAAGAACGTAAATGCGTACATGAGGCACGCATCTTTCTACCGCGAGACTGAATTCCCAGAAACTGATACTGTGAATCGTTGTGATTGTAGAAGCTGTTCGGGACCTTGTTTAATGCTGAGATTTCAAGGTAAGGGTTTAGATTTCTCATTTTAAGCTGTAATTTGCAGACTACAAAGACTAGTTTGTTTAAATGGCAGACTCATAAAAATTATACATTTAAACAAATTCTCTGGTAGAGTACAGCATTAGATCAGTATGGCTTCCCCTGTTTGAGTTAAAATCGATTATCCGAATAATCAATTACCCAAATAAAATAGTGCTCGCCCATTTTGATCGGATAATCAAGGTTCTTCTGTGGTTACCTGGGAAGAACCTTTTGGTTGGATCAAAATCCTGAAACTCCCTTCCTAATGGCATTGTGGGTGAGCTTACATCAAATGGACTGGAGCAGTTCAAGAATATAGCCTACCATCATCTTCTTAAAGTCAACTAGGGATGGGCAGTAAATGCTGGCCAAGCTAGTGAAACCCACATCCCTTGAGTGAATAAAACAACATTGTTGTGGACCAATAAAGCTATTTTTCTTAATGTTCTCATATTTTGATCATCACAATGTATTACTATCTTATAATGTTTAAATATTTATGCACTTAAATTTTGCTTCACCATAGTCACAACACAGACATGGCTATGAACAAAACATCTCAGACTAAAAAAAATTTCCAACTGGAAATTTTGCACAATTCACCCAGAATAGGCATAACTGAAGGAAAGTATTACTGTATTTTAACTGCAAATTGTGTCCAGCATAAATCAATCTTCCATGATCTTTTGTGCTAATTTAAATGTCATTGCAGTAGAAGCAGACCCTATTCACAAAACATGCCATGGCCCCAGTACCATCTAATCACCACTGGCAGTTTCCATTCATTGCACTCGTCTGTCGGCCTTTTAGGGGGTTACAAAAATAAGCTGGGTTTCTAACACGAACAGAAGAAATAGGAGCTGAAGTTGATGATACAGCTCGTTTAGTACAATTGTTGTCGATATTAGTTTTCAACTCCACTTTCCTGCCAGCTCCTCATATCACTTGATGTACTCTGATGGCAAAAGTCTGTCTAAAATTTACAGCCTTAAATTTACAGTTGGTTCTACTAAAACTCGCCTTGCTAAAATGCTAATTGGCTATAATGTAATTGATGAATTTAGATCAATATTTGTAGAACAAGAACTTTCCTTACCTGTCTCATTGGTTTAAATGGTACTGCTATTACATGATTTTTTGAAAACGCAGGATCACACAGGATTGGAACTATCGCATTGTGTCAGAACAGACTGTACTGCTGCCTCGTAGCGCCAGAGACCCGGGTTCAATTCCCGCCTCAGGCGACTGTCTGTGTGGAGTTTGCACATTCTCTCCGTGTCTAAGTGGGTTTCCTCCCACAGTCCAAAGCTGTGCAGGTCAGGTGAATTGACCATGCTAAATTGCCCGTAGTGTTGGGGGAAGGAGTAAATGTAGGGGTATGGGTGGGTTGTGCTTCGGCGGATCAGTGTGGACTTGTTGGGCCGAAGGGCCTGTTTCCACACTGTAAGTAATCTAAGAATTATGGAACAATCAGGGGCAGGGAATTCCAATGATTCAAAATCTTTTGGGTGAAATAATTTCTCCTCATCTCAGTCCTCAGTAATTAGAATGTGCTAAGCTCAGTTTCCATGTTTTAAATTTCCTGTCCCAGGGATCACTGTAGTGAACCTCTACACTTTCAAGTTTATCAATAATAATACGTCCATTTTAAAAGGTTTTGGACTTCTTCTTAAAAAGGCCCAAATAAATTTTTCTTCACAGTGCACAACAATCTCAAGAGAAAATAGCTCTGTATATTTTCCAGAGTGATTTTCAGTCATTGAACATTGGTTTATTCACAGGTGCTAGATTAATGCCATGGCTAAGAATGCATATATTTTGTGAAAATCTCATTTTTGGCTGGTCTTCAAAACATAAGAAATATATTTTAAAGCAAAGTCTGTTTTTTTTAAAAAAAAGTGAACAATGTTTCATAGGCAGGATTTGCAATTGGCAAGATGCAAGTAGGTTTCAGGGCAAACATGAAAAAAAATTTCCAAACTTCGTACAGCTTGTGAAATATATTCAAAACAGAAACTCTGCCCCATCATACTTATTTATCTAAGTCTGCATGCTGGAGAACTTGGAAATTGGGCAGTTAACCGTTCTTAAAGGGCCAATGCAAGCTATAAAAAGTTCTGTGTTTTGGGGTCTCATTTTGAAACTAGGGCTGAAATCTTAATTTGGATTAATGAATTAAAGATAAATAAAGAGCTACTTCTGCAGGCATATTCATTCTTCTTTTGTAGAAAGCATTTTCCTTTTGTAGCAAATTGTGTGCATACAACCCAATCTAGTGGGGGAACTAATAAGGTAACACATTGTACAGAATAGTTCAATTTGCAAAGAAAATAATCAATAGAAAACTCTACAGACTCACTTATAAAGTAATGACAGGAGGAAAAAGCTGATTGGGACAGATGGCTGCTAATGTCTTCCTGAATGTGTTTAACTTAAATACTAAGCCAGCACACAACCTGAAAGAAGAATGAGGACCACCTCAGGGTATGGCACGGGGAGTTGGGTCTAGATCCATGGTTATCGATGCAAACAGGAGATTGGTGAGGATTGGACCAAAGTGCCACTATCTAGCAAGGATCTTTCCAATATTTCTATTCATCCTAACACTGATCCATATAGTACAGTGGGGGCTGCTTCTGCAAGTCTGGTAAAAGTCACCTTCTTACTTTTCTTTAAAATTTTATGTTGGAGATGATAAATCTTTTCATTTTCTCAAGATGCGAAATCTAGTGAAATCATAGTAGTGATCTTGGAGCTTCACAGTACATCGCATCAAGTATCCTGCTATTGTTTGCAAAGCTTCGAGTGCTTTAGAAAATGTTACAAAATTTATTTAGAAGTTAAACTGGGTGATTGACAATTCACAGCCTCAGGGAAATAGGTCAAGAGCTGCAAAAGAGGAAACGTTTCCTCATTAAAGACACGAGTTCATGCAATTGGAGATAAGGTATTAGTATGGATGAACAACTAAGACTAATGATTCTTTTTTACATTGGCAAGATATAACCATTGGAGGGCCACTAGGATCAAAGCTAGGGCCTCAATTACTGACTATCTATATTAATAACCTAAACGAGGGGGCATCTTATTATATCCCTTTTTACTAAACACACAAAAATAGGTGGAAGAGCATATTTTGATGAGGACATAAGAAATCTGCAAGGGGACATCAGTTGAGTGGGCAAAAACCTAGCACAAGGAGTTTTATGCAGAAAAGTGTGAAGTCATGCACTTAGGTAGGACAAATCAAAAGACAGACTACTATGTGAATGGAGAAAGATTCCAAAATAGAACAGCGCAGAGAGATTAGTGTGTTCTTTTGCACAAACTCAGAAAGCTTGCATGCAGTTGTAGCAATTAATTAAGAAAGCAAATGGAATTTTAGCCTTTCTTGCTGAGGATTGGATTTTAAAACAGAGAATGCTTGTTCCGACTGTACAGGATATTTGGTGAGACCACATGTGTAGAAATGTGTACAGTTTTAGTCCTCATATTTGAGAAAGGATATATTAACATTGTAGGCTGTTCAAAAGAGATTCATTTAATTGATTCCTGAGATGAAGGTGTGGCTTATCAAAAATAGCTAAACAATTTAGATTTATTCACGAGAGATTAGGAGAATGAGGGATGACCTTATTGAAACATGCAAGGCACTGAGGGGGCTTGACGGAGTAGATGTCGAAAAGATGTTTCCAGTGGTGGGTACATCTTGAACTAGGGGATACAGTTGCAGAATATGTTGAGTTAGACAAGATCTTCTTCTCCAAGACTGTAGAAAGTATCTGGAGAGTTATAGAGCTAAATTATAGAAAGCATTGAAAGTTGAGGTAGGCAGCTTTTGGCATAAAAGAAAATTTGAGGCCTGGGACAGATCAACCATGGTCTTATTGAATGGTGAGGCAGGCTGAATGGCCTACTCCTGCTCTTATGTCATAGGTTCTTACCACGTTGACTGGAAGAACAGTGGCTTATTAGAATAATGGGCATGACTACAGTCAGGAGCGATAAAAGAGCAGAAAGAATTTTCTGCATCCATCGTATTGATCATGAGAAACCTGCAGTAAATAGCAGGGTGTATGTAGAAGAGATTCCAACATTCCTAAACTTCTGTGTAAGGGATTTATGGATATAATGAAAAGGGGAGTAAAATATTCACAGCCATCTCTACTGGAATCATAAAACACAGGAAAAAGCAACAACATGCTTCAAGAGCACTGAAGCTGACATCTCTGAGAACTCCTGTATCAGTGATGCTGGTTCACAATGTATTATTTGGGTTCTAAAGTGGACAGAACCAAGAACAACCTTACATTTGATCTGTATTTTTGTATTCTGTGGATTAAGAAAGGAAGACCATAGTTTTAGTATCATTTTTGAGCTCTGTGAGTGGTCACTGATTGTCTGGAGATTTGTTTTTATGTATTTAAAAGCTTTTAAGAAAACCCTGGAGATGAATAGTTCAGTCTTATAGAAAGTCAGGATAGAAGAGAAAAAAAAGGCTAGCAACAAGGTTTTGTATGACATGGGAAGACAAAGATACAAAGAGGGTTTTTTTTAATATAAAGTATTATGTCCAAGTTTAGGGAACAGGCTGGTTTATTTCAGAGAAAGAAACGAGTCAGTCAGAAAGAATAGGCCTGTACCAGTGGCAGTGCAGTTAAGCAGTCTCCAAAATGTACTGGGTCAGAGGAAAGATTCCTTAGTACCTTCAAATTTGTAAGAGCAAACTTCTAGAAAAAGAAAGCATGAAAGTATCAGAGAGGAAAATATCCTACAAGCTTGTTAAGTATTTAAGGTTAAGGAACACATGATAAGGAGTATGTGAGCTGTGTTCACAGTCTAATTGTCTCAGAAAGAAATATTAACTAAAGAAATTGCTCTGAATTATTGCAGAAACTTGCTAAGAAAAATTTGATTATTGCTGTGCAAACTGAACAGGGAACTCTAAATTGGAAACAAGCTGACCCTTTCAAAGGGGTTTAAATAGCTGAAAGCTTGTATTAAAGATAAGAAGGTTGATTTTTTTTTCCTTGATATTCATAATATGATTGTTTAATCCAATTCTTACATTTTGTAAATTGGGCTGTGCTTTTGTTCCATTCATATGCATTAAACTTTGATATTGTTTTGTTAAAAGTACATTAACAGACTCTTGTGAATGAATACAACGTCTGAATACTACAGTAAGCAAATTGCAAAAATAAAGTCTATTGTCTATCAAGCCAGGTTTCCCTCTGGGAAATGACTTATCCAGTATTACAATCAATTGGGATCACACTGGTATTTGCTCCTGCCAAATGTGATCGAAAGGGACAATGTAGTACTCAACTGTTTGTGGTTTGTTATGTTTGCCTGCTAACTCTTCCTTTTTCTGGGGCTGTTTGTTGTGATTTATGGGAAAGAATCTAAAATCAAGCATCAAGTTGAGGTTTGTATCTGTTGCAGACATTTTAGAAGCACTAGAAGTCAAACTCTTATTCAGACATAGAAATTAGTATCAATCAACATATCTTTTATAGGTGTACAACACAACAGTTACAAATCACACAACATCAGGTTATAGTCCAACTGGTTTATTTGGAAGCAGTAGTTTTCAGAGCACCGCTCCTTCATCAGGTGGTTACAGAGTATGGGATCGTAAGACACAGAATTTATAGAAAAAGTTTACAGTGTGATGTAACTGAAATTATATATTGAAAAAGACCTGGATTGTTTCTCATCTTTTAGAATGAACATGTTAGTTTTTGTTCTTTCATATGTAAATCGCAGGACATTTAAAAGTTACATTCTCAAGTGAACATTAACAATTTCAGGGACGCAAGATGGCACCGGCAAGCAAGAAGTTGGTTTGAAGTGTGTCTACTTCAATGCCAGGAGCATCCGGAATAAGGTGGGTGGACTTGCAGCATGGGTTGGTACCTGGGACTTTGACGTTGTGGCCATTTTGGAGACGTGGATAGAGCAGGGACAGGAATGGTTGTTGCAGGTTCCAGGATTTATATGTTTCAGTAAGAACAGAGAAGATGGTAAAAGAGGGCGAGGTGTGGCATTGTTGGTCAAGGACAGTATTGCAGTTGCAGAAAGGATGTTTGGGGACTTGTCAACTGAGGGCTGAGGAAAGGAGAGGTCACCCTGTTGGGAGTTTTTTTTTAAGATTAGATTACTTACAGTGTGGAAACAGGCCCTTCGGCCCAACAAGTCCACACAGACCCGCCGAAGCGCAACCCACCCATACCCCTACATATACCCCTTACCTAACACTATGGGCAATTTAGCATGGCCAATTCACCTGACCCGCACATCTTTGGACTGTGGGAGGAAACCGGAGCACCCAGAGGAAACCCAAGCAGACACGGGGAGAACGTGCAAACTCCACACAGTCAGTCGCCTGAGTCGGGAATTTAACCCGGGTCTCAGGCGCTGTGAGGCAGCAGTGCTAACCACTGTGCCACCGTGCCAGCCACCAGTTTCTATAGGCCTCCGAATAGTTCCAGAGATGTAGAGGAAAGGATAGCAAAGATGATTCTCAATAGGAATGAGAGAGACAGGGTAGTTGTCATGGGAGACTTCAACTTCCCAAATATTGACTGGGAACACTATAGTACGAGTACTATTGATGGGTCAGTTTTTATCCAGTGTGTGCAGGAGGGCTTCCTGACACAGTATGTAGACATGAAAATGTGTTGCTGGAAAAGCACAGCAGGTCAGGCAGCATCCAAGGAGCAGGAGAATCAACGTTTCAGGCATGAGCCCTTCTTCAGGAATGAGGAGGGTGTGCCAAGCAGGCTAAGATAAAAGGGAGGGAGGAGGGACTTGGGGGAGGGGCGTTGGGAATGCGATAGGTGGAAGGAGGTTAAGGTGAGTGTGATAGGCCGGAGAGGGGGTGGGGGCGGGAGAGGTTGGGAAGAAGATTGCAGGTCAAGAAGGTGGTACTGAGTCCAAGGATTGGGACTGAGAAAAGGTGGGGGGGAGGGGAAATGAGGAAGCTGGAAAAATCTGCATTCATCCCTTGTGGTTGGAGGGTTCCTAGGCAGAAGATGAGGCACTCTTCCTCCAGGCGTCATGTTGCCATGGTCTGGCGATGGAGCAGGCCAAAGACCTGTACGTCCTTGGCAGAGTGGGAGGGGGAGTTAAGGTATTCAGCCACGGGACGGTTGGGTTGGTTAGTGCGGGTGTCCCCGAGGTGTTCTCTGAAATGTTCCGCATGTAGACAGCCTGTTTCCCCAATGTATAGGAGGCCACATCGAGTGCAGCAGATGCAGTAAATTATGTGTGTGGAGGTGCAGGTGAATTTGTGACAGATATGGAAGGATCCCTTGGGGGCTTGGAGGGAAGTGAGGGGGGAGGTGTGGGTACAAGTTTTGCATTTCTTGTGGTTGCAGGGGAAGGTGCCAGGAGTGGAGGTTGGGTTGGTGGGGGTGTGGACCTGACGAGGGAGTCACAGAGGGAGTGGTCTTTCCGGAATGCTGATAGGTATGGGGAAGGAAATATATCCTTGGTGGTGGGGTCTGTTTGGAGGTGGCGGAAATGACAAAGGATGATACGATGTATCTGAAGGTTGGTGGGGTGGTAGGTGAGGACCAGTGGGGTTCTGTCCTGGTGGTGATTGGAGGGGTGGGGTTCAAGGGTGGAGGAGCGGGAAGTGGAAGAGATGAGGTGGAGAGCATCGTCAACCACGTCTGAGGGGAAATTGTGGTCTTTGAAGAAGGAGGCCATCTGGGTTGTTTGGTATTGGAATTGGTCCTCCTGGTAGCAGATGCAGCAGAGATGAAGGAATTGGGAATATGGGATGATGTTTTTACAGGGGGCAGGGTGGGAGAAGCCACATTAGATTTGGTACTGGGCAATGAGCCTGGCCAGGTGTTAGACTTGGAAGTAGGTGAGCACTTTGGTGATAGTGATCACAATTCTGTTATGTTTACTTTAGTGATAGAAAGGGATAGGTGTATATCACTGGGCAAGAGTTACAGCTGGGGGAAAGACAATTACAATGCGATTCGGCAAGATTTAGGAAGCATAGGATGGGGAAGGAAACTGCATGGGATGGGCACATTAGAAATGTGGAGCTTATTCAAGGAAAAGCTTCTGTGTGTCCTAGATAAGTATGTACCTGTCAGGCTGAGAGGAAGCTGTAGAGCGCGGGAGCCGTGGTTTACGAAGGAAGTGGAATCTAAGGTCAAGAGGAAGAAGGCTTATGTTAGGATGAGATGTGAAGGCTCAGTTAGGGTGCTTGAGGGTTACAAGGTAGCCAGGAAAGATCTAAAGAGAGAGCTCAGAAGAACCAGGAGGAGACATGAGAAGTTGTTGGCGGATAGGATCAGGGTAAACCCTAAGGCTCTAGCAGTCCTTGTTTTTACCTAAACCTTAAGGCTTTCTATAGGTATTTAAGGAATAAAAGAATGACGAGAGTAAGATTAGGATCAATCAGGGATAGTAGTGGGAAGTTGTGTGTGGAGTCAGAGGAGATAAGGGGAGCACTAAATGAACATTTCTCGACAGTATTCACTCTCGAAAATGACAATGTTGTCGAGGAGAATACTGAGATACAGGCTACTAGACTAGGTGGGATTGAGGTTAACAAGGAAGAGGTATTAGAAATCCAGCAGAGTGTGAAAATAGCTAAATCCCCTGGGCTGGATGGGATTTATCCTAGGATCCTCTGGGAAGCCAGGAAGGAGATTGCTGAGCCTTTGGCATTGATCTTTAAATCGTCATTGTCTACAGGAATAGTGCCAGAAGACTGGAGGATAGCAAATATGGTTCCCCTGTTCAAGAAGGGGAGTAGAAACAACCCTGGTAATTATAGACCAGTGAGCCTTACTTCAGTTGTTGGTAAAGTGTTGGAAAAGATTATAAGAGATAGGATTTATAATCATCTAGAAAAGAATAATTTGGTTCGGGATAGTCAGCACGGTTTTGTGAAGGGTAGGTCGTGCCTCACAAACGTTATTGAATTCTTTGAGAAGGTGACCCAACAGGTAGATGCGAGTAAACCGGTTGATGTGGTGCATATGGATTTCACCAAGATATGGTTCCCCACAGTAGGCTATTGTACAAAATGCGGAGGAATGGGATTGTGGGAGATATAGCTATTTGGATCAGTAATTGGCTTGCTGAAAGAAGACAGAGGGTAGTGGTTGATGGCAAATGTTCATCCTGGAGTCTAGTTACCAGTAGTGTACCGCAAGGGTTGGTGTTGGGTCCACTCTGTTTGTCATTTTTATAAACGACCTGGATGAGGGCGTAGAAGGGTGGGTTAGTAAATTTGCAGACGACACTTAGGTCGTGGATAGTGACAAAGGATGCTGTAGGTTACAGAGAGACATCAATAAGCTGCAGAGCTGGGCTGAGAGGTGGCAAATGGAGTTTAATGCGGAGAAATATGAGGTAATTCACTTTGGTCGGAGTAACCGGAATGCAAAGTACTGGGCTAATGGTCAGATTCTTGGTAGTGTAGATGAGCAGAGAGATCTCGGTGTCCAGGTACACAGATCCTTGAAAGTTGCCACCCAGGTTGACAGGGTTGTTAAGAAGGCATACAGTGTTTTAGCTTTTATTAATAGAGGGATTGAGTTCCAGAACCATGAGGTTATGCTGCAGCTGTACAAAACTCTGGTGTGGCCGCACTTGGAGTATTGTGTACAGTTCTGCTCACCACATTATTAGAAGGATGTGGAAGCTTTGGAAAGGGTGCAGAGGAGATTTACTAGGATGATACCTGGTATGGAAGGAAGGTGTTATGAGGAAGGGCTGAGGGACTTGAGGCTGTTTTCGTTGGAGAGAAGAAGGTTGAGAGGTGACTTAATAGAGGCATGTAAGATAATCAAGTATGGTGATGGCAAGCATGAGGGGGCATAGCTTTAAATTGAGGGGTGATAGATATAGGACAGATGTCAGAGGTAGTTTCTTTACTCAGAGAGTAGGAAGGGTATGGAATGCTTTGTCTGCAATGGTAGTAGACTGGCCAACTTTAAGTACATTTAAGTCATCATTGGACAAGCATATGGACATATATGGAATAGTGTAGGGTAGATGGACTTCAGATTGGAAAGACAGGTCGATGTAACATCGAGGGCTGAAGGGCCTGTACTGCACTGTAATGTTCTATTTTCTATGTTCTAATTGGTGTCACGTTGGCCCAGATAATACAGTTAACATGTGAGCTGCCCTGTGGGAGACTGTCTGTGCCACAATGGTCAGACTGATTCTAATCTAAAAAATGGATTTACAGAATCTTACATGGATTCATGTAGTTTCTGAGCAAAGTAAAATATAATTCTACAAGTATTTTTTGGGTATTGTTAGTTAAAGGAACAAAGTGCTCATAGAGGATTAAACAATGGAAGGAGTATCATTGTGAGCTTTCAAAAACAATGCTAACTCACAGAATATGATAATCGCTTAAAGTTGTTCTGAAAAATGATGTTCCATTCTAATAGATTTGACATACATTTATTGCCTTTTTCATTTTCCAATGACTTTGTAACTCCATGGTGTCCTCTTCATCCTGCTCCATGATCCCTTCCTTTTGGATGGTGTGTTATGGACCAGGTCAGACCTCCTCAAAAATGATGGTGTTATCTAGTATGGTGATGAAACGTCTGAAATTGAGCCTTACAGCTCAGTGAGCAAACTTACATCCAGCTCCTCAAAACATTTCAAGAAAGTAGCCCAGACCCTAAATTTGCTAGCTGTTTTAAACAGGCGTAACGTGGATATTTCAGGAGGGATACAGCTGGTCAAACCACTTAGTTTTAAGCAAAACATAATTTATTTGCAAGATGACTAAATGAAATACAAACAAAAGAGAATGGAATGCCAAATAATTTTATCTATCTGAAAACACAACAGATTATCCCAACGCAATGATGCTGTTCCATATACTTGCAACAATCCTCATAAACACCCCTTGGCACAAAATGTAAAATGAAACATAGGGTCTTACAGGAGAGATGTCAGAGAGAGAGAGAGTACCAGCATGAACCTGCTTAGAGTCATAGAGTCATAGAGATGTACAGCATGGAAACAGACCCTTCGGTCCAACTTGTCCATCCTGACCAGATATCCTAACCTAATCTAGTCCCATTTGGCAGCATTTGGCCCATATCCCTCAAAACCCTTCCTATTCATGTACCCATCCAAATGCCTTTTAAATATTGTCATTATACCAACCTCCACCACTTCCTCTGGCAGCTCATTCTATACACGCATCACACTCTGCATGAAAAAGTTGCCCCTTGGGTCCCTTTTAAATTTTTCCCCTCTCACTCTAAATCTATACCCTCTAGTTCTGGGCTTCCCTATCCCAGGGAAAATACTTTGTCTATTTATCCTATCCACGCTCCTCATGATTTTATAAACCTCTGTAAGGTCACCCCTCAGCCTCCGACACTCCAGGGAAAATAGCCCCAGCCTCTTCAGCCTCTCCCTGTAGCTCAAACTCTCCAACCCTGACAACATCCTTGCAAATCTATGTTGAACACTTTCTAGTTTTACAACATCCTTCCAATAGGAAGGAGTCCAGAATTGCACACAATATTCCAAAAGTAGCCTAGCCAATATCCTGTACAGCCACAAAATGACATCCCAACTCCTATACTCAATGTTTTGACCAATAAAGAAAAGCATACCAAACATCCTTTTCACTATCCTATCTACCTGTGATTCCACTTTCAAGGAACTATGATCTTGCACTCCAAGGTCTCTTTGTTCAGCTCCCCAGGACCTTACCATTATGTCTATAATTCCTACTCTGATTTGCTTTTCCAAAATTCAGCACCACACATTTATCTAGATTAAACTCCATCTGCCACTCCTCAGCCCATTGGCCCATTTGATCCAAGATCCTGTTGTAGTCTGAGGTATCCCTTCTTCACTGTCCATCTTTGGGTCCAGCAGACTCAAACACCACCTGACTGAGGCAGAATCTGTTAGCTGTAATCAAATTGGCCTTAAACCTCGTCAAAACCCAGACTTTTCCGAATCTTTGTTTTATAACCTCCTGGAAAAGGACCAAGGACAACATAACCTTGTTAAAGGAGCAGCTTCATCACACCTTCTACTCTTAAAAGAAATCCATCAATATTCAATGATGGTTTCATTTTAAAAGCCCTTAATGCAAAATTGTTAGTACTCTACAACACCCATATACATTACATTGAAAGGAATCATGCAAACATGCACGACTACGTTTTGTTTTAGTCTGTTTACTCGTGCCACCGAACGCCTTTGTTTGTCATTTAACTCTAGACAATACGTCGGCAATCATGTTTTCATGTCCTGCCACATGCACAATTGTCAAACTGAATGGGCGTAAACAACAAGCTCTGTCTAAACAGTCTGCCATTTTTGTCCTTAAATTTTCCCACAAACCTCAGTGGGTTATGATCAGGGTAGATGATTGTCTCAGATACGTTACTGTTAACATAAACATTGAAATGCTGTAACGCCAAAACCAAGCACAAAGTCTCCTTCGCAACTGTCAAATATTTCTGCTGATGAATGCTCGATTTCCTAGAAAGATTCCCGATAGGCCTTTTTATCTTCTCGTCATCATCTTGTAAGAGCACAACACCGACACCCACATCACTCATATCGATTGAATGGCTTTGTGTAATTAGGTGTGGCTAAAATTGGTGCAATGGGTAACACAGCGTTCAGGCTGTCAAAAGCCTTTTGACAGCCCGCTGTCCACTGAAATCTTTTGCCTTTCTTTAGCAATTCAATGAGTGCAGCAGCCACACTGCTAAAATCTGGAATGAATTTTCAATAAAATCCATTCAATCCCAGGAAGTGTAATGTTGCTTTCTTTGTTGGTGGCATGGGAAACTCCCCAAATAATTTTTTTGTTGAATCCCGTGGGGCCATTTGTCTGTGTCCATCAACAAGGCCCAGGTAAGCAACTTGGGCTTTGGCAAATTCACTTTTAGAGCTGAAAATGTGTTGCTGGAAAAGCGCAGCAGGTCAGGCAGCATCCAAGGAGCAGGAGAATCGATGTTTCGGGCATAAGCCCTTCTTCAGGAATGAGGAAATTGTGTCCAGCAGGCTAAGCTAAAAGGTAGGGAGGAGGGACTTGGGGGAGGGGCGTTGGAAATGTAATATGTGGAAGGAGGTAAAGGTGAGGGTGATCGGCCAGAGTGGGGGTGGGGGCGGAGAGGTTAGGAAGAGGATTGCAGGTTAGGCAGGCGGTGCTGAGTTTGAGGGATTTGACTGAAACAAGGTGGGGGGAGGGGAAATGAGGAAACCAAAGAAATCTGAGTTCATCCGTTGTGGTTGGAGGGTTCCTAGGCGGAAGATGAGGCACTCTTCCTCCAGCCGTCGTGTTGCTATGGTCTGGCAATAAAGGAGTCCAAGGACCTGCATGTCCTTGGTGGAGTGGGAGGGGGAGTTGAAGTGTTGAGCCACGGGGTGGTTGGATTGGTTGGTCCGAGTGTCCCAGAGGTGTTCTCTGAAATGTTCCGCAAGTAGGCGGCCTGTCTCCCCAATATAGAGGAGGCCACATCGGGTGCAGCGGATGCAGTAAATGATGTGTTTGGAGGTGCAGGTGAATTTGTGGCGGATATGGAAGGATCCCTTGCATCCTTGGAGGGAAGTAAAGGGGGAGGTGTGGGCGCAGGTTTTGCATTTCTTGCAGTTGCAGGGGAAGGTGCCGGGAGTGGAGGTTGGGTTGGTGGGGGGGTGTGGACCTGACGAGGGAGTCACGGAGGGAATGGTCTTTTTGGAACGCTGATAGGGGAGGCGAGGGAAATATATCTCTGGTGGTGGGGTCCGTTTGGAGGTGGCGGAAATGATGACGACTGAAACGATTTGGGGTGGGGTAGGAGGTGAGGACCAGTGGGGTTCTGTCCTGGTGGTGATTGGAGGGGCGGGGCTCAAGGGCGGAGGAGCGGGAAGTGGAGGAGATGTGGTGGAGAGCATTGTCGATCACGACTGGTGGGAAATTGCAGTCATTGAAGAAGGAGGCCATCTGGGTTGTACGGTATTGGAACTGGTCCTCCTAGGAGCAGATGCGGCGGAGACGAAGGAATTGGGAGTATGGGATGGCGTTTTTACAGGGGGCAGGGTGGGAGGAGGTGTAGTCTAGGTAGCTGTGGGAGTCGGTCGGTTTATAGTAAATGCCCGCGTGATATGGTTGCCCGAGATAGAAATGGAAAGGTCGAGGAAGGGGAGGGAGGAGTCTGAGACGGTCCAGGTAAATTTGAGGTCGGGGTGGAAGGTGTTGGTAAAGTGGATGAACTGTTCAACCTCCTTGTGGGAGCACAAGGCAGCGCCGATACAGTAATCGATGTAGCAGAGGAAAAGGTGGGGGGTGGTGCCAGTGTAGCTGCGGAAGATGGACTGTTCCACATATCTAACGAAGAGGCAGGCATAGCTGGGGCCCATGCGGGTGCCCATGGCTACTCCTTTGGTTTGGAGGAAGTGGGAGGATTGGAAAGAGAAGTTGTTCAGGGTGAGGACCATTTCAGTCAGTTGAAGGAGGGTGTTAGTGGAAGGGTACTGGTTGGTGCGGCGGGAAAGGAAGAAGTGGAGTGCTTTGAGTCCTTCGTGATGCGGGATAGAGTTGTACAGGGACTGGATGTCCATGGTGAAGATAAGGCATTGGGGACCGGGGAAGCGAAAATCATGGAGGAAGTGGAGGGCATGGGTGGTGTCCCGAACGTAGCTGGGGAGCTCTTGCTCTAAGGGGGACAAGCCCTTGTCGAGGTATGCAGAGATGAGTTTGTTGGGCAGGAGCAGGCTGAGACAATGGGTCGGCCGGGGTAGTCAGGTTTGTGGATTTTGAGCAGGAGGTAGAAACAGGTGGTGCGGGGGTTGTGGGACTATGAGGTTGGAGGCGGTGGATTGGAGATCCCCTGAGGTGATGAGGTTATGGATGTTCTGGGAGATGATGACTTGGTGGTGGGAGGTGGGGTCATGGTCAAGGGGGCAGTAGGAGAAGGTGTCTGCGAGCTGGCGTTTAGCCTCAGTGGTGTAAAGGTCGGTGCGCCAAACTACTACCGCGCCTCCCTTGTCTGCCGGTTTGATAGTGAGGTTGGGGTTGGAGCGGAGGGAGTGGAGGGCTTCATGAACCGAGGGTGAGAGGTTGGGGTGGGTGAGAGGGGTGGAGAGGTTAAGGCGGTTACTGTCACGGCGGCAGTTGGCTATGAAGAGATCAAGGGCAGGTAGGACGCCCAGCACAGGTGTCCAGGTGGACCCCACCACCAGAGATATACTTCCCTCCCCTCCCCTATCAGCGTTCTGAAAAGACCACTCCCTCCGTGACTCCATTGTCAGGTCCACACCACCCACCAACCCAACCTCCACTCCCGGCACCTTCCCTCGCAACCGCAAGAAATGTAAATCTTGCGCCCACACCTCCCCCCTTACTTCCCTCCCAGCCCCAGGGGATCCTTCCATATCCGCCACAAATCACCTGCATCTCCACACATTATTTACTGCGTCCGCTGCACCTGATGAGGCCTCCTCTATATTGGGGAGACAGGCCGCCTACTTGCGGAATGTTTCAGAGAACACCTCTGGGACACCCGGACCAACCAACCCAACCACTGCATGGCTCAACACTTCAACTCCCCCTCCCACTCCACCAAGGAAATGCAGGTTCTTGGAGTCCTCCATCGTCAGACCATAGCAACACGACGGCTGGAGGAAGAGCGCCTCATCTTCCGCCTAGGAACCCTCCAACCACAAGGAATGAACTCAGATTTCTCCAGTTTTCTCATTTCCCCTCCCCCCACCTTGTCTCAGTCAAATCCCTCAAACTCAGCATCGCCTTCCTAACCTGCAATATTCTTCCTGACCTCTCTGCCCCCACCCCCACCCCCACTCTGGCCTATCACCCTCACCTTGACCTTCTTCCACCTATCACATTTCCAACGCCCCTCCCCCAAGTCCCTCCTCCCTACCTTTTATCTTAGCCTGCTGGACACAATTTCCTCATTCCTGAAGAAGGGCTCATGCCCGAAACATCGATTCTTCTGCTCCTTGAATGCTGCCTGACCTGCTACGCTTTTCCACGCACACATTTTCAGCTCTGATCTCCAGCATCTGCAGACCTCTTTCTCCTCGAAAAAATTCACTTTTAGCCAGGTATATCAGCAAGCCTGCCTTCTGAAGTCCATCGAACAAATCTGACAAATGTTGCAAATGTTCCTTCCATGTGTGATAAAAATCACCAGGTTCACTTCATGGAGCTCAATATTTTTGTCTAAAACTTGCTCTGCCTCAAATACAGCTGCTTCTCTTGCTTGGTAGGCATTCCTGCAACACTGGTGCCACTCCAGCGTAAAGGCAAAAGGTGGCCATTTACATGGGCTACAATAATCAGACTATTTACATGGGCTACAAAGCTGGTTCCTTACCACCACATCTAATTAGATGGGGTTCCTAAAAGCACCAATTAAGATGCTAAGTCCACAAGGTCCTGTGGCACAATCAACATGTCCCTACGATTGGGCCAGAAGATTTGGGTTGAAGTTCCACCTCACATTGATTAAAAAGAAGTTGCCTCTGGAAGACTGCATCTGATGTCCGGACTATCATTTGTTCCTGAGCCAAACCATTTCCAACATTCAGACTGGCAGACAAATGACAAATTTCAATCTATTAAGTACTACTCAGAATTAATAGAGCTGGCTGTTCTTGGCAGGTTATCCAAGGTTAGTTAAGATATAAACAACAGCAGCTTTCTTAGAGGATCTACAACATTTTAAAATATGCCACAGGAAGTCACTGTTGAATCCATTGGAGCCAATGACTTGTTTATCTGTACCTGGTTCTGTGTTGGCCATTAGACACAGTAAATGGAGCAGTGTGTACCATGACAATTAATATATAAGATAACATTTCTGCAGAACATCCTATGAATGATGATTTTTTTAGGAGTATGGATCGCATTCTCTTTAGCTAAACAAACTAAAATCAAGTTTGGGGAGCTCACTTCCACTCTGTGCGGTGCAGCTCACTTATCTGAACCTGTCTTCTGGTAAACTGATGTCCTGTTAACTCCACTTTTACCTTCACAGATTTTGCCGTACATGCTGAGTATTACAAACATTTCTCCTTTCAGTTCAGATTGCCAGTATCTGCTTTTTGCTTTTACATTCTTGGTGTGATATGTTGGTACATGCATTTGACTTAATCTGAGCAAGGATAGTTTGTACCATGCAATATATGTGCCCGAAGTGAACTTTGGTTCATCAATGGAATTTACATAGATTTTTGTAATGAACTGAGAGTGGGAAAAAATATTAAGAGGTAGATAGAACATGGAATGACTTGCTGGGAATGTGGTTGAAATAGAGCATCTTCACCTTTTAAGAGAAATTTGAATAAATAGCTGAAGTAGAGGAGGGTGATTGAGAAGAATGTAGAGCAGTGTGATTAGTTTTAGATTATTCCAGCAAAGAGACAGTACAGATGTGATGGGCTGAATAGCCTTTTCATGTACTGTAAATTTCTGAAGCTCGATGGTTCTGTGAGTGATTTGGATGATATCTAGTGAGGAAGACCGGTGCTAGGAGGCGTAGAGAATTCCAGAGAGATTTACTAGCCCAGAGTGGGTGAGCTTTCAAGCAGCTGTTGAGACATGAGGGAGAAAGAAAAGGAAAGACATGTTAATAGGTTGAGAATAAGCAAGGGGAAGCTTTAAAAATGGGCAGCACGGTGGCACAGTGGTTAGCACTGCTGCCTTACAGCGCCAGGGACCTGGGTTCAATTCCCGCCTCAGGCGACTGACTGTGTGGAGTTTGCACATTCTCCCCGTGTCTGCTTGGGTTTCCTCCGGGTGCTCCGGTTTCCTCCCACAGTCCAAAGATGTGCGGGTCAGGTGAATTGGCCATGCTAAATTGCCTGTAGTGTTAGGTAAGGGGTATATGTAGGGGTATGGGTGGGTTGCGCTTCGGCGGGTCGGTGTGGACTTGTTGGGCCGAAGGGCCTGTTTCCACACTGTAAGTCTAATCTAAAGAGTGAATGTCTTTTAATGGTTAATTTGAAATATCACTTCTCATCACACCTGCATTTCATACATAGGAGCGAGTTCTAATAGACATGTACAACTTTTGAGAGGAGTTCTAATTATGAAACAAATCCCAAACACTCAGAACAGATATTAAGAAAAATGATAAAAATCTGTACTGCAACAGTTGCTGCTTAGCGACAGCACTAGCTCGGTGACTCCTGACAGTGAAATGCATATGGCATAACTATCATGCTATTGTTAAATATCAGACACATGAGAGCCTGTTGGAAGACGTGTGGCTATGCTTTTCAAATACTCATCAAAGGCTTAGAAAAAAAGTGAACGTGACCGTACTGCATATCCAGCTAATCCAGTTTGTGTATGGTGAGCTGTGTTCTTTTATTTGATTAGCAATTTTCTTTCCTCTTGTCTTTATGAAATCTTTAACCTTCTTAAAGATTGTGTTGCATGATATTTCCTCTGTTCTGTATTAAGTACTTGAAGGTCCATCACATTCAATCAATATGAATTTCCTCAGTTGGAGTCCCAATTGGTTATCAAAGAACTTGCAGAAACCCTGGATACATTGAATAATAACTACAGGAACCTCTACTCTAGCAATCAGTACAATTTGCAATCTGGACTGGGAGTCCACTACAAATATTAATGGAATGACTGCCAAGTCAGCAGGTACAAGGAAGATGTGGATGAGCAGTAGTGTATGGTCAGTACAATGTGAGGATGAAAAATGTTGTTTGCCTCCATTTAGTCTCATCTGAGAATTGTCCTAATAACAATAATTTCTGGCAAAAGTAAACGATTGTTTTTAAAGAACCCAACAAATGGGAGCAGGAATAAGCCATATTGCCCCTCAAGCCTGTATGTTCATTCAATAAAATGATAGCTGATCTGATTTTGACCTGAACTCCATTTTTCTGTTTTTCTATCACTACCTCCATTCTAGCTCAAAGCTCTTCTCTATTTCAGACTTGAATATTCAATGAAAAGGCAGTACTGCTTTTGAAGTAAAAGAAATCCAAGGATTAATGACCTTTTCAATGAAAAACCCTCCTCCTCATCTCAGGCTCAAATGGGAGAGTAACTCTTCGTAACTCTGTTCCATTGTTCTCTAAACCCCCACAAAGATGAAACATCCTTACAATATCTATCCTGTCAAACCATTTGTTTCTATTTTTGAATTTTGAAATAATTTTTTTGTTTGAGAGGCATCAAGAGATTGTGAGGCTTAACAAGACATCAAAGTTTGAATTACATCTATATGCTCGTATTAAAGCTTTTCTGACTTTAACCATCTCTGACTCCAAATGTGGCATTTTGTTCATCAGTATCAGAACAAAAGGCATCTCATTTACTTGTACTGAAAGAGCAGAGAGAATAAGAACAGACTTTGAATGCCATGGAAAAGTAGGCCAAGTTGTTATGGTGAGTTGTTATGGAGAGAACATTTCTTTTTAATGTTAAAAGAAGACAAGACTACATGTTTAATAGTATCACACTGGTAAAGGCAGATTTTATATATGAAATAGGTACAGTGGTTAACAATTCACCTTCCTCCTGCCTGACCATCATTTAATTATATTCCCAGCTTATTTCCCATCTCAACTATATGATGTTCCTCTACTCCATCCCCAACTGACAGAAGACGATATGCCAATTGAGGCTAGTAAAGAAGCACATGGGGAACCCTTTCTGGATCTGGGAAATGGGAGAAACATTTCCCAGGCAGAAACATAGGAATTTTCATGGGCCTTTTCGACCAGACGATAAAATCCATTGAGGGTGTGAAAATACCTCAGAAAATTGGGGAAACTCATGATTCTTACAACCATCTGATTCATTCACTTTAAAAATTAGCCACCTAGATGAAATCATTTATTTCTACGTGATCCTCATAGGAGCTGTAATTATAGAGTCATAGAGATATACAGCATGGAAATTGACCCTTCGGTCCAAATCATGCTGACCAGATATCCCAAACCAATCCAGTCCCACCAGCCAGCACCCAGCCCATAATGTATTCCTTGGTCTTGACTGACAATGAATGGTGTACGGAGATAGATTGATCTGATAAATACCATTGAAAACAGCCTGAAAGGAACCAGAAATATATCCATCTTGTCAGCTGATGTAGAGTTATATCCATGTCTTAAAGCAGCTTCAGAGCTTTGGATGCAGGTGATGCTAAAGTCTTTATATCTCATACTTTCCCATAGATCTTTCAAAACCTCCTTATGGGGTAACTTTGATAAATATGACCTGGAATCCAATAGTCATTATTATATTATTAGCGAGCCTTCTCTACACTCTCTCCAGCAGTTTACAGAAGTTGTTTTTAATGAGCCTATAAATTTGCATAATTTGCTCTTGACTGTCTTTATTAAGGCTTTTATTAGCATTCTAGTAGCTAATATGCACGTGTGAGTTGTTTGCATATTTAACAAGTGACGAGAATAAAGAGAGACAGGTCGGTTTCCAAAAGCCTTTCGACAAGGCAACGTTACTGTGTAAGAGAGAGAATTAGCTAACAGAAATTAGTCTCTCTCAGGATGACAACCAGTAAATAATGGTGTGTCAAAAGAATCGGTGCTGGACCTCAATTATTTATAAGTATAAATGAATTTGCAGCCAAGTTTGTTAATGCTACGAAGAGAAATGAGAAAGTAAATTGTGAGGAGCATATAAAGAGGATAAGTTAAGTGAGTGGGAGAAAGTGAGGACTCAAGATGCTGGAGATCAGAGTTGAAGAGTGTGGCAATGGAAAGGCACGGCTGGTCAGGCAGCATCCGAGGAGCAGGAGAATCAACCTGATGAAGGGCTTATGCCTGAAATGTTGATTCTCCTGCTCCTCGGATACTGCCTGACCAGCTGTGCTTTTCCAGTAGCACATTCTTTGAAGTTAAGTGAGTGGCCAGAAGATTCATCTTGGTTTAAGAAAATGTGAGATTGAAACTTTGATAGGAAGAATAAAACACAACAAATTATTTAAAGAAACTGCAGCACAATGTGGCACATAGAGGTCTGGGTATTGGTTTAAACATGAAACACAAAATTTGGCATTCAGGGACTGCAAGAAATTAGGGATTTGAATTGGCTGTTATCCCAAGGGGATGAAGTATAAAGATCGGGGGTGATTTCTACAACTGGATGGGTGAGAAAACCGCTGTAATACTAAATACTCTTTTGTTCTCCTTCGAGGAGGGCTAAATTTCCACTGGATGCCGTCAGAGTAGGTTCACTAGATTAATTCCTGGGATGAAGGAGTTGTTTTACGAGGAACAGCTCGGGCAAAAATCCCTCTTTTCTTCTTTCTCTAAGTCCCTGAACTTCTCTCTTTTTAGATATCAATCAGCAAGGCTCATTTATTGAAGCATGATTCTGAAAATGGCTGCAACCATTGCCCGGTACCTGGCAGTACCTGGCAAAAGCAGCTCATGACCGGCTTGAAACAACAGAGTTGTTTCTGACCAAACTGTATCTCGAGGTATGATCCATGAACACAAGCTGCATGCTCTCCATCTCCACAGACATTGGCGTCTGTCATGTGCCAATATTTCATGGCCATCATGCACCCTTTCTATTATACTAGCAGGTGGCTAAAGAAACATAGATCTGCATGGCAGGGAGCACCATTAACTCGCAATGAAAGGGATCATTTAGTGGGCACAGACAAGCATACAGCTTCCAGATTGGACCAGCTAGCATCTCAGGATTGTTCGTTTGCACTCATAGTGCTCACACACACTTAACGCCTACCTCCTTGCCTGCAGTATCCAAACCTTGCCTTTCCTTGCCATACCTGTTGGTGCTTTAAAGTTTCAGCCAGATCTAAAGGCTGTCTGTACTGCCACATTGAGATGTTCCTTAGTGCAGACACACATGCAGACTACTTTGTATACTTGACAGTAGGGATCTTGATGAACAGCATACTGATATATCATAACAACATCTACAACAGGTACCAACTGCCTGTGGAGCAAACACACTGCATGAGTATTCAACTAAATGGACATGTCAGAAGCTATTTGGGTCAGTCCTCAGTCTATTCAGGTAGGAGAGGGAAGGGGAAATGCAGGGGTGGGGGTGCTGCTTTTGCTGAAGAGGGTCTGGTCATGGGCAAAGTCTGCACATATACCAGAGGCTCAGACATGATCAGTTGTCCACTTGGCACACTAATGTTCAGGGGATCTATCCATTACAGTTTGGAGAGTAGGCAGCAGTCAGTCCTGTAGGGTTATCACAAGCAGTAAATCACATATCATCAGTCGGGGAGCTTCAAAGACTGCAGTCTGGTATCTGGTCAGTCACGTCAAGTTGCTTGAGGTCTGGGAAGATTCCAGTCTTGGGGTCCCTGGATTTAGTATTGCTTATGCGTCAACCAGGACCGTGTGGAGCAGACAATGGAGCGATTGAAAATGTAATTCCACTGCTTAAATCAGTCTGCAGGCAAAGTGTGCACTGTCATCCTGTTGTGCTGCACTCTGCATAATTGGAGCAGGCAACAAAGTGGTGTGCTGGGCGCTGGGGAACTGAGAGAATAGGAGCAGTCTTCTGAGGAGGAGAAGGAGGAGGAGGAGAAGGAAGTAATTTGGGAGGAAGAAGTTCTCCTTGACAGAGCTCAGCTATATTGGGTGCTAGAAGCCACACAGAAACTCCTAGACACTTACTTCCAATAAGCTAAGAGCTGAGTGCAGCAGACGATCAGGGACTGTCACATGTTCATTGTTCATGATACGGAAATATGCATTGCATTGTTGGGGCAAACTCCAACCTCTGTTAATATGTTTTACATTTGGTTTTGCTGACTGTAAATAAAAGTTCATGTGTGGGATTATCCAATTGCTTGCCTGCATGTGGTATTCCTGTTCTGGGCATTGACAAGGTGCACGTCTGCGATGGGCACTGACCATGGGGTGGTACTGACTTAGAGAGGGTGTTCAGATGGGATATAATGTGTGGTGTGGTGATTAAAGAATGACGAGAGTGAGAGAATGGGGGTTTCTGTGTGAAGGAATGTCAGCCATGATGTCTATGTCGGCCAAATGCCCTACCCCTATGCTGTACTGTTCTATGTGCTGTGAACAAAGTGGCTTTGTTGTGTTATTACACAGAAAGTGATGGACAGCACTGGATTGTCAACACTTGTCCAAGTGCACAATGGCCTTTCAAAGATGGCATGGTGCAAGGATACAATCTTTCGGTAGATATCCGCTGGCTCGTAAGTTGTTCTGGAAATGGCATGTCGCAAGATGGGGATGGAATCAGACATGACAAGTGCTATGGCACGGCGTAGGTAGAAAATGAGGGATTTTGTAATATAAAACTCACTGGGCCTCACCACAAACATCCCTCCACACAGCTCACACAGCCAAAGAAAACGTAAGATTCAGTTTCATTTTTTTTCCCCTGTGTCAGTTCTTGCCCCACCATTATCTCCTGGAAAACATAGGGCAGAGAGCACATCACATATCACACAGAGAAACAAGAAAGAGGCAGAGGTGGAAGAAAGTAGAAAGGAACAGTTCTGAAGAACAGTCTCAGCGGGCTTGAAGCATTAACTCTGTTTCTATCTCCACAGCTGCTGCCATATACCGTTGTTTGTTTAAGATACTAAAGAATTTGGTGAGTCATGGATGTTTTGATATCTCTGCAGTTCCAGTCTTCTCCTGTCAGGGCATGGACACCTTTTTGATAGGGGGTGAGAATTCAGATGTTACTCACCCTCCCACCATAAGGACTTGTTTTGCTGTCTTCTCCTATAATGTTAAAAATCACACAACACCAGCTTATAGTCCAACAGATTTATTTGAATGTACAAGCTTCCTTCACATCATTCCCCTGTAATGACAGAAAAGGGCTGGGGTTGGCATGACTTATAGCTCTGCTGCATGTGGGAGAAAGGTGGTACCAAAGATATGGGGAGGAAGTGTAAAGGACAAGCAAGTTGAATCATGCTAGAGGTTTGGAGGGAATGAGAGTGAGCGCATGCAAAAGTGAGAGCAGCAGAGCATGAGCCTTTATGGGAGAGATGGAGTTAGTGTGACATAGCAGAGTGAATAGTGTGGAACTGATTCTGGAAGAGTGGCACTGCTGGTTGTTCCTCCACAGCCTGTAGCTGGCATTTACTCAGGTGGTAATCTGAGACCGAACTGGCAGAGTCTGGAGGCAGAGCCTCCTGTGCTAGTCCCCCATGAGGGAGAATCGCTGTGCCAACTTCCCCTTTTCTGACGTATTGCAACTCTATTTTTCAATGAGCAGGAAAGTTTTGGAATGTCAGTGCTCACTCAGGTACAAGCCTCATAAAGGGACGTTGATTATTTGGCATATAACTGTTGAGTGGCAAGTTGTGGGAATGGTGCGTGCTAAGATGGAAGTTGGAAGTGAGAGGCGTTATATGTGTGTGTTTAGTAATTAACAAGAAAACGTTGATAAGATACACTGATAAAACTCACTCAGCTCTCCAGAAAAATACTCCAGGCAGCTCAGCCAAAGACAAAAACAGTAAAAATCATTCCATTCACTCTAGCTTTCATTCCAGCGATGCTCAAAGTATTCTGGATTAAGTACATGCAATCTACAAATTCATAGCAGTTAAAATTAGAAGACTGTTTCCAGCATTTACACTTTATATTGGTCCAAATCTTCCAAGAGTGGCAATGGCCAATGTATTGGTGCTTTGGATCTTACATTTTTCCAGGATGATCAAGTTCCATATCTCCCGGACTTCCAATCCCAGTTTCTACAGAAATGCAGAGAGAGGACATGAAATCGGAGCCCTTCTTTGCTGCACTTTCTTGTCAGTGCAAACACAAAACCGCACCACCCTTTTTATTCTACTAGTTGTTGCATTCTGCTGAGCTCACCAGTGAACAGTTGTAAACATTAAATAGCTTTTCATTGTGTTCCTCACCAGGTGAGGAAAGTTGACAAGGGGTTAGAGGCGGTGAAGTAAATGGGTAGGATGGCAGATGATGAAAGTGGCAGGGTGGGTAGGCATTGAGCGGGTTGATGGATTTGAGGGTGGTTGTGTTGCAAGGCCAGAGTTGTCAGGTCGGGTCCTAAGTGGGGTGGGGCACGTGGGGTTCTTAGAAGCTGAAGGGAGTTGGAGAGTTGGGGGTTAATCAGAGAGGTTGGGAGAGAGGTCAGGGAGGGTGATCAGGAGCATGAGTCAGTGGGTTTAAGGGTTAGTTAGAGGCCTTCAGAGTGGTTAGTGACATAGGTACCAGGAATTAACCATGGTTTAAATCTGTCTAGTATCTCTTGGTAAATTATTCAGCAAAATAAATTAGAACTGACCTGTGTTTCTGACCCTAAATCAGGGTCAGAAGGAGAGTCCCAGGGATCAGTGGAATTGCATGTATGAAATGCAAACTTGCTGGGCAATTCCTACACAATCAATGAGGGGTCCCAATGTGTATCTTTATGCAAGTCTGGTCTATGACTCTCTAGACCCTGAAAGATCAGGACCAATATGTCCAATATGATTGTTATTTAACCAGTATTTTGCTAAGTTGTGGTATAACTACTCTCATTTTGTATTCTACTGCTCTAACAACATATCCTACCTCGCATTTTGATACTATTTTAAATTATTTCAGTTCGTTGTCTGGACATTGAAACTGACATTTCTATTATTGTCAAGTACTGTACAAAATTTCCCTCCCAGAATTAATTCAATTCTATTATTTATTATAGACTTTTGTCTCACATTTTTAATCTATTTATGAGATAGCACATTTATCTGTTAAAATGAATTTGTCATTTGACTTGCCAATTGAATGACTAACCTAAGATATTGTATAGATCTTTCATCCACAGATGGCAACATTGAATATGTTCTTCCTTTATGTGGTGTACTTTGTCAGAAGCATTCTGAAGCTTAAAAATAAGTTCAATTAAAGCTGAGACTATTGTTCACTTAATCTGTGACTTCAATGACCTTTATTAAACAGATGTGTTAATTACAATTACCAAGTAACAATACTATTTTAATAAACCAATATCTTGGAATGATAATATTTTACAGTGGTCACATAATGTATGAAACAAGCACAACTTTTCTGTTAATGTACAGTAATCATCACAGTATTGAATGCGTGTGCACAGTGCATTGGCATCGCCAGCAAATTCATCATTGTACCAGAATCAATGAGTGGGCCATCATCATGGGTAAACTGCAACAAATAATCAAATGGAGGAGAAACAACAAAACATGGGGCCTACCATGGATTCTGCTCCAGATTTGGAAAGAGAGAGAACTCACGTCCAATTTTAGGAATATGACAAATGTTATTATCTTAAAGAAGCAAAATAAATCTTGCTGTAAAAATGATTGGAATATGTTCCCCTTGTTCATAGCAGAGAAAATCCTCACACACATTCTCCTGAATCACCCATTTCCCATGGCTGACGAGATTCTGCCAAAATACAGTGTAGCTTTCAATCTGACAGAGATGTGGTCTCTGTTCCCAGACAAACCTAAGAAAAATGTCAAGAACAACCCCAGAAACTCTTCATTGACCTGACCAAAAGATTTCATTCAGTAAATTGTCTGATTTTTCTCCAGAGATTTTAATGTTCAAGGAACGTGTTCACAACCTTGTGGCTGCATCATGCTAATGTGAGTACAACCATCTTCGGGACATTTGAAACAGGCAAAACTCAGCCTGGTGTCAAGGCAACTTTATGACAGTCTCCCTACTACTCACAGTCTGCCTGATGGGCATCTTCAGAGCACAACCTAGCCAAATTCGAACTTTAGGCTCAAATTGAGGGACAGCCGATGATAACAACAACGTATTGGTTCCACTTCAAGTGTATAATCTGGATTTGTTTTATTTACTCATTCAGCAGAAATAGTATAAGTACTTAAGGATATGCTTTGCCAGTTAGATCACTTTGGATGCAGCAGATAAACATTCTTTGTACTATGGTGGAATATACTTGTTCATAAAGGGAAGGAGCCTGATGGAATATATTTATTCTCCAAGAGCAAGCACCAGGATGTGGCTGCAGAGCAATGATAATGATGTATTTACGAGATATTGATATGGAGTTGCAGAAATCCTGTGATAAGTCGCTATAGGATAATGTTACTTTACTTATGGTTTGTAAAGCATGTGACTTTGATCTGCAGAATGCAAGATCACTATAAAAGTACATTATGATGCACAAATCATACCTTGCATATATTTTTTGTTCCATCCTCTGACATTCTTTTCACCATTTAAAATTTGTGAAGGAAATAAAAGATTAGCTGGTGTTCATCAATTTATTTATCTCTCAGATATCCAGCAATCATCTCAAGGTAGAGGTTCACAAAGTATATCAATTCTCAAATGCAGATTCCACCTTGTGATTCAGTTTCTCTTTGAGATTTTTAAAATTCATCGATGGGTGGGAGCCTTCAGTGAACTGGCCAGCATTTACTCTGTTATGGACCAGGCTAGACCCCCTCAAAACATTTCAAGAAGATAGCCAGACTCTAACTTTGCAAGTTGTTTTAAACAGGTGTAAGGTGGACATTACAAGAGTGATGCAGCTGGTCAAACTTCTCAGTTTTAAACAAAACTGAATTTATTTACAGACTATTGAATGAAACACAAACAAAAGAGAACAGGATTAGAATACTAACTATTTGAAAACCTGACCAGCAAGATATCTCTCACAACTTAACAAAGAGCTGTTCCAATTTCCTACAACATGCTATGAAAATGCCCCTTGGCAAAATGATAAATGTAAACATAGGTTCTTGGAGGAGAGAAGTCAGAGAGACAATCAGCATGAAACCTCTTTTCACGCCAGCAGCTATTTCTCTAGGCCCCCAGATAAAACTAAATCAAACTAGAGAGAAAAAAAATGATCTGGGAGAACTGGACCCTACCTTTTTAGTGTACAGCTTTAAAAAAAACCCTAAAGTCTCCTCTGTTTTGTTGCCGGAGGCAGTATCTGTTAGCCATTAAAAAAAGTAGCCAGTTCGGCACCTCTACCTTTACGAGCCCTCTTGAAAAAACTAAAACCATAGGCAACATGACCATGTTAAAGGAGCAGTACTGTCACAATTCTCCATCCCTAATTGCCCCTGAGATGGTCACAGTGACCATCTTCTTGAACCACTGCAGTCTATTTGGTATGGGTACATACACAAAGAATAACAGGGGAAAGTTTCAGGATTTTGACCCAGAGATAGTGACGCAGCAGTAATATGTTTTAAAGTCCAGATGGTGAGAAGCTTGGAGAGGAACTTGCAGGTTGTGATGGTGCTCCCATTTAACTGATGCCCTTGTTCTTCTTGATAATAAAGGATGTGGATTTGGAAGTTGCCACCTTTGTATTTCTGTGAATTTCTGTTGTGTACCAGGTACACAATACTGCTACCATGTATTAGTCGTGGAAGGAAGTGAATATTTGTGGATGTGATACCACTCAAGTTAACTGCTTTTCCTTTAATACTACTAAGCTTCTTAAGTACTGTTGGAGCTGAATTCATCTAGGCAAGTAGGGAATATTGCATCACATTCCTGACTCATGCCTTATAAAGGAGGAGAAGTGAGGACTGGAGATGCTGGAGTTCAGAGCTGAAAAAATGTGTTGCTGGAAAAGTGCAGCAGGTCAGGCAGCATCCAAGGAGCAGGAGAATCGACGTTTTGGGCATGAGCCCTTTTTCAGGAATGAGGAAAGTGTGTCCAGCAGGCTAAGATAAAAGGTAGGGAGGAGGGACTTGGGGGAGGGGCGTTGGAACTGCGATAGGTGGAAGGAGGTCAAGGTGAAGGTGATAGGCCGGAGTGGGGGTGGGGGCGGAGTGATCAGGAAGAAGATTGCAGGTTAGGAAGGCGATGCTGAGTTTGAGGGATTTGACTGAGACAAGGTGGGGGGAGGGGAAATGAGGAAACTAGAGAAATCTGAGTTCATCCCTTGTGGTTGGAGGGTTCCTAGGCGGAAGATGAGGGGCTCTTCCTCCAGCCGTCGTGTTGCTAAGGTCTGGCGAGAGAGGAGTCCAAGGACCTGCATGTCCTTGGCGGAGAAGGAGGGGGAGTTGAAGTGTTGAGCCACGGGGTGGTTGGATTGGTTGGTCCGAGTGTCCCAGAGGTGTTCTCTGAAACATTCCGCAAGTAGGCAGCCTGTCTCCCCAATATAGAGGAAGCCACATCGGGTGCAGCGGATGCAGTAAATGATGTGTGTGGAGGTGCAGGGGAATTTGTGGTGGATATGGAAGGATCCCTTGGGGCCTTGGAGGGAAGTAAGGGGGGAGGTATGGGCACAAGTTTTGCATTTCTTGTGGTTGCAGGGGAAGGTGCCGGGAGTGGAGGTTGGGTTGGTGGAGGGTGTGGACCTGACGAGGGAGTCACAGAGGGAGTGGTCTTTTAGGAACGCTGATAGGGGAGGGGAGAGAAATATATCTCTGGTGGTGGGGTCCGTTTGGAGGTGGCGGAAATGACGATGGATGATACGATGTATATGGAGGTTGGTGGGGTGGTAGGTGAGGACCAGTGGGGTTTTGTCCTGGTGGCAAATGGAGGGGCGGGGCTCAAGGGCGGAGGAGCGGAAAGTGGAGGAGATGTGGTGGAGGGCATCATCGATCACGTCTGGGGGGAAATTGTGGTCTTTGAAGAAGAAGGCCATCTGGGTTGTACGGTATTGGAACTGGTCCTCCTGGGAGCAGATGCGGCGGAGACGAAGGAATTGGGAATATGGGATGGCGTTTTTATAGGGGGCAGGGTGGGAGGAGTGTAGTCTAGGTAGCTGTGGGAGTCGGTCGTTTTATTGTAAATGTCCGTGTTGATTCGGTCGCCCGAGATAGAAATGGAAAGGTCGAGGAAGGGGAGGGAGGAGTCTGAGACGGTCCAGGTAAATTTGAGGTTGGGGTGAAAGGTGATGGTAAAGTGGATGAACTGTTCAACCTCCTCGTGGGAGCACGAGGCAGCCCGATACAGTCATCGATGTAGCGGAGGAAAAGGTGGGGGGTGGTGTCAGTGTAGCTGCAGAAGATGGACTGTTCCACATATCCTATGAAGATGCAGGCATAGCTGGGGCCCTTGCGGGTGCCCATGGCTACTCCTTTGGTTTGGAGGAAGTGGGAGGATTGGAAAGAGAAGTTGTTCAGGGTGAGGACCAGTTCAGTCAGCCGAAGGAGGGTGTGTCAGTGGAAGGGTACTCGTCGGTACGGCGGGAAAGGAAGTAGTGGAGGGCTTTGAGTCCTTCGTGATGCGGGATAGAGTTGTACAGGGACTGGATGTCCATGGTGAAGATAAGACGTTGGGGAGCGGGGAAGCGAAAGTCATGGAGGAGGTGGAGGGCGTGGGTGGTGTCCTGAACGTAGGTGGGGAGTTCTTGGACTAAGGGAGACAGGACCATGTTGAGGTATGCAGAGATGAGTTCTGTGGGGCAGGAGCAAGCTGAGACAATGGGTCGACCGGGGCAGTCAGGTTTGTGGATTTTGGCAGGAGGCAGAAATGGGCGGTGCGGGGTTGTTGGACTATGAGGTTGGAGGTGGTGGATGGGAGATCCTCTGGGGTGATGAGGTTATGGATGGTCTGGGAGATGATGGTTTGGTGGTGGGAGGTGGGGTCAGGGTCAAGGGGGCAGTAAGAGGAGGTGTCCGTGAGCTGGCGTTTAGCCTCAGCGGTGTAAAGGTCAGTGTGCCAAACTACTACCGCGCCTCCCTTGTCTGCAGGTTTGATAGTGAGGTTGGGGTTGGACGATGGGAGTGGAGGGCTGCACGTTCCAAGGATGAGAGGTTGGAGTGGGTGAGAGGGGTGGACAGGTTGAGGCGGTTAATGTTGCCTATGAAGAGATCGAGGTTAGGTTAGAGGCCAGCACGGGGTGTCCAGGTGGATGGGGGGTGTTGGAGGTGGGAGAAGGGGTCGTCAGAGGGTGGGCGAGAATTCTGGTTGAAGAAGTAGGCATGGAGGCGAAGGCAGCTGAAGAATGGTCCGATGTCTCGCCATGTGTTGAACTCGTTAATCTGAGAGCATAGGGGAATGAAGGTGAGGCCTCTGCTGAGGACTGATCTTTCATCCTCAGAGAGGGGGAGGTCTGGAGAGATGGTGAAAACACGGCAGGGCTGGGAGCTAGGACCTGGTGTGGGGCTGAAGCTGGGAGTGGGGGCGGGAACATCTCTGCATACCACGACACGGTCCTGTCCCCCTTAGTCCAAGAACTCCCCACCTACTTTCGGGACACCACCCAAGCACTCCACCTCCTCCATGATTTTCGCTTCCCCAGTCCCCAAGGTCTTATCTTCACCATGGACATCCAGTCTCTGTACACCTCCATCCCCCATCACGAAGGACTCAAAGCCCTCCGCTTCTTCCTTACCCACCATACCAACCAGTACCCTTCCACTGACACCCTCCTTCGACTGACTGAGCAGGTCCTCACCCTGAACAACTTCTCTTTCCAATCCTCCCACTTCCTCCAAACCAAAGGAGTAGCCATGGGCACCCGCAAGGGCCCCAGCTACCTCATCATAGGATATGTGGAACAGTCCATCTTCTGCAGCTACACCGGCACCACCCCCCACCTTTTCCTCCACCACATCGATGATTGCCTTGTGCTCCCACGAGGAGGTTGAACAGTTCATCCACTTTACCAACACATTCCACCCCGACCTCAAATTTACCTGGACCATCTCAGACTCCTCCGTCCCCTTCCTCGACCTTTCCATTTCTATCTCGGGCAGCCGAATCAACACGGACATTTACTATAAACCGACCGACTCCCACAGCTACCTAGACTACACCTCCTCCCACCCTGCCCCCTGTAAAAACGCCATCCCATTCTCCCAATTTCTTCGTCTCCGCCGTATCTGCTCCCAGGAGGACCAGTTCCAATACCGTACAACCCAGATGGCCTCCTTCTTCAAAGACCGCAATTTCCCCCAGACGTGATCGATGATGCCCTCCACTGCATCTCCTCCACTTCCCGCTCCTCCGCCCTTGAGCCCCGCCCCTCCATTTGCCACCAGGACAGAACCCCACTGGTCCTCACCTACCACCCCACCAACCTCCATATACATTGTATCATCCATTTCCATCATTTCCGCCACCTCCAAACGGACCCCACCACCAGAGATATATTTCCCTCCCCTCCCCTATCAGCGTTCCGAAAAGACCACTCCCTCTGTGACTCCCTCGTCAGGTCCACACCCTCCACCAACCCAATCCCTGCAACCACAAGAAATGCAAAACTTGTGCCAACACCTCCCCCCTTACTTCCCTCCAAGGCCGCAAGGGATCCTTCCATATCCATCACAAATTCACCTGCACCTCCACACACATCATTTACTGCATCCACTGCACCCGATGTGGCCTCCTCTATATTGGGGGGACAGGCTGCCTACTTGCGGAACGTTTCAGAGAACACCTCTGGGACACCCGGACCAACCAACCCAACCACCCCATGGCTCAACACTTCAACTCCCCTTCCCACTCCACCAAGGACATGCAGGTCCTTGGACTCCTCCATCGCCAGACCATAGCAACATGACGGCTGGAGGAAGAGTGCCTCATCTTCTGCTTAGGAACCCTCCAACCACAAGGGATGAAGTCAGATTTCTCCAGTTTCCTCATTTCCCCTTCCCCCACCTTGTCTCAATCAAATCCTTTGAACTCAGCACCACCTTCCTAACCTGCAATCTTCTTCCTGACCTCTCCGCCCCCACCCGCACTCCGGCTTATTACCCTCACCTTAACCTCCTTCCACCTATTGCATTTCCAACATCCCTCACCCAAGTCCCTCCTCCCTACCTTTTATCTTAGCCTGCTGGACATACTTTCCTCATTCCTGAAGAAGGGCTCATGCCTGGAACGTCGATTCTCCTGCTCCTTGGATGCTGCCTGACCTGCTGCGTTTTTCCAGCAACACATTTTCAGCTCATGCCTTATAAATGCTTTGTGGGGACAGGAGGTGAATTATTCAGTGCAGGATTCCTAGCCTCTGTTCTTGTGCCACATTATTTAAGGTCATTTCTAAGTTTGGTCAATGGTAACATCTAGGATGTTGATGGTGGAGGAAGTCAGCAATTGTAATGCAACTAAATCTCAATGGCTAGATTCTCTATTGTTGGAGGTGGTCTTTACCTGACACCTCTGCGATGTGGATGTTACTTGCTAGTTGTCAGCCTCAGCCCAGATATTGTCCGGGTCATGCTGTATTTGGATCTGGACTGTATTCAAGGAGAAGCAAGCAGTGCTGAATGTTGTGCAACCATAAATGATATTATCCCCACTTTCCCTGTGAGACGACAGATTTATTCACTTTCTTTTAAGTAAACAGTCAAGTTGTTGCTCCAGCAATAATACTCTTCTAATTTAATTGATTTAACCAAGTTAAATCCCATATTGTTCAAAATACACATTTCACTGAAATGTGTGCCTGAGGTGACTTGCCTGAAATCAGTAAATTTCTTCTTCACTTCTTTGATGATGTAAAGTACGGAATGCAATAGCATTTAATCTCACACAGAAAGTTATTGTTGTTGTGTGCCAGCCTTTCCCTAAAATGAATATTTGCTATTGTGGCATGAAAAAAAAGCATTACATTTTTAATACTAACATTACTAATGTAACAATTTCACCCTCTTCATGAATATCAGAATCTAGCATGATTAAAATTATAAATATGTCAGTCATTTTTTTGATGGATTTTTACTTTGTTTATTGCTTTTATGCACTGCACATTTACATGGTGAATCTTTTCCGAAGAATGATATTCACCACACTTCTGCTTGAATTTTTCTGAATCATCTAAGATTACGAGACACGTTTTGAGTCATCAGCAAAACTAACACTCCAGAGACTTCTGTTTAAACCTTTGCTGATCTGTGTCAAAGGACAATAGTTTTGCTACTTATGTGTGTTCTTCTAAATTGAATGTATTACAATTTGTGCAATGCTCATTAAATCTAAGTGATTATAGTTTGATATGCTTTAGTAGTGTAGTTCTATCAAATACCTTCCAGACATAAAATCAATAATGGTTGTGTGACTCAAATTTCAGGAGAGCAAGAGATTAGATATTGCAAACTGAATTCAGATGTGGACCAATAAAGTGAAAAAGGTGCGATGGAAGTGGTATAAGATCCAGCTAGAACAAATAACTTCAAGTCCATTTTGTAAAACTCGATTGTTATGTCCAAAGACAAGAAGCAGGCTGTAGGTGCTACAAAGTGAAAATGTAAGTGACTCAGATTACCGCAATATTCCTTTGCAGAACCACTTGTGAAAGTGACAACACAAGTGGACAAGGTGGTCAAGAAGGCACATGGCAAACAGTTGGCTCTGACATAACGCAATAGTTCCATTCCCATGCAATCTTGCGTTATAAGAAAACCGTGTAATCGCTGCGCCATTTAAACTAATGGATCAGAATTGCATTACAGCCAGTACAGGAAAGGAAAGTTTGAGTTCTGCAAATAATGGTCTGAATTCTTCAATTGCATTAAAGCCAATTCATGTTGAAGAAACATGTGCTATAGCAGAACCGATGGTATATGCCATCATTGGTCAAGGCATAGGGTATAAAAATTGGCTAGTCATCTTGCAGCTGTACTGACTTAGTTTGGCCACATTTGGAATATTGTGTACAGTTCTGGTCACCATGCAATCAACAAGATGTGGAAGCTTTGGAGAGGGTATTGAAAGAGTTTGCCAGGATGTTGCCTGATTTGGAGGCTATTAACTACAAGGAGAGACTGCACAAACCTGGTTTGTTTTCACTTGAATGTTGAGGAGTGAGGAGTGACCAGATAGAAGTTTCACAATTATGAGAGACATAAAAAGAATGGATAGTGCAGAATTTTTTTTCCCTAGGGTAGTAATGTCGATTATGAGGGGACATATGTTTACAGTAAAAAGGCAAAGTTTAAAGGAGATGTGAGAGGCAATTTATTTTTTCACAGAGGATGGTAAATTCCTGGAATGCACTGCCAGAGGATGCGGTGAAGACAATAACAATGTTTAAGAGTAATCTTGACAGGTATATGAATAAACAAAGAATATAGAGGCAAAAAGGTTTTTTATTTTGAAAAGCATCATGTGTCTGTATACTCCTGTGGGCCGAAGGGTCTGTTCCTGTGCTTTACTGTGCTTTATTCTTTGGCCACACAGTAAACTTGCACAGAGCAGTATTTCATAGTTGAGTACCACCAACCTGGCTCAATCAGCAGCATCAGCAGCACATCCAGGGGCAAGTGAGGAACCTGAAGGTTTCCCAACATGGGGAGATCCTCAAGAAGATCAATAAACTTTTTAAAAATTATGTTTCCAAGGGCAGTAAGCACCACTGTTCAGAGGAAAGCTCAACAAGCTGAGTCTTTGAGTCATTGGTCATTTTTCCCAAATTGGCTGGCTTGCCTCCGGTTGTTGGGCAGCTGATGTACTGTCCTTGCTATCACTGGGAAACCTCCCCAGTACCCTGACTGTGCCAGGAAACCATTGACGGTGCTGTCTTGACACTAATTCCCTGCATTTTTGACACCAATTCCATTGTCCCAGAGCTGGTGCAATCCCAGCCGGAATTATCAAAGCACTTAATTGTGCTTCAGCAACAATACACATTCCTCTTATTCAGATCTGAGGTGCAATAAATCAACAGGTCTTTGCAAATTCATGTCCTAGTCTGACAACAGATACAGCAACACTCAATTAATAATGATTAACATCCGATTGATTTGAAACAACAGCACTGAGTGTGAGAAGCAGAGGGAGACACTTTAGCATTTGCTGAGAATTGATTGCTTTAGAAAGAAGTAAACTGAAAACTGGTCTTGACATGGAGAATACTGCCAATCCTGCAAAATTGAGAAAAGACTGATTGTCCAAGCCAATGATTGTCTGACAAACTGCGTTCTCTCAAGCACTGTACATGTGAACCCAGGAGACCAATAAATACCATCTTGTGTCAACAAAATTAATTGACTTTATACTAAGTTAAGGACAATCTTGTCTAACTTATTAGACTGGAACTAGCTGCCTGCATTAAGCCCAATGTTCATGGTAATATGGTGTTGTGAACAATAATTGAGTAAATGGCAGCTAGTCTTCAGTTATCCTCAAGAAATCCAATGTTGTTGTTGAGAGAAATTGAATCCTGACACTATTATATTCAAGAATTCAATTTACTGCTATTGTAAGAACACAATAAATGGTTTTCTAATGCTAACATACCAGACGTCCAATACACTGCAATCTTCATAAAGAACCATTATTTCTGCCAATGCTAGTCAATCAATAATCTGGAGTCTTTAATTAAAGCTGAACCAGAGTTTTATTTCGAGTTATAGAATCATACAGTACAGAAGCCTTTCGGCCCATCGAATCTATACTGCCAAAAATACACTACTACCAACATTAGTCCCACTTTACTGCACTAGGCCCACAGCTCTGCATTTTATCACACTTCAAGAATTTGTTCAAGTTTAAAGGTAGTTATTATGATTGGGATCCAGGTGAAAACATAAATATAACCCAGGTTTTACCAGGGGTTTAAGTTGATTGATCGATTTGGGTGGAGGATGCAGGTATGTACCCTTTGCCTCCTCTTCATAGGGCTACTGTCCAGTGACTGAATCTAGATTTAAATAGTGTTATCTGCAGAAAGCTGGGCCTGTATTAAAGGAAGCTGCAATAGATTATAAGTGGTAGCGTACAGGTAGCTGAGAGCTCATCCCTGCTCTCTCGCTATTTGGTCTTTGCAGCCAAAAAGAGATTCTCATAGATCAACTGATTTAGCAGAAGTAGCACTGTAACAAGACAGTCACTGTAGAAATTCAGTCCTTTCATCGAAGAACAAGACTCTCCTTCAATTATCACAAGCTCAGAGGATTATTGCATTACTTCACTGAAACTTCAAAAGTTTCAAAATTAATGGTCCCACCACCTTTGTGCATATTTCAGGATGTGCCATCTTGCTAAACTTTGCATAGTAGGAAGATGTATTACAATTTAAATAAGATGAACATATATATGTTAGTAGAGACAGATCTTAGAAACCATCATGGTGAAGAGGCAAAAATTCCAGTCAAAAGTCTTCCTTTCTTGTATCTCTAGTTTTCAGCACTTCTTTTTTCCTTGTCTCAGTGGCTGTTGGCTCCCCAGTGCTGTATTTGATGGTAAAATCCTTTCTAATGTTGTCTATACATGACAATGAAAATAATAGTTTAAACTATTTCATTGGCTGGCCTGTTCTGCAGTTATCAAAGATAACCTTTTGGAGGATCAGAAATCAAATACAAAACTTCAATTGCACAAGCAGTATAACTTTCCTAACTGTTATGTTTTAAATTATTTGTGGTTATTTTCAAATATTTGAAGTAACATGCTGTGTGAAACTACTTAATTCAATAGTTTGATCCGAATCACTAAGCAATGCATTACATACTTAATGCCACACAACCAGAATGGGGACAATTTTACTTCCAGCATAGTCAGTAAACTGACTTTGTCTAGCCAGCTGTGTTACTCTGCTTTCAGTTACATTGAAAAGAATGGAAAAGAAAATGTGACAAAGACAGATGTTGCCAGAGAAATTTAGCCAATCTGGGAGCATCTGTGGGGACAGAGTTAATGTTTTGAGTCCAGTAATTCTTCGTCATCAGTCATCAGTCTCGAAACGTTCACTTTGTTTTCTCTTCACAGATGGTTCCAGACCCGCTGAGTTTCTCCAGCAATTTCCGATTTGTTTCAGATCCCCAGCATCCTCAGTCCTTTGTTTTATTTGGTTATGTGATGGTTGACTGCTCCTCAAAAATCAGTTTATAATCCACACTGAACATTCATGTTATTCCCAAAATTATTTCTTACATCAAAATAGATTGGCTGCATACTTCAGAGATGGCAAGCATCACTCATGCTAGTTTTTTTTGATCAGAGTGACAATAAAGCCATTTTAAGTGGTGTCCATTTAGCTACGACTGGCCCAAACTGTTGAATAAGGACAGGTTGACATAAATGTACTAAAGTCAAGAGAGTGGTGCTGGAAAAGCACAGCAGGTCAGGCAGCATCTGAGGAGCAGGACACTCTCGACTCTAATCTCCAACATCTATAGTCCTTACTTTAGCATAGCATAAACGTACTAAATATAGGTTGAATTGAAAATTTTCTCATGCAGCATCAGTAAATCACAAACTCTGGGCCAGACTGCATCTACTGATAACAGTCCAATTTGACTATGTTTAATGTCTTGACAGAAATGAGGGAAGTTTATACATACTGCTCTGAGTTATCAGTTTGAGACCAGTGCTCATAATGATGTACTGAAGCTGTGCTTCCTGGAAAATGTATTTGGTGTAGATTCAGATTATTTTCCCATCTCATTTTCACCAAGTCAGAGCCTACACCATTTTGTTGGCATGATGGCTACCTGTTGGGAGGCATTACTACTTGGTTTCTTGAAACATTAATGCAGCAGCTAACCCACTGAACTAAATCCATTCTATGTGTCCTGAATCACAAATTATATAAGATTACATGCAACTTGGTGAAGATACTGGGTGACAAACACATTACATTCAACAGGAAGCACCTGCTGTCCTTTGATCCACTTCCCATCCCAGATCCATCTCTACCATTCCACGTCTGTTGCATTTGTTAGATTCCTTCATCATACTTACATGGCATATGACGTAGTGATGATCCCCTTGTCTCAGAGCTTCCTTGGAAATTTCACAAGTGACCAGCATTCACCTCCTTTTAATTTATTACCTCAAATTCCTAATAATGTTAGATTAGCTAACACTAATTGTCTGTTGCACTCTGCCTTTGATCAACATTTGACAAACAAGCATGATCATTTTGCATACATTACAAATGTGTGAACAAATGTTTATAAATGAAATGTAGCTGGAGTTATTGAAACACATCATTTATGCATTTGTCCTGACAATTTCCCAATATCCTGCAGATGTGAATTTCGTGCTTTTGTCCATTAAAGTGACACTGACTCTGCAAATATTTCTGAATATACAGGGTGATACATTTTAACAAGTACAAAAGGGACAAACCAACAGTTTGTGGTTAACTAGAAAAGTAAGAAAGTTCATCAAACTTAAAGAAAAAGCATTTCACAGCACTGTAGGCAAATGGCAGGTCAGAAGATTAGACAGGATATAAGAAGCAAAGAATAATTACAAAAATTAATAGGGATGGAAAATAAAGTACAAAAGAAATGAAACAAAAGATAGTAAGAGTTCTACAAGCATATTTAAAAAGTAAAGAATTAACAAAGTGAATGTTGGTCCAATAGATGGTGAGTCTGGAGAATTGATAATGCAAAGCAAAGAAATGGGAGACGAATTAAAGAGATATTTTGCATTAATCATTACTATATAGGATATATCCCTACATAGGTAATATTCCCAAAGGAGCTATAAATAAGGAAATGAAGGAGACAGACAAACTCAGGAAAATTACAATCACAAAGAAGAAGAAATGAGTAAATTCTAACAGGAGTCAGAAAGCAGGCAAAAATGAGAAATTTTCTGTTTGGCAAGTTGTAATGAGTGGTGTACAGTACACAAGAACAGCATTTGGATTTCAATTGTTTACAATATGTATAAATGATTTAGATGAAGGGATAGAATGATATGAATGTATAAAAAAATGGAAGCTGCTGGAGAAATTCTGTAACTATTGGACTCAAAATATTAACTCTGCTTTCTCTCCATAGATGCTGCCAGACCTGCTGAGTTCTCCAGCAATTTCTATTTTCTTTCAGATTTTCAGCATCAGCAATTCTTTATTTTAGTATAAATGTATAGATTTTCTGATGGCACAAAGGAAAGTGAATTGTGAAGAGGACATAGGTGACAAAAAATTATTGATAGGTGGCAAAAAATCTGGAAGATGAAGCATAATATGGAAAAATGTGAAATTGTCAATGTTGTTAGGAAGACTAGAAAACATTTTGTCTAAATCTATAAATAGATATTTCAGAGCCCTGAGATGCAAAAGGATCTGAGTGTCTTTGTGTATGTATCACAGGATACAGAGAGTGATTACGAAAATTTTTGGTGAGGGGAATTGAATACAAACGTATAAAAGTTACACTTAAGTTATACAGGGCACTGTGAGGTCACATTTAGAGTATTGTGCACAGTATGGTTCATCTTATTTAGGAAGAAAGACAACTTCTTTGGAAGCAATTCAGAGAAGATTTGTCAGACTAACACAAATGGGGTTGTTTTATGAGAAACAGTTGGACAAGCAATGTTTGTATCCACAGGAATTTAGAAAAGCAAGAAACCACTTGATTGAGGTGTATCAAATCCTGTAGGTCATTAACAGGGTAGATGTAGAGAGACTGCTTCTCAGAGAGAGTTGTGAGTCTTTGGAACTCTCTTCCTGAAAAATATGTTAGAAGCAGAGTCTTTGAGTATTTTAAGGCAGAAATGATGGTTTCTTGGTAAGCAAGGGGTAGCAACATTATCAGGGATACATGGGAATGTGGACTTGATATTACAATCAGATCAACCATGATCATATTAAACTGTGAAGCCGAATGACCAACTTGGATTTCACCTCATCTATTGGGTCCATTCCTCTCGATGTGGTCTCCTCTACATTGGGGAGACAGGATGTGAACTTGTGGAGTATTTCAGGGAACATCTTGGGGACACATGCACCAAACAATCCCATCACCCTGTGGCTGACCACTTCGACTTCCCCAAGGACATGCAAGTTCTGGGCCTTCTCCATCGCCAAATCCAAACCATCGGACAACTGGAGGAAGAACGCCTCATCTTCCACCTTGAGACCCTACAACCACATTGCATCAACGTTGATCTCAACAGTTTCCAACTCTCTCCTGTCCCACCTCAGCCCAGATCCAACCCTCCAACTTGGTACCGCCCTCTTGACTTGTCCTATCTTCCTTCCTATCTATCTGCTCCACCCTCTTCACCAACCTATCACAATTGCCCCCACCTGCATCTACCTATCGCCTTTCCAGCTACCTTCCCTCCAGTTTCATACATCCCTCCTATTTATTTCTCAGCGCCCTCCTATTTATCTCTCAGCTCCCTTCCTCCCCTACACATCCCCTCCTACTGATCTCTCAGTCCCCTTCCCTCTGCCACATTCCTGATGAAGGGCTCATGCCCGAAACGTTGATTCTCCTATTCCTCAGATACTGCCTGACCTGCTGAGCTTTTCCAGTGCCACACGTTTTGACTCTGACTCTCCAACGTCTTAAGTCCTCATTTTCTCCTTAAGGTCTAGAGGGCTTAATATCTTATAACACAACTGGAACAATATCCCAGAGACCTGAGGCAACCTTCTAACTTTCCCTTTCAATGCCTGACAGCCCCCGAGGTGAAGTCGTGCCTCCAGGGTCAAAGAACCTACCTGTATTGTAAACAAAAATCACAAATGTCAGTAACTTTTTAACAAAGTGGTTGGGAAACATCTTGAGTTGCCAGTCTTGGTAGTAAAAATTGAGGCTATAGAATAAATGTGCAAAACAAATCTGGTCCCTCGAATTTCAGGTTCCCTCCTCTCCTACCTATGGCTTTTCATGAAGCCCTTGCCCAAAACTCAGGACAATACATATAAAGTATAGTGATTGGAATGAGGTCATCACACAGTCCGAGTGTCTTGATCGGGCCTGTTAATCGTGTCCAATTAGGGAGCCCTGGTTGACAGGTATAAACAGGAGTGTCTGCTCCCTCTAGAGCTAGCTGGGTCAGTGTCATGTACTATGCATGTGTAAATAAAGGTTAATTTGGTGGTGGGATACCAGCCTTCATGGAGCTATTTCATAAGGATGCAGCTGAAACAAATGGTTGTAATGTTAGGAGGACTCAGAGTTTGTCAAATACATCAACCAGCAGGTCACCAAAGGCTATCATTTCACTGATTGAACTTCAGATGAAATCTTAAACTTCAATTAATTGAAGAAATTGGATTTTTGACAGCAAAGCATATATTGATTTTCCTCAGGATGATAACATTTTTATATTAATATTTATTGAGTTTGTTAACGAGGATTACAGTCGGTAATGAAATATGGCTGAGGATGGCAGGTGGATCAGAAGACAACTTCTTGAAAATGAGTCCCTTCTTAATACCTATATTTCAGTACAAACAATCAATCAATATGCTGTGATCAATTCCACATGACTAGAATGGAGTCATTATTTGTAAAATACTTCCTGTTAAGTAACTGTTATCCTGGTCTTCATTGGGCGGCATTATCTTGAAATCAGTCATTGGATTCATCATTCCCATTCCATTGCTATGCTGACTGAGGCATATTCCAGCCAGCAAGTATCAAGTGAAATCCCCACTTGAGGATCTGGGAGCAGAACAGTTTAACTTGGGGCATTTATCACCAATATTGCTTTGTTGCTAATTTCCAGCCATTGATTTTCTCATAACAGCTCAGATTGTCCATCTTGTTTCCTCAGTAACACACAATTTGTCCCAGTGAAACTCTTATCAAAGAGTAAAATAAATGTTAATAAGACTAACTATCAGATTCTGATACCATCTTCTATCAAGTAGAATATGGTTTGTTCAATGGAACAGCCTTGCAATATTTCTGGTGTGCTGGACTAACCCTGACAATCGAACAGGAGATAATCCTGAAAAGTTAATTTAGTGCAACAAATTCTTAAATAATGCAAGGCTGCAATTTAGGGGTTTAATCCAGAAGAATTGTTACTTGAAAATGTTATTTTTGTGAGTGAACCCATGGAAAGCGAATGGCCCGGATGGAGTCCCTGGCTCTGTGCTAAGATTCTGCGCACACCAGCTGGCAGGAATATTCGCTGACATTCTTAATCTCTCCTTATTACAATCTGAAGTCCCCACCTGCTTCAAGAAGACCATCCCAGTACCAAAAACAAACCTCATGCAGCATGCCTCAATGCCTACTATCCAGTGACTCTGACCTCCATAATTATAAATTACACAATACCAAATTATAACTTTGTCTACTCCAGTCCACATTGGCACCTCCTCATCATGGCTTCATAATTAAGAGCTGCTTTGACTGGCGAGTCATGGCTCATTTCAACTCTAGCCTCTCAGCTTGCCTTGATCCGCTACAATTTGCGTACCATCGCAACAACTCCATGGGAGATACCATCTTCCTACCCCTACACTCATCCTTGGAACATCTGGATAATAATAATACCTATGTCTGACTTTAACACTATAATTCCAACCAAAGTAATCTCCAAACTCTGAGACCTAGATCTCTGCTATGTCCTCTGCGACTAGATCCTTGACTTCCTGACCTGCAGACTGCAATCAGTGAGAATAGGCAAGAACTGCTCTATGGTAATCCCTAACACTAGCACCTGACAAGGTTGCATACACAGCTCTTTACTATACTCCCTGTACATACATGACTGTGTAGCCCAACTTCATCATAACTCCATCTATAATTTTGCTGACAACACCACCATTATGGGTTGTATTTCAAACAATGACGAGACGGAATACAGGAAAGAGACAGAGCACTTGGTGGCATTGTGTAAAGATAACAATCTCACCCTCAACTTTAGCAAAATGAAAGAGTTGGTCATTGACTTCAGGTAGCAAGATGGAGGGCATGCCCCTAACTACACTAGTGGAGCAGAAATGGAGGTGGTTGAGAATGTAAGTACCTAGGAGTGACAATCATCAACAATTTGGCCTTGTCCATCAACGTTGATGCAATGGTTAAGCACAATGACTCTACTTCATCAGGAGGTTAAGAAAACTCAGCCTGCCCATAAAGACTCTTCTCAGCTTTTATAGATGCACCTTAGAAATCATTCTATCTGGATGCATCATGGCTTGGCATAGCAACTATTTTCTGGATTGGTGGTGCTGGAAGAGCACAGCAGTTCAGGCAGCATCCAAAGTGCAGCGAAATCGATGTTTTGGGCAAAAGCCCTTCATCAGGATTAAAGGCAGTGAGCCTGAAGCGTGGAGAGATAAGCTCGAGGAGGGTAGGGGTGGGGAGAAAGTAGCATTGAGTACAAGGGGTGAGTGGGAGAGGGAATGAAGGTGATAGGTCAGGGAGGAGAGGGTGGAGTGGATAGGTGGAAAAGAAGAGGCAGGTAGGACAAGTCTGGACAAGTCATGGGGACAGTGCTGAGCTGGAAGTTTGGAACTAGGGTAAGGTGGGGGAAGGGGAAATGAGGAAACTGTTGAAGTCCACATTGATGCCCTGAGGTTGAAGTGTTCTGAGGCGGAAGATGAGGCATTCTTCCTCCAGGCGTCTGGTGGTGAGGGACCGGCGGTGAAGGAGGCCCAGGACCTCCATATCCTCGGCAGAGTGGGAGGGGGAGTTGAAATGTTGGACCACAGGGCGGTGTGGTTGATTGGTGCGGGTGTCCCAGAGATGTTCCCTAAAGCGCTCTGCTAGGAGGTGCCCAGTCTCCCCAATGTAGAGGAGACCGCATCGGGAGCAACAGATACAATGAATGATATTAGTGGATGTGCAGGTAAAACATTGATGGATGTGGAAGGCTCCTTTAGGGCATTGGATAGAGGTGAGGAAGGAGGTGTGGGCACAGGTTTTACTGTTCCTGCGGTGGCAGGGGAAAGAGCCAGGATGGGTTGTAGGGAGCGCGTGGACCTGACCAGGTGGTCACGGAGGGAACGGTGTTTGCGGAAGGCGGAAAGGGGTGGGGAGGGAAATATATCCCTGGTGGTGGGGTCTTTTTGGAGGTGGCGGGAATGTCGGTGGATGATTTGGTTTATGCGAAGGTTTGTAGGGTGGAAGGTGAGCACCAGGGGCATTCTGTCCTTGTTACGGTTGGAGGGGTGGGGTCTGAGGGCGGAGGTGCGGGATGTGGACGAGATGCGTTGGAGGGCATCATTAACCACGTGGGAAGGGAAATTGCGGTCTCTAAAGAAGGAGGCCATCTGGTGTGTTCTATGGTGGAACTTGTCCTCCTGGGAGCAGATACGGCGGAGGCGGAGGAATTGGGAATACGGGATGGCATTTTTGCAAGAAGTAGGGTGGGAAGAGGTGTAAACCAGGTAGCTGTGGGAGTCGGTGGGTTTGTTTTGCTCAGGACTGTAAGAAACTGCAGATAGATGTGTGAACACAGCCTAGGACATTATGCAATCCAGCCTTCCTTCCATTGTCTCCATGGGTCCCAGGTTTGATTCCAGCCTTGGGCGACTGTCTGTGTGGAGTTTGCACATTCTCCCCATGTCTGTGTGGGTTTCCTCTTTTGCTCCAATTTCCTCCCACAGCCCAAAAATGTGCAGGTTAGGTGAATTGGCCATGCTAAATTGCCCATGGTGTTAGGTGCATTAGTCAGAGGGAAATGGGTCTGGGTGGGTTACTCTTCAGAGGGTTGGTGTGGACTGGTTGGACCGAAGGGCCTATTTCCACACCGTAGCAAATCTAATCTAATCAAGTCTAATCTATATTTCTCCCTGCCTTGGGAAGGCAGCCAACATCATCAAGCATGCCTCCCACCCTGGTTATAATTTCTTTCAAACTCTTCTATTAGGCAGAAGATACAAAAGCTAAAACACACGGACCAACAGAATAACTTCTTCCCCACTGTTATTAGACTTCTGAATGGACCTTTAAAATTGCACATTTAATATTGACGCTGTTCTTTGGGCACCGGCTCTGTAGCTGTAACACTGTATTCTTCACTTCGTTCTATGACCTTTCTGCACTTTGTGTGGTGTGATCTGCCTGTACTGCACACAAAACAAAATGTTTCACTGTACCTAGGTGCATGACAATAATAAATCAATTTTAAATTGTTACATTTGTGGGTTTGATTATTATGGGATGTTTAAGGTGAGAAATGTCAACATTAAGCATGGCCATCTTGGAAATGGTACTGTTTGGATACAAAGCAGAGCTTCTTTCTTTGGCTTTGGACTTCCACTTCAGTGTCACTCCAGATGGATATCATACAGCTCCATGCAGAGTCTCCAACTTTATTCTTAGGTTGCCCATAAATTGAATGCTCGTGCTCATGCCCACAACTTTTGTAATGCTGGGACACATTCATTATGATGCAATTTTGGATATCTTGAAATCATGTGGTCTCCCATTACAGTATTATCTATTTCCATATTCATTGAATGCAATCATTACGAGTGTCAACTTACACTGAATCAAAAGCATTTTTGTAAAGTGTGGGGTTGGCATTTTCATATTAAACAGGGTTGGGGTCTCAATGCCTAGATAATTTCCAAGAATATGCCACCTTACCAACATTCCATCACTCTTGTGGTGCTGTTTTGAAATGATAAAGTACTAATAAAGCTAAAGGCAAATTTATTGTCCATGATTCAACAGTTACTTTTGAACTCTGTGCTAGGAAACAGGTCTAGGATTGAGAGTGGTTAGTGACGGCAAATACCAGGAGGTGAGCTGCATGAAGAAGGATGAAGAAGTGGAAACAAAATAATGAATGGGAACAGAGGTAAAGATAGGCCACAAGGACACAAGCTGATAATCTCCAATGGCTTCATCTCTATCGATGCAAAATACTATCATACTGCATTAATTTTCCCATTCCTCTGGTCTCACATAGCCACCTTGAGTGCCAATTTTAAGCTACTGCTACTGGATAGCTCTAAATTTCTATTCCTATCTGTCCCTCTCTTTCAAGTTCTATTGTTACGAAAATATAAACAAGGAACAAGACGAGGCCACCTGACCCTTTGAGCCTGTTCCATCATTCAACAAAATCATGGATGATCTGATTTTAACCTCAACTCTATGTTCCCGCATACCTCCCATAAACTTTCACCCCATTGACACTCAAGGATATATTCATCGTGGCCTTGAAAATATTTAAACATTAGCCTTTCTAGCCTTTCCTCACAAGGCAGTCCACTTATTCCAGGTATTAGCTTAGTGGATCTTCCTTGAATTGCTTCCAATACGTTAACATCCTTCTGTAAGTAGGAAGACTGGTACTGTATTCAGCACTCGAGATGCAGTCTCACCAAGGCCCTGTATAACTAAAGCATAACCTTCCTATTGTTGCATTCAGTTCTCCTCACAATAAACCATAACTTGCATTAGCTTTCCTGATCACTTGCTGTACCTGCATATTAACCTTCTGTGAGTTAAGCAGTAGGACACCCAGATCCCTCTGTGTCTCAGAACTCTACAAACCCTCACCATTTAGATACTCTGCTTCTTTTTTATTCTTTCTTCAAAAATTGACTATTTCATACTTTTCTACATTATAATGTATTCGCTAAATCTTTAGCCACTGACTGAAACAACCCGTATCGCTTTGTAGACTTTTGTCCCCTTCATCTAGCTTTGTGTCATCAGCAAATTTAGCTATGATACCTTTGATCCCTTCATCCCAAACACTTATCTAAATTGTGAAAAATTGAAGCCCCTGCAATAATCACTTAGCACTTGTGACATCCTGCCAGCCTGAAAAGCACTCATTTATTCCTCTTTGCTTCCTATTAGCCAGCTGGGGGAGGTGATTGCTTAATAGTATAATTGCTTGACCCAGGTAATATTCTGGGGACCGGGGTTTGAATCCCACCATGGCAGATGATGGAATTTGAATTCAATATACATGAAAAATCTAGAATTAGGAGTCTAATAATGATCATGAGTCAATTGTTGGGGGAAAAACACAGCTGATTCATTAATGCCCTTTAGGCAAAGAAACTCCCATTCTTACCTAGTCTGGCTTATGTGTGACTCTCAGTTGGACTCTGGGCAATTAGGGATGGCCAATAAACACTGGCCTAGCCAGCAACATTCACATCCACGAATGAATTTTAAAAAAGCTAATCTTCTATCCATGTCATCTCCAACACCATGAGCTTTTATTTTCCAGAAGAACTAGATTCACAAACCTAGATGGATGTTGTCACCAATCAACAGGAGGCGATATAGTGAGCATTGGTTTGGAAGGTCAAATGAAGACAAGCAGTAAGTTCATGGAGATGAAGAATCTGAGGTCTGGACTCCGATATCTGCAAAGGAGCTTCTGAAGTAGACAGATCAATAGAATAATTGTCTTTGCCAAATGCTGCAAGGTAACTAACTGCAACTGGATATATCTTGCCAACTGGCTTTAAATTTTTTTAAATTCAGTCATGGGATCAGGGTGTCACTGGTTCAGCCAGCATTTTATGACCATCCTTAATTGCCCAGAAGGCAGTTAAGAAGCAACTGTGTGGATGTGGGTCTGGACTTACATGTAGGTCAGGTCAAGAAAGGACTTCTGCATCCTTGTACTCTCGTCGTCTAGATATATGGGCCAGCATTCCAATAACTTCCTAATTATTTTCTGCACCAGTAGCACATTTGTACAAAATCTTTATGCATGTTAAAAATAGCTAGACATTTTCTAGAATTACTCACTGGCCTTCTTAATTTTGGTAGTTGAAGATAACATTAGGTTTTTTTTTCCCCCAATTGAGTGGTATTACCATGATTAAAATTTTATATTCACCAGTGGCACAGTGTATTTCCTTAATGTGTCCTGAGGATGGTGGTAAAATGTTCGTTACCACTGCTTTTACTTGGTTTGGAGAAAGAGTCCTTCAACACTTATTTTTATTCAAACTTGAGTCCACAATAAATGAAAATGGCTGACCAGCACCAAGGAAGATTCCAATCAACTACTGATTCATTCATTTTCCCCACAGGATAATCTGTATCATGCAGAAGTGTATTCAGATCAATTATAGCAGGATAGAAGACATAGCCTTCGGCACCCTGATTCCTTGGGTATTAAGGCCGCTTTTCTTTCAGATAAATCAAATCAAGCATTAAGTTCTTAAGTGTACAGCTTACCTGCAACTCTTATAACAACTAATAACCCTTAACATTCCATCTGCTATTGAGGAAAGTACATAGAGAAGTCAGTATTTTTTCTAACTGTCCTTAAGAAAAGTCTTCTATAATTATTGCAAATACTTTTGGTGCACCTCCCCCCGGGTTGCCATCAAAGCATCTAACTGGCACATAACCCATTTCACATGGAATTGTAAGCGACCTCAGATTACGCTCAGGTACATTCAACTCCCTGTGTCTCAGGGTAGCTTTGTGAATGCCTGTTCCAGTACTGATCTACTCAGCTTTAGTCGATATGAAATTCAAGCTCTGAATTCATAATTACATTGCAATTTGGTGAATGAAATGCAGTGATTTACTATATATTCACATCTGGATATGCACTGCACTTGGACAGACATTTGTAATTTTTATATTTTTAACAGTTCTTCCACTGATTTAGCACTAAACTGCTTTCCTTCCCATTGTTGATGTCAAAAAGCATTGGTTCCTTAAAAAAAGAGAACTGTACACACTGGGATGGTCCAGACAGATCAATATTTTCAATGTTTATACCACTTCATAAGAAATTAATTCAACACCTCCTGGTATAATACTTAAGTCAGCTTCACCCCATTTGTCATCTGTTCTCAATAAGGAACGGATGGCTTGCGTATTACTATATCCTATGGGGACTCCTGCTCAAGGTATATCTGAGTCCCACAGGAGTTTGCAAAACTGTGAGAAATGACAAAACTCACGGAATAGCTTTGCAATTTCAGCCCTAAATAGTTATACTGTATGTTGAAGTTATCAAAACAGATTTCCCACAGTACTTATTATAGCAATATTTTTTCAACACATCTGAAGCATAAACATCCTGATGTTACATGTGATTAATTTCTTAGGATGTTAGGGTGAATTTACGCAGAATTATATCAATGAGAGGACAAAGATTTTTTTTGACAGAAATAGCATTGATGTGGAAAAAAAACTATCTATAGTCATTAGATTTCTTAATTTCAGCCATTATTTTGTCTAGTTTAAACAGAATATTTCCTGTTTACATTTTTAAGATGAATTAATTCTTTTAGCCTTCTTTCCACATTCGCATTTAAATTCATGCAAGATCTGGTCAATGATGTCATTTAAAGAAAAAAATCCTTTCACTTCCCAAGTGAAAATTAGTTTAAAAAAAACTACAATTCTTGAACACAAACAAGTAATTTTACTGGATATCCATTTTACAAGACAAGTTGTGTCAGTGAGGTTCATTTGCAATTTTTACTGTTATTTTCACTTGGGGATGTTAGAAATAACAATATTATTATTTGTAATGTTGGTGGATGCTGTATTGTTAAACATTTAGTGGAAATTAAGTGCTTTTGATAAATAATATCTTGGAATAAAACTGTGATATATTTATTAATGAAAAATTGTGGATTATGTACATACTTTCAAAAGAAATCACAACTTATTAAATGATAAACATAATGGAAATTGGTATTCCTTGTGATAAAATTAAAATACTGATTAATTTTTTTAGATGATTGCAAAAGCTACTCAGGTATTTTCTGAAGTCATTACATTACAAATCTGTACTGGAAATGGGTTACTTTACCACAAACACAGTTTAAAATCATCACATTATAAAAAGCCAAATTTTAGAATGTTCAGTCTCGTCTACTGCTTTAAACATCAAGCTAGCACTACTAATTAGGCACTCTGCACTTCATGAGCAATACCTCACTAGAAGCAAAACAAATAAAGAGCACACATTAATATAAATAGTTTGTTATACTGCATGGTTTTCAACCTTTCCATCACTGTGTTCATACACTGATAAAAATACAGAATACATAACTGAACTAAACTTACCATATCATTTTCTTAAATACTGCAATTATAATTTTAAAAGTGCAATTTAATAAGCTGGTACTACTGGCAGAACCTATTCCTGCCCCACTGTTAGTGTGACTGGATGAATACTGCCACATTTGTCTTGATATTCAGCAATGTAGGGCTTATGCCTGAAACGTCGAATTTCCTGTTCCTTGGATGCTGCCTGACCTGCTGCGCTTTAACCAGCAACACATTTTCAGCTCTGATCTCCAGCATCTGCAGACCTCACTTTTTCCTTGATATTCAGCAGTAAAGTTATCTGTTTGTGAGTTTACTGCTAAGAACTGAAGGCCCTATTTTTGCTTTTTAGATCTAGCTTTGTTAAATAATAAAACAATAACTAAAATAATGGTGTTCAAATCATGTCACATTATATTAATGCCCAAAAACACAATATTCTCAATCATAGTTTGCAATCTCTGCTAGTTTAGAGGTAAAAATTTATGTGAATGTCACTATTATCACCACAATCTGCAGAGAATAATTCTACACTGAAGTGCCAGTACACTAATCTTGTACACTAGTTATTCACACTGTCATCTGAAGGGTTTAATCATTAACAAATGAAATTTCTTCCATTCTAAAAGAGAGCACTTTCAATATCATGGAGCTAATTCACTGTTACAGTGTACTGATTCTGAACAATTGATGAGTATTCACAGAAATTAAATGACATTCTCTACAGTTAGCTTAATTGACAAGAAAAAATGTGATAGTTGTGCTTTAAATAACAATACAACTTTAGTAGAAAGTCAACACCGATGTAAATGTTTATAATGGAGGCGTGAACTGGTATTACCTGCAACTTTAAATTCAAAATATTATCTTGAGTAGTAAATGTTTTCATTACGTAATTAGCCAAAGACCACACAGAAAGGACTGTCTGAATTCCTTAGTCAACGATTCTGTCACAGCAGCTCAGTTTGTTCAGTGAAGCTTTAAGAGAGCTTTATCTGATTTTCCTCAGTCGAATCCTGTTTTCTTTGTCCCTCTTTTTGAGAATATTTATGAATTGATTGAAGAAGTGTTCTTGATCTTTCCTCTTTTGCACCAGTCTAAATCGATGATCCCTTCCATATTTTTCTGCAAATTCCTGGAAAGTGGATCTTGACAAGAAAGACAAGAAACATAAAATGGTGAGCACAAAGCACCAAACCTGTGAACTCACTTTGAAAGGCACAAAAAAAGCTGCTGTTGGCTCACATTTTTGAACGTTTGTATGAAAGAATTTGCTTTAGAAGGTGAAGACTGTTACCAATCAAAAGGGCTGTATTAAATAGACTGAGGAAGACAAAGAAAGCTTTAATCTTTTCCAGTGAAGCAAACTGCGATGAACATTATAACAGAGTGACCGTGAGAACCATTTTATTTTTTCGTGTGGTTAGGATTATTCAAAGCTTTGTATACCGTCCTTAGTATTTTCTATGGAATGGAATAGTACTCATTCAATTTTATGTTTCTTTGAAAAAATAAACTCAGTAGATTGGTATATTGACTAGTCTACATGGACAAAAGAAAGTATTGTCATCATACATACTTGAAATGTGACAATATTCCAAAAGATAGTCGTCCTTGCAAACTATAGCAACCATCGACCAGGGATGAACTATAAGTCTGTCATGCGTGGTTGGATGAATCATGTTAGAATGGTACAAATCTGACAGAACAGATGGAAACTCTCAAAACAAACACACCATCCCATAAAAGCATAATCCTAATCTGCCATTCAAAAACTAAACTGTTGTTGGCTTTGAAACAAATTTAATATCACTACTGTACCTTGAAAACTTATTCACAATTTTTGCCCAGTTATGTTATAGGCTGAGCCACATCAAAATATGAAAAATTAATGCATTTGAATCAGATTCTTCAGTACACTATTTGATTAGAGGTACAGTATAATCATTTAATAGAACAGTATCTCCTGTTCTAGTGAGCTCAATTTAATGTGCGTTATGTGTACCTCCCAAAGCATTGTAACTTTGAAGCTATATTTGTTCTCAGTTAATTATTAATCTGACCAGCAGGGATTATGGGAAAGGAAGGTGTAGGATGAAGAAACAAGAACAAAGTTATATACTTTTACAGTTGGAAATAAGTATCTGCTGATAAGTGAGATGAGAATGGTAACCCTGATTGCAAATTACAGCACTGCAACATTAATCTGGACCCGGTCACACAAAGAGGCCTTAACTGTCAGAGGGATGAGCACTGGCTGGTTAAATGCATATATCAAGAAAGTCATATATCGGCTTTAACCAATTGAAAAGCACACAGGAAACAAATCATCAACAGCAAAATGCTAAAAGAAGACCAGAGAGAAAAGTAAAATGGATTGTGAAAAATGTCAAGCCAATGTGGGAAGAGGAATTGATTCTCCAAGAATTGACAAAATTGATGTTGTTACTAATCAATGTGAAGTAAGTATAACTGGAGAAACTAATGGGGCCTTCACACGTGATTGATACCCAGAACACTCCTCATGTCATTACTTCTCAATTTGTTTAAACCAATAAGAAATATTAAATAAAGGGAAAGAAGACGATCTGAAGCTCGGCAACCTAACCCGATTAAACCTTCATCAAACAGATCACTGAAAAGATCAAGCATCATGCCTTTTAATGTCTTGTCAAAACACATGATTCAGTTTGAAAATTAGGCATTGAACACAATGTGTGTAAATTTCTTTTCTCTGGAAGTGTTGAGAGAAGACTTGAGAAGAGGAAATAAAGGGTGAGTTGGCCCTGAAGAGTTACTCGTCCACTTTTTACTGCCTCACTAATTAGATGCTGACTGCCAAGATCCCATTGGGGCAATTAAGGAGCATACCTGGTTGATTAACAGCCACCGAGGGGCTTCAGCTTGCCTTTGGTGAGATTACCTACCTACACTGCAGGTCAGAAAAGTGACTGTTTTTTTGGCTGAGAATACAGGGTGACTTGTCTGATGAGGTAAAAACAATGACTGCAGATGATGGAAACCAGATTCTGGATTAGTGGTGCTGGAAGAGCACAGCAGTTCAGGCAGTATCCGAGGTGCAGCGAAATCAACGTTTCGGGCAAAAACCCTTCATCAGGAATGCTTTTGCCCGAAACGTCAATTTCACTGCACCTTGGATGCTGCCTGAACTGTTGTGCTCTTCCAGCACCACTAATCCAGGACCTGTCTGATGAGTTTGGCTTCTATTTGCTCCAATCTGGGGCGATGGGGCAATCAGTGCATGGATAGAGAGACAAAGATTTGGCCTCTGAAAGCCACCACTACACTTTTGCCACCAACCCTCCTGCTGCTCTTCTGAAACTACTCCACAGAGGCCTGTATTGCATCATCAAGTCACCCTTTATTCATACAAGGCAAATCTCTGACACTGATTCAGCTCCCTCAAAGCCAGCTCTCAGAGTGAACAAAGCCTTTGACACTCCCATTCTCATCTGTCAACCAGTGCTCCCTGATTGGACCAGATTAACAGGACCAATTAGAGAACTGATATTCTATGATGTCCACCTGGCTGACCTTGTTAGAATCACTACACCTCTCTCCTTGATCCCCTTTTCACAAGAAATGAAAGAAAACAATTTCTCATCCTGCCACTGAATCTGCTAAAGACCAGGCCTGGACAGTAGGCCTTTCGATATCTAAAAGCTGCTTACCTGTGGCTAGCCATCATGTGACATTGGACCTCACTACAGTGGCCTTTGATAGGCCATGCCATTCACTGGTCAGCTCTGAACAAGCTGTTTGGCCCATGATCCAGTGGGTTTTCTTGGTGCTGCAGGTTGCGAGTTAGTTGCTATAGAATACGACCACTCCAAGTCTTTGATGGGAAAATGGAAACTCCCGGCCTATATCAACATATTTAAGGCCAAACAGAGAGGAATTTCAAGCCACTGCACTGACCTTTCTTTTAACCAAAGTTATTTAGCTGAGGAACCACAAACCAATAAACTCGAGTGCACCCAAAACTCCAAAAGGACTTAAACCAAATTGAGTTTACTCATCATCCCTGGATTTGCTGACCTACACTTGTTGCCGAGAACATTTAAGATTTAAAATTGCCCATTTTGCCATTCAAATCCCTCTGTATTCACTTCTCTTCGTAACTGTTCATATCTCCCAGCGTTTCTGCACCTCTAAGTTGCTGTGTTTCTCCAATTCTAGTCTTTTATGCATCTTTATTTCACTCTGGGTCATCGCTGGAAGTTTTGCTTCAGCTGTGTGCACTCTCTCTGGGATTGATTCTGACACCTCACTCTTCTCTGCAACTACTCTTTATAACAAACCTTTTTGACTAAGCTTTTGATCAGCAGTTTCAATGTCTCATTCTTTGACCTAATGTCAATTTTGTCTACATCCTGTGAAGTGTCTTTTGATATTTTCCTGCGTTGATTTAGACTTAGAGGCTTTCCTGTATCTAATCACACATGAGACAGACTAAGCCTGTGCTTATGTCTGTTTCCAAAGCTAGTTCTTTTTCTTAAAACAGGATACCAGCCTTTCACCAGAGGTGATAGCTTGAGGGACATTACTCCACATCAGGCATGACTGACCAAGTGTCTCTCCTGCTCTTACCATCTTCTCCAGGTAAAGTGGAACTATGTACAGGATGATAATCTAGCCGTTTGGCTATCTGTTAGTGCTGACGATGGCAGTATCACTGCAGAGTGGCCACATCCAGGAATCACTGAGGAAACCCTGCTGCAAAGCTCAGCTGCCACCAGTTTAAACACTGTTCTTGAATTCGATGGGTGACGAACATAGTTCGTCTTTGTCACTGCAGGAAAAGAAGGCTCAAAACATTAAGGAAAGGCAGTGTTTTTGTTTCTTAACACCTTTATACAGGAAGTATTGAAATTGCATGGGCCCTGCACAGGGGCTGAAATTATTGGACAGCTTCAGCAGTCAGTGTGGATCATAGCCAGTGTGGTGGCTGCCACTAGGTCTGCTGGTGACAGTTTCTAATCAATCTGTTCAGGGATGTTATTAGACACCTCTGGAGCAGGTGGAATTTGAAACCAGAACTCATTGCCTAGATGTAGGGATACTACCACTGCACCGAAAGCATCATTATCGTAATGCTGTACAGCTTCCAACAATGGCCATCCAAACAGCGGACCAGCAGCTCATTAGTGTCATCGGCAGTAATGGCTACAGCTCGAACTGTACCTGGATGATGCACTTGATAAAGGAGCAGCACTCCAAAAGCTTGTGAGTTTAAATAAACATGTTGGACTATAACCTGTTATAGTGTGACTTCTAACTTTGGATGATGAAGGGCATTGGTGGCTGTATACCCTCGACAGTAAGTGCGGACTTGGTGTTTTGAGGCCATTTAAGCAGCATCCGGTGAATGGTGCGTGGATGACTAAAAGCAGGTAGTAGCAATGCCACAGGAGGCCCAAAGGGTGCCAAGAAGAGACTCTCTTCTGCGGAGTTAAGTATTCCAGGTTACAGGACTTTCTTTTAAAGACTGACAATGGACAAAAGTATGGAGGCAATATATGTCTGACAATATATGATGATGCAAGGACATTAATGAGGAAGGATGTAGTCCAGAAGATAAGGAATTAAAATTAGTAATTGTGAAAACAGGAAGAACTAAAGAGATAACAATGGAGTAGTTTATGGACCTCCGAGTAGCAGCTAAACTATTGGACAGAGAATTAATCAAGAAAGAATGGGAATTCGTAATAAGGGATTTTAATAATCATTGGGACCTTTAATCTCCACATAGACCAGACACATCAAATTTGGAGGACAAGTTAATTGACTATATTCAAAACAGTTTCCTGGGACTAGCCAAGGCACAGGCTATTTTAGATTTTGCCATGTCTAAAGAAACAGGTTTAATTAATATTCTTGCAGTAAAGGATCCTCTATGGAGCATAGCGATCATAACATAACAATGTCAGCTGGGGCTCAGTTGGCAGCACTGTTTCCTTTGAGTCAGAAGGTATGTGTTTAAGTTCCACACTGCAACTGCACCACAGGGACCTGAACACAAGAATCAAGCTGACACTGTAGTCCAATGCTGATCGAATACTGTAGTCAAAAGTGCAATCTTTTAGAAGAGTTGTTATAGTGAGACCCCATTTTTCCTTCATGTGAACATAAAGATCCCAAAATACTGTTTAATAGAAGAGCAAGAAATTATTTCCAGTGACTTGATGAATATTTATTCCTCAATCAATATTACAAAAACAGACTGTTCATTCATTATTAAATTGATGGTTCTGTAAGTGTATTGTGCAAAATTATCTTCCATATTGTTGTTTATATCTAACCTAAAAGTGTTAGCTATAAAAAAAAGTAATGCCCTTGTTATGTGCAGGAATTTTGGCAGTTAATTTTACACAATAAGCTCTCAGAATAATCAAAAGTGCTTCATCAGCAGTAGGATCTCTGGTGATTGTGAAAGGTGCTACATAAATAGAACCTAAGGGGCAACTTTTTCACGCAGAAGGTAGTAGGTGTATGGAATGAGCTGCCAGAGGAAGTGGTGGAGGTTGGTACAATTACAACATTTAAAAGGCATCTGGATGGGTATATGGTTAGGAAGTGCTTAGAGGGATATGGGCCAAGTGCTGGCAAATGGGACTAGATTAGGTTAGGATTTCTGGTTAACATGAACGAGTTGGACTGAAGGGTCTGTTTCCGTGCTGTGCATCTGTACGACTCTAAGTCATTTTTAATGGAAGTAGAGGGATCTACTTAGCCTTGGAATTGCAGTCCTAAACTTCAATGAAATTAATTACATTGTTATGAGAGCTGAAAATGTGTTGCTGGAGAAGCGCAGCAGGTCAGGCAGCATCCAAGGAACAGGAAATTCGACGTTTCGGGCATAAGCCCTTCATCCTCATTCCTGATGAAGGGCTTATGCCCGAAACGTCGAATTTCCTGTTCCTTGGATGCTGCCTGACCTGCTGCGCTTCTCCAGCAACACATTTTCAGCTCTGATCTCCAGCATCTGCAGACCTCACTTTCTCCTACATTGTTATGAGAGTTAATTTGGGACTCACTGAGAAATGAAACAATTACATCTGCTCTGGGTTGAAGGATTGTAACAGGGTTCATAACACTTAAAACAGGGAACTGTGGGCTAATAAGCCAAATAGAGTTGAATGAACAATGCTGGTATCCATTGTTATTGAGGCTGGATATAGTCACATAGAAAATCACAATATGATTAGGCAGAGTCCAAAATGGTTTTATGAAAGGAAAATTACGTTTGCTACTTTATTAGTTTTTTGAGGATTCATTTATAAGAGAGATAAAGGGATTTAGTAAGATACCACAGGAAACATTGTCGCACAAAATAAGGGCTCCTGGACTTGGGGATAATGTATTATCAATAGACAATTGATTAAAAGACAGAGAACTGACAGTAGGAGTAAAGGGGTCATTTTCAGTTGACAGGATAATACTGGTGTGGTGTCCCAATCTATAATAGTGATTTAAATAAAGGTGCAAGTGTAATGCCATCCAAGTTTGCTGACCATGCAAACCTAGTGAGAAAGAAAACGATGACGAGAGCACAAAGAGGCTGCAAGGTCACAATGACAGATTAAGTTAATGCACAAGAAAGGTGGCCAATGGAGTATAATGTAAGTTATTCATTTTGTTGGAAAAACTACATTTTTAAATGGTGAGTATTTATTAAATCTTGTTCAGAGGGATCTAAATATCCTTGTCCACAAAAATAGATGAATTTAACATATATGTAGCAAGACATATGTGTTGGTCTTTCTTGAAAGGAGTTTAAGGTAAGGAGAATAAAGTATTGGCTACAGGGATGGTGCAACAAATACACAGTAGAATGGTTCCTGGGAATGTTAATGGAGATGTCTACAGATTGAATGGAATGTACCTATATATTCCAGCATTTAGAAGAAGGTTTAGAAACATGAGAAGCCTTAACAAGGGAAATATGAAAAGGCTGTATTCCTTTGCTAGCAAGTCTAGGACTAGGAAGCATGACTTCAGGATAAGGAGTCGGTCCTTAGGAGTGAGATGAGAAGTTTGTTTTACCCCACGTGGATGATATTTACTCATTGGAATTCTCTACCCTCCTCGGCTGCTCAGCTATTGATTGTTTTCAAGGCGGATTTTAAGAAAGTAAGGGGAAATGGGGCTCTGGCAGACAAATAAAGCTGAAGCATATGGTCAGGGTCAGCCATGATTCTATTGAATGAGAAAACTCTCCTATTTCTTAAGACAAAAAGAAACATTATTAAATTAGATGATCCTTTTTGTTGATGGGCTGACAATCTGGATTGGAGTACTGCTGTTCTATTTTCTGTTAAATGGTGAGAATCTACCTGACAAATTGTATATTTGACTGGTGCTCAGGGTGACAAACTTCAATTGTGTCTCTCCACAGATGCTATCAGACATGCTGAAGGTTTTCAGAATTTTCTGTTTTGTTTCAGAAGTCCAAAACTCATTCACAGCATTTTGCCATTCCTCCCAATTTTGTTTGGGGGGTGGGGGTGGGGGAGGGGGTTTGGAGAAGGTGCCAAATAAACATTTTTGGGTCCACTTACTCCACCAAAGAAATCAGTTTTGATCCAAGTAAGATTGAGGGCCTTAACAAATATCAGCACCACAGAATAAAAAAGATCTGCAATATTGTCTTGGATAAGGGATAGCATTCTAGCTGTACTTATGGAAGATTTCCCAAATAAATCCAGGAAAGTTATTTGGATGAAACTGAGAAATAAGAAAGGGATGATCACCTTATTGGGATTGTATTATAGACCCCCTAATAGTCAGCGAGAAATTGAGAAGAAAATTTGTAAGGCGATTTCAGCTATCTGTAAGAATAATAGGGTAGCCATGGTAGGGTATTTTAATTTTCTAAACATAGACTGGGACTGCCATTGTGTTAATGGTTTAGACAGAGAGGAATTTATTAAGTGTGTACAAGAAAATTTTCTGATTCAGTATGTGGATGAACCTACTAGAGAAGGTGCAAAATCTGACCTACTCTTGGGAAATAAGGCAGGGCAGGTGACTGAGGTGTCAGTGGGGAACACTTTGGGGCCAGCGACCATAATTCTATTACCTTTAAAATAGTATTGGAGAAGGATAGATCAGATCTAAAAGTTGAATTTCTGAATTGGAGGAAGGCTTATTTTGACTGTCTTTGGCAAGAACTTTCAAAAGCTGACTTGGGCGGGGGGGGCAGATGTTCGCAGGAAAAGGAATGGCTGGAAAATTGGAGTCTTGAGATAGAATATTCCTGTTGGGTGAAAGGAAAGGCTGGGAGGTGTAGAGAATGAATGCTGGATGACTAAAAAATTTGAGGTCATGGTTAAGAAAAAAAAGGAAGCATGTGTCAGGCATAGACAGGAGAGATCGAGAGAATCCTTAGAAGAGTGTAAAGAGAGTAGGAGTACACTTTAGAGCAGGAAAATCGATGTTTCGGGCAAAAGCCACACCCACTCCAGTTACAGGCTCTGCCCCTACTCCCAGCTCCACACCCATACCAGATCCCAGCTCCCAGCCTTGCCGAGTTTTCACCATCCCTCCAGACCTCCCCCTCATTGAGGACGAACGATCTATCCGCAGCAAAGGACTCACCTTCATCCCCCTCCACCCACGCATCAATGAATTTAATACGTGTTGTGATGTCGAACACTTCTTCTGCCGCCTCCGCCTCCGAGCTTACTTTCACAATCAGGACTCCCGCCCACCTTCCGAAGACCCCTTCGCCCACCTCCAACACACTCCATCCACCTGGACACCCCGCGCTGGCCTATTATCTGCCCTCGACCTCTTCATTTCCAACTGTCGCTGGGCCATTAACCGCCTCAACCTGTCTACCCCCCTCCCCCACTCCAACCTCTCACCCTCGCAAGGTGCTGCCCTCCACTCCCACTGCTCCAATCCTGACCTCACCATCAAGCCAGCAGTTAAAGGGTGTGCAGTGGTAGTCTGGCGCACTGACCTCTACACCGCTGAAGTCAGATGCCTCCTCCTACCGTCCCCTCGACAATGACCCCACCCCATCACCAAACCATCATCTCCCAGACCATGCAGAATCTCATCACCTCAGGAGATCTCCCACCAACAGCTTCCAACCTCATAGTCCAGAAACCCCGCACTGCCCGGTTCTACCTCCTTCCCTACATCCACAAGCCTGACCACCCTGGCCGACCCATTGTCTCAGCATGCTCCTGCCCCACTGAACTCATCTCTACCTACTTCGACACTGTCCTATCTCTCCAGTCCAGAAACTCCTTACATATGTTCGAGTCACCACCCATGCCCTCCACCTCCTCCAAGACTTCCGTTTCCCTGGCCCCCAATGCCTCATCTTCACCATGGATATCCAATCCCTCTGCACTTCCATCCACCATGATCAGGGCCTCCAAGCCCTCCATTTCTTCCTCTCCCGACGTCCCCAACAGTACCCTTCCACCGATACTCTCATTTGTTTGGCTGAACTGGTTCTTACCCATAACAATTTCTCCTTCAAAACCTCCCACTTCCTCCAGACCAAAGGGGTAGCCATGGGCACACATATGGGCCCCAGCTATGCCTGTCCCTTTGTTGGTTACGTAGAACAGTCCATCTTCCGTAATTACACCGGCACCACTCCCACCTCTTCCTCCGTTACATTGATGACTGCATTGGCGCCACCTCGTGCGCCTGCGAGGAGGTTGAGCAATTCATCAACTTCACCAACACATTCCACCCTGACCTTAAATTTACCTGGACCATCTCTGACACCTCCCTCCCCTTCCGGGACCTCTCCATCTCCTTTAATGATGACTGACTTGACACCAACATTTTTTACAAACCCACCGACTCCCACAGCTACCTGGATTACACCACTTTCCACCCTACCTCTTGCAAAAATGCCATTCCGTATTCCCAATTCCTCCGTCTCTGCTGTATCTGCTCCCAGGAAGACCAGTTCCATCACAGAACACACCAGATGGCCTCCTTCTTTAGAGACTGCAATTTCCATTTCCACATGGTTAAAGATGCCCTCCAACGCATCTCGTCCGCATCCCGCACCTCCGCCCTCAGACCCCACCCCTCCAACCGTAACAAGGACAGAACCCCCTGGTGCTCACCTTCTACCCTACCAACCTTCGCATAAACCAAATCATCCACCGACATTTCTGTCATCTCCAGACGGATCCCACCACCAGGGATATATTTCCCTCCCCACCCCTTTTCGCCTTCCGCAAAGACCATTCCATCCATGACTACCTGGTCAGGTCCACACCCTCCTACAACCCACCGTCCCATCCTGGCACCTTCCCCTGCCACCACAGGAATTGCAAAACCTGCGCCCACACCTCCTCTCTCACCTCCATCCAAGGCCCTAAAGAAGCCTTCCACATCCATCAGAGTTTTACCTGCACATCCACCAACGTCATTTATTGCATCCGTTGCTCCTGATGCGGTCTCCTCTACATTGGGGAGACTGGACGCCTCCTAGCAGAGTGCTTTAGGGAATATCACTGGGACACCCGCACCAATCAACCACACCACCCTGTGGCCCAACATTTCAACTCCCCCTCCCACTAAGCCGAGGACATGGAGGTCCTGGCCCTCCTTCACCGCCACTCCCTCACCACCCGACGCCTGCAGGAAGAACGCCTCATCTTCCACCTCGGAACACTTCAACCCCAGGGCATCAATGTGGACTTCACCAGTTTCCTCATTTCCCCTTCCCCCACCTTACCCCAGTTTCAAACTTGCAGCTCAGCACTGTCCCCATGACTCGTCCTACCTGTCTATCTTCCTTTTCACCTATCTGCTCCACCCTCCTCTCTGACCTATCACCTTCTTCACCACCCCCATTCACCCATTGTACTCTTTGCTACCTTCCCCCACCCTCCTCCCCGACCTATCATCTTCATCCCTACCCCCATTCACCTATTGTACTCAATGCTACTTTCTCCCTACACCCACCCTCCTCTCAATTATCTCTCCACCCTTCAGGCACTCTGCCTGTATTTTTGATGAAGTGCTTTTGCCCGAAACGTCGATTTTCCTGCTCCTTTGATGCTGCCTGAACTGCTGTGTTTTTCCAGCACCACTCTAATCCAGAATCTGGTTTCCACCATCTGCAGTCATTGCTTTTACCTAGTACACTTTAGAGGAAAATTAGGAGGTCAAAAAGAGCTTTGAGATCACTTTGGCAAATAGGGTTAAGGAGAATCCAAAGGATTTTTATAAATACATTAAGGGCAAAAAGATAACTAAGGAGAGAATAGAGCCCCTCAAAGATCAGCAAGGCAGCCTATTTGTGAAGCTGCAGGAGATGAGGGAGATACTAACTGAGTATTTTGTTTCAGTATTTTTTGTGGAGATGGACATGGAAGATATTGAATGTGGGGAAATAGATGGTGACATTTTGGAAAATATCCCTTGCTGAGATATTTGTATCATCGCTAGTGACAGGTGAGGTGCCAGAAGACTGGAGGTTGACTTACGTGGTGCCACTATTTAAGAATGGTGGTAGGAACAAGCCAGGAACTATAGACCATTCAGCCTCACAGACATTGTTGGTGGACAAGTTGCTGGAGGAAGTCTTGAGGCACAGGATTTCTATTGTATTTGGAAAGGCAAGGACTGATTAGGTATTGTCAACATGGCTTTGTGCAGGGGAAATCATGTCTCACAAACTTGATTGAGTTTTTTGAAGAAGTAACAAAGAGGATTGATGAGGGCAGAGCAGTGGACGTGATCTATATGGATTTCTGTAAGTCATTCGACAAGGTTCCCCATGGGAGACTGATTAGCAAGGTTAGATCTTATGGAACACAGGGAGAACTAGCCATTTGGATACATAACTGGCTCAAAGGTAGTGGAGGATTGTTTTCAGACTGGAGGCCTGTGACCAGTGGAGTGCTACAAGGATCGAGGCTGGGACCACTACTTGTCAACACTTATATTAATACTTTGGATGTGAACTCAAGAGGTATAGTTGGTAAGTTTGAAGATCACATCAAAATTGTAATGGACCAGCAAAGAAGGTTACCACCAGATCTTGACCAGATGGGACAATGGGCTGAGCAGTGGCAGATGGAAGTTAATTTCGATAAATGTGAGGTGCTGCATTTTGGAGAAGCAAATCAGAGCAGGACCTATACACTTAATAGTAAGGTCCTCGAGAGTGTTGCTGAATAAAGAGATATTGGAGTGCAGGTTCATAGTTTCTTGAAAGTAGAGTCACAGGTGGATAGGATAGTGAAGAAGGCATTTGGTATGCTTTTCTTTATTGGTCAGAGCATTGATTATAAGAGTTGGATGGTCATACTGCAGCTGTACAGGATATTGGTTCAACCACTTTTGGAATATTGCATGCAGTTCTGGTCTCCATCCTATCAGGAGGATGTTGTGAAACTTGAAAGGGTTCAGAAAAGATTTACAAGGATGTTGCCAGGGTTGGAGGACTTGAGCTGTAGGGAGAGGCGGAGTAGGCTGGGGCTGTTTTCCCTGGAGTGTCAGAGGTTGAAGGGTAACCTTAAAGACGCTTATAAAATCATGAGGGGCATGGATAGGATAAATTGACAAAGTCTTTTCCTGGGGGTGGGCGAGTCCAGCACTAGAGGACCTAAGTTTAGGGTGAGAGTGGAAGGGTATAATAGAGACCTAAGGGGAAACGTTTTAAAGCACAGGGTGGTGCATGTATGGAATGAGCTGCCAGGGGAAGTGGTGGAGGCTGGATGGATATATGACTAGGAAGAGTTAAGAGGGATATTGGCCAAGTGGTGGCAAATGGGACTAGATTAGTTTAGGATATCTGGTTGGGATGGACGAGTTGGACTGAAGGGTCTGTTTTCATGCTGTACATCTCTATGAATCTCTGACTCTATTGCTTCATTTCCTCTTGCTGCATGTCCCAACAAATTCACTGTTAAGTTATCTCCTCCGATAGATTTGCACATAAGGGGACATTCCTTACGGGTGGCAAGGCAATCGCCAATACATCATTGAGAATCTCACTAAGTCCTGCCAACAAAATATTGCCAACTGCAATACTATGAGCCCAGGAAAACCGTGATTCTTGAAGTGGATGTATCACAGCACGACCTCAGTGCATTTATTTTGCAAGCCAAAAACCTATTGCCTTTAGTTCAATAAATCTATCATCTGCGGAAGCCAACTACTCTAATATAAAGTGTGAGACATTAGCTCTGTAATTTGGAATTATGCTGTTTCACACCTACTTATTGGCAAGAAATTCACCATTGAAACAGATCATGAACCATTAAAAATGATATATTGCAAACTGAAATGAGTGGCCCCGAAGGCTTACATCTGACATATTGAGCAAATTAGCAACAGCACAGACAGCAAAATACTTCCCTTGATCTGATCATTGATGCCCTCAACATCAAACTTCCTAAATTATGCAATGGGCCCAGTTTGTACAAAATCATTCAGTAAGACTGAGTCGTGTGTTTTCAAGCTGAAAATGTGTTGCTGGAAAAGTGCAGCAGGTCAGGCAGCATCCAAGGAGCAGGAGAGTCGACGCTTCGGGCATGAGCCCTTCTTCAGGAATCATTCCTTCATTCCTGAAGAAGGGCTCATGCCCGAAACGTCAACTCTCCTGCTCTTTGGATGCTGCCTGACCTGCTGCGCTTTTCCAGCAACACATTTTCAGCTCTGATCTCAGCATCTGCAGACCTCACTTTCTCCGTGTGTTTTCAAGGCCAACTTCTACTGTCCAAAACTCCAACAGGGGAACAACGTTGGAAACAATCTGATAAAATTCTGAAGAAATTGTTTTGGCAAATAAAGTTTACATCTAGCTTTCTCAAAAGTGTGAAAAAGGGATTGAGCCATCACTTAAGAAAACGAGTAGCAAGATTTTTATATTTTTTTAAATGTTGAATTAATTTTCTTGTATTTTTTTGGTCACAATTTAGTAAACTGCTTGATCACACAATAACAGGAAAATCTGTAAATAATACGCTTTCCTTAAACTTAATGGTCTTTATTTTACAGCTATCTAATGCGCATGTTACTGTATTGTGCCACATTCAGCAAAGAAGAGAGCATTGGTAAACATTGGTTCAGCTTTCCCTTGTGTTGGAAAAGAAGTTGAAACCCCACCAATGTCTGCTGCTTCTGGGATATTTAACAAACTCCCACACAAAAGTGTACATACTTAAGTAGATAGTAGTGATGGAGAAAGGTCATTAATCATACTTTTCATCAGAAGCACACTGGATACTCAGTAATGCCAGCACATCACTAGCTCCAGTTTTACCAAGGCCTTGCAGAAGACCATGTAAAATTAGAACCCCTCCGTGAGGTGCGAAGGATTGCTGAGCAGTTGATTCATTCCATGCTATGGTTCTATGAACCTTCTATGAACTTGTTGAAAAGGCACCTCTGTCACAATCCAGCCCTAAATCCTGGCAGTCCTGCTGGCTGCTGCAGAGACTGAAATCCTGCTTGGAGCTTGCCTGCCTGATATAATGATTGCAGGAATCTGTTGGATCAGTTTCATGGGAAATGTTCATCCCCTCATGCTAATGGGCAGCACGATGGCACAGTGGTTAGCACTGCTGCCTCACAGCGCCAGTGATCCGGGTTCAATTCCCGCCTCAGGCGACTCTTTGTGTGGAGTTTGCACATTCTCCTCGTGTTTCCTTCGGGTGCTCCGGTTTCCTCCCAGAGTCCAAAAATGTGCATGTTTGATGAATTGGCCATGCTAAGTTGCCCACAGTGTAAGGGGTAAATGTAGGGGAATGGGTCCGGGTGGGTTGCGCTTTGGTGGATCGGTGTGGACTCATTGGGCCGAAGGGCCTGTTTCCACACTGTAAGTAATTTAATCTAAACTCCAAGAGTAAAGCTGCCACTGAGAAAATAAATAATGGAATGCCCCGCTGCCAAGTACATAAGTACTGAGGTGATATTAGTAAAATATTAACATCTGTGAAATAAATATCCGCAAATAATGAATAACGTAAACTAAATTTAAGAAAAGATGAAAGTGAATTTATCAGTAGTACACAGCAGCTTTCAAGAATCACTAATTGCCTAGGATTATCAGGTTTGACTTGGAGTATCAAAGAATGAAAGACTGACCGCCAGGACCCCACGGAAAGCAATCAAGGAACTAAAGCTGAGAGAAGTTTTGTAAATTGTTGTTCAATTTTTTTTCAATTGTTATGGTGGGTGATTAAAATCGAATAATAATTAAGAATCATTGAATGAGGTGATGAAGAATTTGGTTATGTTCCAATTGCATTGGGAAGATGATACATGGTGGGCAGAGACTCCTTCCAGCATCTGTGGAGAGAGTGCAGAGCTAACATTTTAGGTCCAGTGACCCTTCAGGACTGTTCTGAAGAAATGCCACTGGACATGAAATAGTAACTGTTCTTCCTCTCAACAGATGTTGCCAGACTTGTTGAATTTCTCCAGCTATTTCTGATTTTGTATTAGATCTCCAGCACCAGAGTTCTTTGTTTTATTCACTTCTGGTCCAGTGCTCATCTAGAATTGTCAATTCTAATAACCTCATATTGTGCTGTGGGCAATATTGTGGACTGTGGACTTTGGCACTGTGTGCTGTTAGATACTAGTCCTTGTTGTCACATTGCTGCCTTCAGGTGAAGGCTGTGGGCCATGTTCTGCTTTTGTCTTCCCCATGACCACAATATTGTTAGCAATGTAAATACAACTGAGTACATTCTCAATAATCTATCCATGTGTAGTTGAAATTTACTTTGTCTAATTGATTGCTCAAATTGCAACTGCCAAAAACTGTTGCATCCAAATACAGTCCTAAATATTCTTGGAGTTGTTCAGCTAAATGGGCAGACTAATATTCATGTTTCACACCCAGCTTTGGAAAGAATCTTGCTGGAGAAAATTTCAGAGCTTCAACATTTTTCAAGAGAAAAGTTGAGGTACCAGTCATTAAGGCATACGCATGCAGTGATATTTCTCTTTAAAATACATGTGCTGGAGCTACACCAATTTTCATGCTGGTTCACTTTCCAAATTAAACTATTTCACTTCAACTTGTTCAGTGCCACATAAAGCTTCTCTTGAGTGTGCAAACTGCATTTCTTTGGAGGATCATTACATGGACTTGCATCGATACAATACTATCTCTGTCTAGGTAAAGACATTTGAACTTATTGGCTGATTGCACTGTATCAAATGTCATTTGTCCAGCACAATGCACATGCGTTGATCTCATGAACTGTGACTGACCTGAGGTAGGCAGTCTTGCCACTGCTGGACTGTTGATACCTATGAAACAGAAGACTTCAGAAAGCCAAGTGAGTATGCACAGCGACTCTACAGTGTGGTTCTGCTGGGAAACAGTGATCCATCAAATGCTGTACAAAGCTCTCTCATCAGCTGTACCATAAAGTGCCACTTTCTAAAGTACATGTTAGAAATTGTGCTGGTAATATGTTGGTGTTAGCTGCCATGTTGATTTTAGCTTTTTGAGTGTGTTGTCCTGGTTTTTCAGGAGATGTGATGTTAATGTTTCTAAAACCTCTGATCACCTTATATTGTTTCTATACTGGTTCTTGTCTTAGAAGATCCCAAGAATAGAGTTCTGAACATCTTCCTTGCTGTTGGCAATTAGCTGCTTCATATAATTAAAACTTGCAATATTTCAATGAATTTAGGGTGTAGGTTTGCTCGCTGAGCTATAGGTTTGATATCCAGACGTTTCATACCTGGCTATGGAACATCATCAGAGGCGACCTCCAAGTGAAGCGAAGCTGTTGTCTCCGGCTTTCTATGTATATGTTTGTCCTGGATGGGTTTCCTGGGGTTTGTGGTGATGTCATTTCCTGTTCATTTTCTGAGGGGTTGTTAGATGGTATCTAGATCTATGTGTTTGTTTATGGCGTTGTGGTTGGATCTAGATACCATCTATCAACCCCTCAGAAAACAAACAGGAAATGACATCACCACAAACCCAGCAACCCCATCCAGGACAAACATATAAATAGAAAGCAGGAGACAACAGCTTCGCTTCACTTGGAGGTCGCCACTGATGAGATTGCCTAGCCAGGTAATGAAACATCTGGATATCAAACCTACAACTCAGTGAGCAAACCTACACCCTTAACCTCAACCTGAACTACAAACTTCCACAAACATTGCAAAAATTTCAATGAACGATCAGGAATATCCAGAAAAGACCTAAATGGTTCTTAAAGATCTGCGCAAGATAAAAATAATTTAGGATTAACTGTGTTATATAGACAGTAACCCTAAATGTCTACTGACCGGTAAAACATTGAGATTCCCAGAAGGCATACAATAAAGTGCAGCATCTCAGGCTATTGTAGGAAGTGAAAGCTCATGGTTTCAAGGTAAAGATTGATAGAAGATTGTTTGGCTTATATGAAGCACAAAGTAGGCATAAATATATCTTTTTAAAGTTGGCAAGATGTAAGAAAAATGCCACAGGGTTCATTGCTGGGACCTCAAACTGTTTCAAATTTATATAAACTACTTAGATGAAGGGACAGGAGGTGTGGTTGCTAAATTTGCTAATGACATAAACATAGTTTGGAAAGTGGTTATTTTCTAATCAAACTGTTCAGAGATGTTATCTCACAATGCTGTGAAGAAGACAAAAAGCTAATAGATATGTTAAATGGGTAGACAAACATCTGTCAAATGAAGTATATTATCTAAATAGTGACAAATTGTTGAGCTGCAGAATGACTTATGTATCTGAGTGCCTGAATTATAGAAGGCCAGGATGTAGATTCAGAAAATAATTAATGAAGCTCATATCATGCCATTATTTACTGTGAAGGGAATTGAGTCCAAAGGTTGGGCACTGGCAACAGCACATCAGGACATGACTTGTGGATTTATAGTCATAGAGATGTATAGCATGGAAACAGACCTTTCGGGTCCAACTCATCTGTGCTGACCAGATAAACTAAATTAATTTAGTCCCATTTGCCAGCATTTGGCCCATATCCCTCTAAACCCTTTTTATTCATACACCCATCCAGATGTCTTTTAAATGTTTGGAATTGTACCAGCCTCCACCATTTCCTCTGACAGCTCATTCCATACAAACACCACTCTCTATGTGAAAAAGTTGCCCCTTGGGTAATTTCTCCAATCCTCTAATATACACCCTGACCCTTCTCATCAATGGATGTTCCTCATCCTTCACTTCTCCTGGAGATCATGCAATCTTTTTTCTTACTCAGTCATCTCAGAAGGAAAAGCCAGTAAAACCTGTGAATGAGACGTAGATGGAGTTGTATTTTGATAAATGTGAGGAAATACATTTTGGTAATGCAAATCAGGGTAGGCATATGAATTAATGGGAGGGCCCTGGGGATTGTTGCTATCCAAAAGAGACTCAAGGGTGCAGGTACACTGTTTCTTGAAACTGAAATGGCATGTAGAGAGGGTGGTGAAGAAGGTGTTTGGCATGCTTGCCTTCATTGGCCATAAATTGAGTCCAGGAGTTGGGATGTTCTGTTGCAGCTGGAGAGGAAGTTGGTGAGGTCACTTTTAGAATACTGCATACAATTCTGGTCACCCTTATATAAGAAAGCTGTTGCTAAACTTGAGAGGGTGCAGAAAAAGATTTATAAGGATATTGCTGGGACTGGAAGATTTGAGTTATAGGAAGAGGCTGAATAGACTGCAGCTTTTTTCTCTGGAGCATCGGAGACTGAGGCTTGATCTTATAGAGGTTTATAAAATCGCGTAGGGTATAGAAAGGGTGAATAGTCAAGGTTTTTTTTACATAAGGTGGGGGAGTCTAAAGCTAGAGAGCATGGTTCAAGCTGAGAGAGTAAGGATTTAAGAAGGACATGAGGGGCAACTTGTTCATGCAGCGGGTGATGCATGAACAAAACCAAATGCCAGAGGAAGTGATGAAGGCTTGTACAATTCCATTTAAAATTCACCTGGATGGGCACATGAATAGGAAGAGTTTAGAGGGATATGGGCCAAATGTAGGCAAATGAGACTAGGTCAGATTAAGATGTCTGCTTGGTGTGAACAAGTTGGACTGAAAGGTCCAACTCTATGAATCTATGATTTAAATGGACCAATTGGTCCAATAAAATCCAATACTTCAAAATGGAGCTCCAGAATGACTAATACCTTCACTTCTAAAGATTTTTTTAAACTAGCTTTTACTTCCAGGATTTCTGGAGTTGCAGAAATGTGGAATTTTTATAATGCAGAAGGAGACCATTTGGCCCATCACTGCGCACATCCCTATGCACCACCGAAAAATTCCTAATATCTTTTTGAGGCATTCACCTTGCAATTCATGCTCCGTATTGGGTTTGTTCTCCTTCCCCCTTGTTCTATGGTATTTTCATGGTGCCTTCTTCCCAATAAATTCTCATCTACTAAAGTCCACCCTGCAAATGAAACTTGATTGGAAGATTGCATTTAACACCATTTGCAATACCACAGGAGCTAGGCAGAGTACTTTGTACAGCATTGGTCTCCTTATTTAAGGAAGGACATTAGTATGTTGGGTGCAGTTTGGAAAAAGGTTACAAAGCTATTATAAAACAAAGAACTGCAGGTGCTAGAGATCTGTAACAAACGGAAACAGAAATTGCTGGAGAAACTCAGCAGGTTTCATCATCTGTAGAGAGAAAACAGAGTGAAAGTTTGAGTCTGGTGACCTTTCTTCAATTTTTAAAACAGAATGACCTAAAATTTTCATTAAAAGTGAGTGCAATAATCTGGTCATTGGAAGCTGCATCATCACAAGAAAATAAAATTAATTTTCAGTCTTTTGAGTGAGGTTGAACAAGGAGACAGATTGTGTTCAGAACATTATTCCCATTTTTATTTACTGCTCTGCTTTCCATTCACACTAAGCATATAAATGATGAGCAATTCTCTGACTTCATCTAGTATCAATGTTATTAATTACTTTAGGTTACTTCCTGGAACTTGTTGCTTAGCTTGCAGCCATATCTTTGATGCCGCATACCTAATCCACTTCTTAGTAATCAGATTTGATGACAGTGATGTGATATGTGAAGAAGCTCTCTAATTGCTGTAGTAATAGCTAACCACCTTTAGTCCAATCCCTCCAGCACTTACGATCTAGTCAATTTTCTGATAACTTTGATGCATTGCACTATCCTCTGAACAGCAGATCAAATTTATTATTGGTATTCCAATTACATATCTGATATATATTGCTTATTCTGTACACCTCTATCACATGAAGCATTGCATTTTACGGTTAGCCTCAAGGGTGACATATAAATACTTAAAAAAAGTTTATGTCACAGTTGCTAATGATTTTCTCAAATTCTGTAGTGCTGAACAACAACACATTATAACTATAAAGGTACAGAGCATGTAAATGAAATGTAAAGAAAGAGAGAGCATAACATCCGATACCAAATTTCTTTGAATGCTACAAAGTAACTTGAGAAATCAATAAAACAAAACTGAGCAATTAAACTATAGAAAATCCTTTTGAATATCCTTTCATGTTGCTTTCTTCACTAAACTGTGTACTTTATCCATGTAATTCTGTACATAATTGCATCACAAACAAAATTCACAAGCATAATAATGCTATCTACGCAACTGTATTTTATGACTTGCTAGTCATGGGTTTCTTGTCAAATTTCTGATCATATATGAATTATTGCCTGAAACTCTCTGAAATTCCCAGTCACCGCCTTATCTGAGGAAATTGACAGGTTGTTGGTCTAAGTGGTCACTAGCATTGAGAAGGTCTAGAATAATACTCCCAAATGTTTTCTCATCGAGATCCTATTTTGAACGTTGAAAATTATTTGATCCCAGAGTGATGTTGTGGTGTTGTGTAAGGATCTGAAAGGAGTACTGTTGAGGAATGCATTAAGCACTGCCCAATATGGTGACATCTCATGCACTTGAGCAAGAGAACAGCATTGGACCGCAAAGCAGTAAGGCTGCTAATATCAAGGTTCCCCTCATTATCTTAGTAACAAAGTCTATTATAATGATGTAACTTGTACCTAGTTGCTGTCATGCATATAATTGAAATCTTGCTGAAGAGAAGAGTCTCTTCTCATTAGACTACCAAGTGTTTTTCCCCTTGCACATTCGACCACCTAGGCCCTGTGGATCCAATTAGCCCTTACTCCATGATGAACTGCGTTGAGGTCCCCAACGCCTTATTTTCACTATGGATTTTTGCTTCCCCGGTCCCCAACGCCTTATTTTCACTATGGATTTTCGCTTCCCCGGTCCCCAACGCCTTATTTTCACTATGGACATCCAGTCCCTGTACACCTCCATCCCCCATCACGAAGGGCTCAAAGCCCTCCGCTTCTTCCTTTCCCGTCGCACCAACCAGTACCCTTCCACTGACACCCTCCTTCGACTGACTGAACTGGTCCTCACCCTGAATAACTTCTCTTTTCAATCCTCCCACTTCCTCCAAACTAAAGGAGTTGCCATGGGCACCCGCATGGGCCCCAGCTATGCCTGCCTCTTCGTAGGATATGTGGAACAGTCCATCTTCCGCAACTACACTGGCACCACCCCCCACCTTTTCCTCCGCTACATCGATGACTGTATCGGCGCTGCCTCGTGCTCCCACGAGGAGGTTGAACAGTTCATCAACTTTACTAACACCTTCCATCCCGACCTGAAATTCACCTGGACTGTCTCAGACTCCTCCCTCCCCTTCCTAGACCTTTCCATCTCTATCTCGGGCGACCGACTCAACACAGACATCTATTATAAACCGACTGACTCCCACAGCTACCTGGACTACACCTCCTCCCACCCTGCCCCCTGTAAAAGCGCCAGCCCATATTCCCAATTCCTTCGTCTCCGCCGCATCTGCTCCCAGGAGGACCAGTTCCAACACCGCACAGCCCAGATGGCCTCCTTCTTCAAGGACCGCAGATTCCCCCCAGACGTGATCAACGATGCCCTCCACCGCATCTCCTCCACTTCCCGCTCCTCCGCCCTTGAGCCCCGCTCCTCCAACCGCCACCAAGGCAGAACCCCACTGGTTCTCACCTACCACCCCACCAACCTCCGCATACAATGTATCATCCGCCATCATTTCCGCCACCTCCAAACGGACCCCACCACCAAGGATATATTTCCCTCCCCTCCCCTATCAGCGTTCTGCAAGGACCACTCCCTTCGCGACTCCCTCATCAGATCCACACCCCCCACCAACCCAACCTCCACCCCCGGCACCTTCCCCTGCAACCGCAGGAAATGTAAAACTTGCGCCCACACCTCCACACTCACTTCCCTCCAAGGCCCCAAGGGATCCTTCCATATCCGCCACAAGTTCACCTGTACCTCCACACACATCATCTATTGCATCCGCTGCACCCGATGTGGCCTCCTCTATATTGGGGAGACAGGCCGCTTACTTGCGGAAAGCTTCAGAGAACACCTCAGGGACGCCCGGACCAACCAACCCAACCACCCCGTGGCTCAACACTTTAACTCTCTCTCCCACTCCACCGAGGACATGCAGGTCCTTGGACTCCTCCACCGGCAGAACATAACAACATGACGGCTGGAGGAGGAGCGCCTCATCTTCCGCCTGGGAACCCTCCAACCACAAGGTATGAATTCAGATTTCTCCAGTTTCCTCATTTCCCCTCCCCCCACCTTGTCTCAGTCGGTTCCCTCAACTCAGCACCGCCCTCCTAACCTGCAATCCTCTTCCTGACCTCTCCGCCCCCACCCCACTCCGGCCTATCACCCTCACCTTGACCTCCTTCCACCTATCCCACCTCCATCGCCCCTCCCCCAAGTCCCTCCTCCCTACCTTTTATCTTAGCCTGCTTGGCTACTCTCTCTCATTCCTGATGAAGGGCTTATGCTCGAAACGTCGAATTCTCTATTCCTGAGATGCTGCCTGGCCTGCTGTGCTTTGACCAGCAACACATTTTCAGCTGTGATCTCCAGCATCTGCAGACCTCATTTTTTACTGCGTTGAGGATGCATCAGCTATAGTGTGGTGTTCTAGGACTGTGAGCATGGAGAGGGGATTGGGGGGAGGGTGAGTAGATTTGCAAGAGTGAAGGGTTTAGAGATTTGCAAGGGTGAAGTGGGGATGGGAGATTTCAGTGGGAAGTGTGAGATTGAGCATAATAGCAGGTGTTTAGATTGCAAAGTTTACAAAAACACTCTACCTTTTCAAAGTTTATTTTGCAGCAGGAATCAGGCTCAGGTGATGCTGGTTAGGCAGGGCCTACTAATAGAAATGAAATGCGAGGACTTACAGAGACCTTAATAGCCTTTGCTGCCCCAGAGCTTGCAGTTCAAAGATTGCATCTCATTGCCCCACCAAGAGGTCCTGATCCACATTTGGGAAGAGTATGGTGCTGGAAAAGCACAGAAGGTCAGGCAGCATCCGAGAAGCAGGAGAATCTAAGTTTTGGAAATTTTCATGTACGTACCTACTTGACCATTCCAGAACCTTCTCCTGGCCTCTGGAACTGCTGCGACACAATTAGCCACATGGCTACTCCAGCCACAACCGCTGCAGCAAATTATGACATCACTTCCATTCCCGCTGCTCCACAGCCCGCAGCCACTGCCAACCACGCTGCTTCTGTGACCATCGTCCAGATAACTACCTCCACGATCACCGGGAAGTCGACCACCTCCACAATCACTGGGAAGATGACCACCTCTGCAATCACTGGGAAGATGACCTCCTCCGCAATCACTGGGAAGATGACCTCCTCCACGATAACTGGGAAGATGATCACCTCCACGATCACCGGGAAAGTGACCACCTCCTCAATCACCGGGAAGATGACCTCCTTCGCGATCACCGGGAAGGTGACCACCTCCTCGATCACCGGGAAGATGACCTCCTCAGTGATCACCGGGAAGATGACTTTCTCCGTGATCACCGGGAAGGTGAAAACCTCAAATACCGGGAAGGTGACCACCTCCTCGATCACCGGGAAGATGACCTCCTCTGCGATCACCGGGCAGGTGACCACCTCCTCGATCACCGGGAAGATGACTTTCTCTGTGATCACCGGGAAGGTGACAACCTCCTCGATCACCGGGAAGGTGACCTTCTCTGCGACCACCGCAGCTAGATCCACTGCCACCGGCACTGACATGATATATTAACCTGATGAAGGGCTTATGCCCGAAATGTTGATTCTCCTCCTCCTCAGATGCTGCCTGACCTGCTATGCTTTTCCAGCACCACACTCTCGGCTCTGATCTCCAGCATCTGCAGTCCTCACTTTCTCCACATTTAGGAAAGTATGATCTAGAAGTTGGTCATTCACAGTGTGTGTCAGGACAAATGGACTGTAAACTCCATCCATTAATAGTAAATTACTAGGATGCCGACATCCCTGAGTTAATAAATGTTCAAAAATTTAAGTAACCAGTATTTGTTTTTGCAAATTGCTCTCACACACAGAAATGTCTCACTTTTCGAAATAATATTCCCTCTTTTGGCTTATCTTTAAAACAATTCTGAAAATCTAGATGACTTCCTCAGAAGTGAGTGTTACTCTGAAGTTATCAGTTCTAACCAAGAAACCTCATGGTACCCAGGCAGCAAGCTATTATGTAAGTCATATCAGTGATCATATTTCAAGATTAACTTTTAAACTGAATGTTCGACGTATTTATGTCCCAAAGAGAATATGTAAGTGCATAGCTACTGCAAATCTTTTATTTTCTCTTGATTTCAGTTAAGTTTGTTTCCTGGTCAATATAGCTGACTGGCAGCAAATAGCCTACACCATGATATAATAGCATCTGCCATCTTAAATCCTTTGAAAAATCAGAAGCGATAAGCAAAACATCGCAGCAAGTTAATACCTATTGGCACAAGTTCTCTGTTCCAGTTCTCTGAATTTCCTACATTTATTAAGATTTGGGTCAGTAAAGATTTGTAGAAAGAGGGAGCTGTGGGAATGGGTGCTGATACCAAATCCAAGAAATTGCCAAATACATAAAATGCAGGAAAAAAAAATGAGGTTGCAAGGAACAGAACTATTAGTAATACCATTTAAAGAATTGCTTGGGAGTAAGTTAAATGGTAAGGAACAATGAGAGAAATTCTATGCTGGTGGTTTCCACATGTAAGATGTGTACTTGTCTTTCAGTTGTGACCGGAGAGGTAGGTGAAGTAGAGAAAGCATCAAAGAAGCAAATAAGTTGTTCACAGACGCAGCAAGAAGAAAAGAATCCATGCAGGAGGCCTTATCCACATGAGGGTATTCTTCACCTAATCCAGAAACTCACCTAATCCATTTATACTTTATTAATGTTGTGGAGGTATCTGTGCTGGACTGGGGTGGACAAAGTTGAATACCACACAACACCAGGTTATAGTCGTTGTGGACTTGTTGAGTCAAGTGACCTGTTTCCACACTGTAGGGATTCTATGATAGGTCCAACAGGTTTATTTGAAAGTACAAGGTTTTGGAGTGCTGCTCCTTCATCAGTCTTAACCTTTGTAGTTGTATCTCGCTATTGATTGCAGCACTGAAAGCCACGTCAGTGTAGGCGGTGGCACCATATAGAAGTCCGCTATCCTGACAAAGCCGCATGCATTGTTCTTGCTGCTTCACCTTGCTCAGTGTGAACACAATGAACTCTCTCTCCTGGCAATGAAGGATCTGTCCCCTTGCCAATGCAGCAGGGGGTGTTGTAGTCATTTTTTTCCAGCTTAGAAAGATCCTAACATAAGAAACTCCTTCATCAGGAGCAGCGCTCCAAAAGCTAGTACTTCCAAATAAACCTGTTGGACTATAACCTGGTGTTGTGTGGTATTGTACTCCATTAAGGAAGTGCTCAGAAAAGTTTGCCACCTCTTGCAACCAGACTTCAGACTCAGGGAGAGCGAGAGAAGAGCTGCCAGTGATTATGAAGGTAGCTGTGGCCATGCGTTTCTTCATGTTAGGATCTTTCTAAGCTGAAACAAATGTCTACAGTACCAATATTTTTCAGCTTGCCTTCCCCTGCTGCATTGGCAAGGGGACAGATCCATCATTGCCAGGAGAGAGAGCTCATTGTGTTCACACTGAGCAAGGTGAAGCAGCAAGAACAATGCATGCGGCTTTGCCAGGATAGCAGACTTCTATATAGTGCCACCGCCTACACTGACGTGGCTTTCAGTGCTGCAATCAATAGTGAGATACAACCTCAAACGTTAAGACTCAATAATTATATGGTTGATTGTTGATTTAATATGTCAGGCAGGGATCACATGTTCAATGCTGAAATGAGATGCGTCAAAGAGCAGAATATTGGGGTGTTCATGTAATAACTCTGCCATTTCGACTGGTGAAATAACAGCAACTGCAAAATAACAATTTTATACCAACCTGGACAAACCATCCAGTATTCCTGATGAAGGGCTCTGGCCCGAAACATCGAATTTCCTGTTCCTTGGATGCTGCCTGACCTGCTGTGCTTTAACCAGCAACACATTTTCATCCAGTATTCCATACAAACCTCAAAAGCCTGCCTTGTGGATTCATCTGCCTGTACAAACCTCTGGTGCGGCTGCACTTGGAGTACTGCGTACACTTCTGGTCACCGCATTATAGGAGGGATGTGGCAGCATTGGAAAGGGTGCAGGGAAGATTTACCAGAATATTGCTTGGTATGGAGGGAAGGTCTAAGGAGGAAAGGCTGAGGTACATGAGGCTGTTTTCGTTAAGAGAGAAGGTTGAGAGGTGACTTAATAGAGGCATACAAGATGACCAGATGATTAGATAGGGTGGACAGTGAGAGCCTTTTTCCTCAGATGGTGATGGCTAACACGTAGGGACATAGCTTTAAAAAGAGGAGTGCTGGACATAGCTCAGATGTCAGAGGTAGGTTCTCTACTCAGAGAGTAGTTGGGATGTGGAATGTACTGCCTGCAACAGTAGATCACTCGCCAACTTTAAGGGCATTTAAATAGTTATTGGATAACTATATGGATGACAATGGAATAGTATAGGTTATATGGGCTTCAGGTTGGTTTCACAGATTGGCGCAACATAGAGGGCTGAAGGGCCTGCTCGATGTTCTATATTGTTCTATCTTGTGTTTAGTGCAGCAATGCAGTTCCACACGGGTGATTGCAGCAAGGCTGGTGGGTAACTACAGTACTGCCTTTCAGTGGAGAAAACTGCAGATAGTCTTACTGGACAACCTTGAGCAAGTTGCACCCTTAAAAGCCTGGCCTCAATCTCCAACACTTTGTCTAGTGATAGCTAGCGGGAACTGGAAAGCTCTCATTCTGAGAGAGGACAATAGCTTTGAGTTTCATGAGGTGCAGCACCTCAGCCATCCTAGCAATCTACCAGAGGGGTTACTGTTCTCCTGTGAGACATCGAGAGCCTCTGTGATGATAACAGTACTTGGCATCAGGCTGAGTTCTTGTGACCTTGGTCTGAGGGTTTACTACAGCACTCAGGCATTGCCTGATTTCTGTTTTAACTACAATGAAAGCTGAGATACTGGCCATCAGATATTGCGCCAACATTCTCATGGATTTCACTTCCAGTCCTTCCTGGAAAGGGTGGACTCCAAGTTTTGCCCAAAGCCCAATACCAAGATTCTGCCAAGCTCTTTGACAGAGGCAGTTCCACCAATACATTAAGCTTCTCCATGATGAGAATTTAGGAGGCATGATTAGTAAGTTTGGGGTTGACATTAAAATTGATGATATAGTCGACAATAAAGGAAGTTATCTAAGATTACAAAGAGTTCTTGATCAATTCAGCCAATGGGCTGATAAATGGCAGATAGTTTAATTTGGATAAATGCAAAGTATTGCATTTGATAAAGCAAAAAAGGGCAGGACTTATTTGGTTAATGGTAGGAGCCAGCGTAATGTTGTAGTACTGAGAGACCTAAAGGGCCTGGTATATAGTTCTTTGAAATTTTACAGATTTAAAAGGGACCCAAGTGGCAATGTTTTCACACAGAGGGTGGGTTATATGTGGAATAATCTGTCAGAAGAAGCGATAGATGCAGGTACAGTTATAACATCTAAAAGATATTTGGATTGTTTCACGAATAGGAAAGGTTAGAGGAATAGGGGCCAAACGCAGGCAAGTGGAACTAGTTTAGTTTGGGAAAATTTGTTGGCATTGACAAATTGGACCGACGGGTCTGTTTTCGTGCTGTATGTCTCAATGTGCATACATCCATCATCTCTCTTCTCTCCAACTCCTCATTCCAGTCCTCTGCAGTAGAACTCGTGCACGATCTTGTCCTCCAGAGAACTGGCACTCACTCTTCCCTCACCAGCATGGCTGCAGGCCACTTGTACCAGGTCACTCACTGTAGCTGTGGTACACGTATGTACCATGCCAGTATCTAAGAAGTAATAGTATTTCTCCATTATCAATGTCTTGCTACACTTGGCCTTCAAGCTCTTACACTCCTGCCTGCGCATGTGGCATTTGTTCTTAGTACCTGAACAGCCAAAGGCAGGAAGCTCAGATTGTAGTGAAGGAATGATGCAGGGGGTTGGAAGACAGGGCACTAAGGAAGTAACTATTGAGTAATTCATAGCTTCCAGGTTATATGGTGAGGAGAAATGTCAGAAGAAGGTGGTTGAGGTAAAAACATATCATCACCTTTAGTGATGACCACTCCAATGAGCCGGTCTCAGCTTACCTGATACTTAAACCTTAAACTAAGCTTACATTGCCTTTCTACTGTTCTATCCCTTTGCATTCCTGGGTCTTGAATAAACTTTAACTCATCCAAAACTCCATTGGCGACGTAACCCGTTCACATCATGTTTGATGCACTGGCTTCCAGTCAAAAATGGCTCAATTACAAATGATACATCGGTGAAATGGATTTCAAAAATTATATATTTCATTGTCTGAGAGAAATTGTGACTTCAACAGAGAATACAGATTGTAACTCAAATAAAGCATTCATCAGTATGCGTCAGTACCAAAGAAAATAGTCCATGGTAGCCATTATCTCCGTAACAAGATCTTAAAATGTGTTTGGAATATTTTCCATGGATTGTAAATTGTGTTAATTTTCATTATTAATTTCAGATTCCATATTCCAATAAAAGAGGGAATTTACCTGGCATTGTCAGCAAATGTACACATGAAAACAAATTTACATTTAAAGAAATGCAACATGTAATTTCAGAATTCACAAGGCAATCATTAATATTGAAATGAATTCTTACTCAGATATTCAAAGTTTGTGCGAAGATTTGTAGCTCGGGTGCTTGTTGTAGTGGTTCTGTTCGCTGAGCTGGAAGTTTTTGTTGCAAACGTTTCGTCCCCTGGCTAGGAGACATCATCAGTGCTGTGGAGCCTCCTGCGAAGCGCTTCTTTGATGTTTCTTCCGGCATTTATAGTGGTCTGTCCTTGCCGCTTCCGGGTGTCAGTTTCAGCTGTCCGCTGTAGTGATTGGTATATTGGGTCCAGGTCGATGTGTCTGTTGATGGAATTTGTGGATGAATGCCATGCCTCTAGGAATTCCCTGGCTGTTCTCTGTCTGGCTTGCCCTATGATAGTAGTGTTTTCCCAGTCGAATTCATGTTGCTTGTTGTCTGAGTGTGTGGCTACTAGGGATAGATGGTCGTGTCGTTTCGTGGCTAGTTGGTGTTCATGTATGCGGATTGTTAGCTGTCTTCCTGTTTGTCCTATATAGTGTTTTGTGCAGTCCTTGCATGGTATTTTATAAACTACATTAGTTTTGCTCATGTTGGGTATTGGCTCCTTTGTTCTAGTAAGTTGTCTGAGCGTGGCTGTTGGTTTGTGTGCCGTTATGAGTCTTAGGGGTCGCAGTAGTCTGGCTGTCAGTTCTGAAACACTCCTGATGTATGGTAGTGTGGCTAGTCCTTTTGGTTGTGGCATGTCCTCGTTCCGTGGTCTATCTCTTACGCATCTGTTGATAAAGTTGCGCGGGTATCCGTTTTTGGGCCAAAAACGGATACCCGCGCAACTTTATCAACAGATGCCTAAGAGATAGACCACGGAACGAGGACATGCCACAACCAAAAGGACTAGCCACACTACCATACATCAGGAGTGTTTCAGAACTGACAGCCAGACTACTGCGACCCCTAGGACTCATAACGGCACACAAACCAACAGCCACGCTCAGACAACAACTTACTAGAACAAAGGAGCCAATACCCAACATGAGCAAAACTAATGTAGTTTACAAAATACCATGCAAGGACTGCACAAAACACTATATAGGACAAACAGGAAGACAGCTAACAATCCGCATACATGAACACCAACTAGCCACGAAACGACACGACCATCTATCCCTAGTAGCCACACACTCAGACAACAAGCAACATGAATTCGACTGGGAAAACACTACTATCATAGGGCAAGCCAGACAGAGAACAGCCAGGGAATTCCTAGAGGCATGGCATTCATCCACAAATTCCATCAACAGACACATCGACCTGGACCCAATATACCAATCACTACAGCGGACAGCTGAAACTGACACCCGGAAGCGGCAAGGACAGACCACTATAAATGCCGGAAGAAACATCAAAGAAGCGCTTCGCAGGAGGCTCCACAGCACTGATGATGTCTCCTAGCCAGGGGACGAAACGTTTGCAACAAAAACTTCCAGCTCGGCGAACAGAACCATTACTCAGATATTTTAACCTTTTTCAAAACACCTAAATTGAAGTTTGTTAATATGGTTAGATGTCTTCACACACCAAAATTTGTCACATTCAGACCAGACAGCCTCAATTCATTAAGGTTTCAGATGAGATAGTTGGAATTGTTAAGCTCACAGGTGAAGAGGGATGAACTGACTCTCCTTCTTTACTCACCCATGGTTGGCTGCCACAAAGTTCACTTCAAAATGATCCCTTCTATTGTAGACTGCTTTCACCCAGATCACATGAACTTATGTTTTGAAAGCCAAATTTACCAAGCCTTGTGGCGTTCATAAGAAGCATGAGTTTACTTCATGACTAACGCAACAGACATACACAGAGAGTCGAATCGGTGGTGAATTGAAAGAAAGTAAAGCTTTAAGAAAAGGTTACATGGATCAGCCTCTGAATTGTTTGTGAAGAGCAGATAATTGAAAATTGCAGCTATTGCAGTGAAGGTGACTGGTAGTGTTGTTGATAGGTTTCATGATCCTTAGTTTTGTAAATTGGTTTAGATTTGATTGTTCTGCTTCCTTTCAACAATAATTGAATTCCAGCATTTAAGTTTCAAAAAAGACTTTTTGGTGACCTATTTGAGAGAGGGCAACATCAGGGTAACTAGGGGATAGTTATTTGACTGTGACCTTTCTGAGAAAGAAAAACTCCATTAGAAGGATGTATTATCTGTGGATAACTATGGAAGGTAAGGTTGGTATCAAGCTGAAGAAAAGAAATGTACGATGCTGCAAAGAATAGTGATAGAATAGATGATTGGAAAAGTTTCAAAATCCAACAAAAGCAACATTCTAACAATACTACTGAAGACTTGTGTACAGAACCTGCCACTCCTCTAGCCAAGCTGTTCCAGTACAGTTACAACACAATGTGGAAATCTGCCCAGGTATATCCTGTATACAAAATGCAGGACAAATCCAACTCACTTAATTATTACCCTATCAATCTATTCTCAATTGTAAGTAAAGTGACAGAAGGTGTCATCAAAAGTGCTGACACTATTGTTGTGCTGTAACTGTATTGGAACAGGTTGGCAAGGGGAGTGGCAATTTCTGGACACAAGTCTTCAGTATTATTGTCAGAACGTTGTTTTTGCTGGATTTTGAAACTTGCCTTATCTTCTGCAGAATTGTACGTTTCGTTTCTTCAGTTTGATACCAACCTTACCTTCCATAGTTGTCCACAGATAAGGCATCCTTCTCGTGGAGCTTTTCTTTCACAATAGTGCTGTCAAGCAGCATCTTAGATTAGATTAGATTAAATTACTTACAGTGTGGAAACAGGCCCTTCGGCCCAACAAGTCCACACCGACCCGCCGAAGCGCAACCCACCCATACCCCTACATTTATCCCTTATCTAACACTACGGGCAATTTAGCATGGCCAATTCACCTGACCCGCACATCTTTGGACTGTGGGAGGAAACCAGAGCACCAGGAGGAAACCCACGCAGACACGGGGAGAACGTGCAAACTCCACACAGTCAGTCGCCTGAGTCGGGAATTGAACGCGGGTCTCAGGCGCTGTGAGGCAGTAGTTCTAACCACTGTGCCACCGTGCCACACATCTACTCAGCTATAACTTGCTCAGTGATGCCCAATTTGGGTGCTGCCAGGACCACTCAGCTGCTGACCTCATTACAGCTTTGGTTCAAACATGGACAAAAGAGCTGGATTTCAGAGGTGAGGTGAGACTGGTAGCCCATGACATCCAGACTGCATTTGACAGAGTATAGCATCAAGGACCTCCAGTGGGAATCAGGGGGCAAACACTCCACTGGGTAGAGCTGTACCTAGCAAATAGGAAGATGGTTGTGGTTATTAGAGGTCAGATATCTCATCCCCAGGACATCTCTGCAGAAGTTCCTCAGACTAGTGTCCTGGAACCCAACCGTCTTCTGCTTCTCCATCATAAGGTCAGAAATGGGAATGTTTGCCAATGATTGCACAATGTTCAGCACCCATCATGGCTCCTTTATTTAAACCCATCATTTAAATCCAACAGGATCTGGACAATATCCAGGTTTGGACTGACAAATGGCAAATAACAGTTGCACCACATAAATATCAGAGATTGACCACCTCCAATAAGAGAACATCTAATCACCGCCCGATGACATTCAATGGTGTTACTATCACTGAATAATCAACTATCAACTTCTTGGGGGTTACCATTGATCAAAAGCTCAACTGGACTCACTACATAAACACAATAGCTACAATAATACTAGGATTACTTCAGCAAGTAACTCACGTCTTATTTCCCCAAAGCTCCTTTGCCATCAAGGCACAAGTCAGAAGTATGATGGAATACTCCCCACTTGCCTGGAAACTCCAACATCACTGAAGAAGCTTGACACCACCCAGAACAAAGTAGCCTGCGAGTTTGGTCCAACATCAACAAGCATTGACTCCATCCACCACCAATGCTCAGTAGCAGTAGTATGTACTATGTATGAGTACAGTCGGTAGAAATTCACTAAAGGTCCTCAAACAGCACCTTTCAAACTCATGAGCAATTCCATCTTGACAAAGGCAGCAGATACCACCACCTTCAAGTTCCCCTCCACGCCACTCACCATCTTGACTTGTAAATATGTCGCCATTCCTTCACTGTCGAGTCAAAATCCTGAGATTCCCTCCCTGAGGGCATTGTAAGGCAACCCACAGCAGGAGGACTGCTTAGTTTCAAATGGCAGCACAGCACCACCTTCTCAAGGGCAATTAGGGACAGGCAATAAATGCTGGCCAGCCAGTGATACTCACATGCCACAAGTGTATAAATAATAAAAAAAAGACTTAATGACGGAGAAAGTGAAATATTAGATATAACAATCAACAATTACTTAAACAGAGAATAAATGCTTCTGCAATATATATAAAGACATTTATAGCAAAAATGAACATTGGTCCCTTAGAAGATGAGACAAGAACATTTATATAAGGAAACTAGGAAAGTGAAGAGAGTTTGAACTAGCAACTTGTATAAACATCATCCCGAGACTAAAGGAAAATCAGAAGGAAGGACTTATGAAGATCATGAAAACTTGAGAAAAAATAATTGGAAATCTTATAAAGATTCACAAATACCCCACAAGGATCAGTGCTGGGTCCACTACTTTTTGTCATTTATATAAATGATTTGGATGATAGCATAAGAAGTATAGTTAGTAAGTTTGCTGATGACACCAAAATTGAAGGCATAGTGGACAGTGAAGAAGGTTACCTCAGATTACAATGGGACCTCAATCAGGTGGGCCAATGGGCTGAGAAGTGGCAGATGGAGTTTAATTTCGGTAAATGTGAGGTGCTGCATTTTGGTAAAGCAAATCTTAGCAGGACTTATACACTTAATGGTAGGGTCCTAGAGTGTGTTGCTGAACAAAGAGACGTTGGAATGCAGGTTCATAGCTCCTTGAAAGTGGAGTTGCAGGTAGATAGGATAGGGAAGAAGGTATGCTTTCCTTTATTGGTCAGAGTTTTGAGTCCAGGAATTGGGAGGTCATGTTGCAGCTATATAGGACATTGGTTAGGCCACAGTTGGAATATCGTATGCAATTCTGGTCTCCTTCCTATCGGAAAGATGTTGTGAAACTTGAAAGGGTTCAGAAAAGATTTACAAGGATGTTGCCAGGGTTGGAGAATTTGGAGCAAGAGTGGGCCATCTGACCCTTTGAGCCAGCTCTGCCATTCAGTAAGTTCATAGCTGATCTTTTTGTGGACTTAGCTCCACTTACCCGTACTCTCACAATTTCCCTTAATTTCTTTATTGTTCAAAAAAAATCTTAGTTTTAAAAACATCTACTAAAGTATTGTCAACTCCTTTCCTGGGCAGAGAATTCCATAGATTCACAACCCTCTGGATGAAGAAGTTCCTTCTCAATTCAGTCTTAAATCTGCTCCCCCTAATTTTGAGGCTTTGCCCTCTGCCACCTGCAGTGGAAACATCCTCTCTACTTTTATCTTATCTATTCCCATCATAATTTATGTGTTTCTATAAGATATCCCCTCATTCTTCTAAATTCCAATCAATATAATCCTAGTCTATTCAATCTCTCCTCATAAGCCAAGCTCCTCAACTCTGGAATCAACCTCATGAACCTCCTTTGCACCCCCTCTAGTGCCAGTACATCCCTTCTCAAGTAAGGAGACCACAACTGCTCACAGTACTCCGGGTGTGGCCTCACCAGCACCCTGTATAGCTGCAACATAACTTCTCTGCTTTTAAACTCAATCCCTTTGGCAATGAAGGACAAAATTCCATTTGCCTCCTAATTGCTAATGTCGACCAACTCTCTGTGACTCATTAAAATAAAATTTCAGGTCTTGCACTATGTCCTTGATACATTTGAAGGAGGTTTTGTCTGATCCAGGGATCTGGGTGTATTTGCACATAAATCATAAAGTAAGCATGAAGGTTCAAATGGTAACTGGTAAGGCAAGTGGAATATTGGCCAGGGAGATGACATCTGTCTTGGACCTATTGTGATGGTTGGTGAATGATAGTGGATCAAGGCGATCTTGGAAGCTGGCATTGATGTGTACCATTACCAGCCTTTGAAACCTATCAGAGCCACTGGGCAGTAATCGCTAAGACAGGCTGCTTGATTTTTCTATGGCACCATGATGATATCGGTCTCCTTGAAGCAGGTGGGCATCTCACATCGGAGTAAGGAGAGGTTAAAGATGTCTGCAAATGCTCCTGCCAGTTGGTGCGTGCAGGATCTGAATGCATGGAGGACTCTTTCCGCCTAGTTGCTTTCTGTGCTTTAACCCTGACATATGCTGAACTGACATCTGTGGCAGTGACTGCGGGTACAGGTGCACCCGAGGATGTTGGGGCAAGTGAACATCATTTCACTGACCTTCTTTTCAAAATGAGTGTACAACGCATTGAGTTCATTGGGGAGGGATGCATTGTTGTCAATTCTACTCGATGTCACTTCATTGCCCAGTATATAAGTGTCACATCAGTGGTTCCTTGACCTTTCCTATAATCAGACTGACTAGTTAAATAGGATCCTAATAGAAATGCTGCACTGAGTAGTTCAGAAGGATTTTGGTGAAGATTTTGTGAGAAATGAAGAGGAATGAGATTCTTTTATGATAATTGAAGAATAATGAGTTCCTTTCTGAGCATACTGGGGATAACAGAAATGTCTTTGTATTCTTGCAGGATACTTCCTGGCTCTCACATAAACTTTAATAACTCAATGAGCTTTTTAACCAAGAATTGGCCTCTGGCTTTGTGGAGCTTTATCACTCAACAGCATTTGATTGAATTGTCATTTCTAATAGCATGTAGGGAGCCAACATGAGAACAGCTAAAGGCAACCTATGCAGCTCATTGATTGCTTCTTCTTTGATACATAAAGGCTAATTGAGAATGTGATCAAAGTGTTCTGCATATTCTTCTCAAGTTTGGGCTTTTTCAGTGTTGGCCTATTGAAGATTGGTGATAAATCAATAGACTGGAGCCTGTTGGCAGATTTCACGTCTATATAGAATCTCTCCCGATCTCTGTAGTTTGCCTATGGCTTTCTAGTGTCTTGCATCGCTCTGACCTCATACTGGAGAATTATCTGAATGTTTTGGTGAGCACCTTGTTGATTAATGATGACTGCTGTTGGGGTAAAACCTCTAGAGGCAATGCCTTTCCTGGTATTTGGATTACTTCATTGTTTTTATCAAACTAATCTTGATGCTTACGACAGGTAGGGCCAAGGAACTATAGAGCAATGAAGCACGCTACATCCCTGAATATTTCTCAGTCATCCTCAGCGCAGTAAGGCTGCATTGTCACTAAACACAGATCTCTTGATCTCTTGTCACTAATCTCTTGGTTAAACCTTCATGTCCTGGGGTCATCTTGGGGCAGAGATCTTTCATGTTTAGGTTTGAACTGTTGAGATTGTGGTCAACCTAGCATTCAGTGCCACATGTGATGCTTGTTACATATACAGCCTGACATCCCTCTACTTGGTCATAACATCGGCAAAAGTGAGGACTGCAGATGCTGGAGATTAGAGTCAAGATTAGAGTGGTGCTGGAATTGCACAGCAGTTCAGGCAGCATCTGACGCTGCCTGATAATAGCAGAGCTATTTCAATGCCAATATATGGAACAGGGCTTTTTCAAGATGTCTTGATTCAGTTAGGGAGTGGAAAACTGCTGGCAACTAAGAATACACTTCAGCACAAATTTTCAGCTAGAAGAAGCCACTGCAGTTACAATGGCCAACACCATTTTTATTCTGATGTCCCTCTGCATTCTTTCGCGCAGCAGAGGAGACAGGGCCATTGAATACATTCAACGCTGAGTTGGATAGATGCTTGATCTGTAAAAGAATTGAGGGTTATGAGTAGTGTGTAACACAGTGAAGGTAACACCGACTCAGATCAGCAATGAACTTACTGAATAGCTGAGCAGGCTAATGAGCTGAACAGCCTACTCTTGTCCTTTTTTAAATGAACTTATAAAATTCTGATATATCATGTAATGCATAATTACTATAGACTAAACTGAGTACTCAGTGTTAGTTCAGATGACTTGTTTTTTTTTACTTGCTTGAGTTGTGGTTAGCAATAGCTGATACTAATTGGAGAATGGTTTGAGCATATACAGAAGAACCAATGGCTATCCAGTGGCATAATGGTAATACCCTTGTCTCTGGGCCAGGAGGCTCTGGTTCAAGTCCCACCTGCTGTAGGGCAGTAGAGCAAATCACTGCCAAACAGGAGGGGCCATCAAGGTTGGGTTGGGAAAGAAGAGGGACTTTCAGAGGTAGGGACAAGAGGAAATCTCAAGGTGAATGGTGGCAGGGAATGCAGCAATGACCAACATGGTGATTTCCACAGTGAGGAGCAGGCTGCGATTTTGGGATTCAGGGGCATGGAGGACTGTTGTAGGCCAACTTCAATGTGCCGGGCCTCTACAAGGGACGAGGGAGGTATATGGGAATGGGCTGTTGGTGGAGTCTGAGGTAATGGGGACACGGGGATCTGGAGGAGTACCTGGTCACCAGGTGAGGCTCATTGTACATGTTAGGAGAAAGTGAGGGCTGCGAATGCTGGAGATTAGAGTCAAGAGCGTGTGGTGCTGGAAAAGCACAGCAGGTCACGCAGCATCTGAGAAGCAGGAGAATCAATGGTTTGGGCAGGAGCCTGATGAAGGGCTCCTGTCTGAAATATCAATTCTTTTGCTCCTCGGATGCTGCATGACCTGCTGTGCTTTTCCAGCACCACACACTCTCGACTCATTGCTGATGTTGTCCATTGTAAAGTGTAGTCACAGCCATCACTTTCAAAGTGTGGTAAGAAAATGAATGCGTCAGTACCAGAGTGGGTGGAATCCATGACACTTTCATGGGCAAAAGCATGGAATCCATGTTTGTTGATGCTAGGACACTGAAGGTACAAATGCATGAAACAGGCAATTGCAAACCCCAGCTACATTTAATTTGCGACCATTTAATCACCCATTTGCTATGCATGTGGTGTGAGGGTGCTTGGAGTCAGAAGCTGGTCATTGGCGATTTGAACCATGCCATTGGTGTTCGCATATCGAAAAATGGCATCCCAATGACATTGGAAGTAAGCAGCAATGACATTAAGAAAGGCCAATGCTGACCAAAGGTGCTGCAAGGATGCTATAGGAACTGCACACCATGACTTTGTTATCTGTCATTTAAGTGTAATAGTAGTTTGCACTGAAAGCTGTGCGAAAGTGAATGGTTGGTGTCAGTCTTTGATGGAAGGGGTCTCAGTGTACAGGAGCCACTCCTTTTTTAATGAAAAAGTGTTGTCTCTCAGTCAGCATTGCACCTTCATCAAGTTGCTGCACTTTGAGGCTGAAATTAGATGGATAATGGAGACATGTCCCTCATCATTGGGACACTGTCTGCCTCACTGTATGGACAAATGTGCACAACTCTCATCTGCAGGGTGTGCCACTCAATGACATTCCTGAGATCTAAGAACTCCTTATCTCCTTGTGCTCCCAATGTAGGTCAGTTCCACTGAGTGCCTGATACCCTGCTGCTGGTGGCATGTTGGTCACTCGGGCAAACTACACAAAAAGGACCAGGGCAACAGCGTGATCAGCAGCAGCAGCAGGTGAGTGCAGATGATGAACATCCAGCTCAGAGACAAGATACTGTCACAGAATCCCTCAGGATGTGTGGTGCACCCAGGTCAGTCCTGACTCCATTTCCTTGAGATGAGCGAGGTGCAGGTTCCATATATCCCAGGACATCTGTGGTGGAACTGTGTGACATGCTGGAAGCCTATAGCAATAGGAGTACACCTCTGGCAGCTGTGAAAGTATCAGTGACTTTGAACTTCTATGTGAGTAGTTCAAAGTCTCACAGGTGTGGGATCTCTCAGCCATACATCCATCTGTGCAAGATCTCACTGGTTCACCTCTTTTCCGCATGCTGAGGTCACTGCTGCAGTCAGGAACATAGTGATCTAGGATCACTGCTACCATGTTCTAGAGATGATGGCCCATTACCCCGGTCAGTGCCACAAATGCTAAACCCTGCAGCAGTCTCGTGCACTTGGTATTTTTTGAAGGTCATATGCTTTCCGAAGTTGGTTATTGGGGGACTATGGTCCAACCCCTGACTGATGAGTAGCACATGTATAATGTCAGCTATGCCTTGTCAAGGGCAGTGGTGGAGCAAAGTGTACAGCTGTTAATATGTGATCCTGCTGCTTGGGCGAGCTTGGGGTGGTCCTCCAGAGTAGTCCTGACAGTGTGCAGCATTATCTTACAGCCTGGCCCAGTCCATGAGTTGTGTTTGTGCCCCTGATCGTAAAGTATCCTGCCTGAGGTAAAGCATAGAAGTACAGAAACATCCTCCAAGTGATTCAAAGATGTGCCATGAGGGTTCCTAGGGACTGGCAGATGCTCATGTCTGTGGATATGAGGTGCATGTGGTTGGTGCCCTTGGAGCGTGCTCAAAATGTTGTTGCTCAGTGCTTAACATGAAGGCTCTTTGTAGCAAGCAAAGTGTTGAACCAATGGCAAGCTGGGCTGTTAACAAGCTATTTAACAAGCAATAAAGAGTGTCAATTGGGAGTTTGCTACTCCTTAGAGAGAATCTTGCCACTTTATCTGAGGAAAATAAGGACGTTGTGGCTAGATGATCTCGATTTCAGGATGACCACTTGCCCATTATACCAATCACCTCATTACAGACTATTCGCTCTGAGCCTGGTAAGATTCCATCCAGAGATCTCCTGTTTGTGTAATATTGTAAGAAATGTGCTGGCTAATCAGCAGACTTCAATCAAAATAAAAATTGTAAGAGATTTAAAATGGGCTGTTGAGAGTCAAGATTTCCATCTTCAATAATTTAAACTGACATGGTGTCGGAATAAGCATCTAAGTGCTGCATTTGAGATTTGAATGCTATGATAAAGTGACTGCAGTAGCTGAAAGCTTGCACTAATTTAAATGCAAATTTATGATTCTATTAATTCTATATCATGTTTCATATCTGATGAAACTTTCATTTGCTCAAAACATCTGACTACAGGTATACAGAATCTCTTTTCCTATTCCGCTAATCCACAGAATCCAAACCTCAACATATTGCCGCAGTCCCTTCACCTATATCTTCTCACTGAAAGTATAGATACATCAAAATGCAATTTTACTATAAATATATGCAACTAAAATGTTCAATTACTTCAGCTGGAAATTGAATTCTGTTGAGGCTCTTCAGTATTTTTATCAATAGTCAGGATTTGGCTTCCATGCAAAGTACTTTCCACAATGTATCAATGCAATTAATGTATTGTAACAGCATATCATTGAAACAATTTTAAATTCCAGTGCAAAGTTGCTGAAGTAAAATTTAAGCAATTTAAAAGGACTTGATAAACTACTCTCACAGTTGTTTTGCTTGAGTTGCACGATAACAGAAGTCTGTTGTGTTTCCAGTAGCACACGGCCACAAAGTTCTTTTTTCATGGTTACAGCATGATATAGATCCTGGAGAAAGATTGCTGGTTCATCCGCCATGCTTCAATTTAAGCAAGTACCAATATTAAACTAAAGGCAGTGGCACAACTGTGCCTAAGTACAATTTTTACCCATCCCTGAAGTTACAAAGATCTTTGTAAGATAAATAAGCAGAAACAAATTTCAATATTATGACATAATATCTGCTGTTGCTTACAGGTACCAGTGAATTTTTGTTTTTGAAATTGAATCTTTTATATGGTTATGAAATTCTGATGCAGACTCTGCAGGAACCACTGCACAATATCTGCAGTAACTCTGACTTTCTTTCATGTATGAATGAAATTAGAGGAAGGAAGATACAGCAGCATGAATGATTCAAACTTCTCATACATAATTTTTCAAATTTCCATTAAAACCAATTGTTGTGTATTTCATCTCTTGAATTGACATCACAAATTCTTCAAGCTCCCATTGTTTTGTTCCACGATAATGTCCAATTCATGCTAGCACTCTATCCTAATGTCGCTTTTCGGTGTGCCTAGCGACTACCTGAGGTCAGCAAAGGGCTCAGTGCAAATTAACTAAGGCTCTTTGATTAACTTTAGGCCCAAATTACTAACTTGGTTTGGCTGCTAGGAGATTGCAATGTACAAGTTTTAACTGGCATTTTAGTCTTGAGCTGATTAACCAGTGATCCTTAACATTATTGCTGTAGGCTGTTTGGAAAAGGGCACTAACTCACAACTGGCTCGAGTTATTTGCAAGGATGAAATTACTTCAGTCCTTAACTTTCTCCAGTGGAGTGCACTTTCTCTGTATGCTGCCAAATCATGCGGATGTTAGGGCACTAAGGAATTCAGATCTCTCTATATTTCATTTCAAGTGAACATAAATTGGACAATCAGTGATGTATGTGTTGCTGTTGTGCTCTTTTGGGGGTAGGTTGTTAAATAAAATAAACACCAAAAAATAAATTGTGTGATTTTAAAATGAAAGGATTAAATATATTTCTTAATTAATCATTAGTACATGTTGCTTTTAACATGAAGTAGGGAAAGACTTTAACAAACAATATTTACTTGGAAATTAATATTGTTGTGGAAAAGGGAGACTGCTTCCAGGTACAAACAATGACATCAAGCTTTTCTTTACTCTGCTTTGTGTGTGAAATCATACGGCAAGTATCCCCAACCATGTATCATTTATGAACAGTTCATAAATAACGATTTCATTTTCACTCATGGGTTGCTCAAAACTCTATAAATAAAGTGGAGTCCAGAAAGCGAAGACAATTGGTAGAGAGGTCAGGCACAGTCTGAAGCCAAAGATAAGATTCTTGGACCACTCATCCTCTTTGAGTGTAGAACATTTGTTCAAATGTCTCCCTGGTGGCTTCGGGGATGCTTGTAGCTGGACGTCCCATGCTGACTATTTTGCTTGCACCTAAAAACAGATGATGATAGGATGAAAATCACTCAGGAAACATCAGTACCAACTTAGCACTTGTTGGCAGTCCATTTCTACTTTGGGGCAGTCTGCAATGTAGACCGTCAGGTGCTCCAGCCAAGAACAGATAAAAGGTGGGTAGATTTCATGTGCAAAACCAATTGGGGTCAGATATGGATGACACCGTTCATGATGCAATTTTCCAACCTCTCCATGTTGCTCCTGATTCTGCTCACAAAACAAGTTATCTGAATTGGCACTTAAAGGCGTCAGCAGCTTCTCTTGCATAAATGTTCTTTGGTAAGATGCCAGATAATAAACCTGCCAACATAGTTGAGGTACATAGAATAAAGGGACATAGCGACATGGATATAATGTTACCTGAGTGACATGAGTCATATATTCAAGGTGAATAGTTGTTTTTCAGGTGGGAGGTTAGTATACAGATGGGTTTGCCAGAGATTATCACAAAGGTCTCTGCTTTGCTTGGTGTTTATTAATAAACTAATCTTGGATGTCCACAGCAAAATTTGAAAACATGAGGAGGATTTATAGACTTCAAGAGACGTAGAAATGCTGATGGTTGGGAAACTCACAACAGATTAAATTTAATAGTCAGGTCAATGAGGGGAAGCAAAACAATATAAATGGTACAATTCTAAAATGGATACAAGAATAGAGACACCTGCTGGTATACATGTGCAAATAATTGAAAGTGGCAGGAGAGGTCAGAGAAGTTGTTAAACAGAGATTTTGGACTTTCAAAAGAAAGGCATTGCATATAAAACACAAGGACAAACACCGGTTTGGCCTCAACTTGATATTGTGGGTAATCGTAAGTGGCGCTTTTGGAAGAATGTGGATGTTTTAACATTCATTCTGAAAAGATTTAGAAGAATAGCTTTTAAATTAAGGGATTGCAATCATGTGAGTAAATCAATGAAGGTGAGGTTTGCACCTTAACAAAGACAGGTGAAGTAGATATTTGTAAGAAGTGTTTAATATCATGGTGGGTCTTGGCAAATAATTAGGGGTGTTGTTGATCGTGAAGAGTGTGGTCTCTGGCTACGTCTGATATTCATCTGGTAAACTGGGCAGGGCAATGGCAGATGGATTTAATCCTGAGAAGTGCAAGATGATGTATTTTGGGCAGTCTAATAAAGGAAGGATATACACAATAAATGATGGGAATACTGAGGAAGAAAAGGACCTTGGTGTACAAGTCCATAGACTCCTGAAGATGTCAGTATAGGTACACAGGGAATGTTTGCCTTCATTAGCAAGGGTGCAGAATATAGGAGCAAGGAAGCCTTGTTGCAACCTTATAAAACATTGGTGAAGCCACAGATGGAATTCAGTAAGCAGTTCTGGTTGCCACACTATCGGAAGGAAGTTATTGCACTGGAGAGGGTGCAGAGGAGATTCACCAGGATATGACCTAAGATAGGATAGTCTCATTTATGAGGAGAGACTGGATAAGCTGAGTTTGTTTTCCTTGGAGCATAGGAGGATGCGGTGGTCAGATTGAAGTATAAGAAATTATGAGAGCATAGACAGTGTAGGTCGTGAGAATCTTTTCCCTATGTTAGATGTGTCTAAGACTAGACAGCATAAGCTGAAGGTAAGGAGTGAGTAGTTTATTGAAAGGTGAGAGAAAAGATTCACCCAAATAGTGGTAGAATTTTAGAACACACTGTCTCAAAGGGTGGTGGAGGCAGCTACTCTTGCAATATTTAAGAATTAACAATCAGTGTTTAAAATGCCAGGGTATAGCAAGCTATGGACTATGTGCATAGATTAGTGTAGTTTGGTGTTTGTTTGTCTGTTTCTATGCTGTGTGACTCTATGATGCCGCCCCGGCTTGAGGAGAAGTTAGATGCATTAAATTAAATTTAATAGTTTACTGACTGCAATTAAACAATGTATTTATGAACTTCTCATTTCTTTGGATATTACTAATCATCAAGCATAGGTTTGCACTTATTGTTTGCATGAATTAGGATTAATTAAATATCTGTATTTAATTTAATTAATTTATAGCTTGTTGGAATAAGCCTCTCAACATTAGATTAAAATCGTATTACATTTATTAATAAAATGCTTAATTAAGCTCACATAAATATTATACTCAGCTAAATCAAGTATAAATGAATTAAAATATAATCTGACTTTATCTTCATTGTCGTCATGTAAATATAAAATGGAGACGTGGAGGAGACATTTTTGGAGATCATGTGGAAAGAATAAAAGATAATTTAAGGCAAGTCTTACTTTTGAATTAAAGTTGAGTCATTTATTTTCTTCCTCCACCAGAGTCACATCCTGACAATAATGCTTAGCTTTATGCTAACATCACTGCCTTGCTCATTATTCTAACTGACTGTTATTTGCCTCTGAGATGTACAATATCTCTCTAAGTGGCTGCAGGCTGTTTTGAAGTAGTAACTGCTCTGGTGCATTTTCTGTCCTCTGTCCTAATCAGTGAGCTGCCTTTAGAGAATGTAATTAGCACTGGAAGGCTGCTGATTCAATCTAGATTACATGCAGTCATGAAAATAGCATTTCGCTATGCTGATTTCCAATTGGTAACATATAAAACACTTTTATATTTAATCCCAGTGCAATAGTCCATTGAATATTAAAACTGCAATTTTCTTAAAACTTCAATTACCCCATTTTGTATTTACATGACGACAATGAAGATAAATCCAGATTATGCTTTAATTCATTCGTTCTTGATTTATCGGAGCATAAAATTACAAGGGCTATAATTAAGCATTTTATTAATAAATGTAATGAGGTTATAATCTAATGTGATGAGGATTATGCTGGAAAGCTATAAATTAATTCAATTAAATATGTATATTTAATTAAACCAAATAAATGCAAACTACAAGTGCAAACCTTTACTTGGTGATTAGTAACATGATGAGAAATGAAAAGTTCATAAAAATATTGTTTAATAGCAGTCAATAAGTTTTTAAATTTAATTTAAATTTAATTTAATAAATCAACAAAGTTTGTATTATGCTTACTTTACTGATGAGAATGTATAAAATATATTCTTAGTTGAACTATATGCTGCAAACTCCTTTACTAACTCCTTTCTCCCTGCTGTTTCTCATCTATACGTTACCCCCTTGACAAGATCATCCAAAGACACAGCATTAGTTTTCACATGACAGTACCCAGATCTGCTTCACTGCCATTTCTCGCAATTTCTCCAATTGTTGCTCAATGATCAGACTATTTATTTATCACCCAGTGCTGGATGAGCAGGAGTTTCCTCCACTTAAGTACAGGTAAGACCGAAGCTGTTATTTTTGATCCTTGCTTCAAACAGCAGCTATTGATTCCACCCCTCTCCCTGGTAATAAACTGAGAGTAAGACTGTTCTCAAACTGGGTGTCACATTTGATCCTGAGATGATCTTCCAACCTCATGCATGAATATATTCATGACATCCCCAAGATAGCTTTTTTGTATCTCTGTAATATTATTCAATTTTTTTCGTATCTCACTGCTTTGCTGTCGCTGATCTTGTTACCTCAACATTTGATTATTGTATTCCATTACATTTCTGACTCATCTCCCACATTTTGACCTCTAAACTTGAGATCATCCAAAGCACACAACAATGATGTTTCAAATCACTGATCTGAAGAAGTCCTCATGATTTTGCTCCCTCAATGTTGGGGTGAAATGAGAGGGCAGAATCTTTTTGGGGTTGAGATCTCCCTCACAGCCAGTGAGTGAGTTGGCCTGCCTCTTCAAGTTAAACCAAATGCCAAATAGGAAGTGGCAAGGATAGTGACAGATACTTCTCTGGAATTGAGACGCTGGGGCTTGGAGTCCCTCCTACAAAGGCCTGCCAGTCAATCAGAGACCAGTAACTCTTGTACTCAACAGTGCCACTGAGGAACATGTGTGGCTGCTGTCAGAAAGGATCAAGTCCTTCCATCTCCACACCCCATAGCGACCATTGGTTACAGATGATGTGGGTGGGGGGGTCTTACAGGGTTCATGGGAAGCGAGTTACATCAGGAGTAGGGGGTGGCTCTCATCAGGGCTCCTCTTACTGAAGTATTTTGCCATGATAAGACACTGTATTTGATCAAGACATTTTACCCAATTTCTCTCCTCTCCCTGAGGTAACAATCAGTCTGCATAGTTTGACCTTGATGTTGTGCATGCCACATAATAAGAAGTGGGATTGCCACCAGGCTAATCTTAGTGATGGCAGCTTGATGCTCTTAAATGCTTCTTAATTAGCAAAGTAAAGATTTCAACAGGATGCAAAGGTCAATTGATAAGGTGGAATGCATCGCCTCCAAGTGACGGTGCACAATTAATTGAACCGTTCAGTCGAGCATTAGATGATTATTGAAATAGAACCAATATTTAGAGTTATGGGGAAAAGGCAGGAGAATGGCACTGAGCCATAATGCTGACTGACAGAGCTGGAGTATACACAATGGACTCAATAGACTCATTCCACGCTGTAACCATTTGAAGATTCTGTGATGTGACTTCTGCCCAGAACGCTATTTGAGTGGAAGTGGGAACTGGCGGGTTCGGATACACCACCACCTTGCCCATTTTAAATCCCTTCCTCAACTCCAAGCTTGTAAACAGAGAGAACAGAAATCTTTCTCCAAAGGGACACAGTGACCAGGTGTGTCTTTTCCACAAACTGGCAAATGAATGGGAGTAGGACAGCGTTTCCATTCAATTAAGGATGATGGACAAGCTCTTGTAGCTGGGGAGTTAGTTAGACACCTTCCAGATTGGAATTAGCAGCTGTTGCTAAGTTAAGATCGACGGAGACACAGAGAGAGAGAGAGAGAGAGGGAGACTGCCTTCATCTTGAGATATCCTCTCTGCAATTTTTAGAAGTATTAAAATTAAATTGAAAAATGTCCTCATATGTCAGCTTCCCAACACCTGGCAATTTTTAATACGGATTCAAAATTTTCAATGCATAATTCCAAAAAAGTGTTATATTTATACAATTGATTTGAGTGTCATTCTGACTGTTATATATTAACCACCTCAAAAATATTGTAAGTTCTCAGATATTCCATATCCACTATAGATTCTGAAAACATTCACAATCTTGCAACAAATGTTAATCAGAGCAATGCTTTCCTGTTGTCCCTTGTATGATAAACTGGGCCAGATGAATGATACTATGGAGAATACTTTAAGTTCAAAATTATGTGCAACTTGAAAACATTGATATATTGGTAATCATGTTAGTGAAATAAACATTTACAAAGGTCAGAAGATGCAGGAGAATGGAAAGATATTTTAAGCTTCTTGGTGACATCCTAACTACATTAACAGTATATTACTGCCTCCTCATCTAAACATGGATTGCAGTTCAATTATTAAACAATACCTTATGTTGAGGAAGCAGTTATCGTTGTTGAGATTAACAGTCAGCAACTTCAGCTGTGAATGGTTGTGATGCTATGATTTATGAATCTCTCAGGTCAGATGTTCAGTTTATCGATGATTGCTTGACTTAGATGGCCACTGTCACAAAACAAAATCTTGTGCTGATCCAGTAGAACATGGCTGAAGAACAGGGATTCTTTAAAAATAGATTGGTGCCTCCCCTGTGCAATAGGATTCACAACCAAGAACATCAATAGTTATACTATTACTGTCAGATTGAATAATATTCATGGTTCCAAAGCCAGAATGAGAAAGTGAATCATGAGCAAAGACAGAAATTCATTATGCATTTGAATTGATCACAGAATCCGTACAGTATGGAAGCAGGCCGTTCATCCATTGAATCCACACTGACCCTTTAGCTTATCCCTGTAATTCTGCATTTTTCATAGCTAATCAGCCTGCACATCTTTGGACACTGTGGGCAATTTAGCACGGCCAATCCAGCAAACCTGCACATCTTTGGATTGTGGGAGGAAGCAGGAGCACCAGGAGGAAAACCACACAGACATGGGGAGAATGTGCAAACTTCATACAGACTGTCACCCGAGGGCGGAGTCAAACCCAGGCCACCGGAGGGTGGAGTCACACCCAGGCGAGACAGCAGTGCTAACCACTGAGCCACTGTATGTCATAATTCTGGAAGACTAGGAAACAAGAACAGAAGCCACATGCACAGCAGCCACTAACCAAATAAATTAGGTCAAAAAGGTGACAGATAAGATCTTGTTGGAGGCACAAGAGATAATACGTTAAAATACAGAATCCATGTCCCAGAGGTCAGAAGTCTAGGGGCTTAGGAACAAACAGTACTGAAGAAGAAAGAAAATTAGCTAAATTACTGTTTGAAAATGAGATTAAAAGCTGAGAAACAGAATCTGATGAAGTGGAAAGCTCAGGAAAGATTGGCAGAGCAGAAAGACAAAAGAAAATCCAGTTATTTAACTGAATTAAATAGAGAATTTGGCAGCAAAACTTGATTTCTCTGGATTCCTGCCCTTTGCCTCCATTCAATCAGAAATTCTAATTGAAGTTGGGCGGGGTATATTAAAGTTATATGTTCCTCGTTTAGGATATTTAGATAGTTATAAAAGAAAAGGGTGAAGAAGAGAGTTAAAATGCTTTCCATCCATAAAAATTCTCATATGGTTAGCTTCTCGTATAGTACTTGAAATCAAATTCCTACTGCCTAGTTTTGCATGCCTAATCAGGTTTATACCTATTGACAGAGGTGAAAAGGTGAGTGTCTACTGGGACAATACTAGGTTCATATGACCCGCATCAGCCTTGATTAGCAGCCTACTGAGGAGAAAGAATTCTGCATTGACACCCAGCTAAGAATTAAATAGTAAGATCACAGTGCAGAAGAACACAGACAGTGCCAAAAGGATTGGATGGTAACATAGAAAGGATTGGTAGGCTCTCTAATTCACATAGCAGTATATCTAGGAGGAGTACAACCCCAAAATTAAAACCAGCCTCCTTTCATCTACTGCACTGTGATATACATTGAAGCAGTAAGTACCTCAGATGAGAGAGTAAGAATGTGAACAAACCTCATCACTGTTCAAAGTGGAGGTTGTTTCAAAGATGCCAAGTCAGTCTACCAAATCCTGTCATGATGCAGATATTAAAAAGAGGAGTTGTATGAGACTTTGAACGTTAACGCTGTTTCTCTCTCCACAGATGCTGCTGGACTTGCTGATTTTCTCCTGCACTATTCTATGTTTGCTTCTAGTATCTGCAGTATTTTGATTTTATTTGAGTGTCTAAAAACCTTGATTTTTCCAAAGAGGAGCTATGAGAGAGACGCACTGAGGTAATCATCACACTTACACCCTATAAAGCCTTTAGAAAGGATCGGTTGGTAAATTATTATTGGCGCAGTACTTGAGAATGAAGCATGAAGCCATATGACAGGCAAACAACAATACATGCTTTATGTGCAGCCAACACTATCTCTACAGGCACTAATCTGAAATATAAAAGTTCATTTTGGTTTCTGGAAATTTTTTACCTGGTAGATACCAATAGTCCAGCAGTGGCAGGACTTCAAATATACACAAATCTCAGTACAGTGTATCAATTTGCGAGATCTAAACCACAGCCAATGAGGCAGAATGGAACACAAGTGACACAATCAAATCAATCAATAATCTGTGAGAATATGAGTTTGATATGAAATATAAGCCAGGTATCTAGATCATTCTATCTGACACATTGAGCAATATACCCAACCCTAGATATTCCTCTTGATCTATATGTTGACGCTCTTGATTATAAAGTTGAAGATATTCTCACAGTTGATCTGTTACACTGTGGCCAGAATAAATGATCGCAGTTTTAATCAACAACTGCAGAAGTTGAGCACTCGAGGAGTTCATTATCCAAGAACACACTGATAGTATTAAAGAACTACCCGATAAGATTTGATCATGTTGGCTATACAGCAACAAGATTACTTTATCATGACAAGTCATTTTCAAACACAACCTCATCCTAATATCAAAAGCATTATATCATGCTATGTTCATATAGCACCAGGTACTCATGGGTATTGAATGCACAAGATAGCCAGCATTGGACTCTGTGTGCAGTCCAGGGATGAATCGGGATATTCATTGACTCTTGAATTAATGTGAAGCATGCCAAACATATTGACCCCAGCAGCAAAGAGAGACTTTACATTCACTCAATGTTCCATCTGTCCTTGAACAAAAGTTGCAACAGACAAAGTCACCTTGCATGGGAAGATTAAATCCATGTGACAGATTGCTCTTTGAAATTTCCCACACTGGATGATTTACCATCACAACAAGTTTAAACCTTGTTGACACAATGAGCACTCTTTTCAGTTTATTCAGACTCCTGGATCAGATGGTGTCAACAGACCACAATACACAGGCAAAACATTTTGAGACAATTGCACTAAGTAGGGAATAACCCATAAGCATGTTCAAACAGCTAACAGAACATTTGGTGTGTATTATCAAATCAAGGCACATTAAATGTCAAGCAGCGATTTAAGATTTTAGTACCATATCATTACATTTTCATGCAACATCAATGGAGAAGAGGCTACCATCTCAAGCACAATTTCTGTTCAGAAGGAAAGGGCAAATGACCTTTTCCTCTGTAACTATTCCAAGGCATAAGATGTTCTTCTTCAAAGACAGAAGAGAAATAAAGAGATACATGATGAGTGAGCAAGTACAGAAATAGCAAAACTGTGCACTGGGGAGAGAGTGTGAGTTAGAAAAACAAATACAAACACTTGGACACCAGAAAAGGTTTCTAAAAAAAAACAGCCCAGATCATACAAAGTATTTCAATATTGTACTTAGATTTCCAGAAGGTTTGTGATAATGTGTTCAAAGGCTACAATAACTGAATAATAACTAGAACATGACAGAAAGCTGCCCAGAAATATTAAAAGACAATAAGAGTTTTGATAAATATTTGACAAAAGAAACAGGCAAACAAAGTTGGCATCAGTCCTAAAGAAAATGAGGTTGGGGGAAAATTGATAATGGAAAATATGAAAATAGCAGATGAATTGAACAGGTATTTTGCATCAGTCTTCACTACAGAGTATCAAAGTGGAATCTCAAAAGCAGTATTAGATCAGAAAATGGAAGGGAAGAAGACCATGGGATAAATTGTTGGAGCAGTGGGCTGACATGTATCTGGATTCTGATGGATTTGATTCCCAGGGTTTAAAAGAAGTGACTATGAGATAGTTGATGCATTAATTTTAATTTTCTAAAACACCCTTGATTCAGATATGGTGCCTTTGGATTAGAAAATGTTGACTATAACTTCTTTATTCAAAAAGATAGGAAGACAGAAAGTAGGAAGCTACAGGTCAGTTCACTTAACACCTGTCATAAGAAAATGTTAGAAGCTGTAATTAACGCTATTATTTTCAGGCATTTAAGTTGAAGGTTATCAGCAGAGTCAACATGGTTTTGTGAAAGGGGAATTATGTTTGACTCATCTATTGGAGTTCTTTGAGAAGGTACCATTTATTGTGCATAAAAGGGAACTAGTTAATGTACTGTATTTAGATTTCCAGAAGGCTAGACAACGTGTCACACCAATGACTATTATGGAAAATAAAAGCTCATGTTGTTGGGGTACCACGCTGACATATCTAATGGGAAGCAAGGAATTGGTATAAATGGGTCTTTTCTGGGTTGGCTAAAAATAATGAATAGTGTGCCACAGGGATCAGTGTTGGGGACCTCAACATTTTACAATCCAATCAGCCAATTAAATAGCAGAGCAGGTTTGAAGGGCTGAGTGGCCTACTCCTACTCATTCAAAACTATCAAGTTAAAATCCCTGACACAGAAGTTCTTACAAGTTCCTTAAACCTGTTCTTGAGAGCATATTCATCAGAGTTCAGCTGGGTCAGCTATGTGTCTCAAAGAGAGGATTTCTGAATAGCAGGGGCTAACCTTTACAGGCAGCTGAACATAGTAACCTGTACCATAGGATGCCCAACCTGGATATAAGGATATTCCAAAAACTAATCTCAATGCCTATAACTTGGACCCCACTATGCTTGGAAAGAAAAATAAACAGAGACAACTAGAAAGTGATTGCCATCAACCAATTTCAACATTTGAGGAAAACCAAGGACAAGTGAAAGCGCTACAAAGACAGTGTACTCGCTCATCCCTCTAATAGTGACTAAAAGCTATACCTGCAATTCAAACTGCAAATCAAGGTTTGGTTTAACATCACATATGAGACAACAACAAACTAGTTGGTGAACAGCTGGTCTCTGTGCTGACCTTCCATCTATCCAAATGATGTGAGAATCCATATAGTGATGCAAAGGAAACAAAGGAAATACATCTTACAATGCACTCCCTTCGTTTGCAAATGCATTGTCTACAGATGCACTGGAGCATCTGACCAAGGCTTTTGTTTTAAACAGTGCCCACCAATCTGCAATATCTACTACTTACAAACAAGCTCACCACCATTGTCTCCGGGGTATTGAAAATTCGATAATAAACATTGGCTTTGCAAGTGCTATGTACAACCTACAATTGTATAAGATAAAATAACTGTGCACTAGCAATGCTAAGCATAATTTTCATTTAATTACCACTGTAATCCACCATTTAGGCAGATTTAACTTTTTTTAAAAATCTTTTAGACAAGTTTATTACAATGCTTTCAGGGAAGTGGCCTAACTGGAAGATGGCAGTAGTTAAGATTATCCTTTAGCATTCCAGTCTGACACTTCAGAGCCACTCATAATTCAGCAAGAGATTACAATGAAGTTTACTCCCTGCCCACTACCCAGCAAGAACCTTTACAGTTTTATTGATGACCGTGGATGCCTGCTCACAATCTGTAACATTCCTAACCCCAGGGTATTCAATACAGCCAGGCATACATTTACCTCTACATCTCTGCTTGCAAAAGGTATCCACTGGAACTTGTTAGCTGTTTTGCCAAGTATTGCACTTAACTTTCTTCTATAGTTCCAAATCTTTTCTTTGTATGTTCATTGTTTAGTGGCAGGCTTGCCAACCTGTTGTGCCAGAGAAAGCTGATTTTAAATTAACATTCATTATGCCAGGAACTGAAGGGACATTGGAAAGCTGAAATAAGTTAGAAAATAACAGAATCCCTACAATGTGAAAGCAGGCCATTCATTCTATCAAGTCCACACTGACCCATCAAGGGCATTCCACCCAGACCCACTCCCGGTAACCCTGCAATTCCCATGGCTAATTCTACCTGCCCTGCGCACTATAGGAAACTTAGCATGCCCAATCAACTTAACCTGCACACTTTTGGATGTGGGAGGAAACCAGAGCACTCAAAGCAAACCCACACAGACATGGCAAGAATGTGCAAACTCCACACAGCAGCCTGAGTGTAGAATTGAATCTGTGACCCTACTATTATGAGGTAGCATTGCTAATCATTGAGCTATAGAAACAGTGGTCAATACCAACACTGGCAATAGTTTTCTGGATGTCCAAATTATTTTAAAGAAAGTGTGAATTTCTACAACATTCACAAACAGCTTTGGTCACTATTAGGAATAGATATTGCCAAGGATTGAGAACAATTTCATAGATGTCTTCCTTTTTTATGAATGTACACACCAGTTGTTGATGACTCAGTGCCATCTATATATAACACACCACAAAAAAAAATCTCCTTTTAAAACTTACACAGTTTTATTGTGAACTCACTCATCTTTAATGGCAAATGTTGAGCGAATTACTGTATCATTCCTGTCATTTCCATTAAAAATATTGATCTGAACTTTGTAACAATATTCACTTGTGAAATCTTCTGAATTCATGGAGCAATGAGAAGTCGTAATAGGAATTTCACTTATCTCCTCAGAGGATGATTGTTTAAAATGATAAAATGAAGCTTCTCCTCAAATATCATCACTTGCTGACAAGGTGACAGGAGCTTGTGATTTCGGAAAAATGGAATTTCTCAGAATGTGATCCTATTACCAGATTGTTATTCATGGAAAAGGAGGCATAATTTAAAGAAGACTTTCACTGACTGTCCCAAAGATTCTAGACTGCAACAATTACCTAACTATTGTGAGATGATGCTAAAACCAGGAATAAATTCAGAAAATGTAGGAAATGCTTGTCAATTCCATCAGAAATTCTGATGAAAAGCCATAGATTTCTGTTTTTCTCTTCACAGATGCTGCCAGACCTGGTCATTGTGGACAGCATACTCTCTGGTCTAACAGGAATTTGACCTCCTGCTTTCTTCATACACTAAGGAACCATGAACATTGACTTGCCTAAAATCTAAAGACGCATTACCAAGAAATTTTGGATACCAATCAAAGCAAAGAAGGTAGTACAATTTTGGAGATTAATCACAGCATTAATACTTTAAATTTATTACAAACGTTATTAGGGTCAATCAGTATTATTGTAATTGTACAGAACTTAATGGGATTACACCTGGAGTACTCCATAAAACAAAGGCTACAGTTACCTTACAGTGAGTGCACAATGTGTCACGAGATCGATTCTTGGGAAATGGGAGGACTTACATTTGTGAAGAGATTGAGCAGGCCAGGTCAATTGTCCATAGAATTTGTAAAAATGAGAGGAGATCTCACCAAAACAAATAAAATTCTTGAAAAAACTGACACAGTTGTCCTGATCCTCCTCATCAACACCTGATGCCTGCATTTGAAAAGGTTGTTAGATAACGGCCTTACTTGGAAACCTTCTTGTTTGTCTTTTTGTAGCATTTTTATTGGCATCCTGACAGAGGTCACATAACCCAATACAAACTGGAAACCGAACCAGGCTCATGGATGCCACAGTGGTTAGCAATGCTGCCTCACAGTGCAAGTGATCTGGGTTCAATTCCAGCCTTGGGTGACTGTCTGTGTGGAGTTTGCACATTCTCCCTGTGGCTGCATGCGTTTCCTCCCACAGTCCAAAGATGTGCAGGTTGGGTGAATTGGACATGTTAAATTGCCCATAACCTACACAGGGCTGTATACGTTTGGAGCATTAGTCACAGGAAATGTGAAGTAATAGGGTAGGGAATATGTCTGGGTGGGATACTCTTCAGCCAATTGGTGTGGACTTCATGGGCCAAATGGCCTGATTCCATAGTGTAGGGATTCTATGACTGAATTAACATTTATACTGAGTACCTACGAGCTATCCTGTGAACAGATTTTTTTTTTCATTTGTGAGGAGTGTGTTTCCATGGCAAAGCCTGCATTTATTACCATCTCTAATGGAGATGTACAAGGAGGTAGTAGTGAGACACCTTCTTGTTAACATAAAGTGGTGTGCTATTAAGAAGGGAGTCCCAGGATCTTGATCAAATGTGAATGGATGACAATATATTTCCAAATGAGAATAGTATGTGGCTTGGATTTAAGTAGGCTTGGAACTAGTAGAGATCACACTTTGGAAAATGCTGTTGAACAAGAGAATGCTGCAGCCACTGTATGCTGTGAAGAAAATTAATATTTAAGGTTGTGGATTTGGTGACTATCAAGCAGAGGCACTTTGTCTTGGATGGTGTTGAGTGTTGTTGGAATTGCACTCATTCAAGCAACTGGGGAATACTCCAACACACACATGACTTGTGCCTTGTTGTAATTGGAAAGTACTTTATAGTATTTCGTAATCAGGAAGTGAATTACTCACCTCAGAATTCTCAGAGTTCAGCCTGTTCTTGTAGCCACAGTGGCTAGTGTAGTTAAGTCAACCGTGACCCTTAGAATCTTTTTAATAGGGGATTCAATCAAAGTAAGGTCACTGAATATCAAGAGGAGGTGATTATATCCTTTATTTTGAAGATGGTCCACAAGCAGTTTACTATTCCAGTGTAGTGTATAATTTGATAGGGTTGACTGCACAATCCTGTTTCCACTGTGGAAATGGTTCTGCAAACCTACACTCTTTACTATGGCTGAAGGATTCATAAATCAAAGAATTGGGGCTGTAATGTGGTGATTCTATCATTGATCTAAGCTGAAGGAGAGCACAATTTCTCTGAAATCAATGTGGAATAACATTTTCTACTGTGCACTCTGGCAGAACATTCTGGTGTATTTCCACTGCCCCTCCAATGTAGTTCTAGTGGAAGGGCCTGGAATTTGGCTTGATTCTGGATGTACAGTGTATTAATTTACATTGAGATTTCTTACTGGCCCATGTAAAGAATGCAAATTGGCTCCAATGCCTCTCCACCTTGGTGCCAAATTATGACAGACCAGATATCAGTGACATCAAAAAGTGAAGTTAGAGGCAGCTCCTCACAGCCTGGGACTTTAGTATTTGCAGTAAGCATGGAGAATGGGATGTTGAATGATACAAAGCTAAGTGACCTCCAGATGGGTGTAAGGAAGCCTGACTGTGACACTTTAAAAAACGCAGTTTGCATCCCAAAGAATGGTAAGACTGTGTGGAAGCAGGCCCTTCGGCCCAGCATGTCCACACCAACCCTCCAAAGAGGATCCCATCTGGACCTGTTCCCCTACCTTTATCTCTGACACATGCACCTAACCAACACATCCCTGGGCACTATAAGCAAGTTAGCACAGCTGATTCACCTAACCTGCACATCTTTGGACTATGGGAGGAAACCAGAGCAAATCCACGCAGACGTGAGGAGTGTGGGCAAACTCCACACAGACAGTCGCCTGAGGCTGGAATCAAACCCACGTCTCTAGTGCTGTGAGGCAGTAATGCTAACAACTGAGCCACCCAATGATTATAGAATCCCTACTGTGTGGAAACAGGTCATAAAAACAAGCTCTGCCATCAACAAGGTACTAGCGTTCCTTTCAACGTGAGGCAAATGAACACTGGATATGTGCCCAATAGTAGCATGGCTACTGCTTATAAGATATTCTCCTACTTATTTATTTAGTTCTTTTCGCAACAACTGAAGATCTCAAAGTGCTTCATTTTAAAGTCTAGCAACTGTCGTCATTGTTGTAATATAGGAAAATGCAGCGTTAATTTGTATTTAAATGCTCACAGACTGCAATGCAACAATGCCCGGAAAATTTGTTGAGGGATAAATATGGGCAGGCTACTGGGATCTTTCACACGGATCCAGTTTAATATCTCATTTGGAAGATATCACCACCTTAAACAGTGCAACACTCCCTCAGCAATACATTGGGGCATTAGCTTTGAGTTATGTACTCAAGCCCAGAAATGGGATTTGAATATAAAAATTGTTTGATTGGGAAGCAGGTATGTTAGCAACATAGCCATGCAGTATTAAAATCTCAAGTTTTTATTGCAATAATAATCCTGGATACTGAGTAGTTGGGACCTGAAATGAGATGGCTATGCTAACAGCACAAAAAACATTTTTGAAAATATCATCCATGTGTTAATCAAGGTCAAAACACAACAGCAATCAGCAGGGGCTGGATATAATGCGATATAGCACGGTTAACATAACAATACTTCGAAGGCATCAGTTTCAGTTCACAAGAAACTGGAAAGAGTGACAGTCAATTAGTAGCTGACAGACATTCTCCTTCTGCAGCCTGATTGTTGTTTGCAATGATACATAGTGGTCTGTAAATTCATTGCTGTCTAAGCATTCTACAACCTTATGGTAATTATTAAGCATGAGGTCTCATACCCAGATAGAATTAAAGGTCATAAATCTAATCTATTTTACTAAACGTGAATAATGGCATGCAGATATTTCAAATATGACCAATAACCTCAAAGGAGAAAGTCAAAAAGTCAAGATGCAATGTGTGTATGCCAATTTTAAGCTCTTTCATACATAAATTGGTAAACTGAACTGTGTTTTAGAATTAATTAAAACCACCTCCAAATAAATAGGTACAGATTCTAGCTAGATTTTGATCCTGTTTTAAAGGAAGATGTTCTGTAGACAGTGAAGGCTCAACATATTAGAGAAAGAGTTGAAAATGTGTTGCTGGTTAAAGCACAACAGGTCAGGCAGCATCCAAGGAATAGGAAATTCGACGTTTCGGGCATATGCCCTTCCTGATGAAGTGCTTATGCCGGAACGTCGAATTTCCTATTCCTTGGATGCTGCCTGACCTGCTGTGCTTTAACCAGCAACCATTTTCAACTGTGATCTCCAGCATCTGCAGACCTCATTTTTTACATATTAGAGAAAGAGCCCGTCCATGATCCCAATGGTTGAACTGCAACAATTTAACACTGGAAGAAATGTTAATGTATTTACAGTCATAACCCTTCCTATTCATATACCCAGCCAGATACCTTTTAAATGTTGCAATTGCACCAGCCTCCACCACTTCCTCTGGCAGCTTATTCCATCCACGCACCAGTCTCTGCATGAAAACGTTGTCCCTTAGGTCCCTTTTAAATTTTTCCCCTCTCACCCTAAACCTATGCCATCCAGTACTGGACACCCCCATCCCAAGGAAAGGCCCTTGGCTATTCACCCAACCCATACCCCTTATGATTGTATAGACATCTATAAGGTCAGCCCTCAACCTCTTATTCTCCAGGGAAAGCGGCCCAGCCTATTCAGCCTCTCCCTATAGCTAGAATCCTCCAGCCCTGGCAACATCCTTGTAAATCTGAGACTTCTGACTTTATCTTGATAGGGACCAGCTGTGACCAGTCAGTGGGTGTGTGAGGGGTGGGAAGGCCCCCTGGCAGATATTTCTTACCCTTCCCACCAAACTCAATCTTCAAATAAGTTGGTGGGAGAGTGTAAAATCCAGCCACAAATCCTATTTAAAATCAATGAAGAAGAGTCATTTACAAGAGCCTGATTATGCACTAATTCTCCCCGTGTCTGCGTGGGTTTCCTCCGGGTGCTCCGGTTTCCTCCCACAGTCCAAAGATGTGCGGGTCAGGTGAATTGGCCAAGCTAAAATTGCCCGTAGTGTTAGGTAAGGGGTAAATGTAGGGGTATGGGTGGGTTGCACTTCGGCGGGTCGGTGTGGACTTGTTGGGCCGAAGGGCCTGTTTCCACACTAAGTCTAATCTAATCTAAAATGTAATGGTGAAGGTTCAATGCTCATCATTCCTTAACAGTAAAGTTTAGAGCAACCTCGGGTAACTATGTATGCACAGTGAGACATGGAAATCAAGAATCTTTCCTGCCCCTACAGAAGGCTAACATACTGGCATTGCCCTGGAAGACTCAACATTCAAATACATAGAAGGGTGCGCAATAGCTGTACTTGTGTGATAAATACCCATTGAATTCAACAACAAAAACCTTAGATCTTGTCTATTCCAGACAAAATTAAATGTTAACAATGACAAGCTTTAAAGGCAAAATTTCTGTTGAGAGTAAAAGCCAAACAATTTCCAGACACTAAAACTCAAAGGATGGAATTCCATTGCTTCGGTCTTTAATTATTGATGGAGATTATTTTTTTCTCCCCTTTTTATCTTTTTTAATCTCACCTTTCCTATTTTATTTGGCTTTCCATATCTGAGTTTGCATTGAATTGAATATTCTAACTGATGCTTCCTCAGACTCAGTCTCTGCACATCTCAGTAAAGCTTCTTCAATTTGATATGTTCAATGTTACTTGCCCTGTTCACTGGAGTCTCAGATTCCCTGCACACTATTTTTGCAGTTATGTTCTATTTGAAAAACAGTAGGTCATAGCTTTCTGATATTAAGCACCTCTAATATTTAAGAGTATATATTATATAATTTGATATATGACTCAACAAATTTACAATCTAATATCAATAACGAACAAGACTTTTATACTGAGTTTTTATCTTGAATAATATACATGTTGTTATATTTGCAGTCATAATATAGTAGCGTTCAATTTATAATTGTTTAGCCTATATCTAACCTACAAACAAAAGGAATAAATATTAACAATGTAATGAATACCAAGATATGTCTTTTGACTGGATTATTTAAACAAACCATTGCAATCAAAAATAAAGCACATTCTTACCGATCATAATGAGCATTAGTTTCTGCTTTTTGGGGTTATGTCACATGTGTAAATAAACAATCATACATATACCTGAACAAAGAAATGCAGAAATTCTTGGGTTTTCATAACAATCTCCCAGTTCGAGGATCATTTACTATATTCCATTAAACCCTGACAAAATGTCAAAGACAACCAACTAGAACCAGCTACAAAATAACTGACTGCAGTAATGGATCTGAGGCACTACTCACATAATTTGCATGAGTCCCCTATTCATGCAAAAACAGATTTAGAATTGTATTAATTCACTAGGTGCCTTATTCTATGTGCTCATGAGGCTCAGTGCATTCAAAATGATGCATGACACTTCTTTATTTCCATGTAGTTTCTTTGGAAGAAAATGGGATTGGCTGTAACTTTGTATTCATACAGTTAAAATCGCTGTTATTCAGCACCCATACATCTAGAATTCTCATGCAACCAGCTAAAATTTCAAAGAAAATTTACCATTTTTGTACAGTTCTTTAAAAACATCCATTTGAACGAGGCATGCCAATTTCTGATGCACATCTATTCACCTGTTTCCTGAATTTCCAGAATCCAGCAAGAAAATTAAACTGTTCTTTTGAGATTCTTTTAAGATTTTTTTTAAATTTAAAGAATACTAGATTGTACTGTATTGAATTTCAATAAGAATATTTCTCATGCAACCAGGAGATTCATTTAACCAGGCAATGCCATTCCTTAAAAGTTCTGGATGACAGGACAAAAGAGGGAGGATACTGCATGAGGTGGTTGGTGAAAGGAGCTTCATTCTAGTTCGTTGAGTACTCTTTGGGCTCTAATAAGGTTAAGATTGTATACTGGGGGGAACAGAATTTCTGATAGCTATTAACAAACTGAGTCGGAAATATTCTTTTTGTGTGGGATAGTCAATTGTAAGAAGTGAAAATGTAATTGAAACATGTTCTGCCCAATTAAATAAAATCAAAGTACTGTGGATGCTAGAGTTTAGAAATAAAAAGTAAAAATAGAAACTCTGTAAAGAGTCAACATTTTGAGTGTAATATAACTCCTCTTTAGAACACTTCAGTTTGGGAGAAGTCATATTGGTCTTGAAGTGCCATCTATGTTCTGTCTCCAACATACTGCTGAGTTTTTCCAGCACTTAATGATTTTTATTTTGTGCTCTTCCCATTGTTACTTCAGAATTGCATGCAGTGCTGAGTTGTTATATTACATTGCTGACACAGGCTGAAATCTGTCCATTCCTGTTAAAGACAATGAGATAAATAGTGGCAGCCATCCCAAATGAAAAGATAGGTTGGTAAAGAAAAGGTCTAACCCTTAAAATGTTTATGTTTACAAAAGGCAGCTACTCATAGACTTATATTCAATGATTATTCATTCATGGCAATTCTGAAGTTATTTGCATTGAAATGCTACTATGTATAAATATCCTTCTCCTGGTTTGCCATAATTGCAGCATCAAGAGAACAGCATCATTTAAGGACTATATGTACAATGCATTTGCATAGACTGATGTGAATAGTAAGGCATGAGAACAGTTGAGTACATATTTGGTAACTTGGATAACTCAATATGTACATGATAATGAACGCTATCATCTGTTTTGTACAAAAGGGGGAAATATTTGGATTGAAACGCAATAATGTACAAAAGTCTCTCCTGGTCATGTGATCATGAGGCACCTACACCATGGACAGACATCTTAAGCTCACTTCAATAAAGTCCTCATGTTGAATACACTGCCGAGTTGTGCACTTAAACCAGTTGTAGCATTGTAGGTGGTCTAATTATTTGGAGAAAGGAACAACCATGTTTCTAAAACTGTCCCATGTTAAGGAGTACTGAAAAAGTGAACTAACGTTGGTAAGTAAAAATAACATCCGGTAGAGTTTTATGTCCTTACTCCTTCTGGCAGTTAAATAAAGCTGTAAAATGGAGGGAGTTATTCACTGGTTGCAGGCATTCATGGGAAAATAGATACTGCGAATGACTAGTGCTACTTGGCTGCAGACTGCATCTCCTAATGAGGAGTTGCAAAGAATTGTGATAGTTTTATCAAAAAATCATCTGGGCTGTGTTTCTTTCGGCAATGACTGAACATCTGAATATTTGAACAGGTTTTCAAATAATGCTCTGGAGGTTTTGTTGTAAACATTGGAAAGGATAAAAATACCTCATAACTATAGAGAACAGGAAGTCCGCTGAATCTATACTTATAACACTCACTGGCACACATTTTCAGTTAGGAGGCGTTGCATCACAGTAAGCAGCAGGAAAGTCCTCAATGAGGAAAAATGCATGTGCGTGTTTATACCCAATGAACAGGATGATATGGGGAGAAGCATTGCTAAAGCCAGAGTCAGCGGCAGAGTTGGAGAGGTGACTGATCAGAGTATCTACTTATACTCGATCCCCTTTCTCTTGTTCCAATTGCCCTCATTCCTGAATGTCTTCTGATTTGTATAAGTGTATACTTCTTACATTCTCCTCTCCCCTTGCCATTGTTCCTTCTTGTTCTTTCTTCATTACACACACCTCAGAACTGGAACCCTCCTAGTTAATGGAGGAAGTGAGAGTGATGATGAATGCACACTGTGACTTGATTTTAAACTAACAGCTACCGGTTTATATAATGACACTTTATGTATTTTACAAGCTTGGACAGAAGAAGGAGTTGCACAGAGACAAGTTTGGTCAGGTGATAGGGGAGAGCAGATAGAACAGCTGCCAACTTGCCAGAGTGGGAGTTTGCATCATAGTTCTGTTGAAAGATATAGTTAACAGTACTTTCAGTGTCAGAATGAACCTTACCTCTTTTATTTGTTTCCTATCTAAATGGAGAAGGTTGTAAATACACTTAACATAGTTAAAGAAATTCCGAAAAAGAAAGTGACCTTTTCCAGGTAAGTACACTTCACCTTAGTACAATGGTGACAAATGTTCGTGTGTGCCTTTGTTGTTTTGTACAATGAGCAGGGAGCCAGTGTCAGTTCAGCTGAGTCTGCATGGATAGGTGACCTCCACAACAAAATACTTTATTTTTAATTCCATAGGGATCAATGTTAGATTGTCTGCTCGCTGTGAAACAAAGTTCGGATGTACTTAAACTGCACTGTCTCATTACAGTGGTTATCATGTATAGTAAGCAAATCAGGTTGGTATGAATTATGGTGCCTACTATGTGCTTTGGGACTGGAATACACTATGATTTTCTGTCTGCCACCAATTTGGTCCCATCAGGTGGAGACCAGAAAAACATATCACATCAACGTGCATTAATCATTTGTGCAAAATCTATTGACTTTGTTCATTGAATACTTCACAAAAAACAACCTTATTGATTTTTAAAATATTTTTGCTTTTAGTCATTTTTGGTTGTAATCTCCTCGTGAAATGGTCTTTAGTAAGCTTTAATTCGCTCCTTAAAAGTTGCTTCCATTTAGCCTTAATTCAATACTTTTATTATCCTTGCCTCATGAAGAGTAAATATTAATCAGAAGACCACAATATTAAAACAAACGAAGACCTCCCAATTCTGTCATTCACAATGATTCTATAACTCTTCCCCAACTATACTCAACTATCATTAATCATCTATTTTGCAAATAGTATTAGGACTTTCAAACCTTTTGTCTGTTTTAAACTATTGATCCCTTGCCTTCTGTCATATTTGAAGTTGAGATGTTGTTGTTGATTTAATTTTTCATTGATATCATTGAAAAATTCCATTTAAATCATGCAGGCAATGACACCAGCAGTATCAAGGTAAGCTTACATAGCTCACAGCAATTGATGAGGAAAATAAACTGGTTTTCTTCAGACTTGACGTGGTGTTTGCTACAAAGAAAGGACAGCTCCTTCCTTCTGGAAGTATGATGCCTTCTGCCTAAACATTCACACCCACAAGCTGTTCAGCTTTTCTGTCTGGGAGCCAGTCATATAATTATTGGTAGTTAGGTGGCCTTTGTCATCAACAAAAGGTCACCATTCCACAGACCAATCGGTTACTGGCTAAACCTCAATTTGTATACACCCCTTGCTCCAGCCTGTCTGCAACTGGAAACTCCCTCCACCCCACTGCTTGAACAAACAGCAATGTAAACAGTACTTACAATGAGGTCAAGAAACTTGCTTTTAATAAATGCAGCAATCTTTGGTTTTTGAAACAGACCTTTCTTGCTTTAGTCAACAATCAAAAATGCAAAAACAAACTTGGGCTTTACAGCTCACCTAGTTCCGTCAATCATACACTGTTTGGTATGCAAGTACTGTGTTGTAGCTTCATCTGGTTGACACCCCATTTTTAGGTCTGTCTGGTGCAGTTCCTACATGTCCTGCATTTTTATACTGAACCAGAATTGATTTCCTTGCTTGATGATGATAGCAGACCAATACACATTGCCATAGACTTTTTTTATACTCTGTCTATGCAAAGTATTTTATAGCACATTCATTGCTTTAGTTGTGCTATATGAATCTCAATAACACACTGACAGCAAATGTCTCAGGTAAAAGTTGCTGCATCACTGTCTCTATTCCCGTTTTTCACAGTATTTTGCCAGTCAAATGGCAGTAACTGTGTGGGAGTGACAACACAACAGCTTGTCCATGTTGAAAGTCTCTAGGCACAGATTCTTGCCATGAGCAAATGTTGTCCTCATTCCAAGAGGCTACCAAACACAATGCAGCAAGATAAATGATCTGCAGAGTAGCAGCTGAAAATTCACCCAGCAGCAACATGAATTTGCATTTGCCGACAGAGCAAAATCATTTTTCTTGCAATGCAACATTTATAGAGCTCAGATCCTGATGAAACATAATTTCTTTTTTATTGGTAAGCAATTACATTTCAAGAGATAAAAAGTTATGATTTATTAAATATTTGCTTTCACTGTTCAGAATGAGGCCATTTTGAATCCATGAACTGCACTCTCATTAGAGAGCATTATCATATTCCAAAACGTGAAAGGATATTATTTGTAATCACACAGCATTTGACAACTCTGTCTAAAAGGGTACTTAGCATAAACTTTCACTTTTGATGAATGTTTATCTTTGGGACATGTTGAAGAAAGCAGCCAATTTATTGTTCACGTGTTAAGAATTCTAAAGTTTGCCAGAAGCAGTTTATGGTGAAGAAACACATGATTCTGAGCATGAAGAATGAGAACTGCAGGGAAACAATGGTTCGCATCAGCAGTTCCAGTGATCATTTCTTTAAAATTGGTTCAGACAATTTGATCAGGATTTTCCGATAGCAAGACAGCAGTCTTTTCTGCAGGGGTGCTGGGTGTAGGTCGTTGCATAGCAGACTCTGAATATATTGACTGGGAAATTGAAGATTACACTTGGAACCTTCCAAATGTATCCATTTAAATTGGAGCAATTGGAGAGTTCAGTTGTAGTTAAGTAGAAGATCACTCAGGAAAAATTGGAATATTAAATTCCAAGACTAACTCCTGAGTAATTATTAAAAAGACTCCAACAAACTTCATCTCCCCTAGACCACAAGCACCAACACAGAGCCGAACCCTTGTCTCTAACAGCAGACTTCCCGTCCTTGGCATTCTCTGGGACCTGACATGAGAGGTTCAAACTCGAATGAACATGACCTCACACTCCATCACCACCACCTCATTCACCATCGCTCGGACTGCCCCATTTCCCCAACGGCCTGCCCCTTCCCCTATCGCCTTCACTGCCCCCATCCCCCATTGCACTTTCTGCCCCCTTCTGCTATTGCCCACACTGCCCACTCCACCATCTCCCTGACTGCCCCAACCCCCCCCATCGCCATCACTGCACCCATCCTCCCATTGCCCTCACTGCCCCATCCCCCTATCGCCCTCACTGCCCCCATCCCCCATCTCCCTGACTGCCCCATCCACCCCCATTGCCCTCACTGCACCCATCCCCCCACCCTCCTCACTGTCCCCATGCCCCCATCGCCCTCGCTGCCCCCATCTCCCATCACCCTCATTGCCCCCATACCCCATCAACCTCACTGCCCCCACCGCCCTCACTGCCTCCATCCCCCTAACTGCCCTCACTGCCCCTATCCCCCCATCACCCTCAGTGCCCCCATCACCTTCACTGCCCCCAACCCCCATCCCCCTCACTGCCCCCATTCCCCCAATCGCTCTCATTGCCCCCATCCCCATCACCCTCATTGCCCCATTCCCCCATCGCTCTCAGTGCCCCCATCCCTCCATCACCTTCACTGCCCCCAAACTCCATCCCCTCACTGCCCCCATCCCCTCAATCACCCTCATTGCCCTCATCCCCCATTGCCCTCACTGCCCCCATCCCCCTCACTGTCCCATCCTCCCAATTGCCCTGACTGCCTTGTCCCATCACCCCCACTGCCCCCATCTCCCTATCCCCCTCATTGCCCCATCCCCCCATCGCCCACACTGCCCCCATTCCCCCATCCACCTCACTGCCCCCATCCCCCGGTCCTCCTCCCTGCCCCCCACTCGCCTCACTGCCCCATCCACCATCGCCCTCACTGCCCCCACCCCCCAATCGCCCTCATTTCCCCCATCCCCATCACCCTCACTGCCCCCATCCCCCCATCGCCCTCATTGCCCACATCCCCCCAATCGCCCTCATTACACCCATCCCCCCAATCGCCTTCATTGCCCCATCCCCCCATCGCCCTCACTTCCCCATCCCCTCATTGCCCTCAATGCCCCTATCCCACATCCCCCCATTGCCCTCACAGCCTGCAACCCCCATCCCCCTCAGTGCCCCCATCTCCCCCAAAATCGCCCTCATTGCCACCATCTCCCCAATCGCCATTGCCACCATTCCCCATCACCCTCACTGCCCCCATCGTCCCCGTTACTCTCACTGCCCCCATCTCCCCATTGCCCTCATTACCCCCATCCCTCCATCACCCTCACTGCCACTATCCCCCCTTCGCCTCACTGCTCCCATCCCCCATTGCCCTCACAGCCCCCATCCCCCAATCTCCCTCATTGCCCCCATCCCTCCATCACCCTAACTTCCCCCACCCCCCATCACCCTCACTGCCCTCATCGCCCTCACTGCCCCATCCCCCATCGCCCTCACTGCCTCATCCCCCCATCGCACTCATTGCCCCCATCCCCCCATCGCCCTCATTGCCCCCATTCCTCCCATCGCCCTCATTGCCCCCATCCCCCCATCGCCCTCACTGTCCCCATCCCCCATCCCCCCATAACCCTCACTGCCCACATCCCCCCATCGCACTCATTGCCCATATCCCCCATTGCCCTCACTTCCCCCATCCCCCCATTGCCCTCATTGCCCCCATCCCCCATCCCCCATCCCACTCCCTGACCCCATCACCCTCACTGCCCACATCCCCCCCACTGCCATCTCTGCCCCATCCCTCGTTGCCCTCACTGCTCCCATCGCTTCACTGCCCCATCCCCCATGCCCTCACTGCCCCCATCACCTTCACTGCCCACATCCTCCCATCGCCCACATTGCCCCATCCCCCCAATGCCCTCACTGCCCCCATCCCCCCATCGCCCTCACTGCCCCCATCCCCCCATTGCCCTCATTGCCCCATCCCCCCATCACCCTCACTGCCTCCATCCTCCTATCACCCTCATTGCCCCCATCGCCCCATTGCCCTCACTGCCCCCATCACCCCCACTACCCCATCCTCCCATTGCCCTCACTGCCCTTATCACCACCATTGCCCTCACTGCCACCCCCATCACCCTTACTGCCCGATCTCTCATTGCCCTAACTGCCCCAACCCTCATTGTCCTCACTGCCCCCATCCCCCCCTCGCCCTCACTGCCTCATCCCCCATCGCCCTCACTGCCCCATCCCCCCTCACCCTCACTGTCCCATCCCCCATCGCCCTCACTGCCCTTCCCTCGTTCACCCCAACTTCCCCCTTACCCCACCACCCGTATCGCTCCTTACCCCCTACACCCAGAAATCGGCTCTTTGGAAACTCTGTACCTTTAAGCATTCAAAATAAAAATCAAAGTGATAAAAAACTAATTAAGAAGACTTCAAGCTGCTGTGAGAGAGCACATCTCTGAAAAACTAAAGATTGAAGTCACGTTTTCACATCAGCAAATTATATATTGTCTAAATATAGAGGAAAAACTGACAAGAGATTACTGACTGTTATTAATGAAGATCTTTTTTAAAAAAAGGCGAATTTGCCTGATTTTTGGATGTGTAAATGCACTGATGGATTAGTTTTTATTCAGCTTTTTTTTAAAAAAAATAACTAGTTGCTGAGAGAAAGACACAGGTGAATGCCAATGATTTTCTTGGCAAACTTTCCATTTATCTATCCTTCTTCTCCAGTTCTGTGGCTGAAGGCAAGTCCTTGACAATTATTTCTCTCATCAAAACAAAGTGCCTGTGAATTTTACTGCAGGTAGGGCAAGGAGGCAGACTCTGAGTCCACTTCAGCAGGAACAGGAATTGAACCCTGCACTGATAGCATCAATATTGTTAGCTTTAACCCAGCACCACCCTCCCACTGCTTTATTGGCAATGGCGATACATTAATATCACACCAAAACACATCATCAGTTCACCTGAGATAACAATGTGAAATTAATGGATTGCTCCTCTGGCTTTCCCAGCATAAAAAAGTAATAACATTTTCTGATTTCTTTTTGGATTTCAGCGGATATTTTCTAACTTCAAATATCTGGAGTATTTTCCAGCTTTATTCATTGATTTGACACAAAATGGTGAGGGTGGCAGTGTAACAGCAAATTTATATAACCGAATTAGGTGCAAAGTGATTTCAAATTTGTACCAACATTAAACAGGCAGCATAAATCTAACTTGAGACTCCAATTCAACAATAAATGGGGTGTAAATGCAGTACAAAATGTTGGATTGATCCTCTTGGACACTTTTTAAATTTCTATGACAATCAATTTGAGTGTTTAGAGAGGGTGAATTTAAATTTTACTTGCTAGGATTTATTGCAGGACAAGTAAATTGAGAACATCATTTGGCCAGTTTCTTTTTGCCATTCTCCCAATAAGGCAGACAAAAAGCATACACATGTAGGCGGCACAGTGGCAGTGGGCAGCATGGTGGCAGAATGGGTAAATGTAGGGGAATGGGTCTGGGTGGGTTGCGCTTCGGTGGGTCAGTGTGGACTTGTTGGGCCGAAGGGCCTGTTTCCACACTGTAAGTAATCTAATCTAATCAAACAACAATTTCCGTTTGAAGTCTGTCAAGCGGGATAACACAGATGTGCCACTGGCAGGAACGAATGTCAGAAACATTTTAAATGCTGAACATTGCATTTCTATTCCCCATAGGAAAGGCACAATGCTGGTGTCACTAGACTAATATTCTGGGGACATGGGTTCAAATGCCATCATTGTACACGGTAAAATCTGAATTCAACAAAAAATCTGTAGTCATAAAAACCAATCTGGTTTGCAAATGCCCTTTAGCAAAGATAAGTCTGTCATCCTTATCTGGTCAGGCCTACATTTGACTTCAGGTTGACACTTAACTCCTGGCTTAGAGAGCTAATCAGGGATTCCATCAAGGTGAGGGAACAGGTCAGTTTAAACAGCCAAGATAAGCATTCTTATTTGTCTTGGCCCACAAGCAAGACTGGAAAGGCACTCATGTATTCAATGCAGCAATTTACTGACCAGGGGTTTGTTACAGTGCACAAGAAGACTCTTGTGTTTGTATGAATGCTCCAATGCGTATTGTCTGTGCTTTAACCAGTTTATGTATTAAAACTACTTTACCCAAGCGCGCTTGTCAATAAAGCAGATAATAGGATACAGAATTCAGTTTGCGGTTCAACTTGATTGTATTAACAAAATATTCCTTATTAGAAACACTGGGTGAGCATTTGCCTAATTCCCACAATATTTACTCTCTCTGTCTCTCTAGCTGTATCCATCTGAGAAAGGATATTACCCTCAATGACCCACATGCTTGAGCTGGGCAGTCGGAATCTCCTTCCTCTCTGATGTAGAGCGGGCTCTCTTCCATGAAGGTGGATCTTGCAGGTCAGGGCAGATCTTCTCCTGGGACTTCTTGGATTGCCATACGGTCTTATGTCATGAATCTTGCTGTGGGTCTTTGCTGGGGGGATGGCTTCCAGGTGTGTTTTGTATCCTCCTTGCCCCAGACCTTCCAGAATGTTCTATGGCCTTTGGCCAATAAGGTCATGAGCAGGGTTCAAATCATCCAATGGGGTTGTGCCAGTCCTTCACTCTTGCTATGCCAGGGAGATGGAAAGTGCACCATGCTCAGATACTGGCTGGAAGTCAAGATGGCAAAAAGGCTGATTGAAACTTCTCCAACACATAACCCTCTGTATGGTTATAACTGGTTTCCCCTTTGTGACCTCTTTGACCTTGGCTTGTACTGTTCTCTGTAGCTGATAACTGCTTGCTGCTGTTTATTTGAGTTTGGCCAATCTTCTGTCAGGCCCAATTTCTCTGGCTGTGGATCACATGAGCAATTTACTCTAATAGAGATTACAGAATTTAGTGCATTATTATCCTGGATGATCGTAATATTGGACATGTCAGATCTTAGAGTGAAACGTGGTTTGATAGATTATGTTTTATTTTTACGGTTTGGTTACCATGGGGATCACTGAACATATTCATATGAGGCTGCAAAGATACTTTCAACAAAACATCCTAAGTTTATTACACAAAATGAATTTTTAAAAGAAAACTAAGTTATGCCTGTACAAGTCAATTTGAAAAGATCTCATCTTAAACAGCAAAAAGACACAATTCTTTTCCCAGCATTATGTTTATAAACATTCATTCCCAAGAAGTATCAATCCCTTCTTCACTTTAAGATATCAGACTTTCTGCACATGCATGAGATGCAGTTTTTCCTGCCTCTAGATCATAACTCAACTTTGTAAACATTCAGCAATTAACTTCCCAGGTCGCTGATTGGGTCAATTCAGCTTAATCCTCTTGTTTTATTGGACAGGCTACCTTTATTCCACTGTCCTAAATGACTTCTGACCTTTCACAAAAAAAGTCACCTTAACAGAAATGGAAACTAAAATCTCTCTGCCGGACCTGCTGAGTTTGTCCAGCATCCCATGTATTTGTTTCGGATTTCCAGCATCCACAGTGTTTTATACCTTGTCAGAGATGAGGAAAAATGTTTTTTTCTTTCCGAGGAACATCAGTCTGTGGAATTCTGTTCCCAGAAACCACTGAAGGCAGGATCAGACAGGCAAAGTCAGACAGAGTTTTAATAGACAAGAGAGTTAAAGGTTATGGGAGGCTGTCGGGAAAATGGAGTTGCAACAACTATCAGATTAAATAGAATTTTATTGAATGGTGAATCAGTTTAAATGAGCTAAACAGCTTATATTTGCTTCTAAATCCTGCATTTCTCTGTTCATTGTATTATCTCATATGAAGGTTTGATGCTTGGTTAGGTTAAGATTTGGAGGTGCCAGTGTTGGACTGGGGTGCACAAAGTTAAAAATCACACAACAACAGGTTATAGTCCAATAGGTTTATTTGGAAGCACACTAGCTTTCGGAACGTTAGTGCTACAACCACCTGATGAAGGAGCAGCGTCCCGAAAGCTACTGCGTCCAATTAAACCTGTTGGACTATAACCTGGTGTTGTGTGATTTTTAACTTTGGTTAGGTTAAAACTTTTATTTTAAAAAATGTACATTAACTTAAATTTTTACATCCCACCCACTTTTGGTAATTAAAAACTCCTTGTTTAATGAGGTAAATAAAGATTTTTAAAAATAGTACTGGCTTTAGCTTAGTAGTTATTTTGCCTTACATTCTAAGATAGTTGACTCGTGTGCTTGGATCTATCTAACTAAATGAAGAAATTTAGCTTCACAAACTGATTGCTAAAGTAAAAGCAAAATACTCAGCACCCTGGAAATCAGAAACAAAAATCTGAAGAAGAAACCTACTTGACTGGGAATGCTGATATTGTCTTCCTCTCTCCATAGATGCTGGCAGACTTATAGATGTACAGCATAGAGTCATAGAGATGTACAGCACGGAAACAGACCTCTCGGTCTAACCAGTCCATGCCAACCAGATGTCCTAACCTAATCGAGTCCTATTTGCCAGCACTTAGCCCATATCCCTCCAAACCCTTTCCATTCACATGCCCATCCAGATCCCTTTTAAATGTTGTTACTGTACCAGCTTCCACCAGTTCCTCTGGCAGCTCATTCCAAACACACACCACCCTCTGTGTGAAAAAGTTGCCACTTAGGACCCTTTTAAATTTTTCCACTTTCACCCTGAACCTATGCCTTCTAGTTCTGGACTCCCCCACCCCAGGGAGAGATCTTCTCTATTTACCCCACATGATTTTATAAACCTTAATAAGGTCACCCCTCAGCCTCAGAAGCTCCATGTAAAACAGCCCCAACCTTATCAGCTTCTTGCTATAGCTCAAATCCTCCAACCCTGGCAACATCTTTGTAAATCTTTTCTGAACCCTTTCAAGTGTCAGAACATCCTTTCGATAGTGAGCATTTCCAGTTCACCTTTTTTTTTATCACTAATCAACCAACTTTTGCTTCTGAGCATATCCAACCATAAAATAGGAAAGTGATTCATTCACAGGTGTTGATTCCTACAAGCAGTGGTCATGTTCTTACATTCCAGCATTGATTAACTGTCTTGGTGCTGACCAACTATAGTATCACATTTATCCGTTGTGATGGAAGGGCCATACTGACTGCTCAATGTGTGGTTTAATTTGCTTCAGTCACATTTCTTTTGAATGACAGGTCATGTTTGACTAACCAACCAATTCCAACACACCAAACACATTTCACTCCATCATCTGCCTTTTCCATTGCGTTTGCTATTCATTCAGGGATGAAGCCATTTGTGGATCATTTCTTTTACATTAAATCACTTTGCTCCACCATAAGTTTGAATTAGTTTTTCTTTTCTGTAGGTCGGGGGCAGGGATTAAAATTGGAAACATCAAATCTGGGTGTTGTCTACATTTCCATTTTTTTTACCAGGATCACTGCCCAGAAGGCAGGCTGAGTAAAATTTAGTTAATAGGCATTCTAGAACAAACTATGGTACCAGGTAAAGAGCCTGAATCTGGGAGCGTAGCGGCAGCTGTGGTTTGTGGGTGCCTGATCCAATAATGGGGTTCAGGCCAAGGCTCTGATAGCATAATCTCAAGGAGTATTTGTATTAGGAGGTGGGGAGAATGTCCAATGCAAGGACCTAAGATACAGGGTGTCCCCAATTTATGAACATCCGACTTATGAATGGTCGTATTTACGGATCCACCATCCAAATATTTCTTGTTTTTAAACCATCTTGCATTTGTTCTAACCTGTGGACAAATCAACTTGCAAACATACTCCAGAACACAGCAAGCTAAGGATTGCCTGTAACTTGGGAACTGTGGAGACAGATTGCAGCTGTTCTGGCCTACAAGCTGAGCTATTGGACCTTGTGCCGAAAAGGACAAATAATCTGCTGTGCATTGGTCGGGTAATTGCTACTGTCTACTGAAAGCTTCATGACCTGATGAGTAAAAGGAACTAACACTCAGCAGTTCATGCACCTCCAGCTCACTGACCTTTCAGCTTATTTGTGAGAACTGACATATTTGATGGCCTTTGCATGAGTCAAGGTCACAATCACAAAAGCTATCTTCAAGATGAACACCTCAAAGGAATGTCAGGCACTCACATCATATAAGCTTTATTGATTTCCATCAATTCTCGCTCTTTGACAACCTTTCAGTCAGAACTATTTTAACTCTTATCTTCCCTCACACCACAGTAAGCTCACAGGAACTCACGTGAACAATCACCACTGTGGGGATTCACAGCTCTGATCTGGACCCATGCTACTGCATCGTAATGCTTATTTCCTTCTGCAGAAGGATGTGCAAAATAACTGTGAGACAATGTAGGGGGATGCCAGGGCATGCAGGTCCTTGGACTCCTCCATCGCCAGACCATAGCAACACAACGGCTGGAGGAAGAGTGCCTCATCTTCCGCCTAGGAACCCTCCAACCACAAGGGATGAACTCAGATTTCTCCAGTTTCCTCATTTCCCCTCCCCTCACCTTGTCTCAGTCCCAACCCTCGAACTCAGCACCACCTTTCTAACCTGCAATCTTCTTCCTGACCTCTCCGCCCCCACCCCCACTCCAGCCTATCACCGTCGCCTTAACCTCCTTCCACCTATCGCATTTCCAACACCCCTCCCCCAAGTCCCTCCTCCCTACCTTTTACCTTAGCCTGCTTGGCACACTCTCCTCATTCCTGGAGAAGGGTTCATGCCCGAAACATTATTCTCCTGCTCCTTGGATGCTGCCTGACCTGCTGCGCTTTTCCAGCAACACATTTTCAGCTCTGATCTCCAGCATTTGCAGTCCTCACTTTCTCCTAGGATGCCAGAGATCAGGCTCCTCACCCACTTTGAGGAAAAGACTGCTGAGGGCTGGCAGGCAAACAAGAAAAAATGTGCCTAATCTTAAGGGGAAATTGGATACTTACAGCTATTTCATGGCCACTTGCAGCTGCACATCAAGCAGCAAACTCTTAATAAAACCCTGCATAAGGATGACTTGGAGATGCCGGTGTTGGACTGGAGTATACAAAGTTTTAAATCACACAACACCAGGTTATAGCCAACAGGTTTATTTGGAAGCACTAGCTTTTGGAGCGCTGCTCCTTTGTCAGGTGTTTATGGAGCATGAGATACTCCACAACCACTTGATGAAGGAGCAGCGCTCTGAAAGCTAGTGTTTCCGAATAAACCTGTTGGATTATAACTTGGTGTTGTGTGATTTTTAATTGGGTAAGGATGGTGGCTTATCACACTAATAGACATTTATGTTTTTTTCTGCCTAATCTCAAGTCAAGATGAAGAGAACCAAAAAAAAACCCAGCTTCATTTCTGACAGCTCCGCATGACACACCCCTGAGGTGAAACAACTGGGTTCTCTGGAGGAAGGACTGTAAAGACATTCCAGTTGAGAGTGTGGAAAAGCACAGCAGGTCAGGCAGCATCTGAGGAGTGGGAAAATCGAGGTTTCAGGCAAAAGCCCCAGGAGTGTAAAGACATTCCTCCTCATCCTCCTCCATTGCAGACCCATACACCTTGGTGGGTAATGTATGTAATGTAGGCTTGGTTAACAATCTGGGAGAAAGTGAGGACTGCAGATGCTGGAGATCAGAGCTGAAAATGTGTTGCTGGAAAAGCGCAGCAGGTCAGGCAGCATCCAAGGAGCAGGAGAGTCGATGTTTCGGGCATGAGCCCTTCTTCAAGAATCTGGTAAGCACAGTACTGACATACAACTGAGGCCTCGTAGAGGAAGAAATGATCTTTGACATTAGAGGACTGATGCTGAACCCAGTACAGGGGAGAGAGAGCAGCGTAATGCCACTGGACTAGTCATCCAGCGCACTAATGATTGTGGGTATGTGGTAGAATTTCAATTCACTTAACATAGCTGGAATTGAAAACTAGTCTCAGGAATGAATCTATCATTGCTGTCATAAAAACCTACCTGGATGACTTGTTTCCTGTTGGGAGAAGAAATCTGCTGTTCTTTCCTCATCTGATCTTTAGGTGACTACAGATGCACAGTAATGTGGTTGACGCTAATTGTCCTCTGAAGGAATCCAACAAATCTTTTAGTTCAAGGCCAATAATTATCTTGCCAGCAACATCCATATCCCATGAAAGAAAGTGAAAAAGGATGACACCCCCTCCTCCCCACACTCCCACACCCCCCGCCCGCCCCTATTAAGGAGCTGATGCAGTAAGATGACAGCCCACCGCTCCCCCACCCCCACCCCCATTAAGGAGCTGATGTAGAAAAATGACACCCTCCCCGCTCCCCCACCCCTACCCCCATTAAGGAGTTGATGTAGAAAGATGACACACACCCCGCTCCCCCACCCCCACCCTCATTAAGGAGCTGATACAAAGGCAAGCAGCAGAATTTCCACCAGACTGGGAGCAGAGGGATCATTCACAGACTGGGAGCAGAGGGAGTGAAGTCAGCTCACGTTCTGGCTGATGTTGCAGCTCCAGGATACAAGCACATTGCAGCCTCCATGAACCAGTTGGTGGAGAATAGTCAAGATCTTGTATGCACCCAGTTTACCTCTCCATCACTCAGTTCATGGATGCTTTCATTCATTATTGCAATGACAAGGGTCAGAGGAACACTGACTTCCTTCCAGGTGCCCCATTCCTTCAAAGAGAGAGGCAGCTGCCACAGTTCACAACATGGGGGAGCAGCATCAGACTGGCACTCAGAAATTGTCAGCTATTTTTCCTATGTTACACTCAGTCTCTTCATCCAAGTCATTAATATAGATTGTAAGTAGTTGAGGATCTGGCACTGATCCCTGTGATGTGCCATTAGTTATACTGTGCCAACTTGAAAATGAGTCGTTAATCCTGACTCTCTGTTTTCTATTAGTGAGCCAAAACTCCAACCTTGCAAATATACTACCTCCCACACTATGGATTCTAGCCTTGCACAGATATTGTTTATGTGGGATCTTATCAAATGCAATTGGAAAAATCCAAATGCAGTACATGTACTGGCTTCCCTTAGCCACCATGTTTGTTACATACTCGAAAAACTCAAATAAACTTGTTAGACAGAACTTTGCCTTCACAAGAATGCATTTATATTTCTTGTTTGGGTTATAATTTTCTGAAACGTCCTGCTCCCTGAATAATGGAGACCAGTAGTTTCTCAAATGTTTGTCATAAAATTACCACCTCTAGGTGGCACAGGGAGTAGAGAGGCTCAGAAATTCCGCCCAGCACTGCATGTCACTGTCAAATGGCAGATGTAGTTGCCTTCCAACCAGAATGTTAACCTACTTAGCCAGCCATCAGGTGTTCAGTGAATCATGAGTAAAGCTCCCCATGCTGACAGCACTCCTCATCACCAATTTACTCTTCCCCTCAACTAAATTCAGCCTGGAGTCCATGAAGAGCTTCCCAGGTGTAATGCTCAATGGTCAGTATTAATTTCCTGGTTTTTGCTTCCACTCTTGGATTCTCAGATCCAGGCTCCCTTGGACATACAGAATTTTGGTCTCAGTAGAGCCAACTGCACATGCTCAGTCAGTGATGTCACTACACATAAAACATAACGTCATTGATTGCGGTACACTGACCCATTCTGTCTTAGGATGTCTGTTGCCAGTAACTGATAATACTGGGCCTGTTTGAGCAGGTGGCCATTTTGACAGCCACCTTTGTGTTTAGACCAATTATTCCATCTTCCCAAAGACAAATATTAGAATAACTGGCCCATGGCTTTCTGTCTTCTTTTTTGTGCTCATCTCCACCTCTCCATGCCTAAATAAAGGTTGCTGTTAGTGTTGCAGTGAATTGACATCTACATCTACTTTGGTGGCGAGCTGCATAGAAATAGGCCCACTGAGATCACTGGTCTCATTAAAATGATCCCGGCCTACTGATGGAAACCAATCTAGGAAGACACGCAGATTCCTAAGAGAGAAAAGATTTCTTAAAAACACATTGCTAGGTCTAGACTGACGTTTACTGAGGGTTGCTGACTTCCATTGACACTGCTGCTGAGCAAGATCACCACCTTGTTCAAGCTTGCACCAGAAGCTCCATTATCATCATGCTGTAGTACAGGGCTAAATATAAATTTACATTCCTTGTGATCACAATCATCTGTGGAAAATATTGGCCTAAATAACATGAGCATAACTTTGATCCTTAAAACCAATGCTGACAGTATGAAATCCATAATTAACCATTCCAGTCATTAACATAGTTCAAAAAAAGGAAACATATGTAGAATTAGTAATGAGGCCAAGTGAAATGTTCACACAAGGTGGAGGTCTCTATCCTATGGGCATGTATAAACGAACAGATATAATTTATATTTGGATATCTATATTAATATTTCATGTACCAAGGATGTAAAATACATGGGTCTTTATCTTTAGAAGGTCCAAGTTTCTCCTACACTACAATGTGAAATGGATGGACCCAAGCTTCTCTCACTCAGTGGAAATGACAATCAAATATTAGGGCCAAAGAAGTGGGAAGCCGGTGTTGGCAAAACCTTTTCAATATAAATGGCCCACAAGGTAACAACTTTACTCCAGGAGCCTGGGGTATGATCACATACTGAAGTTCAGTGCTGGTGCAATGTCATACAGGCAGGCTGCATGTCCCAGTGACTGTCTTATTGAATCAAATAATATGTTCCTATGGTTGTTTGTAATCGGCAGATTACAGAATGTACTCAACAAGGCTGCAAATGAGAAACACTAAATAAAACTTTGACTGCAATACTCTGAGATGTGAGCCTGTGATTACAGTATTGTTGAGCAATTCTGAGTGCAGTAATAGCTAGACTAATGATCAATTTAAGATAATCAGTCAAGCTCATTATGTGCTACAGTCATGCTCGCTTGAAGCAGCACACATTCATACATAGGGACTAGTTCTCTGCAAATGAAAGGAATAGGTTCAAGCCTTATGCCTTTTTCAAATTATCCAGGAGTTTGGAGTGCCTATAGTTCCTTGGTGTTGTTTCCATGGTAACTTCTTAGCCAATCAGAGTTGACTTACCAGCATTATTTTCCCCAATTTATGGGTTTTTCATTTGACATTCTTGTATTGCTCGGGTGAGTGCAAAAAAAAGCTTCACTCTGTTTATATCTTAACTACATGTTTGGGGTTCGACAACCGCAATTTGTTTACCTCAGGAGCTGAACTCCTCTTTTCAATGGATATTCTGTAAGCTCAAAAGAGCCCACACCAAAATAACATCAGTACAACTCAAGTTGGAGATAATTAAACCACACCAGATAACAACGTAAATTTGGGGCAGCATAAAAAAATTATATGTGTTGAATTTCTTCCCCATTAAAACAGCTTAAGCATAATGAGGCAGATATACATATCTATATCCCACGTTTCTAAAATCACCATTATTTATGAATGAATATAATAATGATTCAAACATATTTCATGCTGGAATAAAGGACCAAATACTTTAATCAACTGAAGGTCCCCTATTCAGGCATAAAATATGCTGCAATGCTCATTATTACCATAATAATACTGCAGGGAAGACATTTCAAAGCAATTACTGAGATTTTTGATGTGATCTAATGGTAGTTAAAAAGCATCATTCCTACAGATGCCATATGCAGTTTACTTGGGTGTATAAGTTGTAAACATTACAAATATAACAGCACATCCTGAGAACTGATGGCTATGAATTTGTCATACAGAACATTAAAATGAACGACTGCTTAGCAATGAAGTAATCTTGGCTGTTCACCCATAAATCTCAATCTCATTTGTTTCTTTAGCCAGCTGATTTTCATTTTTTATCTTTCTTTAATCCCATAATTTTCACAATTTTTCCGCAAAGAATACCTTTTCTAATAGAAATCAATATGCTACATTTAATAATGTAATGTTTTAATTTTTCAAATTCAGCTCTCCCCCAGGTGCCATTAGTCCAATTTCAGCACACTCCAAATGGAACTCTTCATGTTCATATCTTTTGAGCATAATGAACTGACATCCTCTTAAAAGTAACTCCCTTTCATGTTCCTTCTGCACCACCAACCATTCCCTTCATCACAATCCTCACCCGTTTTTTTTAAGGCTAATTGTAGCAATTTTCAGTCCCAGTGACTAATAGTGATCAAACAAAATGAAAATCCCCATAACAAAATGGAAATAAAATATATATGTGCAATATTTTGGTATTTATTAGCATGTAGCAATTATAACGAAGTCAGCTAAGCGGACTTCATAGAATGCTGAGGGACAATCGAAGGAGCAAAGCCCTCTTTGCAAGTTGACCAGGAAGCAATTCCATGATTCTGCAAAGCCCATACAGAGGCATTTGTCTCACAGGCAAAAGCAGAGGCAGACATCAGAGGGTTGGAAAGTTTGCAGAATGAACAGCACCGGTTGCATCAATTGTGAAGCTCCAAGAGTCAGTTTGCCTTTGTGAGGATTTTAAACAGTAAAGTGCCAATAAATACCCAATCCATTGGATAGAGGATGTAAGTACAAAGCTGGAAGGAGATCTATCCTTCACAAAGCTGAACATGAGCCATCTGTACTTGCAATTGCAGTTAGATGAAGATTCCCAGAAGTATGCTACAATTCATACCCATAAGGGTTTGTACCAATATCCGAGATTGCCATTGGGGTATCATCAGCCTCTGCCATTTTCCAGTGGATGATACAGATCATTTTACAAGGTCTACCCCAGGTCATCATTTATCTGGATGATGTACTAGTAACAGGGAAGACCACAAGGGGCACTTAGAGAACTTGGACATATCCTTAAAAGAACATCCCAGGCATGCATACGCCTTAGAAGGGAAATTATGTTTAGTGGACATAATTAGAGTCAGGAAGTTCCACCAAAAACTTTGTGAACATAAATTTGTAATAATAACAGATTACAAACCCCTGCTAGGTCTATTAAAAAGGACAAGACATTGCCACTCATACCTTCAGGCCAAATTTGGCAACGCACTCAAGTACAAGTTGGAACACAAGTTGGAGGCCAAATAGCAAATGCGGATGCATTGAGTCATCTCCTGCTGCCAGATACACCACTGGTGGTACCAGCAAAGGAAGAGTCTGTAATGGTTTTAAATTTTCTGGACACCCTTCCAGTCAACATCAGACTTTGAAGCAGAAAGATCTGATCCTGGCAAAACAGAAACCACTGCTGGTGATGAGGGGAATGCAAGGACCATCACAACCAAATTGAAACCTTTTTGGACTGGGAGAGACCACATCATAGTAAAGAATGGCATATTATTATGGTGAGCAAGAGTGAGTGTCCTGACAAAGGTCCCCACCAGACACAGGTTGAACTCCACCAGAGTCATTCAAGGGTATCTAAAATGAAGGTGTCGGGGAGAAGATATATCTGATGGCCAGGCTTGGATTCATACATAGCTGCATTAGTGGGGCAGTGCCTCGAGTACCAACAAGGACAAAAATTACCGCTAGTAGCTCTCCTACATATGTGGGAATGGCCAGGTAAATCCTGGACTCAGTTACACGCTGACTATGCAGGTCCTTTCATGCGTTATATGTTCTTAATCATTGTGGACACCCACTCAAAGTGGCTGGATGTGAATAGAGTTCATTTGTCAAACACTGGGAGACAATAGAAAAACTACTCGCATCTTTTGCAATGCACAGACTCCCGGAAGTATTGTTTACAGATAACGGACCATTGTTTACCAGCATTGAATTTGACTATTTCCTGAACTTGTATGGTATTCATCATATAAGTTCAGCTCCATACCATCCATCATCCAATGGTCTGCCAGAAAGAGCAGTCCAAACTTTGAAAGCAGGCTTAAAGAGACAGCTTACGGATACCGAATTGTCCTGGTTCTTATTTGGTAACAGGACCACCTTAATGCAAACATAGGGTTAGCTCCAGTAGATTTCTAATGGGGAGAAGACTCTGCACCAGGTTAAATCTGATCTTCGTTGCCCTCGGGTGCTGCGGGGAAGGTGAAACAACATCAGAACATCAATGCTGGACACAAAACTCTGCTATGTGAGAGATAGAGTTTACTTCAGGGATGAAATTAGATGTAGGAACCATGGGTATGGCCCTGCATGGGTACGAGGCGTGGTCAGCAGGAGGTCAGGTCCAGTGATGTATTAGGTTCAGGTAGATGCGACGGTCTGAACAAACTCGTAAACTCGCAAATGGTGCAGGAGCAAAATGTGCCCAGCTCCTCGACTGCCTTTCTGACTGTTCCAGAAACTGTGGGTTCTCCCTCTTCTTCAAGCATTGAAGACACCTCCGAATCTGAGATGGACATGATGGATGTCTACCTGAAGAAGAGAATGAATTCCCTCTGAGATAGAGTGGGCACAGGAGTTGAGCTACTGTGTGTTACACGCGACCCATGTCAGAGGCAGAATTGGAGGAACCTGACCCTGTGCTAAAACATTGTTGGAGGAGCTACAAAGAAAATCGTTCTATATCCTCAAACTCACAAGGAGAGAAGCGTAGTGATTGTAACAAGGTCAGCCAGATAGACCCTCATAGAGTATAAGTTGTTGTTGATCTGGTCCAATCAGGAAGCCCTGGCTGATAGATATAAATAGGAGTGTCAGATGTTCTATTCACACTGAAGCGGGCTCTGAGGGAGCTGGATCAATGTCACAGACTCTCCATGTGACAACCACCTGACGAAGGAACAGCGCTCTGAAAGCTAGTGCTTCCAAATAAACCTGTTGGACTATAACCTGGTGTAATGTGATTTTTAACTGTGAAAATAAAGGGTGACTTGGTGATGGGATACCTGCATCTGTGGAGTTATTCCGAGTGTGTTGACCCTTTTTCTGAATGTTGACCTTATTTGGCCAAACAGATGTTGAAATGATTGTCAGAGATGCTTGCTGACTTACGTATCAGTGGGTAATGAAACAGGAAAGGATACCCAATTAAACATCAAGCCCAAACCACCAACAGCAAAGCAAATGAAAAAGTTTCCCTCATTCATACATTCAGGTCTAGGTCAGGCCTATCACTGTTCTTGCAGCAAACACCAAAGTAAGAAGTGAAATTGTGATAATAAACAACATCCAAATATTTGCTGACTATTTGAATTAAGCATTTTCACTTATGTCACAGGTGATCAACTGCAATGTGGGGGAATCAGTCGAACCTTACGTAGTCTGACCTAGTTAGTGGTGCACACAGGACCACAAGATTAGGAAATGGATCCTACTGGGGGCAGCAAGGACCTCAACCTAAGAATAGAACCACCAAAGTAACAGACCCTTGATTACAACCTGAGTCATGAGCAAATTGTACATGGGGTAATTCAGATCAGAAGCTGAATGTCTGGCTCAAAGAGTGATGTGTGTGAAATAGGTTTATATTGATGATACACTATCATCAGTACTGTGGATAGAGGGAGCTGTACCATTGGTATGGCCTTCATCTGAACTTCACTGGGAGCAGTGACCTAGCATGTTATATAACTGTTGAGAGGTTTTAAACTGATGGGGGGGGGGGGGAGGGGAGGGGGGTGGCTGGTGGTGCGTAGGAGTGCGGTGCCTACATGGAGGAAAATTTGAAAAGTCAAAGACAAAAGACATGGCCTTCCTGCAAGGTACTGATATAGGTAATAATCAGAATGTGATAGGAAGGGACAAATTGCACAAACAGAAGAATGCATCACAGATTAGACAGCGTGTGGAAAAATGGCTTTAAACTAACAGACAGTAAGGAGGATACTGGTGAAGGCAGATTTAGAAATCCAATGGTAACAGTAGAGGCAATAGGAAGGTGTATCTTTGTGGGTAAAACCAAGCTGTTTGTGAAAGGGAAGGACAGTGTTTAATGGCATAAGTCCATTAGAAAATGAGGTGAATGCAGGGAATATTTTTTTAAAAAACTGAAGTCGCTTTATCTCTACATGTGAAACATCTGCAGTAAGAATGCTGAACTAATGGCACCAATAGAGGTTCAGAACTAATCTCCATTATAAGGTAACCAAGTGGAATACACCAGACTACACATTTTGAAAAGGTAGATGAAATGGAAAATGAAGAGCTGTCATCTGAAAATAGAACAAATTGAAACAAGATTCTGAAGCGCTGTGACAGAGTAAACATTGAGAGGTTGTTTCCACTGGCTGGGGAATCTAAAACCAGTGGGGTAGGCCTGGGGAACAATGTCACAATAAGGAGATGATCCTCTATGACTGAAGTTAGGAGAAACACCTTCACTCAAAGAGTTACAAATCTTTGGGATTCTCTACCCCAGAAGGTTTTTGATTCTTCACCATTGAATATATTTAAGGTTGAGATGGATAGATTTGCCATCTCTCGATGGATATGGGAAGTAGAATTGAGGTTCATGGTATGTATCATCATACTCATTTACAGAGCAGTCTTGGCGTGTCATGTGACCTGCTCCTGAACCAATCTCACGTGTCCTTATGCATCTCTTCATTCTTCTTAAACTATTTGCAGGCTTTTAGATGGTTGACCACACCCTCCTCCACTAATGCCACTCCCCCTCACCATCCAGTTGGGTAGGAAGCCATTTGACTATTTCTATTCTTATATACCGGTATCTAAATGTGCGGAGAATTCTGCGTGCATGTGTCTCTTCATGGTTACCTCTAGAGTTTTCCAAGGATTTATCCTTGCCTCCCTCCTACTTCTCATTTAAGCACTGCTGTTTCATGACATCATTGGAAACACATCAGGTTCCACATGAAGAATGAAAACACCTAGTTGGATCTTATCATCGCTGCTTGCAATTCTGTCATGTACCTGCGATTTATGTCACCACTCACCTGTAAGTCAATGCTGAACCAGCAGAAATTTCCTCCAATATTCAGTCTTCAGTTCCTGGCATAAGTCCAATCCCCAGAGAGAAACTCCATCTTTCTCTTAAGTTGCTGCCTATGGCTGAACCAAAACATTTGCAACTTCACCTTCCATTTGATGAGCTTCCAACCACATACCTGCTCCAGAATCAAAACCACGTACACTAATTTCATGCATCTAGACTCCAACTGCAGCTTATTTTCTGATGGTAATCTAATCTATACCTTTGTTACCTGGGTCTGGGTGAGAAGGAGGTGTTTGTTGTGGGGATCGGGGTTAAGGGTAGGGGAAGGTAGAGGCAATCAGGTCTTGTCAGCTTGGCGGGCAGAGTTGGGTTTGGAATAGACATCGTCAGCTCTGTTGGAGTCAAGGGAAGTAGTCATTGGATACAGATTTCTAAGGAGTCAGGCTAAAGTCAAAGGTCAAGTCTGGAGGGAGCAGATCTCAGGCCCAGTGGGGTGAAGTTGGCAATGGTGCTGGGTGTAGGGTTGAACTCAGTGGGAGCAGTCGGAGAGTGAAGCAGCTTTAGAGCTAGCCAGGAGTTAGGGGGAATAGGTTTTAATTCCTTTAACATTTCCTTGCTCGCTATTTAGATAAGTCAGTTGAAGCTATGCAAAGTCTCCAACTCAAGCTCAGGATTGGGAACAGTTTCCAGGTAATTGTCCATTGGAAGTTCAGCTTCCAGGACAATTCTGGCAGTTTGGGTTGCATCAAGAGTTGTAGTGTTGGGATTTCTGCATAATCTGAATGCATAATTCCTATCTTCAGCCCCCTTCACATAGCAACAATTATCTTTCTATTGAAGGATTTGGTTTTGTGTCTTCAGCTACCGTAGCTTTAGAATTCTGACCTCTTTAGCTTCATCTGCTCCTTGATGACTTTGTTTGAAACTGACCTCTTTCCTAATACTGCACTCTAGTGTTGCTTCTCATTCTGTATGATAGCCTTCTGGAAAATACCCTGGGACATCTTACCACGTTAAAAGTGCTGAAATAATGTAAACTTATTGTTGCCTCTTTGAACTACCTAAACTGCGAGTGTCATAAATCCGGCAGCTTATTGGATAAAAGCTCTTTCTTGATCTAGGAAATTTAATGCAGCCGTGTTCATTTTCTTTTCAGAATTGAACCTGTCTTGGATATTTCTCTTGAGTTTCAGTGCTGTAATTAACTTTTTCTCTCTGCCCAAGGCTACATTCATCACCATTGCTTCTTAACTACACCAGAACAACAAATAGACTGCTGTGCTGCTGACAAAATAACTCAAGTTCTGGTTCTTAAAAGTCTCAATTCAAGGATACAATGAAACACATATTGCCTACAGGATCAGGCATCAAGGTGACTCAAAAGTTATAAGGATTGATTCTGTGTTCTTCTGCTCCTGGTGGAGAAACACATTCATGAGGAGTGTGTGTGTGTTCTCCATTTGAGGCTGATTTCAGAATGAAATGGCCGAATATTTTGCTTCACCATGAGGAGTTTGATGGCAGACGGTGGGGCAGGGGCAACATTTAATCAGGTGGAAGGGTGCTCAGTGGGAGCCCTGGCAACTTCCCACCTCCAACTTGATTAATGCCCACCTGACTGCCTCATCCCGTTGCTGTTGGCAAGATGTGCTGGTCCTTTCCACAAAGAGGTGACTCAGTCCAGCCAGTGGGTATTGCCTCCACAATGATTTGCCCAAAGTTACAGAAGACTCATAAAACTGCACTTGAGTTACAGTCCAACTATTATTCAAACTTCCCTCTATAAGAACAGTGATACCTTCTTTAATGTTTAAAATACAGCAAGCTAACAATCTTATCTAAATCAGTTCAACACAGGAAATGTTTACTTAGCTTAAATACAGTGAGCATGATGCACAATCATCCTGTACCGAGTCCTACTGAGGCAGACAATAAGCACCTCTTATTCTAAACAAGTCTGACCCCTCTGCTGACTGGATGTACATTGAAATATGTACCCAGAAGCCTCAGTGATTTACACTTACTTCAGCTGGTTTGCAGATTTTAAAGACAGTCTGTCCTATTTAAAAATGAAGCTACCGTCTTCTTACAGGATTCATTGCAACTGTCTGAGGAGGCAAAGACACAGAAATTGGAGCAAAACTCAAAAAAAAAGTGTTCTGATGTGACGGTGCAGGCGTTATGACAGGCACTGGAAAGGAGGAAGAAAATGTTTTTGCAAGGGGTCAAAGCAGATCCTGAGGAGGGAGTGAATGTAGTTGACCAGTGAGGTCAATTATTGGAGTCTAATTTTCAGAATCTAACAGCACGGCTGCAAGAAATACACTGATCATATACATGTGGTCAAAGTCAGAGAATCCATCTCGACATGTCATCACCTAACAAATGAACCTCTCAAAATGTTCAAAGCACTACAGCTCCATCATTCTTTCATCAGGCTAGCAACCAGAGCAACAACCTCATATTTTGAAATTCCATCTTGCGCCCACACTTTCCAAGGTTTCCAGCTTCAGACGTACCTCTCACTGCTTTTGTACACCTCTAGCCTTCCTGCTATGGCAGGGACATCAATCGAACATACTGCAACAACATCTAATGACATTCCTCCATCTGTGTGGGACAAGGTGTCGCACACCAGGAGGAAGTTGAGCAGAACCAGAGGAAAATAGATTGGCCTCTATCACCTGAACCTTTTGGAGGGACACTGCTTTGAACCATGGTCAAGCAGTGATGGAGGCCATTTCACATGGTATCGTTGAGAACAATCAGGATCACAGTGTAACCCTGCCTTAGCATCTTCTCAAATCTCACCTCCACTTCACTCAGCTGATTGGAATTATCTGAAAGCTGGATGTGGTGTGACCATGGACCTTTTGTTGTCCATCCCAACACCCTTCAATCACCCCAAACCTGTCCTTCTGCACTTCTGCTCTCTGATATTGAATAATTGCTGTAGCCAGCCATTGTAGTTGCATGAAGAAGGGTGACAGTATTAGCAAACATCTAATGTAGAAGCAATCAATTTACAAACGTACAACCATGTCGCAAGGAATAATGTGGACAATGGCAGTGTATGTGATGATTCACTATGCCTTAGTGGGTTGCAACAAAGTATGGTCAGTTTGACAGCTCTTTGGAGATCTGCTGCAGGGGGGGGATGATGATGCGGCCTTAAACTTTCCTGATGGAAATGATAGAGTCATAGAATCATACAGCATGGAAACAGACCCTTCAGTCCAACTAGTCCATGCTGACCATGTTCTCAAACCAAATGAGTCTCACTTGCCTTTGTTTGGCCCAAATCCTTCCAAACGTTTTCTATTCAATGTCTTTTAAATATTGTGACTGTACCCGCATCCTCCACTTCCTCTGGCAGTTCATTCCACACATGCGAACCACTCTCTGTGTAAAAAAGTGCCCCTCATGTCCTTTTTAAATCTTTCTCCTCGCACCTTAAAAAATATGCCGCAGAGTTTTGAACTCCCCCACCCGGGGGAAAGGATCCTTGCTATTTACCTTCTCCATGCCCCTCATGATTTATAAAGGTCTCTATAAGGTGACCTCTATAAAGTCACCCCTCAACCTCCTACGGTTCAAAGAAACAAGTCCTAGACTATCCAGTCTATTCCTCTAACTCAAACCCTCTGGCCCTGAGAACATCCTGGTGAATCTTTTCTGTACCTTCTCCAGTTTAGTAATATCTTTCCTAAAGTAGCCTCACCAACATCTGTACAATCTGAACATGATGTCTCAACTCCAATACTCAAAGGTCTGAGCAATGAACGTAAGTGTTCTAAATGCCTTCTTAACCACTGCCTATATGTGACGCAAGTTTCAAAGAATAATGTGCCTGAACCCCTAGGTCTCTGTATTCTTCAACATTACCCAGGGCTCTTCCATTTATTGTATAAGTCCTGTCCTTGCTTGTTTTACCAAAATGCAATACCTCTCATTTATCCAAATTAAACTCCATCTGCCACGCCTTAGCCCATTGACCCAATTGATCTAAATCCCTTTGTAATCTTAGATAACCTTCTTCACTGACAACTATACCACTGATTTTGATGTCATTGCAAATGTACAAAAAATGCCTCCTAAATTCTCAACCAAATTATTGACATAATGACAACAACCAAAAGTGGACTCAGTGCCAATCCCTGTGGAACACCCGCTGGTCTCAGGCCTCCAGTCAAAAAACAACCCTCTGCAACCATTATCTGACTCCTACTGTCAAGCCAATTTTGCATCCAATTGACAAGCTCTCCCTGAATCTCATGTGATCAAACTTTACTAATTAGTCTACCATGTGAAACCTTGTAAAATACTTTACTGAAGTCCTTGTAAGCAACATCTACTGCTCTTCTCTCATCAATCTTTTTGGTGACTTTCTAAAAAAAACTCAATCAAGTTTATGAGACACGATTTCCCTTGCACAATTCCATTTTGACCCTCCTTAATCAGTCCTTGCCTCTCCAAATGCATGTAAATCCTATCTTTCAGAATCATTTCCAATAATTTACTCACCACTGAGAGAGAAGCCTGATGGTCATGCACACTGAGATGTTTGGTGCTTCAGCAGACAGGTCTACCTGATAACATGCTGTCACTGTCAAGGATAAACGAGGATTTCCATTCCAATGTGGCTTAGAGCATTGTGTAGAGATGTACCACAGAGATCAGTTCCTTATTGCTGAATCACACAGTACAGAAGAGGCCTTTCCTCCTATTAAGTCTGCACCGTCAAAGCTGCACTTAATCTATACTAGTCCCACTTTCGAACTCTAGCCCTGCAGCCCTGAATTTTATGACATTTCAAGTTCTCATCCAAGTATTTTTTAAGGATTGTGGAATTTGCCACCTCAACTCCCCTCCCAGGAAGTGCATTCCAGATCTCCCGTCACTTTCTGGGTTGAATCATGTTTTCTCAATTTCCTTTCACCTTAAATATATGTCCGCTTATTCTTGACCGTTTGACAAAGGGGAACACCTGCTTTCTATTCACCCTGTTCACACCAATATTATACACCAATCTGTTTATATCCCTGTAACCTTCTTTCTCACTGTCAATCACACAGCCAATGTTCTTGTTATCTGCAAACTCATTCACCATCACCTCAACACTCTCATCTACATTGTTTATATATATCACAAACAATAAGGGACCTAGCACCAATCTCTGTGGTACACCACTGGACACTGGCCTCCAGTCACACAAACAACTGTCAACCACCACCCTCTGCCTTCTGCCAATAAGCTGATTTTGGATCCAACTTGCCAAATTACCCTGGATCCCCTGTGCTTTTACCTTATCTTTCACTGTCCCACATGGGACCCTGTCAAAGGCTTTGTTAAAATCTGTACAAACTACATCAACTGCCCTTCCCTTCATGCACACACTTGGTCCAATTTGAAAAACTCAACCAGAGTTTTTAGGTATGACCTCCTTCTGACAAAGACATGTTGATTATCTCTGGTCAAAGCTTGCTTCTCAAAATGGAGATTAATTCTTTCCTTCTGAATTTTCTCCAACAGGTTCCGCACCACTGATATGAGAGTCACTAATTTTCATGTTCATCTTTACCACCTTTCTTGAACAGTGGAACCACATTAGCTGTCCTCCAGTCCTCTGGCACCTCCCCTGTCTTCCAAATAAACCTGTCAGACTGTAACCTGGTGTTGGGCGATTTTTAACTTTGACCTCCCTTGTGGACAGGGAGGAATTAAGAATATTGATCAGGGCCCCTGCGATTTTCTTCCTTGTCTCCCATAGTAGCTTGGGATACCAGTTATCTGGCCCTGAGATTTATCCATTTTTAAAGTTGCCAAAGCCTTTAACATCACTTCACTCCCTATATCAATCTGTTCAAGAACCTCATAGTCCATCATTCTTCTAAGTATTGTCTATGATAAATGTTGTAGATGAGAATGGTTGGGGGTGGGAGGGGGTGCAGTTGGCAGGGATGGTAAGTGAGTTCACAGATGACATGGATTGGCAGAGTGGTCGACAGTGAGGAAGACAGTCACAGGACGATATTAATGGATTGATCAGACAGGCGGTGGCAGATGGATTTTAACCCTGTTAAGTAAACTGTCTGCCAAAGTCCAGTTTCAAACAACAGCATTACTATTTTGTTAAACCAAGAGGACTACGAATTCCATTGGAATTTATCGTGATAAATAAATGAAGCAGCTGTCATGTCAAAAACAAAGACTTTGAAGGGATGGGGCAGCCTGAGGAATGAATGAACAAATAATTTATGGAGACCTTCAGCATCAAACAGCTTGTGCTGAAACTATGCAAAGCTGACTAGGCTGGTTAGACAAAGTAATAAACATGGAACTAAATACAGTGAAAATGAAGTTGGCTTGCTATAATCTACGTTATGTTGATTTTACCATTATTATGGTTAATGTGCCAAAAAACAGTTGATGCATGTCACCACCAGGATGATAATGCCATCTGTCTCTGTTGGAGAAAAAAAATTCAACAACTACATAATCTTTGTGGCAGCTGTTATTCTCCAAGCTATTGCCAGTACCCTGTAACAGAATTCATGGGTGAGCTACCATAAGTGGGAGGACTGCAAAAAACAATCAAACGGATGAGAAACAATAATATTGATGGCTTCTATGATATTCCAATTGAGACCTTCAAAGCTTTTGGTCTTTTCTTATTCTATCCTGAGATGTGTCATCAGTAGTGAGGGCAGCATTCGCTTCTTATTCTTAATTGTTCCTGAGAACACTTAAGAGTCCAATACATGGGTTTAGGTCAGGCATCATACGTAGACCAAACCAGATAAAATAGCAGATTTACTTCTTCAAAGAAAGTTACCAAAGCAGATGGATTTTTATAAAAATCAATAATAACTGCATGGTCACTAGTTTCCAATTGATGAATGCAAATTGTATTCAATGTTCTTTCCCAATGCTCTCACCCCAATCTTTATCATCACAGGGGCTGCTTTCATCATAGCCAATCCATTTTCACCCATCGAGTCATCCATGAGCAATTTTTCTTACTCTCCAGTTCACCATTACTCATTCCTTTGTCTGCCCAACTACTGTTCTCACTCTCTGGGTTCCACTTCCAGCTATCATTCACTTCCTCCCCCTGTCCCTTTCTCCTTCCTCACCCTTGGTTTCTAGCATAAATACAACCTGTTCTTGCTACAATCAGTTCTGAAGAAGAGTCAATGGGCTTAAAACATTAACTCTACATAGATGCTGAGGGACCTGCTAAGCTATTTCTGTTTTTGTTAATCCTTCTGAAGCCTTAAGTACTGACACAGTCCATTTCCAAATGTAGCAAGACCTGGTAATAATCCAGGCTTGGACTGCAATTGCTTTATGATGGTGCAAGTGCAACTTCCTTGAACTGGAGATCTAAATCAGGAGTATTAGTATTAGAATCCCTACAATGTGGAAACAGGTGCTTCCACAATGACCCTCCGAAGAGTAAACCACCCAGACCCATTCCCCTACCCTATATTTATCCCTGACTAATGCACCTAACCTACACATCCCTGAAGACTATGGGCAATTTAACACGGCCAATCAACCTAATCTGCAAACCTTTGGACTGTGGGAGCACCTAGAGAAAAGCCACCCAGACATGGGGAGGCATCTGGAGAAAACCCATGCAGACACGGGGAGAATGTGCAAACTCCACACGGACAGTTGCCCGAGGCTAGAAATGAACATGGGTCTCTGGCGCTATGAAGCAGCAGTACTAACCACTGAGTCAGCATGCTGCCCAGACACTTTCAAAACAGACACCTTCAAAATCCAGATCATGATCAAGAAAGGCTATGTGAAAGCCCCCTTACTAATGGTTAGTCATTCAAGGTCAAGCAAGAAAGACAGTGATATTTGCTCAATGCTCCTCCCATTGAATTGGGAGGATTGGCTGGAAGCATTATTGGTGGAATGTATTGGATTATTTGTTGCTGAATCACAGCTCAAGTTTTAATGTAATACAGGACTGCTGTATATACAAGGATATTACTTGAATTGGGAAATCTTTGTTGTCAAACACTCACTGCCATAGGTCATAGAAAAGATTGAAAGAACAGCTGATAGCATGTTGGATCTCCTCATTATAGTGGTCTTTTGACAGAGGTCATTTCCAGCAAATGGAAGTGCTTAACATAAATAGGAAGTGGAAAATTCAGCCAATAATTAGATTGATATTAATGTTTTGTTTAGTATTTCAAACACAGTCTCAGTTTCTTGTGCACAGAATTGAAGAGTTCAAAGTGTATCAGTCCTAATTACTACCCAGATAGAAAACTCTTTAACCTCAGTTGTCTCTGTGCCAAAACCAACTGATTACCATAGTTAGACATGACCTCCAGTTTGCTGATGACTGCAGGATCATTGTTCACTCAGCATCAGATTAGCAAGCCACCCTTTAAAGACACACCTTCTCTCTTTGAAGTGCAGCAGTATTGACATTAATGATGAGATGTTTGTTGCCAATCATTCAAGACAACGAACAACTAGTCCACGAAGTTACATACACTTTGAACCATCATGTCTTCATGATGAAGCACAGCAGCAGTAGCACTGCCAATGATATTGAATCGTTGACTGACACCATGGAACACAGATTCTGACATGGCACAAATATTTATCTTTAATCTTTAAAGGCATAGCTACATTGTGGGCAAACATTGCACCAAGTTGTAGTGTTGAGCTTAAAAATGATATCATCAAACGAGACCATTAAGGGTTAATGGTTATGCGCTCACTGGATGAGCAATTGAAACAAAGTGGAAAATTACATGAAAACAGGCATGATCTAAAAAAAAGCCAGTTTTGACTGGGAGGTAACTGCATAACTTTGACTGGCTATGGAAGCCATTTTTAATGTAATTAAAATGGAGGCTGGAGATGCTTTCACCTTATCTTCTGCAGAATGGAATGCTTGGAGAAGTACTGATGTAGTACGAAATGGTGACACAGCACACAACCAGAACAGTATTAATGTCAGGGACTCTGTCTCACCTCATTGGCCTTCCCCATCAGACTTGGTTCTTGAGACTGAGTACACGGAATCCGAGATAGAGCTCCAAATGCCAACCATCCAAAGTCCTCAGCATCAAGGCAAGGTAGTGAGACCCATTAGTTTGCATACATATAAAGTAGTTTAGGTAAATAGATTCGCTCACTGGTTCGTATACACGTTAATTTTATTGTTTGCTATGAACTGAAGTGCCCACGTCTTCTTGTAATCATTTTGTTTGAACTTTAAAGAACCCGTTATATATTTTCAGTCTAACAATATACCAGTACACTATTATTTTGAATGTATGGGTATTAGAGTGTAAAGAGTCCTTAATATTATAGAGTCATACAGATTCCTGATGAAGGGCTTTTGCCCAAAACATTGATTTCGCTGCTCCTTGGATGCTGCCTGAACTGCTGTGCTCTTCCAGCACCACTAATCCAGAATCTGGTTTCCAGCATCTGCAGTCATTGTTTTTACCAGGACAGAAACAGACCAAGGGTCCATGCCGACCAAGTTTTCCAAATAAACTAGTTCTATTTGCTTGCATTTGGCCCAAATCCCTCAAAACACTTCTGAAATGTTGTCACAGTTATAATGCAGGAAATGCAGAAACCAATTTGTGCCAAGTAAAGTAGCCAGAATTATACACTTTGAATGTTGCACAAGATGCCAATAAATGGGGCACTGTTACCAGTGAGAAAGCAGAAGCTATTCCATTAGGATGGAATCCCCGAAAAGCAGGCTGGAATCAATACCTTAACAAATGAAACAGCTGGTGCAGGAGACATGGCTTTAACAGGAGTGACAGCTCAGTAAGGGTACAAAGTCAAGGCTGGAGAATAACAATGAGTAAAATCAAATAAATTGGTTGGGGGCAGTGTCATAGAGTTTAATAACGGTTATAGGGCAATGGTCATTAAAGTCATATGAATAAAGAATAGTAATGTTAAAATTATTGGTGCCAAATCTGACTCTACAAGGCATTGTAATGATATGCAGTAAACCCTTGATATCCACGAGTTCACAACTTGTGAGTTCCAGCTACGCCAAAAAGTAAGTAGCAACAAAATTCAACAAGTGCAGGCAAACTCATGCATCTGGGATTTTTAACCCATTTTTAATGGGCTCCACACTTGCAAATTTCATTATTTGTTGGTTTTCTCAGAAGTGGAACCCTTATACATATGGAGAAATGACTGTAGATGAAATAACAGCAGAATTAAATAGTAGGGGTATAATCCAGTAGTTGTGACTGAGATGTAGTCGCAGAGTAGCTTTTTCAAATATCAAAAATGCCACCAAGAAAAAAACAAGCAAAGCAAGACTGTGCCTTACTGCATGCTGAAAGGCTGCAGTGAAAGGTGGAGTGAGTCATTGTGGCTTGACATATCACTAAAATCTGAGAATCTACCCATCAAGATGATGTAGACAATGACAACACTGCAAAGTCCTAGTTTTGACTTGGAGATGCCGGTGTTGGACTGGGCTGTACAAAGTTAAAAATCACACAACAACAGGTTATAGTCCAACAGGTTTAATTGGAAGCAAACTAGCTTTCGGAGCAACGCTCCTTCATCAGGTGATTGTGGAGGCCTCTATCGTAACACAGAATTTATAGCAAAAGTTTACAGTGTGATGTAACTGAAATTATACATTGAAAAATACCGTGATTGTTTGTTGAGTCTTTCATCTGTTCGAATACTTTGATAGTTTCACTTCTTTCATATGTAAATCACAAAACTTTTTTAAAAGTTACATTCTCAGGTTAACTGTTACAATTGGTGTTAGCCAGATAATGTTGAAGGTGTTAGCCCCCACACACAAACCCACATACACACATATACATACACGTTTGTGGGTGAATTTGAACTTACAGAGTTACATTGTACTTTGCTCAAAAACTGCATGAATCCATGTAAGACTCTGTTAACTCACTTTTTAGATTAGAATGTCTAAACATTATGGCACCGACAGGGAACACAGGGAGCTAACTCCTTCAACATTATCTGGCTAAAACCAATTGTTACAGTTAACCTGAGAATGTAACTTTTTAAAAAAGTTTTGTGATTTACATATGAAAGAAATGAAACTCTCATGGTATTCGATCAGATGAGAGACTTAACAGACAATCAAGGTATTTATCAATGTATAATTTCAGTTACATCACACTGTAAACTTTTGCTAAAGATTCTGTGTCTTACAATTGTGTCCTCCACATCCACCTGATGAAGGAGCGTCGCTCCGAAAGCTAGTGCTTCCAATTAAACCTGTTGAACTATAACCTGGTGTTGTGTGATTTTTAGCATCGTCCTAGAACACAGAACATTACAGCACAGGGTGTAGGTTTGCTTGCTGAGCTGTAGGTTTGATATCCAGATGTTTCATTACCTGGCTAGGTAACATAATCAGTGGCAATCTCCAAGTGAAGCGAATTTGTTGTCTCCTGCTTTCTATTTATACCTTTCTCCTGGATGGGGTTCCTGGGGTTTTTGGTAATGTCATTTCCTGTTCGTTTTCTGAGGGATTGATAGATGGCATCTAGATCTATGTGCTTGTTTATGGTGTTGCGGTTAGAGTGCCAGGCCTCTAGGAATTCTCTGGCATGTCTTTGCTTAGCCTGTCCCAGGATAGATGTGTTGTCCCAGTTGAAATGGTGTTTTTTTTCATCCGTGTGTAGGGCTATGAGGGAGAGAGGGTCGTGTCTTTTTGTAGCTAGCTGGTGTTCTTGTATCCTGGTGGCTAACTTTCTTTCTGTTTGTCCTACGTAGTGTTTGTGGCAGTCCTTGTATGGAATTTTATAGATGACATTGGTTTTGTCCATGGGTTGTACTGGGTCTTTTAAGTTTGTTAGTTTTTGTTTGAGAGTGTTGGTGCGTTTGTGTGCTACTGGGATTCCGAGCGGTCTTAGTAGTCTGGCTGTCATTTCTGAAACTTCTTTGATGTATGGTAAGGTGGTTAGAGTTTCTGGCTGTGTTTGGTCTGCTTGTAGTGGTTTGTTCTTGAGGAATCTCCGCACTGTGTTTTTTTGAGTATCCGTTATTCTTGAATACGTTGTATAGGTGGTTCTCCTCTGTTTTTCGAAGTTCGTCTGTGCTGCAGTGTGTGGTGGCTCGTTGGAATAGTGTTCTGATACAGCTTTGTTTGTGTGTGTTGGGATGATTGCTGGTGTAGTTAAGTATTTGGTCAGTGTTTGTCGGTTTTCTGTGTTCGCAGGTTGTAGTTCTCCATTGTCCTTTCTTTCTACTGTGACGTCCAGAAATGCGAGTTTGTTGTCAGTTTCTTCCTCCATGGTGAACTTTATGCATGTGAGGGTGTTGTTGATGATGTTAAATGTCTCTTCTATCTTGTTTCGTTTTGTGATGACAAAGGTGTCATCTACGTAGTGAACCCTAGTTTTTGGTTTGATGGTTGGTAGGGCTGTTTGTTCTAGTCTTTGCATTACTGCTTCTGCTATGAATCCTGATAGCGGAGATCCCATGGGTGTGCCGTTGGTTTGATTGTAGATTATGTTGTTGAAGGTGAAGTGGGTGGTGAGGCACAGTCCACTAGCTTCATGATGTTTTCGTTGGTAATGTGATTGATGGTGGTTGGGGTGTGTGTGATGGTCTCTTTTAAAAGTGTGGTGAGTGTTTCCTTTGCCAGGTCAATGTTGATGGAGGTGTACAGTGCTGTTACGTCGAATGAGATCATTGCTTCGTCTTTTTTTTTATGATTAGATTAGATTACTTACAGTGTGGAAACAGGCCCTTCGGCCCAACAAGTCCACACCGACCCGCCGAAGCGCAACCCACCCATTCCCTTACATTTACCACTTATCTAACACTATGGGCAATTTAGCATGGCCAATCCACCTGACCCGCACATCTTTGGATTGTGGGAGGAAACCGGAGCACCCGGAGGAAACCCACGCAGACACGGGGAGAATGTGCAAACTCCACACAGTCAGTCGCCTGAGTCGGGAATTGAACCCGGGTCTCTGGTGCTGTGAGGCAGCAGTGCTAACCACTGTGCCACCGTGCCGTCAATTCCGTCTTGCTTAATTGTCCGGAATTGTGTAATTTTCTTAGGAGATATGTAATTTTGTTTCCTAATTGTGGGGTCGGGTCTAGCGCCACCTGTTGGTAGGTGTTGGTGCCTGCGAGTAGTGCATTGGTTTTCTCTATATCGTCCCTTCTGTTCAGGATGACTATGAGCCGACCTTTGTCTGCAGGTAATATAACGATGTTTTTGTCTTTTTTGAGGTTTTCCAGGGCTTTCTTTTCTTGTACGTTCAGTTTGTTTTCTTCCCTTTTTCAGCTCAGAGTAGGTGCAACTGTCTGTCTGATCGTTTGTTGTTTTCTTCCGTGAGATTGTTGTCCTTCAATGTGGTCTCTAATGCTGCTAGGAAATCCTCCTTGTCAGCATCTTGGTAATTGAAATTTAATCATTTCACTAGTATCGCTTTATCTGTGTCTGATAAGGTCCGGTCAGATAAGTTCTTTATCTATGTCCCGGTGTTATCTTTGTTTGTGAGTTTGTCAAGTTTTTTCTTCAGGTCCCAATTTTTCTTTATCTGCGTTTGTCGTTGTTTGGTGTTTATGGCTCGTTCTACCGCGTCTGTCCATTCTTGATTTGTTGCTTGTACAGCACAGTACAGGCACTTTAGCCCTCGATGCTGCGCCGACCTGTGAAACCAATCTGAAGCCCATCTAACTTACACTATTCCATTCTCGTCCATGTGCCTATCCGATGACCATTTAAATATCCTTAAAGTTGGCGAGTCTACTACTGTTGCAGGCAGTGTGTTCCATGCCCCTACTACTCTCTGTGTAAACAGAATATGCTAAACAAAGTTGTGTTCAGGCTTCCAAGGTCTTTGTAAACAAGTAAATTCAAGAAAAGTGTCAAGAACAACACCAGAATTCTTCACTGCATTCAGTGAACTAACCAAAGGATTTGATTCAGTAAATCATGAGGCTTTGTCTATTGTTTGGTAAAGATTTGTATGTCTGAGAAATTTCATTGTAATCCTAAAACTGCTTCATGATGATATTACTATAACTTTTATTTGTTAAAAATTTACTTTATTTATAAAAAGTCTTTACGTACATACACAGATACTAAACCAGTTCTGTACAGTCTTTGCGTATCAAAAAAATCAAACATTGGAATTTGATAATTCCTGCGATTGCAAAAACAAAAGGCATTTCTTACTCATGCAGGACACTACTTACACACATGGAGGCAACGAGAGGGTCTGTTAATTATGATTCTTAAAGGCAAAGAACAGAGAACCTCAGATGTAGAGTAACGAAAGTAGCTGCAAATAACCTTACCCAAGACCTTGTCTTTGAGCTTACACAACAGTATCCTTGCATATGGTGGGAAAAGTCTGTGTACTTACCTAATTCTGAATGAATAGCTTGGACAACTCTGATACCCTGCTTGGAAGGCAGCAGTCTGTCAGGCCAAACCAAAGCTGGGTTTGGAGCAGAACCTTCAAAGTTGTTTGCATCCAGAAGAGCCAACCTTTTCACATCATTCTGTGGATTTATACACACAGTGCTCCTAGTAGCAGTTTCCAGACTTTGTCCTGGCCACCTGGTGGGTAGCCTGGACCAATATAAGATGTGATGGATTTCTGACATGGAATTAACATCCATGAACTCCACAGCTGGTTGCACGCTGAGCTGAAAAATGATCAAACTGAAAGTTTACGCTCTTTAGCTGACGGGAGACACTTGGTAACCATCAGATCCATGATTTTCCTAGGGGCTGTACGGAAGTATTAGCTGTGCCTAGCAGTAACCCTTGGTCCACCAAATTCTTGTGATCTGATTTCTCGCTCATTTGTGGAAGGCTGCAGTGAGGACCATAAGATCATAAGTCATAGGAGTGGAAGTAAGGCTATTTGGCCCATCAAGTCCACTCCGCCATTTAATCGCGTCTGATGGGCATTTCAACTCCATTTATCTGCACTCTCCCCATAGCCCTTAATTCCTTGCGCGATCAAGAATTTATCAATCTCTACTTTAAAGACATTTAATGCCCTGGCCTCCACTGTGCTCCATGGCAATGAATTCCACAGGCAAAAGCCAAGGTGTGGTATCAATATGACTCACTTTCATAGCTGGTAAAAGGGAATTAAATACACTGCACTGCTCTCTTGGTTGTGCCTTATAATGTACCACAATTTAAACTTCACTGTCCAATCTTACTGCACCAGCTGATTTCTAATGCAACAGTTTTCCAGAATCTGTACTATAAGAACACTGTGGAATTAAAACTCAAATCCACAAAAAAAATCTATAATTTTCCAGGTCTGCTTATTCATTCATGTAATGTGGGCATCATTTATCATTCATCCATAATTGCCCAGAAGGCAATTAGGAGCCGACCACCTTGCTATGTGTCTGGAATCACAGGTAGGCTAGACCACGAGAAGATAGTAGATTACCTTCCTTAAGAAGACATTAACGAATGAGTTTGGGTTTTCCCTGAAAATTGAGATTATTATTGAATTCAAATTCCACCATCTGCCATGAACTTGGTTTTGAAACCAGGTCCCCAGCATATGACTTGGCTATCTCAATTATTCATGTAACAAAAATACTACTTGGCTATTACCTTCCTCCATTGTCAACATTAGAAAAACCCACATCAAAATGCAGTTTTGAGCAATGTAAATCAAGATATAAATGACATAGCAAGAAAAAAAATTAGTTTTAGCTTTGTAACCCAAAATCATTCTTCAAAAGCATGAACATTGTGTTCATGTTGATGGGCTACTGAACCAAATGACAGAATGAGTACAAGAAAACTAGATTAATTTTTCACCTCGTTACCCATAACATGCATCAGCTGACTTTCTGATTTTATCCTGTCATTTAGCTTTAGTAGTCAAATAGATGATACATAGGAACAAGAGAAACAAATGATTTGAT